>NC_141677.1:17500-2417500 GCF_028749965.1 Puma concolor | reverse complement strand
CTGCTTAAAATCCTGTGTAGTCTTGGATATATGCATGGGCTTGAAATATATTCAATTATATTAATGTCAATTAAAGGTCTACAAAATAGGAATATTCTGATACCTTGTCCTTGATTCTCCTTAGAGACATTTCAGCCAAATTGCTATGGACCGAAATGCAATATTTATTCTGCAGAAAGTCAGAGAGCCAGACCTACATGAAGTAATGCTACCTCTTACCCCCCAGTCAGAGGCCTTCTGAACAGTCCACTGCATGCCATTATAATTTCTCTCTTTATTCCCTGCCACTGAACCTCTTTCACTCAAGCTCATCCTTTGACACGTTTCTGGGAGAGTGAATGAGACGCCATACTTTTCAGCACTAAGAAAATTAAGTTTGGGGCACTGGCTGTCTCGGTTGAGCATCTGACTTGATTTTGGCTCACGTCATGATCTCACAGTTGGGGAGACAGAGACCCATGATGGCTGACATCATGGCACTGACATCACGGAGCCCACTTGGGATTCCCTCTCCCTCTGCCCCTCCCCTGCTTGCAATTTCTCTTTCTCTCAGAAATAAACCTTAAAAAATGTTTAATAAAAAGAAAGTTAAGCTTGTATATTAACATACATGGGCCTGTAAAAATAGAAACAGGAGAAAACAATTCCCGTTCCTCAGTGGACAAAGTTTCTCGAATTGTGTTCTCCATACTATTGGAACAGTGATTAAACATGCAGGTTCCTAAATCCCACCTCAGACCTATGGAATCTGCACCGCTGGGAGAGAAGACAAGAAAATATGCAAGTTTCCAAGTTTTCTGGGTTCTTCTTTGGGCAACAAGTGGGGGAAAAAAAAAAAAGGTCTGCCACCATCCACCTGTGTGTTCTGTCCTCTCACATCCTGATATTCTTGATAACAATGAGATCAGCGTGTTAAATATCTTGATCTTCCAGTGGAATTCACGGTCCTGAGAAGCATAACATCAGGGTAAGGGAATTCATTAATTTCTAATGGGAACATGATTTTATAAAATCTGGAATGTGCAGACACATGGGTGTTTACATAAGCCAGGCCACCACCTCAGTGGGAGAGTCTAAAAGAAATACAATCATTTTGGAAGGTATGGTAAATCAGATCTCTGCTCTGGACCAAAGTCCTTCTTCATGGAGACTTTACTTTTGTCCTATTATTGTTTTCTTAAATAAACGATACAAACTTGCTTTGTGTCTGCCACCCCGCGGGTTCCCCTTGCTCTGAAGTGTTCCACGCTTTGAAATTGGACCACTTTGGGCAGGTTGATCATGCAAGAGATGAAAATCGAAATAGTTTTGCATGAGCTAAAGCATCAAGCTGGCTGCCAAAAAATCAATCCGTCTTTAGAGTGTAGCATAATGTGTAAAACATAAAGGTAGAAATTATTGCTTTAGTTCTCCTTTCTAGAAGAAAATGAGAGTTTAGAGATAAACTCTACTTACGAGTCCCCTCTAGAAGCTTACACCATAATGTTTTCCAACTTAAGATCCTCAAAATAATGCAACAGGGAACCACGAATACAGATTTGGATGTATGAAAATATAAAAGCAAAATAAATTAAAAACAACTGAAATGCAGCTAAAAACCCAAAGCATCTTTATTACTGTGTTACTTTATTAACTGCAGTTGAACTACTCAAATCACATTTGAAGGTTATATGCATATTTCCAGATTCTGATTCTCATCTCAAACTACAGAAGTTCGGAGTCTTCCTCAAACTGATTAAAGTTCAAAATAGCATGGCACCTGGGGGGCTCAGTTGGTTAAGCCCCTGACTCTTGGTTTCAGCTCAGGTCATGATCTCATGATTCTGAGGTCAGCCCTGCATAGGGTTCTATGCTGACAGGGATTCTCTTTCTCTCTTTGGCCCTCCCCTGTGTGCTCTTTCAAAATAAATAATTAAAAAAAAAAAAAAGACATCCTCTGCTTCTGCCCCTCCCCTGCAGCTGCCCCTCCCCTGCAAGCATATGCTGGCACAATCATGCACTCTCTCTAAAATTAATAATAAAAATCCGGTACCAAGAGTTCTAGTCCTTTTCAGCTGCTGTAACAAAATACCATAGATCAATAGTTAAACAACGGACATTTATTTCTCACGGTTCTAAAGGCTAAGAAGTTCATGATCAAGGTATCCACAAATAGCGGGTCCCAGTACAGCCTGCTTCCCCGGTTTGCCAAGGACCATTTTCTCATTGTACCTTCACAAGGCAGAGACCAAGCCCAACTGTCTCTTCCCTTAAAGACAGAATCCCATTCACAGAGGCTCCACCCTCATGACCCAGTCACCACCTATCACCTCCCACAGGCCTCACTTCCTAACACCATCACCTCAGGAGTTAGCATATCAACATACAGATTTTGTAGGACACAAACATTTTAGTCCCCAATACTAGGTGGTTCCTAGATCAGAATTCCTCATATTTGTGTATAACTAATTTGTTATAATTATTATAATTTTCTTTTAAAACTCTTTCAATGCTGGCCATGTTGCTCAAAGAGACAGGCAGGCTCTGGTAACAACTTCATGAATCTGACTGTTCAAAAACTTTGTCCAGCATCTCAGGACAAATTTCATAAGGGACGGCACCCCAGCAGTATGACAGGATCCAATGCCTATCGTGGCTATAATCTTTTTCTCTGGTGCTCCATTCTGGATAGCACTGAGGAATTTGGGAAAATCAGTTTCCACGTCTCAAAAATAGATGTACATTTTTTCATCAGAGCAGATTTCTACTGAGTCTTCAAAAAAATTAAACTTGAAAATATTCTATGCTGGCAGCATGCTCAGAAGGCCGACCTTGGGCAGATGTGAGTTGGCAATCTATGCTCTGAAAAATCCGCTCCCGGCACCGTGATAATGCCAATGTCCTACACAGATCAGCATCTGGAAAATCAATAAGGAAATCCAAAGTGTGCATCGATGGCCAGGAAGTAAGGGTTCTACCGGCATCTCACCGTTCCAGCAGAAAGTGATCCCCAGTGCTTTTCTCAACAGATAAGAGTCAGGACCAGGGAACATTTTAGAAATCGCACAGCAGATATCTGCCCGTGGATAAATATCACAGTAAGTGAAACGTTATTTGCAGGTTATTTCCTTTACACGTCTGAATTCTAGACATGCTCCCACGGCCCTCCTAATGATATCTAATCAGACAGACAAGGATATATTAAGTATCGCTACTCTGGGAATAAAGACAATATGAAAATAAGTAAGAGTTACCTGCATTGAGCAACATGTATGAGAGGGAGTCTGAATTATTATAATTTTCTCAGCTAATTTTCCAGTGCCCAAGTGAAGGAGACAGGCTCCAATTACAGAAGAATAATGGGTAACAAGAAAACACTCAAATTCAAATTAAAAGGCTCTCAGTTATAAGAATTCTTGGATTTATTACCCAAATAGAAATACGGTCCAGTTTAGGAAACTTTTGTTTCTCATCTGCTTTCAGTACAAAAAGCAAATATTATTGCATCCAAGCAGGGGAGGTGGGGAGCCACTGAATCTAGTCAGAGGTACGTGCTCCCAGATATCAGAAATTACGATGGTTACACAGCGTTTTGCAATAATTTCTCACAGATGACCTTGCTGAGAGTCCAGTAAATCGTCAGGGTTGTGAAGACTTAGCATTTCTTGTTCATTTGGTTTTTAGACTAATGTTACATTTTCCTTGTAAAATATTAACCACAAATAGGAATATAATGAAAAACACACCACATTCCCTTTGTCAACACTTTCGATCCCATTTTTCTCCCCAGAGTCACTCACATCGTTTGTTTGACGTGCAAGTCTCTGGTCCTCTTTCTATTTGCTGATTAACACGCACGAGGGAAAGTCCAGCTGTAAATATACACACACTTCCATCTTCAAACAGACTGGCATGTGCCACACAGACAGGTATGTGTTTTGCACAAAGTCCTGTTTTCAAGCTATTATTCGTTGTATCGTTTATCAGCTGATACTCTCTCCTTAACTGACATGAACAAACTCAAAGATGCATTATCTTATTCTTTTCAATCTCCATGATGCAATCTTTAGCGCAGATTTGCAGTACTTTATTTATACACCCATATTTGGGGACACCTGGGGGGCTCAGTTGGTTAAACTTCTGACTCTTGGTTTTGGCTCAGGTCACGATCGCACAATTTGCAAGATGGAGCCCCACATCAGGCTCTGCGTGGACAGCCCAACACCTGCATGGGATTCTCTCTCTCTCTCTCTCTCTCTCTTAGAACAAACATTTCAAAAAAATCAAATACCCATACTTGTCAGCCTATTGGTAGTGCCTATTTTCATTACAGTGAAATAACACTGGTGCAGAAATCCTGCGTATGTATATTTAAGAAAAACTAAACCTTTAATTTTTTTTTCTTAATGTTTACTTTTGAGAGAGAGAGAGAGAGACATAGCATGAGCAGGTGAGGGGCAGAGAGAGAACAGGACACAGAAACAGAAGCAGGCTCCAGGCTCCAAGCTGTCAGCACAGAGCCCAACATGGGGCTCGAACCCAAGGACAGCAGACCATGAGATCATGACCTGAGCTGAAGTCAGACGCTCAACAGACTGAGCCACCCAGGTACGCCAAAGGAAAATGAATCCTTCAAAGTGAATTCACAGAAGAACATGGCCTGGGGAAAGAGGGTATGTTCATTTTCAATTTGAAAGACAGCCAAATTTATGTTCCAAAACCTCTGCCAGTTCAGGGGCACTTGGGTGGCTCAGTCGGTTAAGCATCTGACCTTGGCTCAGGTCATGATCTCAAACTCTGTGAGTTGGAGCCCCACATCGGTCTCCATGCTGACAGCTCAGAGTTTGGAGCCTGCTTTGGATTCTGTGTCTCTCTCTCTCCCTCCCTGGCTCAGAAATAAACAAACATTAAAAAAAAAACCAAAAACTCTTCCAGTTTATACTCTTCAAAGAGTATACAAGAGAGTGCAAACCAGCATATTATGTAAGGATTGTTTTTTTCACTTTTGTCAAACTGATGAGCAAGTAAGAACAGTGTGCTTCTTTATATGTTTATGGCCATTATAATTCTACTTATTTTTAAGTTTTATTCTTTTTTTAAAATGGAATCTTTTTTTCTAATTTATTAGTATTTCCTTACACTCAGCAATGATGCACATTTATATTTATATAAAAATATAGTATATTCATATTTTCTTGCATTGTATCTCTATGCACATATATCCCTACATACATAATGTTTAATTTGTCACTTGCATTTAAATGTATTCTTATCACAGAGATTTATTTTTTTAATGTTTTAATCAAATTTGTCTATTTTTTTAAAGTTTTTTTTTTTTTTAACGTTTATGTATTTTTGAGACAGAGGGAGACAGAGCATGAACAGGGGAGGGGCAGAGAGAGAGGGTGACACAGAATCTGAAACAGGCTCCAGGCTCTGAGCTGTCAGCACAGAGCCCGACGCGGGGCTCAAACTCACGGACCGTGAGATCATGACCTGAGCTGAAGTCGGACGCTTAACCGACTGAGCCACCCAGGCGCCCCTCAAATTTGTCTATTTTTTAAAAAGCATTTGGGTTTTGTTTCTATCTCATAAATATACCCTCAATTCAAGTATTATAAACATACTTGTTTATGTTTCCTGCTGAAACTTGTGTTACATTTATCTATTTAATCAATTTGTAATGTGTTTTGAAGCATGGTGTGAAATAAAAGCTAACATACATGAGATTATAAATGGAAAGGTAACTAATGGACATGGATAGAAAGACTTAGTATAAAATGTCAGTTCTTTCCAAAATGATCTGTATATGTAATGTAGTTCCATTCAAAATGCCAACAGTACTATGCAAAAGAATAAAGTTGGACCACTTTCTTACACCAAACACAGAAATAAATTCAAAATGGATTAAAGATCTAAACGTGAGACCCGAAACCATAAAAATCCTTGAAGAGAACACAGGCAGTAATTTCTTTGACACTGGCTGTAGCAACATTTTTTCTCAATGTCTCCTGAAGCAAGGGAAACCAAAGCAAAAATAAACTATTGAGATGTCATCAAAATAAAAAGCTTCTGCACAGCCAAGGAAACAATCAACAAAACTAAAAGGCAACCTACTGAATAGGAGAATATATTTGCAAATGTTATCTTGGAAACGGGTAATCACTGGAAATATATAAGGAATTTCTAAAAACCCAACGCCCAGAAAATAATCTGATTAAAAATGGGCAGAGAACCCGAATAAGACTTTTTCAAAAGAAGACATCCAGATGGCCAACAGACCCATGAAAAGATGATCAACATCACTCATCATCAGGGGAAATACCAATCAAAAACACAAGGCAATACCACCTCATGTCTGTCAGAATGGCTAAAATCAATGGCACAAGAAACAACAAGTGTCGAAGAGGACACAGAGGAAAAAGAACTCTCCTGCACAGTAGGTGGGAGAGCAAACCGGTGCAGCCAGTGGGGAAGAGAGTATGGGGGTTCGGCAAGAAATTAAAAATCAAATTACCATATGAACCAGTAATTCCAGTATACATCTGAGGAAGTGAAATCTTAAGGAAAGACAATATAAATGAGAATAAATATCAGGAATGCATAAGCCAACAAGTAATGAATGTAAAATTCAAATCACTAAGGAGGAGACTTAACCCAAGGTTGATAGAGTATCATTACCACAATTTTCACGGACACTTGAATGGTAACAATACAAAGAAGTGCATACAACGCACAGGAAAATGGAAAAGTAAATGAGGTACATGTTTGTAATTTCGTTATATACGGTAGTGAAAGTGGATAAACTACTACTGTTATACGTGGTACTGTTACATGTGATTTTAAAATATTTTCCTGACAAGATGAAAATACCAGGAAGGTAACATATAGGACAATACACATTTTATCAAGTTCAGAGTCGGCAAAAGTAAGCAAGATTTTGTTTCTTCAAACATATACATGTGAGGTTTTTTGTTTGTTTGCTTTTGTTTTTTGTTTTTAGGATAGCAGTTACCTTCAGGAGTGGTAGGAGAAAAATACAGGGTAAAAATACCCAGGGAACTGTAAATTATTGGTAATGGTCCAGTTTTTTGGGCTGGGCTGTGATTTCATGGGGTTCACTATATTATTTTAAATTACTGAATAGAAATGAAATAAAATAGTGGCGGCCCATGTATGATCAATGATAACAGTGCTTCATAAGTCAAATATTATGACTGGTCTTATTCTGTTCCCCTGAAGTCCTAAAAATAATCTATTTATGTGGCTACTTTTCTAAAAGAAAAACAAAACACAACTGTCAATATCTACTGAATATTCCATCTATAATAATTTCCATATAAATGCAGAATTCTGATTACTGCATTATTGATGTGCTGCTCACAAATTTTTGACATAGTGGTAATACTATGGTTAATATTCCCATGTTAAATCTAAATAGAACACATATTGTCTTTGACAATACTCACGGAGATATATATGTATTATACACATAAATGCAAGCCAATTAAAGACACAGAAATCATGGTCTTAACATATCACATTTTTTCTTATTTGATCATAATTTAAAAGAAGCACTGATTTTAGACAGAAATTCTGGTTTATATTTGCTTTTTCTTTTTTTTTTTTTTTTTTTTTTTTTTTTTTAAATTTTTTTTTTTTTTCAACGTTTATTTATTTTTGGGACAGAGAGAGACAGAGCATGAACGGGTGAGGGGCAGAGAGAGAGGGAGACACAGAATCGGAAACAGGCTCCAGGCTCTGAGCCATCAGCCCAGAGCCCGACGCGGGGCTCGAACTCACGGACCAAGAGATCGTGACCTGGTTGAAGTCGGACGCTTAACCGACTGCGCCACCCAGGCGCCCCATATATTTGCTTTTTCTATTTAATGCTTGAAACAAAAGATTCTGGGCATGATCTTAACAAATCTTCTTCCTACTTGCATTAATTAACCCCAAGAATCCACAGGTGCAAAGAAATGCAAATAGTTTGTTATGACACCTCTAGAGTATAAAAAATGAATATGGATTTTAAAGAAGTTATTTTTCTTATTCTCCTTAGATCAAGCATAATAATTTTTTAAAAAGAGAAATCAGACACTTGTAAAGAAATAAATGTAATATCAGAAGGACCTGAGAAAGTTAAGTAAATTCTTACAGGCAATATTCTACCCCATGACCTGTTTGTTGTTACGCATATCAGAAATATCATCAAATTATCAGTGTTACAAATATATACTGCTCACTAGGCAATATTTTTCATAGGTTTGAAATTATTTTTCTTTTATTGAGATAAATGTTATCGAGATAACAATATTCACATGCATTTTTAAGAAATAATATAGAGACGTCCTGTGTAGTTTTCTCCAATGACAGAAACTGGCAAAAATGATGGTCCTCTATCATAATCAGGATAGTGAAATTGCCACACTCCACAGATCATATTCAGACTTCCCAGTTTTATTTGAAAAATTAATGTAATTAATTACAGGTGAAGGTAAGGTTGATCTTTCAAGACGTTTTTGCCAAAGCAGAGGAAAGACCACTACCAGTTCTTAAAACTTTTACCCAGCAATGACCCGATACATTTCTGCTCATATACACTGAGTAAATCAACAAAAAGGGGATCAGGAAGTTCTTAAAACAGTATTTTTGAAAACAAGTATCATTCGCAAGCAATTAGACTTTTAAAACAAATATTCAGGCTTATTGGTCCTATGTTTTCACTGTTTTTGAAATCATCCAAATGATATTTGTTCCACAGAGAAAGTACAAATACTTGGTAGCATTTCCTCTCCTTGTATTGGTGAGACCGTTACAGAGTGTTTCAGTGAGATATCCTACGCAGTCAGACACGGACGAAGGTGTAGTTCGTGTGGCCAGCGTGTTACACCCCACATAAAAAGGAGTGTGGACATTAGCACATCTGGACATGCTTTGGATCAATAAATCAACAACCGCTCTCTCTCTTTGGCCTAGATTTCATTCTACCTTTGAAGAAAAAGGGGTTGGTAAAAAAGGAATATTCACCTACTTCTTTCTTTCTCAAACTATTTAATTCTTATTTACATTGATTTTGCAAAGTTACAAAATATTGGAATAGTAGAACTTACATACTTCTACAACTTTTCTACTTTCATTAAAAAGCCAACCAAAAATATTTTTGTAGCTAAAAGCAATTTAAAAATATGATAATTCAGAAAAGTTGACATTAATTAGCTATTAAAAGTAACAAGGAGGAGTCTAAAACATCACTGGTGTGATAGTAAAACCAAGGACCAAGGGATATAAAGTTCTAAGAATCTATGGCAAGTTAGCCTTCAATTTTGAAGGAAAAACCTTCACTGTATCTTCAGAAACAGTAAAAGCCATGAAGAAAGAATAAGAATAAATTTAAAGTCAAAGGAATACATATACACACACGCATTCAGATACACACTATATAAATAGACTACTGAAATTCAGACACTAAAAAATCTTGAAAGTATCGTTAAAACTAGTTAAAATGAATCTATTGAGAAATCACAATTTTCTATACACTGAAGTCAGGAAACCTAATAATAATTTATAATGATATTCAATAAGTTATTGATAATTTTCAATGATTTGCTTAGTTTTCAATCAGTAAATAATTTCAACTAATATTCAGTGAAATAGGGAAGAAATTTATCAGAACACAAATTAATGTTTGCCAATTCATGCTTAGATAGAACAGAAAGTGTAAGAGAGGGTATGATGACATTTAACAAGGCAAAAACATTTCAGTATAAATATTGGGGGCCATGATAGCTGTTTGATTTTTTTTTTTAATTTTTTTTTCAACGTTTATTTATTTTTGGGACAGAGAGAGCCAGAGCATGAACAGGGGAGGGGCAGAGAGAGAGGGAGACACAGAATCGGAAACAGGCTCCAGGCTCTGAGCCATCAGCCCAGAGCCCGACGCGGGGCTCGAACTCACGGACCGCGAGATCGTGACCTGGCTGAAGTCGGACGCTTAACCGACTGCGCCACCCAGGCGCCCCAGCTGTTTGATTTTTAACTATTAAAGTTTCAATTACTTGTAGACTCACAGGCTGCCTCTAAATGGCTTATAAACAATTCAATGGAAGGAGAAACAGAGACAGAGTTGGGGGGAGGGGACGGAGGGAGGGAGGGAGAGAACGCCATTAGAACTCACCCAAATCAATTATTTGGTAAAAATATACTTTTTTTCAAACAGCTGAACTGGGTAACACCTATCCCATCTTGTCATTTTCTTAGCTATGTATTTTGACCCTCATGTCTCCTAAAATTTCACTACCTAAATCTTGCAATTCATTTTTGTCTATAATTTCATTTGCATCAAATTACTAATTGTTACAGGAATTGAGTTACATCGAGAATGAAGCTTTACCAGTAAAGTCTGAGATAATAAGGCGTTGTGCATTGCCCATGAACCAGAACAAGGTATTTCTCTTGGCTAGGAGAGTTTGCAGCTAAATTCAGAAACATGTAAAGCTTTTCTTATAAAGTATATGCCTCACTCAGCAATGCACATTAAACTGAACCACTAAAGTATGCTGATTGATCAATAAAGTTTGTGGCTCCATTTGTAAAATGTGCAAAAATTAAGCCATTTCACTATTTGGTTCACTGAGTTAAGTACATAAGATGGTTCAAACAGTATATTACACATTTGAAGTCAAGCAAATTGCACATCACAATATAGTCAGCCATGAAAATGTGCTATTTTCAGTGATTAGCTAAGAATTTTACATTTGAAATAAAATTTGTAATTTGGACAGAAAATTACACCAAATACTAATTACTCTGAATTTCTTTTATCTGTCTTCATTAAAAAAAAAAACCTTAATACTGAACCATTGATTTACTACATGACTCTCCTTTGAGAGCAGCATGCTTGTTACTGAGTGCATGCATGAAAATGTAGCTCTTACATTTTTACAATTTATAATATATGATAGAAATGCATGAACTTAAAAGAAATAGGGATGTTTTGCTGACTGAAATTAACCTTTTCCAATCTACTTATACATGGTCCAGGACTAGCAGTTATTTCCATACCAAAAAATGTGCACTCCAGACTATGTTCTTCCAGGAAGGATCAACTCTTTCCACTGATTTTATGTGTGGTAATGGTTACAAAATGAATGTTGCCTTTAAGTGAGGGTTTTGGAAGATGCTATTTTCAAGGGACTGTGGTGCAGAGAGTTCCGGGCTCCAATTCTAGCAGCATCTGGAAGGCTCGGTCCCTAGCTGCATTTGGAAACGTTTGTAATAAGGGCAAGGTGTCTTGTCCAGTAGCGAGCTGTTTGTGAACGCAATGGGGAGTTACGGATTTCAGGCAAAGAGGATTCAGGTTAATTAAACAGACGTTTATAATCCTCTGCTACTTGGTCAACTACTAGCCATAGGAGCAAAGTATAGAAGAAGAACTCTTTTCTCAAAGGGTTTTTTTGGAAAAACTCACTACATACAGGAAAAAATAAAATATGAGGAAATAATTATATGTCATAACATATGACAAAGACAACCACTTCTGTGATTTTTCGTAAATGGAGAAAGCTCTGTGATGTTTATGGGATTTGAACTATTGATAGGCTTGTGCAGAAAATCTTAACCTTGCTATGTCAACAACAGTGAATAATTAAAATTTGAAATTCAAATTGTTTTAGAAACTGTGTAGTCCATCCCACATCTCATGCCATGGGGACTGACCACAGAAATGTAGCTGGACAGCTCAAAGCATCCCAATTCATAGCGCTGCCTGCAATATGCTGGTGAAAATCAGCAGTCGTGCTTGGAGAGGTAAAATATAACTGGATTTTGAGATAACTTTGAGGATAGAACGGTTTGGATTTAATCAGTTTGTAGTCAGTGGGAATTTACTGTTAGTAGGAAGAATGGCGATATGATAATTGCCGTATTTTAGAAAATTGGATTTGTTTGTCAACAGAGTCTGAGGAAGAAAGAGATCACCAGTTGCAGTTGATGAACTTATAGAAAACCGGAACTAGATTAGTGTTAGAAGGGAGAAGATGGCTGAGTTTAAATGCAAACAGACCAGGGACAGGACCAGATGGCAAATCGGGGGCAGAAGACAGAGATACTAACAGGAGTCTCAGCAGACAATTCTGGAAGTTTCCATGTCTGAGACGTGTACAGGCAGTAAAGAAATGTTTTGAGAAATGCAGGATTGGGTTATTAGGAAACAGAAGGAGGTGGTACCTTAGCGGTATCTGCGAAGAGCGCATAAGGCTTTGTCGGTACATGGGAGAGCCAGGGGTAGAAGACAGAATTTGCCACTAGGGCTGGCCAGCTCGAGAATGAGCACAGGAAGGAAACAGGAACAGAAATAAAACCGAAAGACGTCCGGCACAGAGGAGAAGCAGAGCCGGAATGATGAGACAGCATGAGCACCAAGAAAAATTATTTTTGAAATAATTTGGAACTTTACCAAAATTTCAAACCCAGAGTAGAAGATTTGGAAAAATTACGACATAGGACTTGGTGGGAAAAGTCATTGTCACTGTATCACTTCATGTCAATGGAATTTAAGCATTTTACAGTCCCTACCCTTATATAAAATTTACTGCATATAAATGTATGCGTGTGTGTGTGTGTAAGAGAGTCAGGAGGGATGTAAGATAAGGAAAAGAAGATGGCAAATAGGTAACTCGATCAGTAACATTTGCCATAAAAAGAATGCGAGTGTCAGACTAAGTCAGTAAGGCCAAACAGAGAATTCTGCTTAATGAGTGGAAACCCTGAGTGTGTTCTAAAAGGAGGGGAATGAGCCATTAATAAAATTATGTGACACACAGGGACTGAATGCCCATTCTGTGCCCTGAATGCTCATGGTAGGAGGACTGTGTTGGTGAGCAGGACAGGCAGGGCCACCACCCTCATGGGGCTTACGTTGCAGGGAGAATAGCAGTAAATATTAGGCAAATAAATCCTATAATTCCATGTAGAAATCATGTTAGGTAGACGCTACACAGGAATGCCTGCAGCTGGGTTCCCGGTGCTTGAAGAGGAAGGATAGATAATGATGCGGGAGGAAAGGACTATGATAAGCAGCTTACACATGGGACACTGGGGCACAACACTCGACCCCCAGCCTCCCACACCTTGGGTGACGCATCCAGAGCCACAGTGCAGTACATCTTCCCACAGGGGATCCAAGGAACCAGACCCCCACTCACACAACGCACTGTCCCCCACCAGTTATGGTAAGAACGTGGAGAAGACCTATTAACAGAACGTGGAGAAGACCTATTAACGGATGGGAATGGTATTTCTGATTATATAATCATAAAGAGTATCTTGGAGGAAATGGCATTTGAACAGAAATTTGAGTGAGAAGGATTCATTATGTTTCCAGTGGAGCAAATAGCAAATAAAAGTGCTTAATCAGAAACTACAATTATTTTAGCAAGTCTGGGATATGGTGTAGAGGGCAAAAGTGTTATGAAATGAGGTCCAAGTGTGTAGGTACAGTCTGTATGATATGGGGTCATGTGAAATTTTGTAAGAAATGTTAGTAGAAAAGTGAGAGCAGCCATTGTTTGGTTTTACGCATAGTAATGATAGAATCTGTTTCTTTTGTTTGCTTTGTTTAGAAAAGCTCACCTTTGATATTTTACAGACAATTGTTTATACGAGTAGGAATAGGGAAGTAGGGAAAACTATCGGAGTACTCTGTGTGAAAGATGCTGGTGGCGGGCAACTAAAACAGCTGTGTACAACATGAACAATGGTACACAATGGCTCTGATTAAACTTCTATGGCTTTTAAGAGGAAAAAAGAAGAACAATGGCTAGATTCAGGATAAGTTTGAGAAACAGATTCAATATGGGACTGCTAAACAGGATGTGGGAACTAAAATATACAGAAGAATTAAAGGCAGTCTCTAAGTCCTTGTTTGTGAGATAAACAACTGGGTGAAAAATGCAACCATTAACTTAGGTTGGAAAGACTTGGTGAGGTGAGGCTTTGTTTGGGCAGGAAGGTGAAATCCAGCATAATGGCACAAGTTAAGTTTGGTAGAACTGTCGAATATTCAAGAGGATAGATCAACCAAGAAGTTCAACATAGGATGGGAACCTCAGGAGACCAGTCTGTATTTGAAATGTGAACACAGAGGTAATAAACATACAGAAGCTATCTGTTGCTTATCTAATTAGATAATGATTATCTAAGGACAACAATATATATCCTAACCAGTAATGCTGAATAGAAAAGAAAGGTCAAGGTCTGAATCCGGGGGGGAAAAGAAAAGGAAAGAAGGGGATAAGGAAACGAGAGTGCAAAAGCGTATCTGAAGCTAAGAGAGCATCGCAAGGGACAGGTCATGGTCGACTATGCTTGATTACAGCTGGGCAGTTGTATAAGATGATGACTGAGAAACAAACCATCATTGCGTTTGTCAAATCAGGCATTCAGACAACCTTAATTCTGCCAGGTGGGAGAAGATTTGCTGGAGCAAATCAGGGCTAGAAGGTGACCTGAGGATATGGAATCAGCACGTCCACACATCATCATCATCATCATCATTATTAAATTGCTAGTTAGAAGAAAGGAGAAACATAAGAGCTGAAGAGAGACGTAATCAGTTTTAAAGGATGGTTAATAGAAATTTTCTTTTTTTAGGCCAATGCAAATAATCCAATAGAAGGGGGAAAATGGATAGTGCTAGAAAGCTAAGGAATCTTGGCAGGCGAAAGAACCTGAGCAGGGCACGGGGGAAGCCAATGTACAAGTGCAGTGATGCCCACCCTGAACGACAGGGGCAAGGTCTGTTCTTCCCCTACATCTGGAGAGAGGCCAGGGGAAACTAACAGTGCAGAGATCAGGGGGGTCCTTGTTCCCACAGTGCTAACATACAGTGGCCACACTCTGATTATTTCTATTTGTTGACTGTGTTTGCACAGGTGATAGAGAAGGGAAGGAGCGTGTGGGAGGGCAGGGGCTGGAAAGGGGGGAGGGGGGTGCTCATAAGCAAACAAGAGATTGCCTGGTGAACAAGACACAGTTTCCACATTCCTTTGGGGGAAGAAGTTGAAAAAAAAAATATTGGCTAGCATGTTTGACTAAAAGAAACAACTTTAAGACATTAATAGATTGGCCAGACAGAATTTTCTTTTTTTTTTTAAATCAATGTTTCCATAAAGTTTAATGCATTAAGCCAATTTCTATAGTCTCTTAAGATTAGTTTTTCCTTGTAGCTGACTTCATTAAAATATTCTCCATCCCCATTTGGAAGGCAAACCTCTAGGTAATATTGCAGGATGTTAAAGTCATTTAAATACAAATGACATATGCCATATTTGCATTTAACAAGTTAACTCAGATCCATCCTACCTGTAAGGCTTTTAAAATGTTACAGGAAGGACAGATAAGCAAAATCTTTTTAAATACTGTGCTTCAAGTTGCAAATGTGATGCGAAATATGGATAGACAAATGCGTCTGCTTTGATCTCTGTAGGAATTTTGGGCTGAAATCCACATTGCAACCAATCTGTGAACTGTCTCTTTTCTAATGAACAGATTCATGGTAAAAATCCTTTGGGCTTGTTAACTTTTCTCCTGTTGAACAGGGAGGTCTCTGGGGTAACTTGATGGTCCACAAACACCATCACTAAAGATGAAATCTTTAGGTGGTTAAGAAACAAGAAAAAGAACAGTCTACCTGGCGAGGCTATTCCTTGCATGCAACCAACCACAGTTCCTCAGGCTTTAATTAAGCAGCATGAGGCAGCCCAATTAACTCAACATATGCCCCAATAAGGCCTTGCCAAATTCAGGCTTATGACACAAGAGATGCAACACAAGAGTGTGGATCTTGTCTTCCTTCAATCTTTCAGAAGAAGCCTACTGTTGGAAGGCCAACCTTTCTTCACAATGGCAGCCCACTCAAGGGGGAACTGTGGGCATGGAGTGGAACGGGCGTAAGAAGTCTGTGTGGGCACAGCCTGCAATGGGTGACCAACCTTATCCTGTTGCTTGTGGGTGTTCAAGAGCCTGTTTCTGGGAAAACATCTGACACCCCCCTTGGAGGGCTGCTCCAGATACCCTCAGAATCACCATGTTACACCTATGGTTTTGTACACATTTATTCCTTGCACCTGCAGGAAGCCAGTATCGAAATGTTAGTGTGTTCATCAGCCCGCTATCGCATAAATATACCCACCGATACTTCACTAAGTTTGGAGGAGATGGACAGTAAGGATCATGATCCTAAGAGATAATTATTCTGGACGTTTCCTGAAATGGCAATTATTTTGTTCATTTATTCATTTACTTACTTACCTGAGAGAGAGTGCATGAGCCTGTAAGCAGGGGACAGGCAGGGGGCGGGTGGAGAGAGACACAATCTCAAGTACACTCCCCACCCTCAGTGCAGAGCCAGACTTGAGGCTTGATCCCAGGACTGTGGGATTATGACCTGAGCCAAAATCAAGAGTCAGATGCTCAACCGACTCAGCAACCCAGCACCCCCCTCCCGACCCCCTCCCAGAAATGGCTACTTAGAATTTGGAAAGCTTTACAAGCTTAGATCCCTCTGTCCTGGGGCACCAGTGAGTTTGGGCCCCGCATCGGGCTTTGCCCTGTGTATGAAACCTGCTTGGGATTCTCACTCTCCCTCTCTCTCTGCTCTTCCCCTGCTCACTCTGTCTCTTAAAATAAATAAATAAGCATTAAAAAAAGAAACTCTGTCCTTGAAAGATCAACTCTGAGATGGATTATAAATTTTTGTAAATAATATTAAAAACTAGGTAAATTCTCAACTGGTTTCCAAAAAATATGTGTATCCTGTCTCACTACTTGTGAGATAGGGAGATGTAAAAAACTCCGTAAAAATCTGTTTCTTGCTCCTTTTCACATTTCTAATCTTGCTAGGACCTGCACCCCCTTTACACACACTTCATAGTACATATGCTGTATGTCCTCCTTGTAAGGGACAAGGAGTTCATGATTTCTTTGGAGTCTCCAGTACAACGAAAACATCTAAGGAGTCACCAGATGAAGCTGTCAGATGCGGCTCCCAGACCCCAATCTCTAGACACCTTGGCACCAAGGTCCCCTGGCTCTAATGAGTAAGTGACTTACAAGGACTCCTGGATCTTTGTCCTTGTTTCAACTGGTTCCTGGATGTCTGAGAGTACACATACTCCAGACCACAGTCCTCAACAGCCACCAGACCATAAGCAAAAACGTGACTCTGTCCCCTTTCCCAAGTATCCCAGACACTCTGTATCTGCACTCTGTCTATACCTTCAGTAAACTCTGCTCTTCCTCCCTCCTGGCTTGTGGTTGATTTCTATCCTGCGCACAGCCAGGCACCCACTTGGCTGGTCCTCCAGGACGCCCTCTGGGTCCTGAGACCCAGCGTGTCTACACCACTGGCTTGAAGTCACTGATTAAAGGTCATTCTTCATTGCATTAGCAACAAAAGAAAATTTGATCTACACAAAGTCAAAACCAAATACAGAGCTCCTCTGGTTTCTGCACAGCCTTTCCTACAAATTCAATCTTACTGTTGGGAAATCTATGTATGATATATATGTGTATATACATATATAAATATATATATAATATAAATAAATATATAAGTAAACATAATATATATACAAAAATATATATTTATATATATAAATATATATATGTATAGATATATATATATTTATATATGTATATCTATACATATATATATTTATATATGCATATATATATATTAAACCCTGAACATAAACCCTTAGATGTGTCATTAAAATAATTTAAACTGGTCTGAGAGATATGACAAACAAGGTTTATGTAAAAATTCAAATTTTAAAAGAAAATAATTCCTGAGGATTACCAATACAGAAAGAAGAAAGCTTCAGGATCTCACTCTAATACTAGGAAAAAGTTTAATTTCTGCCCTGAACAACCCCAATATGAATCACTTTATGCTAACTCTAGCTATACAGGTTACTCCTTAAATATTTTATCTCATCCAGGCCTGATACATCAAAACCCAACTATATAAAGGAGAAAACATAACAACTAAATAACATTCCCCTGTAAATTCCATAAGCACACATCTATGTCTATTTTGTTCATATTTCTAACAATTAAGACAGTAATTATCACTTACCATGTTAGCTATATAATAGTTCTTGAATGAATGAATCTTTCATAATATATTTAATCCTCATAATAATTTTTCAAGAACAGAATGACAATTTTATATCTATGTCACTATAAACACATAGGTTCAGAGAAGCTGATGGCCATGACAAAGTCCTACAATTAATAATTGATGGACACTCAATTCGGAGTCCAAATCCTGTGTTCTCTGAATTATGCCGTAGCTGCCATGACTCCTGGGTGATATTAACTGAGACTTCACTCTGCTCTAAGAACTCCTCTAAGGACTTTCAATGTGCCCATTCATGTGTATTATTAAAATCTATCTATTGACAATATTATTATACCATTTTACAGATGGTAAGGCTGAATCATAGAGAAAATAAGTTACTTAAAAAAAAAAAAAAAAAGTAGTTTTTCCAGAATTCAAGCCTAGCTATATGGCAGGTCACTGCCTTTTTAAGCACCACTTTATTTATCTCGATGTCTAATTCATATGCTGATCCATTAAATAACCATTGGTTCAGACAGGGTAACAGAAATGAAACACATTGTATCTACCCAAAAATCTGGCAGAGAAGCTCTTTTCGGTTTGGCCAGCCAGGTAGATGGTCGATAAAGCATTTAAAGGGTATTTTCTATTTATCTAGAAAGTTATTTTCATTAGAGGCAGGATTTTAGCTTTGTACATTGCCCCAACACTAGCAACTAGATGGGTAACTGGTTTGGTGTGGGCACTCAAAGCTTTATTAATGAATTAATCGATTACTCCTAATCTTCCATCCAATTTCAGAAGGAATTTGCCAGACTACTAAGTGGGAACAGGTTCATAGGAAGAAAAAGGAGACTGGCTATACTTTGGAATCAGAGACCTAAATTAAAACAAAGTCTCTCTCTCCTTAGTCCCATGGACTTGGGAAACGTGGGTTTCCTCTCCACGAATTAGGGCACATTTATAAGACAACATAAAATAAGAATTAAATGACATAATGCAAGTAAATCTCAAACCAATGTCTCACATTCAATTATTTGGTTCATAACTGAATGAATGGAATAAGGATGGAAAAATATGTCCTAGAACGTTTTTTCCCATAGATCTTTTTTTTTTTATTTTTAAAAAAAATTTTTTTTCAATGTTTTTATTTATTGATGGGACAGACAGAGAGCATGAACGGGGTAGGGGCAGAGAGAGAGGGAGACACAGAATCGGAAACAGGCTCCAGGCTCCGAGCCATCAGCCCAGAGCCCGACGCGGGGCTCGAACTCACGGACCGTGAGATTGTGACCTGGCTGAAGTCGGACGCTTAACCGACTGCGCCACCCAGGCGCCCCTCCCATAGATCTTTTTTACAAGTATTACTTACCAGACAAAATAACTAAATTCGTTGGTATAGCCACTATGGGAAACAGTATAGAGGTTCCTCAGAAATTAAAAACAGAAATATATATCTAATTATTCAACTTCTAAGTATTTACCCAAAGAAAAGGAAAACACTCATTCAAAAAGATATACATACCACTGTGTCTGTTGCACCATTATTTAAAATCGCCAAGATATGGAAGCGACCTGAATGTCCAGTGATGAATGGATAAGGAAGAAGTGGTATATACACATAATAGAATACTCAGCCATAAACAAGAATGAAGTCCTGTCATTTGCTACAACATGGATGGAGCTAGGGAGCGTTCTGCTAAGTGACATAAGTCAGAGAAACACAGATGCCATATGACTTCAATTATGGGTGGAATTAAAAAAAATAATGAATAAACAGAACAAAACAGAAATGGACTCAAAGATACAGAGATCCAACTGGTGGTTGCCAGATGGGATGGATGCTTAGGGGGATGGACGAAATGGGTGAAGGGGATTAAGGTGTATACGCTTCCAGTTATAAAATAGATAACATGTGGAGAAGTAAAGCATAGCATAAGAAATATAATCAATAATATTAAAACAGTTTTATATGGTGACAGATGGGAAGTACACTTAAGGTAGCGACCGTTTTATAATGTATACAAATATCAAATCACTACGTTGTACACCTGAAATGAATGCCATACCGCACGCCAACTGTTCTTCAATTAAAAAAAAAAAGACGAATCAACACTGTAAAAGTGTGTTCGAATAATTTTGCCATTTTCCTGTCAGGTACTTTCACATTTAATTAGAAGGAAGACCAAGGATCCACACAATTTTCACTTTATAGCAAATCTGGGGAGAAAATGGGTTAACTGTCAGGATCAGGCTGAAGCAGTCACTGCTCACCCCGGTTCTCAGAGGCATGAGGTTACTCCCCCGCACACTACAGACATGCATCTCTGTATTTCTCCCTCTCCTTCGAATCCCCACGTGTTCATCTAATGCTCACA
This sequence comes from Puma concolor, assembly GCF_028749965.1. NCBI lineage: Eukaryota > Metazoa > Chordata > Mammalia > Carnivora > Felidae > Puma > Puma concolor. The sequence goes on along the minus strand of NC_141677.1, from coordinate 2,397,019 downwards.
CCTTCTTGCCTCCATGCAGCTTCCTGAGGACCATCTTTCTGCATCCCACAACAGCTCTCTTCCACAAGACATGCAGCTTTTTATTCAGTAAGTTTGCAAATATGAACTCCATCTTTTATATTTTTAAAAGCTCCAAGAGAAAACACCAATAAATGCCCATGATTTCCACAAGAGCGGTTTTGACAGGAGTAGTGCGTAGAACTGATTCCACTTTATGTAACTCATGAAATCTCACAGGCAGGCAGTACCACCATCAGGATTGCATCTAGCCCTGTGCCAGGGTAATGATATCTCCTCTCTGAAAATGGAGAATAGGGGTAAGCCGTGACTCTGAGGCAATGAACACGGCAATGGGCTGCTTCTGTATCATTCCTTCTGCAAAAGTAGCATCGAAGAGAAATGAACAATTATCTAGAGGTCATGCCAGTCAGAGACCAATGAAATGTTTTGTTTTTTTAAGCTTTCAATCTGTTGGTGAAGAACAGAACAACAAAGGGTGAAAACGAAACCACTCAGGGATAATTGTCTATGAAGGTAGTTAAGTTAAAATAGACATCTTAAACATCCTTATGCCGCCTTTCGTGTTTTTTCAAACGAGAACTGACCCTCCCCGCCCCCCGTCTTTCAAGCAGGATGAAGCTGGGCAGGCACGGGAATTACCAGAAAAAGCAAGATTCCCCCTCCCCGTGCCCCTCTTCTTGGATGGACTGTCCTTGCCACTGCGGTCCAGCTAACACATTAGACTTCACAAGATTTAGTCCCATTATTTCCCCAACTCTAAAAATACTTGAAACGTATCTTATCACCGTACTTAACAAAACTCTACTAAAATGGTCTGTTGTATGCCTGTCTCCCCTGCTAGACCGTGAAGCTGTTAACACTGAAGACAGAAATCTTGTTGTTCATGTTTAAAGCCCTAAGCACAATACTGCGCACTGCCTGGTGACACTATTTTCGATGTTGAATGAAAAACTGTAAAATAAAGTTCCAGATATTTTGTACATAGCATATTTTGGAAGTTCACTTCAATCTAGAGTTCAGTAATTTTTATCATATTCATTTTCCACTTAGGAAAATTACACTAAAATTAATAAGTTTATTTTTGTTTACATAGTTCATAAGTGGCTGATCACAGATTCAAATCCACGGCTGTTATCATTCCAAAAAAAGTGCCATTTCTATTACAGCACTACGTTGCTCTGCTAGGGAGGAAAAATGAATAAGGAACAAGCCCCTGAAATAGACTGTGTTCAGGCAATGGTCATTTATTATTAATACTGGTTCCATCTGGTTTGACAAGTATCTTCACATAGGAGGTAACTGGGAGGTAATTAGGATACTATTGTCAATCCATCTATAAAGGTGTGAGCCTAAGTGACTGTAGATTCATGATGAAATGGACAAAGAAGGTGTATGTGTAACAAAACAAATTATTTTAAACCCATTAAGTTATCATCGCTGCTTGGCAAATGTAAATGCACGTAAATGTAGGCTCCCAGTTAAAAACTTCTTTGTATTGCAGTCACCCAATTGCCATTTATGGAGAGAGGTAGAGCAGTTCACTTCCTATTCTGAAGACAAGCGTCTATTCCCATGAATGGAGAAAAAGAAAGAAAAGGTTATTAATAAGCACAGCATCTATTACATTCTTAGAAAACTCATATACGCTTTGAAGCAGGGATTTGGAAAGGGTAGGAATCTAGGCTCAATAACGAATTAGTTCGCTGCAAAAGTTAACAGTCACACACATATATACACACGATACACAATGTGTGCGTGTGCAGACACTCCGAGTGACATAGAATTCTCCAGGAACTTCCTCCTTTGTGAGAAAACTTTCAAGGACATGTACTGAGCCCTAAGTTGCATGTGTGACCAACCATGACAGGTGCTGGAGTCCCCACCTGCCTCACACATCTGAAAGACGTCCCTTCCCCAGTAATTCTGATTTAAAGGACACCTATAAGATTCAAGATTATATGCTGCAGATGTCTGTGATGCATGAAACTGGCAGAAGACCTGAAAGTACTGTCCCAAGAGGGAGTGGTTACTAAAACTAAGTAGGAAGAAGACCCGCTCTATATGCTTTTCCCATACACTTAGTTCAAGAGGAAATGACAGATTTCCTCACACGCACACTGGCCCCCAATACGTCTAAATGTGCTCAGCGGGAACAGAGCTCAGTAGGAACTGTGGGCAGTCCCATGTTCCTAGATTCCCCTTTAGGGTCTTGTGATTCCAAGATCTTACTTAGGTGATAACCAGCAGGAAGTCATTGACTTCTCTCTCGCCTCTGTCCAGAGATCCCCCCTCACCAGTGAGGCCAAGAATGTGCCAAGTGCCTCTTTCTAACCTGGTTTTCAATAACTTAAGAAAAACGCAGTATTTTCCTTCCCCCCCGCTTTTAAGTGTATTTATTCATTTTACACTTAAAATGAGAGAGAGAGGAGAGAGAGAGAGAGAGAGAGAGAACATACCAAGCAGGCTCCGCACTGTCTGTGCAAAGACCAACACGGGGCTCCATTTCATGACTGTTGAGATCATGACCTGAGCCAAAATCAAGGGTTGGACTCTGAACCAACTGAGCCATCAGGCACCCCTTCTCTTTTTTAAAGAATATTTCTGTTGAATTATTGTGTTAAGTTAATCCTTAGCCATTCTATTACATTCTGGGTCTTACCATAAGGTCCCTGATAATGTATTTTTGTCCAATTTTTCTATTTGGTTGGCTGCATTTTTCAAATTGATTATTGCATAACATTTATACCTATATATGTATATAGATACACACATACACACACATATTACTTTCAAGTACCTTCTCTCTGCTTATAACTTGTTTTCATTATCATTTTAGTGTCTTGACAATTAGAACTTCTCAAAGATAATGCTAAGAAATTGATCAATGATATCATGTATGATTTGTGCTACCTTACTTAAGACAACTTTCCCAATATCTGTGTTATAAATATTATAAATATGTTAGTATATTCTTCTACAGTGTCTTCTAGATGAGCTATAGGTTTTTTTAAGTTTATTATTTTTTTTAACTAATCGCTACACCCAATGTGGGGCTTAAACTCATGACCCCAAGATCAAGAGTCACATGCTCCACTGACTGAGCCAGTCAGGTGCTCCTAGTTGTATCATAGTTTTGTCTCTTCCACTAATATCTCTAGTCCACATAAAACTGATCTTTTTTCAGCCCAGCACTATTCTTTGCCTCTGATCTATATTTTAATTCTATTTATCAAATCTATAAAAGTTTGGTTTTCTGCACATTGCAGTATTTTCACTGAAAATTTTATACAATTTCACTTAGATATAATTTCTTTATAATAAACCTTTATAATTTATAATATAATACATAATTTATAGTTAATTATTTCCGTCCAAAAAATAGGTGTATGATTGTAAACACTTCTCTCCGTAGTCCTTCTAGGAAGTTGTGTAATTTTTCATAAATGATATTTATTCTTAGGCATATATTTTTGCTATGTCACATGATATCTATCAATTCTAAAGGTAGCTAGTAAATTTTTTTTTTTTAATAAATTGATTTTGCATCCAGTAACTTAACAAAGCACATTAATTCTGAACTCCTGCCTATGGATGCTTCTGGGCTTTCTGCATAACACACAAATAATGAAAGTATAGTTTCTTGTTTTATAAAATTTACATTTTTTTTTTTACAAACTCATAAAATTCTCAATTATAGTATAAAATAGAAATAGTGAGAGGAGGCATCATTTATTTGTTCTGGATTGTGAAAGAATGTTTTCAACATGTCACCATTAAATATGGTGTTATTGAAAGGATTTTGTGTTTGGGAATACATGACCTTTTGACTTTAAGGAATTTTTATAGTATTTTTAGTTTACTGATATGTTATAAATCATTAATGGGCATTTAAACTAATCAAAACATTTAAAAGTTCACGGAGTTTACCAGGTTTTCCTCTCCCTTCTTTTAATACACTGTATTACTTCAATCTATTTTCTAATACTATGCCAACCTTACATTCTGGGAATAAATACAATATGCATTTTTATTTATAACTTTTGAATTCAATGTGTTTATATTCTCATTAGGAATTTTGCAACTAGGCCTGCAGTTTTAGTATCCTGCACTGTACTTACTTGATAATTTATCAGGTCTATATTTGCCTCACAAAGTAGATCAGGGAAAATCCACTATTTTATTATCCTCAGGATTATTTGCTGTATCAGTGGACTAGTTCCACATGTATATTTATGTATATTTATATATATTTTATAATATAAAAATATATGTAATGTTTTTATAATATAAAAATATATATGAATATATATTTTACATATTTATATATTATATATTTACATAGTATATATTTATATAGACTTATATATATATATATGTAAAAATAAATTTGTCTGCAAAGGTTTCTAGTCCTGACATTGCCTTGTAGGAAGACTTAACCGCTGTTCTTAGTTGTCATAGAAGAATCACTATATTTTGTACCTGAAGCTAATATAACACTGTATGTTAACTATAGTGGAATCAAAATTAAAACCAAAGTATACATTTATCTCTTACCCAACCCCATCTTTTGGACGAGGTTGGGTGTGTAAAGGAACTGGATCTTCACTCACTGGGTTAATAACTTTGTTTTTGTGAAAAAAATAGGTTTTAGTTAGGCAAATTGTATTTTTCTAGGAATCCATATTTTCCTATATGTTGATACAATATTGCTAATAGTGACTCGTGTTTATTTCTTTTTATTTAAGGATCGTTGGCTATATTCTCATTTTCAGTTCTACTGTAATTTATCTATGCCTTCTCTCTTTGGTACAATTCATATTGTAGATTTTCTCAAGTTTTCAATCACTTGGAACAACCTCCTTCAACACCCTCAATAATTTTTACTATAATTTCTATTTCATTAACTTGTTTTATAGGTATCATTCACGCATTCATGTTTTGGGAGTTATTCTACCGCTCTAAATTTTCAAAGTGGATACTTACCTTATTAATTTTCAGATTTTGTTGCCCTCTTTTTAAAATTTTTTTTAGCATTTATTTTTGAGAGACACACAGAGAGGGAGCCGGGGAGGGGCAGACAGAGAGGGAGACACAAAATCTGAAACAGGCTCCAGGCTCTGAGCTGTCAGCACAGAGCCCGATGTGTGGCTCGAACTCATGAACCATGAGATCGTGACCTGAGCTGAAGTCAGATGCTTAACCGACTGGGCCACCCAGGTTCCCCTGTTGTCCTTTCTAATCAAAGCTTTTAGGAGTAGAAAATACCCATTGGTTCTACCTCAATGTTACAACATTTTATATTGGATATTTTGTTACTTTTTGGTTCTACACATACTGTTTTGCTTTATGATTTTTGATCATACATTGTTTAGAGGTATCTTCTTAAATAAGAAAAATTTTAATATATGTATTTTTAATTTTTTAAATGAACTCAGTGTTGTCAGGGTGGGAATTCAGTGTGATACTCATCTGTGGGTATCAGTTGAATCTACCCTAAACACAGTCTTGGGGTAATTTCCTAAAGGTCACGCAATCAGTGAGCAACTTCTGAACATGGGATAAGTGATAAAATCACCCACAAATTCTTCTTATGCTTTTGGAAATTCTTGCTTCATATTTTTGAGGTTAATAATTATATTCAGAAAAATTCAACACTGTTACATAAATTTTATAAATCTGCATGATTTGTCGGGCAGATCTAAATATGTATCTTTCAACTTTTCAACTATTCAGAGAAAACTATTCAATATTTTTATATTGCCTCTTCCCCATTTTGTTTCTTAAATACAAAAACAAAGCAAAACAAACACTCTTTGAATGTGACTTCTTGATCTCTCTTCTAATTGGTGATATTTGATAGTCTCCATAAATGATAAAGCAGATTAAAAAAAAAAAAACACATTCTTACCAGTTTCTGGCTCTATTTGCTGTTCTTTATACTGAATTTCCTATTTAATATGCCCTCTGAATTTTTTATTATTTTTGTACTTTTAAGATGTGTTTTTTTAATTTGCTTTATCATTATATGGTCTTGTTCTCTACTAATATTAGCTGGCTTCTCGTTCATATTTATGTTATGGTTACTTTATGTTTTATTATGTGTTTTGTATCTGCATTTTCTAATGTATTAACTTGTAGGTCTTTTTTGTCATATTATCTATTTCACTCATGGTGCTTTATTTTGTTAATTTTGTAGGTTTTCACTAAACATTGTTCCGTGTCAACTGCAGTTTTTCTACAGAAATTTTAATGTTGAGTTAAAGTTGAATTCATTCAGAGATAATTTTAATGTGCTTTTCTATCAGACAAGTGTGGACATCATCAACCAGCACATGTGAAATTATATGCATGATTTTTTTTTTCTCCAGAATACAGAGTATCAGGACTAGGAATCTGTGGGCTGCCTCGTGATTCTGAATTTTCTGGGTAAAATTACATTCCCTCCATCAATTCCCATCAAAACCTACATTTCACTGTGTGTGTCTGTAGAGAGGGAAGCATTTCTTTTTCACTCTTCCACATCTAAAGCTCTGTGGTTCCCTAATTCTATTCATATGCCCCTCACTTGACTACCCAGCCTGGAAAGACCCTAGTAAACCCTAGGAAAGCCCTTAACATCCCTAGGACTCTCCAAGCCAGGGTGTAAGATCGGAAGGGTTGGAAGAACCATGCAATAAGAGGTTTGGCTTTAAAGCACCCTCACTTGAGTGTTCCAGATTCTACTCTAATTGGAGGGATTGGTAGATTCCTTCATTTATTAGTCCATAGATGTTTTTAAAATATTTTATCCAGATTGTGTTCCTTCTGTTTAGAGGATCAGAGTGTATAAGCTACCCTACACTGCCGTATCTACATTTTTTCCCGATATTCGTGATATTTTCCAGTTTGACATCGTCTTGATTTTATTTTGGCCATCAATGAGAAAATTCCAATATAAGTTCTTTTGCAACCCACTTGGTCTTTATTTAGGTAACTTCTAATCTGTTAGTATAAGATACTAGCTGATTATAAAAAGTCCTTTTAAAAACAGTCCTATGGGGGGGGGGGGGTCCTTGGGTGACTCAGTTGGTTGGGTGTCCAACTTCAACTCAGGTCATGACCTCTTAGTTCATGAGTTTGAGTCCCTTGTTGGGCTCTGTGCTGACAGATCAGATCCTGGAGCCTGCTTCCGATTCTGTGTCTCCCTCTCTCTCTGCCCCTCTCCTGCTCATGCTTTCTCTCAAAAATAAACGTTAAAATTAAAAAAAAAAAAAGCTGTATGATGTATTAAATTTTGGAAAAGAGAAAAAAATTTCCCAAATGTGGATTTCTTACCTACCCACATTTTTCAGTTTGTACAAATTAGGCATTTTATATACTAGACACACCTATATTCTAGTGAATATTGTTTATTTATGCACACCCATTCATTCTGAAAGATCTCACAGAGGGGATTATGAGTACTTGTAGAGTACTGAGATAATGTGACCTGCTTTGATGGATACTTCCAAGCGAGTGTGATGGCAGTCTGCTAAAAACATGTAATGAGTCTAGTTTATTTTTCAAGATGTGCAGCCATGTGGAGCTTGTCACAGAGTGTTTCTGAGACTATTTTTTTTTTCACTCTACTCAAGAACCAGAGTAATTATCTCATGACTTTGCTTGTGCCTATAAGCACCATCGCCATTATGCTGCCACCATTAACAGAGTAATTAGGAAGGCTATCATGGTCTCAAAGTCGGCTAAGTGATGAGACTCCACCTCATAAAATGTTCATTAGAGGACAAATTACCATTTTTTTAAATAGAGAAAGCATCTTCTTAAAATATGTCTCTTCTGATCTTCTTTGCCAACATCTTGGATTTGTTTACTACTGATCTTCATTATTACAGCCATTAGGACTAGGTACGTTTGGAAGGAATCGTGTTCTGAATATAACTTTTAGAGCATTAACTCAATTTTAAAAATAATACCTGTATGGTATTCAAATAGTAAAGAAAAGTGTCATAAATAAACATCAATGCATTTGCAATAGATGTGAGTAGATAGTTACTACATTTTTGAGACTGAACTTAACAAGCATTGTTACTGATCTCTCTATAGCTTTCCTACTTAACTAGAATGGCACAGAATATGTTATTGTCTTACCGTTGCTGTTTTGGTGGACAGATGTGTATTTTTTCATGAAAATTAAAAAAACATATAAACCAAAAGAGTTAAACATAACAAAAGTTAAGTTGTGGCTAGAAAGTTTATATATATATTAATTTAAAACTATAGGTTTTTGCTGTGTTAATCTATTTGTGATTTTATTGTCTTTCTGATCTCACTGTTATTTGCACATTTTGAACAAGCCTCATGTCTTAAGACAATGAGCATTTCCACTCATATCAACAACAGGGTTGCTTTTGACAAATAAGGAGCTGCCTATCAGGTAAGATGATTAGTTCAGCAGAATCAAAGAGAATTTTTAATTTGAATGTTTCCATTTGAATGGATTTGTTTGTAAAATTTTAAAGGATGTTTGCTAATAAACTGATGAGACAAATTAGAAATAATTTTAGAGAGAGACAGAGCATGAACGGGGGAGGGGCAGAGAGAGAGGGAGACACAGAATCGGAAACAGGCTCCAGGCTCTGAGCCATCAGCCCAGAGCCTGACGCGGGGCTCGAACTCACGGACCGCGAGATCGTGACCTGGCTGAAGTCGGACGCTTAAACGACTGCGCCACCCAGGCGCCCCTAGAAATAATTTTGAATCAGAGGGCTAGGATGTTTTGAGAATTTTGAATTATTACCTTCTCTTTCACTTTAAAATTTCTCAGACAGGACCCTGCAATTCCTGTCAACCTGGGAGGAATCCGGAGTCTGAGCTTTCCTGATAGCTGCACAGAGCCCGAGGCAAGCCCACACCCCAGAACAGACTGCTTCAATTTTATACTCCATTTAACACTTCATTTTTATGCTCAAACTTCATTTCAGTCTGCAGTGTTAAACTCCCAGCATCTACCTGATTTGGGCCATGGATTTCGATAAAATAGTCATGAAAGACAGTTTGGGCAAATCGAGGTTTCAAAGCCCAAAAGGGTAAGAGTCCTTCTGTTTGTAACTGTGAAAATCTTACTTGATTTTTAAAACTAAGGGCCATAAAACCACACAAAGGGAGCCTGACTTCAAAAGAAGCTACAAAAAAAAAAAAAAAAAAAAAAGCTACAGGATAATTCTGAAGATAGAGTTTCATCATCAGATGGTCCATAGATCATCTGATTGACATGCCAAGGAGAGCCACTGGGGGAAAATGTATGTAGTAGATGTGCACGGAAATGATATAGATACTTAAATTCAGAAACGTATGGCAAGGATAAGAATGGTCAACTTCTTTTGGAGAGGACTACAGGTCCTAAGAGATATATGGAAGTTTCGTATTCAATTTCCTATGGAATAGATTTTAGATCTTGGCTTAGATTTCTGACGATCATCAGATGTCTCATGATGGGGCTGGCTTCACTTGCAATCTGTACAGCGGCCCAAGATCCACACGTGGAAGGGTTACACTCTTGCTTTAATCCTCTGCTGTTGCTGCCTTGAAATTCTTCAGAATTTCTGAGCAAGAGGTCTCAAACAGTCATTTTGTGCTAGGTCCCAGAAATTATATAACGAGTCTTGCTTCTTCCAGAATACAAAATGGGGTTAAATAAAAAAAAAAAAAAAACTGCAAAACATCAATTGGATGAGGCCTCATTTCTCCTAAACTGTAGACTGGCAGCCATGGGAAGGCAATCAGGACAGAGCCCAGGAATAAGCATGCCCAACTCTCAAGGCCTTGCAGACTTATTAAAACAAGATGGCATGAAGGTACGTTCTTGCTATTTAAAACCACAGTTTCTATTTTCTACAATAAAGCCACAGTTTAGTTAGGACGAGATGGCATTATTTGTTAGGTGCCTCTGAAGTTCTGTTTTCTAAAAATCAAGCACAATAGATCTACGACTGCCCACCTGTTATGGCTCCACGTAAAATAAGCAAGGTAGTTTATTGGCAGACATTTATTTTTCTCAGGACAAAGACCACAAATAGAGTGTATGTGCTATAAAAGATGAGCAAAGGGAATAGAACTAACAGAAGTAACCCATTTGATCATGTTGTAATTTCATGATACAGATAAAACCAATCAACCTCTCCTGGAAAGAAATGGGGACTCAAGACTACGTCAGCACCTGTGAGTTATTCACAAAGATAGAGGCTGGAGTGGGTGCAAAAAAAGACAGAATATTTCTGATTCTCCATAAGCCACATTGGTTGAACAACATTAAACGGGGAGATGTTGATTATGTCTCCATCATAGTAATAAAGATGTTCTACTTTTAATTGAATATGCTTTATAAGTAGATAGAGTCTAGTAAGGCACATTCGCCCAGAAGAACTAAAACTAAGATTTATTTTATCATTCCCTGCTTAAATTCACATTTATAAATTGTCCTTTTCATGACCACCTCAGGGTTCTGCTTCAATTCAATATTAAAACATGTACCATCAAATATTAATGAGAAGAGTCAGATCCATTTATATTTTATGCTGAAATGTAGCCAATTCTTTCATAGTGATAATACAATTACGGAACTAATTTTGAAGTGCATAATGGATTTTTGCAAGTTAACTTATCCATAATAGGCTGCAGCCAGATGTTAAAGAAGATACCGAGGAGGGGGAAGGCCCTAATACTGTAGCATATTAATAATCTAGCACAGGAATACCTGAGTTGTTCTAATGCTATCCGACTGTTAAATACATACTAAATATTATTTTATCCAACATTTTTGTTTTCCCCGTTTCCAACAGTCTCCTGTTTTATCCCAAGTAATTCATAAACGCGAAGGCCATGTGTAGTGAGGGCCACAGAAGAGTGGGATAAAAACAGTGTCAAAAGGGAAGAACACTACATGCCACGTGTCTTTCCCTCCTTGGCTTCCACTTGCTCTGTGTAATCCCCCAATAATTCCATCGAAGTTGTGCCTCCTGAGCTCTTGGTGACGTCCACACTTGGCATTTCCACATCTCAGCACTCCTGAGCACGGCATTTCTGCCAACACACTTTCTTCTTGAACCTCTTACCTTCTCAGACACTACAATTATTTTCCTTTCCTATGTCCGGCCCTACTATTGATTTTCCTTGGCAAGTTCATCCTATTCTTTTATTAAATGAAATTTTATTCCTGCCCCTTCAGCTTTTTCACAGGAAATCTCATCCATAAGCCATCAATGATGTGACACTGTCTCTCATGAGTTTCTTCACACCGCTTCTGATCTCTGTGGACCAAATCCATACATTTGAAACTTGGAACTTAGATTTTTCAAAGTCTGTAGAAACATACGTGAAATAAAACTCATAACCATGGCTCTATTCCCTATTCCACCAAACAATGACGAAAAAGACCAGGATCCTGTTCCAGAATGTTCTTTCAATCATTGCCATATATTCATTCACACAGGATTGATATCTCATACTCGTTTCCAATACGTTCCTCCCCTGTACTTCTGACTTCTAACCCTCTACCAGTATGGTTTTGACTCTCAAATATTCATAAAAGTTATTCATTTTCCCCATCTTAATAACAAGTATCCTCCTCCATGCAGCCATCATTTCTTACTTGAACTGATGAAATAGCTTCATAAAGATCGTCCACATTGACTAGTACAGATCCTGTTCTCCAGTCTTCAAGAACAACGATAAATTTAAAAATTCAAACCCAATAGTTTAATTCCCCTATTTGAACTATCAATAGCTACCCTTATTCCTACGGCCAAGACCAAGATCCTTACCACGACTACCTGTGAGGCCCCTCATTTCACGATCTTCAGCCATGCTGCTGGAATTTTGTGTCTCTTACCCGCCAGACTCTGTCTACACTCTGAGCCGTTGCACGTGTGGTCTCTCCTTCCTACGGGGAACTCCCTGCCTCCCCATCTCTACTTGCCACCTAATTCTCTCGTTGCCTCCAGATCTCAGCTCAAGTATCACTTCTTCATAAAGACTCCCCTCCTTGTTCTCGCTACTCCAGACTAGAACAAGCCTATCTATCCTTCACTGTTGTACACCATGCCCTCACCTGTGCAGCCGTTTCCTGTTGGAATTCTGCACTGATTCTCCATGATATTATGATATCTGTCTATGCATCTATCTGTGCATCTTATGAAGCTCCCTAGAGTAAATTCAGCTGTAATCTTCTTTATGAAGACTTTGTTCAAAAATTATTGAAGAAATCAAAGTTTATTGGCAAGAGTAAATTAACTGATAACTAAAGAAAGCCAATTTACCCACACTGTTGAGAAACATTTCATTAAGATAAATTGAGAGCGTTAGAGAGTTTCAAGAATATAACAGCTTTCCTTCTGTGCTATTTTCCTTACTCTTCTTTCTTCCATTCCTGCTTTCACTCACACCTGAATTCTTAGCACAGAATTTTGTGTATCTTAGATGCTCGATAAACTACGCTAAATGAATTACTGAATCAGAGTATTCAATTCTGTTTTTAAAACTGTCTAGCTATATAATTTGACAAGGTAATTTATTCTCTAGAATTCTCAGCTAGTGCCTTGTCAAATAGAGTAAGAAATAAAATAATCTATTAAAAAGTTGTTTTAAAAACTGGAAAAAGAAAAACACAACTCCTAGAAATACTTTGTAAACTTAAAGGCTGACACAAATATATTTATCATTATCATTATTTTAGAAGGTCTATCACTGTAATTTGTTTTGTAAAATGGACAAATCAACACAAAGCCCTATATGGGCTATGCATTGCAATCCCTACCAAAATACCAATAGCATCTTTCACAGAACAGATAACACTAATATTCATGAACAGATAACACTAAAATTCATATGGAACCACAAAAGACCCTCAATAGCCAAAGCAATCTTGAGAAAGAACAAAGCTGGAGGCATCACCATCTCAGATTTCAAGATACACTACAAAGTTGAAGCAATCAAAACAGTATGGTCTTGGCACTAAAACAGGCTCATAAATCAATGGAACAGAATAGAGAGCCTAGAAAGAAACCTACACTTACACAGTTAATTAATCTTCAACAAAGAAGGTGAGAACATACTATGGGGAAAAAAAAAAGTTTTTCCTACACATAGTTCTGGCAAAACTGGACAGCTACATGCAAAATAGTGAAACTGGACCACTTTCTTATACCATAAACAACAATGAATTCAACATTGACTTAAAACCCTAAATGTGAGAACTGAAACCATAAAAATCCCAGAAAGGAGCTCAGGCAGTAATTTATTTGACATCGACTGTAGCAATATTTTTCTAGATATTTCTTCTCAGGGAAGACAAACAAAAACAAACTATTGAGACTAGTCCAAAATAAAAATGTTTGTACAGCAAAGAAACCCATCAACAAAATGAAAAAACAACATATTAAATGGGAGAAGTTATATGCAAATGACATATATGATCAAGGATTAGTATCCAAAATATATAAAGAACTTCTACAACTCAACCCCAAACTCCACCCCCCCCCCAAAAAAAAAAAGTCCAGAGCTCTTGGGTGGCTCAGTCAGTCCAGCTTCTGACTTCTGGTTGCATCTCAGGTCATGATCTCACGGTCTGTGAGTTCGAACCCCACATCAGGCTCTGTGCTAACAGTGTGGAGCCTGCTTGGGATTCTCTCTCTCTCCCCTCCCTCCCACAAATAAGTGGACTTAAAAAAAAAAAAAAAAAAAAAAAAAAAAAAAAAAAAAAAAAAAAAAAAAAAAAAACAAGTTCAATAAAAAAATGAGAAGACATGAACAGACATTTCTCCCAAGAAGACATCCAGATGGCCAACAGACACATGCAAAGATGCTTAGCATCACTCATCATCAGGGAAACACAAATCAAAACCAGTGTCATATCACCTCACACCTGTCAGAATGGCTAGTATCAAAGACAAGAAACAGTAAGTATCAGGAGGGTGTGGAGAAAGGGCAACCATCTTGCACTGTTGGTGGGAATGCAAATTGACGCAACCACTTGAAAACAGTATGGAGGTTCCTCAAAAATTTAAAAATAGAACTACCAGGTGATCCAGTGATTCCACCCCTGGGTATTTACCCAAAGGAGACAGAAATGCTAATTAGAAACCATATATGCATCCCTATGTTTATCACAGCCACTACTTACAATAGCCAAGACATGGACACAACCTGTATCCATGGACAAAAATGTGGTTATGTACATCCAACGAAATATTACTCAGCCGTAGAGAGAATTAGATCTTGTCATTCATGACAATATGACGGAACTAAAAGAAGTCAGAAAGACAAATGCTACTTGATTTCACTCATGTGTAGAATCTAGAGTAAGACTGAACAAAACAGAAAGAGACCAACACTTACCAAGAATAAACTAATTTGTGGGGGGGGGTGCAAAAAGATGTGAACGGAAGAGTGAGATACAGACTTCCAGTTATGAAATTAGGAAGTCACAAGGATAAAAGTTGCAGCAAAGAGAACAGAGCCAATGCTACTGCAATAGTGTTGTGTGGTGACCAACACTCGTGAGCACAGCATCAGAGAGATGTGGAATCACTGTGTCGTACGCTTGAATCTAATGTCACCTTCTGTGTCAGCTACACTTCAGTAAAAAAAAGGAAAAGAAAATTTAAGAAGTGACTTTGAATACCATAACATTAGTTCTATCTTTAAACCGAATCCTAACTTTCACGTTCCTCCCAAGAGTTCAGATCTGAAACCGAGATGTCAAGCGAATGTTCCAGTCACCAGAGAAGCCCACACGAGCCTCGCGTGATTCACAACGACGTCTACAGCTTTCTCATGGAAACATCTGTTCTCTCGGGAGTCCTGGGAACCTCAGCGAGATGCTCAGAGCCACGTTCCTGAGGTGAAAGGTCCGGAGACCTTGCTCTCGACCCCTTCTCGGGGGCAGGTGCCCAGTAAACCAGGGCAAGCGGGAGGCGGACAGTGAGTCCCCTTGCCCTCGACCACAGCCAGGGTAAATTCTCAGTGGGAAGTAAAGATGAATTTCACGATGAGAAGCTGCCATTCCCTGGTGGTCTTAAAGGGAATCAAAACACGGAGTATCAGTCAGAAGAATCTGTGCCATTTCTCTCCAAAGGGTGAGTTACGGCCACAAAGGTGGAGTTTATGCAGACACTGTAACGTAAAAGGATTCTAGAACCCCGTCCCTGAACTTTCTCCTGCTTTGCTTCTTCCTCACTGGTATATAGCAGCAACCTGTCACCCAACCTGCTTGTAGCATGCAAACGTTTTAAGGTCTCTCACTTGTACTATCCCAGCGTGTCTTTCCTTGCTGGGCCTCAGTATTTCTATTTTACTTTCCCCGTCCCTGTTTTCTTTCCCGCTATTTCGCCAGGAAAGCAAGACACCCAACTGTACTGGGAACCGGTTACAAGCACATCAAAATGAATGCCAGAAGTCTCCGTGCATTTCTTGACGGACATCCTAGGTTTTGTATAATGCTAACGTTTGGCTTTTTCAAAATATCCACTCAAATCGGAGATAAAGAGAGGGAACAGTCAGCAGGTGGTGTAAGTAACAGAATTCTAAACTTGGGAGAAATAAGGAAACCGTTATCCCTTCAAATTCTAACACAGAATAAATTAAACATTGACTAGAGATCAATAGTTTTCTCCGTTGTTCCAAATTTATTGAGCTTCCAATGTGTGTTTCTACAATTCCCTTGTACCCTGAGTACAGATTTCCAGGGAGTTCTATGCTCTCTGTAGACATGCAACAGGTTCCAAAAGGGAACTGAATTCTCTCATACCACCACCAGCCAGAGATTAAAGGAAACAAAAAAATGTTATTTCTTCTTTGGTATATATATAAACAGTGTATTTAAGAAGACATCACGAGCATATTTCATATTCATGAGTATTATTTCACAACATCATTTTCAAGGCATAGTGACATTTCACTTAAAATGTATCTTTTAAGGTTAACTCCCCTTTATTCAAAGTACAAGATATTCAGGTTCTTCCTCCACCCCTGTAGCCTCCTTGGATTACGTTCTTTAATTCTATTCAATATTGTTTCTTTTGGATAAATGCCCACAGCTATCACCACTGGGTAAAGAAAGGGAGGTGGACGAAACCCGTCTGTAAATGTCCGTAAACACTGAATGGATAATCATAAACAAATGGCTGCTTCTGAGACCTGCCCTTCCCTGAGAGCATCCCACCCAGCTCTCTCTAAAGGGTTAAGGTAATTTGCGGCAGGCGGCAGGCATGCTGGGCCCACGACTGCCGGCAGCACACGGCAGGTGCACACGGCAGGCTCTCCTGTTTTCTCTCCGGCGCCTGAATCGCTTCCATGTGGCAGGGAGTTCCTTTTATTAAAACTGCTTTAGTGAAGTACACACGACGATTTAACTCAAAGTTAAGTGCAGATACACTTGGGAGGAAAAACGTTCTTTCCTTTTTTTTATGCATCGTTCAAAGATTTAAACAATAGCAGCTGTGAAGATAAATTCTGAAATGTTATAAAAATGAAATGTTATAGGTTGAAGATTCTCACGGCAATAACCTACTAATAAATTCTCATATAACCTCTACCGATGCTTTTTTTCTCTTCCATTAAAAATATGCATCCTGGAAAGGAAAATCTGCCTTTCGAAACTTCACTGGCAGCCTACCGTCCCGCAGTGGTGACTTTGTGTGTTAAGGCAACACTCAGCGAGAATTGCTTTCCAGAACAGCATTCTCTCCAGCTTCTTGCAGCTAACTGCTGTCATACAACTGTTATTGTCAGCTCTCTCACTAAATATTTCAACAGGAGACCTTTGAAACTCATGTTATTTACGTATATAACGGTTTCTTTGTAATACAGAATATAACATTATAAAAGAAAACAATCAGATTTGGTTATGTCTACAGCTGTAGTCTGAGTTTCTTTGACTATCTAATGTTTTAATTATTTCATTTACCAAATATTAATCGAATACCCCTGTGTGGGCCCTGCTCCATGCACTAGGAATTCAACAATGAGTAAGGCATATTAAATGGTAGCCTTATTACAAATTCTATTGTTTTTATTCTTTCTTTCCTTCTTTCTTTCTTTTGAGAGAGCACTCATGTGCGAGCAGGGGAGGGGCAGAGAGAGAATCCTATGTAGGCTGAGCACTATTAACACAGTGCCAGACATGGGGCTCAATCCCACCAACTGGGAGATCATGACCTGAGCTGTAATCAAGAGTCCGACACTTAAATGTCAGCCGCCCAGGCGCCCCACAAAATTCTATTTTAAACCTGTCTCTAGACTGACTTGAATGAGCCCATTTATCCCACTGAGTTCTACCCATCCAGTCACAGTTTGCCTATTATTTTGCATAATCTTTTTTTTATATTGAGAAGTGACACTTCTTCTATTTCCAATGTTCATGATGAAGGACATTTCTCTGTACATCCTTACACTTTTAGGTGTATTACATATTTCTTTCCATGCATTCATACGAACTCCGTACTGATTTTAAGGACCTGCTATTTTAGGATCCATTTGTTAAACCTTCAATTTTCTTTGAAAGTCTCAAATCAGTTCTGTGATTTAAAAGTAGCCGATTATTACTCATTTTTTTTGACTACAATAGTGCCTTATTTAGGAATCAAAAGTGTTCTTCATTAATACAGATGCACAGAACTAGTACATACAAGCTATGGGTTAGAGTGATGTTAACATTCACAGTAAGAGAGAAGATCAGTAATTTGGAGTTGTCACAGCATGAAAGAAAAGAGACTCTTGTATTGAGAGGAAGGTTCTCAAAAGTCTACTGCAAGTTTAAAATTTGATGAGGCTGTGACTGTTTTGCTTCAAAGTCCAATTAAAATGCACATGCAAATTTTATAATGGACCGAAACCCATTGTTCCTCTTGTATATATTATACATAGCTCTTGCTCTGATTATTGTGCCTAACATCGAACATCACATCTTGACTAATAAATGAAGTGATAACTGAAAATGCCCAGAGTGATGGGAAATGAGCTGCCACTAGCAAGTAACGACTCAGCTACTTGAAAACTTTTCTAGAAAAACGACTTCAGTAAAGCTACACTTCTCTACGTAATTATTATTAAAAAACATGATTATTTGAAGGAGGTAATTTGGCAAGGTGGCGGCTTGGGGACTCCCTCAGTGAGCTTGAGAACAAGTGTGGACACCACAGCCAACGGGACCAAGTCAGAAGGCAAGTCTGGTCTGACTGCACGAACCCAGTTCGGTGATGGTGTGCATGTGCGTCAGTGTGTGTGTGCTGTATTCTTCTTTCTTTTTTTAATGTTTAATTTTGAGAGAGAGAGAGAGAGAGAGACACTGTGAGCGGGGGAGGGGCAGAGAGAGAGGAGACGACACAGAATCTGAAGCAGGCTCTGAGCCGTCAGCACAGACCCTGACATGGAGCTCGAACCCACACGAGCCGCGAGATCGTGGCCTGAGCCAAAGTGAGATACTCAACCGACTGAGCCACCCAGGCGCCCCTGCTTTTTCTTTTTTTGGCCAGAGAGGCATAGGTGATCAGAGGAAACAAATACACATTAGAAGGGAACGTGCATTATAAAAAGCGATTAATTCTCAGGCCATGCAAGAGTTGAACCCAGGTGTGAACTTTCCGGAGACGACACACATCGTGCTTTCCAGTCCTACTTCAGCCACATCACCTCACCACACATCTTTAAACAATCTCATTAAAGACAGTCGGGCATCGTGTTTCGCGGCGTAGAAGCTAGACCACCACAGGGTTTCCCTCAGCTACGGGATAGGCTACTGGAGGTCCTGAGTAAAAAGCTTAGTGCCCAATATCCCCATCTGTAGAGTGGGAATGATGACGGTATGGGCCTCACAGGGCTGTACTGAACTTAACACACTTGTATCCTTCAGGCTCTCAGACCAGTACCTGCCACGTAATAAGTACCATATATATGCACTTAAAGTTACAGCCGGATAGGCGAATAAATACACGTATGAATAACAGATCTTCCTAGGGTTAACAACATTCTTCTTCTGTTTCTCACACTGTGAAGTGTTACCATCTTTTTTAATGCTTTTATGTCTCAATGTGCACAGTATCTGGCACATGTAGGTTGACTGAAAAAACAACAGAGTTGGGGGAAAAAAAATGCTTTAAGGCATCAATGTGCCCCAAATCAAGAGGACGTGTTCTGTTCAAGCCAGATAGTGTCATAGAAAGTAAGCCATTTTGTTTTGATGGCACAACAACATCAACTAAGGGAGGTAACTCAGAAAACCCACATCCAGGTCCATGAGAATAAAAACAAACCTGAAAAGATATAAAGGCAACAAAATGGAGGAGACAGGTGACCTACAGAGGCAACTATTATTCCTGGGCTTCTCACCCTGGCATCTTCTGGGTCTCTAATAATATGTGCATATATGGGTCCATAAATTCCTTCAAATGCTATGTAAACTACATCGATTAACCAATATGTCCAGCTAAGTGTCTATCAATGTATTAAAATATTATATACATGAGTTTTACACAAGGTACAGATTCTTATACATACACACAAGTGTATACGGGGATACAGAAAATGTGGTGTGTGTATACATAGACACATACAGTGAAATATTCTGCCATAAAAAAGGAAATGTGGTCACTTTCAACAACACAGGTGAAGCAGAGGAATGGTCTTGCTCACATGTGAACTCTGAAAAAGTCTAACGCGCCAAAGCAGAACGATGGTTGCCAGGGCTGGAGGATGGGCCAAACAGGGAGGCGTTAGAGAAGAGCACAAACGTTCAGGGATGGGTGAGGGAGCTCCGGGGAGCTCATGCACAGCATGGTGACCACAGTTGACAACGCTGTTGTATCCCTCAAATGTGCTAAAGAGGGTAAATCGCTAGTGTTCACACCAACAACATATGGAACGATGGTAACCATGTAAGGTAACGGATGCATTAATTACCTCGAGTGTGGTAATAACTTCAAAATGTATATGTATATTAAGTCATGTGGTACATCTTAAATATGTACAAGTTTTAGTTGTCATTTTTCCCTAAGAAAGCTGGAGCTAGGAAAGCTAGTGAGCATCGTCAGTGAGAAGTCTGGATGAATCGTGGGACATAATTCAATACTATGGAAAACAGGTTTTGTTCATGAATCAGTAATATTCTCCTTTTATGACTGTGATGCTTTATTACTGCCTGTTGTGTTCACTAAGCCTCGTTTACAGCCATCTGTTACCAAATCTCTGTGAGTCTGCTTTGCATTGAGAACTTCACCGATTTGTAGTTTACAGTAAGCCTATGAAAATACTTAAGTCAGTTATACTGAGTCAGGAACAGCTAACACGGAACTAGTAACGAATACTGACCTCAGGAGTAGCTGACCTTGAGATGTGATGAATCTATACTAGTTAAGGCTGTGTTTGAAAGTTTTCCAAAATGCAAACAGTGTACAGCTTGAGGTAGAAGACAGACAACATCAAGATCCCTTTCTCTTCTGTATTGCTTTCTCTTCTGTATAGTCTCAATTACACTTCTTTGATTTCTACTTCCTGCTTCCATTCAACCTCTAAAATGATTTCAAGATTAAAAACACATCACAAGCCATGATGGTCAGAAACTATAGTTTTAGTATGAGCCTTCACATAGCAAAGGCTCCTCCCTCTTGACATTTTCAGCATCTCACGTCCACAAGCCCATGCGCGGGAAGTCAGACGCAGGTAAGAGCTTCTCTCCATTTTCTCAGAGAAACCAGCAGTTTTATAACAATTATTTATAAGGTATTTCAAGCAAGATCTCAGAAATACCGTGTGGCACACCTCCAATGTGCCACACCTCCTTCGTAGAGGAGGGAGGCAAGGTCAGGTTAATCTAAACATCGTCTTAGATGTACACATTCTCTCTCACATCCTGGGACTATGGGTAACACATGTGTTTTGCCTCCTTTCTAAATATATTTCCAAAGAATATTATTTGAGGTATTTACTCATTGATTTGTAGACCAGTTTTTTGGGGGTGTGACTATGGACCTCATTTTCAGTTTCTTTTTGAAAGATTTACAGACAGGGCGCCTGGGTGGCTCAGTCGGTTAAGCATCCACTTCAGCTGAGGTCATGATCTCACAGGTCAAGAGTTCGAGCCCTGTGTCAGGCTCTGTGCTGACAGCTTAGAGCCTGGAGCCTGCTTCAGATTCTGAAGAATTCTGAAGAATCTGAAGCAGGCTTCAGGCTCTGTGTCTCCCTCTCTCTGCCCTACCTCCTGCTTGTGTGCTCTCTCAAAAATAAATTATTTTTTTTTAAATTAAAAATTTACAGACCATAAAATTCACTGGGTGTTCTTGCATACGGTTCTATAACTTTTGAAAAACACGTAGCCACAAAATGATCATCTCAATCAAGATTTGGAATAATTTCATCAACTCTCCCCCCAAAATCACCTTATGCTGTTCTTTATAACTCTCTGAACTATAAAATCAAATGTTTTTTCAGGCCAATTTCATTGTTTCTATTTTATAATTATTTTGTGTGATAAATTTTACTTTTTAAAAAGATTTCTAGAACAATCCATTTATTTTTTCAACAAAGATTAGTAACTGCTACATACCAAAACTACATCAGGCATGTGATACATGATTAAACAGAAAATATCTCTGTTCTGTGGTTTATACATATTTTAGGGGAGTTGGGTGGGAGACTGAATGGTAAACAATAACCACAATAAATAGGAACATGATGTATTACGTTAGAAAACATTTCCTATAGAGTTTGGAATCGTAGAGTTGCAGAAGGATGACTGAAAATGTAGATAAGATGATCACTGTGCAACTCATCCCATAGTTACAAAGATTTTTAATTCCAAACCCCTACGTGACATAGAATCTGAAATTGTCACCTGTTTTCAGTGATGTACATAAGATATGTTAAGTGTGATGCCCTAATTGAGTTTATAGAATCCTGTCTTTGATTCTACTTTTCTCTATGTTGCACTGTTTTTATTTCTAATTAAGTTCATCTTCTCAATATATGTGAAAAATGCATAGGCAGGCAATGTCTTAATATAAATTTGTATAGCTGAAGTTTTTTTTTTAAATTGAGAAATGTGTTGAATAGCAATTAAAACATGCACAATAACCCTATCCTCACAACATCCAATTACCACTTTAAGTGATTTAGAAAGTTATTAACCTATACATATAAGCCAGATGCCCAAGTAAAACCCAAACTGCCAGCCTGAGCTCTGAGACCCTAGATGCTGAATCACAAGTCCCAGAAGATAGAAAAGTTTAACTGAAACAGAAAATCAGAAAATCATAGGGGCGTCTGGTGCCTCAGTCGGTTGAGCGTTGGACTTTAGGTCAGGTCATGATCTCGCGGTTCTTGGGTTCTAGCCCTATGTCGGGCTCTGTGCTAACAGCTCAGAGCCTGGAGCCTGCTTCAGATTCTGTGTCTCCCTCTCTCTCTGCCCCTCCCCTGCTCATGCTCTGTCTCTGTCTGAAAAGTAAATAAAAACATTTAAAAAAAATTAAAATTAAAAATTAAAAAAAAAAAGAGAGCAAACCTATCCCCGACTTTAGGAACCACTGAATGTTGGTATTCTGGAAGTCTACTCTAGCACAGTTAGGCTCACAGGAGAGAATCCTGGCCGTGTCCCGCTTGGAGATTAGGTGCCCCCAGCGGCCAGGGGTGAGGAGTCCAGAGTGGAAGTTAGAGAATCTCATACTTTCCTTTGTCCAGCTTTGTAGTTTGCACATTTACATTTCTTCTTCTTAGGTGTGCCCTGTTCACTTACCCAAGTCCATTCTTGTCTACACCTAGTGCTCTGATCCCCACATCTCTGTAAATTTTCCACGTTACAAAAGGCCGACAGAAGCGTGCACGTGGGTGTCTGTGTGTGTGTTGTATTCTATGATTTTTTTTTAAAGTTAGAGAGAGAAGGTGAGCACGAGGGAGGAAGGGCAGAGAGAGCATGAGAGAGAATCCCAAGCAAGCTCTGTGCTGACAGCACAGAACTCAATGTGGGGCTCAAACTCATGAACCGTGAGATCACAACTTGAGATGAAATCAAGAGTTGGAGACTTAACCAACTGAGCCACCCAGGTGCCCCTAAAATACCACATTTGTATCACGCATTTTATATAATTTAAATTGGAACAAAAATGTAGTTTGAGAAAAATGCACATGTATGCTTAATAACAAGCAACAGATAATAATCAAGGTTCACACAAGCTGGATACAGTTCTATATTATTTACATAAATTAAATGAAATAATCATATGATCAAATAACTTTCATGCTGAGATAGAAAAAGGTTAAGTGACTTATCCACCCACAGAGAACAGGAAATTACAGAGCCAGGATTTAAACCCAGTATTTCTAACAAAGCACAAAAATCTTCAGGAACAAAGTAATAAAACATATTCTGAGTATCCTATGGGGTCATTTTCAAAGATTATAAATTCAGTCATTTAATTACATGGTGCCTGGGATCTTCAGGTACCAAAGTACTCTTTAACCAACAAGAGGCAAACTCAAAGTCTTCCTTAGGTGGAGCCTAAACTGTCCCAGATCCCGGGCACATACCTGAACAGAAGGAGTTAAAGACCACTGAACTGTGAAAATGTGAAAAGTAAACCTTCCTGTTTGAGGTACAATTAACGGGAGAGGAGGACACAGCATTCAAATACTTTACTGCAGGCTACTAACTAGACGGTGTTGGTTTTTATTAGAAACCTAGGTCCAATGTACTGAGTAGCTTGTGGAATCTTCTCAGAAGTATTAAACACCATGTATCTAGAAGCCCCCCCCCCAATTTCTTTGTGACAACGAGATGGCCATTTAAGACGGTACAGTAATAGCTGGTTTTTACGGCATTATTATTTCACTATGCATCTGCTCTAAAATCCAACTTTAACGTAACCCATGTAAATGAATAACCTATGTTCAGTCCTGGGTTGGTCCCTTTTGAGGATTTATTCCTGACTCTACAAAAGACAGATCCTCCCTCTTGGTAGCCCAAACCTATGGTCACCTCCTCTGAGGGAGCCGTGCAAACAGGATGGACACTAATTAAGGGTGTTACGTATCCGCCGACAGACATGAAATGCTAGGACGTTACCTGCTTGCGTAAGAGGCACCAGGTCCTACCCGTGAAAACTATGTGAAGGAAACACCTCATCTACAACGGAGTCAGGAAGCCCTGCCCGGGGATCTCACCTGGGGGCACTGGTGGCAGTCTACGTCACCAGCAGAAAGAAGGATGGTCTGAACGAGGAAGAACACTTTTCACAAGAGAGTTTCATCTCCTGCCACGAAGAAGAGTCTCTCCCCACCCAGTGAAGGTGCACTGCTTCAGCCAACAAGAAATGCCATGACCTTGAACTCTTGTTCTCCTCCAGGGAACTTCCACTTAAAACAACTTTCCTGGGGCGCCTGGGTGGTTTGGTCAGCTAAATGTCTGACATCCGCTCAGGTCATGATCTCATGGTTCATGGGTTCCAGCTCAGAGCCTGAAGCCTGCTTCAGATGCCTTGTCTCCCTCTCTCTCTCTGCCCCTCCCCTGCTCAAGCTTTGTCTGGCTCAAAAATAAACATTAAAAAACTTTTTCTTTTAATAGAAAAAATAAATAAAACTGTCCTGAAACCTAACAAAAGCTGCCTTACCTTTGTCTCTGGAGACTTGCCCTTGGGTTGACCATAGTTAGCTTCACCCAAATAGCAGCAAGTCCTCTGCTATTCCCAGTTCCCAAATTAACCCATCTCGCTAGTAAAATAAGTCTTGAAAGCGATACACCTTATGACCCTATTTACAAACCTTCCGAGCATATTTCTGTGAATTAGATGTATCACGAAATGACGTCCTTCTTATTGGACAGCCACATGTTGAGCTCCTGCCTGGTGGTGAACTCACACTTACTCAAGGAAGGATCTGAAATCAGAGGAATCTTGTTGCCAAACTCAGGCAAAATTTTTATCTGGTTTTAAATGACTGGTCTGGAGGTAGTAAATTCACACATTTTACAGGTGAACGTCTTTGAGGTTTTTACCATTCTCAGCACAAGCCTTTCTAGCCAGGAGGATGGACCTTCATTCAAATGTTAATATTCACAATGGGACTTAATTCAATCACAAGGGCAAAAGTCAAGAGCCTAGTTTACTTGATGCTGGTGCAAGTCTGCAGTTAAGGGTTGAACCAGAAGGCACCTGCTGATGATGCTTTAGCAATCTTGTGAAGGCAGAATTCTCTCCAAGAAACCCACTGGTGCCATTGTTTATCTATAAAGGAAGCTGGGTTTACACTGAATTATTAAAGAAGTGATGCATGCAGCATGTGCCTTGAAGAATACAGAATTACCTAAGTTAGATTTTTTTTTTAATGGAAGAAATGTCTAAATGTTTCCCTGCTGTCAATTTCACACTAATAAATACAGTAGTATATGTTGCCAGCAAATTTTATTAGACAGCTGTGCAAGTCTTACACTACTTAAAAAAAAAAAAAAAAAAAAACAAGACACTTCTTAGAGTCTCTTTCTAGAGAGGCCGGTGATGGTATTTTTGCCACTTCCGCTGGGAAGCCAGGGTTTAATCTCCATTAACCTCTGAAGCATCTTGTGTCGTCCACTGAAATTGCAACCCCAATTTAACCCACATCCATCACTGGCATGTTCTTTGAGGCACTGCTTTAGAAGCACCTTCTTTTCAGCAGATATAAGCACCACGTCAACTGCCTGCTAGGTGATTCCAGCCTTCGCCGGAGGGTGACGTGTTGACGCGCATGCTGAGCAAAGATGCATCACGCAGGACTCACTCAGCAAAAGACACAGTCCGTAAGCACCATGCGATCCGAGACACGGGAGTAGAGATTCTGAAAATCCGTGTCATGTCTCCTGTCAGGCAATATACCTTCCGCGTATCACGGTGACAGTGTGACTTATTGAAAGCTCATTCCCTTAAACAGTCTCAAAAGATATTTTTTGAAAAAATGAAAATGTGCTCAATAGTTAAATCAGGACATGCAGGTTTTTACCTAAATGGGGATTTCCCTAGGCATTTTTTTAAAAACTTAAGCTTGGTATTGCATTTAACTTTATTCACTTCAGAAAAATAGTGTTTACAAAAAGAGTTTTCATATCACATGTTAGAACCAACACTAGTGATTTGAGCCAATCGATTTTGTGCGAGACTGTCTTTTTAATTAAAATTTTGTCTGGAGATCATTGTAGCTCTAGTTGTTTAAAAAAAAAAAAAAAAAAAAAGCAAGGAGGAGCCCACTTGCCTCTTCCCCAGTCATCACCAATGATGGCATCTTGGAAAATGACCTAACACCATCCCAACCAGAATATTGACATTAACGCAGTGAAGATTAAACTTATTTTCACCACCACAAAAATCCCGCTCCTTGACCTTTTCTAGCTATGCTCACTCACCTCCTGTCCCTCCCCCTCCCTTGCTCCTACTGGAAAGGCCGATTTTAGGCCAACAGGCTGAAGCGATGGACCGTAGGAAGGGTCACAGCGACCCGGCTGAACGCAGACGGGCCCATCAGGAGGGACCCACCCCAGGACACGCATAGGTACTAACTGACCAAGGGCCTACTTACAACGAGGCACAGTTACTAAAAAGGGATGATTCCCTATGGTGGCCACACCTCATCTCCCCCCTAAGACAGCCCCCACCCACTGCCTCCTCGCAGACACTCTCCTCTGCTGTCCTGCCTGCTGCTCCCTAACAGTGCATTCAGTCATCTTCTAGCTCCCTCCTTCTGCCTCATGTAAATTCTTAGGCCTCCCACACTACCAGCTTCCACCCGATCGTCACTCCACACTTGGGACCCCGTGCAACCAGGAGAGACACAGCATTTGGTCACCACTCCTGTTTTCCGTGTTTCTAGTTTTGCCTTTTCAAGAGTGTTATCAGTGGAAACACACAGCCTGTCACTGTTGGGGTCGGCTTCTTCACAACCAGTACACTGGGGGGATGGGTCCAGTTCATTCCTTCTTGCCCAGTGCTATTCTACAACCTGAATGCACCCTCCCTTAACTCTTTGCTCACTGAAGGACATCTGGGTGGTTTACTGTGTGGGGCGATTATCGCTAAGGCTAACATGAAGACTTGACAACAGGTTTGTGTACTTTTCCTCTCCTCTAGGACAAAGCCCAGGAGTGTGTGTCATATTGTAGTTGCTCATTTGGTTTTGTAAGAAATTGTCTAAATGGTTTCCAGAGCAGTTGCACAATTTTGTATCCCTACTGGCAATGCGTGGTCATCCACGGTCTCTACTTCTTCACCAGGATTTTAGCCATTCTGACAGGTGAAGTGATACAGGATTACAGTTTTATTCTTATTTATCTTTTAATGTTTATTTTTGGAAGAGACAGAGCAGGGGAGGAGTAGAGAGGGAGGGAGACAGAATCGGAAGCAGGGTCCAGGCTCTGACCTGTCGACACAGAGCCCGACACAGGGCTTTAACCCACAGACCACGGAATCATGACCTGAGTCAAAGTCGACCCTTAACCGACTGACCCACCCAGGCGCCCCAATTATGGTTTTAACTTGCCTTTCCTTAATAACTAATGATGTTAAAATCTCTTTTCATGGGGCTTGCCTATAGTTTTTGTAAAACAGCTCTTCCTGCCTTTTGCCCATTTTCTACTTGATTTGTTTTTATTGTCGTGCATTGAGAGTTCTTATTACGGTCTAGGTGTTAGTCTTTATTAGATTTGAAGTTTTCAAATATTTTCTCCCAATCTGAGGCTTCCCTTCTAACAGGATCTTGTGTAGTTTTCATCTGGATGAACCCCATTTTCCATCTCTCTTTAATGGATCAGACTTTCTGAGGTCAAGTCTAAAACCTCTTTGCTTCACTCTAGATCCTCAAGACTTTTCCTAAGTTCTTACCTTAACAGATTTATAATTTTATCTTTTGTGGTTTAGCCCATGATCCAGTAAATTCTTGTGCAGGTGCGAGTGTCTCGTCGAGATGCGTTCTTTTGTACGTGGATGCCCAGTCGCTGCAGCCCAGACTGTTGGAAAGCCCATCTTTCCTACACTTGCCCTCAAGCAAGCACCTCAGATTGTCATGATTCTTGTCATGGGGGCTGACCCAAACCTTCCTTCCCAAAGGGTCTGGGCCATCAGTAGTGCTGGCTCAATTAGGTGGTCTAGCTCTCCGTCAGCTTAAATCACAGCGCCTGGGACCACCAAGAGATCCGCTACATGCAGACGTGCTCACCCTTGCATCGTCCCCAGAGACACAGCCGCCTACTTATCCCCGGTCCTCAGCACCAGTGACCCCGCCCGCTGAGCCTGAGGTTTGGGTGCCAAGTGGCCGGCAGCAGGCTGAGCTCCCACGGCAACACTTGCAAATGATCTGTGTCCTGTCCGGTCGATTCTGGTGTTCCCTGGCTTTGTGAGAAATCGGTGCCTCCCATCTAAGTTGACTAAGGTACGTCCAGAGAACTGTTTGTAGCATTCCCTTATCCTTTGGAAATCTCCAGTCTGATCCTATCTCCCTGAAGTCTAGCCCTGTCAGCCTGCCCAGAGGCTTGCCAATTTTACTCATCTTTTAAGAGGAAACACTTTTGCTTCACTCATTTTCCTATGGCTTATGGATTCCATTTTGTTCTCAATTTCACTGATTTCTGATCCTACCTTTATTATTCCCTCCCTTCTTCTAGCTCTGCATTTATCATGGTCATTTTCTACATTCTTGAAGACGGAGCTGACATGACTGTTTTCCTCGTTTCTAATGCATGTGTTTAACCCATAAATTTCCCCGTGACCACAGGGCTTTATGTGTGTGTCACCGATGCTGACACATCGGGGTACATTGTTACAACGTGGCAAGGGGGCTCTCCCTCTGGCCTTTGCTGCTCTGGGTGGGACCCCAGTTTTTTTCAGTGGTGTTTGCTAGTTTTCCATCTAGACTGCTAGACTGCCTCTGCCTTGGTATTCTGGATAGAAAGAACAATTTCAGGGCAGATTTTTTGGGAGGGATGTCTGAACCCACTAGATGTTTCCAGGCTGTCGTCTTTTGTAGCACACATTTTGAGATCTATGGCCCAAAAAAACCAGGGGAATCATAATAGCATCATTCTTTTCAGGTTCCAAAGCCCCTCATTTTTTTCTCTTTCAGAGACTTTTGGTCATTTATCTATCACGTATAAGGAACAGGAGAAAAATACTATACATACAAGAATAAAATACACAGGAAAGAAAAATATGTCTACATCATCTTCCTTCCAACCTGTTTTTGATGGACTCCAAACTGCTTTCACAAATCTCCCGGGGTGGGGGTGGGGGGGGTGTATTGCTTTCAACTCTACATACCACGGTAATGGCACAGAAATTCTGAAATAATGGGTACAAGAGTGAAGTGCTCATCTGCCCTCAGCCACTCAGTTGTTTGGTCCAGCTTCCATCATTTCGTGGGTCCCTGCTTCCGTGTTCGTTTATAAGAAAGAGTTAACTACAGGTCACCTGCTGTAGCGCAGAGTACCCACCCGCCCGGCCTATCTAAAACTTCTCTATACTTGTATGTTGTAAGGCTCCCTTAGATCTTAATTGACGATTACGGAATACAGATATCAAATTCTAACATGCAATGCAATAGTTTAATGGATTGAACCATTTCTCTCAAATAGACAGTATTTTCATGGCATCTCAAATATAGATGGTTTTGAACACTCATAAAATGTGAACGCTTGAGCCCACGATTCTCCAGAAAAAAGCCAAGCTGTCTGTGAAAAAGGTAGCTGTAACAGGCTACTGCTTCAATATTCCACCCAGAACAAAAAAGTAAGTGTCAAAGGGGCCTATTTCTCAAACGGCCAGTGTGACATGAAAAGGCATTGTGTCAGGCACTGCCGGGAACAGAATACACCCGTGCCTGTGCCTTGAGGTCTCGCTCATGACCCATCAGTACAATCCGTGCCTGCTTCGTAATTTGATTGTAATTGCAACCTTGGCCTTGAACAAAGAGTAGGGGTTGAGGGGCCATAACCCAGAGGCAGCGCTGAAATGTTTTGGACTCTCTCCCCTCCAACTAACAGATCCCTGCCAGGAAAGGCCAGCTGTTGCCGCGGAGGCTGGGAGGGGCAGCGTGGCCTCACCGACGCCAGCTGGGCCTCCTGGCACGCGTTCCCTCATGGCACAGAGCCGCCCTGCCATCAGGGGAGAAGGAGACACAAGGAAGGGAGAATCGAAGGACCATGTGACTATCTCTGCATTCTCACATCCCACACAAGCAGGAACCGCAAACCTTTCAACAAATACGAACTAATCTGAACTCAGATCCCTTCTCTGACTGCCCAACGCTGGAGAAGGCACGGACACCACCGGTAGAAACATCAATTTTCTTCTTTGTGGAACAGGAATGGAAACCATACATAATGAAATCGTCACAAATATACTCTGTGAACTCGGAAGTGCTGTGACCACGTAAGGGGGGATCTGATGTGTCAACTACATCCACATTCTCCTAGGACACACCAGATAGGAACACTGGGGGCAAAAATATCATATCCATTGTTCTATTAATACACGACTTAACTTCTCATAATCCTACACAAGGTATCGTAAAGTAATATATTTTTTTAATGTTTATTGACATTTGAGAGAGAGAGAACACAAGCAAGGGACGGGCAGAGAGAGGGAGACACAGAATTCGAAGAAGGTTCCAGGCTCTGAGCTGTCAGCACAGAGCCCGACATGGGGCTTGAACTCACGAACTGAGAGACCATGACCTGAGCCAAAGTCAGATGCTTAACCGACTGAGCCACCCAGGTTCCCCTAGTAAAGTAATATTTTTAAATTTAGAAAACATTTTAGCTCGTAATTGATGTTTTATATCACTGAATTTGCCAAAAAAATTGAAAAATTGCAAACCTATAGAACCTAACAGGGTGATTTGTAGACCCACCTAAACGAACACTAAAAATCATGAAAATATTGATTATCTATTTTGGTAGATATAATTGACAGACTAGCTACCAAATGAGGTAGGAGTCTTCCATGAGTCAAGCAAGTGAAACTGTATCAAAAGTATCACCCCTGAGCCTGCCCACTGCTTCGAGTTTGTTTCCCCAACTGCCTACAACAGAAACAAAAACATTAGTTTTGAACCAACCAAAATATTTTATCGCCTTAGAGGGTTCTAAGGTCAAGTATTTCCCCCACCTAGTCCCTATGAATGCTGCAATTTCTGTATTTCTTCGGAATCTAGAACTTCTAGGAAACGGGGTATGTTTGGTAAAAGCACAAATCATGGCCTATTCCCTCTTCAAAAGTGCAATCCGCAGGGAATAGGTTTTGAAAATGGAGCAGTGGCAGCAAAAACAGACACCAGAGCATCCTGAGGATGGCGGAGTTTGGTGAATTCCATAAATTGAAAGTGTCAAGAGAGGCTGGAAGTAATGGTAAGAGAAGCTGCCATTTAATACAGACATCAGAGATTTAATAAAATCTCAGCTACTAAATATTGGAACTCATATATAGTAGATCACATTGATTGACACAGTGCCCAAGTCACATCTCACACCATGCATGCTGGTAATCTCAGAATAAAAGGTTCAGATATGTTCTAATGTGAACACTTTGATGTTCACATTCAAAGATGATGGTATGGAGGAAAAGAAAGGTCCTAAGTCCAAGGGCACAAAACAACATGGCAAAATGAAGACAAAATACACCACCTTGAAGATGCCAACAACATGCACATTATTAAATACCTGCTGTAGAAACTAAGTATTTTAATTTTTTAACTTTTATTTTTGAGAGCCAGACGTAAAGCATGAGTGAGGAGAAGGGCAGAGAGAGAGGAGGGACAAAGAATCTGAAGCAGGCTCCAGGCTCTGAACTGTCAGCACAGAGCCCAACACAGGGTTCGAACCATGAACCATGAGATCATAACCTGAGCCGAAGTTGGACGCTTAACTGAATGAGCCACTCAGGTGCCCCTGGAGGAACTAAATATTAACATGAAAAGATTTTTTACAAGTATGGTTGGAAATATGCATATGAATTATAGTTTTAAAGCGTCCTAAAGGAAAGATTGTAAATAAGCCACAATTGTGTCTCGATTTAGTACAGTGAGAATATTTTATTCCCACTGGGAAAAAAATGCTGTCATTATATAACAAATACAGTTGACCCTCGAACAATACAAGGACTGGGGGCACCAAACCTCCATGCAGTAAAACATCTATGAGTAACTTCTGACTCTCTCAAAATTTAACTACTAATCATCTACTGTGGACTGGAAGCCCTACCGATAACAAAGAGTAAATTAACACATTTTGTATGTGTTTTGTATTCTGTACTCTTACTATAAATAAGCTAGAAAAGAAAATGTTAAAATCATATGAAAGAGAAAATACATTTACAATACTGTACTGTATTCATCAAAAATTTTTCATATGTACAGGCCTTCTGAAAGAAGGAAGAACAGTCTCAAATACACAACCTAAAGTTACACCTTAAGGAGCTGGAAAAGGAACAGAAAACAAAGCGCAAAAACAGCTGAAAGGGGGAAAAAATAAAGACTAGAACAGAAAACGATACCGAAATAAAAAAAAAGAAAAAAGAAAAAAAAGAAAACATCAACAAAAGGAGGAGCTGGTTCTTTGAAAGAATTAACACAACTGACAAACCTCTAGCCAGACTTCTCAAAAAGAAAAAAAAAAAAAAGAATAAATAAAATTATGAATGAAAGAGAGATCACAACCAACATGGTAGAAATACAATTGTAAGAGATTACCAGCAACTGTATGCCACCAAATCGGCCAAATGGGAAGAAATGGACAAATTCCTAGAAACATAATCTACCAAAACTGACATAGGAAGAAATAGAAAATTTGAACCAACCCATAACCAGTAAAGAAATTGAATCAGTAATCAAAAATCTCCCAACAGATAAGAGTCTTGGGCCAGATGGCTTACCTGGGAATTATAGACTTCTAAAAATTTTTTTTAATGTTTTTACTTATTTTTGAGACAAAGAGAGAGCATGAAGTGGGCAGGGTCAGAGAGAGAGGAGACACAGAACCCGAAACAGGCTCCAGGCTCTGAGCTGTCAGCACAGAGCCTGACGTGGGGCTCAAACTCATGGACCATGAGAACATGACCTGAGCCGAAGTTGGACGCTTAACCGACTAAGCCACCCAGGCGCCCCTATAGCAGACTTTTAAATATGAGTTCTCAAACTGTTCCAAAAAATATAGAAATGGAAGGAAAACTTCCAAACTCTTTCTATGAAGCCAGCATTACCTTGATTCCAAAACCAGACAAAGATCCCACTAAGAAAAAAAAGAGAACAGACAAATTTCCCCGATGAACATGGATGCAAAAATCGTCAATGAGAGGCTAGCAAATTGAACCCAACAACATATAAAAAGAATCATTAACCACGATGAAGTGGGATTTATTCCTGGGCTGCAGGGCTGTTTCAATATCCATAAATCAATCCAGGTGATTGAAGGAACATACCTCAATCCAGGTATGTAGAAGGAACATACCTCAATATTATATAAGCCATATACGAAAGACTCATAGCTAATATCACCCTTAACAGGGAAAAACTGAGTGCACTTCCCCTAAGGTCAGGAACATGACAGGGATGTCCACTCTCAACCACTGTTATTCAACATAGTATTGGAAGTCCCACCCCCAGCAATCAGACAACACAAAGAAATAAAAAGCATCTAGATTGGCAAGGAAGAAGTCAAACTTTCACTCTTCGCAGACAAGACAACATGATACTCTACATGGAAAACCTAAAAGGCTCCACCAAAAAACTGATAGAACTGATACATAAATTCAGCAAATTTGCAGGATATAAAATCAATGTACAGAAGGCTGTTGTATTTCTGTACACCAATAATGAAGCAGCAGCAAGAGAAATTAAGAATCAATACTTTTACGATTGCATCAAAAACCAAAAGACACCTAGGAATGAACCTGAGGACTGAGATAAAAGATCTGTATGCTGAAAACTACAGAGAGCTTATGAAAGAAACCAAAGAAGACACAAAGAGAAAAACATTCCATGCTCATGGACTGGAATATAAATATGGTTAACATGTATATTTCACACATGTATACATTCAATGGAATCCCTATCAAAATAACACCAGCATTCTTCACAGATCTAGAACAAAGAATCCTAAAATTTGTATGGAGCCACAAAAGACCCCAAATAGCCAAAGTAATGTTGAAAAAGAAAACCAAAGCTGGAGGCGTCACATTTCCGCACTTCAAGCTGTAATAATCAAGACAATATGGTACTGGCACAAAAACAGACACCCAGATCAATGAAATAGAGTAGAGAATGCAGAAGTAGACCCACAACTATATGGTCAACTAATCTTTGACAAAGCAGGAAAGAATATACGATGGAAAAAAGACAGTCTCTTCAGTAAACGGTGTTAGGAAAACTGGACAGCAACATGAAAAATTAAATTGGACCACTTTCTTACACCACACACAAAAATAAACTCAAAATGGATGAAAGACCTAAATGTGAGACAGAAAACCATCACAATCCTACGGGAGAAAACAGGCAACAACCTCTTTAACCTCAGCTGCAGCAACTTCTTACTTGACAGGTCTCCAGAGGCAAGGGAAGCAAAAGCAAAAATGAACTATTGGGACCTCATCAAGATAAAAAGCTTCTGCATAGTGAAGGAAACAAAGCTAAAAGGCAACCAATGGGCTGGGAGAAGATCTTTGCAAATGAAATATCAGATTAAGGGCTAGTATCCAAAATCTATAAAGAACTTATCAAACAACACCCAGAAAACAATCCAGTGAAGAAGAGGACATGAATAGACATTTTTCCAAAGAGGACATTCAAATGGCTAACAGACATGTGAAAAAAATGCTTAATATCACTCAGGAAAATACAAATCAAAACCACAGTGAGATACAAACTTATACTTGTTGAATAGCTAAAATTAACAACTCAGGAAATAACACGTGTTGGCAAGGATACAGACAACTGGGAACTCTCATATTGTTGGTGTGAATGCAAACTGGTGCAGCCACTCTGGAAAACAGTATGGAGGTTATCCAGAAAGTTAAAGACTACACTACTAGATATTTATCCAAAGATACAGAAATACTGATTCATAGGGGCACATGCACCCCAATGTTTATAGCAACACTATCAGCAATAGCCAAATTATGGAAAGAGCCCAAAAGTCCTTTGACAGATGAATGGATAAAGAAGAAGTGGTGTGTGTGTGTGTGTGTGTGTGTGTGTGTGTATGAAATGAAATATTACTCAGCCATCAAAAAGAATAAAATTTTGCCATTTGCAATGAGAAGTCAGTCAGAGAAAGACAAATACCGTATGATTTCACTTGTGTGGAATTTAAGAAAAAAAAACAAACATAGGGAAGGGAAGGAAAAATAAGATAAAAACAGAGAGAGAGGCAAAACCTAAGAGACTCTTAAATGTAGAGAACAAACTGAAAGTTGCTGGAGGGTGGGGGAATGGGACATATGGGTGATGGATGGCATTAAGGAGGTCACTTGTGATGAATACTGGGTGTTATATGTAAGTAATGAATCGCTAAATTTTACTCCTGAACCAGTACTGCACTGTATGCTAACTTGAATTTAAATAAAATACTGCAAAGGAAAAAAAGAAAAAGAAAAATCTGCCTGTAAGTTGACCCATCCAATTTGTTCAAGGGTCAGGTGTATATAAAATGTATATATTAGATTTATATGTACATATAAAACATATAACACACATTTAAAAATATTTTCTGGTATGTTATACTTAAGTTATATATAGTTTTTGCTTTCTTTGAAAGAGGTGTTTTTAAGTTATATAAGAGGTATTTTATGATATTTCAAATTCCTTTCTCCCTTTGAGAGATTTGTATTTTCATCCACAAAATCAGTTAATTTTAAGCCAACGTCATACACACACACACACACACACGCGCACAAGCAAGGTAGGGGCAGAGAGTAGGAGAGAGAGAATCCCAAGCAGTCTGTGTGCTGTTAGCACAGAACCCAGCAAGGGGCTTGATTCCACGAACTGAGATCACGACTTGAGCTGAAATCAAGAGTCAGACCCTTAACCCACTGAGCCACCCAGGTGACCTGCAAACTTATTTTTTAAATTTAATTAAGTTTAATTTTCCCGACATTATTATTTAAATTCTAGTTAACATACAGTGTAGTATTGGTTGAATGAGAATTTAGTGACTCATCACTTACATACAACACCCAGTGCGCATCCCAACAAGTGCCCCTCCTCAATGCCCATCCCCCGCCCACTTCCCCTTCAGGAACCCTCGGTTTGTTCTCCGTATTTAAGAGTCTCTTATGGTTTGCCTCTCTCTTCCCCTCATTTCCCCTATGTTCTTAAATCAATCACCTAAAATAGTACATTTAATCTCATTCCTTCCTTCCAATTGTTCCTCATTTTTATGTAGCTAAGAGCCTTTCAGTATCCACTACCCATCTTACATTCTTTTTGATCCAACTTGCCCTCCTCAATTACAATAGTTTCCTTGTATATTTGTACTCAGACTATAGAAACTGTATGTCTAAATAACTTTAGATGTCTATCCTTATTACCATTCTTCGGTTTATGAATATGGAGAATATAGAGAATCACAGAAGAAAAGCAACATTATAAGTGTAATGTTTAAAACTATTTCAATTGAAATCAAACTTATCTTTGTAATTGGCTCATATTAGATAAAAAGATAATTTAAAAATTTTTTTTTTCAACGTTTATTTATTTTTGGGACAGAGAGAGACAGAGCATGAATGGGCGAGGGGCAGAGAGGGAGACACAGAATCGGAAACAGGCTCCAGGCTCGGAGCCATCAGCCCAGAGCCCGACGCGGGGCTCGAACTCCCGGACCGCGAGATCGTGACCTGGCTGAAGTCGGACGCTTAACCGACTGCGCCACCCAGGCGCCCCAAAAAGATAATTTTTAATAAAAATAAAAACTTTGGATATTTTGTATTCAATAATTGCATCAACCTGAGGGGAAAAGGTTAATGAGAGTCACGCTAGCATCTTTCCTATTTTCTAAACACAATTATCATTTAAAATAACGCAAGAAGATTTTAATGCATCAGGATGAACTGTATAGAAAATGTTTGATATATCAATTTCATTAAATAAGACAGGTGTGAAGATTTTAATGAGACCAAATCAATCTAATTATTAAAAAAAAAAAGGCAATGGGATTCTCTCCTGGTCCCTTGGTTGTCATGTGTGTGTGTCCCTGTGATAGGTGATCAACCTTCCTCTATCAGACAGGGCTCAGGAGTGGAAGAAACAAATTAAATATGGAAAAGATGAGTTCTCGGTGTAGGCACTGAAGTTCATTCTCTCCAAACGATATCCTCAGTCCATTTCCATTTCTCTGCCTTCTGGATTGCAGATCAGCATGGGATTAACAGCTGTTGAAGAGGTCCCACCAGGAAGAGTCACTAAGCACTGTATCTTCTATAAATCCCACTATTCTGGGGCGC
Organism: Puma concolor; assembly: GCF_028749965.1. NCBI lineage: Eukaryota > Metazoa > Chordata > Mammalia > Carnivora > Felidae > Puma > Puma concolor. The sequence continues at coordinate 2,359,532 of NC_141677.1, read as the reverse complement.
CTGGGTGGCGCAGTCGGTTAAGCGTCCGACTCCAGCCAGGTCACGATCTCGCGGTCCGTGAGTTCGAGCCCCGCGTCAGGCTCTGGGCTGATGGCTCGGAGCCTGGAGCCTGTTTCCGATTCTGTGTCTCCCTCTCTCTGCCCCTCCCCCGTTCATGCTCTGTCTCTCTCTGCCCCAAAAATAAATAAAAAACATTGGAAAAAAAATTTTAAAAAAATAAAAAATAAATAAAAATAAATCCCACTATTCTGAATGGGAAAATGCTTCACCTATAAACATGCTCTATCTGGGAGCATTCCACAGTACAGAAATCAGAATATTAAACTGAGAAGCAAGGAAAAGAATCCGTTAAAAATACAAAACAAAAAATTAGATACTTCAAATCTACTTACATATTAGCTGTCCCTAGAGTCCTTCATACAGATTAAGAACCACCTCTTTCTGCTGCTTCATTATTGGTGTATAGAAATGCAACAAACTTCTGTATATTGATTTGGTATCCTGTGACTTCACTGAATTCACTTTTCAGATCTAGTTTTTTGGTGGAGTCTTTAGTGTTTTCTACATATAGTATCAGGTCATCCACTAACAGTGAAAGTTTCATTTCTTCCTTATCAATTTGGATGTCTTGTTTCTTTTTGTCTGACCGCTGTGGCTAGGACCTGTAGTACTATGTTGAGTAAAACTACTCAGTGGAATTCTTACCTTTTCCTCATCTTAGGGGCAAAGTTCTTAGTTTTTCACCACTGAGTATGATGTTAGCTGTGGGTTTTTCATAGATGGCCTTTATTATGTTTAGGTACGTTGCCCCTAAACCTACTTTGTTGAAGGTTTTTATCACAAATCGATGTTTTACTTTGTCCAATGCCTCTTCTGCATCAACTGAAATGATCATATAGCTTTAATCCTTTCTCTTGTTGACTATAGGTGGGAATGCAGACTGGGGCAGCCACTGTGGAAACCAGTATGGCGGCTGATCAAAACATTAAAAATAGAATCATCATATGATCTACTAATTCCAACACTGGGTGTTTAGCCAAAGAAGACAAAAACACTAATTTGAAAAGATTTATGCACCTCCACCATGTTAATTACAGCATTATTTACAATAGCCAAGATATGGAAGCAACCCAAGTATTCATCCATAGATAAGTGGATAAAGACCACGTGGGGTATATATAATCAGTCAGAAAAAAAAAAAAAAAAAAAGAAAGAAATCCTGCCATTTTCAACAACATGGAAGGAGGACATTATGCTAAGTGAAATAAGTCAATCAGAGGAAGACAAATACATGATTTCACTCCTATGTAGAATTTAAGAAACAAATGAAGAAACTAAAAAGAGACAAACCAAAAAGCAGACTTTTAACCCTACAGAACAAACCAAAGGGCAGGTGGGCAGGGACATGGGTAAACAGGGGAAGGGGATTAAGAGTACACTTATGGTGGGCACTGTGCAATGTATAGAATTGATGAATAATTACCTAAAACTAATATAACACTGTATATTAGCTATATTGGAATAACTTACATAAATTTATTTAAAAAACCACCTCTTACCAGTCTCCTTAGTGATAATAGGGAACAACTATTCCCGGAAGATTAAGCTATACTTATATCTAATTTTCTATTAACCAAAAATCCTCCATTTCAGAGAACATTTGCAAAGCAAACCAACATTGCTAGAGTTCTGTGGCTGTTTATATAGGATAATACAGAGGTAAGCCAAATAGGAAAACATCAGTTCTCACTCTTTTGAACTTGTAGTCATGATTTGGAAGTCATCTTACATGGAAAGCAGTATGTTTACTTTTTTTTTTTTTTTTTTTTTTTTTTACTATCAGCATCTTGAATGGGAGTCACAAAGCAATACAGATGGGGCCATAAAAAATCATCTAAGACAAAAACTGCTTGGGGCGCCTGGGTGGCGCAGTCGGTTAAGCGTCCGACTTCAGCCAGGTCACGATCTCGCGGTCCGTGAGTTCGAGCCCCGCATCAGGCTCTGGGCTGATGGCTCAGAGCCTGGAGCCTGTTTCCAATTCTGTGTCTCCCTCTCTCTCTGCTCCTCCCCCGTTCATGCTCTGTCTCTCTCTGTCCCAAAAATAAATAAACGTTGAAAAAAAAAATTAAAAAAAAAAAAAAACTGCTTAGCTTGAAGAAGCTAAAAGAGCCAATATATTTTAATGTTATAAGAATACTACAACTCAGGCATATTTCATTTTTCTGGGTAAAATCCAATATTCAATTTAAACATATCTTAAAATGTTGCTCTTTTAGCTCTTTTTTTCAAATCTCAATTTTAATATATGCGGAGTGTGTACTATCCTCTGTCAATGACGATACACAAATTTCAAAGACACGTCATTTTGACATGGTGCTTGTACCAACCCTCGTATTTTTCAGGAGCCAGAAAAATCACTGAACTAGGATAAAGCCATAACTTATGACTCACAGCAGAATTGTAACAGGAAAATCAGTTTCTTATTCAACACATAGCAGAAAATCTGTGGGGGAGAAAATTCGGACCATGGGAACCATTTCCCAAGAAGGTTCCACTCTTTCCCCTCCAGTCCACTTTCTTCACAGTAGAGTATCCTACAAAGGGGTACACTGGGCCATGTCTCCCCTTGGCTTCAAACCCTGTAACTGCTCCCCGTCCCTGAGATAATCCAGACCCACTACCACGGCTGTAGAGGCTTTGGTCTTTGCATCGCCTGGGTCTTCTGCCCATTTGTGACTTTCCGGCTCCTTCTCCTTGCCCATCAGTACCTCGACTTCCCCAGTTCCTTTTCTACCTCAAGATTTTGCTCCCATGTCTTCCATGCTTGGAATTTCACTTTCCTCCCTTTGTGGGTACATCCATTTTCCCTTTCAGGACTTAGCTTACTTTCTAAGAGATTTTTAACCTCTATAAAAAGTATCTCTCATTAATTACTTTCAAATGCCTGTTTTTCTTATCACATTAACCACCTGTAATTAATCCATTTATTTATCTCTTACAAATCAGCTTCTCCCAGCAGCATATAAATACCTCAAAAGCAGGAAACACACCCATCTTGTTCACTGCTATGTCCCCAGCATATGGCTGGCACATAAGAAGTTCCTAACATTTTCCTAACTTGCTCCATTAATTTAGGAGTATTTGTGAATGAAGATTATATACGTATTAAAAACGGAATGAATTTCATCACCTAGAAAACTATTGTAACCTCTTATTTTCACTTACAAAATGCCATTGTTAATTTTACCCTACTTGTAATCCAACCCAGATTAGCTTTATATTTAGAGACTTTGGTTCTGAACTGGTTACTTACTAATACAAAAGTTAGCTTTCAATGTCCTTCGAAGGAGGAATTAAATGCACACATGCACAGCCACAGGTATGCACACACAATTTTACTCATACCTGCTCTTCAGAGCGTGTACCACAAAGTTGGAAATTAACCAGTGAATCTGAAATGGGTATACCGTTAGTTTACATAATTCCATGTAAATAATACCAGAGACTTGTGGTCTGTGCAATTCAAATGCAATATAACGTAAGCTACGGCATTACGGTGTGTTAGAAGACTTGCCTTCCAGACAAGGTGGCTTTAGGAGCGCATTCACACACTGTCGAGTAAAAAATCAGTTCTGTTAGCTTTCACGATACATTCCCTAGTAACAGAAAATCTGCTAATCCATGCTGAATTCTGCTTTGTTTTCAAAATATTCTGATTGGGCCGCTTCTCTGAATTGTTTTCCACCCCAAGAATGGAAAGGCGTCAAAGTAAGTTATTAAGTTTGAATCCACAAGCTTGGTAACAATGGCTGCTCTTAAAGCAGGCCGTGTTCCGAGGGAAGTTCTGGCATGGGGCTAGCTACTAAACCTTGGGTAACTTCGGTACAATGATTGTATCTTATTTACTTATGTATCCTTCCTGTCACAGTGCTTGACGTTTAGTAGGGCTCCATAAATGTTTGCTGAAGACATTTAACCAAATGCATTAGCCACAGTAATCAGCATTCTTAATTTATTAAACAGATAATCTCACTTGACTGGATGTTATGAAATAGACTTTCCTGGAGAAACTGGGAGATTAGATTTCTGAAGATTAGTTATTGGGCAGACTGCACAATTCCAGAGTCACAAAGGAAAACGCGGTTGAAGTATGTTCTGGATTATCACTTTGGATCCTCTTTTCTCTATAGCAAAAAAGATGCTAGGGAACACAAGTCAAAATCCAGGCTTTAGCCCCAACTGTAGCTAATTCACTAAGCCCGTGAAATGAAAGATTGCTGTCTACCAATATCGGTCCAATAGCAAAAAGGTACGATTCTGAAGTGTTCATTTCTGTAAGAACAGTCTGTTTTCAATATTTATGCACTCGATCTATTAGGTGACATTTGATGATAAAGCAATGAATCTTACCACTCTTCTAATGAAACTCTCCGCACAAGTGCAAAGGGCTGTTGTTTACAAGCTGTGAATCAGGGAGCAGCACGCTATTAGAGGCTGTAATACAGGGACTGCGGATTTCATCTGCTGTGAGTCACTATTACGGCAAACTTCTGTATTAGTTGTCTTTTCATGTTGCTGCAGGGCACGTGGCTAAAGGGACATCATTGTAAATAACCCATTAGTATAAAAAACCCATTTGTGCCACATCAAGTAAAGCAAGAAAAAAGAATCAAAGGAAGATACTAACTTTGCTTTGCCAGCTAGCTACTTAACTCACCCATCCTAGAGTTTTTTTTCTGTTGTAGTCAAGCTAAGAATAGCCAGGTGAAGCCAGTGTTAAAGGGTATCAGTTTAAAAATAAGCAAAGCAAAGCAAAGCAAAGCAAAACAAAACGACAACAACAACGAAACATTTTATCAAACTAGAAAGAAAGAAGTTGTACTGCTTAGGAGATTCTGGAACCTGAAGAAATGACAGCAGGCAGGTTGTCTTTAAGGACAAAGACAATACGGCCTCATGGCTCAGATGGCAAGCCTCGTGATGGTCTGCACAGTCTACCAAGTGACGCCTCCCATGGCCTCGATTTTTTAAAAACAGGCAACATGTGAGTTTCCCATGAGGCTCTTTTGGCCGTAGCAAAGGAACATGAGCACATAGGTTCTTTATCCTGGAGTTTGAATTGTTCTAAGAAACCAGAATGCAGATGATTCAAAGTTGTATTAGGAGGCCCTTATGCTGTAAGTCATAGAGAACTGCACTCCCGCACCTAAGAGCTAGGTTTCTTACATTCATGATCACTATTTTTCAGGTGAAAACAGCAGAACGGGAAGATGGAAGTATCCAAGTTCATAAAACAAAGGACAATTACAAATTACTGATACAAATAAAAAAATAGTTTAACATGTTTATTGAATACTGACCAGTAGCTGAGAGTGCATCAGAGAACAAGAGAAAAAATTCCTGTCCTCAAATTTATTTTTTTAATGTTTCTTTTTGAGCAAGGAAGAGAGAGAGAGAGAGAGAGAGAGAGAGAGAGAACACATAAGCAGGGGAGGGGCACAGAGAGGAAGACACAGAATCCAAAGCAGGCTCCAGGCTCTGAGCTGTCAACACAGAGCTGGACAAGGGGCTCAAACCCACGAACTGTGAGATCATGACCTGAGCTGAAGTCGGACACCTAACCACTGAGCCACCCAGACGCCAAAAACTTCCTGTCTTCACAGAACTTAACCTGAGCCCGTGGACCATCACTGATTTTGGATTTCCTGAACACAGCCCTGCACCTGCAGAGGCCCCTTCTTTACTGCAGGGAATTAACAAAAATAAGGTTTTTGCCTTTTTTTTTTAAAAAGAAATTCAAAATTCCAATAAAACCTTTGCTTGGAAAACTATTTTAAGATGTAACTATGGAGAACTGACATCTTAATAGATGATTTTGTCAAAAGGTTTCCCTGCGGGGTACCAGAACAAATGTTTAAAACCTAGAACAGTCAGAATACAAGCTTCTGGGCTTTAAGTTTTGAAGTTGACCCCGTTGCTGTCCAGCATGTGGAGCAATTCATCTTTGAATTAATGGGCAGACACAAACTTCCAAATGGGTTTTGAGTAAGTTGTAAATGCATTTCTCTTCACATGTATCTGTAGGTTATATATTGTATGCTGATTTATTACATTGTACATGCTGATGTAAAATGTCATATTGGAAAGCTACTGCATTATATGGGAAAGTGAAATGTTTGGAATCATTTACAATGGCTAATTAAATTTTAGGAACCGGAATAAAATTACTGGACCAATTATGTTGAAAAATATATCATATAATTGAGTTAGAGTAACATAAAATACACATACCCATAGAATACACCACATCTGTATTATGTAGAGGAAAACGGCTTTCTAGATCAGATACAGACAGTGGGGGGGCAGGGACGAGGGGAGAGGGGGAGTCGCAGCCACTTGTGCCCATTTTTCACAATATACCTGTGCAGCTGGTGACCACCCTTCCCCTTGCCTGAACTCGTTTCCAGTCACAGGCAATTAAACGCTCTGTGTCAAGCATTATGCTAAATACACAGTGTGTAGTTAGATTATCCTTAAACATTTTCATAAAGTAGGAACATCATCTTCCTGTCAGAGTAGAAAAATTGAGGCTTACTGAATTTAGAGGGTTAATGATGCAAAACCAGTTAATGGCAGATGTAGAGTTGAACCCAGGTTCATCCTGTCTCCAAATCCTATGCTCTTAACCACCTAACTATAGAGAGGACTCAACAGCTTGACATTCTAATAGCTCACCCTAGGAGACCCCTCTTCCTGGAACGTTACAGATTACAGCTACCTTTCCTTTTACACGTTTTTCTCTATTATAGACCTAATTCAATGTTTATCATGGGAGAGAGGATATCAAACCAGAAGGAGAAAATAGCAGTTGGCAAAGAGAAATAACTGATACAGAAGCAGGGTTCTCCAGAAACTCTGGCCCTCATGGAGATGTGAGAAAATTCCAAGTCGCCAATTCTTGGCTTAACAGACTTGGTAACTATTTCTTTTTGTCCCTCATTTCCTGGCATTGCCACCAAGGCTCTCATCATTGTGTATAAACCAGGGAGGTCTACGGAAGGAGAAAATCCCAACTACCTGTAGGTTTCTATATTTCAGGCCAGTGTAGACCACTGCCAACGGCTTAAGAACTCGATGTTGCATTTCTTACAAACTAAATAAAATAAAGCACAGCAAAGGCAATCCAACTGTGCCTCATGTGCTCTTTTTCTCTGAAATAGCTCGGTTATGTTTTTCCACACTCAAGTTTGAGTTTCTGTAACGTAGCTTTTGAAAATTATCTACATAAAACGTGGAAGAGACATTTCATCTTATTAAAAACACACTTTTAAGAAATATTTTGCTCGATGACATTCCGAATAGAATTACTGCATGGTCAAAAATTGTTTTCTCAATGAATTAAAATAATTGGCTACTATATAAAGAATCATGCAAACTTCCATGATAAATACCTGGTGTTCAGGATATGTGTGTTTATAAAATTGATGTACCTTGTATTTTGGTCATCTATAACCAGGGCGGCTATAATTTGTCTTGTATTTAAAGATGAGAAAGAAATAGTAACTCTGAGACTAATAATCTTGTGAACCTAACACATGTGCATAGTTACTTGTCACGTACAGGTTGTCATTTCTTCCTATAGTAGATAATATCTGATGATATATCACGTTAAACCTGAATTTCTACAGACAGCATAGCCACAACTAGGAATTTGCTATTTTTTCTTAGACTATATTTTTTTTTAATGTTTATTTATTTCGGAGACAGAGCATGAGTGGGGGAGGGGCAGAGAGAGAGGGAGACACAGAACCAGAAGCAGGCTCCAGACTGAGCTGTCAGCACAGAACCCAATGTAGGGCTCAAACTCACGAACCACAAGATCATGACCTGAGCCGAAGTGAGACACTTAACCGACTGAGCCACCCAGGCGCCCCCAAAAGATACTAGCTACTAATTCAAAGGCTGTAGAAGAGAAAGTCTTATTTAAAAATATGTTCAAAGACGTAAGTGATAGGTCAAGGTCATCTGGGTACACAATGGGCTCTCCACTCTCCCAGGTTCCCCCTCTTGCCTCCAGCTAGAGATGTTGGGCTGCTTCTGTGTCTCTTTATTTTTCCCATTCTGCCCCCAAACAGCCTGCACATTCCTAAACCTGGCCGGTAATGTTGCTTGTCGCCCCACAGCCCTATGCGCAGGTAAAGAGGCATTTTTACATGGAGCACCTCTTGGTAGTTATGAACTCTGCAGTATTTCTATGGAAATACCAAATGATTGTAATCAACAGGAGTCTCACAGAAGTTAGATCTAAAAGTGCTTTCTGTAAATAGCACGCCCTCCAAGGATTTTTCTGGTCTTGGTCGATTTGCAATTACCTAAGAATAAGTAGAGCAAGTACGGACAGGAACGTGCAACTATAAAATGGTAACGTTGGCTCAGAGGATTCACAAAACTTTAGAACTAAGTACAAGTTAGAGTCTCTGTTCTCAACCCCGTTGGGATTACTTGCTCAGTAAACTTACATCTTGGCACGATTAAGAAAAAAGTGAGGATATCATAGGTTGTTGTTAATCTAGATCAGAATACTGTAAGTGGCACACATCTTAACATTTATAAATAAAATCTCTAGAATTGCCAGATGCCAGTTGCTAATGTTTTCGGAGAATGTTGAATTTTAATATCAACTGCAGAACGTTAAGAACATTCATCAATGTTTACTGCTTCCTGTTAACCCTTTAGAAAACTCTATCACCCATGAACTTCTTACAGCCCTTTTTTGAGTCCCCTCGTACGTCCTGTCTTTGTTTTGGGACCTACGTGCATGAAGGCAAAATGTATGGAGGAGCTAAGAGCACGCTTGGAAGTCAGACAGCCAAGGGGCAGTAACATGTTCTTTGTAATGCTGTTTTACATTTGAAAATGAGAAAATGTATGCATTAAATTTCTAAGCATGTTGCCTGCAATGCAGTTAATACTCAAATTAGTGGCTAATATTGTTCTGATTATTCCTATCATTCTCATACTGAACTTTATCCCCCCAAGCACTAGAAGTTCTAAATTCCACGAGTTTCTAAGTCTCAATATTTCGAAACAGAATTGATCTTTACTCCTATAAAACCGGCTCTTTCCCCAAACTGGCCCAGATTAGCTCACGACACCTACACCAGCTTTCACACTCAACATCTCAGAGATAGGCTGTACTACCTGGAGGCGGGGTCCTCAGCAGGTGGGATGGGAGGGAACAGAGTCGTCACTCCAACATCTGAAAAGCAGCAAGCACCTCAGGCACTGGCTGGGATTAAGTATGTCAATCTATGTAAAATGTTTAGCCTTCCTAGCCACAAAGCAATGATTCAAGAGTGTTGACAAATACCATTACTACACTATTCCTGTCTTTTTAAATTCTCCAAGTCCGTTGTGTTTTCCCTCAGGCCTGTTCTACACTCACTCCTGTATTCATAACCACATCCAAAGAAAATCTAGATTTTAAAAGGCTATTTTGGTATTAGAAATTCTAATTTTCAAGTAAGTCTTTGGAATAGAAATTCATCACAGTAACTTTGCATTTTAGTTCAGCTATTTTTTTTTTCCTTTAACCACACTTTTCCTATATCAAATAAATGTATAGGTCTTGTGGGGCCTTACAGGCATTTTTCCCCTACGGGAACAGTTTTCTTATATATATTAAAAACTTACCCTCTTAATTATTTTAATCCAGGATATGGAACAGAGATTCAGTATTGGTTTTTCTCTGTTCAAGATTATTTCTTATCAATGGAGCTTTAAGGAAAAATGTTTTAATCACTAATGCACTTTTTAAAAGTTTTCAATAATTTCAGCTAGAAGCTCTTCAAAAGTTCTGTTGTTGAGCTCCAATGCAGGAACCTGGGCAAACTGCTGGGAAGACCATTTCTCCCACTATAGTCACCCAGAAAGGTTCTTAAGACACAGCAATAAAAATTGTTTTCATATGCAAAGTCCAGTTTAACTGAGAAAAAAGAAGAGAAAATTCTCAGGTGACTAAAGTGAAAAAAAAAAAAAAGATCAAAGACACATCCTTGTACTTGGACGAATGCCCAAGAGATGGTCCCCAGTACCCAAGAAGAAAATGAGAGCTGTTTTCTGGATTACAAAAAGCGAAGTCACTAGGCTTAGGCGTGAGACTAGTAAAACCTTCGGTTAAAATAAGACAGGGCGGGGGGTCTGATTCCTCGGCTGTGGGCAGTAGTAAGAAATAATTGTCATCTGTATAAAGACTTGAGTGAGGAATCAGAAGCATTGACCTGTGGCATGTACAGATATAGGGCAGTTACAGGAGTTTCAAATTGAGAACATAAAATCACAATTGGACAAGGACAATTGAATTCCTCCGGCACTGATGGAGCAAAATAAAAACCATTCTGCTGAAACACTTTTATAATATAGTCATTCATCTACCACAGGAAGAAATTTGCCCCTTGAAAAAAGGCAAGTTGATAATTAAAACATATGGGGGGTAGAGCGTATGAAGGAATATCAATGAGCTCAGACTTTAGAAGAAATAACATCTTCATAACCAGAAGTAAAATAATCTGAGACAATACATTAAATATTTAAAAATAAGCAGAGAAATAAAATTAGGCATAAATGACTTCTGTCAAAGAACAGATTAGACGAAGCTGAAGAGAAAAGAGCAAACTGGGAGACAGAAATGAGGAAATTACCTGGAATCCTATGCAGAAAATATGGGAAACACGAAAACAAAGAGGCACAGAAAAGGCAAAATTAGAAGACCCTAAAATAGAAAACAGAGACCCAAGAGAGAAAATATTTGAAAGTGTGGTACTTGGCACAACTGCTTAAATAAACACATGATTTTCCAGACAGGAGACACGGAGCCCTGGTGAAGATGGGTAAAAGAAAAATCTGTAAGTAGATAGATTTTGGTGAGGCCACCACAAGACGACTTGAAGAAAGCGGATACCTGTACATCTAAGAGAGGAAAGGGGCGCCTGGGTGGCGCAGTCGGTTAAGCGTCCGACTTCAGCCAGGTCACGATCTCGCGCTCCGTGAGTTCGAGCCCCGCGTCAGGCTCTGGGCTGATGGCTCAGAGCCTGGAGCCTGTTTCCGATTCTGTGTCTCCCTCTCTCTCTGCCCCTCCCCCGTTCATGCTCTGTCTCTCTCTGTCCCAAAAATAAATAAAAACGTTGAAAAAAAAAATTTAAAAAAAAAAAAAAAAAATAAGAGAGGAAAAGGTTTCCCCACAAGACATGTTATGTAACCACACCCTGACCATCACATACGTGTCACGGTGGATTTCTTATTTTTAGTGTGGTCTGAGAATCTGTATGATGAAAATCTAATTTGCAGTAGTTAGGACTCATTCCGCCCACATGCACCTTGCAAAAAAAGGATCACAATTCCTCTCTGGAGTGTTACATTTTCAACTCTGGCATCAGAGGATTCACCAAAAGTGAAGTCCAAAGAAAAAATAATTAGGGTAAACAAGGAAGAACCATAATAAAAACATTAAAAAAAAAATCAGACCTCAATGGATTCCAGACACTAGAACTATAAAACATGTAATTAAAAATATTTAATATATATGCAAGTATATATACACACACATCCATAAAATCTCAACATCAACAGAAAGTAAGAGATTCCAAAAGAGTTCCAAATGGAAAATCAAAACTTATGGGAATAAAAGATATAATACAATTAAATTTGATAAATGGTTTAAATGGCAGATTTTAATTAAAAGAACTCTTACTGGAGAATAAACCTGAAGATATCATTTGGAGATAGAAAATATGACAGATATAAAGACACTTCCAATAGAATGAGGAAATCTAACATATTCCTAATGGAGATTCAGAAAGACACAGTACAGATATTAGGAAGAATTATGAAGAGGTAATGGGAATCAAATTCCAGAAGTTTTGAAAGACCCAAGACTTAGATCTAGAAAGCCCAAGAAAATTCTGTCAGGGTAAACTGAAGGACTTTTTTTCAACAAGTGGTGTTGGATTAGTTGTACACCCACAGGTTTAACTAATCGTATCTAGACACAGACCTTCCACCATTCGCAAAAATTAACTTGAAATGCATCACAGTCCTAACTGCAAAATGCACAACAAAAAGGATAAAGAAGAAAGAAGATTCTGAGGACTTCATTACAAATCTGTTAAAGAACTTCTAAGCAAATGTTTGCCAAAATGAATTGAAAATTTTAAATGAACAAGTCAAATGCCTGGAAATGAAAATCCAAACAGACAAAAATATCTGAATAGTTCCGTAACTACTGAATCAAGTAATTAGAAATCCTGTCCCCCAAACTACTTTGAATGAAGCCCATATATTAATATGTGTGAATTAAAGCAAATAATGAATGAAAAATTATGCTAATCTTACACAAGTTTTTCAGCATAAACGAAAAAGGGAACACTTCTAGTTTTAGTAGGCCAGTGTAACCTTGATTTCAAAAGCCGATGGGGAAATCAGGTGTTTTCCATCAACCTTTCTTGTGAATACTGATGCAAAAACTATAAACAAACCAGTTCCAATTATAGCAAATCAGTTTCACTCAGGTGTTTTTAGAAAGCATAATAGTTGTTAACCAAGTTGGATGTATTCAGGAGTACAAATTCAATTTAGGATTTTAAGATTGATATTTTCACCATAATGACAATGGGACCTCTTACCAATGAATAGATTTAGGATAAAATACTTTTTTAAAAAATTTTTATTATGTTTATTCATTTTTGAAAGACAGAGACAGAGCACAAGCAGGGGTGGGGCAGAGAGGGCAGGGGATACACAGAATCTGAAGCAGGCTCCAGGCTCTGAGCTGTCAGCACACAGCCTGATGCAGGGTTCGAACTCATGAACCATGAGATCATGGCCTGAGCCTAAGTCGGACGCTCAACTGACTCAGCCACCCAGGTGCCCCATAGGATAAAATATTTTATACAGTTCATCATCCATTGCTAATTTACATTTAAAAATCTGACAAACTAAATATAGCAAGAAACACATTTAATCTCACACAGGTATTTGCAAAATTACCAAGAGAAACATTGCATATTATAGGAACATATTGGATATTTCAACTTTGAGTTTAGGGATGAGAAAAATCCCTGTTATTACTTTTATTGAACACTGACTGGGGAATACTGTTGTGTGAAGAAAGGAATTTAAAAATGTAAAATTGGTGAAAAAAATAAAATCATTAGTTGTAGTTTTATGTAATCTGTTGGTACATATAAAAAATCCAATACAACCTATAGAAAATTTAGTGAAATTAGCAAGTTCGTCATAGCAATGCACAAAAATTAACTGCCATATGTGATAAAAAGCAAAATAAATAAAGCTTTATTATAGAATAGTAAATATCAAATATGTAAGAACAGTTCTGATAAAGATGATAATTGCCCATGACCTAGTTTTCTCTTTGGAAATCTGAGAATCTTTATGGAAAAAAGCTAAGGGAGGCCTAAATAAAAGATCTGTCAAGTTCATGTATTTGAAAAATGCAGTATTAGGACATGATACAGTGATAGCTAGAGTCCAGAAAATTTAAAACCCTCAAAACAACTCTTAGTGGAAACAAACTGATACTAAAATTTACGTAAAAATTCAATGAGTGAATAGCACCCAAGAAACCCTTTAAAAAGAAAAATGCAGGGAGGGGGGCACCTGGGTGGCACAGTTGGTTAAGCATCCGACTTTGGCTCAGGTCATGATCTCACACTTTGTGAGTTCAAGCCCCATATCAGGTTCTGTGCTGACAGCTCAGAGCCTGGAGCCTTCGGATTCTGTGTCTCTCTCTCTGCCTCTCCCCCACTCATGCTCTCTCTCTCAAAAAATAAACAAACATTAAAAAAATAAAAACAGGCGTGCCTGGGTGGCTCAGTCATTTCGGGGTCCAACTCGATTTCAGCTCAGATCACAATCTCACAGTTTGTGGGTTTGAGCCCTGAGTCAGCCTCTGTGTTAACAGCATGGATGCCTGGAGTCCCCAAGACCCTTTCATGGGACCGGAGAGCTCAACTCTATTCCATGTATTGCCAGTACATTGTTTGCCATTTTCACTGTCATATATGTAAAAAAAAAAAAAAAAAAAAAAACATCATGCCTAAAACTATGCACATAAATCAACTGCAGATAAATTGTAGATTTGAATGTGAAGGGCAGAGCAATAAAACTTTTCTAAGTTGTACTAAGATAATATATTTTTGATCTCAGGGCAGGGAAAGAATTTTTAAACAGTTCAGGAAAAAAGTACTAACCATAAAGTATTAACATTAAACTTAAGAATCCCATTCTTCAAAAGATATCATTAAGAGAGTTGAAAAGAAAGTCACAAAGTTAAAAAGATCTCTAATGCATGTAACCAGCATAAATCTTGCTTCAAGTGTGTATTTAAAATTCTTTAAAAAAAATTTTTTTTTCAACGTTTATTTATTTTTGGGACAGAGAGAGACAGAGCATGAACGGGGGAGGGGCAGAGAGAGAGAGGGAGACACAGAATCGGAAACAGGCTCCAGGCTCTGAGCCATCAGCCCAGAGCCCGACGCGGGGCTCGAACTCACGGACCGTGAGATCGTGACCTGGCTGAAGTCGGACGCTTAACCGACTGCGCCACCCAGGCGCCCCTAAAATTCTTAAAGTCAATAACAAGGTAATAGAAAATGGGCAAGCTAACCGAAAAAGCACATCAACCTACAATGGTGGAATATTCAATACATACATGAAAAATGCTAACAATAGCCAAGGAGTAAAATCAAAACCATAATTAAACATCACTACACACACGCCAGATATCTAAAATTGGTTAATAGCCAGTGTGACAATTGTATGGAATATCTAAAAAGTCTCATTTGCTTCCTCTGGAGGCTTTAGATTATTGCAACCACTCCAGAAAAAGATCATCATCCAGGCAAGCTGGAGATGTGTGCTGTCCATGACCCAGTAATTCTACTCCAAAGTGTGTGTGTGTGTCTATGTGTGTGTTATGTATCCAACAGAAATGTGTGCTCACGTGCACCAAGAAAAATATTTAAGAACGGGCATGACAGGTTAATTCATAATAACTTCAAGAGGAAACAACCCAACTGTCTATCAAAAGTACAGTTGTGATGTATTCATACAATTGAAAGATATTTAACAACACACATTTCTACAAAAAACAAGAATAAGGGGCGCCTGGGTGGCGCAGTCGGTTAAGCGGCCGACTTCAGCCAGGTCACGATCTCGCGGTCCGTGAGTTCGAGCCCCGCGTCGGGCTCTGGGCTGATGGCTCAGAGCCTGGAGCCTGTTTCTGATTCTGCGTCTCCCTCTCTCTCTGCCCCTCCCCCGTTCATGCTCTGTCTCTCTCTGTCCCAAAAAAATAAATAAACGTTAAAAAAAAAAAAAAAAAAAAGAATAACTTACAACAAGGATAAATATCACACATATATGGTGGTGAAAGAAAATGCAGACACAAAATATTCTATATGATTTCTGGAAAATCAAGAACATAAAGGCAAAATGAAGCCACACTCGTTAAGAATACATCGTTTGTCATGGGAAACACCCATACAAAGAAGGCATTTCCACAGAATTCCAGAAACTGCTTTGTTGCCTGGAAAAGATAAGGAGTGCCAAGAAGCAGGCACCCTGGTGGTTTCTCATGGAATGCTGTTATTCCCGAGCTAGTCTGTGATAAGGCACCGACTTGGAAATACTGGGTTTGTGCATATTTGCACACATGCTACATATTTAAAAAGAGAAAATGGATAAAAATAAAAGGTTACTATTATTTAATGTAGCAAGAACTGTTACTTAATTTTAAGTTAAATTTAATTGTATCCACTAAACCAAAGCAGGAGCTTAATAGTCAACTTTTCTCACGTCAATAGCTTTACTCCGTAATAATTTTAGGGATTTGTAAAAACAACAACAAACACAGACAAAACTTAACTAAAGTGGTGATTGCTGTTTTATCTGATACTTGGCCTCAAGACTGACACAAAGTAATGACTGGTAGTAATGTTTCCTAAGAGGAAACTTTACCACCTTTTATTACATTTCTGTCAAACACGTTTTACGCTCAGAGATCACAGTGATATGGGATTAAACAGTGCAGGTCTAAATCTCACAGATCAACAGTTTTCCTTTTGAGTTCAAGATAATGTCTGAGAATAGTTTACATGGAAGGATGTATGACCAAGAGCGATGGAATGGACGATAAACGTGTGGTAGAAGGGGATACGGACAGAGCTAACAAAGAGCTTCTCGGTCTTCGTGGTCTTGGTCAAGGCTAGTGTGTAGAGCACGTGGCTGCAAGAGCTGGTGCAACCAGGGCTGAGGAAGCAGGAATCGAAGCCTCATTAATAAACTGTGTTCCCCAAACACTGTGGAGAAACAGTGGGGATCCTGTTGAGACAATAGTAATCAGGGGTCTCCAGAACCCCTTCAAATGAGGCAGAACTGTAAGACCCATGTCTACAAAACTCTGTGTGTGTGTGTGTGTGTGTGTGTGTGTGTAGATAGATGGATGTAAATGCATACATACACATACACGTTTTACAGTATATATGGTATAAAACTACATAGTTCCCTACATAGAGAAAATATTAAGGAAATCTAGCTAAATATGTAATGATTCCAAAGCATAATTGGTGGCAAGAGTTTGTGATACACTAATATAGATAATACATTTTATTCAACGAACAAATATTGACCAAGAATTTTCCACGAGTAAGTCATTTCAGTGGGTTCCAGAAACAAAGTTAAATAATACATGGTCTCTGGACACAAGAACCATTTGGCAGAGGAGATGTGTAAAACAATCGTGGCAGAGAATAGTTCCTAAAACATGGTATGGAGCTACCCGGGGTCCTCAAGACCCTTTCATGGGACCTGAAAAAAATACCTATTTGGTTTACCATCAGTGCATCTCTGCCACTTACACTGTCATAGTCTCACGAGAACCATGGGGTTTTCCAAGGTGCACGTGCCGTGATGATGTCATGGGTCTGATGTCTAGGGAGATGTGTGTTTGTGTGTTCTCATGTTTAAGACTACTTCTCAGGGCAACGTCTCTTTGGGGTCCTGAATACTTTTAAGAGTGTAAAGGGATACTGCAACAAAAAATGGCTGCACAGACTGGTAACACTATGAAAAAAATGACAAAGTGTTTGGGGAAATAGGGGGAAAATTCTGAAACAAACTCAGGGACCAAGGGTCAAGGGGCATCAAGATGAGGGACTTCTAAATTAGACCAGGGTTATCCCTGAAAACTTACTTTGGCTCATTCAGCCTTATCATCACCCAAAGACATAGGAACCTACAGGGAAGGTAAAGGTCTCAAAAGAAGGGAGGGATTTATAGGTAAAGACAGGATACCACCATAATATAGTTTTTAAGAATACAGATTAAATGGCAAATATGGACTAATGGTGGAGATTTTTCACTACAAGGTCACCAAGAATTAGTTGCAATTTTTCCTTTTTAATGTTACTTATTTTTAAGAGAGAGAGCGAGCAAGCAAGCACAAGCAAGGGGGAAGAGGGAGGGCAAAGAGGGAGACACAGAATCGGAAGCAGGCTCCAGGCTCTGAGCTGTCAGCACAGAGCCCAACGCAGGGCTCGAACCCACGGACCGTGAGATCACGACCTCAGCCGAAGTCGGCCGCTTAACCAACTGAGCCACCCAGGTGCCCCTAATGTTACTTATTTTTAAGAGAGAGAGCAAGCGAGCACAAGCAAGGGGGAGAGCGAGGGCAGAGAGGGAGACACAGAATCGGAAGCAGGCTCCAGGCTCTGAGCTGTCAGCACAGAGTCCCATGCGAAACTCAAACTCCCAAACCAGGAGATCGTGACCTGAGCCAAAGTTGGTGCTTAACAAACTGAGCCACCCAGGCGCCCGAGTTGTACGTTTAATAACTGCTTTTAATAATTGAGTCAAAACATGTAACTTCATACGCTATCTAGTTATCCAAGGTTTTCGTACATGATCCCAAGTCCTTCAGGTTTTTAAATGGCTCCAAACAATCTTTTGCCCAAGAAAAAAAATTCCCGCCTGCTGAACATTTCACATTACAAGAGATGGTGCTGATGGAAGCACACGTACGTATAAAGGCAACTGAACAACAGAAGCATCATTGTTAGTAAGAAACTGCCATCACAGTGTTCTGTATACCGTAGAAGAGATTTCAGATTCACTGGCAGCGATTATTTCTCTCTCTTCCCAAAGAAGAAAATGTTCTTTTTAATTGCCTTCCACGGTTTTTACAGGCATTTCTATTACGGAGTATAAATACCCAGGGCTGTCAAGCGCTCATACATTATTTGCAAATTATAGCTGTTATTTTAAACACAAATTAAGTAATCCCATGTATTCTATATGACAGGTTTACAATTGTTCACTGAGAATAATCACATAGGCCCTTTATAAAGACTGTCCATGTGTGACTCATCATATCATTACAGTGTTCATGTAAAACGAACACCAGAGAAGTTAAGCTTTTTGTTCCTGATGCCAAAGGATTCTGTGTTATGAATGAACATAAGTGAGGTTGGCTGATGTTCCTTTTTTTTTTCTTTTTCTCTTTCTTAATTGAATACAGTTGGTGCACAGCATTACATGAGTAGATGTGCAGCATGATGACTGGACACTCTTTACGTGATGCTGTGCTCACCGTACCTGTAGCTGCCATCTGTCACCACACGACACCATCACGGTACCATTGACTGTATTCCCTGTGCTGAGCCTTTCATCCCGGGGACTGACTCCTTCCATAACTGGATGTCTTTGTCCCCCTTTCCCCTTCACACCCAATTTTGCTCATCTCCTCACCCACTTCTCTCTGGCAACCATCAGTTTGTTATCTCTATTTATAGATCTGATTCTGTTTTTATTCATTTGCTCTGTATTTTAGATTCAACCTACAAGTGAAATCGTATGGTATTTGTCTTTTTCAGTCGGACTTCATTAGCATAATGCTCTCTTGGTCCATCCATGTTGTCTCAAGTGGGAAGACAGCATTTTTCTGATTAAGTGATATTTTATTGTGTGTGTATACACAAACACACAGCCCACACCTTTATCCTTCACCTATTGATGGACACCTGGGCTGTTTCCGTATCTTGGCTGATGTAAATAATGCTGTAATAAACATAGGGATGCATGTAACTTTTCAAATTAGTGTCTTTGTTCTCTTTTGGTAAAGAGCAGGTAGTGGAATTATCGGGTCATACAGTAATTCTATTTTTAATTTTTTATACACTGACATACCATTGTCCACGGCACCTGCACACTCTATGTGGACTCAGGAAATTCTGAAAGAAAAAAGCATCGCCACCGTACTACCTGTGTCATTTAGTGTAGTTACTCCTGACGTTTTGCACACACTATTTAAGAAATTCTCTTCTCCAGAGGAAAATCATGCTAACAACCAGAATTCATTGCTCTTTCATCTCTTCCCCACAGATATTTCTAGAACTTCTCTTTCTAGAAACAAAGCACAATTGCTGTCACCATCCGAATAGTGTGCATTCCGCAAGACCTAGATGACAAAATTCAGATTTATAATTTTTCAGACCAATCAGTTGCGCCGTAGGTGACGGGTGCCATGAGGCTATTTCAGCAACTGTCACCTTTATAGATACTTCACATCAACTTTTATCCTGTAAGAATCGTTATTCGTACATTTAATGTTTCAGAAGTTGTAGTTTTTTAAAGTTTTTTTAAAGAAAGGAAAGTCCTATGTACTAATTCCAAGATTTAGATACTTCCCATTGAGAGTCTCTTGCAAACCTATAGCGAGCAGCTTTGAGACACCCGAGAGTTTCCACAAGGTGGTCGGAGGAGGTTCCACGAAGGTGTACTTCTGTGCACAAGGACACCCTGTGACACAGAACACAGGCCTGCGGCCATCACGGGGGAATTTGCGGGACTTGGCCCTCGAGAGAAATGGCGGCTGTGTCGCTACCACCGTTGTGCTACTTGCATGGCACCTGAAAGACTGACCTGTTAGGAGCAAAGTGGCCCCTTGACAAACATTGGGAACCCCTGACTGGGAAGTCTGAAGGTAATGGGACCTAAGAGATGGAATAACACACACCCGTGTCGTCAATAGCACACAACACAGTTCAATTTGTACAGCAAACCCCACAGCACCCCATGAAAATGAGAGAAAGACCCAAAGAAAAGAGACGCAGGAGGCTTGCCGCAAACCTGGCTGCCATTTGCAGTCATTTGGAGGGAGCGTTCAGAAGTCTGCCATGTAAGAACACAACCAAGGGACATGATCGAGGTCTTTCTCCACAGGAGTCTCAATAATTTTGAAGAGTAATTTGCATTACACATTACGGGGGAGACTGGATTTTTTTATTTTCACCAAGGCTTTGACCAGAAGGGTAACAAAAGTGATGGAGAGATGCATCTTTTTTTTTTCAGAATTAAATCTGATTCTGTTGCAATTCATTAAACATTTTCTAGGTCTTACATATTAGGGCAGATAATGGACAGTTGATACTACTGAAGACTCAAGCCAAAAGCTAGGTATCAGGGAAAACTGCCTGATTCGAGAGGCCCCCATTGGCCAAAGATGAGACAATGTGTGCATCAGTAACAATAATGCTATAGCAGGTGAAGGCAGGAGGCATGATGTCAGGCTGACACTAAAACATGTCTTAGTGCTCACATGTGGAGGATTCTAGAGAGCTGAAGCATTAATCACGAAAATAATATAGGTAAAGGATAAAACATCCTGTTTTGCCTTGAGATAAATGTATCCTGTGATAATAGTTGATGAGAAAAAAATCATTTCTTGAAAAAAAAGTGTTCTTGCTAATAAAGAAGGGATAAGAAAATTAGACGAAATTAGACCAAATTTAATCGATAATGAAATATAACAGTAAGGAATGTCACGCAAAAATGTGGAACGTCACAGTAAGTCATGAAGCTAGCAACTGGACCCGTTTATAATTTTCACATCACAGCCAGAGAAACAGCCCAGGATTTATGTGAACTCCCAGTGCAAGTTACCAGTACCACAGAAGACCGATTCCTGAAGACAAGAAACTAAGAACTCTGAATCAGAATGATACTTCACTGATTTAGAGGCAAGATAGGGGCGTGGCTGTATCGCAGGCAAAACTCAGAATGCAGGGGACTCTATGGGACAAATCACTCAGTTCTCCTCCCCTCCCCAAATAAATTCCAAGTTTAATTGCTAGATCCGGGCCTTTGACAAATGTATTCACTCTTCCATTTCCTGATGTGCTAAATTAAGGTTCTGAAACTTTGTGACATTCTGCATTATATTTCCCCACTTCCTTTTCTGTAAACAGTAGTGACTCTCAACCTGGGGTTCTGAATGCCTCATTTTCCCAAAATATTTGAAAACCCTGGCATTTGAATGCCAAAAAAAAGTAGCTAAATTATTCATTTTGTAATAATTTTAATTTGGTATGAAAACCTTTTTAAAACATGGCTCTATGGAGAAGATAATGTAATCAGGGCTAAAATCAGAGAGGGTAGTTTAGGTACAGAATACTTGACAACGTAACAATGTAAGAGTATGCATCACCATATGCAGTGCTTGAGATGAATACTGTCATTAATAAACACCCAGAATAAACTTAATTTCTATGTAGGCCATCAGAGCCTTCAGGAAGTGGATTTCCACCTGCTACTGGGTACCTGAGCTTGTCTCCAAGAACCGTGAGCCCTTTCTGCCACCTGCTCCAACTCCCAGGAAGGATACCAAAACCCAGAAGTACTGCTGGCTCCCTCTGTCCTTGCTCTAAACTTACAGACACGAGAGTCTGTGATCTCCCCTTCCGTCTGCCTCCAGGTGAGGCCTGGGGTTGGAGGCACCATCTTGCTAACAGCTGGAGGAAAAGACAGCTGGGACTTGAAAGCAAACAGATCATCAATGTTAGTTGTGTTCGTGGGTTGGGAGATTAGCAGGGGACAAAAAGGGCGGAAGATTGTGTGGTATCCCAAAATCTGCGAAAGAGTTTTCTCTTTCCTGGGTGATTCACACACTGATGGCTATTAGCAGTTGGCCCTGCATAGTGATAATGGATAGTAACTTGCTGTTGGTAATCAAGCAATTTTAAATAGACAAATCAAGAGCAAAGCATTAATAGTAGTTTTGAAAGACTGGAGAGATCAAACAGGAAACAAACTGTTATTATAGTTGTCTGGGCCAGTTATGAAAGAAAATTAAGAAGTGTAAATATTTTTCTTCTCTAAATTAGAACAAAAACAAGTTTGGAAAATGAGCTATGCTCCAAACACAGCCTCTCTCAAGCTCAGAAAGAGGGTCCGATAGCACCTCACCACAGAGGTTTAAATCTTCACCGTGGTCAAGAATCTGCAGAGGAGTATTAGAAAAGCAGATCTCAGGCCTCCATGCCCCCCCTAATTTTATGACTCAGTGACGATCGGCCGGGGCTCCTGTTTGCTCATCCACGCACTGAAATGTTAGAAATACATTTCTATTCTCTAGAACAGGGTTTCCTAACCCCAGCACTATTGACATTTTGCCCAGACAAGTGTGGTTGTGGGCAGGCGGCCCAGGTACTGCCGAGGGTTTATCCACAGCCACAGCTTCACCAACGATGTGCTCACAGCCACCCCCCAACCCCAACAGTCATGAGCTGTAACAGCCAAACATCTACCCACACGTGGCCTGGTCTCCCCTGGGGTGGAGTTTTCCAATCGAGAATCTCAAAAAAAAAAACAAAAAAAAAAAAAAGTTTTAAGATAGAATGCGTTATTGTAGAAAAATAAAACAAGGAACAGAGTCTCAAAAAATAAAATAAAATCTCAGAAGAAAAATGAAAAATGGAAGAGTGGGCTGGGGGAAGAGAACTATGGCTCCATTGGAGCCAGTTGGTGGATACCATCCTTCTCACTCAGGAGGTTATTTAGGCATGAAGAGCTGCCTGTCACCCCACAGAACGGAGGGATCGAGACCAGGGTTGGGAGCACAGAGCTGCTTTCCTGGCCTCACACTCCATCCAAAGGCCTGCTGTGTTTCCCCTTCTCCAAGCTCCCACAGGCCAGGTTCATGAAGCCAGGGTCCTCTCCTCACTCACATGAGACTCATCGGCAGACTTTCTGCATTTTCTCTTCTTCTTCCTCTGCCCTTCTCTACTCCACTCCCTCACCAATCTCCTGAGACAGAAAAACAAAAACCTTCTCTCCTATGGTTGAAACTGCAGAATATGAAATTAACGAGTGGAAGTGACAGGCAGTCCCGTTTCTCCTGGGAAATGCACTCATCCTCCGGCAAATGAGAGAAAAGAGCCCACAAGAACATAAAACAAACGTAGAGAGGTAGAGAGTTGGTGTATCATTAATTTACTCTTGGAACTGGCTGATTAAAAGGCCACGCCATAAGGCTACTTCTTCTGAAATCCTGGTCTTCACAGGACCTTGTATCCTATGATCCAAATTATTCCATTTAGCCCAAGCTAGACATGGGATGCCAACACGAGATGAAACACAACATTTCTCAAGACAAACAATAACACCACAGAATGTACCTATTTTGAGAGCAGACGCTATAGCATATTGAAGAGGAAAACGAGAGAGGCCCCGTGAGATAGAATCTGGTACTTATACAGGGGAAAAAAGAGTGACTTTTGCCATTTAGTGATACACAAGTGTCAGTACAGAAATGACACCTTGAGCACAGAACTGAAGACTTTTACAGCCCATTCATTCCTTCTTCCAGTGTGTAACTGCACCGTGAGAAAGGATGGTCTGAGAGGACTGGACATTCATTACAATGACAGATTAGAATGATGGGTCCTTAGCAAGAGATACTGTCCCATATGAGCTCATCTAACCTGAAAAAAACAAACCTTAAACAGGGTGAAAAAGGCATCCAAAGGCATTAATAGACTGCCCAGGTATCGGTGTCCAGTAATACATCAGCCAGCTCATAGGGTCTGATCCTTCTAGCATTTATCATGAACTTTGATAAAGATGCAGAAGGTGCACTGATCACATTTTCCAGGGAACGGAAGGTGAGGAACATGAATGAAATAACGTACTCAGCACATCCTACGTTTGACCAAGGAGCCAGCACAGCCAGTGCTGGACAGTGAACTGCAGTTCTATACACGGGAACCTGCACAAACACGACTCTCGCTTCCATCAACCTGAAGCACAATGAGACACAATGAATAAATATATAAATATATAAACGTATACACAAAGGAGGTGAGAGACCTCCGCTAATCAGATCACATCAAGGGTTTTATAATAGTCCTAGGTCACAAATGAAAAATAACAATGATCAACAGAACTCATCCGGAACACGATACACAAAACTGCCAACTGTTTTTGAAGCCATTTTATATGAGGAATGGCTGACAATCTGAACGAGAAAATAGGAATCTGGGACTTGTCAGCTTCTAGTTTATGAAGTGATTTTCCACTTGTATTGATTTTACCTAGAGATGAGGAAAGAAACTTGAGTCCATAGAAAGAACTACAGAGAGGAACGACTAGTAAGTCAAGTGTTCTATAACTATTTTCCCCACTTTGGCTATGGAGGGAGCTCTTTCACCAGTGAAATCTTACCCAGAAAACAAATAAAGGGGCACCTGGGTGGGTCAGTAGGTTAAATATCCGACTTCAGCTCAGCTCACGGTCTCACCATTTGCGGCTTTGAACCGCATGTCGGGCTCTGGGCTGACAGCATAGAGCCTGCCTGGGGTTCTCTGCCCTCCTGTCTTTCTCTCTCTCTCTCTCTCAAAAACAACCAACCCCCTTCCCCACCAAATACAGTTTTTGTTAAACAGAAAGATATTACATATATACAGTGTGTACACATATGCACATTGTGTATACATATATATGCATACCTATTATACCTGTATTTATATATATAATATGTATTTATCATTCTGTATGTGTATACTAATATACAAAGAATATGTATTTCATATGCTTTATATATTTTATAGGCGGTATTTATGCTTTATATATTTTATAGGCAGTATTTTTATAGCTACTGGTAGAATGGCCAGAAGACCATGTAACCTGGTTTATACCTGTAGCACTGGGGCAATTATTTTCATGTCTCCTACACTCTCAAAAACCATCCTGGTTTAGATGGTAAAGTGACCATCACCTTGTGATGGGAATAATCGTGTCATACTGGTCTCTTCTCAGCTGGCATGTGCTACGTTTCAAGATATACACCACGCTCCTAGAAAACTTCCTGCTTTTCATGCAAAACTTCATCCGCATGGCACCAATAGGGTCATTTGTAATAAAACATGAACGTTAACAGAATACACTGTATATAACAAATCTCCTATCTACTATTTTTTTCTTTCCAAGAATCAAGAATATCATTTAATGAAGAGTTAAATCAAAATATCAAGAATCTTATTGTCCCGAGTAGAGAAATAAAAGTGAACAGATTTTATATATTTTATGGACAATAACATGGAATCTGATGATCAATCTATGGAATTTTGTTTCAGGCAAATGTTAATAAACATTTATATTTCTCAAAATAAAAACAAAATAAGATTTTTCTGTGCCTGATTTGAGAAGTCTGATGAACCAATGATTCTCAAATACATTTTATGAATCACATATAGGCAGACTACTGCTACCTACATACCCCAGTATTTCAAAATTTATGCAATTTTCAATCTCATTTTCTCCTTTGTTTTTCTCTATGGTGGGGCTTCATTGGCCTTCTATTCACCTTTAATTCCTTTTTTTTTTCCATCACATCCAGTCTTTTAAGTTTAACTAGCCAAATAGTGAAGGTTTATTACTTTAATAGTCCACATTGGGATATCATACCCTCAGTACAAAATCAAGTTCTTATGTGTATTTTTAAAGGCCTTATGTTTCATGCATAAAGGCTGCTGTAATTCTCTCCTGCCCTGTGATCAACAGTATCTATCCATCCATCCATCCATCCATCCAATGTATGGACTCTCCGTGAAAATGAGTACAATGCGATCCTGTCTATGAAAACCTGGCAGCACCTACGTTTATGGAAATCAGGCACGGTTACACTCAATGAGAGATTGGGATCACATGAAATTAATATTTGAATGAGAATGTTTACCTAACTAATATCATAATAAAAACGTGTTCGTTAAATGGAAAATATTCAATAAAACTATTCTAAGTGCTTTGCACGTACCAATTTGAATAATCATCTTAAAAGGTTATATTTATTATTATTCACATTTTGCAGATAACCAGACCGTTCTGTTTGGACTAAAATAACATACATTAGCAACCAGATTTGAAGAAGATAGAAGGTTAGTAGAATAGATTCGGACATCAGCCAAGCGAGAAAATAAATAGGTCAAGAAAGTCAATCTTGTCCCTTTAACATATATCATACGTACACGTTATATATATAACATATATATATCATATATACACATTATATGTATTATATATACACACTTTGTATGTTATATATCATATATACATTACATATATGTATATTGTACATATTATATATAAATTTTATATGATAT
This sequence comes from Puma concolor, assembly GCF_028749965.1. Classification (NCBI taxonomy): domain Eukaryota; kingdom Metazoa; phylum Chordata; class Mammalia; order Carnivora; family Felidae; genus Puma; species Puma concolor. Next base: position 2,333,025 of record NC_141677.1, on the reverse strand, counting down.
ATATGTAAATAATCTATCTCTTCTGAATGGCAGAGGCAAAATATTTTTAGTCGTATTCTTATTTAAGTGGTTCGTTTCCACCACTCTTGCGTGGTGAATGACCTATGAGACTACATCCGTTTTCTTCTTTAAATTTGTTTATGGTTATTTGGAGATTAGTAAAATCGGTAATTATTGAAATTATCCAAATCATCTGTACATTATATAGGAGCACATAAAATTATAAAGTATTTAACTGAAAGAACAATCTGTTTTGCTTTGTCTGCTTTTCCAAACTGGAAAGAATTGGAGAAATTGTGTAAGACCACAGAAACACCTCATGATGACAGAAGCCTACAGACCCCCTAAGCCCGACCCACTTGCAGAGTAACGTTAACTTTGTGTGCTTTCAATACCTCGCTGGGCTCTGCGATTTTTCGCCATGGTGATTTTGGCAGGACAGGACCCAGAAGCAGCCTTTCTCCGGGGCTTGCAACACGACGGACCCGGCAAAACCTACCCCAGGGACTCACAGATGCTGCTTTGAAAAGAGGCTCTGAGAAGAAGTAATCTGAGGGGGACAGATCTGTGGCAGCCAGGAAGAGGCAAGGTGGCCTTCTGTCCCGGCAGCAGCAAGGACTTGGACGGTGCTCCGGTCCGGGGAGGAGGCAGGACCACAGGGCTGCCGGTGGCTTCCACGAAGGCCTAGTCCTTGTCCCCCGCTGCGTCTCCTGCTCCAGTTTCCCGAGCTCCAAAGCGGCCTGGGCAGGCCAGGTGCACAGCAGGGCCAAGGCCCGAGCGGGGGACATGCTGCCTTTTGGGGGCAGCATGGTCCCTGCGGGCAAAGGTGGGCGGGCGTGATCCAGAACCACAGCCATCTCTCAGGGACAAGTCCTTGAGGGCACAGCCAGTGACTTAGGAAAGTAAGGAATGAAGGACATATTATTCAGCTCCAGGAGGCTGAAGGGCACATCCTCTGCGATCCTGAGAAAGAAATACGTTGAACACCATCTCAGACAAAAAACATTTCACTCCAGGGTTAATTCAGGATAGAAGCTGGAGTTGAAGTGATCACCGCTTTAGAGACCGGCATGGATTTCCTTGTGCTCCTCTCCGTCCGTCCAGTTCCCCCTCCTCCAACAGACATCGTGTGCTGTTAAGTGGAGCTTTCTCTGCCCCTCTGACCCATTAGCTCTTCCCACAGCACCTCGTGCTGTTCTCTCGAGATAACGACCTTCATGGCTCTGGTCCCAAATATAAATGGCGAGATCCTCGCAGTCCTCGGGTCAAATCGCTGAAAAAGAGGTCTGTGTGATTCAGTTCATCTTCTTTAGAAACATCGAGGGCCTGAAGCGTTCGGTCCCCATACAGTCCGTGAACCGGCAGGTGCTGGGGCAGGGGCTCGCCCTCTCCAGCCCGCATGGGCAGGAGAGAAAAGCGCTTACGTGGTTCAAACACCTGTTCGTTGCTTCGTTCAAGCAAATGTCGTGACCCAGTCATGTTCTTTGCGCACTTACTGAAAGAGTTAGCAAAGCCAGATAGGACTCCCAGCCGGCAGGAAGCTCACTCTGGCAACAAAAGTAACCAGACGCTATGAGCCCGACGTACTGAACGTTATGTGGTCGGGATCGCAGGGAAGAATAAAGTACTGACGGGACATAAAGAGGAGGGGGTAAGTTTGCCCCAGGGTGGACAGGGAGACGTTCACTGAAAAGTGACACTTGAGTACACACTTGAGTAACGAAGCGAGCCAACAAGGAAGGCACGGGCAGGAAAGCTGTCCAGCAGGAGGGTTCGGAGGAAACGTGTCTGGAGAAGCTCAAGGAGCAGCAAGGAGCCGCCACGTGTGAACGTGGGGAGCCCGGCAGAGACGGCCCACGACAAGGCGTCAGTAGACCGTCGTCCTTATCTGGGTTTCTTTCCATAGTGACAGAGACGCCAGGGGGTGTCACACGAAGGAGCGACACGATTTTCGATACGGCGTTGTGGATCAAGTGCAGGAGTTCGGGGCAGAGCAGAGAAAATTAGGAGTCTGTCGAAATAATGCCTGGGAGAGCTGACGAGGAGTAGGCCCGGGTGAGAGGATGCGCCCGGGGTACTTCGGAGGTCGGCTCGAGAAGCCGTGGGGATGGACTGAGCAGGGGAGGCGGCAGAGGGAAGATCCTGAGGGTCCCTCAAAGCAGGCGCCGGCCGGGGCGACCGGCCACAACGGGGCGGGCAGGTGCACAGTGAGCCACCAGCAGCCCCATGGCAAGGAAACAGAGAGAGACGGGCAGAGACGTCTCCAGGCGGCTCAGCGTGGAGATGGGGTGTCAAGGTCTCAGGCTGGAGGAGACCATCGGGGATGCACGTGCCACACAGAGCATGTCCACACTGCTCACATGGACACCTGAGCAGAGAGAAGCTGGGCTTGGAAGGTGATAGGGGACAATGGGTGACAGCAGAGTGAGCCTCCAGTGACCCTCGTCTCCAACCTTCTAAGACTTTGAACAAATTACCATTTATTACCATTTATTCCAGAAATGATTAAGAATTCCTTGTATACGCCTACCCCGTATCTCATATCGGTTGATCTGCAGTATTTCATTACCGTTTGCCACCAACGACTCCCCTCCAGCACATATCCTACAGCCTCCACACCTTCCTGTGCTTCCTGACGAGTGGGAAGCAGCCGCTCTGTCGGGAGTGTGTGCTGTCTTTCATCCCCAGTATGCTCGTCCTGAGATACCTGAACCACCCCCAGTGGTTTCATGGCCAGGCTTGATCTGCTCCTATCTTCAAGACCAAGATCTCTTCACAAGGACCACAGGCATCCTCCTCCTCTCCCCTGGTCCATTGTTCATAGAATGTCCTCCTACATCTTTTTAATCAAATAATGTCTTCACGATTCTGTGCCACACTATTTTTTTATATTTTTTAAAATTCATTTATTTTTGACAGAGAGAGTGCAAGCATGAGCAGGGGAGGGGCAGAGAGAGGGAGGGAGACACAGAATCCGAAGCGGGCTCCAAGCTCCAAGCTGTTAGCACGGAGCCCGACGCAGGGCTCGAACTCATGAACTGTGAGATCACGACCTGGGCCGAAGTCAGACACTTAACCAACTGAGCCACCCAGGCGCCCCTTTTTATTTTCAGACAGCAGAGGAGGCGCAGAGAGAGGGAGACAGAGAATCCCAGGCAGGCTGTGTGCTGTCAGCACGGAGCCCTACGTGGGGCTCGATCTCAAGAACCAGGAGATCAGGACCTGAGCTGAAACCAAGAGTTGGACCGACTGAGCCACCCAGGCGCTCCTGTGCCACACTATTATGAATATGGTGATGCATGTGTAGATTATTATGCCCATGATAAAACATACTAGGATAATTCTAGTTTTAATTTTTTGAGGAACCTTCACACACTACAAGGAATTTATCCAAAGGATACAGGAGTGCTGTTTCGAAGTGGCACATGCGCCCCAGTGCTTACAACAGCATTTTCAACAATAGCCAAATTATGGAAAGAGCCCAAATGTATGTCCATCAACTGATGAACAGATAAAGAAGATGTGGTTTACGTACACAATGAAATACTACTTGGCAATGAGAAAGAATGAAACCCTGCCATTTGCAGCAACATGAATGGAACTGGAGGGTATTATGCTGAGCAACATAAGTCAGAGAAAGACAGGTATCCTATGTTTTCACTCAGATGTGGAACCTGAGAAACTTAACAGAAGACCATGGGGGAGGAGAAGGAGAAAAACAGTTTCAACGAGAGAGGGAGGCAAACCATAAGAGACAAATACAGAGAACAAACTGAGGGTTGATGGGGGCGGGGCAGGGAAAATGGGTGATGGGCACTGAGGAGGGTACCTGTTGGGATGAGCACTGGGTATTGTAGGTAAGTGATGAATCATGGGCAACCCTCCCCCCAAAACCAAGAGCACGCTGTATACGCTGTACGTTAGCCAACTTGACAATAGATTACCTATAAAAAAAACCATACCAAGAGCCAGCATATTCCTCTGCAGTGCCCAGAAGTGGATTGCTGTTTCAACACTGCAAGTGAACCTCAGTGTCTGGGGCTGCCACATACCAGTTCAAGGCTCCCAGAGCGCCATCCATCATCACACTCCGTAAAATGAGAGGTGAACCATTTTACTGTGAGAATAACCATATAACACCACTTCAAAGCCCTAAGCCAGAGTTGAACTATGGCAATTCCTACACCTCCTTGTCAGTCCTGCACTCTATAAATCATACTTAGATCATTTCAGAGACCATCCAGCTATAATTTACACTGCCTTCAACACTCATAGGTGGAAAAATCAAATTTTTTTTCCAATTCTTATTTTATTTGCAATGGTAAACTGTGTACAAGACTGTTTTCTTGTTCCATGATGCGTTTTCTTTTGTTGAAGATACTGCTTTCTATAATAGCTTAGTTGGCCTTTAGAAGATATTTTATTTTTTTATTTTCTTATACAGTCTGGTGGAGAAACATTCAAAATTTAGAGAAGATGTTTCTTTTCAGATTATACACAAATGCAGGTCAGAATCATTGTATTTGTCATACTGTGGGGGTTTTTGTTGTATTGATACAAAAATACAGTGGTGCCTGTTCTGTCCTCCGCAGATGAGATCAGTAGGCATTAGAGGACACACCGTCATTAACCTACAAATAGATACTGATAAGGAAGCAAGGTCCTAGAAAACCAGACTGAAGACTACTTCATCAACAGTCCCTACAAGGGAAAAAACAACCCAACTCTAATGCCAGCCTAACAAACCTTGGCTAAAATAACAAATAACCTGCTATTTTTGACGCTTAACGGTACACCACAGCCCATTTGTCATCTAACCCACACCAATGAAACATACAAATGCTTATATAGTAGAGGTAACTAATGTCCCCAATCAAAGATCTAAACAGTTGTGGACATGAAAAGTATCGAAGACAAATGAGCGGATCTGGCAGTTCCAAATAGAGAAGTGTTGTGTTTTTATGCATCGTGATGGAGAATAAACACTCGGTTTGCTACTAGCCTGTGTCTGAGCCATGGTCTTCTGGAAGGAGACTCTGTTGCAGTCAGGAACACAGGAAGTAAGAATTCAGTTCTGTAGTGGACTGTGTTGACTTTCTTCCTAGGATCAACTCTTCCTCCCATCCTTTCTAACAGACTCCGCTTTTAATTTGAGGCTGAGGCAGAAAAGTTGATCCTGTTATATACACAAGATTAAAGCAGAGTCCACAGATGAAACCACATGCATCAGCCTGAACAACTCGGCGTTGAGCAGGTGGTCAAGCTGAGAACATTGAATCTCAGGAGGTTTGCAGTGAATGCAGGGGAAAAAAAAAAAAAAAAGGAACATACTTCTGAACCATTATGGCATGCGTTAAACCAAGCCCAGTTTACCCCATTGTAGATTTCTCTAACTCTGGCATCAGCAAATTTATATTTTAGTGTAAGTCAGTGTAAGTAGGACATTATCTGCCTTGCAAACAAGAACATCTGAACAGATGTAGGTCCACCCTGCCTGTCTGTGGTCCCCTGGGCAGGTTCTAGGGTAGGGAGAGCCAAGGATGAGTTGATAAGTTAGACAGACTGATAGGTTATCAGTCTGCAAGGAGACTGGAAAGAGTGCAGCCGACATTTCTCCATTTAGGGAAGCTGAAGGAGGCAGGTCTACGTAAGGAAATGCAAGTGCTAACAGTATGTGGAAGACAGCCTTCCAAAGTAGGCCAAGGACCAACGAACTGTTAGGTTTTACTTCAATGACAGTTAACCTTGGCCAGTGCAGTTTCTGCCATCATAGTCTCCTGAAATGGATAAATAAAAATTAATCACTGATGGCTTAAGCAATTCTATATTAATACATACACACTTGGGGCGCCTGGGTGGCGCAGTCGGTTAAGCGTCCGACTTCAGCCAGGTCACGATCTCGGGGTCCGTGAGTTCGAGCCCCGCATCGGGCTCTGGGCTGATGGCTCGGAGCCTGGAGCCTGTTTCCGATTCTGTGTCTCCCTCTCTCTCTGCCCCTCCCCCGTTCATGCTCGGTCTCTCTCTGTCCCAAAAATAAATAAATGTTGAAAAAAAAATTAAAAAAAAAATACATACACACAGTAGGCTATACGTTGTACTCTTTTTAGGACAAAATTAATGGGTTAGCCCCACTTGTATGCTCCAACAACAGGCTACCACACCTTTCTGTTCATATAAATCCATTATTCTTGGGTGCCAAAGATATCCCCACTTGGCATTGTTATAAATAATAGCTTCATTGGAAGTTCTTGCACAACAAACACACTTAATCTGCATCTGATTACCCCTCTGGCAAATTTGTATATATGAAATTAAATAGACAAATATTTAATTTTAAATAAATCTGCTCAAACACTCACCAACACTAGAATTGTTAAATGTTTTAAAAATTTGTGGGGCGCCTGGGTGGCGCAGTCGGTTAAGCGTCCGACTTCAGCCAGGTCACGATCTCGCGGTCCGTGAGTTCGAGCCCCGCGTCAGGCTCTGGGCTGATGGCTCAGAGCCTGGAGCCTGTTTCCGATTCTGTGTCTCCCTCTCTCTCTGCCCCTCCCCCGTTCATGCTCTGTCTCTCTCTGTCCCAAAAATAAATAAACGTTGAAAAAAAAAAAATTTGAAAGATCAAAATTTATTTCTATCTTCCTTTTATTTTCCCTAGTCGAAAAAAGAACTTTGATTCATAATAGTATATAACTGAATTATAAGCCTAAGTCAAACAGATCTTTGGAGTCCAAATTGAAATTTTTGATAATGAGTAATACCAGGGTGCTCATTTCAAATACCAAAGTTCCTAAGGGAGTTCTAAAAAAAAATGTAATTGCACAATTACTATTTGGGCCAATAGGCTATGTTTAGGACTAGTGACTTCCCTGCATCTGCTACTGTCCTGTGCTGTGCTGTCCAATATAATAGAAATGTGGATATTTAAACGCAAAATCTAATTCCTCAGTTGCCCTAGCCACGCTAGTGAAGTGCTTAACAGACCTTCTCTCCTAGTGGCCACTTACTGTATCAGGCAGCAGAAATCTAGAATATTTGCACCACTGCGGAAAGATACACTGGAGAGTGCTGACCCAGGGATTTGTGTTTAAAAAACACTTAGCTTACCAGTTTTTTTCCTTCTGTATTCAATTCTTTCATGTCTCAAGAAAAACAGTGATGGAAGCCCTGTTGCTTCTAGGACAGTAGGATTTGGTAAAGTACAAAACAAACCTCTGTTCCTGTAGAGCTCACATCAAACGGATGAGAAAGGAAACACAGAGGGGATGTTTTACGGTGGGAAGTGCTTGGAAGAGGCAGGTGATAGGAAGGAATGTAGAAAGGGGCATATTAGGGAAGCAGGAGAGGATTATCTTGGGTGGAGAGACTCCACCCAATGGAAGGAGAAACTCTCTGGGAATGTTCAGAAACAGAATACTCCGCGCAGAGAGAACAGTAACTACAAAGGTATTGGGTCAAGGAAGAGCGATACACCCCGTTTGACTGGCAGGAAAGAGGGATCCAGGGGCCAGATTATGTCCATGTCAGTCTCTGAAGTCCTGGTCAGGATTCTGGATTCTGTACTGAAAGTCACCAGAGAGTGCTGAGCACAAAGGAAGTGCCATAATGAGATTGACGTTTTTGACAGCACTTCTCCCTGGTGTGGCGATGGGACACGGCCAGGGGCAGGGGGGTGTAGGAAGGAAAGGACAGGGAGACGGGAGAGATATCTGGACAGGAGGTTTGGGGAGACACGGTGCCGGCCTAGACCAATGTGGAGGCAAGGGAGGTCAAGAGAAATGAAGACTTAAGAATAGTGCATGCTGTCTATCTTGATTGTATCTCCTATCTGTCTACTCGAGTTTTGGGGCCTTCAAGATAGCGCCCAAGGTTTACATTGTGCCCCATTATCTCTGCTGAGCTGCAGAGTCCCAGCATTCTCTCTTCTGGACTTACGGCCGGGACTAGAAGACCTTGCCAAGTCTCAGAGGCACTGGACCACAGGAAAGTCATCTCAAAACCTACGTTCGCAGCTTCACATCATTAGCAGTTTCAAGAAAAGCACGGTCTTCACGTCTTTTCTCATAAAAACAATTTTCCAGTCACACTGGTATACACTTCTTCATACCCTTTATCTTCACGGTCATTTTTCTTCAGCCAATTACAAAGGACTGCTTGCTGGCACTCTGGTTTTTCACAGCAAACAGTTACCTCAGATGCATCGACAGATACCGTGTTCTACTCTCCGGCTTTCTTGGTATTGGTGAATTCAATGAGAAGTCAAATAATCAGGAGAGATACTATGAAACAGTTCACGAACAGAACATCTGAGCAAATACGCAGAGTTAAATGCTCCAACACTTAATCTTCTGTTAGTAATACCTGAAGTTGTTGGATTCTACCAACTGGCTATTTATCAATTGTTTAAAAATAGATCATAACATTTCCAATTTAATCCATTTTGAAATTAAATGGTCCTTAAGGTATGTTTTTCCCTTCTATTTTACCACGTATCAGACAACTTTAAGTCGACCTACATGTGGCTTTTCCTATTGAGGTTCCTCCTAATAGTGTGTTGCATGTTCTGAACTGTTCCTACATTTGAAACAGCTATTTTTTTTTTTTTTTTAATTCACACCGCCCGTTTTGTGTGACTCTTGTATGCATTCTTTTCCCACAAGACAACAAGTAAGTCTTCCCTACGGATTCAACATCAATCCTCTTTCTTTTCTATTCTGTTAAAATTTCATCTCTGAAATCCCTCTTTTGTCTCAAATTCAAACCCAGCCTCTTAAGTCTTTTTATTGACACCATTTACTTCCTTTCTCCACTGACCACAAACTGTATCTGAGAAACTTTTATATCCTCTTGCTTTCTGCCCGTCATTTTTACCCTGACCATCCTGTCATACCCTGTCCCCAAATCTGTGCTACTTTTTGTCTTTCAAGGAACAAACAGTTCACTTTCAAACAGCACTGACACTGTGCTCTTATGTGATTTAATCTTCCCCCAAGGCTCAAGTATCTGCATGCTCATGGGTGCTGAGTCTCATGCTCCCTCTTCAAAACGTTCTATTCTATAAATGTTGTTCTAATTACCAAAAAAAAAAAAAAAAAAAAAAAAGAATAGTTATAAATGTTGAGGGGCGCCTGGGTGGCTCAGTCGGTTAAGCGTCCGACTTCAGCTCAGGTCACGATCTTGCAGTTCGTGAGTTCAAGCCCGTGTCGGGCTCTGGGCTGATGGCTCAGAGCCTGGAGCCTGCTACCGATTCTGTGTCTCCCTCTCTCTCTGCCCCTCCCCCATTCATGCTCTGTCTCTCTGTCCCAAAAATAAACAAACGTTAAAAAAAAAATTAAAAAAATAAAATAAATGTTGAGAGGCCTCTATGTGCCAGATGCAGTGCTAATAAGGGTTTTCCCCCATACTAATTCTGTTCATTTTATGCCCAAATCTTTGATTCCTCTATTATCCAAGAGAGAATGCTGGGGCTGAAAAAATATAATTGCTCAAGTTTAGAGCGCCACAAACCTGTCACAGAGCAACTCTACTCCTACGTACAGAACATTGAAAAACAAAACAGAAAAAAGCATCTGTATGAAAGCCCATTCCAAGAATAAAGAAACTGCATTTGTAATAGCCAAATAATATATATGTCCATCAACTGGAGAACAAATCATGGTTCATATGATAAAATATTCTTCAAACAATATAGAGGAATGTATTAGCGACACATGCAAAAACATGAATGAATTTCAGAAACTCCATGTTAAATGAAAGAGTATAAATTTTAATGTTCCATTTTCAGGAGTTTCAATAAAAGGCGAATCTACTGTGATAGAGAACAGAAGCTACTGATTTCTGGGGGGTGGGAATGGCCAGAAAGAGGTGGTGAAAATGTTATATATCTGGATTGCTATAGCAGTAACATGAGTATATAAATTCATACAAACTTATTAATTGGATGTTTAAAATCTGTGCATTTCACAGTGCTTTAATTTTACCTAATAAAAAGTCTTGTAAGTATTATTCACTTAAAAATGCAATTGACCTCTTTATTACTTAGGATTGAGTTGAGGATTAAATTATTCTAGTTAGGCAAACGTAAACCTAATTAGGATAAATAAGCATGATGATACTGAACATATATTATCAACTAACATAAAAGATTCCTACCTAAAGTTGAAGGTACTTCAAGTTGAAGAAAAAGGAAGTGAGAATCAAAATACATTCTTTAATCTTTGCATTTTAATGGAATATTTTTGTAAGTGTTTCCTTGTTGGTGGGTTTCTATTTATCTTTGCTTCTTTACCAGAAAATAATGCAACTTGAAACCCAGTTTGAGATTCCAAACATCATCCCGCTATCAATTCATTTTTGCAACATTAGTGGGTCATCTGTGCTAAAGGAAAAACTTTTCATTACAAATGAACATTTCTTCCAAAGCTCTGTTCTAATTAGATGAAAGCATCTGATTCTACTTTCTAAAGGTCCTTCCGACAGAAGCTGTAGTTTGAAGAAGAAATCTGAATGAAGTTCTGCCAGTATAGAACGTTATAAAGATGAACTTAAGCTTTTCATAATCTATAGGCAATTTCCCAAACTTTACATCTTTATATAGGACTAGTTAACAGATATAAATACAGCCAATACATTCAACTGCATTTCTAATATTTTTAAAATTAAAATATGCAAGCGTTAGAATGTTTAATGTTTCAATATTATGACAAACTGTCTCAGTTGAATTCTTAAAATATTTAAATAAGTCCTAAACGATCAGAAAAATTCTAACACAAATGTAATCAATTCAAATTTCTGCTTTCTTCATTAAGACTCCATTTTGTACATTTCAACTAAGTGACTTTTTTTTTTTTAAATATAATTGTCAAGTTAGCTAACATACAGCGTATGCAGTGTGCTCTTGGTTTCGGGGGTAGATTCCCATGAATCGTCGCTTACATACAACACCCAGTGCTCATCCCAACAAGTGCCCTCCTCAATGCCCATCACCCACCATTTGCCCCGCCCCCATCAACCCTCAGTTTGTTCTCCGTATTTAGCAGTCTCTTATGGCTCGCCTCCCTCACACATTTACCTCAGTGCTCATAGCAGCACATTCAACAATAACCAAATTATGGTAAGAGCCCAAATGTTCATCAACTGATGATGGATAAAAAAGATGTGGTTTATATATACAATGGAACACTACTTGGCAGTGAGAGAATGAAATCAACTGAGTGACTTTTAGAGGATTCTATAGTTTGAAGCATAAGGAATTTCAGATTTTGGGCATTAATAATCTTTAAATGCAGAGTACACATTTTGACCGAATGATTCAATGGTCTGAATGCCATTTTCTTCTTGCTGTATTTGTTTGAAGGTATTTATATGACCAATATCTATTTTCAACTAACTAGACTACAACTTCAATCTACACATAGAAAACCAAGTAACTGCCTAGATAGGGATTCAGATCTACCTGTTTTTAGAACAGTTGATGCAAAGACAATACCATGTGTGCATCAGGATAAATCTATCAACAGGATATTCTTGTTCCCTGTTATTTGGCCATCAATTACATGGGACTGTGCAAACCAAGATGGGAATAAGGTGTAATCCTAAAGCTAGTAATTCAGCTTTTTATTTCTTACCTTTTCAATATTCTTATCTGTTAACCCAAAGATAAACAGTGTTAGAAACTTACTTCTCCAATGTATAGTACTCAGCACTTACAAGAGCCCAACATACTCAACAACATAATATGTTTGGCAACAAACTAACAAAATATTCCCATGCACCACAACTTTGGGAAATTCTCATGGAAGGCAGGGGCATTCTGGTATGTCAGGATCAACTGTATACAAAGTTTCACAAGAAAGTAAACTTTGACTCTCAAGTATATAGACATTGAGAGAAATGGACGTCAGGTGAAAAATCGTGCAACTAAAAACTGGTAAAATAAAATCCAATCTTCTACAAGTATACAGTATTTTTGTTTTGGATTCTCAACTTTCAGAAGTTTTGTTTTGTTTTCATATTACCTGATTATCTTTAATTCATGCCAATAACAAAATTGTTTTTGAACTGAATTGAGTATGTTTATGTTTGCAGTGGTCATACCAGGAACACCAGAGTAGTTGATACAAAATCACTAAATGAATCCGGCTCTTCTGTGTTTAGACAGGCACAGAGGGGTGGCCTGGTAACCCCTGATTTAAACAGATGTATCTTATCTAAAGACTTTTATCTGTATTTGCATAAATAACACTAGAGATACTGTTACCTCTCTTACAGCTTTCTTGAATCTCTAGCACCACAGTTCTGTAGCCCACAGAATTTCCTCTTTGCAGTAAAATGACGATCAGGCTCATGTTTTTCATACCACACCACTGTCACTTGACCTGGTTTCTCTTCAATACTTTCAATATTAAAGTCTCTCTGACTTCTTGGGTTTCTCCAACAATTTCAAACAATTCAAAGACCTATGTAATGGCGATTGAAAGTCTCTCTTCCCAACAACAAGATTAATAGTTTACTCTGCATATTTTTTAATGTTTATTTTTGAGAGAGAGAGAGATAGAGCATGAGTAGGGGAGGAGCAGAAAGAGAGGGAGCTACAGAATCCAAAGCAGGCTCCAGGCTCTGAGCTGTCAGCACAGAGCCCGATGCAGGGCTTGAACTCACGAACTGTGAGATCGTGACCTGGGCCAAAGCTGGACGACAGAGTCACCCAGGAGCCCCAGTAGTTTACTCTGTATCTTTAGAAACGTTTTTGTTTGCTCATTATTTACATGAACATATGTTTACATGAGATCTTCTTTTTCACATAAACTGAATCTAATGTATCTTTATGAAGTTCCTAAGTCATTTTTCAATGGCCAAATTTCCATAAACGGATATGAATGAATGTATTCACACTAGATATAAATGACATACAGCTCATTTTTAGGTCTTTGCTTTGGTGGGGGGTGGGCTGCAATTCTGAATGGGCCAATTTTTGTGCAAATATAGGCAGTTTTGTAGAAGAAATTTCTAGAAGTGTTATTCAATTAATGCCTGAATTTGTGTCTGAAATTCTCCAAACTGAGTGATGCTTTGACTTTCAGTTTGATCACATCACTATAAACGTTACAGAATAATTTAAATAAACTACAGTTTAAAAAACAAAAATCACAACCAGTAGTTAAAACTGTGACAACATCAGAAATGTTTCCTCTTCTGAGCTTTTTCCTTGCCCCTCTTTAACCACTTCTAATAAATATACTTGCAGCCAATTGTATTAATTTAGAAGATCATCTTTAATGAAAAATACCAATAGCTCTGACAATAGGACATAACAAATATCAATCAGCTTAAATATATACGGAGTCAGATGCTCTAAATATCCAAAGTGACATCCCAACATCATTTATAACTTACTGGAAAACACAGAATGATGCCATTAGGTCTTAAAAATAGGCAATACGGGAGGATTCTGGGAAGATGGGGTAGGAAGCACCAGAAATCGGTTTCCCAGCCTAAATAACTGTTGCAGAGTCGGAATCAATGTGAAGTAACTATTCTGGAATCCTGGGATCTATGCAAGACCTGGAGTGCCCCGGGGGAAATGTACTTGGACAGTAAGTTGAGGCTAATTTCATCCCGTTTCTGCTCTCAGCAAGTAGCAGACACTGACTCCCCCAACTCCCCACGCCACAGCAGACAGCTGTGCAGGGACGCTCCTTGTGAGAGTCAAGGTGAGCAAACAACGACCCTGGCCTCTAAATATCAGAGATCTCTGCTGACTGCAGCTTCTGATCTCAGGGCCACAAAGAGACAGGCGGCCACTGCCACTGGATTCCCTCTCCCTCTGACTAAAGGGACTTCCAGAGGGCTTAAAGGGCCAACTCCCTTTCCTTCTGGACATTTTCTTTTTCCTCTTTGGAGCCAAACATTAAAGACTAGGCCCTTCCAAAGCAACTGTGCATCCGGGGGAAGTTAGAAACGCCTGTGGAAACCCAGGGAAAGGTGCAGGGTCAGGAAAGACCCAAGACATCCTTCAGGTGACACCATAGACTGATCGGCACGGAGATTGCAATGATCAAAAAACCAAATAGGGTAGATGAAAACAACAAATCCTGATGAAGGAAGAAAATCTGGTTTCCATATTTACCACATGATTAGATTCAAATGTCCAGTTTTTCAGCAACAAAAAAATCAAACGGTATACATAAAAAATGGGAAAGTATGGTCCATTCAAAGAGAAAAATCAACAAATCTGTCCCTGAAAAAGATGTGGTGGCAGATCAGCTAGACAAAGACTTTAAAACGACTGTCTGGGGGCGCCTGGGTGGCGCAGTCGGTTAAGCGTCCGACTTCAGCCAGGTCACGATCTCGCGGTCCGTGAGTTCGAGCCCCGCGTCGGGCTCTGGGCTGATGGCTCAGAGCCTGGAGCCTGTTTCCGATTCTGTGTCTCCCTCTCTCTCTGCCCCTCGCCCGTTCATGCTCTGTCTCTCTCTGTCCCAAAAATAAATAAACGTTGAAAAAAAAAATTTAAAAAAAAAATAAAACGACTGTCTGAAGGATGCTGAAAGAACTAAAGATGTGGAGAAAGGCAAGCGAATCGTGCATGAAACAAAAATGGAAATATAAAGAGACAGAAAACCTAAGAAGAAACCAAATAAATGCTGCAGATGAAAACCTTCTTAGAAGCATTGAAAGGCAGATTTGAGCAAAAGAAAGAATCCATTAACCTACAGTTAAAACAATGGAAAATCATCAAGGCTGAGGAACAGAAAGAGAAACGATTGGGGGGAAAAAAGTGAATAGAACCTAAAGCGACTTGTGAGATACCATCACAAACAGCCCAATATTCACATCATGGGATGTCAGAGGGGAAACAGAGAAGGGCAGAGGGAGTATTTGAAGAAACAATGACCAACACATCCTCACGTTTTATGAGAAGCATGAATATAAATATCTAAGACGCTCAACAAACTCTAAGATGAACTCCAAGAGATCACACTAACATGCATTATACTCACTTCTAAAAACCAAGGACAAAGATAGAACCTTGAAAGAAACAAGAGAGAAGCAATCACATAACATACATCCTCAATGCAGTCATCAGATTTCTCATCAGAAAATTTGGACACCAGAAAATAGGCTAATAATGTTCAAAGTGCTAAATGATGATAGATATGTAGATAGATACATAGAGGAGATAGGTAGGTAGGAAGATAAATGATAGATGGATAGATAGATGCTAGACAATAGGTAGATAGGTAGGTAGGTAGGTAGTTATGACTGACAACAAAGAATCTTTATTCTGGAAAAACCGTCCTTCAAAGATGAGGGAGAAATGAAGACATGCCATGATAAACAAAAGCTTAGGGGAAGGATTACCACCAGATCTGCCGAATATGAAAGCTAAAGTGAGTCCTATAGGTTGAAAGGACATTAGGGAGTCACTCAAAGCCATAGAAACAAATGAAGCGCTCAGTCAAGGTGAATACACTGGTAAATATAAAGGCTAGTGTTATTGTAACCCAGTTTTGACTCCTTTCTGTTTTTGGTGTTGTGGGGTTTTTGTTTGCTTAACAGACTAACATTTAAAAAAACGTATTAGAGTAAAAATATCATTGTAACTTTGGTTAAGTAACTCTATACTGTTTTCTACATAATATCAGAGACTGACACAAGCAAAATAATTCTTTGTTACTGTTTTGAGACACACAACACATAAAAATTTTTGTGTGACAGCAATAAAAGAGGTGGTGACAGAGCTATAAAGGAAAAGAGTTTTGTATATTGTGAAAGTTACCGGGTATAAATTTGAATACTATCATTTTAGGATGTTAAATGTAATTCCCCTAAAAACACACAAAAATATAGCTATAGAATACACAAAGGAAATTTGGAAGGAATTTAAACATTTACAAAAAATCAACTAAACACAATCCATATCAAAGTAACACCAGCATTCTTCAGAGCTAGAACAAACAGTCCTAAAATGTGTATGAACCCAGAAAAGACCCTGAATAGCCACCATAATCTTGAAACAGAGAACCAAAGCTGGAGGCATCACAATCCCAGACTTCAAGCTATACTACAAAGCTGTCATCATCAAGACAGTATGGTACTGGCACAAAAACAGACACTCAGAACAACGGAACAGAATAGAGAATTCAGAAATGGACCCACTAATGTATTGCTAACTAATCTTTGACAAAGCAGGAAAGAATATCCAATGGAATAAAGACAGTCTCTTCAGCAAGTGGTGCTGGGAAAACTGGACAGCGACATGCAGAAGAATGAACACAGACCACTTTATTACACCATGCACAAAAATAAACTCAAAATGGATGAAAGACCTAGACATAGGACAGGAAGCCATCAATATCCTTGAGGAGAAAGCAGGCAAAACCCTCTTTGATCTTGGCCCCAGCAACTTCTTACTCAACATGTCTCTGGGGGCAAGGGAAACAAAACCAAAAATGAACTATTGGGACATCAACAAGGTAAAAAGCTTCTGCACAGTGAAGGAAAGAATCAGCAAAACTAAAAGGCAACTGACAGAATGGGAGAAGATATTTGCAAATGATGTATCAGATAAAGGGTTAATATCCAAAATCTATAAAGAACTTATCAAACTCAACACCCAAAAAACAAATAATCCAGTGAAGAAATGGGCAAAAGGCTTGAAGAGACACTTCTTCAAAGAAGACATCTAGACGGCTAACGGACACATGAAAAAATGTTCCCCATCATTCATCATCAGGGAAATACAAATCAAAACCACAATGAGATCCCACCTCCCACCTGTCAGAGTGGCTAACATTAACAACTAAGGCATCAACAGATGTTGGTGAGCATGCGGAGAAAGCAGAACTCTTTTGCACTGCTGGTGGGAATAGCAAGCTGGTGCAGCCACTCTGGAAAACAGTATGGAGGTTCCTCAAAAAACTAAAAATAGAATTACCTTACGACTCAGCAATTGCACTACTAGGTATTTATCCAAGGGATACAGGTGTGCTATTTCAAAGGGGCACATGCACCCTAATATTTATAGCAGTGCTACCGACAATGGCCAAATTATGCAAAGAGCCCAAATGTAGAACACATAAACGGATAAAGAAGATGTGGTATATATATATACAATGGAGTATTACTTAGGAATCAAAAACAATGAAATCTTGCCATTTGCAACTAGGTGGATAGAACTAGAGGGTATTATACTAAGTGAAATTAGTCAGAGAAAGACAAATATCCTATGACTTTACTCATATGAGGAATTTAAGATACAAAGCAAATGAACATAAGGGAAGGGAAGCAAAAATAATATAAAACAGGGAGAAGGACAAAACATGAGACTTAAATACAGAGAACAGAGGGTTGCTGGAGGGGGGATGGGGTTAATGTATATGGGGCATTAAGGAATCTCCTGCTGAAATCATTGTTGCACTATACGCTGACTTGGATGTAAATTAAAAAAAATTATTAATACAAATAAACAAAAGATGACAGTAACTCAGGAAATAAATGACCAAAGTTGGGGCGGGGCCAATAAGACACAGAGGAAACAGACAGCAAAATGGTAGCCATTGTTCCTTATCAGTGATTACGCTAAATGTAAATAGATTAATTCTCCCATCAAAAGACTGAGATTGGCTGAATGATAAAAAAAAAAAAAAAAAAAAAAGTAAAACAAAAATCCATGCCCCACCTATGTGCTGGATCTAAGATACTCAAATTAGATCCAATATCACAAACAGATCAAAAAGAAAAGGACAGAGATATTCCACAATAGTGATAAAAAGAGCAGCAGTAGTCATAAAAATACCAGTCAAAATAAAGTCAAAAAGGTTGTAAGAAACAAAGAAAAATTATGTATTAATCAAAGTTTCAATGCAGCAAGAAGATATGATAGTTATAGGCTTTTACTCATCTAATAACAAATCATCAAAATATATTTAAAAAGCACAAATTGACAGAATGGAAAAAAGTAGACACTTACACAATAACAGTTAGGGATTTCAGTATCCCACTCAATAATGGAAAGACCAAATAAAAAAGAAGGAAATAAAGGACTTGAATAATATAACAAACTAACTAGATTTAACAGACATTACAGAGCACCTGATGCCAAAACAGCTGAATACAAATTAGTCTAAAGTGCACATGGGACGTTTTCCAGGTTAGGCCATATTTCAGAATGAAAAGGAACTCTCAGTCTAGTAAATAGGAAAATTAAATATTAGGAAAATTCACAAATTTGTGGAAAGTAAAGAACACTCCATATTACTATTTTATTCAAGTCCTTTATTTCCTTATTTCCCTTTTTTATATGGTTGTTCTATCCATTATTAACAGTGGGATATTGGAGTGGATCAAAGAATAAATCAAAAGGTAAATTAGAAATTACTTATATGAAAACAGAAACACAGTCTACCAAAAGTATAGGACACAGCAAAAAGAATGCTAAAGGAGAAGTTTATATGTGCTTAGATTAAAAAATAAATATCTCAAACCAACCTAACTTTATAACTTAAACTAGATAAACAACAAATTAAACCAAAGGTAGCAGAAGGAAGGGGATAATCAGAGCAGAAATAAACAAAATGGAGAATAGAAAGAAACAGAAAAATGACCAAAACCAATATTGGTTCTTTGAAAGATTAATAAATCTTTAGCAAGGAGGACTAAAAACAAGGAGAAAAGATTCAAATCACTGAAATCAGAAAGGATTTTTAGGACATTAAAACTTATTTTACAGATGTAAAGAGGATAGGTGCATAGTATCTAGACAAACACATTTCTAGAAACAAAAATTTACCAAAAATTAACCACCAAGAAATAGAAAATTTGAGTAGATAGAGTTATTAAGGAGATGGAATCAATAATCAAAATTCCTAGCAAAGAAAATCCCCAGACTTGGAAGCTTTACTGGTGAATTCTACCAAACATTTAAAGAAGAATTCCAGTTTCAATTCTCAGATTTTTCATAAATAAATATATAAATACAAATAAATTTAAAAAATAGAAAAGGGGGCATATTTCCTAGCCGATTTTTTAATGCCAACATTATCCTAATATAAAAGCCAAAAAAGACACAAGAAAAGCAAAATGCAAGCATATCTTATAAACACTGATTTAAAATTCCTCAACTAAACACTAGCAAAGCATAATAACCAGCATATTCAAAGGATTATACAACATGACCAAATGAAATTCATTTGTGAAATGCAAGGGTGGTTCAAAACGCAAAAACTGATTAACCTAAAACACATCAAGAGAATGAAAGAAAAAAATCACATGATCATATCAAATGCAGACAAAGCATTTGACAAAGTTCGATATTATTTTATGATAAAAGTATTCAACAAACTAGATACAGAAGGAAACTACCTCATCATAATAAAAGCCATATGAAAACCCACAGCGAACATCATGCTCGATGATGAAAGACTGAAAGCATTTCCTCTAAGATCAAGAACAAGCCAAGAAGGCTTGCTTTCAACCGCTTCTATCCACTGTAGTACTTGAAGTTCTAGAGTAATTAGGCAAGAATAATTAAAGGCATCAAATTGCACAGGAAGAAATAAAATTATATCTGTTCACAGATAATGTAATTTATATATAGAAAAATCTGTTCAACAATAAGATCAGCTAAGTAGGATACAATGTCAACACTCAATAAGTTGCATTAATACACATTAACAATGAACAATCTGAAAATAACTTGTACAATGAACACTATAAAAAACTGGTAAAGGAAATTAAACATGGCTTAGGGGCACCTTAGTGGCTCAGTTATTAAGCGCCCAACTCTTGATTTCAGCTCAGGTCATGATCTCATGGTCATGGGTTCAAGCCCCACGTCAGTCTCTACACCAATAATAGAGAGCCTGCTCGGGATTCCCTCTCTCCCACTCCCTCTGCCTCTCTCCTGTTCGTACTCTATCTCAAAATAAATAAATGAACATTTTTGAAACAATTTTAAAAAAAGCATAAATAAGTGGAAAAATATCTCATCATGGATCAGAAGACTTAATACTGTTGACAAGTCAATACTTACTACCCAAAGTGATCTATAGATTCAATGCAATCCCTATGAAATTCCCATTGGTATATTATATATATAAATTTATATATATGTATAAATTTATATATAAATTTATACATATATATAAATTTATATATATATTTATATATAATTTTATATATATATTTTTTATGTATAATATATATATATTACAGAAATAGAAAACTTATCCTAAAATTTATAAGGAATCACAAGAAAATCTAAATAGCCCAACAATCTTGCAAAATAGTAATATTAAAGGACACTTCTTCATTCAAAACAGTATAAAACAGGATCAAAATAGTGTGAAATTGGGGTACCTGGGTGACCCAGTTGATTAGGCATCTGACACAGGCTCGGGTCATGATCTCATGGTTCTTGGGTTCAAGCCCCACATTGGGCTCTATGCTGACAGCTCAGAGCCAGAGTGTACTTCAGATTCTGTGTCTCTCTCTCTGTCCCTCCCCTGCTAACACTCTCACTGTCTCAAAAACGAATAAACACTAAAAATAAAAAGTGTGAAGTTTGCATAAAGACAGGCATTTGACCAATACTATAGAATAAAAAGCCCAGAAATAAACCCTTAAGTATGCAGTCTAATGATTTTTGATGAGGATGCCAAGAACTTTCAATGGGGAAAAAAGTTTTTTCAACAAGTTGTTCTGGAAAAACTGGATATCCACATGGAAGAAAAAGTGAATAGTGACTCTATCTAGCACCATATGCAAAATTAACAATATGGATCAAAGACCTAAATGTAAGATTTAAAATTATAAAGCTCTTAGAAGATATAGATAAAAACTTCATGATATTAGATTTTGCAGTAACTTCTTGGATAGGACCCCAAAGGGATAGGCAACAAAAGCAGAAAAAAAATGGACTTCATGAAAATTTTGAAATCGGGCATCAAAAGACACAAGAGTTAAACGGCAATACACAGAATGGGAGAAGACACTGCAAATCGTGTACCTGATAAGGAAGCCCAGAACTTACAGACAACTTCCAAAACTCAACAACAATCCAAAATAAATTGAGCAAAGGATTTAAACAGACATTTGTCCAAGACACACAAATGGTCAATAAGCATGTGAAAAGATGCTCAACACCACTTCCTGATCTGTAGGGAAAGGCAAATCAAAATTATAATGAGATATCATCTCACACCTTGTAGAATGGCTACCACCAAAAACAAACAAAAAGCCCAGAAATTAATGTTGGTGAAGACATGGAGAAATTGGAATCACTGTGAGGTATCGGTAAGAATTTACATTGGTAGAGCTGCTGATGAACACAGTCTGATGGTTTCTCAAAAAATTAAAGCTCAAATAACCATAAGCTCCAGCAACTCTACTTCTGGGTATATACCCAAAAGAACTGAACGCAAGGTCTTGAAGAGGGATTTGTACAACCCTACCCATAGCAATGTCACCCACATCAGCTAAAACATAAACGCAAACCAAGGGTCTGTCAACAAAAGAATGTGTAGGCACATGTGGTATATACATACAACGGAATATCATCATTCCAGTCTGAAAAAAGGAAGGCCATTCTGATATAGGCTACAGCATGGATGAACCTTGAGGACGTTACACTAAGTGAAGTGAGCCAGTCACAAAAAGATAAAACGCTGTATGATTCCACTTCCAAGGCACTTAGTCAAAATCATAGCAACAGAAAGCAAAATGGTGGTTGCCAGGGGCTGGAAGGTGGGGGAGAGAGAATGGTGAGCTGGCGTTTAATAGGAATCGAGTCACAGTTTTACAAGATAAAGAGTTCTGGAGACAGATGTTGGGACATTAGGAATACACTTAATTCCACGATACTACATACTAAAAAACGGTTAAGATGGTACATTTCACGCTTGTGTAAATTAGCACATTAAAAAAAATTAGAAACAAAATCTCAATTCTTATAGTAATGTAATTTTGAAAATAACAGATGTTGGCTTTTATCCTTGATTTAAATATTACATGAACTTCTTTTTTAAATTGGAAAACGTTGGGTTATTTTTCACTTAATGCATAGTGACTCTTCAATAATAATTGTGGCTGAATGTGGTGCATCAGATTCTAATTTGCTACGAATCTCTGTATTAACCCTGTGGCTCGCAAACTACATAAACCCTTGTGAAAGCTGGTTCAGTACGGGGGTGAAGAGTGCGGTCACTACAATCACCTAATCTCAGTCTGAATCTCATTACCAATGCGTACTTACTAAGTGATGTTAGGCAAATTAGTTAACCTTTTGGATGCTCAGTTACCTTAAATACAAAATGAGGAGAAACCGGCATAGAGAGAGCTAAATAATTATGTTCATAATAGAATTTTATTAGAGTCCAACTCCTATGCTTCCTACATACACACTAACAGAATTCAATGAAAAATAATTTTTATGTGAATTCCAGAAAAAACTCCAACAGGCCCCCACCCCATTTTACAAAGAGTGTATTCAAGCAGGTAATATAATAAGGACACAAATATCACACTTCCTTCTCTCTTCCCTCCCTCACTTCACGAATGCCTCTTTGGATGGCCTCCCCCCAGATTCTGCCCGGCTTCACACAATCCTATACTATGGACTTTTCCCTTTCACTTTACTCCATTCCACTGAGAATTACTTTTCTCGCTCTCGTGCAGTATGCAGATCAGACTGAAAAACCAGATAAAAAAAAATGCAGAAGCTTTTTTCACAAAAACAGAATTAAGAGCATGCCTGCAAACTTTTGCATGTAAACATCCAGGGAGTCCCATATGTCCCTAAGAGTTAAGGGACCCGAGATTAAGAATCACTGAATAAAATGAATTAGATGATAGTACTTTTACAAGAATGTTTCTTTTTCTCAGAAATCATATTCGTTCTTTTAATAATATCCTTACTCCATTATGGTGATCAAAACCGCATCATGGGTATGAGTGAGAGAAAGTTTGGGGAAGAGGTGGCTGTAATTTAGTGTAGTTGCCCACTGAACTGGGCTTAGACTTTTGTAACACAGGTCTTCACTTAAACCCTCTATGTTTCCTCACCTGGAAATGAAGTGATTTCATTCATCTCCCGGCCATATTTCAGCAACAGTTTTCTGCGATACTATAGTGACATTTGCAACTGGAACTAGATCGCCCCGCCCAGAGCACCGTGGGTAATTTGTGAGTCTCCACGAACTGTCCACGGAGCGGGAAGCAGAGAATTAGGGTTCTGATAAGGTGTCCCTCAGCAGTACACTGTGTTATGCTGGGCAAGTCCATCACCCTCTCTGTCTAGTGCTATTGTGACAATTACATGCAGGGCTTGAACGCACTCTGCCAAGGTTAAAAATACCATCTAATGATAACAAAATAATAATACCACCACTTACATATCATACACTGTGGGTTTTGCATACTTGACCTTCAGAAACACCTTATGAGGGACTTGAGCTAATGCCAAGATCCTTTCACTATTCACTCTAAGATATTATTGGTACAACCCTATAAAGAAATATAGAAAATTAGATTGTATTTTTAAAAGTAGAATCAAATCCAGAGGCTGTAAGATATTGTCTCTACATTGTAGTATTAGTAATTTTGACTCACAATTAGGTAAATGGGATGCGGGGGAAATGCTTCTGTTCTATCAGTTTGAACATAACATTTGAAAACTTTCTTAAACTAATTAAAGTTCTTTCAACAAGATGATTTGTGACTTTAAACACTGCTCAAGATTTTCTGAACAGCTCATTAGTAAGTTCTTTCTAATTTGCTTCTAAATGATATCTTGCAGAGCAAGTTTGTGAAGTCAAGTATGAGGTTCCATACCACAGCCTGAGGCAAAATTCTCACCCTCGGCCCATATGGCACAGATGGCTAGCTTGTATGGCTCTTCCTTTGCGTGGAGAAATGCCAGAGAACGGTCCTCCAGCTGGCGAATACCTCTCTGGCAGAGGCGACCCCGGAAAGTGCGCACCCAGGGACCCACTGCCCGAGGAAAAGGAAGTTTCTACTGGTGGGGACCCCGAGGTCTCCATGTCCGTCACAGTGGGTAACGTGTTATGTCATACGGCTGGGGGAGTCTTAACATCATATTCCAATTTTCAAAACTAGTCAAGATGTTTACTAGCAAAATCCGTCCTGCATCTGCACTGTTGGACAGGAACACGACCCCTTTCCATATTGAAAAGGAAGTACTCAAAACGTGACTACGCACCAACATCTTTTAAAAAATGATGGCACGTAAGCCCATGCGGTACGGGCAAAAGGTGGACTAAAAAAGTAATGGAACAAAACCGAAATGCAGAGACTCACAGGTATACGATCTCTTGATTAAGGAGAGAAGTCATATTGCCATTGGAAGAATTTTTTCCCCCCAGTTGTGTTGAATCATTGTGTTATCCCTATGGAAATTTAAAAGCAAGAAGATTCTCGACTCCTATATCACACCATATGCAAAAAGTATTTCAGATAGATTACAGAAATAAATTTGGAAAGTATATAGCATGTGGTAAAATATGATGCATACATAATCTGTAATGTTAATATGTAAAATATTAGCAATATATAAAATATATGAATACACAATACCAGGAGTTATGTATAATAAGCTTATTTAAAATAGAATATCTTCATGACCCATGATCTCAGGATAAGCAAATATTTCTTAGAACATAAAAAAGCACTAGGGTACCTTGGTGGCTCAGTCAGTTAAGTGTCTGACATTGGCTCAGGTCATGATCTCACAGTTTGTGAGTTTGAGCCCACGTCAGGCTCCATGTTGACAGCTCCGAGCCTGGAGCCTGCTTCCGATTCTGTCTGTCTCTGCCCCTCTCCTTTGAAGTCTCTCTCGCTTATATAAAAAAAAAAAAAAAAAAAAAAAAAAGCATTCATGAAGAGGAAAACTAATTAATTGCATTTCACTGTCATCAAGACCCCAGTAAATTAGGGAAAAGACACAGAATGGGACGAGATAGTTGAATCATTTAGGAAATATATGAAACAGCAGAAAAACAGAGGAATCTGAACAAGCACTCTCTAAGAGAGGCTATCCAGATGGCTGGTAATCACGTAATGGTGCTCAGTTTGACTAATCATCTCAACAACGCAGATCAAAACCATAACGAGATACCTCTAAGTGCTCACAAAGGCTCCTCGAAGAACGAGGAGCATCCAATAAGAGGAACTCTTACAGAGAACATATAGGTAGGCACAGTCACTCTGGGTAACGTTCTGATGGTATACCTAAACTGGACATGCACGTTCCCTAGGACCCAGTATTCCCTTCCCATGTATATAACCACACACAATGCATAAATAAGTTCATGAAAACGCGCATGAGGATGTTTGTGGAAACACTCTTTAAAATACCTCAAGCCAGAAACAACCCAAGCAGGTATCAACGGTAAACAGCTGAATTAACTGTGGAGGTCATAGAATACTGCATGGTGCTAAGATGTATTACAACTACAGCCAAAAACATGAAGGATATCCAAAATAGTGTTAAATAAGATAAGTCATTCACAAGATAGAACATTATGTGATTTCATTAATATAAGGTTAAACAGATACAGCTACTGTAAGGGTTGGAAGTCTGAATAGTGGTCACCCTTGGTGTGGAAAGCTAAAATGAGACTAGGTATGGCTTAAAGCTGGCTCCCAGGGGACATTGCTTCTTTTATCTGATGCTGCTGGCTACGGATGCTTACTTTATAAATTTTCTTTGTCGTGAATCTGTATGTTTTTTTTTCTTTTATTAAACAAAAAGTACAGCCAAACATTATAAAACAATCAGTTAGCCATGAATCCACTCTGGTTCCATATAAATCTGTACTATGTAACATTCATATTCTGAGTACGAAGTTCAGAAATTTGATAAGCCTTTTCTAACACTATTTTTCATTACATGCAATCTTATTGTTTACCGTGCTATGATTTGATTTAAAGAGTTTCAAAATAACCGATGATAAAGGGATATTTGATAGCTGCCAACCACAGAAAATGGTGTCAAATATGTGAGTGATAATGTCTAAATGAAATAACACAAAAGATCAAATATAGGGAATATGTGTACCTCGTCTAAATAACATTATCTAAACTATCGAACGTGAAGGAGATAGTTCTTTACTTTCCTTTAAGTATCAAGCCCTAGTAAGGGTCAATGGGAGGAGGAGGAAATGATGCTTCACCACAGGTGGAAGGTTGTGCAGCCACACCCGGCAGACTGCAAGCCTAGCGGTCGTGATGGTCAAGTGAGGCAAAAGGCAAGACCCAGAGATGGTCATGGTGGCACAGGTTTGCTGGGGGAAACCATGCACAGGGAGTCCAGGGACAGTTGAATGGACGGAGCAACGCTGCTGGGATCCACGTGCAAGTTTTCATATCGTAGCAACTTAGCCCAGTAACACCTACCAGCGGCCCTTTCCTTCCCTGCGCTGCTGGCGTTCCCAGGAGATCAAGGCCTGCCATCCAGACACTGATGTAAGGAATATGCCCTGGGTTGGCACTCCCGACCCCTGATGAAACACTGAACATAATCTCCTGCACATTGTGCTTGATGGGAATGGAAAGGACGGACAGGAACTCTACATTCTCAAGATGGCGATTAGCAGGGACATTCAGGGACATGCTTCTACAGGCTACCTATCCGGAACAGACCCTCCAACAGTGTCATACTGAATACGTGCTTGTTTTTATTCTTCGTCAAAAGAATATACAAGACCATGAAATACAGTTTCTGAAGTATAAGTAATATTCATAATTCACATACTACACTCACCATAGACCTTCTCTAGGCTGGCTCTGGAAATAAATATCTTCTCTCAGATGAAAAATTACGTTGGGATCGCCATGTACCTGACTCCCTTTGCACACCTTAATAGAGATTAGGGGGCCATGTTGTCTGTGGCTATTTAAGATATAACAGACCGTATTTTCATTAGGCATAATTCCATTTTACAGAAATAGACTCAACAGAAGAAACTACTCTAAGATTCTAACAGATAAAATTTGGGATTTGTTTTCAATAAATCTAAGTCTCCATCAGCCCAAGAAACTCCTCAGAGTACTTTTTTAATTAGCAAGCTTTCACTCTTTCACACATTCATTCATTGAGAAAGTATTTATTAAGCACCTATAATGGGCTGGGCACAATAGGAGGGTCTGCAAATACAAAGATGGATAGGACACTATGCCTTTCCTCGATAAACTCACACTTTAGGGAGACAGACTTCTAAACAATGCAGCAATATTCAGTAAGAATGGAAAATGGTGCCAGCTGTTAGAATTAACATGATCTCCTCTATGCCTGATCTGTTTAAGCTCCAATAGAGAAAACAGGACTTAATCTGGTTCAAATGTGTTTCTACCCACGTTCTCCCAATGGTGAGATCTTGAATACATCCAATACGATACCACAATTGGGAAACTGGTGTAGGTGGAATCCATTGACCTTATTCAGAATTCACCAGTGTTTACATTACCCTGGGTGTATGTACATGCAAGTGCGTGCATGTGTTTAGCTCTATTCAATCTTCCCACGTGAGTAAATGCATGTGATAAATCTCATCACAAAGATCCCTCCTGATACCTAATAGCCAAAGCTATCTCCTTGCCCCAGTCCTCTTCATCCTAATATGGTAAAACCGTGGTTTGTGAGCATAATTCATTCTGGAAACATGCTAGTAATTCAAAGCACTTGAGTATCAAAGTCAATTTCAATAAACATGGGCTCAGTTGGGATCACTGACATTTGGTGTCAGGTACTACTCATACTGCAAGACATCGATGGTTTAACAAGATTAGAAACGTTTGTCTTGTGGAACACTCACAGAACAAGTTACTTGCAATCCGAGGTTTTACGATACCTGGAAACCATGGTTTCTGTTCTCTATCTCCATCCTTTTATCATTTGAAATATGTTATACAAGTGGAAATGATTACACACCATGTAAGAATTTGAGAGAAGTTTTCTTTTCACCCAGCACAATTTCTGAGATACACCCCCCACCCCCCGCATAAATCAATGTATTGAAAGCTCCTTCCTTTTTGTTGCTCAGTAGTATTCCATAGTTTGAAGGCACCACAATTTCCTTACCTGTTCACCCACTGAAAAATATCTGGGATTGTTTTCCCATTTTTGTTTTGTTCTTAATTGTTATAAAGTTGCTATGAACATTTATGTATAGGTTTTTGTGTGGGTTTAAATTTTCATGGCTCTGGTATCAATACCCAAGAATGCAGCTCCTAGAAAACATGGTACAGGCACGCATTGTTGCATTATATTGACAATTTTTTAAAAGAAGCTGTGCCATTTTACATTCCTATCAGCAGTGTACAAGTGTTCTAATTTTACCCATTTTCACTGCTTATATATAGGTTTCCATTTTTAATAATTTTCATAGAAATGTAGCCAGACAAAAGGTGTATCACTGTGGTTTTTTGTACATCCCATAACACCACCCTGATCTCTTTCAATGGGTGTGTTTAAACCATTTATATTTCATGCTATTATTGATATATTTGGATTTTGGTACATTTTCATGCCTTTCCTCTCTGGCTCTTAATTTTCTCTTTTGAAATTTGAATTTTACTATTCTATTTGAATGTTTATATATTGACTATTTCTTTGTATAGTTTAAGTTTTCAAGGGCCATACACATGCTAAAGATTTCACAGTCTACTTAGAGTTAATATTTTACCACTTCAAGTAAAATTTAGAAATGTGTAAGTGTTACCAATATAAAGGTCTTGTGGCTATCCCTATTTTTGGTGTAGTTTTCATGTATTTCATAGGTGAAAATATCATCACACTCTTAAATCTTTTGCATTCAACTGCTACATACATTTTTAAAAGCTTAGTAGAAAAAATAACTTAGCACATTTACTCACAAATCTCCAATTTGTGTTGTTACTCCTTGTTTTTTTTTCACTTTTGAAGGTTCATTTTTACCTGTGGTATCATTTTCTGTCTCAGGAATGTCTTTTAGTATTTATTTAGAGCATGTCTGCTGACAACAAATTCCTCCAGCTCATTTCCATCTGATGAGGTTTTTATCTTCATCAGAATATTTTCACCAGATATAAAATTCTTTTTCATCAGCACCTGAAACATGACATGTGGTTTCTATGGTTTCTGACGAACAACCTGAAGTCATTTGAATCCTTGTTCTATGTACAGTCTATCAATTCCCTCTGGATGCTTACAAGATTTTTATTCCCATACCTTTGGCTTTCAGCAGGTTTATTCTGATGCACTGGACACAGGTTTCTTTCAAACTATCTTGAGTTTCACTGAGGCACTGGTTATGTAAGTTTCTATCTTCTAATTTAGGAAGTATTCAGCCTCAGGGGCGCCTGAGTGGCTCAGTCGGTTAAGCATCGGACTTCAGCTCAGGTCATGATCTCAGTTTGGGAGTTCATGCCCTGTGTCCGGCTCTGTGCTGACAGCTCAGAGCCTGCAGCCTGCTTCAGATTCTGTGTACCCCTTCCCTGCAATTTTTTTTTCTCCTGAGCTGTGGTCTTTCTTCTCCTTTCCAAGATTCTTGTGGCATAAATATTAGAGTTTTTGATGTTTTCGCCAAAAATTCCTGAAGCTGTTATTTTACTTTAAATATTTCCCCCACTCCTTACTGCTACAGATGGGAAAATACTGTTTATTATCAAGTTTTCTTATTCTTTCTTATCTTCGTTTCATTCTGGAGCATTTTCAATGAATTTTTAAAGCTTTTTTCAGTTCTAAGTTCTCCATATATTTTTAAAGAAATTTATTCTACCAGTCTGCTGAGAGTTTCTATTTGTTTCAGCAGGTTTTGCCATTTCTTCATGGAGCACAGTTATGATAATTTAGTTATGGTCTGATGAGTTTAGCATAAAATCCTTACCAGGTTTGATGTCAGTTGACGGTCTCTCCTGGGAACACATCAGACTTCTGGGTCTTTCTTTGCTGTGCAGCCAGGCTACAAGATGTACTGCACCCGCCTGGGTCTTCAACCCCCTCCCCCCCTTAACCCCTTCCTGTGCTTCAGGGAGCGTGCCACACGTTTGACCAACACAGTGCGGCAGCAGGGATGGGATCTTCTCAAAGAGAAGTTACAGGAAGACTGCTGGACACTCTCCCGCTTCCCCGGGCTTGCATCATTCCCTCGGAAGGAACGCACCTGCCATGTCCTGAGTAGCTGAATGGAGAGGCCACGTGGCAAGGACCCACACTCTGCACGCTGCTTTGTGTGTGAGCAGGGATGGGGATCCCCTAACCCAGGTCAGTCCTGCTGATGAAGGCAGTGCGGCTGACAGCTGAACTGCAAACTGGTGAGAGACCCTTGTCCCCTGCAGGGGCTCCCTTCCCTCTCCCTCCACTCCCTCCATCAGGCAGAAGTAGGATCAAGTGTGCTTTCTACCTTCGCTGGAAACAAAGGGGGCATTTTTGGGCTTTGTTTTCTTTTTAGTAATGGGGTGACAGTTTCAACAATAGGATCCACAAAATAAAACAAAGAATTCTAACACACTGATTTTTATATTTGTCAGATAATTATAAACCTTATGGACAGCTGCTCTAAAACTATTGTAAACTGTTAATGAAACCATTCACATCCCTGTGCATCTCTGATAATAAAGCGCTGCAGCTTTCCTTTCCAGATAGGAGGTACAGCATGATACGTTTACAGGCATCGGAGATCTCACCCACACCCAGGGGATTTTTCTCAGCAAACTTTAATAAGCTGTCCCACACCCTTGTAAGCTAACCAGAATAAGCCGAAAGTATTTCAAAACAGGAGCTAATAGATCTTCCTTCATGCTGCATGAGCTTGGCTTAGTCAGGATGTTTATTAGATTCTGATGTAACGGTCCTCAATAATAACAGCGATCTCGTAAATCCCATATTGTCATCACTTTACTCATGCAGCTCAGATATCATCGCCAGTCTCCAGCTGCTGGCATGACATCAGTTGGTGCAGTAAGAGAGACCTAAGTGCAGAATTGGGCACTTAATAAAAAAAAATCCAAAATATGCCCATCCTCTTTAAAGCGCTTTGCTATGGTTGTTTTCTACTGGTCTCTCCATGGTCTGGAGTGAGGACAACCTCGGGAAAGGAGGTTGTCTGTGTCTTCTCGGTCACAGACCATTGGGATTTTTACTTCCTCCCCTCCTCTCCTTCCCCCTTCAAAGGATTTGTCATTTGGAACTTGAACATTAACCTTCTAAAAAAATTTTAATAGTGCTCACCTATTTACTTCTTCTAAATATACAGGTTTCCTAAACAGTAATTCAAGTATAAAAATCCTTGCCATCCTGTTACACATTTTTCTCTTGATAAGTGAAGATTAAACCTACTTAACATCTTTGTTTTCTGTGTATGTCAGGACTTACAAGAGGACCTTCTAGATAAAGAGTTTGACATAGAGCAAAATACCTTAGAAATCATATGAGCAACAAAAATACAAAACTTATATGTCTATTCGCCAAAAGAAAATGACTTTGTCAACAGTTCTATGTAATCAATAGCAGCAAGGGAACAGCTTTAAAAGTTCAAAGCACATCATTTTATGTTTTTAAGTAATTTCAATAGTATTGTCCTAATACACGCATGTGTATGCACACGAGCCACAAACACACACAATCCCCTCAATTAGGCAGATTTACAAATTAAAAATGAGAACCATTAAGAAGTTCTGCACTGGATTTCCTTAGAAGTTATCTTTAAGTCACTCTGAAAGCCTAAGAAACTCTAAAACTCGGTGTGATCTTCAAATATGTCTGCATTTAGTATTGATTGTTCCATCTGCAGAACAGATAGCTCTCAGAATCACTCAGATAGGCCTATGTCTGCTGGAGCATACAGTCTGAATTCTAAAAGGTATTTGCCATTATTTATAATTTGGAGAATGGATACCTAATAATATCTGTAATCTTGGTAGTTCTAAGAATAATACTGTAGTCTACACAGTAAGACTTACTCAGTATTGGCTGAAAGCCTTGTAAGTAAGTGCAACGTGCCCTTTCCATTGCTATGAATAACTCCCAAGGAAAGGTCACAGTTTCACATTTGGATCAGGTGTGGCTCTCGCTTTACGGAAGCGATGAGTGTCGTTTATTTAGATGCAGGGAACTACAGGTTACTTAAGGAGGATATGTGCTGGGATCATTAACTGGGAAAGCAGACAGATGTTTTTTATCCTTGGTAGTTTACAGAACTACCATTTATGACTTGTGATACAGCTTGGATAGGCCTTCATCTCATTTTGGGGAGGCAAAGAACACAGCAGGAGCATCACAAACAGGCCTGTAGTCAGAAGGTCAACCCCACTTCTGAGCCCCAGTGTCATTTTCTAGTCAAATATGTCACAGCACCCCATATCGTGTATCCAGTGTGGTTAGACAGTAATTATCGATGTGACCCTATCAACGGGCTCAAGTAGAAGATATCGACACAGAAATTTCTCAGTGCTCGGGATAATCCCTAGGAAGAAACTCAGCTTTCAACTAACATATAAAACGATCTGCAATGCCAAGCACATAGCTCTCCCCTCACCTGAAGGGGCAATTTCACCTCTGTCAAGCAGCTGGTTCTCTAAACCAACGGATTCCATGAACGCTAGAAGATGTAATAGGCCTCTAAGTAAAAGAGCCATGTAACACATGGAAATCAATAAGGTGTATATCAAATGCCTACAGTAGGCAAGGCTAGATGTATTAGTAAGTACAATAGAAAAAAATACACGAGTGATGCTGGGAAAAACATTTCTCTGACATGATAGGGAAACCCTATTAAACAATGTTTCACTTTGCACTGTTATCAAATAGCCTAAAACAGACTCTACATAAACTAGAAATATAACCTACTATACCAAAATATGCTATAATTTATACCTTTTGAGTAGATTAATTCCAAAACGTTTCATTTTGATTAATACCAACTTAAAAGCTAACAGCCACTCTCCAGGACCTCTTCCACCGCAGCGTGAAATCACTTTCTCTCTTACTGATTCCAAAGTCATGCCTCATATGGAGGGTGAACACACACACGGTCATCCAATAGTGCACAATTTTGAGAGAAGGAATACCGATAATTACATCAGGACAACAGGCGTAAACAAGGGCTGTCCTGGCATGGAGACATATGGTGATCCCAATGAACCAGCTTTTTCTTTGGATTGGAATCAAAACGGCCAAGTGCTGCCAATAGCTTGAAAAATACCAGGGACCATGCATCAAACAATATTAAGCTAAATTGGGTATGATCATAGAAAATAACAAACATTTTTAAATGTTTAATATTTCATAGAGGCTTGGTGACCCAATTGCGAGGAAAGTTTGCAAATAACCAAAGAACCTCAGAAATCAAAGTTTTTTATTAAATCTTATGCAAATGAAGCTTCCCACTGTCCTTTTAAAATAAAGGGTTGGGGGGGCAGAGGCCTTCACATAATCACTAAATTACAAAGAACAGATGTGAACCATTTACGGGTAAATGGGCTCGCTGGCAGAGAGAAAACAAGATAAAACAGCATGCACTGAAACCAACCAGATTGGCTTTTTAATGACTCATACATGTGTGATTACTAAAGACGGCAACAAAAATAAAACCGTTCACTTGACTAAGGCTAATACACTTTAGTTACTTTAAATTAACTGCTAATTATGCCATTTTCTTGTGTTATACATCGCCCTTTTTGACAGCCACGTAGAAATCTGTCTTTTCAGAAATTATAGGAACAAAGACAGCTACTGATTCCCTTGTGTTAGGTCATTATTGTTCTTTGTTTTGTTTCTTGACCAACTGTTCTTTTGGATTAATGTGTTCTTTCCTAAATTATAAAATGTCTGTTCAGAATCACTTCTAACATTCATACTCATAATCAGTATTATATTTAGCGATCTTTACATATCTTTTTGTATTTTGAAATAAAGCTGGGATCTTCCCTTTAAAGCACATCAAGGGTAACTTTAAGGCAGAACCACTGACCAGGATAATTTCATCTCCCTCACACCCATCCACTCCCGTTCACACTGTCCCTGACATGTAATCCATCAACCCACTCAGTTTGAAGTAGCCTCTTACTTCTCATCAAGCCAAATAAACATGGGGCTTGACCTTAAATATATTTCCACTTCTCGAATATAAACATGTATGTATTACTGGGAATAATCACTATGTGATTTCTCAAAGAGAGGGTTTCAAATGTTTCAATTTCAACAGCAGAGCAAAGTGAAACTTCAGCCACAGTGACAACATGGTGACATGTGCACTCACGTAGCAAACCCCCCAACTTCTCCAGTCACTCCTCTCTTGTCACCAGGGCCTCGACAAGATGCCCCACTTGACACATCACTCCGGGGCTGTCTTCTCCCAAGAAAGTGTGAGTACCATACAGAAAGTAGCTTTAGGCAAAGTTGGGAAGTGATGCTAATGTTGCTTGTACATTCTCCAAGAGAAACCATGGGGTATTTTCTTACATAAGCATCTTGCTAGATTAGTGCTCCTTAGAACACACCTTAAAAATACTGCTCTTTGGTCTCCCCACATCAGAAATGCTCCATTTCTCCTTGTCTAAAGGACACCAGGGGGAAGAAAATTTGTTAAGTCAATTCACGGAAATGAGGTACACCATGATGAGTATAATATTTTAGCAGCTTTTCTGAACCCCGTACTGAGCTGGACATTTAGATTCAAAAAATAGCAGAGTCTGACTGACCTCGAGCAATCCTCAGTTTCATGGGGATAGCCTGTCTGTCCTCTAAGCCAGGAAAAGGCTAGGTCTTTTCTAGAAAGATATTTTGAAAGCAATGCCATTCAGGAAAAGAATTCTACTGATGCAATAGAGCAGTATTTTGTGTGGACAAATGAGACTTCTTGGATTCTATTGGTTTTTCTGACTTTGAAGGCCTCATGGGGATATGGAGAGAGATGAGTGTTTCTCAAATTCCCTTTTAAGAGTCCAATTTTGTTCATATGTGTATTAAGAACTGTTTCTAGCTGCAAATGAACCAACTTTTCAATTACAAAAGTAAACTTTTACTAGAGCAAACATGTATGGTAAATATAGTCAGACTTACTACTTTCCCACTTGCAATGCAGATGAACAGGGAGGTAGAGGACAGATAACTGATACAGCACTGAAACTAGGAGATTGAGTAAAAATCTTGTATAGGACGAGTACAATCCCTTACGTGGGGCTCTCCATTACTTTTGGCACTCAACAAAGACTATAGTCAGATCAAAGTCAGGATTCATACTGACCTTCCTTTGTTGACGAGTCTAAAGTTCTCTCATGCACGGTGACTATAAAATTAAGTTCCTGAACATTTAATTTAAATTAAATTTAGCAAGCAAGCAGTTTATAAGTACATTCCACATGCAAAGCATTGTGTCAGGCATTGCCAGAATAAAAATTCTACTGAGGCAGGGACCTTAAAAAGACACCATATAAAATACACAGCCGAATATCAAAAACATGTTCATAAAAATGATTTTTCTATAATAAAGGGCTGTATTAATTGCAATATCACAAAAGATCATTTACTTATTTTAAAGACAATCTGGTATAGCCAGAAGAAATGCCATTAGTTATACAATTTTCATTTGATATAAAATACTGTGATTTTGTGGCCTTTTTAATGTTTCTTGACTTGTTTTCCTATTCACAGTAACAGGGTGTAGCCCAGCTCACCAGAATGATCTATTCATACTTTCAAAAAATACTTATCTAGTAAAGTCAAATACACGCAAGACTTTGTTCACTAAGTGCTCCCTTCCTTCCACAAGTTTTAGCAAAGGAAATACGGCAGGGCACTGTGTTACACACCAGGACACAAGGGTGAATAAGACCATCGTGTCTTTTTTTCATGCTCCAATAAGATTGATAAACAATGTGCCACATTAAGACGTGATAAATACTATCCAGAGTTTTATGGCATTTATGGAATGGTAATCTTTTTGCCCAGGATTCTGTTTTGCAGGGGCTTGGCAATAAAAATCACATCTACCTCAGGACCCAGGAAGAAACCAACTAAGTGAAGACGTGGGAGATGGTCCCAAAATCAGGTTCTCAATGGTCGTTACAGGAAGGCAGGCTCGGGTGATCTTTTTCTACACCCCAGACCCCGACTACCGAAGTGCAAAACTGCCCTCAGTTACGCCAATGATTAAAAATAAAACAACAAGCATCGATCTTCCCCTCCCACTTTTGAATGTTTCTTAGAGGGGATAAATTGCACCTAGGTAACAAACAACAGCATCTCCCGCAAAGGAAGCAGCGTGTACACATTCTGTACTCTCGTCAGCAAGCATCAAGACCCCGTCCTGCTACAGTGCTACATCACACTACTGTTGTTGCCCTAGTAGCCCATTTTTAAAATGTTCAACAGCTCAGGTAACTTTCCTCCGCTACAGATTCACTCCCAGAACTTAACACTAAAACACACAGTGCACCTTGCAAGAGCTTTGAAATGTTATGCATGTGCAAGGAAAAGTGTTTGAGAGAGCCGTTTATTACCTACACGGCATTAGTTTTGACATGCAGTATTTACTAACGTTGGAACACTTCGAGAGAGGATTATAACTGTACAAGGTGTTTTTGTGAATTTGCAAAACGGGAGGGTCTCAAGGAGCTTATCAATGTTCCGGTAACTTCTCGATAGCAGCCACCCTACCAGGCAGCCAAGTCAAGAGTTGAATGAGGGTCTTGGGAATTCAGGAGAGTTAGAAGTAAATTTGTGCCATTGGAAGGGACAGCTCCATACCTCAGGGATGATGGGCTGGACGTTTCATGATTTACAAAGATAAAAAGATCATTCCAGACAGGAGTAATGTTTGTCACAGAAGTAGGAATGCCCGTGAGTTCTTCGGCCACAAGAAGTTCGACTAGTCAGGTGCAACAGGGTCTTTATATAGGGGGAGAATCAATTACATGGTTCTGTGCTAGAATGAGGACAGGATTCCTTCTGTAAAAAGAGATGGGATAAGGATGTCGACTCAAAATGGTATCATGTACCATTTAATTAACTGCAGTTATATAAGAGAAAGTGGAGTGGTATCCCATCCAGAACATATTAAAATACAAAAAGACAGTGCAGGTAATATGCCAAAACCAAATATCTAGTGCCCAATAAGAACGTAAGGACAGGATCACCCACGGTAACCCCGTTGGTGAGAGATCAGAGAGGACTTTAAGGTAATCACATGGAATATTTCAAGTAACAAGTAGGATAGTCTCCCATAATAGACTCAAGAGGGGCAACCCCAAAAAAAAAGAACCCCAGCTGCAAATGAATATGGATTTTAGCTGAAATTTATATAAAATACTTATTTGTGCATACAAGAAAAAACAAGATTCTATTCAGTCACTACCATAAACACAAAAAGGGACAGGCGGCTGTAATATTTTCATTTCAATCAGCAACTTATCTTTGAAACGCCCGAGTACCAGGGTCACTGAGGAAATGGAGAGGCAGGATGGCCAGTAGATGGCAGGTCACTGGCATCCCAGAACTTCCTAGAAGCTTCATTAACAAAAGCAAAGGAATAAGAGAAGTGAGAGCTGATCGGACCCATAAAATAAAAACATCCTAGAAGGGGAACTCTCAAAAATGTAGCTCTACTGAATCATTTATTACAACCATGAACCATGTTAAAATATGAACGAATCCAGATTCCAAGTATCAGGTAACAATCTTCTGTGTCCCGTCCACAGCTCGTTAGAGCTTCTTGCTCATCAGCACACATAGAGAGTGCTGGTTATGCAGACATTATTTAAAGCAGGCAAATGACTCCTTTGGGTATTGACTTTGGTGTCAATGCCAATTTTGAGTTTGCCACAGAAAGCGCTAAGAACTAACAGTTTTGATCTTCTGCCAAAAAGCACGAACGATGTGGCTGCTTTTCCAGTGAGTGTGCTTGAAAGTCGCCAGATCTCATTAAAGAAGAAGAAAACATAGATGGTATGGAAGTGATGTTCAAGTAGATTTCTCAGTGAGGAGTTCTAGGACTGAATTGCTCAGAACTAGAGATACGGAGGATACAGGATGCTGTTGTAATAAGTTGTGACTTCCTGGCAATAGTTGCATCATCACTATTGTTGGTCTTTACTTTCTATCACGTTTCCCATAAACCTAGCTCACGCCCAGTTTGTCTGAAATTTGAATTCCCATGTTAAATTTTCCTGTCGGCACTATCACACCTTCTGCATTGGAAACTTGTCAAAGGGTCTAACACCTTGTTCTTTTACATCTTTAAGTGCAGACGGGAGAGTGTCCTTCTGTGTCTCTGCAAATCCACGTCAGTTCAGTTTTGCCTACATCTCACGGGTGAGAGCATTTGCCCTGGTTTCTCCTCCAAAGCCAGGAAAAAAAAAAGGGACAAACTCCCTCTTTAGCCACTTGTGACCCCTTATCACGTTCATTTGCTTAATCAGCATGGTGAAGTTTTTCCTTCCCACCTAATTAACATATTGAACTTTAACATTTGCTCATGAAAACAACACTCAAGAAACTTTGATTTTTCCTAAACTACATTTATGTTTGTAAAACTATATTGTGAAACTTACACTCAAAAGTAACAGAGATAGAATGGTTTTCGAGAAAGGAACTTAAAGGAGAAACTCTTCTCTGCAAAAGGCTACAAATGTTAAGAAGCAGTGGAACATTTCAGGTCCACATCTATCAAATTGCAATCATGGATCTTACAACACTTATATCAAGTTGTTATTAGAAATGGGAACAGTTTATGGGATGCCTGGGTGTTTCAGTCAGTTAAGCATCTGACTTTGGCTCAGGGCATCATCTCAAGGTCATGAGTTCAAGCCCGGCATCAGGCTGTGTGCTGATAGCGCACAGCCTGCTTGAGATGGTCATTCTCTTCTCTGCCTCCCTCATGCTCTCAAAATAAATATACTTAAAAAAATGTCTATAACAGTTTATAGACAATTATTTCCTACTATTTGGAATTTATCTTT
The DNA here is from genome assembly GCF_028749965.1 of Puma concolor. NCBI lineage: Eukaryota > Metazoa > Chordata > Mammalia > Carnivora > Felidae > Puma > Puma concolor. The sequence continues at coordinate 2,294,076 of NC_141677.1, read as the reverse complement.
TCTGCTCATCTTGATTTGCTCGAAATTCTATTTGATAGTATGTGGAATTCTGCAGACAACCAATTACCATGTAGAAAAATCAGTCTTTAGTTCTCTATTTTTATAGGTGTTTCCAGTGTTTAAGTTAGACACATGATCAGGATGTTACCCCACAGAACTCGTGTGACTGTAAGCCAGGATATGAGGAGGAAACTGGACCTCAAGAGAACTCCTGCCACAGGCTTGCCGGGTCTCCTCACAAGAGCCACTATTTGCGGGAAAGGATTCTTTTTGGCCGCTATTTAAGCTTACCTCTTTGTACTTGGTTTTTAAAGCAATGCTTTTTCCGGCAAAGGGGCAGGAATGTTTAGTCTGGGTTTTGACATATAGTATCTGAATCATGCTCGGTTTGTTTGCCGGAGACTCCCAATATTAGCTTTGATGACTCAGGGAAGAAGGTGTAAAATATTCCTACATGACTTGTCAGTGATTAATATTTTAATTTTATTGGATTTTTTTCAACTAAGCTTTCCCACAGGCTCAAGATTCCAAATTAGATTTTACTCATTCTCGAGGAGACCATGCATTAATGGGTTCTTCAAATAAAATCTGAAGAATATTGAAAACTATTGGACCTGTCTAAAATGGGCTAAATACTTCAGTTATGTTATTCATCAAAACTGGTGGTTTCATGTTTACTAATAAGGTCAGTGCTCTATTTGATGGGATGTAAATAGAATCCTGTACACAACAAAGTATTTGCTTCTTGGCCTAAGATTATTCTATTAAAAGCATTTAGTCATTTTTTTTTTTTTTGAAGTTTACTTACTTATTTTGAGGAATAAAGAACATGAACCAGGGGCAGGGGGTAGGGGACAGACAGAGAAGGAGGGAGAGCATCCCAAGCAGGCTCCATGCTGACATGGGGCTTGATCTCACGAACCATGAGATCATGACCTGGGCCAAAATCAAGAGTTGGAGGCTTAACTCACTGAAGGAAGATCAAGCACGACCAGTAAGGACATGTAGCTCATGAGCTGTAAACCACTTCTTGGCTATTACCACTAGAGTAAGTTTTCCTTCATTTCAAAAGGTGGATCGGAAGGAAATACTGCCACCAAGAGAGTATACCAGGTACCCCAGGCTTGGGGTGTTATGTTCTCTAGGCAATTTTATTTGTTAGAGCAAAGAAAGGGAAACATTAATTATTTTACCATCATTTTATGTGCTATAGGTCATAAGGATCTTATGTCTTACATTGTACGGCCTCCATTTGAGAGTTCAGGAGGACTTTATCTCAAATTCTAGCGTGTTAAAATAAGTTATTAAGTAATTAGCAGTCTGGAAAACAGGCCTCCTTGATGTTTATCTTTAAAACAGGATAATTCTGGTTTGCATAAAACTTTCTATGCAAAATAGCATACTACTGCTGTCTATCTTAGTCCAACTTGGTTTACCGGGATTAGTACAACTAACCAATATTCTTACATGCTTTTATTTTAGCATATTTTCGGAGCATCTAGCTACTGGTGGAGGTTTCCAAGATGAAGTAGGTATCTAATAGGTCTTCAAACAGCTTATAGGATATATGTGGATATGAGAAAAATACATAACTATCAGAAGGCAGAAAGAGATACAGTGCCCTGGGGATTCCAAAGAAAGATCAGTATAGTAATTCAATGTTATTCTCAGCCTATTCTGTGGATGTTGTGAAGTAGGAATAAATATCTCTTTAAAAGAAGCTACCATTTGCTACTTTACTTAGCAAAGGAGTTAAAGGGACATGTTTAACCTTTTAGGAATTTATCGGTTTCCCGTTTTTTTAGATAAAGGCTCAGAAGCTGAGGTACCAATATCAGAAAAGGAACTGAATTAGAGCAACGAAGCCTAGTATAGAACTTCCATCTACTCTTTATGTAGCCAGTAATTTTAAAGTAACTCCTCCAAACCTAACTGTTGGTGAAAATGCTCACATATAATTTAGCCATGATTTAAGATTTTGTTAACAGATATTGACATTGTGGCAGAACTACTGGCTCATAAAATATACATTGTACTTCTTATATTAAAGTGTAAGGTTTTAGTCAGGGAAAACAAGTAATATTAATGATCATGATAATTAAAAACTCACTAAGAATACCCTAAAAGTCAACACAAAATTACAAACATTTTAGGAAAGGAACAAAGGAAGTCTGTAACCATCTGTTTCAGAACAAAACACGTATGCCTTCACCAATTTCGCAGTTTTAGATAGCATTTTAGTAACGAGTGAATGCATCGGTGTTAGAATTACTATCCATGACATACTGACCAGCAGCTGCCTTTTCAACAAATATGATCCATCATCTCTCCATCTATTACCCACGTATCTGTCTTCAGGTTTGAATCATAATTTCTCATGAAGAGAATTCAAAAACTTAACATAGCATGTCCTATGGGCCCACCCTCCCAGGCTCCGGCCATGGTATTTAAGATGCCACCATTAGATTATTTTCTAGTGAAATGCATATTGTGTGTTTTGAGACTTCCATAAGTTGTGTTATGGATGACCTTTCTTGCTAACTTCTTCGTTAGATGGTTTGATTTTGGTCTCTTACATGGAACTCTTACCCTTAACCCTTATGGTTTCCTAAAAAAAAATTTTTCTTAGTATTCAGTTTCCTCTTCCTATTTTTTTAATTGCTACCCAAAGTATACATTAAATATAATAACGTTGTACACTCTCACCTATATTTCTCTAGCTTTCTTAAGACTTTCAGGATATTTACTCCAATAATATAGGCATCATCTTGTTCATAAAACTTCAGTATCATTTTTGGTCTTTGCTTGGTAGCATGAACACTGAACTATGGGTGTATATCTATCTCCCTGGTGGATTATTCTCGCTCAGAGCAGGTGAACATCTAAGTACAATAGAAATTAGGAGTCTCTCTCCCCAAATCCCTCCTTTTATTTCTATTTTTTCTCTTTTATCACGACCTCACACCACCTCTCTCCTGAATCTGCTTTAAGTGTTCTTAAAAAAGGAAATTAATTGCTTATTTGTCCCCTCTGACACCATAAAATGTTAACTTATTTATTCATTGTCCTATTCAGTTGTTTTTACATTCTAGGAAAAGTCACTTGGGTTTTGTTTTTTTTTTTTTTTTTTTACTTTAAACAAAACCTTAATGAACATCAGAGCATCAGGCATGTTAGTTTATATATACATGAAGATAGGGATGGCATCTATTAATGTCTTTAGTCAAGAAAACAAATCTTCACTTATTGATAGGCCATTTCTGTGGTCTTTCCACATCAAGAACCTACCTTTTCCCTATAGATGGTAAAGAATCACATCGCTCAGTACCCTAACTATAATCACCCTTTGGTGATTATAGATGCTTTCTTCAATATGATTGTTCTCAAGTTCTCTTCTAAACATGCCAACAGTCTAAAGGTCTGGAACCAAGGGTCATAAAGTAATAAATGTCAGCATTTGTGTTTTATAAATTTTTCATAAATAATAACTTATTTCGTACATAGCATATTGCACTTCACCCATCTTAAAACTACTACTTCACGTATGGGCACATTAACACCGGGAGAAATTAACTCGCCCAAGGCTGCACAGCTAAATAAGGACTAAAACTATTGGTCAAAGCCACGTAGTAGGGCTTCAACGTCTACACCCCTCAACATGATACTGATCTGCACATGCATGGTTCCTTGCAGTGTAGGAATGAGGAATGTAGCTGGGCTTCCTGCAAGCCTAGTTCCCACGTATGCAGCAGCACTGACAAGTTCACTTAGAAATAAAAGGGGGAAACAATGTACCACCCCATGCAATCCACAGATTCAGTGTAATCCTTATCAACAGCATTTTCACAGAACTGGAATACCACCAAAATTTTTATGGACCCACAAAAGACCCCAAATGGCAAAAACAATCTTGAGAAGGAAAAACAAAGCTGGACGCATCACAATCCCAGATATGGAGAGATACTACTACAAAGCTGTCGTAAACAAAACAGTAGGATGCTGGCTCAAACAGACACCAATGGAGCAAAACAGAGATCCCGGCAATAAACTCACAATTATATGGTCAATTAATCCATGACAAAGGAGGCAAGAATATGCACTTGGGAAAAGACAGTCTCTTCAATAAGTAGTATTGGGAAAACTGGACAGCAATTCAAAAGAATGAAACTGGACCACTTTCTTCCAGCATGCACAAAAATAAACTCAAAGTAGATTAAAGACCTAATTGTGAGGCCTGAAACCGTAAAACTCTTAGAAGAGCACAGGCAATAATTGCTCTTATGTTAGCCACAGCAACTAAAAGACAACCTACTGAATGGGAGAAGATATTTAGAAATATATAAAGAACTTCTACAACTGATCAAATAGTAATAGTAAATAATATTCATCTGATTAAAATGGGCAAAACAAAAACAAAAAAACAGAACCTGAATAGACATTTTTCCAAAGAAGACATCCAGATGGTCAACAGACACATGAAAAGATACTCAACGTCACTCATCAGCAGGGAAATACAAATCGAAATTATGATAGGATATAGCCTCACACCTGTAAGAATGGCTTGTGGTAAATACAAAAGAAACTACATGTTGCCAGCAAGGATGAGAAGATAAAAGAACCCTCTTGCACTGTTGGTGGGAATGCAAACTGGTGCAGCCACTGTGGATAACACTATGGAGCTTCCTCCAAAAATTAAAAGTAGAATCACCTTATGATCATATAATTCCACTACTTGGTATTTACCCAAAGAAAATGAAGAAGAAAATTAATTTTTTTAATGTTCATTTTTTGAGAGGGAGAGGGAGAGAGAGAATGGGTGGGGAAGGGGTAAGGAGAGAGGGGGGATGGAGGACCCCAAGCAGGCTCTGGGCTGACAGCAGAGACTCCGATGTGCAGCTCAAACTCATGAACCATGAGATCATGACCTGAGCTGAAGTCAGATGCTTAACTGACTGAGCCACCTAAGCCCCCCGAAAAACTAATTCTAAAAGATATATGCACCCTAAGTCTATTCCAGCGTTATTTGCAATAACCAAAATATGGAAGCAACATAAGTGTCTAGCCATCAACGAATGGATAACATACAATGGAATATTATTCAGCCATAAAAAAAGTCTCATAAAAATGAGAACTTGCCATTTGCAACAATATGAATGAGCCCAGAGAGTATCATGCCAAGGGAACCAAGTCAGCCAGAGAAAGACAATTACCATATGATTTCACTGACACGGAATCTGAAACAAGACAACAGAAACAGACCCATAAATACAGAGAACAAACTGCTGGCTTCTGGGGGAAGTGCGTGGAGGGACAGGGAGTGTGGGTGAGGGGGAGTGAGAAGCACAGGCTCCCGGTCACTGTCACCAAGTGAGGAGGTCCCTTGGACAAAGGCACCACACCGGGAGCAGTGGTGGGAACAGTGCCGTGTGGTGATCCATGCACTTATGAGAACAGCAGATGTAGAGCACTGGAATCACTATGCTGTTTGCCCGAAACTCTCAACTGTATCCAGATTTTAAAAATTAAAAATACACAAATGAGAGTATTAAAAAAAGGTGGAGAAAAGGGAAAAGAGTAGAGAACATAGCCCCAGTTAGGTCTCCTTTGGCTGGTGACTATCCGATTTCCCACGGTCATTCTAGAAGAGCGAAGGTTGTTTCACAACCAAGAAAAACAACGCAACAGTCATCCAAGAACAAGTGTCAGCTAAGGCACCCAGGAAAGCCAGGAATTTCTTGCCAAAAGAGAAGAGTTTTAAAAAGTGAGTCAGAGTCAGGCTGGTGCAAACTGTCAGAGAAAGGGATATAATCAGAACTTGTGCTCATATGAAAAAAATTAACGCAGGTCTGTTACCCTCAATTTATAAACTTCTCCTGAAACGGCAGGCATGAGACGAAGAAAGGCACAGAGGCAGAAAGCGTTAGAGAAAGCGTGTGGTGTTGCAGCTGTCCAAATAATCAGCGGCCAATAATAAATCAAAACAACACTGAAAACACATACAGAAATTAAGAAATACGTGAACCACTCGGTTTTAGGCCACAGTTTAAGGAGTTTAAGAGCTAGGTGATACCATAAACCAGATGACCGCTCATACAGTAGGTGATACCATAAACAAGATGATTACTAATACAGCACTTGAGAATAGGTTACACTACATGAAATGAGTCCAGGACTGCTCATCAGTGGAATGTAACACAGAGGGATCATCCGGGATTGTCCTGATGGGCCCCATGCCATCGTGGGGCAGTGACAAGTGGAAGAGGAAGACAGAGAAGGGGCCTGAGTGACGCCAAGCGAGGAGGACCGGGCCCCTAAGCTGGCCATTAAGCCCGAGGAAGGGGGCGCAATCAGCAGAGGCCGGGACTGGGTGTGATGCTGGAATCTGCAGAACGGCAAACAGCCCGGCTGACGTCTCTCTGTATCAGCCCGATGACACCCACATCAGATGGTTTCCTCTACAAGTCGAAGGTAGCGAACCTGTGTGACGCTGCTGGTTTCTGGAAACTTGTAGACAATGCAGGCTTGTGGCCACGACTCCATCTGCAGGAGCTTGGTCCGGGTGCTGCTGAGTTTCCTGGGTATGGCATGGGTTCCCAGGGCCCCGTGACCTAGAGTCTGCTTCAGAAAAGGAGATCCTTCGCGGCTGTTCATGTGTGGTCCCTGGGCTCTGAAGCGGTTCCTCAATCTTTTCTGTGATGCTTACAGACACCTACATTCTAGGTCTTGGTCCCCATCTCCCACTGCCCTAAATGATTTCTTACCCTTAAAAATATACCTGATTGGGCTCAGGGCAATTAGAGCCCATGGCACTCCTGCTTATATTTAGAGAAACCAGACATTTATGTTCGGAGGGAACTGTGGAGTCAGCGTGCTTGAAATAGCACACAACATACAAGAACATATGCAATTGTTTTTACCATATGAGATCATAGCAAATGTAACAATTTCAGTACCTGTTATTATGCAAAAAATCATCAGGAGTGCAGCGTCTTTCATATTCATAATATGCTGTATATGTTACATGGCTCTCTTCATAGGTGATAAAGTATCAAATAATAACCCATTGACTTGTTTCCATTTCCTGCAAGTAATTTCCTCTGGAGGGGAATTCAAGGGCAGTCTTGGACTGTACCATTCTGCTTACCAACTATGAAATAGAATTCTGGAGGTGGGAGGGAGGGGACAGTGGGTGATGGGTAGTGAGGAGGGCACCTTTTGGGAGGAGCACTGGGTGTTGTATGGAAACCAATTTGACAAATTTCATTTAAAAAATAAAAATAAAAATGTCAAAACAAAAAAAAGAAAGAATAGAATTCTACCTGAATATGCCCTTTGGGAGTTTTGGTAAGATTTTGAGAAGACCTGAAAAGTTTAAACTTGGACTCCTCACATTCCATATTATCAGTGTACGATTTGATACATTGTTTATAGTTCATTTTGTTTGAATTTAACAGCTACAGGTTTTTTTTTTAATTTAACCATAAAGGCAACCTATACTACTATCTCAAATGAAAACGCTCATTGATTTGTGGTTGATAATTAATGAAATCTTAAACACCCATATCCGATGGAGAAATGAATCATTATTAACCAATGAATTTGACCTGAATCATCTGTGTTTTTGGCAAGAACTAAATAACTCTTCCCCTTTCTTCCCTTCATCTGGTTTTCTCTAGGTTCATCCAATTGAACAAACTACCTTAAATATGACCCCAACCTTTTTTTTTCTTTTTTGTCTTAATTGGTGAACGTTGCTTGTGATACTTTTTATAAGTAATACTGGCCATGTTGGCAAGTCCTTAACATTTACATTTGGAAAATAATCAAAACAAAAAAAAATAATCCATGCGATTCTCACACTTCATCAGACAATTTATGACTTTGACAAAGCAAAGTAAGTTAGAAATTGACCATTACAGATCTCCCACTACTGTATTCTATAAACTAAGGTCTATTTCAGCAAAATCATAATATAAACTCAAACTGTTTATGCAACTTTGAAAAGATATCAAATCCCATATTATACATAGAATTCCATATATTTTGGCAATATATTTGATTTTTTGCTAAGATTAAAATGCCAATCAAAAGGGTGACAAAAAATTTAAGTTCCATCATTATGTCAGTATTTTTTTTATTATGTCATTTTTTAAATGTTGGTCTTTGATTAAATGTAATACAGAAAACTAGAATTCCTTCATTGTTCATTAACAAAGGATTTGTTATTCATTTAACCAAAATAAAACACTTTAAGAACTACTTACAAATGTAACAAAATATTTTAATGAGAAACACTATTAAGAAAATCAATAAGTCTTTTAAGCTAGGCTAGACAGAACATGTTCTAGAATTTCTGATAAAAACTTTTACTTTTCCTTTGCACGATATAAATCAGGAGGACCTCAAAGAAAAACGTATCAATTAAGTTTGGAAAAGCTGTAAGAGAGACTTTTAGAATGGACACTTTTTTTTTCCCCTTTCCTAGAATGTATGTCATTATTCAAGAAGCATGTTTATAAATTTCACTGAAGAGAATATTTAATAATGTGACAGATCTGCTTCAAGTATTCCTCTTATCAAGATAATGTCTATCACACTGCAATCAACAGCAAAACCAAAAAAAATCAAAATTCAAATTTAGAGAAACATGTTTTCTAAAGGAAGCCTGTTTAAACCCTAATATTTAGAAGGTTCTCGCAGCCCCAAATAAATTTTACAAAAATTTTCCTTGATTTCATGTAACCTGAACATGCTATTCTCTAACACTTAGAGTAAATGATTGAACAGTCAATACACAGTTGAATACTAAATAAATTGGAAGTCAAGGGATCAATATTCCTAAGTACATAAGTACATCACGGTCTCACTTGTCCAATTGTATTGTTAGCTCCAGTCGACTTGGCACACCTGTAAAACCAGTCCTGAATCCTGGAACCTCAAGTCCTTGATGAAGGATGCTACTATAAGGTGTGTGTCCATGATTAAGTCCCAAACCCTAAGGTCTTGGGATGTCTGGTGGAATAACTGGACTCATGTTTTTTCCAGCAGTGCTGAATGAAAATTCTGGAAGTGGGCTACTAGCTTTAGCAGGAGTCAATGTGACAGGGTTTGAATCACTAGCACCTTTTAAAGGAGGTATAAAATTATGGGATCTGAAAAGTTTAGGACATTGGCTTCAACAGGCTCAGAGAGTAAGGCAGGTCTAATCCAATCATCCTTGAAAATCTGAACAGTGCAAGTAGACACTAGAGTGTAAAGCCTGTTGGTCACTTGAGCAAGAACCATTTGTTGATTTGCATCTTGTCAAATTCTTACATGCACTGATCCAGCGGGCCAAAAACCTAGGGTCCCAAGATGCTCGTTTCGAACTTCTAAAACTCTACCCAAGGTAGATACCTCTCTAAGTTTGTCCGATGGACCAGTAACACAGGGTAGTGTTGTCTGGAGTAATACTTTGCCTCTGCACATGGTAAGTGGGTCCAATGGGCCAGTACTACAGGGTGGTGTTGTCTGGAGTCATACTCTGCCTCTGCACATGGTAACTTTGTCCAGCGGACCACTACTACAGGGTAGTGTCGTTTGCAGTAATACTTCGCCTCTACAGGCTCATGGACTACACGGTGCCAAATGTCTGAGAGCAACAAACATGGCAGAGACGGAGTCCACGGCAAGATAATTACAAATTTCAACAAGCATATATGTGACACAAAGACCAAATGCTCCGGCAAGATCAAACAAGACACACAGACTCACTCAGGGAGGGTAGATACTGCTACATCCCGGAATAATTCCACACAAGCCTCCACTACGCTCTGCGACACGCTCCTGAATCCAAGTTGTACCAGCAGCCCTGAAGACCTAACACGGTTTACTCTGATTACAAAGCACCGTGAACAACCTGAAGCAAGAGCCACTGAAGTACCTACTAATGATCTCCCCAGGCGTATCTGCAGCCTCTCCAAAAAGTGTTCTTTCTTTTAATATAAAGAGAGCTCCCACTTATGCCAAGACTGAAGAGGGAAATACAGGCAAGACTTCCCATCTTCCAAATCCAAGTGAACAGAGAGGCAGGGTTTCCTCATCGTGACCCAGTAAGTACCGTACCAAACATGCAGTTCAACTAAGAGGATTGGATGGTAAAGTAAACGCGGGCAGGGAAAGCTTCTCCTGTTAGTGGGCCCGCACCCCATAAGCAGGAGGATGGTGTACATTCAGTTTACTGCACCGAAGAGCAATCTCCTCCAGGACCTTCGGTCAGCTGTTACAAGTCTACACTCCTGGAATAACTCACCAGAAAAAACACCTCGTGGTTTCTAAAGAGAAGAACCGTCCCCGTGAGGAGGAACAACAGTTTCTGTTGGAGAAGCTCTGGGAGCGGTGCATTCCTTACGGCCAGCATCCCAACATTTGAGAGTAGAAATATTTTTGTGATATTTTGTTGGGAGATAAATGGAATTAAGATTTAGGACATATCAGACTTGGGACTCTCCTCTTCAACGTGGAAATGTAGCACTGGGGCCCCCCCACTGGGGATCAAAGACACTTGTGAAAGACATGTTCACAGACTGAAAAACTATGCCCTTAATGTAGGAAGTTTTTAAGACATGCTATCATGATAAAGCTCAAGTGAGCCAAAGAATTACACGATAGAAACCAATTCTGTACATTTACGGAAAGCAAATGCATGTGTTAGGCAAATCATGTCATGTGTAAAATACATAGACTCAAGGATACTTATCTGCTAGAATACTGACACCTTATGAGCATTTGTTTCCTATAATGTTTCATTTTCTTAAACCCAAATGATTTTTTAAGGTATTTTCCATTTTATTTTTTAAATGTTTATTTTTCAGAGAGTGCACACGTGAGCACGCAAGCAGTGGAGGGACAGGGAGGGAGGCTCAGAATCTGAAGCGGGCTCCAGGCTCTGAGCTGTCAGCACAGAGCTGATGTGGGGCTCGAACCCACGACCCTGAGGATCACGATTAACTGACTGAGCCACACAGGCACCCCTTAAGAATTTCCAATTAAACTATTTAAACATCATATTTGATAAGTATGCAATAATTTATATTAAAAATGATTTGAGTCATGAAGTGTCCTAGTCATTCCCTTTTAGGTCCATAAGCTTCAGATGCATTCTTTTACTAAAAGCTCTTAAGAAATCTCATCTTATTTCTAATTCAATGTCAGAGAATTAACGTGTTGACATTGGAATTAGATTATCAATCCCACTGTAATTGAAATGATATATGTAACCACTTAATAGAACAGGGAGTGTAGATGGAAAAGAAAACATCCCTATCTTCTTGCCGAAGAACTAGATTCTCTGCCTTTAAGGACAACAATTATTTCAATCTCCATTCTAATTCAATCCACAGCCCCCAGAACAGAACTATGGGTGCTCTATTTCATTCTGTCTTCAACGGAATTTGAACTGAGGAATTGGAGCAGATATCCACTTATTCACAAATGCATTCTATTTCTAATTCTTGGCCAAATAAGCTCTCAGAAAGATGAGTTAAAAAATTCTTAGCACCCATATATATGACGAAGGTATTTTGGCTTGTGAAGAATGAATATAGCTTCAATTCTGGCAAGATTTTTTACAACGATGAAAATCAGCATCATCCTTACAGGAAATACTTCCTAACCCCCCTCTGTTCCATTTGAAGAGCAGTCACAAATCATCTTAAAGTCCTTGCTCCTAGGGTGGATTCTCACACTGTCCTAGGCTTCATACTTTATAGGATTTGAAAAATCAATGCGATAACTTCATTCAGAATAAAAATGTGAGCACCTTGAACTTGGAAAAGAGCAAATGTCACCATAGCACATCGATATTTTCCATTTGGTACCAGTTGGTACAGAGCTTAAAAACAACAAGACCAGGAGAGAGAGGGATAACCAGAAGGAATGAGGTTACATAGAGACAGTACATACACAAGTCCATACACACTCAAGCCCTCAATCTTAGCAGAACCATGGTTCTGGTAAGCTGGTGGAAACACTAAGAGAAGTGAACATTCCCATAACATACCAAGGAAGAGTAAGCAGCATAAAGGAAAGATCATTTATCACAGGCACAAACTTCTGTGGTTCACTTATCCACTCAGCCACTTGTTAGTTCTACGACCTAGGGCATGCTATGTGCCCCCTTGTAACCTCAATCTTTCCATCTGAAAAATGAGGCTAATAGCACCTTCTTCATAGGGGTCTTGAGGGGAGTTTATGGAATCTGAGTGTTGTGCCTGTAGAGGTGGTGGTTATGGTCGGGGTGTTCATGGAGCAGAACGTAGACCACCCAGACTCTAGTCTTAGTTCCACTACTCACCAGCTGTGCACCTTGCATGTGTGACAGATTCTCTGAACCTCAGCAGTTCTGCCTGAAAAATGCAGATAATTGTTTAGGCTCTACCTTCCTCATCGCTTTATTTTCAAATCAAGTAAGATAAATACATTTATAAACGGAAAGAACTGTTTCAGCATAATATTAATTATGCCAGAATGGCAGGCTCTAAAGACCATTTTTACTTTCAAAGAACCCACCAGACTCCTTAGGAATAAAAATGCATGGAAAAAAAAAGTATATATTTACATTATGTTCTTTACAAAAAGGTTCAATGTTTATTAATTAAAATGTCTAATTGACATTCCAAAGTTTAATTATCTTCACTTGTGTCCACTAAATACAACAGATTTAAACGGTACTCATACAATATTGGTCTTGAAACCTCATTCTGCGTTAGGTCATTTTCTCCCATCTAAAGAGATGGATTTTAGTAAAACAGTGTTTGCCACTGAGAATTTTTTTTTAAAATAATCTTATGTCATCGTGAAGCCTCTTAGGTTTACACTTTGCGTTTTAAGTAAAGCAATCCACGCTGATTTTCAAATTAACTATGATACACAACCAAGTCCTTCATAACAAAGTACCATCATTCATAGATACTCAGAAACAATTATTCTAAATCTGACTCCTTAAACAAGTTTGTCAAGAGAAATCAGTTATTATTCTACAGTATTTCAGAGGAGCCTCAGAAGGCATGTTAGGATTGGTAGGATTTCTTGAATATAAGTTCTGGGACATTGAGCCAAGAGCTAAAAACACAATATTAAAAAAAAAAAAAGTTATCTGAGGTTATAATGCATTTTGCTGTACTTCAGGAATGTTTAAAATGCTGATAAAGGAATGGTAAGCTGTTCAGTAGGTGTTGTTTTCCGCCCCACCCCCCCTTCCCCCCCCGCCCTGGGAGGTGGGGCAGACTCTCGGAAATATAAATTTCAGCCAAGAAAAAAAAAAAAAAAAAGCTACTGAGGTTAAACAAGTTTTGTTCACTCAGCATTGTAAAACCAATGTCAGTCATACTCAACTGCTTGTCCCACTCTTTGTTAACAGGGTACGGGTTTTGCAACTGGTGGAATCATTCATTCACCCCTTCAACCTGACAGACATCAGTTTCTTGTCCCTGAGGTTCCAAAAGGAAAGCAAGCATACAGACTTCCTTATCTCGTGAAGAAGAGAGGAAATAAACAAATGAAGACGTACTTATGTTAGGTGGGAATATGCGCTATAAAGAAAAATGAGGAGCAGTAAAGGAGGAAACCAGCCATAGGAACAGGGAAGGTGGTAGTCCCGAACGCAATCACCTTTAACTTCAAAGGTGCATTTGAAACTCATACCAACCGGAGCCACTGTCAGGAGAATACAGCTGTGCCTCCTGCAGCCTCATTACAAACTCTGAACGTGTCAGGGACTGGTCACTGAGAAGTCCTCAGGAAATAGCAATCACAAATGATAAGAACAGCCAAAGTTTTATGTTGGAAAACGCATTGAAAATCTAGGCACTGCGTTAAACACGTGTATTATTTTTTGTTGACATTTTGAGGTTTTAGGGCCTCCAGAAGAGGAAATATGACTATGTATCATTTGCAATTCCTGCCACCAGGAAGTGCAGCCTCTTTCGCCCCACCGTGAACCTGGTCTATTAATCAGTGGATGGCGGGAGAAGCAACATCATGTGCGTCGCAGGGCCCAGATTTCAACAGGACTGCTATCTCCGCCTTTGCACTGTTTGGGACCCAGAGATCGCCATGCGGTGAGGAAGTTTGCAACGCAAGACCACGTGCAGACTGCAGACAATTCAGCCATCCTAGCTGAACCAGGGCTTAGGCCAGCCAGCAGCGTCCAAGCAAATTTAAGGGAGATTGGTAGAAAAAGCTCCCAGGTAACCCACACAGACATAATAAACCTTTATTGTTTGCAGCCTCCAAGCTTTGGGGTATTTTTTTATGCTGCGATAGACAGGCAACCCTGGCACAGGAGGAGAAACGGAAGCTGACGGCGTTCAGAGGCTCCCGGCAAATGAGACCAGAGCCAGGACTGCACGTCACATCCGTCCGAGTGCAACCACTGGCGTCTGTAGCACTGCAGTTTTGACTTTCCCAAAAATCCATTTATCCTGACAAAACGCTAAGATCATCCATAAATTTTTACCATACTCAAAATGTCCGTGATTATGTGAGCATGTAGATACATTCCCTGCTGAGCCCCCTCCTCAAAGAATTATAACATCCCAGCAATTCCCCGGATAAAAAGTTCTTACACCACTGCATTAAAGTTACCATTATATCAGTAATATTTAAGCAATCTCACCTAAAACCTATTGTTCTGTGTCTATTTCCAAATAGATCTAGATCTAGATAGATATACAGGGGATTATGATAGCCAGCTGGTTCAGTGGTGAGGAGGGGATGAAGGGTAGGACATGCCATTAGTGCAGTGGTACCACATGCACAGAATTACATATGGTGGAGCACAGAACGTCCATGGATCTATATTTATGTATATATATATACCCACACAGTATATATTCCTAAGAAACTTATCCAAAAGTAATGCACCATTACTGCATGGTATCTGAGATTAAAGATGGTCCCAAATCCTTTCATGGCCATCCCTGGGAGAATCAAGATCTAGGTTTTCTGCCCTTGAATTTCTTAGGATTCTATGCCACCATGTAAGAAACCCACCTTTGTGGAGATGGTCAGGCTGCAGAGGAGGTCAAGCTCGTCCCCTGAGGGGGGGGGGGGGTCACAGAGGACCGTCCCCGCTCAGCCAGCCATCCCAATACAAGTGATAGAAGGTCAGCAGAGTTTTTTGATGGCACCACCTTCAGCGGCGACTGCATGAGGGGGGACACATGTGACAACCACATAGTTCAGCCCATCAACTCCCAACATCATAAATGAGGACATATTGTTCTTTTGTGGCAGTTTGCTAGAGATATACATCCGGAACACTGTGCTTCTAATTACAAGAAGGAAAATTCTTAACTTCATGGCTGCTTAGAACGGATCCTGTCTCCCCCCAACCCTGGCTGATACATACACACAACACACCCCATATGAATTGGAATCTATACACCCACAAAATGGCAATATTTTTAAGTTGTCCAATAAAATATGAAGCTACAATGAAAAGTCTACTGTAAAGTGGAGGATAAAGTTTACTAAAAATGGTGGCAAAAGAAATTTGACTATTCAATTTGACTGTGAAATTCCCGACAACCATGAATAAAGGAAAAAATAAGCCTACATGTCCCTCATTACTGAAACGGAAGAAACACATGACTAAAGATATGTATTGTTCTCCTAGAAACAAAGGAGAATTCTGTTTTAATGATGCATTTTATCTAGGCCACCAGACAGCATGTGTGTATATATGTCTGACATTAGAAAGAACTCACAATTAGCGTTTACATCAAAATCAGAAGCCAAAAATGTAAATTCATAAATAATAAATAGAAAACTTCAGACTTTTCTCCAAACCATATAAAAAAAGGGCAGCTTCCTAAATATTAGAAAGGTTCTTAGAAATTAATTAGAAAATTGGTTACCACTATGAACAGGCAATTTATAGAAAGAAGTTAATGAAATGGTTTTGAAATATATAAAAATATGTTCTATCTTACAAGCTATTAAGGAATTCAAATTAAAATAAAAAATGATGCAGTGTTTTCAAATCTCTGACAAAGATAAATAGATGTGATGACATAGCATGTGATGGAGGAACGGGAAGTCTGGTCCCTTTCAGACCATGGTCAATGTTGGTCTCCATGGCTCACAGAAGGGCAATTCTGCAGTAACTCCCCAGCATTTCCACCCCGGGACTCCATCATACATAAGTGTTTGCACACATTTGCAAATATCTCTGTAAAGATGGCCATTAAATAACTAATTTATGAATATCTTAATCTAATAAAGAGTCTATTACTGATTGATAAAATACTGACATTCAAATATTGAAGTTTCATGCAACGTTTAATGAAAGTATATACTCAAATATAGAGAGAACTCTAATGGTTATTCTTAGGTGCAGAAAACAAAGTGCGTGTCTGTATGCACTTTACTTTCAATTGTATAAAAAAAGGGGCATGTGAATACACACGTGTGCAGGTATATGCATCAACTATTTTGGAAATATTTGTAAGAAACATAATATATCAGGGAAAATACAACAGGGAAATATGGGAAGCAGCCTCATTTTTACGTAACTCTTTTTGCTATTTGCATTTTTACCATGTGCCATTTTTCCTCAGTAAAATTAGTGGGGTGGGGAGAAGTTCAGTGATTTCCCTATGGCTTCCAATTAACAATTAACTAATTGTTAATACAAGAGTGCAGCAATTTGGAAGCTGAAGGCTATGTAGATGTAGTTACACCAGCGTTTTTAAAATTATGTTCCAGAAAACCCTAGAATTCCCCAGTTACTTGGGGCCACCGCAGAGGCTGATGAGGCGGCAAAGTGGTCAAAAAGATACCCCTCACCCTTACCAGCTTCAAAGTAAACAGCTTTTATGCATTTTATTCACTGAGCTACACAAAATGCTTTGTTTGAATGGAAAACTTCCACTGTTAGAAGAGGGAGATTTCTTGACATAAGGAATACAGCAACAACCTATCCCCTAGCTGTCAACTGTGATACTGGAGACAGCTGGCTAGTTTGATTTTAACCTACATCATTCCAGGAGAGTTGAAGGATTCTTTATGGTACATGGCATTGTATATACTTCTAGACCTCCTACACAGCTCTTGTTTGAATGTGTTTTCATTATGGGACAATATCTATAGAAAGAATTGGCAATTTATTTGCCAAATTTCCAAATGGAAAAAAAAAAAACCACAAAACCTTCAAATGTTTTTATATTAAATCTGTAAACTTTTTTTTTTTTTTTTTTAACAGTTGGGAGTAATTTCACATCAGTCTTAATAACCTTGTCACACCTACTGAGGAAGCAATTGTTGGAATCTAGAACTTCACAGAATACCAATTAATGTTTTCCTTAATAAAAAGAGGTTTCAGATTTCAAGTTTTGGCTTAGTTACTATCGTCTATGCTTGCATCATTAAATTTCTTTTCTAACTGCAACTAAGTATGTTCTCTTTCTCACATCATTTCTGGCTATCATTTACAAGGTGGTGGCTCCAATATCTTATTGCAGAATGAAGGATCTGCTCATGTGTCAGAGACCAGGTCTGTTTCCTTCAGAAGAGTGCCCTGTGCACTAGGAAGCTGTTATTAACACCGGTTTCTATCTTCTGTAATTTGGGCAGGAGGACTTTCTCTTGATGCTCATAGACACAACATGTCAAATAGTAGCTTCTTTTGCCTAATCCTATCAATTGTGACCCCCCCCCCCTTAAGTTTAATGTCCCTGGTCAGCCACATTTGTCTAGTGGATTCTTCACTGGATTCTATTCAGATGTCTAATAACTCCTATGAAGGGATCCTTTTCTAATAACTGATCTTCATTTCTGAACTTAATTTTCATCAATATTTCTCTCCCCTTGGCCCCTATCTATTGGCCACCCCTCTGTGACTTTCCCCCTGGACATTCCTATCTCTAGGCTAAGCGACAGCTTTGTCTGTTCTAGGCTCCATTGCTATCCCAGATAAGACTGGACCCTCTAACCCCCCTGGAGGAAGGGGTCTCATTGGATTTTCAAACAAAATTAAGGAGGCTCTGCGATTCTGTGAGGGTAACAATAAGGATTTAACATACTGAATGTTATTTTATATGTACAATCAGAGACTCCATTAGAAACTGACTGGGTGTTAGGGGGAACTTAACATTGGTTATCAAGAGCCCACACTCCCAGAAACCATCCTTCCTACTAAAAAGGAAATGGACGTTTCCTCCATCATAAACTAGGATACACTTGTTTTTACAGTAATATGCAACTATTCCCTCAACTTCTCATCTGTTAGGTAGAGCAGCACCCAGTTTGGAGGAATGGGTTAAACTTTAATGTCTCCCCCGTCATTTGGAACAGAGCCACTGGAAGTTTGCAAGCGGTCTTGTTGTGTTGTGGTTTTAATGAGTAGGGGGCAGGCAGGGGAATCAGAGATAAGTTTTCCTCTCTCAATGATTCTGGGAGGTCTCAACTGGATTAGGGGTGAAGGCAACTAAAAATAACGACCACAGTCCTTTCTTACAGTTGGATTAACTGCATATGCACAGGCAAACAACACAGTGAAGAATGGCATAAAGGAGAAATGAGCCAATGGTGAATGCATCTTTTTCAGAGTCAAAGCTGACATTTCAGCTTCCCTGAGGGAGAGTGTAGAGAAAGTGAGGGGTGTGGAGAGAGACTAACATAGTCGGCAGGCTGTCTGGAGAGAAAGGTGAAGTCAAGAGCTGTCAGCAGGGAAGGAAAGACACAGGCATGTAGAAAACATTCCGGCAAACCAGCCATGCTCTGTTACTTTAAACGAGCCAGCAAAATTAGTTGGGGCTTTTTTTCTAATATCAAAAGATAGCTCATCCCAAGAATTCAGTATTTTTGCTTAATTCTCCATTATCACTGTACAGTTTAGCCGCTTATCTTCGCAGTTGCAAAGACGTCACTTCTCTGAAGCAAAAAAAAAAAAAAAAAAAAAAAAAAACATGGTTAACAAAAGCCAAATGGAATAAGGAAGACGGTCGTGAGAGCAGTTCCAATTAGAAATATGGGCCGTCCTTGCAGAAAGTGTTCCACATCCGCACACGGCTCCTTACTCCAAATCCCCCAATGTCTCTGCAATCCTAGAGTGACAGTTTTGGCACTCTAGAAGTTGACTTATTTTTCTCACGTTCTTTAGAGGAACATATCAGGATACCTACAGAAACCTCTGAAACACTGAACTAGAATTCTCAGCCACCCCCATGTATATTACGAAGCCAGTATCAGTGCCAATGTCTTACCTTTGAAGTCTGAAAAGCATAAAAACCCAAAAATAAGGTCTTTCCAGGAGAAAAAAAAAAAAAAGAACCCAGTTGGTTTTTTCCAGTGGCTCAGGTGGTTAAGCATCTGATTTTGGCTCAGGTCACAATCTCAGTCTTCAGAAGTTCGAGCCCCATGTCCGGCTCCGTGCCGACATCCCAGAGCCTGAAGCCTGCTTCAGATTCTGTGTGTGTCTCTCTCTCTGTTCCCCCCGTGCCTTGCGTTCTCACTCTCAAAAATAAACAGACATTTAAAAAAAATAAACATCCAGAAAAAAATTTGGTATCATCTTGTAAAATACTGACTACATTATAAATCCTTAGTCAAATTTAAAATACTAAATTTTAATAAAAATTTTGGAATGTTTTTAGATTTTCAGAAAAACTGGGGATACATTAGTTTCAACCTACCCCAGTTTCTATTTTGAAAATATATTACGGTTCATTTGTCACAACTAATCAATATTGCATACTATTTTGATTTGAAATTCATATTCAGATTTTCTAGCTGATAGCCAGGGTCCTTCTGCATTTTTCCTGCTTCAGCCCGCCATCCAGGATAGCATATATTTACTGGTCATGTGTCCATAGGCTTTTCGATGTGACAGTTTCTCAAACTTGGTTTTTAATTTTTTTAGTGTTTATTTTTGAGAGTGAAAGAGCATGAGCAAGGGAGGAGCAGAGAGAGAGGGTGACACAGAATCTGAAGCAGGCTCCAGGATCTGAGCTGTCAGCACAGAACCCAACGCAGGGCTTGAACCAACTGACCGTGAGATCCTGAGCTGCAGTCGGATGCTCAACTGACAGAGCCAGCCAGGTGCCCCAAACTTTGTTTTTGATGACCGTGACAGTTTTGGGGTATATCAGTCAGGTGTTTTGCAGATATTTTTAAAATCCCAGTTGGGGAACTGTTTTCTTATGGCTTAGTTGGGGTTACTTTTTTTCTGGGGGGGGGGGGGGGAGGGTGGGAGAAGACCACAGAGGTAACATGCTGTGTTTGTCATTTATCAAGGATACACGCTACAGACGTGACTTATTCATGTCAATCGTGATCACTTGGCTGAGACCGTGTTTGTCGGTTTAATCACTGTACTGTTCCTGCCCTTTCCACACAGTACTTTTTGGCAGGAAATCCCTAGCAGCCCACACCTAAGGAGCAGAGAGTTCTTTCCCCCCCTACCCCCGGAGACTGGAGTGTTTATATTAACTATAATTCTTTTACAGGAGAGGTTTGTCTTTTCTTATTTATTCAGTCATTTCTTTGTATCAGCATAGGCTTAAGGATATTTACTGTACATTTTGGGTACAATATTAGTCTAATTGCGTTGCTCAAATTATTACATATTTGGCCATCAGAAGCTCTTTCAAAAAGCTCCTGAGTGCCTTGGACATAACCCCACGATGGTGGGATTTGAGAGCTTCCTTACTTTCTGGCAAACTCAGATGTCCCAGGCTGTTATATAGCTATCGCCCCAGTCTTAGGACCCAGCCATTTTCCAAAGAAATCTTAATTGCTTTGAACACAGAATGGTATTAACTAAGGTCTGGGCACCACGTCCAGTGGCTTCTAAGCCCTCCCCACTGACGGAGCACAGAACTGTGTGTGAGCTAACTGATGTGTGTGCCTACCTCTCTGTGCACCTTTCTACATGCATCCAACAGTATCTCCATTAAGTAAAACGCGGGTTCACGCACAGATCATTCTAGTCTTCTCTTTGCTTATCAGCAACCGCTACTCCAACAGTGAGAAACCTGCCTCCCACAGACCATCCCCCTTTCAAAATTACTTGTAAGGTTCTGTAACTTTCTCTCAAAGTCTATTTCCTAGGTGGAGCCTGGGTGGATACACATAGACACAGAGCTATTAAGATTTCAGAGATCTGATTCACTCTCCCTTTTATCTGTGAGAATTGAAGCTTATGACTTATCCAAGGTCATAAAATTAGTTATTGATGTATTTATAACAAAAAGCCAGGTGTCTTCTCTCTTAAAATTGAGCATTTGAGATTTCAAAATGGTTCAGCCAAATGCTATTACAGGTGAAAAAAACTTACATCCACAGAATTCAACATCTTCTATCTGGTTAAAGACTAGAAGACCATTGAAAATAGGAAATTATGACAAAATCATATTTATCTGAAACAACAATCTAAATTTCAATGATCAAAATTTAGTTTTTGGCTCAGCTATGAGTTCACGTCACCCTGTATTAGAGTCAAATACTTTAAATAAATTTGGAGATTATCTATTTCAAAATATTTTAGCTATAGTCTGTGACTCAGTACTGATGGAAAGTGAATCCATTTACGTAATTATAGAAGTGCTCACAGAGACACAAAAGTTTGCTGATACTCTACGCATTTCTATTTAGCAGGGAACAGTCTCATTCCAATGGTCTGGACCCTTTTCATCAGTTACAAAGGAAATGACTGCTGACATATGTCTGGCAAAATAATGGATCAGGACATAATGTTACTTGACTTACACAGGAGTTAATATTCATGGAAAGAATCTATTTTATTACAGGTAAACAGAATTTTTGATTAGTATAAAATAAATCCTATTAGAAAGTATAAATAAAATTTTTCTAACAAGTGATTTTTAGAGCCTTTTTCATAGTAAAATTTTCAGTATATTTGCCAAAAATGTAAGTAAACAGCAGTAAATGAACTAAAAATGAGTATTTTCTTCTTCTATGTCAGACACTATTCTATGTTTTATATGTAGTAGCTAATTTAGTCTTCAATAATATTCCTATTTGAGAAATCTGTAGAACAGAGCAAAACAAATCCAAGAAGTAGGGTGTACTCTAGCTTTTACTGAATTTCAGCCTTTATTTAAATGAAATTTTAGGGGCCTGGAGTTCAGAGATCCCTTTGTCCAGAGGTTCTTAGTGCTACCCGCATCTTAGAATAACCTACAGTGGGGCGCCTGGGTGGCTCAAGTCTGTTGAGCATCTGACTTTGGCTCAGGTCATGATATTGCAGTCCGTGGGTTAGAGCCCCCCCCGTCGGGCTCTGTGCTGACAGCTCAGAGCCTGGAGTCGGCTTCAGATTCTGTCTCATTCTCTTTCTGCTCTTCCCCCCACCCATGCTCTGTCTCTCAGAAAAAAACATTAAAAAATTAAAAACAAAGAATAACCTATAGTAAGCTACCTGCATGTTAGAGTAATCACAGTCCTGCTACCTGTGTATTCATCTAGATTATTGCTACCTGTGTATTAGAGTAGTCCACAGTACTGAAGTGAATACTATAGGACTTTAGATGTGGTTCTCAAATTTATGCATAAATCAGAACCACAGAATTTTTTTTAATTTATTTAAGTTTACTTATTTTGAGGGCGCACGCACACAAACAAGAAGGGGCAGAGACAGAGGGAGAGAGAGAATCCCAAGCAGGGGCCTCACGCTCAGCTCAGAGACTGATGTGGGGCTCAAATTCACGAACCACAAGATCATGACCTGAGCCGAAATCAAGAGTTGGAGGCTTAACGGACTGAGCCACCCAGGGGCTCCTCAAGGATTTTTTTTAAGCATTAAACCTTCAACCTCAGGGTTTCTAATTTAATAGTTCTGGAGAGGATCCCAATACTTTCTATCTCAAAGAAGGGCCCAGGTTTTGTTGGTGGCCAGGGCACTGCACTCAAAACCAAGTTTTGAATTAGAATCTCTACAACTGGTAGAATTGAAGCCTGAGCAAAATTTGTTTTTAACTGAACTCTGCAACCACATAAGAATGTATGGAGAATGAACACCCTGCATCAGTTAGCCTATGCCAACAATTATAGACCATCTTTTTTATTAAACAAAGTTTCATTTTTTTTTAGTGGGAGGAACTTAGGGGGGGTCCCATTGATCCTTCTAATTCCTTCACTTTTTCTGTTTTCCTTCCTTTATTTTTGTTCCTTTTGTCTTCCTGTTCCTTGTTCCTTTTGTCACATTCCAGATGTGACTTCCTTCATAGAGAATTCTCCTGCATTTCTAAGTGACAGACTTTCTCTTGAGTAACCCCCACGCCATATCACACAGATGCCTCTAAAGCACACTCTACCCAGGTGTCCATAAACAACCAGGACCAGAAACTTCTAATGCCAGCTCCACTCCCTAATTTTACATAATTTAGTAAAAACTGATGGGCCACAATTATATGTCTCACCCTCTAACCCTCCATCTCTTCAACTACGTTTTCTGGTAGAAAATAAAAACATCACTTTATGAGAAGGAAAACAAATTGTGTGGAAGGATTGAAGAAGTCACGGTAAGGACAGTGGTAATGGTGTTATGTTCAGATTGTGTTACAGTGTATCTTTAAAAAGTCAAAAAGTGAGCATCTCCATAGATGTCCTCGTTTATCAATACCAGAATGTTTGATGCTCTGGAAAGCTGGGAGACAGAACACGTGACTTCAGGTTTTAGCTTAGCCATACGTGGTCAGTCCCAAGTCCCAGAACAAGTTACTCAAGTTGCAGTTTCTTCAACTGTACAATGTAACAAAAAGCAACTAAGAAATCGCATGTAAAGATCTTTAATCAATACTAATAGATGGACAAGTTAAAAAAATACCTATTTGGCATGGAGCCTGCATGGGATTCTCTATTTCTTCCCCTCCCCCTGCTCATGCCTCTCTCTCTCAAAATTAGTAAACAAACTTAAAATTTAATAAGACTAAAAATGACCTTCCATTTAAACTGTATGTGTATGTTTTTAATGTGCAGATTATTACAGGTTCTGACTTAAAATATTCTACATCTGTTTACTAATAGTTGAATTTGAACTGCTGACTGTTAGGTTTTCTAGTATTTTTTCTCATTTATAGATCATTACATTATGTATGAAAATCAGACCATTCTCTTTTATAAGTACCTTTCAGTAAACAAGAAAGTTTCACATCAAAATTTTAAAGAGCTCACATTAATGGTGCCTCAGTGATGAATACAGTAAATTACCATGGCCAAACTTAATTTTCTTAAACTTGCCAGAGTTGAATATTCTTACATTTTAAACAAAGTCTGAGCTTTCTCTAGCTTGTAGAATTCAGTATAGGGGAAACAAATAGGTAAGCAAGCTTGGAAATCTTCCGTTCACCATTTGCCAGTGAAATCCAGCTTCCTTGTTTTAGTTAACCCTGCCAAGTGCAAGCAGGAGTGAATCTGTACCAGCACATGATGCGAAGGAAACGATCCACTCTTGAGTTTTCTATTTCAAACTTAAGTTCATTATCCTGTTGTATCACAAAAACTAAGCACTGCAGCATACAGAATGTAACTGCAAAGTTCGAGAAACGCCTGAATTTGACTTGAATTCTATTGGACATGCGTATGCCTGCCTATTAAAACTAATCTTGTGAATGCTATTTAGGCAAGCTTAGTGATGCAATTTTATATAAAAAAATAAATTTTAGTATCCTCAAGACTCAGGAATTTAAGAAAAAAAACTAAGGACTTAATGTATCAATGTCGCTGGTACTCATACAATTGGTTTATTGCTTTCTGGAAAGCTTTCTTTCCCAGGTGAACCATGAGATGCAGTGTTGGAATTAAATGCAGCACAGAGGTCCCCCCACCACTCCCCTTAGAGAAAACTCCCCCAATGCCCTATTAACCGTGTGGAGGAACGAGAAGAGGTTGGCCTAGGTTACTGTAAGGAGATAAAGAGACGGCCTTTGGCTGTTGGAAACATTACCTACATAAACAAAGTTTCATGGCGGTTTGTCAATACACCAGCCAAAATACAGACAGATGGATTACCATCAAGTGTGAAGTTTTAATGGTTTGATCTAAGACAGTGTGGGGTCTTCAAGATTTCCATGAAGGTAGCACCAGATAGGCTGTCATCCTTTAGAGATGCTAAAGCTGAGATCTAATCAGGGATGGAAGGGGCAGGGGAAAAGAGCCAAGCCAGAAAGATTACAAGGACACAGGCAGAGGAGACACTTTGGTTTCACAAGTTAGCTGACACTCACAATCACAAGGGCATATGCTTTGATTTGCAGTTTCTAGTAAAGACGGGCAACTCCACACCCAGGATGAGGCTCATCAGGGATTCATTTGTGTAAGGCTGGGAAGTTGAAGCAGGCACTAGCCTCCCCACAGGCTATGAAAAACCTCGTAGGACCACTTCTGACCACAAGCCCCTGACCCCTGCCTCGTGGAGTATCAGACTGCAGGTGGGTCAGTCCCCCCTTGAGAAAAAAAAAATTGATTTTGTATAAGTAACTGACTGCACACAGAGGCATCCTAGCTCTGGCAGTACAGCACAAGGTGTGGGTATCATTGCAACCAAATGCACCGGTATTGGGGGATGAAGTTCAGGCTGCCTGAGAGTATCTTCTACTTTGAACCGCCCCACACCCCCAACAACACACACACTACTCAACAATGACTGTGGGAGAACTAGGCTCAACAGTTAAAATAATTTTATATAAATGATCCAAGACCCATCTGACACATCTACCTAGCTATCATTCAGAATATTAATACTTAAGCTTGAGGACAGTTTATTAAAGTTCAGTGAACAAAAAACTCCTCCCTACTATTCCAAAGTTGTTCCATGTTGAGAACGGTCATCATTCCCATCATTTTCGTTAAGAAATCTGAATATATTCCATTTGGGTTTAGCTGGACATGTTAAGAAATAATTCACCTCTTAACATGGAATCTTTGTTTTCAAATATAACTACGTAGCCAATGGATATTACACTTACGTGTTTCACAGAAAATTGAGTGCGAGGCGTTCTTGGTCATCATTCATCATACCTTGGGTTGGCTGTAGTTTTGGTTCTTTTGCCACTTTTGAGATCTAGATCCTTTTTCATAACAAGTTCTTTAAGGAAATAGACTATTTATTGTTTCCATTTCATTCATTTGTGGCTTTTTGTTTTGCTTTTTGATTGGCTCTCCCTTACACTGCCTTTCAAATTTGAGCAGCACCCAGTGATTGAGGGGAGAAGAGCTGCTAATGAAGTAACCAACTTTCCACAAGGACTGATGAAAAGGACTGATTTTATTTCCTTTCTAGCATCCCCAGTGATAAAAGGAGCATTATTTTTATTTGTCGGCATATGACGCAAGAAGTCTACATGCAAGAACAAACAGAATAAAAACGTGGGCATACCTCACTTTGCTGGGCTTTGCTTGTACTTCAGCTATTACTTTTTTTTTTTTTAATTTAACAAACTGAAGGCTCGAGACTTCAGTGTAAATAATTGCAGATGTGGGGAAACAGCAAGAGAACTGGACTCAGAAGTGGAGCCTGAAGGTGGGACCAAACATCTGCATCACCTGACGCAACTCCAATGGACAAGTTACTTCCTACGGATGAACCAAGAAGTGGCTTCTTGAGATGGAATCTAGTCCCGGTGAAGACGCTGTGAAGACTGTTGAGATGACAACACAGAACATCACATGAACTCAGTTGCGAAAGCAGTGGCAGGTTGGAGAGAACAGACTCCAGTTCTGAGAGAAGTTCTAACTGGGGGTTGGATGCTATCAAACCATCACCTGCTACAGAGAAATCGTTCACGAAAGAAGAGACAACGGGTGCTGCCAACTTCACTGTTGTCTAAGAACTTGCCAACCCCCCCCCCCAGCCTTCAGCGCCCACCACCCTGACTGTCAGCAGCCATCGATATCGAGGGAGGACCCTCCACCAGCAGAAAGATCAGGACTCATTGAAAGCTCAGATAGTTACCAGTTTTCAGCAATAAGCTATGTATATTTTTAAGCTATGTATATTAAACGATGTATGTTTTTTAGAGATGCTGTTGCTCATTTAATAGACTATGGGTGTAAACATGATTTACATGCCCTGGGAAACCAGAAAATTCATTTCACTGGTTTTATTGCCAGGTTTGCTTTCTCGTGGTGGTTTGTAACCAAACCCATGATCTCTCTCAAGTGACTAGTCCTCTGACTCACACTCTAATCCAAATGATCTCCTTTTCATTATCTTGGAGGTCACAAATTTCATGTTTTAAACCTATTCTGTTAACAAAAAAAAAAATCCCGAATGATTTCACTTTTGTCTTGTAACACTTGAAAAATGAATAACTGGAGCTCAGCATGGAAACCCTTTAGCCTACTGGATGAACCCAAGAGGCAAGAAAATAAATAGAAGGGGGAAAGATTTAACGTGTCCACATTTATCATTTCTCTAGAGGACAGACCCACAAATGCTGAGTTAGGTCAACAAAGCAGCAGTCTGGTGCTTTCTGATGGGTTACACGTGACAAAGGCAATCCCAAAAAAAAAAAAAAATTAAGTTTTAGGTCAGTGAGACACCAGTTTTATCGTTAAGTGTAAGGTCCCTTTCTTGAAAATCATCTCCTCTTTTCTCCTCCTTCCCTCTTCACCTGTTTACTTAGAATCCTTATATTGTTTAAAACAAATTCATGATTTTGTAAGTATAATGTGCCAATTCAAAGATACAGACTTAACCAAAACAGGACCATTCTCCTTTCCAATTTTATTTCCCTTGATTGCACTCCCCACCATGTGGCATGTTACATGCTCAGGTCATTTAATTGTTTACTGTGTCTCAACACACTAAAATTATCCTTGCTCAACTCAGGAGTCTTTGCATACCTGTTGTAGGGTGGTTACACAGTAGATCCTCCGTAAATATTTGCTCAGTTACTAAAAGAATAGATTCATAAAAGAAACAACACTATCAGGTAAGTAGGACATTCACATGCGCGCGCGCGCACACACGGAAAAAACGTAACTATCACATCCAAATGATTTAAGGAGCCAGTTAGTCTCATGTCATGATTACTTTTGTTCCAAAATGTGTGAAAAAAGGTAAAATCAACATTGTTACATTAAAGGATTTTTGTCTTTACCTACTGTTAAAATCCCCAAGACTTTGTCAGCAAATGCAAGGAAGATTTTAAGTGATCTTATATCAGATTTCAAGTATTTTTGTTACAATACTAAAAAAAATAGTTCTACTTGATTATCAAAATTTGCACTAAGGGGAATAAAAATTATGTGTACCAAGATGTTTGAAAATTTAAAAACTGTGAGCATTTTCCACCCAGCAAATTTAAATATTTTCTTTTACAATGAACAGGTTTTTTTTAAAGATCAGAAATTAAATTAGGTGAATAATAAGCCATAAGCCCTCTCTGCATGATAAATTTTCCTTCAAGCACTAGGTGAGAGAATCAGAGACAGTAGCTCCTGAACCCACCGACTGTAAATCTCAGGTTACTCGTGTCACAGTGCAGGCTTGATTTTGTGGGAGGAAATGGATCAAGGAAGGTCTTGTGTAAGAGAAGGAGTTTCTTGTGCTATTCAAGGACAAAAGCAAAAATCACAAAATTGATTCTCCTTCATATTGGCAGCAACAGAAGACATCAAGTAAGTTCCTTTAGTTCAAGTGGATTTTTCTTCTTATCAGAAAAATCCACTGTTTAGTTCAGTATATAAATATAGTTCTATAATATAGGTAGAAATGACCTATAAGAGCACGTTCAGAATCAAACCTCAATAATTATTCAAGCATTTGAGACTTCAGTCCTTGGTAATATTCTCCTAGCACTTACCTGAGATCTTCGAAATTAGTGGTAGACACTTCCAAAGTACTCAAAACTGCTTAGGCTTAATGGTTTTTTTTTTAAAAAATTAATGTTTTTGAGAGACAAAGCATGAGTGGGGGAAGGGCAGAGCGAGAAGATGACACAGAATCCGAAGCAGGCTCCAGGCTCCGAGCTGTCAGCACAGAGCCCAACACGGGGCTCAAACTCCCAAGCTGTGAGATCATGACCTGAGCCAAAGTCAGACGCTTGACTGAGTCACCCAGGCGCCCCTACAGTTTGTTAATCTACGTGTGGCAATCTTAAAACTTCCACAAATATTTCTGGCTCCCTTCCTAGACGTACCTCTCACTATGCTTCTGGACACACAGGAAGATTGCATGTCTCGTCATCTTGTGTTTGGGAAAGATAAGCGATTAGCTCTGGCTGATGAGCTAGGACACAGGCCACCTCCAGCCTGAGACCTTGACTGCCAGAGAGGAGTCCTCCAGAGGTGTCTACCTGGCATGAGGCATGTGAACCACCACCACGTTGGCCGTGCTGTTACCCAGGGATTCTGAGTGATGACATTCTTCCAGAACCTCGCCCCCAAATCCTGCCACCAAAATGGGATGGCTAGGCAACGGGAGTGAGAACCAAAACTTCATTATTTTAAGCCATTCAAGTCTGTGTGGTTGTTCTACAATGTAACTCAGACTTCCATCAATGCCCAGGTGCTCTCGTGGTCATGATTCAGCTGAAGAGCATGTCCAGCTGAGGTCAAAGGGTCTCACACTTGAACAGTTTCTGCACAGTCCATTTATTCAGCGCCATATAGATGATTTATGTTGTATTTTTGTGTATGGTGATTTTGCATAAATGACCCTGTCACTAAGCTCCCATACTGAGTGTTTCCTAAATCCCCCTTTCCCTCTCTCAGATGAAGTCTGGACCAGTCCAGGGCCCCAACCCAGATGTACTGTGAGGGCTGATTTCTGCACACTCAAGATGCAGGTGCTGACAAGGTGGGAAATGCTTATGTGTGTGCATTTCAGATGGGGTGGAAGTCAGACTGAGTTCTGCCTCCCCCTCTGGTAAAAATATATTCCCGTTGCAAGTAATAAATCAAGCCTATTGTATACAGCTTGGTTAGGTTCTAGATTAACGTTTATTACAGATTAAGTAGGCATGTTATAGGTTGTCCTGGGAACCTGACCATTTTTAATATTGTTTCCATGAGAAAATGTATTCCAAGTTCCAAACAATTGATTCACAAACTGACTCCTGGAACACTACCAGCTTTTAAAATGTGGACTCCTGTATGGCAAAAGGAGGAAAGCACAGAAACAAAGAGATAATACCCACATTTGCTATCTTCTGGGTACAAGGACAGTAGCTTAATAACGATAAGACCATCAGAGCAGCCTATAAGTTATATATTTACTTCATCACTTAGGAGAGGTTTTTTTTCTGTCAATTTCTGCTACACAATTTCACATATGGGAGGAATTTGGCCCCAGAAATGATCAAGGAAAAGTGGCGGAATATATGGTCTCCTGATCCTGTCCACAGTACGTCACCGTGTTTGTAATCCAGAGGCCCGTGCCCGGACAATTCTCTCCAGTCGACGGTTACTGGCCGAGAACAGATGGGGAATTGCCGATATACGGTGCTCACTGCCTTTTTAGTGCACGCTTTGTCACGCTGACATTGGATAGACCTCTGCTGTGGCGAATATCCGTCACTTTACACAGACCCGTCTGATCACACTACGGTGTTAAAACGAAAACCCCAATATAGAGAACAGGAAGACCGGGGGGGGAGGGTGGAGTTTCTGTTAGTATACCAAGCATACATTTGATACACACTGTACAGGGTAGGCATTTACTGCTTGGCTGTTCACCATCCCTGGTATGAAATTTCTGACACTGGAAGAGAGTTCCAGAAATGAGACGAATTAGGAGCTACAGTTCTCATTAAAATGTGTAGTTTTAAACCAAGTGATACTGGCATATTTACAGAATGGAAGCAACCCTGAAAAAATAATTGAGTCTATTACAGGTTGTAAAGAAAAGCCAGGACTCCACTGTCCACTGAACATGCTAATTGAATCCGACCTTGCAAAAAGATGAAGCAACGAATGTTTTCTCTAATTGCAAAGGTCTCTGGCTGGGTACATATTCTATTTATCACTTCACACTTGGGTGATACATGGTGTTTCATACAGATCCTCTTTCTTAGGAAAAGATTCTTCGTTTGCAAAATAAGCCCACTGCCTTTTTATTGATGCCTCATGGAGTGCCTTGGCATGAGCCCTCGGGGAAGGAAACTCTAATTTCTTTCAAGGGAATTTTTAAGATTTCTAGGTTATGGATAACTTCACTGAACAAGTTTCAGAGCCAAGGATAACTGCTTGGGAACCATCCTAGATTAAACACCAGATGCAACAGGCAGCTCACCTTCGTGTGGAATATTCGCACTTTCTAGGAGCCGTCTCCAGTAACACCGGTTTGGACGGACAAACGCCTACCCCTCAAGAGTTAAAGGTCGCAATGCAAGTTACACATGCTATCAACAGCAATTGCTCAGGTATAGATGCAGCCAATGTGTAGTTTTTAGAATTAGAGCAGTAAAAATATTCAAGTTTCTTTATTGGTGTATTGGAGTGTCCAGGATGGCAGGGCCTGGAGAACATGCCTTTAAGGCCAGAGCAGAAGACAAACTTGCGAACCCACCAGTGTAGTAGCCCATGTTGATGAAGATCAAGAACATCCTACATCAACGGAACGACCATCACAGATTCTGTCAATTCCATGATGGTCTCCCCAGGATGAGTAAAAAGCAGTGGTGTCTTCTGGTATTTTGAGAGTCTACCTAACAATATGGGAATTTACTTCTTGTGATCTGATGACTGAGAACATGGGTATCATTGGTATTTTTTTCCTAATTAAACTTCTACCTAAAAGGCAGTGATCAGAATATAAGTAGGGAGGAATGGGTCTCCAACAGTATGAATTTCTTAGATATATGGAGAGTATGAGCCAATTTAATACATCTCAAAGGAGGTAACTGGGCATTTTTTGTATCCGACTTCTGATAAACACCCACCAAATGTTATAATTAGGTCCTTATTAGGAATGTGTCAAGATTAATCCATTAGAAGACTAAGATTAAAAAGACCATGCTTGTTTTTTTGTGTGTGTATTTTAGCTCTGGAAGATGATTTTATATCAATGACATCTAGAAAACCCAGACTTGCATAGATTTAAAAACACAGACATAGATTCCATGTTCTTATTCAGGGAGCATGTTAATATACCTAGGTCTTTAAGTGAACCATGTATCACATAATGTAAGTAATAGGACAGATATAAGCAAATAACACATTTCTCCAGAGTTCTATGGAATACATTACAAGCTACACTGTTTTGCCAGCTAATCAGCTTGCTGCTGGCCTTTAGAAAGTTGTACTTAATCAAACAGAAAAGTGTTACTTTCAGGACTTGAACATAGCTTAGCATACGTGAAAAAACACCCAAATAAGAAACTTTATATTGTGGCATTATTTTGGTCCCCAGCACATAAGATACAAATCCTAAGGATAGAAAAATGACATTTGGGAGTACTGAGCAAATTTTGTGGATGAATCGATTGCATCCTATTAATATCTCAATTATGTATATGTACAGAAACACAGATTCTGATACTTTATCTGTGTGTAGCATTTCACACAAGTTATAAATTATAAATAGCACAGGATTAAATGTAATGTGTAGTATTGGATCCAAGCCAAAGCATAATCTTGTCTGAATGATTCTTCCACCATATGAGAATCTCTTATGTCATCACTGTTTATGCATCATTTTGAGCCCTTGCTTTTTCTAACTTCTAACACTTCTCTATTTCCCTCTAGTTTAAATGGCAACTTCCTTTATATTTTTTATATATTTCTCTATATTGTTTTCCACAATAACTCAAAGATTACTAACATATAGTGACTTTGAGGATTAACCTGCAGCACATTATAGTTTTTAATGAAATTTGTATTTCTATGCTAATACAGTCATCAAGAGTATCCCTTCAGAATGTAGAAACTTTCAACTTTTTAGTATTTTTGAAAGAGAGGGAGACAGAGCAGGTGTGGGGGAGGGGCAGAGAGAGAGGGAGACACAGAATTGAAAGTAGGCTCCAGGTTCTGAGCTGTCAGCACAGAGCCCGACACAGGGCTCAAACTCGTGAACTGTGAGATGATGACCCGAGCCCAAGTCAGATGCTTAACCGACTGAATCACCCAGATGCCCCAGAACGTAGAAACTTTAAATACAAAGTCCTTTTCTTTCACAGATATTTACCATACACCTAGTATAAGCCAAGCACGGTTCCATATATTGGGATATATCAGTGGGCAAAAGACAAAAAAACAATACCTGCCTTTTTGTACCTTAGGATTCCAGCAGTGGAATGTAGGTAACATAAATCATGTAAAATGGAAGAAAAGCCAGGAAGTGGACCAGGGAATGGTAGTGGGAGGAGGAGGAGGAGGATGTGGTTTTAACTGGGAAGAGTGGGGTCACCCTTGATGAGAAAGTGATACCGGAGCAAAAATCTGAAGACTGGAAGGCGTTGGTGGGACTTCCAGTGTGGGGTTCCCAAGTAGGAGAGTCCAGCTGTGCTCAGTGGTAGAAGGGGCCCTGCAGAAGCACGGCCGAGAAGAGGTCAGCACAAGAAGGGGCCCTCACCTGTAGAAGATCCCACAGGCAGGAGGACCGTGGCTGGGTGTTTAAAGACGGGTAACATGAGCACCGACTTGCCTAAAGAAGGACTCTGGTTATTGTGCTGCGTAGAGAATCAGGGAGATGATTCACAAGCCCACTGCAATAATCTAGTCAAGAGAGGTACAGCATTTGGTGGCAGTGAAAATGGTAAAAATTGGTCTGAGTCTGGATATATTCTGAGAAATTTTACAATGGGTTAATCGTATACAAGAGACAAGAGCAGGAGTTGACAAACAGATGAGTGTGTGCGAGCCAAGGTGGGTCAGAGAAAGAAAATCCCAAGCAGGCTTTGCACCGTCAGCACAGAGCAAACTCATGTTCCATGTGATCATGACCTGAGCCAAAATCAAGAGTCAGACACTCAACCAACTGAGCCACCCAGGCACCCCAACAGCCATCTCCTTCTTAATTACTAAAACCTGACAGCAACTAGGATTCCCTCATTAGGGGAGCAGGTAAATAAACTGTGGCACAACCAGACAATGGAATATGAGTGCTAAAAAGGAATGAGCTTGAAGCCATGAAGAGTCACCACTAAGTAAAAGAAGCCAATCTTGAACCATTAACCTACTGTAACTGTTCCTATCTATAGTTGGAATCTATAGGACACTCCAGAAAAAGCAAAAGTAGTGACCCAGTAAAAAGATCAGGGGGTGGGGGAGGGAGGGACAGGCAGAACACAGAGGGCTCTCACGGCAGTGAGACTATCCTGTAAGATACCATAACGATGGATACGCATCCTTATGAACATGTCTAAGCCCACAGAATGTAAAACAGAGGGAAGTCCTAACGTAAACTATGGACTCCGGTGATAATGGTGGGTCAACGTAGGTTCACCAGCTGTAAATAATGTGGCACACTGGTGGGGGATGTGGACAGTGGAGGGAGGGGGGCTGCGGGGGGCAGTGGGAACTCTCCATACCTCTCAGTTCTGTTGTGTACCCAAAACTGCTCTAAGTGTCATTTTTAAAAGTCTGTATGTACGATCCAGAGTACATCTTGCTCAGGTATCAAGTTTTGTATCTTAATAGCATGAACTTGTAAATATTAAGCTATGTTTGGCCTACAAATGGCGATTCCCAGTATGTTCACCACTGTGCAGTTTTGACAGCGAGGGAAATAACCCAGATGCCAGTCATGAGGGGAACAGTTTGGTAAAATGCAGTCGATGATACAAAACCTTGGTTTGTGAGCATAATTTGTTCTGGAACGTATTTGTAATCCAAAGCATGTGTATATCAAAGGGAGTTTCCCCAGAAAAAATAATGGACACTCAGATGATTCGTTCCACAACTCGAAAAATATTCACATAAAAATTATTACGGTACTTTAATACGAAATAAATACAAAATATAAAGAAAAATAAATTACCCTGCACTTTTGAAAACCTTCATGGCTGGTGTGAGGGAGACAGGAGGGTTATCGTGTAGGACAACTTTCACGATCAGTAACAGAATCGCTGCTACCTATTGGTTCAATGCAATCTTTCTGCATGGGGGCCACTGTATACACTCACATGGATGTTGACCACAGTGCAGAATTAATAAACTCTTGTCAGACTGTATTTCATGTAACTGGCAATAAGGCAGCAGGGGAAAGAGTCTCTATCTGCAGGTAGGCTGGCCTAGAATGAAGCAAAGCCTTCCTAAGCTTACTCTTGTCTGGAAAAGCGAAGGACTGTCCACAGGTGCTTTGAAGGGACAGAAAATACACCAGTGCCAGTTGTGGGCACCGTCCAACGTTCTGAAAAATCACTCATTTCTGCCAAACACTGCAGCCTGAGGCCAAGCATCCAAGCATGGAAGATGATCACCCCCAATCTAAGAGACAGAGAGAACACATACACACACCCCACTATTGGCTCAGTTGTGATCATGTGACATTCAGCATCATGTATTCTTTGTATCACAAGACCTTACTCATCAAGTTATGGTTTACTAGAAAACTTTGTTCATCTTGCAGAATATTCGAGAGCAAGTTGCTTGCAATCTGAGGTTTTCCTGTCTTGTTTAGGGACTGGACCCAACAGAATAGGAACACATTCAGCACCACAGACTGTACTTTCAAACGCAGTGTCAAATATGGCCTTTTGTAGCAACGTGGATGGAACTGGAGAGTGTGATGCTAAGTGAAATAAGCCATACAGAGAAAGACAGATACCATATGGTTTCACTCTTATGCGGATCCTGAGAAACTTAACAGAAACCCATGGGGGAGGGGAAGAAAAAAAAAAAGAGGTTAGAGTGGGAGAGCCAAAGCATAAGAGACTCTTGAAAACTGAGAACAAACTGAAGGTTGATGGGGGGTGGGAGGGAGCAGGGGTGGGTGATGGGCATTGAGGAGGGCACCTGTTGGGATGAGCACTGGGTGTTGTATGGAAGCCAACTGGACAATAAATTTCTTATTTAAAAAAATAAAAATGCAGTGAAAAGTGAATATGTGAGAGAAACATCTAGAACAGCAGTTACATAAAGTAAACACACACAGCTGTGCGTTTAGCAAAGGTAGGAAAATGCATGCTTCTCCACGGACTTATTGGCAGAGTTAAGTGTTGATTTGCCTGTGAGGAAGACGGTGGGTGTGGAGATTAGCAATAAAGGAAGAAAATATTAGAAATTCATGCCTATCAGCAAGGGAAGATCTGTGTGCCCAGCCAATCATGATAGAGGGCCAGGAACTGAAGAGGATCATAACTCAAATCTCTAGATCGGTGGTTAAAATTAAGCTACAAACATTTCCTGTTAGGATTATTGTGCAGATTAAGTTAGAAAATATGTTCAAAGGGCTTAGCCCAGTTTAGTACATGGAGAATATGGAATACATGATAACTGATATGTTGTTACAATTATCATTGCTATTAGAGCTGTGTTTTTTCACTCAATGGAGATTTCCACCAATGCTGTTCATTTTAGAGGGACTTGTGGGGAAAACGACATGTCACAAAAAGTGATGACCATAAAGCCATGACTCCCGGAGAAACACAGTACAGTTTAGCTTATCTCCATATTCTACCGGCTTCCTAGAACTGCCGGGGGAATTGGCCCAGGCCCGCTTTTGGAATGAAGCGACAAGACTGAGTTCTCACTTGTGTGAAAAGCAGACAAGAGCAAGGCCTCTTCTGCCACGCCCGGAGCTGGAAACCAGGACAGGTGCGAGTCCTACTGGCCTTCAGTCCGGAGTCTAGGCGGCCAAGGAACCAAACGAGCAGCAGGCAGCTCTGTAAATCCAACCCAGAAGCAGAGCTGATTTGCTGAAGGTTGGTTTTCAGGAAGCAAAACCTGCGGTTAGCCACGATCAGTCAGAACTGACGTGACGGGGTCCAGTCTGGAAGGGACACTGGGCAGTGGGCACAGCCTGTACCGACAGCCCCGGGGTAGAGGGGTGTGGCCAGCTTGTGCTGCTCGGGCACGAAGCCCGCCCTGACCACAGCCTGGGAGGCAGCAGCCCTGACCGCCTATGCCCTCCCAGCCTCACCCCCTCCTTCAAGCCGGCAGGCTTTGTCCAGGGCCGTCACCAACTCTGCAGTGCCTGCCCCTGTGCCCACCCCCCACCGACAGCCTGACAGCCCAGGGCTTGGGAATTCCTGTGGACACACCTAACACCTCCACCGAA
This sequence comes from Puma concolor, assembly GCF_028749965.1. Lineage (NCBI taxonomy): Eukaryota > Metazoa > Chordata > Mammalia > Carnivora > Felidae > Puma > Puma concolor. The sequence goes on along the minus strand of NC_141677.1, from coordinate 2,256,911 downwards.
CAGGACGCCAAACCCTAAACAGGGCCAATATTGAGGCTTTATAAGCAGTTTTAGTTACTTCACTAGTGAAGAAACTGCAGGTGAAGACAGAGAATATTAAAGAAATGAGGGGTAAGAACACCAAGATTTAACCCACGGGTGGCAATTCCAGGCGGTTAAACGCATGGGATTTGAACTTAGAGATGCAGTCGGAGTCTGGACTTGACGTCTTGGGAGTCGACCCTACAGAATTCAGCGGCATCTCTACATTAGTTTGCTCAGCTGGAAAATTGGGTCCAGTGCCGCTGGAATATTGAAAGCAAACGATGTTGCCTATGTGGACTGATTAACACCCAGGGTGGGACAGGATCAACAAATAATAATAAAGCAACAATAATAAAGCAACAACTACTAACCCCATCACCATTTGTTAAACCATACTTGGTCCAAAGCATAGTTAACAGTTCTGCCCCCAAAATATCTTCCAGCTGTTTGCCACATTATTAGTGCTGGAGTACCTTTCTGTGGCTATCAAACCTCACAAAGATGCCACTAATATGGGATTTATCCCCCACACCATGGCCTCCCTTTGGGCTTCTGTCTTCAGCTTTCAATACCATGTATCACACACAACAATGTAAACCGACGAAGAAGAAATGGTTCCCCGGGTTTTCCCCAAAGTCACACCTGCTGTGGTCCAGCCAGAGGACAGCCGACAGCTGGGATTTGCTCGACGTGGAGCTGAGCAGGCTCACCTTGTAGCCGCCCCCCAACACCCCCCTCATCCCTCGTGGGCCCCGAACAGAGCAAGGTGACAGTCACAGGAGGATGTGATAAACACATAGGAGGAGCCACGCGATCCTGAAGCACATGGCAGGCTGTGTTGAAACAGACTGTTCATGGCCTGTGATGTCGGAGACTGGGCAATGGAAGCTTCTACAGACAAGAGGATGAAGAGAAGAGTGGTCAGAGGAGAAAACATGAACCCATCAGGACAACGTGAGAGCACGAAATAGAGAGGGACCTAGAAAGTTCCGTGGTTGGAGCCATATATAGGTCGGTCGGTCGGGCTGTCTGTCTATCTATCCTTAAAAATTCTTTCCTCAGGTAAAACCTGACTCCTGCCAAAAGGTTTAATCAATAACAATAAAGCTCATACATAGCAAATTTAACAGGGCTGGTGGCTTACGTAATTAAAACACAAAAGAACTAGTTATCCAGGAGCTGGAGAAGGGTCCATACATTATAAATGATGACCAGTAGGTAGCATGTGTGTCAATGGGTAAGCTGAATCATGATGAAAAAAAAAAAAAAAAAAAGGTTTAGATTGTTAGACGCATCTAGTGCAGATTTAATACTATTTATAACTAATCATCACAATTTTGAAAGTATTTATTAAACAATAATGCTGTGGCCTGAATGTGTGTGTCCCCTCAGATTCCTATGGTAAATTCTGAAGCCTAGGTGATAGTCATGGATGATGGCCTTTGCAAGTCAGGTTGTCATAAGGTGGGACCCTCATGAATGACATCACTGCTCTTTAGAAACACTTTTTTAATGTTTATTTTTGAGACAGAGGGAGACAGAGCATGAAGGGTAGGGGGGGAGGGTGGTCAGAGAGAGGGAGACACAGAATCCAAAGAAGGCTCCAGGCTCTGAACTGTCAGCACAGAGCCCAACGCAGTCTCAAACTCACGGACTGTGAGATCATGACCTGAGCCAAAGTCAGATGCTTAACTGACTGAGCCACCCAGGAGCTCCTCACTGCTCTTTAGAATAAGGCCTCCAGACCCCCCCCCCCACTATCCCATCCCTGCTGCCACGTGTGGCCACGAGGAGGGCCACGGGGCCTGGAAGACCCCCAACTTGACCGTGCACCCTGATCTCACACCTCCAGGTCCCAAAGGACAAATAAATCCCTGTTAACAAGCCTCCCAGGATGTTGCATTTAGTTATGGCAGCCAGAGGTGATGAACATCACACAAATGCCTTCGGTCTACTATTACCAATCAGACGGAGAACAGCTAAAATTAATTTGTATCCATTCAACATATATTTGTTGGATACTGTCTTACATCATTCTCGGTCCTAGAAATACAGCAGTGAATGGAACAGATTCATGTCCCTATCTTCTTGGCCTTTATGTTCTGGAAGGGAATTGTTTGGTATGTTTAAAAGTGAAAAAGTAAGTCTACTTAAAAATTTTAAATGTTCATTTATTTTTGGAAGAGAGAGAGAGCATGAGCAGGGGAGGGGCAGAGAGAAAAAGGGAGACAGAATCTGAAGCAGATTCCAGGCTCTGAGCTGTCAGCACAGAGCTTGATACAGGGCTCGAACTCATGAACCACGAGATCATGACCGGAGCCAAACTTGGACCCTCAACCGACTGAGCCACCCAGGTGCCCTTAAGTCTATTTTAGGAAGATGCCTGTATGTTACCAGTTTAGAATTTTTAACAGAACTAGAATATGCACACTTTTCATTTCAAGGGAATTGAGGATGTCTGCTTGAAATTGGGAGGGGGCAGAGTTTTAGACATTTCTAGAACTACTGAACTTCTAAGATCCAATCTAAGGCCTCATGTTCATTCATCGCCACACCGTCCATAAATCAAGCTAGGAGCTTGGACCACCTTTCCGTAGGTTTTCATACTCCGTGCATGGATTTGGATATTCTAAGAGAAAGCTCACAGCTTCAGGGGCTGACTCTGAACACAGGTGCAGTCTTTAATAGGCTCCTGAAACTCATTACTGCACAGATTTCTCATTTTGTGTTTAAGAATGAAAGAGTAGATAATGAAATAGAAGGATTGGACTTCACCTTCATCAGATCACCTGCAGGTCATTCTGATGACGCCGCAGAGAAGGCCTTCTGCAATTACAGACTCCTTGGTATATTTAACAGAGGTGAGACTGCCTGGTGCCACTAACCAGTTAGAGAAATAAAGTCAAAGAGCAGGGAGCCAACTCAGAGTGGCCCCTGTGGTCTCTTATCAGTATGAACACAACTGATTTTTAAGGTGTTTCCTGAACAACTGCTTGACCTCCTAGCTTCATACTTGTTGAAACCAGCTTGACAACAATCTTCACTATTTGTGACATTAAAATACTTACACATAGAAGTTCATGTAGGAACTTTTACATATTTTCAGATTTAAACACAATCTCTTCCTCAAAGAGACAGAAAATTTTCAAAGTACTTAATTCTATTCCCCACAATGTCCTAGTCCAATTTTGATACTAAAGGACACATAAAGCATTGTTTGAACTCAACCTCTCTTTACAAGTATGTGCTGGAATTCAACTTTACCAACCTCAGCCTCAGAACTCCGTTTGAGTGAAAGGCCTGAAAAACGTATTTTCATTAGATTTGTATTAGGTTGAAAGAAATCCAAATCGAATATTTTGGCAGTGAATGGCAGTCAACCTCACACTATAAAATGGCAGTCGATGGAAAACCACATTTACGCAGTCATTTGTTCATGATACACAATCGTAAAATACGGCACAAATTTCAGAGAAACATACAGCAGTGCTCCAAAGACACGCAGATACTGCGGAACTCATAGCATTTAACATTCCTCAGAAAGTGGCACTCTGTGACCTAATGGAAGAAAATTACCCTTTTGATCTCTTGAAAGGGGTAATTACGACAAAAAAAAAACAAAAAACAAGTGTCAATTACTGTGGGTACAGCCTATTTTTAAAATTTCTTTACTTATAAGAGACGTGTTTTCATATATTTTACTGTGATAATACTTTAGTTCAATTCAAATATTGAGATAATAGCTATATATTAAATTTTAAAACAATAAAAGGTTAACAGGATTTTCTTGCCTTCCTAAAACGAATGTGTGTATTTAAGCATGCTTTATCATTAAAAAATTGTCTGTAATTTCTTTAGTATTTATTTTTAAGAGAGAGAAAGAGAAAGAGCAAGCACACAGAGGAGGGGCAGAGAGAGAGAGAGGGAGACACAGAATCTAAAGCAGGTTCCAGGCTCCGAGCTTTCAGCACCGATCCTGATGTGGGGCTCAAACCTACGAACTGTGAGATCATGACCTGAGCTGAAGTTGGGCGCTTAACTGACTGAGCCCCCCAGGCACTTCATCAAGAAAATTTTTTTTAAGAATGTGTTAAAAAGACCCAGCTCAGATTAACAAAGGTCCAAATGTCTGACACCACTGTAGTGACAGGAGTGTGGCTTGGTATTATGTGTTACTGTTTACTTGTAGCACAGCAATGGAGGGTAGTTCTGCACATCAAAATAATATGCGTTCTATTTCACCCATCAGTTATAATTCTACAAGTTTTTCTATAGGTAAACTTACAACACATGAATAAACATATGCATATATATTGCACACACATGTGTATGTACAATGCAGGTATATATACACATAGATACATATATGCCTACAAATACACTGCAGCATTTTCAAAAATAAGCAATTAGTGGAAACTTGGAAGTACACTAACATAACACTGGTTGAATTATGGTATCTTCATGTATTAGAATACTATGCAAAATAAACAGAGGAAATTATGATTCAAAGTGTACATATACTGTTCAAAGGAAAACGAGGTATAGGGCAGTATATGTGTGAGGCTAACTTCAGTATAAAAAGGAGGTTATCCATGTACATATGTTTTAATACAACACTTTCCATCTAAGTAAATGCAAATTACTAACAGGGAGGATCTGAGAAGAAACAGAAGTGGTTGTGGTTGAAAAAGGTGGAAAGAGGATTTCCCCATACATACCCTGCCAACTAATCTTTGACAAAGCATGAAAGAATATCCAATGGAAAAAAAACAGTCTCTTTAACAAATGGTGCTGGGAGAACTGGACAGCAACATGCAGAAGGTTGGAACTAGACCACTTTCTTACACCATTCACAAAAATAAACTCGAAATGGATAAAGGGCCTGAAGCTGAGACAGGAAAACATCAAAACCCTAGAGGAGAAAGCAGGAGAAAACCTCTCTGACCTCAGCCACAGCAATTTCTTACACTGATACATCTCCAAAGGCAAGGGAATTAAAAGCAAAAAGGAACTATCGGACCCTCATGAAGATAAAAAGCTTCTGCACTGCAAAGGAAACAATCAACAAAACTAAAAGGCAACTGACAAAATGGGAAAAGATATTTGCAAATGACATATTGGACAAAGGGCTAAGTATCCAAAATCTAAAGAACTCACCAGACTCCACACCCAAAAAACAAATAATCCAGGGAAGAAATGGGTAGAAGACCTGAATAGACACTTCTCTAAAGAAGACATCCAGATGGCCAACAGGCACAGGAGAAGACGCTCAACGTCACTCATCAGGGAAATCCAAAATCACACTGAGTTATCACCTCACACCAGTCAGAGTGGCTAAAATGAACAAATGAGAAGACTATAGATGCTGGCGAAGATGTGGAGAAACAGGAACCCTCTTGCACTGTTGGTGGGAATGCAAACTGGTACAGGTGCTCTGGAAAACAGTGTGGAGGTTCCTCAAAAAATTAAAAATAGATCTACCCTTTGACCCAGCAATAGCACTGCTGGGAATTTACCCAAGGGATACAGGAGTGCTGATGCATAGGAGCACTTGTACCCTAGTGTTTATAGCAGCACTCTCAACAATAGCCAAATTATGGAAAGAGCCTAAATGTCCATCAACTGATGAAAGGATAAAGAAATTGTGGTTTATATATACAATTGAATACTACTTGGCAATGAGAAAGAATGATATCTGGCCTTTTGTAGCAACGTGGATATAACAAGAGTGTTATGCTAAGTGAAATAAGTCATACAGAGAAAGACAGATACCATGTTTTCACTAATATGTGGATCCTGAGAAACTTACCAGAAGACCATGGGGGAGTGGGAAGGAAAAACAAAAGAGGGAGGGAGGCAAACCACAGGAGACTTAAGAACGGAGAACAAACTGAGGGTTGATAGGGGGTGGGAGGGAGTAGAAGTGGGTGCTGGGCATTGAGGAGGGCACCTGTTGGGATGAGCACTGAGTGTTGTATGGAAACCAATTTGACAATAAATTTCATATTAAAATAAATAAGCAAACCATGTGATAGAATTGCCTATTAAGTTTAAGAACAAACTAACGGCAATAAAAATTCAGCACCAATGTTCCTTACTTGTGTAGTCTGGCGTTTAAACTTTCTTCCTCATTATTGAGGTTCTACTGACAGGAGGGCCACAGGGGTCTCAGACCTGGCCCAGAGGCACCAACACATTTGGGGTGGGAGGAAGTGAAGTACCCACCTAGTAATAGCTCCGATGAACTCTCCGCTCTTCTTGCATTCTCAAATTCTCCTACACTCCACATGGTAAACTCAGCAAGATCAAGTGAATGAAAAGATGAGTCACACACCGGGACACACAATCACAACAGACATATCTGAGGAAGGACTGTTCTGCAAATTATAGAAAGAACTTAAAACCCAAGAAAACAAGCAACTCCATTTCAAAATGGGCCAAAGATCTTAACAGACCCCTCACCCAAGAAGGTATGCAGACATAAAATAAGCATATGAAAAGATGCTCCACATCATAGATCATAGAGAAATGCAATATAGAACAATGAGATATCACTGCACACCTAATATTTTTTTTAAGTTTATTTATCTATTGAGAGAGAGGACAAACAGGGAAGGAGCAGAGGGAATCCCAAGAAGGCTCCACATCATCGATGCAGAACCTGATGTGGGGCTCAAACTCACAAACTGAGTTCATGACCTGAGCTGAGACCAAGACTTAGATGCTTTATCAACTGCACCACCCAGGCTCCCCACTGCACACCTATTAAAATGGCCAAAACCTGACAACACCAAATGTTAATGACAATGTGGGAGTGCAGGAACTCTCATTGGGGTGGAAATGCAAAATGATATAGTCACTTTGGAAGACTGTTTAGTCTTGAAAGAAGCCACAAACTTATTCTCACCATATGATCCACTAGTCATATCTCCTGTGGTATTTACCCATAGGAGTTGAACGCTTATGTTCACACACAAACCTGCACACAGATGTTTATAGCAGATGTTCATTTATAACTGCCAAAATATAGAAGCAACCAAGATGTCCTCCACTGGGGTAACAGTTAAAGCAACTGTGGTCAGGAATGAGACAAGGATGTCCACTCTCACCACAATTATTCAACAGAGTATTGGGAGTCTTAGCCACAGCAATCAAACAAGAAAAGGAATCCAAATCAGGAAGGAAGATGTAAAATGTTCACTATTTGCAGGTAACATGATACCACGTACAGAAAACCCTAATGATTCCACTAAAATACTACTAGAAAATGAGAAATGACTTCATTAAGGTTGCAGGATACAAAAAAAATAAAAATCAACGTAGAGAAATCCATTACATTTCTATGCAATAATAATGAAGTAGAAGAGAAGAAAACAATCCAATGTACAATTCAACCAAAAATAAAATGCACCTAGGAATAAATCTAACCAAGAAGGTGAAAGCCATGTACTCTGAAAACTAAAACACTGACAAAAGAAACCAAAGAGGACAAAAACCAAATGGAAAGATAGTCCATGCTCATGGATTACAAGAGCAAATGTTAAAATGTCTGTTACACCCAAAGCAGTCTACAGATATAATGCAATTCCTATCAAAATAATAACAGCATTACTAGAACAAATAGTCCTAAAATTTGTATGGACCCATAAAAGAGACCCAGAATAGCCAAAGCAATCTTGAAAGAGAAAAACAAAGCTGGAAGTAACACAAATCAAGGTTTTAACTTATACTACAAGCCTACAGTAATCAAAATAGTATGGTACAGACACCAAAACAAATACATAGATCAAAAGAACAGAATAGAAAATCCAGAAATAAACCCAGAATTATATGGTCAATTCACCTTCAACCAATGGGGCAAAAGTATGCAATGGGAAAAAGTCTCAAGAAATGGTGTTGGGAAAATTGGACAGTTAGATGAAAATGGACCATTTTCCTTACACTGTACACAAAGACACAATGGATTGAAGACCTAAATGTCAGATGAGAAACCTATAAATCTTACATAAAAGCAGAGTAATTTCTCTGACAACAACCTTAGCAACATGTTCTAGGTATGTATCATGGGGCAAGGGAAATAAAAGAATAAACTACTGACACATCATCCAAATAAAAGGCTTCTACATAGTAAAGGAAACTATCAAATAACTAGAAGACAACCTACCAAATGGAAGATACTTGCAAACAACATATGTGACAAAAGGATAGTAGCCAAAATATATAAAGAACTTCTATAACACCAAAAAATAATCCAATGAAGATGGACAGAAGACATTTTTTCCAAAGACAACATGCAAATGGCCAACAGACACATGAAAAGGTGCTCAGCATCACTCACCAGGGAAATGCAAATCAAAACAAGATACCACCTCACAAGGGTCAGAATAGTTACAATCAAAAACTCAAATGACAATATTGGCAAGGATGTGGAGAAAAGGAACCCTCATGCAATGTTGGTGGAAATGCAAACTGGTGCAGCTACTGTAGAGACAATACGGAGGCTACTCAGTTACAAATAGGGGATGCCTGGGTGACTCAATCTTAAGAGTCCGACTCTTGATATAAGCTCAGGTCATGATCTTGTGGTCCCTGCTGAGTGTGGAAGGCTGCTTGAGATTCTCTGCCCCTCCCCCATGCATGCTTTCCCTCGGTCTCAAAATAAATTAAAAAATTAAAAATAGAATTACTATATGATCCAGTAAGGACATTACTGGATATTTATCCAAAGGGTACAAAAGCACTAATTTGAAAACATATACACATCCCTATTTCAGCCCTATTTACAAGAGTCAAATTATGGAAGCAGCCCAAATGTCCATCCATAGATAAACAGATAAAAAAGATGTGTATACATATGGTGGAATATTACTCAGCCATAAAGAAGGATGAAATCTTTCTATTTACACAACCATGGATTGATAGAGTATCATACTAAGCAAAATAAAATTACCTCATAACTTTACTCATATGTAGAATTTAACAAAGAAAAATGAGGAAACAAACACAGACTTAACTATAGAGAACAAATCGATCATTACCAGGGGGATGTGGGTGAAGGGACAAGTTAACTAGCGACAGAGGTTTCAAGGTACACTTATTTTCATCTGCAAGAAATATTAAAGGGGATTATTTGAATGCAAAGGAGATACCAAAAGTAAAAGAATCAGAAAATTTCGAGAGGATCCTGGGAAGATGACGGCGTAGGACGACGCTGGGCTCACCGCGCGTCCTGCTGATCACTTAGATTCCACCTACACCTGCCTAAATAACCCAGAAAACCGCCAGAGGATTAGCAGAACGGAGTCTCCAGAGCCAAGCACAGACGAGAGGCCCTCGGAAGAGGGTAGGAAGGACGGCGAGGCGGTGCACGCTCCACGGACTGGCGGGAGAGCACCGGGGTGGAGGGGCGACTCGCCGGCCAAGCAGAGCCCCCGAGTCTCGCTGGCAAAAGCGGAGGGGCCTGACGGACTGTGTTCCGACAGCAAGCGCGACTTAGCGTCTGGGAGGTCATAAGTGAACAGCTCTGCTCGGAGAACTGGGGGGGGAGGGGGGGCTGGAGGACAACGGGAGGGAGAGTTGTTGAGCCCTGGAACGACAGAGCTCAGCTTGGAGGGGAACAAAGGCACTCGCCAGCGCCATCTCCCCCACCCATCCACCAGCCAAAATCCCAAAGGGAACCAGGGAACTTGCTTGCACCGAGCCAACACTGAACGCTGTGCTTCTGCAGATCCATCCCTCCAGTGGCAGGTCTGACTCCCTCTGCTGCCACAGGGCCCCTTCCAAAGCGGATTACGAAGGAGAAGAGAGCTAAACCTGCCCCTCCCGACCCCGTGCACCTTGCCTACCCACCCCAGCTAATACGCCAGATCCCCAGCACCACAAGCCTGGCAGTGTGCAAGTAGCCCAGACGGGCCACACCACCCCACAGTGAACCCCGCCACTAGGAGAGGGGAAAAGAAGGCACACACCAGTCTGACTGTGGCCCCAGCGGTGGGCCAGGGGCAGACATCAGATCTGACTGCGGCTCCGCCCACCAATGCAAGTTATTCAAGACAGCACAGGGGAAGTGCCCCCTAGTCCCGACCAACTCCAGGGACTATACAAAATGACCAAACAGAAGAATTCCCCTCAAAATAATCTCTAGGAAATAACAGCTAATGAACTGATCAAAAAGGATTTAAATAACAGAAAGTGAATTTAGAATAATAGTCATAAAATTAATTTCTGGGCTTGAAAACAGTATAAAGGACAACAGAGAATGTATTGCTACAGAGATCAAGGGACTAAGGAACACCCAAGAGGAGCTAAAAAAGGCTATCAATGAGCTGCAAAAATAAAAATGGAGACAACCACGGCTCGGATTGAAGAGACAGAGGAGAGAATAGGTGAACTAGAAGATAAAGTTATGGAAAAAGCAGCAGCTGAGAAAAAGATAAAAAATCCAGGAATATGAGGGGAAAATACAGAACTGAGTGATGCACTAAAGAGAACTAATCTACATATAATTGGTATTCCAGAGGAGGAAGCGAGAGGGAAAGGTGCTGAAGGTGTACTTGAAGAAACAATAACTGAGAACTTCCCTGATCTGGGGAAGGAAAAAGGCATTGAAATCCAAGAGGCACAGAGAATTCCCTTCAGACATAACTTGAATCAATCTTCTGCACGACATATCGTAGTGAAACTGGCAAAATACAAGGATAAAGAGAAAATTCTGAAAGCAGCTAGAGATAAACGTGCTATAACATATAAAGGGAGACCTATAAGACTCAAGACCCATCTCTCTACTGAAACTTGGCAGGCCAGAAAGGAATGGCAGGAGATCTTCAATGTGATGAACAGAAAAAATATGCAGCTGAGAATCCTCTATCCAGCAAATCTGTCATTTAGAATAGGAGAGATAAAGGTCTTCCCAAACAAAAACTGAAGGAATTTGTCACCACTAAACCAGCCCTACAAGAGATCCTAAGGGGGATCCTGTGAGGCAAAGTACCAGAGACATCACTACAAGCATGAAATCTATGGACATCACAATGACTCTAAACCCATATCTTTCTATAACACTGAATGTAAATGGACTAAATGTGCCAACCAAAAGACATAGGGTACCAGAATGGATAAAAAAACAAGACCCATCTATTTGCTGTCTACAAAAAGACTCATTTTAGACCTGAGGACACCTACAGATTGGAAGTGAGGGGATGGAGAACTATTTATCATGCAACTGGAAATCAAAAGAAAGCTGGAGTAGCCATACTTATAGAAGACAAACTAGACTTTAAATTTAAGGCTGTAACAAGAGATGAAGAAGAGCATTATATAATAATCACAGGGTCTATCCATCAGGAAGAGCTAACAATTATAAATGTCTGTGTGCCGAATACAGGAGCCCCCAAATATATAAAACAATTACTCACAAACATAAGCAACCTTATTGACAAGAATGTGGTAATTGCAAGGGACTTTAACACTCCACTTACAGAAACGGATAGATCATCTAGACACACGATCAATAAAGAAACAAGGGCCCTGAATGATACATTGGATCAGATGGACTTGACAGATCTATTTAGAACTCTGCATCCCAAAGCAACAGAATATACTTTCTTCTCGAGTGCACATGGAACATTCTCCAAGATAGATCACATACTGGGTCACAAAACAGCCCTTCATAAGTATAGAAGAACTGAGATCATACCATGCATACTTTCAGACCACAATGCTATGAAGCTTGAAATCAACCACAGGAAAAAGTCTGGAAAACCTCCAAAAGCATGGGGGTTAAAGAACACCCTACTAAAGAAGGAGTCAACCAGGCAATTAGAGAAGAAATTAAAAAATATATGGAAACAAACGAAAATGAAAAGACAACAATCCAAACGCTTTGGGATGCAGTGAAGGCAGTCCTGAGAGGAAAATACATTGCAATCCAGGCTTATCTCAAGAAACAAGAAAAATCCCAAATACAAAATCTAACAGCACACCTAAAGTAAATAGAAGCAGAACAGCAAAGACACCCCAAACCCAGCAGAAGAAAATAAAGATCAGAGCAGAAATAAACAATATAGAATCTAAAAAACCTGTAGAGCAGATCAACGAAACCAAGAGTTGGTGTTTTGAAAAAATAAAATTGATAAACCTCTAGCCAGGCTTCTCAAAAAGAAAAGGAAGATGACCCAAATAGATAAAATCATGAATGAAAATGGAATCATTACAACCAATCCCTCAGAGATACAAGCAATTATCAGGGAACTATGAAAAATTACATGCCAACAAACTGGACAACCTGGAAGAAATGGACAAATTCCTAAACACCCACACGCTTCCAAAACTCAATCAGGAGGAAATAGAAAGCTTGAACAGACCCATAACCAGCGAAGAAATTGAGTCAGTCATCAAAAATCTCCCAACAAATAAGAGTCCAGGACCAGATGGCTTCCCAGGGGAGCCAGACGTTTAAAGACGTTCTACCAGACGTTTAAAGCAGAGATAATACCTATCCTTCTCAAGCTATACCAAAAAAAATAGGGAAGGAAAACTTCCAGACTCACTCTATGAAGCCAGTATTACTTTGATTCCTAAATCAGAAACCCATTAAAAAAAAAGAGAACTACAGGCCAATATCCCTGATGAATATGGATGCAAAAATTCTCAATGATACTAGCAAATCGAATTCAACAGCATATAAAAAGAATTATTCACTATGATCAAGTGGCATTCATTCCTGGGATGCAGGGCTGGTTCAACATTCACAAATCAACGTGATACATCACATTAATAAAAGAGAAGATAAGAACCATATGAACCTGTCAATCGATGCAGAAAAGGCATTTGACAAAATTCAGCAACGTTTCTTAATAAAAACCCTCGAGAAAGTCGGGATAGAAGGAACATACTTAAAGATCATCAAAGCCATTTATGAAAAGCCCACAGCTAACATCATCCTCAATGGGGAAAAACTGAGAGCTTTTTCCCTGAGATCAGGAACATGACAGGGATGTCCACTCTCACTGCTGTTGTTTAACATAGTGTTGCAAGTTCTGGCATCAGCAATCAGACAACAAAAGGAAATCAAAGGCATCAAAATTGGCAAAGATGAAGTCAAGCTTTCACTTTTTGCAGATGGCATGATATTATACATGGAAAACCTGACAGACTCCACCAAAAGTCTGCTAGAACTGATACATGAATTCAGCAAAGTTGCAGGATACAAAATCAATGTACAGAAATCAGTTGCATTCTTAAAGAAACTGATCCCATTTACAATTGCACCAAGAAGCATAAAATACCTAGGAATAAATCTAACCAAAGACGTAAAAGACCTGTATGCTGAAAACTATAGAAAGCTTATGAAAGAAATTGAAGAAGATACAACGAAATGGAAAAACATTCCGTGCTCATGGGTTGGAAGAGTATTGTCAAAATGTCAATACTACCCAAAGCTATCTACACATTGAATGCAATCCCAATCAAAATTGCACCAGCATTCTTCTCGAAACTGGAACAAGCCATCCTAAAATTCCTATGGAACCACAAAAGGCCCCGAATAGCCAAAGTAATTTTGAAGAAGACCATAGCAGGAGGCATCACAATCCCAGACTTTAGCCTCTACTACAAAGCTGTCATCATCAAGACAGCATGGTATTGGCACAAAAACAGACACATAGACCAATGGAATAGAATAGAAACCCCAGAACTAGACCCACAAACGTATGGCCAACTCATCTTTGACAAAGCAGGAAAGAATATCCAATGGAAAAAAGACAGTCTCTTTAACAAATGGTGCTGGGAGAACTGGACAGCAACATGCAGAAGGTTGAAACTAGACCACTTTCTCACACCATTCACAAAAATAAACTCAAAATGGATAAAGGACCTGAATGTGAGACAGGAAACCATCAAAACCCTAGAGGAGAAAGCAGGAAAAGATCTCTGACCTCAGCCGTAGCAATTTGTTACTTGACACATCTCCAAAGGCAAGGGAATTAAAAGCAAAACTGAACTACTGGGACCTTATTAAGAAATAAAGCTTCTGCACAGCAAAGGAAACAACCAACAAAACTAAAAGGCAACCAACGGAATGGAAAAAGATATTTGCAAATGACGTATCAGACAAAGGGCTAGTATCCAAAATCTATCAAGAGCTCACCAAACTCCGCAACCAAAAAACAAATAACCCAGTGAAGAAATGGGCAGAAAATATGAATAGACACTTCTCTAAAGAAGACATCCAGATGGCCAACAGGCACATGAAAAGATGCTCAACGTCGTTCCTCATCAGGGAAATACAAATCAAAACCACACTCAGGTATCACCTCATGCCAGTCAGCATGGCCAAAATGAACAAATCAGGAGACTATAGATGCTGGAGAGGATGTGGAGAAACGGGAACCCTCTTGCACTGTTGGTGGGAATGCAAATTGGTGCAGCCACTCTGGAAAACAGTGTGGAAGTTCCTCAAAAAATTAAAAATAGACCTACCCTATGACACAGCAGTAGCACTGCTAGGAATTTACCCAAGGGATACGGGAGTACTGATGCATAGGGGCACTTGTACCCCAATGTTTATAGCAGCACTCTCAACAATAGCCAAATTATGGAAAGAGCCTAAATGTCCATCAACTGATGAATGGATAAAGAAATTGTGGTTTATACACACAATGGAGTACTACGTGGCAATAAGAATGAAATATGGCCCTTTGTAGCAACATAGATGGAACTGGAGAGTGTGATGCTAAGTGAAATAAGCCATACATAGAAAGACAGATACCATATGGTTTCACTCTTATGTGGATCCTGAGAAACTTAACAGGAACCCATGGGGGAGGGGAACAAAAAAAAAAAAAAAAAAAAGAGGTTAGAGTGGGAGAGAGCCAAAGCATAAGAGACTGTTGAGAACTGAGAACAAACTAAGGGTTGATGGGGGGTGGGAGGGAGGGGAGGGTAGGTGATGGGTATTGAGGAGGGCACCTTTTGGGATGAGCACTGGGTGTTGTATGGAAACCAATTTGATAATAATGTTCATATATTGAAAAAAGTAAATAAAAGAAAATTTCCAGAAACAAGTATAAAACAAGTAATAAAATAGCAATAAACCCATCAATAATTACTTTGGATGTAAAATGGAACACTCCAGTTAAAAGACATAAGGGGTCATAATGGATAAAAAAGCAAGACTCATCTATATGCTGCCTACAAGAAGCTCATCTTAGACCTAAAGACAGCTGCAGATTGAAAGTCAGGGGATAGAGAATGATGTATCATGCCAATGGACAATAAAACCCGAAGTAGCAATACTTCTAATGGACAAATTAGACTTTAAAACTGAAACTGTAAGAAGAGATAAAGAAGGGCACCATATAACAAAGGGGACAATCCAGTAAGATTTCACAATTCTAAATATTTATGTACCCAACATGAGAGCACCCAAATCTATATAATAACAAACATAAAGGAATATAATACTAAGACAAACACCCCACTCACATCAACAGACAGATCATCTAAACAGAAAATAAACAAGGAAACAATAGCTTTGAATGATATACTGGATCAGATACAATTAACAGGTCTATTCAGCACATTCCATCCTAAAGCAGCAGAATAAACATTTTCAAGTGCATATGGAACATTCTCTAGAATAGATCATAGACTGGATCACAAGACAGGCCTCAACAAATACAGAAAGACTAAAATCATACCATGCACTTTTTGTAACCACAATGCTATAAAAAATTGAAGTCAACCACAAGAAAAAAGAAGAGGTTAAACAACATGCTATCTAACAATGAATGGGTCAGCCACATAATCAAAGAAGTTAAAAAAAAATGGAAATAAAAGTATACATGGAAACAAAAGAGGGAAGTATACAGCAACACAGGCCTACCTTAAAAACCAAAACAAAACTAAACAACTCAAACAAACATTTTTATATACCAATAATCAAGCAGCAGAAAGACATTAAGGAATCAATCTAATTTACAACTTCACCACAAACAATAAGACACCTAGGAAAAAGCCCAACCAAAGTGGTCAAAGACCTCTAATCTTAAAAAATGTAAGACACTAATGAAAGTTGAAGAGGATACAAAGAGCAAAGGGAACCCATGCTCAAGGATTAGAAGAATATTGTTAAAATGTCTACACTATCAAAACCAATCTACATATTGAATGCAATCCTTATCAAAATGCTAATAGCCTTTTTCACACAACTAAAACAATCCTAAAATTTGTACGGAACCACAGAACACCTTGAATAGCCAGCAATCTTCAAGAAAAGCAAAGTTAAAGGCATTACAATTCTGGCTTCAAGTTATATTACAAGGCTATAGTGATCAAAACTGTGTGGTATTGGCACAACAATAGACAAACAGATCAATAGAGCAGACTAAAAAATCCAGATATGAACCCACAACTATATGGTCAATCTTTGGCAAAGCAAGAAAGAATATCCAATGGGGAAAAAGTCTCTTCAGCAAATGGTGCCGAGAGAACTGTACAGTGACATGTAGAAGAAAGAAAATGGATCACTTTCTTGCACCATAGGCAAAAAGAAGTTCAAGATAGATTCAAGTCTTAAATGTTAGACCTGAAACCATAAAATCCTAGAGAATACAGCTGTAATCTCTTTGACATTAGCCATAGTAACTTGCAAACGATCTGATAAAAGGATTATCTAAAATGTATGAAGTACTTATAAAACCAACACCCCAAAAAAATAATCCAATTAAGAGATGGATAGATGACATTAATATTTTTCCAAAAAAGACATCCAGAAGGCTAACAGACACATGATCACTCATCATCAGGGAAATGCAAATCAAAACTCCAATGAGGTATTGTATCACACTTGTCAAAAACGGCTGAAATCAACCACAGGTGTTGAGAATGTGGTGAAAGGGAAACGCTCTTGTACTGTGGGTGGGAATACAAACTGGTGCAGCCACTTTGGAGAACAGTATGAACGTTCCTCAAAAAGTTGAGAATAGAGCCATTTTATAATCCAGCAATTGTACTACTAGGTAGCTACTCATAGAATACAAAAATATTGATCCATGTACCTCACCGTTTATCACAGCAGTATCAACAATAGCCAAATTATGGAGAGCCCAAATATCCATCTACTGATGAATGGATAAAGAGGACGTGGTATATATAGAATGGAATATTACTCAGCCATGAAAAGAAGATTATAACCTTGCCATTTGCAATGACATGGAACTAGAAAGTATAATGCTAAGAGAAATAAGAGAAAGACAAACAGCATTTCAGTCATATGCGGAATTTAAGAAAAACAACGGGGAAAAAAGAGATAAACCAAGGAACAGACTTAACTCTACAAGACAAACTGAGGGTTACCTGAGAGGAGGAGGGTGGAGGGATGGGTAAAATAGGTGATGGGGATTAAGAGTACACTTGTGGGCGGCCGGGTGGCTCATTCAGTTGAGCGTGCAACTCTTGATTTCAGTTCAGGTCATGATCTCATGGTCATGGGATCCAGTGCTGCCCTTAGCACAGAGCCTGCTTGGGATTCTCTCTCCCTCACACACACTCTCTCTCTGCCCTTTTCCCACTAGTTTTCGGTCTCAAAATAAACATTTTAAAAAAGCATGCACTTGTGATTAACACCATGTGATGTTTCGAAGTGTTAAGCCGCTATATTGTATACCTGAAATTAATATTACACTGTCAGTTAAAAAACTTACATTAAAAGTAAAAAGTAATAAAAGTACACTTCTGGTAATGAGAAATGGATAGAATTGTTGAGCCACTAAACTGTACACCTGAAGCTAATTTAACACTGCATAGTAACTAGACTGGAATTTTATTTTTTTTCATTTTTATTTTATTTTTTTTTTTTTTTTTACATTTATTTTTGGGACAGAGAGAGACAGAGCATGAACGGGGGAGGGGCAGAGAGAGAGGGAGACACAGAATCGGAAACAGGCTCCAGGCTCTGAGCCATCAGCCCAGAGCCTGACGCGGGGCTCGAACTCCCGGACCGCGAGATCGTGACCTGGCTGAAGTCGGACGCTTAACTGACTGCGCCACCCAGGCGCCCCTAGACTGGAATTTTAAAAAAAAGAAAGAAACTGGTACGCCCAGTTATTCAGTGCTGAAAGGAAAGGAGGTACAAGTCATGACAAAAGGAACCTTAAACGTACATTACTAAGCAAGAGAAGCCGATGGGAAATCCATACTGTACAATTCCAACTATATAACATTTGGGGAAAGGCAAAGCTACGGAGACAGTAACCAGTGGTTGCAGGGAGGAAGGGAAGAGGAAACAGAACACAGAGTTTACGTAGGACAGGGAAGCTCTTCTGTGTGATCCTATGGTGGATACAGGCCATTATCTCTTCGTCTAAACCCACAGCACATGCAACACCAGGGTTTAATAGTGTGAAGTACGGACTTCAGAGGACAACATGTTTGTTGTGGGTTCATCGGTTGTAACAAGTGATGGTGGGGGTGAGAAGAAGCAGAAGGCTGTGTGGAGAAGGGGTACATAGGAAATCTGACTTGACTCGGTAACCCCCACCCCAGTGCCCAGTAGGAATTGTATGGAGAAGTTCCCGCGGACAAAAAAGCACGTTCCTTTGGAGATCTTTAGCACCAAGGGTAGTGAGGTTCCACACAGCAACTTGAACGGAACTTTCTCTGTTCAAACAGATCACCCCAGAACGCCCAGCGATCACCTGACAAGACATGAATAAGGGGACCAAGGCCTTACAATTACACAAGCGAGCGAACTCATGTAGTGTCATTTTCCATTATTTTATTTTCACCTCCAGGTTGGACAGGCCTCCTAGTGATTTTGGTATGCATGATCTCTAATCTAGGTTTAAAAGAAAAAAGGAAAGAAAAAAGGCCCTAAGTTTGATTAGTCCTATTTCCATTTTACACACAGACTCAGCACAAGTACGCAATTCTTGTCCAACGTCATGCAGGCAGGAAGGGGTGGATTCCAGATTTGATCCTGCTGGATAGAGAAGTCACACTTTCAAAAAATCAATGGCAGAACCTTGAGCTGCAATTTGGAAATGATGATTTTCTCATATACTAGGCTTCCCAATTTCAGTGGAAACTTCCACAAATTGGTTGCATAGTCACTGCCACGATACAGCAAGTGTAGCTGCCACTTTAATTATTCACAGTGATTAATTCACAAGGGAAAGAATCAGTGTCCCACACTTGCCAGCTTCAGGTTCTCGATTTTGAATGCCTTTATTATTTACCATTTGCCTTGGATTTATCTATTGTTGCACAGCAGTTGTATTTTACAAATTGGCTTTTGAAAAAGAAAAATTCAACCCCCTGAAAGTAAAAATGCCGTTTTACAAACTTTTAGAATAATTTCTAAATTATTCTTTTGGGATAGGGATATTTTATGTGGACCATCCTCTGCCCTGTTGAACTTTCCATCTTTTTTATCTCTTCCCGGAGATTTTTTTCTTCCCACGGGAAAAACAAAGAGGTTTGTTAAACTTTTAGCTCAGCATTCAGTCAATGCTATTACCCTTCCTGGGTAGCAAAGCAATCTTGCCGTAACACTGTAAAGAAAGAAGCACCTTGAGCACACAATGGAAGAGTTAGATATCCAGAAATTATTTAATTTTCCCAATCACCAAGAATGAAGCCACCAGACGCCGCACTTGACGTTCATTGTAGCAGTGAGGCTGTAACTAAGGAAGAGTCAGGGAAATAATTGTTTGTCGGGCCCACAGACTTCAGAATTGCAGTAGGGGATATAGAGGCTACATTATCTCCTGAGAGTTCCCCACTGCCAGAGTTAATTCGTGGATGTCTGTGTCTCTGCAAAAGCAGCTTAAAAGGATTTGAACAAGATAATTCCATGCAGCATCCCTTCTGCTGTGCTGTAGGGCACAAGTTCTAGAAGGGAAAGAAAAATCAGTGTGCAGCGTTGATAACATTAAGCTATTTAGTGTATTATCTTTTAAGCAGGATTTTTATTTTGTGCCTATCAGTTGTACATACATAATAAAATTACCTAATATTTACTGAGCATTCACAGCTACATTCATCTTGGAGATAAAGTAGCTGAGGATAAACGGGACCCAGTAACACGATCAGGTGTTGCAGTCAGTTTACACAAACCAGCCTCACACCAAGTTGGATCATCCTGATGCAGAGACTAAGCCACTCTGCACAATCAATACGGTCTCCTTATCTTGGTCTCTTTGCACTGGCCTCACGAGAACCCAGCTCTTTCCTCGCTGGAATACTGCTTATAAAATGTGTCCTTCCTTTCAATAACCACTTACAGTTGGAAAATTGATTCTTTTCTGTTTGAAAGCAATTCCTGTTTTTGCATGAAAAAGACACTTTAAGGCCAGCAACCTTTACTCCCTGCAGTTCTTCAAGTATAACTCAGACAAATAACCTCCTTATATTTTCTGAGTGAATCAAGCCATCAAAAAGATTAAAAATCACCACATATGTATACTTGCTATGCTGAGCCTCCACGAACCTCATAGCATTAGTTTTCTGTCAACAAAACGCATCCTGAGGCATTATATTTCACTTTTTACAGACAGGGTAAGTGAAGAGTCCTAAGATGTCGGTGTCAGTGCCAGAAAAACAATCTTCTGCCCTACCTATCTTTAATTAAGGCTTGTAGATGACGATAAATCCATTTAAAAAAATGAACGTATGAACTATTGAACCAGATCACTGCTGACTTTTAGCAGAAATGAGTGAAAACTCTTTAGCGTGTAAACCTAATTACAGCCATTTACAAATATAGAATGTAAACAGCAAAGCCATGATTTATCCATCTTTCCGGGAAGTCTCAATGTCCAATGGAATTCGTTACTGATTAACTGTTTCCTATCTTTTTCAGGTGGCAAGTGACTAAGCTCATTTATGTTTGCTTTTTCTTAATTTCCAACATTTCAGATGTAATTTATTCTTTATATTCCAGGGAAGGAATCCTACAGACTGGCTTCATAATGTGCCAATTTAGGCTGAAATACATTTCTTTCCTTAAAAATCAAATAATCTTTATTCTGTTCTGGGATTCACTTCAAGATTATATTTTGGATATCAGGATTTAAAACTAGAAAAGAAAATCCAACTCTGACCACTATTCTCAACTCCAGAATAAGAGTATCAGTCCTCAAATTCCTATTTTTGTAAATAAACAATGGTCACCATTTGCATCTGATACATAAAGGCAGTTAACCACATATTCACAAGTTAGATCAAACCAGGGGACAGGAGAACAGGGTAACATACAAGCATTGTCCCTATCAAGTTGAATGCCAAGTATAATTTTGGAGTTTTACATTGGACAGGTTATTAGCTCTCAGATACACTCAAGAATTATGCTGAAGGAAATGGGATGGACTTTTCCAGGACCTTGGCTCGACATCTCCTCAAGATGGAGTTCCGCATTCATGAATGCTCTAGTAAGTTACTGATAAGGCGCCTCCGGGCACTTTGGGTATTTCTATAAAGAATCTGTCTTAGTAGTATTTATGAAGATGTAGCTCTATTTTCTATCAATAACAGATCAAGGAAAAAAAATAAAGGTCCAACATTCCAGTTTCTAGAATCTACACTAGAAGTTTTAAAGATGAGGTGACTGTAGACCCTTAAAGAGAAATACAGAATACACAAACGAACGATAAACACTAAAACAGAATTTTCAGTAGAACATATGATGGTGATGATCAGTAAGAGAGATCCCGTGCAAGATTTTCTTTTCCTTTTTAATTCCTTTAAGTAACAACCTCCCCATGACCAACAAAATAGAACATCCAGACACTCCTTGTTATTGGAACTTTAGCCAGTATCATGCATAGCCTCATTTCAGAGGAGCAAGTAGTGGTAACTATGGTAAGCCTGATAGCACATTAGCACCTAAGGATAAATACCATTCAAATGTAATTTTTTTTTTAGTCAAGGTGACCAATTACATACATGTGCCTATACTATAGTCCTATAGTAGGGACTATAGTCCTAACTATAATCCTACTGACAGAACACAGAGAACACAAAAAGGGATGAGTCACCAACAGTGAAGAGAAGAAAATGGCGTCCACAGCTGGTGTGGTGTTACCCACAGAACAGAAAATGCAACAAGCTTGAGAAAGAGGAAAAGGGGATGGAGGAAGATGATGGGCCCAATCTGCCCCAGGGTGGGGTAACTTTGGGCACGAGCAGGGGCTCCAGGGGATGCTGTGTTCAAGTGAAAGCCTGATACTTAGCTTTGAACCTAAGCTAGCCTCTACACCAGTGTCCTTGAGGCCATGCCACAAGCACCAACACCACACGGTTCTGCATTTTCCCAGGTATGTGCTTGCAAGTTTAACAAGGCCTTCTAGTAACAAGGGCTCAATGGATATGCTGATGCACATTGTGAAATTTGCTAATAATGGCCATAAATGAAAGATAAAAAGCATCAAAATAATGGTTAATAAACTTGAATCAAATTCAGTCCCCATGTTGAATTTTTATACAGCCCAGCAGCTAAGAATACTTTTAGACACCTAGAAATGATCTGAAAATCAAATTCATTCTCCATGGATAGTCTTATTGGAATGCAGCCACACCCATGATTGCTTGCGTATCATTTACCATCACATTAGCACTACAACACCAGAGACAGACTCTACAGCCCGCAAACTCTAAAATATTTACATGGGAAGCATTTGCTGAGGACTGTTCTATAATGAAACAAGGCATAATGGAAAATTCAAACAGCAAAATTAGATGCCAGAATAGAGTTACTATCAAAGTTTTGAGAAATGATTCTTCAACTAGAGTTCTATACGTGGAGAAGTTACACTCAAATATAAAAGGAGAATCCATGTGTTTTCCAACACAAGGACTCAGAAAATTTATCTTCTGTGATCCATTCTTAGTATCTTATTTGAGGATGTTTTCTAGCAAACTGAAGGGAGAAAGTGGGAAGGCACTAGATTCTTGAAACAGTTTGAGTTGCGAACACCAGGAAAAACGTTAACGATTACAGTTGTGTACCACTTTTCAATGCTTTTCACGGGAGATAAGTTTTAAGAAAAAAATGCGACATAAAAATGAAAATCCACCCATTAACTCATAGTCTAATACAAAGAAAACTAAAATATGAAGAATTATAAGAATGCCTAGTAGGAAAATTATCCTGTGAGTTGCTTAGGAATCTAAACACTGAAGTCATAAAAAATGAAGTCTACTTACAGAACACTATATGGTCCAGAAAAAGGGCAGAAAGTCGTAATTGTCAGAATATAAATGCTTTACTCATGTTTACCCTTTACAGCCAGCCTATGAACAAAGCAAGAATGTCCTGGCTTTCATCCTCAATGCAGAGTATAATAATTAACTTTGAAAATGTGAAAATAAGAGTTTTGCTGATTGTAGGAGACTTACTTTGGAGAGGAAGGTCAGGGGACAGATAGCCTCCTTCTATATGGAGAATTGAGATACTGGCCAGTGTGCAGAACAGAATCAAGATAGTGGTTAAAAATTAGAAAATATGGACACCAGAAAAAAATTTAAATGGGAATTACAGACTCTAATATCTAGGACATAGGAATGCAGGCGACACATAGACGAAAATATGTACCCGGCTATTAATATCTCAACAAGGCACCAACCTAAAATTTCTGTTTTTCAGATATCTAAATGGTCACGAAGAACACACAGGCAAGAGTCCAACTCTTGGATGCCATTTTTATAACCTCACCTATAAGGTCACAAAATAAACCAGAGAAAAAGTCAAGATAACAATAGAGAAATGTTAGAAGAAACAGGAAGATAGGTAGTAATGGCATCAAATACCTTTAAGGTCAAGTTCTCTTTATTGTTGACTAGTCAAGGAAAACGGTTTTGGAACATTGGAGGCAAACCTTAAGACTACCCAAAGCAGAAGTTATAAAGTCCACCCCCTGATGAGGAAGAGATGGGGTTGGAGCACACAGCTTTTCACATGCTCCCGTGACAGTAGTCCTGTTACGTTTTTTTTTTTTTGTTTTTTTTTTTCCCTGTCCTGTTACTTTTTAATTGGATGTTGTAGAAATATTCACTGGCAAAACAGCAAAAACGATTTTTAACATATGGGCAGTTTTATCATATATAAGAACTATTATGTGTTGAGTTTGTAAAGTATAACACAGTCAAATTCTGAAGCATTGAGAGTGCAAACTCGGGATTTTAAGGCATGTGAAAAAACCTGAAATGCAGAGGGCAGGATGGTGGGTCTGACAGGGCCAAGGCTCAAACTGCTAAAAGCCCAGTAAGGAGATTTGTTCCTGAGACACCAGATTTTCTGTCTGGGAAAGCACCATGCTAAGATATTGATGGCAAGGATTTACTCTTAAATAGCAATACCAAGAGTTGGAAACCGTAACACGAGTGAAAGGAAACATCAGAGTAGAGATTTTCAGCATCTCTCTGCACAGGTCAGTGTTAGCAGAGACGGGCTCCACGGACAAAGAATGGACAAGGGAGACACCAGCAATTATCAGTGCTGTTAATGCATGACAGAGAAGTGATGATGTTCTCGCAATAGTGGTTTGGAGGCCAAAGGTTTTGTTCACTCAGGATGCCAAGTCATGCTTGCCAGTCAGACTTTTGAAGATGTGGTCAGCAGGAAATAATCCCATAAGTATCAATTACAGGATAGCAAGTCAGAAAACAACGGGATGGCTGATCACAAGTAGCATCACTAGGGCCATTACGACCAAGACAAAACAAAAAAACAAGTGCATTATGTCTATTACACAAAGCTGCTCTCCTTTACGCAATCTTTACAGTAGAAACCTGCAAGAATTTAAATTTGTTTCTTTTAAAATAATTATCCGAAAGCTACCTTCATAGATTACTACAGTGCCTTTTCTTGGGGGAAATGTGCACACCCACAGGATCAACCAGCAGTGAGAGACACGCTAGAAACTAAGCTAGACCTGGGTCTTAGAATGCGGGTCTGACTGAATCCAGACACCTCCCATTTCTGTGTGGGCCACAGCTCATAATACCTGTGTGCCACTTAAAAGAACCAGCAAGCACTCTGACATTGATGTGTGTTTATTTAACGCACAAGTCCACTGGCTGGATTAGGGTTGGCTGATCCAGGTTGGTTTGTGTGTGCTGCATAGACCGTTCATACTTCTCACTGGACAAGTGAACCCAGACATGCTTGTCTCCTGTGAGAGAATTCTACCTGTAGCTCAGGGAGTCTTTCACTGTGCTGCGTCCAGTCTACTCATAAGCTCAAAGAAAGGCGAGAGATAAAGAAACACTAACGGAAATGAAGACTTGAGGTTTTTTTGCACTTCCATCTCTGCCTATATTGCCCATCCCTCCGTGCATGTGGTCTGTTCTATCCACTGGAGCCTGTAACATATTAATCCTAGTTTAAAACATTTGCTAATCCCCACACCTCTGCCACGTCTGGTTCTGATGCTTGCTCTGTCCTTCCATAAATGTGTCTTTTGCCTTTAGGTATGCCTTGCGTGGTTTTGTTTTTTTCTGGGTAAGGGGCCCGGATGCACTAAGTAAAGGGAACAGCTATAAAAAGGTCTTTTGTGATGTGGTGGGGATAAGGGAGGGGAAAGTAACCATTCTGTGATCAGACCCCAGGCTCTTAATTGATCTATGCTTCTGAAGTTCAGCTCCTCCCCCTCCCCTCTTTTCCACCCTCTTTCCAGTTTTTCTTCTGCCCCTTTGGTGGGTCAAGACGGCTAGAGTAAGTGGGAGCATTTCCGCCTATTTCCCTTCCCCTCTGTAGAAGGCTGCAGCTGCTTGGATTGGGGCATTGCTGTTCTCCAGGTTAGACTCTCCTAGTCACTGTGGGAATTTAGGCACAGGTTCAGGGGTTTCCCCCAGGGCAGGCCCTTCTAAGAACAGAGTATTCAGGCGTATTTCAAAGTGGTTCCTTTCCCCCTCTCCCTGCTAGAAGCAGGCGGGGGGGGGGGGGGTGTCTTTTCTCCATTTTCCCCGTGGGCTCCTAGATGTAGATCTCACAACACCGTCGGGGTCCCCCTATCATGGGATCCTCCTGGGGAGATTTTAACTCTCAGAGTTGTTCACACACGGCCTCTAGCAGGTCAACCATGGTTCAGGTTTTCCTCCCCTTGGAGGCTGCTCTGGTCAAGCCAAGACACCCTGTTCTCACCTGCCTCTAGTCTGGGAGGCAGTGCTTTGTCCCGGATCTCCCCGCCTGACAGGTCCGAGAAGAGCGGTTCATTTTTCAGTCGGTTCACTTCACACACTCAGGGAAGGATTGGGGACTTCAAACGTCCTTAACATATGGAATAGAAAAAACCCTACTGCACTGACTGGACATCCAATGCTAGGTCAGCCAAGCTGGTTTCCAAGCTCATGCTGTCTTGATGCTAAGGTGTCCCAAGGCCACCAGAGAGTTAGGAACAGGTGGATGTGAACGGGAAAACTTTTTGGCATTTTATTAGGACTCTTCTAGGGTTGCCACTATCTCTTGGGTTTGGTTTTTGAATACATGCTCCTCAGGTTGAAATTAACCAGAGGCTTCTAACAGTTCTGGAGAAGCTGGTTCTGATGATTTTTAGAAGAGTAAAACCAATGTTTTGGAATATAGGATTTTTGAAGGTCCCTATTGCACCATTTTAAAAGTGCTTTTCATTAGATATTTTAAATATGAATACTCCTGTGCTTATCCCTCCTGAGAATATTTAGTGGAAATTTCTTAAGAATATTCAAGACATGGTCCTAGATCTTACCCTTTTTAGTTCTTAAAGATGTATTCTATGTAAACAAAAGGTAAAAATTAACACTTTAAGGTTTATTTTGAGGCATGGGCAGAGAGAAAATCCCAAGCAGTCTCTTGCACTGTCAGTACTGAGCCCGATGTAGGGCTCGAACTCATGAACCATGAGTTCATGACCTGAGCCAAAAATCAAGAGTTGGATGCTTAACCCATTGGGCCACCCAGAAGCCCCCAAAACTAACATTTCTTAAGAAATATTCCAATAGAAACATCATTCTAAAATTAAAGTAACCAAGTAATTCAACACCAGTGTTTTGTTTTTGTTTTTGTTTTTGTTTTTTTTTTTTTTACTTCCTAACATAAGGTAGCAAGTAATCTTTACATTGAATAGCATGTATTTATTTGGTACACACTATGTGCAAACTACGAAATAGTCAGATGTGGTATTAATGCTCAAGACCCCCCTTTAACTCAGTGTTATAGGATTTGTCTGCCAAAAATAGGAGCCAGCATTTAAAATTACAACAAGGAGTAATAAATTAGGGTTATGAAATTTAAGCACAACATTTAACATGGATATTAGCAAAGACTGAGCTAGAGGAACCAGAGAGGAGATGAATGCTGATAAAGAGTCATTACAGTGTCATTTCAAAAGTTAACATTTACGGAAAAGACTTTTCTAATTCAAGATTCTGCTGCCTTTTTATAAATCTGGTGACCTCACATAGGTGGTTATGTTCCTGTTCATGTTCTTTTGATAACCCTCCGTCTCAAAGACAAAAAAAAAAAAGGTATACTAAGTTTTATTTAGGTAATCTCTATACACAACATGGGGTTCACACACACAACCCTGAGATCAAGTCACCTGGTCCTTTGAGCTAGCCAGGCACCCCTATACCTTGTTTTCATAACTAGTAGAAGTCTTAAGACTTCTGTGTTATTCTAAAAGATATCCATGGATCTATTCAGTCTTTTGCATTTTCATATATTAGTTCCTGCCACACATTTGCGCACACACACGTGAACACATATGCACAGATGTGACTTTAATCAGACTGCTTGAATCTATAATAGGGGGGTTGAATTCATCTGAATCAATTAGATTCCCAAATGGAAAAATGCATGAATCATGACCCCTACCCTTTCTAGACAGAAATGAATCCCAGGTTATTGATTTAAATGTAAGAGAAAAACTGTATTTAGATATATTGGGGATATTTAGATATCTGTTTAAGGTGTATTTTCTTTCCCTCTCATCTGATATCTGACTCACTACTATCAGTCTAATTCAGTTTTCACCTGAAGCCTGTCTTAGAGGTTAAATATCTGCCATGATTCCCACCACTTGAGTAGTTGTTGACAGAAAAACATACACTCAACTAGTGGCCACGTATTTGGGGTTTAATCCTGGTTCTTCTGAATTAAATATCCAACTAAAAGCAGTATGGAGTGAATCATAGTGAACATTTACTGAATTATTATGTTCTTGGCACCATACTAAGATTTTTTTAATCCACATGACCTATTATGACTACCTTCTCATTTGAAGACAAGGAGTCTAATGAATTAAGAGCCAATAGAGTATTGGTTAAGAACATGGGCTCTAGGCCAAACTTCCTGGCTCTGGTATTTTACTGTGTGATTTGGGGGAAGTTAGCTAACGATACTAGTGAGATACACGGTATTCCAACGATCAGGTTTTGTTTTTTTTTAATATATGAAAAAATTAAAATTTGGTCAAGTGGTATTTACAAGGTTTTTTTGTTTGTTTTTTTACTATACTATCTCTTATAATTGCCTTCATTCTATGTTAAAAACATTGGGGCACCTGGGTGGCTCCAGTCGGTTGAGCGACCGACTTCAGCTCAGGTCATGATCTCACGGTTTGTGAGTTCATGCCCCACATCAGGCTCTGTGGTGACAGCTCAGAGTAAACATTAAAATTAAAACAACAAAAACAAACCCAAAACATAACCCCCATTGTTCTACGATATTTTTCAATTAAGTATTTTTCTGCTTAATTGTATGTGTTTTTGCTGGAATGAGCTCTATAGATGGAATAAAATTCACCTAGCCTTTAACTGTTGCACACAGCTAATTTTAATAAGGCCAGGGATAGAACCTAAGTGCTAAGAACCCACTAATTCTCCTTATACTAGACCGTAGACCCTTCTGGTGTTCATTTCACTCAATATATACTAGAGGAAAAAAAAAAAAAAAGCTGTATTTATTTGTATTTGGTTTTTTAGGAGTAAAATTATCTAGTTTTTTTACTTTTTAATATATCATTGCTCACAGGCACAAATCCATGCAGAAAACACTCATGTGCACACACACGAACTATTAATGCCGCAGGCTTCTTTAGGACTATCAAAGTGAGAAACAAGTTCATGTTGTTAGTGTTACCTTTCAAATAGATTTCAATGTCTATCAAATTAGAGACATAACAGCAGTTCAATATCAAAACTCAAATGAAGGTCAGAAACATGATGATCATGACATCTAGTTGACAGGGTTAAAGAGTGTTTTTTTTTTTCTCCCAGTTTTAGGAAACTCTCACATCCTATTCAACCCTTAGTTTCATCTTCACTTCTACCTTCTAATATCAATACAAAGATGTGGGAAATTTTATCCATTCTACAAGCAAAGGTAAAGAAAATGAGTTTACGTAACTTAAGCCGATTCTTTCTGTGTATACACATTCGAGACTGAAAAAATCCATTCTTCCTCCATTGAACCATTATGACAAACCGCATGCTGGGCTATGTCACACAATCAGAGGGAGCTCAGATCTTGCTGGGGATATTTGGATAACGACACAAGTAGACTTTTTGAAGACTATTGAAGCTATGATTACATCTTTAAAATCATATGAAACCTTATTTCTTGCTAATAACTCAGCACAGCGTATGAAAACTAATAAGAGATTTTGACAGACAATATTACAACATTAGTCTCTACCCCATTGTAACAAGACTTTGTTTTAGCCATTCACACACAATGAGAAGATAAAGGATTGTAACATGTTGGGTAGCTGGTAGATTCTCCAGCTGTTTTTTTGAAAAGATAATTTACTCACTTGGGTAAATGCAGTTCATATTGCGGCAGAACCATGAGAATATAAGAAGTAGGTAACACGTTATCAGGACTGATGATTAATAAAGAAAATGGAAAGCATCTGGCCAACATGAAGGCTTTACGAATAAGAGAAAGGTCCTAAAGTAGAAAAACATGTGGAGAGCTAACGTTGGTAAACAAAAATCTTCTGAAATAAAAAATGGAAATTACGACGTGCAGGGATTACAGCCTAGAGAGTGGATACTCATTTGGTGAGAAGAACCTTATAACTAGTAGTCAAGGGCATCATAAATAATAGTAAGCAGAAAGCCTTACAGAAGAGAACTCTATACAATATTAACAAAAATATGGGAATGCAGGGTATTTTGTTATTTCTATAAAGTCCAACAGTGACAAAGCAAGAATTGGTCTACAGAGGCATGGTTTTAACATGTTAGCAGGGAATGACTGAGAACAGGTGAGGTGGTCTCCCTCTGGGGTATAATTTGCAGATCAAATGTGATAACCTTCATAGATGACTAACCTGCAAAAGAGGTCTCATGACCAATTAGGATTAAAAATAATCCCATCTCGGGGCGCCTGGGTGGTGCAGTCGGTTAAGCGTCCGACTTAGGCCAGGTCACGATCTCGCGGTCCGGGAGTTCGAGCCCCGCGTCAGGCTCTGGGCTGATGGCTCAGAGCCTGGAGCCTGTTTCCGATTCTGTGTCTCCCTCTCTCTCTGCCCCTTCCCCGTTCATTCTCTGTCTCTCTCTGTCCCAAAAATAAAAAAAAAAATTTTAAAAAATAAAAAGAATAATCCCATCTTAAGTCACATTTACCAGCATATACCCCAGTGTAATAGCAATTGACACGTCATTTCCAACCTGGAGGCCCATAAAAATGAGGCTGTGTTAGGGCCATAATGGCAGAGTATCTTAGAGCAGCTGGGTGGAGGGTGGGCGTGGGCGGAATGGAGCTATGGAAGGACGATGGCAGGGAACGGAGCGTGTACCGTGTACCCCAATAACCACATCAGGTAGACTTCTTCAGAGGAGAAAGAATGCAAGAAAACCCACATCACAGCTCACAATTCTGTCTAGGTCCATCACTAAGTCAACAAAGGAAAACTAAGGACACGTTCCCATTTCACCTGTCAAGAGACTTCTCGGCATCAACTATGGAGGGCACGACAACGCAGCAAACTACTGAGGCGGGAGCCAGGGAACATGTAATGAATCTAATTCCCATCCAGCTGCACCTAGGCCTAAGTGTGGTCCCCAAATGCATATTCACGGAGTTTCCTAACGAGGTCACATGTGAACCATCCTAAGTCCGTAAATCATATAGGCCCTTTTTAAATCTTTACTACACTTGCCTGGGGACTGAGAATAGACAATAAAGAAGATCAACTCACTTCCAAACACTTGTTTAAACACAGTTCAAGTTTCTTCTATGGCAAGAACGTTCTATTTGATAAAAGGGATTTCTGTGATGCTGATGGGATTGCGCCACTGTTTAAACACTAGAGTTGGGATGGGGGGTCAGAGCTCTAAAGAGAATACTTCTTTTCTTTCAAATACCAGAGAGTAACAATGTGTATCTTTAATGCCACTGCCTAAGTTTAGCAGCAGATACCTATAATTTTGAGGGGATATGGGAGAAAAAACTAAAGTGTGTCTTGCTAAAATATAAAGTGCCAAGAACTCTTTCTCTCGCCCTCTTCTCCCACTAGATTCTGCAAACAACCCCAAACTACACCCTTTCTGGAAATCAAACGAGACAAGGGAACACAGACTATGGGGTGAATGTGGGTTTTATTTACCCCAATTCTGGTTTCTGTAACCTGTGGAAGTGAGACAACTTCAACGCAGTCCCTGAACAAGGTTCCATCCTCACATCCACACGCTTCTCCCCACGGTTCCTTTACCTCGTGTCCTGCCGATTGCTAAACCCTCGGCTGACTGAAATTTTGACCACTCCCCTCGTTAAGAAATACTCCATTCTGACTTAGTTGGTTCTGAAAACCTGTGCTTCTTGGTTATCCTACTAACCCTTTCTCAACCTTGAATTAGATCTGCTTATTTAGAAATCATCTTCCATCACTAACCTTGAAACTGCACTCTAGCTCTTTTCCACCAGCTCCCTGGATCTGCACTTTCCTGCGGGTTCCTAGTGCTCTCAGCAGGGAAATAGGGCACAACACGACTCCACGGGAGAGGAGACTGGCTGATGGGGGAAAAGGGAAAAGAAAGGAACAGAACAGCCAATGGTAGAATGCCCTTGTCGGTAACTAGAAGATATGGTTGTAGAAACAGAGGAAACCTAAACACCTTGGGATAGAAATTAAAAAAAAAAAGTCACTGGCCAACCTGGAAGCTTACTCAGTGAGAAACCGCATCTCTATATCCATAGATGCTTGGCAGGGCCAGAATGAACCACATGATCCTTTAGTAGCAAACTCTTACACAGGCGCACATGCACACAGGCACCAGAAGGTGGTGCACACGGTTTCCAAAGCTAATTAAAGATGCAAAAGGGGAAGGGGAAAAACAAACAAACAAACAAAAAACCTCCCCTGATTAGGGAGTTAACTGCTTTCCCTGTAGGAGCTTTTTAATGGAGGACCTTTTCAAGGCCAGAAGTTTTACCACCTACCGGATGAGAGAAGCTGGAAATTCTCTGATCTTCTGGGAAATCTGAATATACAAATTCTACCTTGACACACATCAGGCAAAGCTAAACAAATAAGATGTGAAGCTGAAGATCATGTAGAGATGTTTCTATATTCCATAAGTTTTAACAGCTATTTTAACAGCTTTACTTTTAAACATTTTGAGGAAGTGTAGGTTTCTAATGGTTTTCAAACAGAAAAGGAAGTCTATTTCTGCATGGGGCCATTTTGTTATGTATATGCTGTATATGGCGAGATAAATACCCACAAGAGACATGGACAGGATCTAATTCCCCTACGAGGAACAAACTGCCAGGTGACACCCTCTTTCCAGGCTATTACAGATGCGGTTGCTATGGGAATGACCAAGCTAGAACTGATTGCTCTTGGAGATGGATGTGAGGCACTTCTTGGTCTACTCTGGCAAGGTCAGTGGGTGCTACGAGATTGAACCTGGTTTGACTCCCCTGCTCCCTATTGCTGGCTTTCTTGAGAAATAAGTAACTTACAAATAAAATTTCAAGGTACTTTTTTTCAAAGTGGTTATGCCATTTGTTATTTTTTTTAAGTATGAAGTTGTCATATTGGTTTCCATACCACACCCAGTGCTCATCCCAACAGGTGCCCTCAATACCCACTACCCACCATCTCCTCCCTCCCACCCCCCCATCAACCCTCAGTTTGTTCTCAGTTTTTAAGAGTCTCTTATGGCTTGCAACTCCCTTCCCCTCCCCCATGGTCTTCTGTTAAGTTTCTCAGGATCCACGTAAGAGTGAAAACATACGGTATTGTCTTTCTCTGCATGACTTATTTCACTTAGCATAACTCTCCAGTTCCACCCACGTGGTTATAAAAGGCCAGATTTCATTCTTTCTCATTGCCAAGTCGTATTCCATTGTGTATACAAACCACATCTTTATCCATTCATCAGTTGATGGTCATTCAGGCTCTTTCCATAGTTTGGCTATTGTTGAAAGTGCTGCTATAAACATTGGAGTACAAGTGCCCCTATGCATCAGCACTCCTGTATCCTTGGATAAATTCCTAGCAGTGCTATTGCTGGGTCACAGGGTAGGTCTATTTTTAATTTTCTGAGGAACCTCCACACTGCTTTCCAGAGCGGCTGCACCAGTTTGCATTCCCACCAGCAGCTCAAGAGGGTTCCCATTTCTCTACATCCTCTCCAGCATCTATAGTCTCCTTATTTGTTCATTTTAGCCACTCTGACTGGCGTGAAGTGGTACCTGAGTGTGGTTTTGATTGGTCTTTCCATGAGGAGTCACACCCGAAAAACAAATAATCCAGTGAAGAAATGGGAAGACATGAATAGACCCTTCTCTAAAGAAGACATCCAGATGACCAACAGGCACATGAAGATGCTCAAAATTTCAAGGTATTTAAAGTATAGTATACAGTGTGAGGACTTGACAGATGTACCCCATGAAAGGATTTCCTCCACTGAATCAATACATCCATCACCTCACATATTTAAGTTCTATTCTGGGAGTGAGTGCACTGAAGTGCTGCTCTTGGGGAATTTCCGTTACGTACACAGTGCTCTCACCTATAGTCGCTACGTTATCCGTTAGCTCCTGAGACATCCGACCTCTCCCTATTTCCTCCGCCCACTCAAAACAATGAGTTGGCAGCTGGCCAACGGCTGTCATTGCCGGTAGACTTAGAACAGTGGCTCCTGTTCTGGGCCCCATTCACCAGAGGCCTCAGGTATTACAGACCTGCTCAACATAGATTAGACAACCGGGTGCCTGGCTCACCTCTGACTTCGGCTCAGGTCACGATCTCATGGTTCATGGGTTCAAGCCCTGCATCAGGCTCTGTGCTGACATTGCAGAGCCTGGGAGCCTGCTTCGGATTCTCTTTCTCTCTCTGCCCCTCCCCCACTCATCCTTTTTGTCTCGCTCAATAAATATTTTTAAGAATTTTAAAGGCAAGTTGACTTATCCAAATCTCACTCTCAAAATGAATTCCATATATTCTTCCCTAATGATGTGCCAAACATCAACTTTTGTGCTCCTTCTGTTTCAATTATGGCTTTAAGGATATTCTTGAACAAGCACAGTAATCATTAACAGCTGACATGGAAATTTTGTTTAAAAGTTCTATTATAGAATATATAGGTATAGGATTGGAAACTGATGAAAATCCTATAAATGCAAATGATTTTAAAGATTCAGATCAAGTTAATGGAAGTATTGAAGATATTTGTGGAAATTCAGCAGGTGTATTAAGAACTCCCATCTCAAGGTAGAAAACAAGCAGATAGAGGAGGTTTAATTCTGGAAGGACTTTAGTTTTAAGAGAGAAACTCCCAATATATAAGAAAATGGGCTTATTTTTATATTTTTTGTGATAGTTATCATAGATGTATCGCTTACACAGGTATAAAATGTTCAATTTTTAAAATTTTATTGACCATCCGAGTTGCTAGTGCTACAAAAGAGAAAAACTGAGTTGAAATACACCAAAACCCACAACTGGGAAGTTCCCATAGATACAGACTTTTACCTGAGGAGCAAAGGGTTGATCTTCCACATCAGAGAGAAGAACCCCCAAAACATTTGGCTTTGAAAACCAGTAAGAAGTATGCTCAGGAGAACCACAGCATAGACAATGGAAAAAAGACAGTTTCTTCACTAAATAGTTCTGGGGACACTGGATAGCTACATGCAAAAGAATGAAGATAGAAGTTAGTGGTCCATCATACACAAAAGTTAACTCAAAAAAGGGGCATCGGCAGGGGGGGTGGTCTCACTTGGTTAAGTGCCCGAATGCAGCTCAGCCCATGATCTCATGGCTGGTGGGTTCAAGCCCCATGTCGGACTCCGTGCTTACAGCTCAGAGCCTAGAGCCTGCTTCAGATTCTTTCTCTGCTCCTCCCCGCTCACACAGTCTCTAATACAAGTAAATTTTTTTTTAATTAACTCAAAATGGATTAAAACTTGAAGACCTGAAAGCATTAAACTCTTGGGGGAAAAAAAGTGGTAAGTTCCTTGACATCAATTTTAGTGATTTTTTTTTTTGACTCCAAAGGCAAAGGTAACAGAAGCAAAAAAAAAGAAAAAAAACAAAACAAAAAACAAAACTAAGACTACAGCAAACTAAGAAGCCTCTGGACAGTGAAGGAATCAATCAATAAAACGATAAATGGGAGAAGGTATTTGCAAATCACATCTATAAGGGTTAATATCCAAAATAGATAAAGAACTTCTACAATAACAAAAAAGCAGCAATCCAATGAATAAAATGGGCAGAGAGGCTGAATAGAGATTTTTCCAAAGATGACACAGATGGTCAACAGGCACAGGAGATGTTGTTCAAGATCACTCATCAGGGAGACTCAAACTGAAACCATCAGGAGATACCACCTCACACCTGTCAGACCGGCTATTACTAAAAAGGCAATATAGTGTTAGTGAGGACGTGGAAGTGGGACTAAATCCCTCATGGTCCTTGGTGGGAATATAAATTGGTGCCACCACTAGGGAAAACAGTATACAAGTTAAAAAAAAAAAATACAATTACAAAGAGCTTCCATACAGTCCGACAAGTTTACTTCTGAGCATCTATCTGAAGAAAAAGATACATGCGTGTCTGTGTTCACTGCAACATTGTTGTTTCTAATAGCCAAGACCTGGAAATAACCTGTGCATCAACTGACAGAGGAAGAAAACACAATAGCATGTGAATGTGTCACACACACAATTACTACTCAGCTGTAAGAGAGAAGGAAAACTTGCCACTTCCACAATATGAATGGACTGCAAAAGATATGCTTAGAGTAAAAGACAAACGCAGCAGGACCTAGGTTTTGAGAGTCCGCTTGTAAATAACAAATCCAGACTCAGGTACAGAAAGAGTGGTGTCTGCCACAAGGGAAGGAAGCAGCAAGGTGGCAGAACAGGTCAAGGAATTAAGAGGTACAAGCTTCCAGCTATAAACGATGGTCACAGGATCTAACGCATAGCACAAGAAATATGGTCGTACGTATCAACTTTGCATGGCGACAGACAACTACATTTGTTGTGGTGATCTGCTTACAATGTGTACAAATACACATGCAGAACCACTATGTCCTACACCTGAAAACCGTATTTTATGCCAATTATGCTTTAATAAGAATACGAACTTTACATTAGGGGAGAAAAAGAAAATGACAAAAGAGGGAGAATAAAAGCTACTTCAAAAGCTATAAATGCATTATCCCAGAGTCTTTGAAGTACCTGCATGTGTTTAGCTCCTTGACTTAAGATCAAGCACAGCTTATTCAAAAGTAATAATTCAAATATACATGTAAAATAGGGACCTCATTTTTTAAATCTTATTACAATATGCAACTGTAATAGCTTAAAATAGCCTCAACCAAAGTAGCCTAACGCATCTGCCTGCATCATAAGCATACAGATATGAAAATGCTGGACACACACACACACACACCACAAAGCTGCAGGAGAGCCAGGTACTAAAACTTTTTTTTTTTAATGCTTATTTTTGAAGGAGAGAGCAGAGAGGGAGACAGAATCTGAAGCAGGTTCCAGGCTCTGAGCTGTCAGCAGAGTCCGACATGAGGCTCTGACCCACAAACCATCAGGTTGTGACCTGAGCCGAAGTCAGACACTCAACCTACTGAGCCACTTGGGCACCCTGCCAGTTACTAAAGCAGTTGTATTGGTCACAGAGTCAAACAGGCATGGAGACCCCCTCCATTCAAGAGCTTAGAGTGGAAGTGAAGAAACCTGACCGCCAAGATGAATAGAAGGACACTAAGAAGTAACCTAAGTGTAATGTCCAATGCTTGTGAAGGAAATAGCAAGGCTTTTTGGCTTGGTATTGCACATGATAGGATTCATGGCGTGGTAGGAATCGGTGTTCACAAATGGGTCTATACATTGGACTTAAAACATCATTAAATGTTTCACTCCATGTTTAGATGGATAGCATTTGTACAAAGTATAGAGCTATGTGTAACCTACCTTGAATGCCTATTCTAGGTTAACGAAGCTTATAATTAGATAGCAACTTATTTCAACATTCATTTTAACATGGACTAACGGACTTAACTCCTGCAACAAGCACCTCACAAGAGTTTTAAGGAGATCAATACAACGGGGGGGGGGGGGGGGGGGAGTAAAGTTAGTCATGATTTTTTAAAAAATCAGACCACTTTGGGGGCAGAATTTAGAACTTCTAGAATAATCTGCTTTTGAAGAAGTGTTAATATTGGCTATTCACCTCTGAAAGTTAACAGAATTTAACACTGATTATTGTGTAAAATTTACTTTGCCACCTACCCCTACAAACCAAAGCTGAAAACTGATCACATACTTGAACTTATCCAGGTATCAAATCATGTTTTATACACCTTTTCTTTAAAATAGGCTTTTCGGCAATTACTTTTTGAGATACAGAGATGTGCATAAATGTATATATATATATTATGTATTTGTGTGTGCATACGTTCAGTTTCATGTTTAGTCATCTAAGTTTTAACACCCAGTAAATGAAACACAAATTCAAAAGGTCTTTATCAAGCCAAAAAATTAAAGAGCTTTATAAAACCCAATTAACTTCACCGTTTGATCCTGTTAAATCCAACCATCCTCAAAATAATCCAAATATTATTGCTAATATAGCTTCTTTTCTGGGACTCTTTGCTCCTCGAGTGGCAGGTATTTGACTTCTATGTTCTCCCAATTAAAGAATCAAAAGGAGTAATGTCTACATTCAAGTCCAGTCCTTATGCTATAAAGTTCTATGCATTTTGACAAATGCCTAAGTTTGGAATCCATTTGAAGGGGGTTTGTCCTCACTGCTTCAGAATTAAATGGACATTAGCTAACAAGTCTGGTGCTTCTGTTTTGGAATACTTACCATGATTTCAGCTGCTTCTAACCCGCTTTTGTTACCAAAAACACAGAACACAGATCAGGAATGCAGAGATTCACGGCTTTACCTCATACCCCGAACCTCAGTTCGACCCAAGAAATGAAGAAATGAAGGTGGGGAGAAAGGAACCATCCAGCCAGGGCCAAATTAATACAAGTAGGGTAAAGAAAAAGGACAGGAAATAGAGAATTATTAAGTTTGGAATCTAAACAGTTGTAAAAAGCTAGAAATAGTACATTGGCAGAGAAGTTCTACACATTTAAATACTCTGAGTTTTGCAAACTGGTTTCCTACAATTGAGTTTTTTTTTTTTTTGTAAAGTTGATATGAAAGTCAAGATTACAGCAAAAATCGTTCTCCTGGTCATCTTTTAATCAAGTTATTTGTAGTATATTAGAGTATTATTCCTTCTTCTAAACCAAGTATTTGTTCTTTTAAACCAAAAGATGAAAATCCCCAGTTTTGGAAGTTATGTCCAATGAAATTCAGTAGTACTGCTGTGAAGAAAGAACTGAGTCTCTCAAAACAAAGACACTATTTAAAAGGTTTTGGATGGGGCACCTGGGTGGTGCAGTCGGTTAAGCGTCCGACTTCAGCCAGGTCATGATCTCGCGGTCCGTGAGTTCGAGCCCCGCGTCAGGCTCTGGGCTGATGGCTCAGAGCCTGGAGCCTGTTTCCGATTCTGTGTCTCCCTCTCTCTCTGCTCCTCCCCTGTTCATGCTCTGTCTCTCTCTGTCCCAAAAATAAACGTTTGGAAAAAAAAAATTTTTTTTTTTAAAGGTTTTGGATTTCCAATACCTTGCTTTAAACTTCCTTTAGGTAAATCATTAAGATATACATTGCAGAGGATAAACAAGGACGAACACAAGGATAAAGTCCTCCAAGCACACACACAAAAAAATTGGTTTCCATACTATACCCAGTGCTCATCCCAACAGGTGCCATCCATTCCATTCTCCTCACCCACCCCCCTTCCCCTCCCACCCCCATAAGCGCTTTTTTTTTTTTTTTTTTTTTAAGAGTCAGTGCTTTTAAAATACACAGATTTCAGGGGTGCCTGGGTGGCCCAGTCAGTTGGGAGGCCAACTTCAGCTCAGGTCATGATCTATCAGCTCGAAGGCTCATGGGTTCGAGCGCTGGGTAGGGCTCTGTGCTGACAGCTCAGACCCCGGAGCCTGCTTCTGATTCTGTGGTTCCCTCTCTGCCCCTCCCCTGCTCACGCTCGCTCTCAAAAAATAAGAAAATTAAGCATACAGATTTCAAATTGTCTTGGTTTTGTAATATTTCAAAAGATATTAAATGCCTACTTTTAAGTTTCATTAAAATGGCAATCTCAATGCTGCATTTTCAATACTTTGAGCATTATAGACCCACAACTCATGTAGGTCTTTTCTAGTGTCTAAGAGGCTGTAGGTTGATCTTTGTTTTGCTTAGTTTTGTACCTTATGTCCTTAGCCTTCAGGTAATTTTCCAGAGAATCCTCTATTGTTTAGGAAGAGGAGAGGAGATTGCCCTGGGAGATCTGATGAACGGTCAGTGAGAAGTCCGAGCTCAGTTCACAAAGCCCCCATGCTGTAAGGACACTGTAAGCGTATAAAATAAAGTCTGCAGATATTTATGGTCTCTGCAAGTTTGCGTGAAGAGAACTCATTCACATCAAGTTCGAAATATTGAAATACCAGTTGTGTTGAGAGAACTAAATTTTGGAATTGGTAACTGTGGAGACAGGGGATTAGAAGTGGGTCTATTTTGGGGCACCTGGGTGGCTCATTCAGTTGAGCATCGGTCTTCAGCTCAGGTCATGATCTGGCGGCCTGAGTTGGAGCGCCGTGTCGGGCTCTGTGGTAACAGCTCAGAGCCTGGAGCATGCTTTGGATTCTGTCTCCCTCTCTCTCTGCCCCTCCCTCACTCATGCGCACGCGCTCTGTCAAAAATAAACATTAGAGGGGCGCCTGGGTGGCGCAGTCGGTTAAGCGTCCGACTTCAGCCAGTTCACGATCTCGCGGTCCGTGAGTTCGAGCCCCGCATTGGGCTCTGGGCTGATGGCTCAGAGCCTGGAGCCCGTTTCCGATTCTGTGTCTCCCTCTCTCTCTGCCCCTCCCCCGTTCATGCTCTGTCTCTCTGTCCCAAAAATAAATAAACCTTGAAAAATAAACATTAGAAGTGGGGCTCTTTACTGTACCAGGAAAATTCCACCATACACCTAGGAAAGAAAAGGAAACTTCTGTCTCTACTGTAGCAAATATTCTGCAAAGGGTCTTCTAAGGTTAAAAAAAAAAAAAAAAAAAAAAAAAAAAAAAAAAATCAATCCTTTAAATTTCCGTCTGACCTTAATTTCTCAATTCTATGTGTATTTTACACATTATATTGTCCCTAAGTATTATTTGTTCCAGTAATTTGGCTTTTTGGTGATTTGTACATGTGAGGCCAAGCAGATAAAAATCACAATACAAAAACTTAATGAGGATAGTGACGGCCATATAGTTAAGTATTTCCACCTACTTTTGAAACCATGCCAATCAACAAGGAAATTGAATTCGACTCCTATCAAGGATAGGAAGACAAGAGGACTTGAAGCTTCCTTACATCCATCATCGGAGAAACAAACATGTGGACCAGAAGCAGCCCCTTAGCAGAGAATCAGTCCGCAAGGGACACGGGTGAGTGTGGGTGATCCCGGGTTCGCATGCAGAAGGTTGGTCCCCACACCTACGTGGGAAATGCTAGGGTGCATTTCAACTCTGGAGATTCAGAACAGCAGCTATTAGGAAGCTAAAAGGAAGAGACTTGGGAAGGAAGGGTGTGAGCTCAAGATGACAATGTTGTGAAGGAGGGACCTGGATGGTGAGGTCTCTATTTCGGACGCGGAAGGGTAACAGAAAGTACTCTACTGATGCTAGTATTAGAGATTTAGAAGATCAACACCATTCATAAAGAAACTGCACATCTCCCTAGGAACAAACTCGGTAATAACAGAACCAAGAACCAAACTAAGCATTTCACATATTCCCTCTCCCATAAGACTTCTTGTTAATCCAGAAAACAAACAAAACCCCAACATGAATACATGTGAAGAATCAAGCATCATTAAGAGGTACAATAAGACAAATGATAATTTTTCTCTATGCTATTAAAACAATTGCATACTCACACAAAATACTTAAGTGCTCATTAAATACTACTCCAATCTCAGCTAAGCCTGAGACAACTGTTAACATGGTTCCATGTAAGATACAAAATTTCTCTAGATTAAGAATTAAAAAAATAAAGTACATAAAAAGAGGAATTTTTAATAAGTAGGTATGAAGTAGTAACAGTCAGCTAAGTATCTACATTGTTTTAGATCTTTAAGAATCTGATAATTAGTCTGAA
Source organism: Puma concolor (assembly GCF_028749965.1). Taxonomy (NCBI): domain Eukaryota; kingdom Metazoa; phylum Chordata; class Mammalia; order Carnivora; family Felidae; genus Puma; species Puma concolor. Next base: position 2,215,173 of record NC_141677.1, on the reverse strand, counting down.
GTGTAATTTTGAATGCATTTTTGCCCTCACCTCATTGGTCACAATGCCTCAAGAAAATGGCTACAAGCTTATTCTCAAGGGGGCAAACAATAGGAAGAGGTAAAATATAGGTGATGCAGTACAGGAGAAAAATTGGAAGATGCTGGGGAAAAAATAGATCAAACTAGGAGTGCAATAAGGGACACTGAATACAGAAATAGAGAGCCAGGAAATAGAAGGCAAGTCACAGGTTTAAAATGATCACTGGGGAAAATAACAACAAAAAAACCTGAAGTCTGGCAATAGAACAGCATTAATGTTAAAACCAGTAACTCAAGAAATCTTTCCTTGAAGGGGGTGATGGCTTGAACTCTCTAGGTTCTACTAAACGGTGACCTTCATTTTATAAAAGATGCTGAGCAAACACGGGCAAAAACCCAACTGAATTGAATAAAAAACAAATTGGAGATTTAAGATTAAAACAAATGTGGGGGTAAGAGTCAAAATGTATTAGAAGATGGAAAAAACATGGAGGACAAATCAGAGGAAAGCAAAAAAAAAAAAAAAAGCTCCCTGATATCTTGGTAGGTACTAAGTCCAGGAGCTCATTTAAAGCTGGCCAGCAGGATAGCAGAGTATAAAGAAAGGGAAATAGGCTATACGAAGGTTTTTGGTATAAAGGACATCACTAAAATGAAAGACATTCTTAAGGGGGAAAGAGCATAACACTAATACCTAAAATCGTAATGAAAACACAGTTCACGATGCAAAGAACACAATGCACAGTAACAGAGTGGTGAAAAACGGAGACCGAAGATCAGTTGTACTGACAAAAACCAGACAGGCTTGGCTCACTTATCAAAATTGTTTTCTTGGGGCGCCTGGGTGGCTCAGTCAGTTAAGCGGCCGACTTCGGCTCAGGTCATGATCTCGCGGTCGGGGAGTTCGAGCCCCCACGTCGAGCTCTGTGCCGACAGCTCAGAGCCTGGAGCCCGTTTCAGATTCTGTGTCTCCCTCTCTCTGTGCCCCTCCCCCGTTCATGCTCTGTCTCTGTCTCAAAAATAAACTTAAAAAAAAACCCTCAAGGGGTAGGTGTTTGAAAAAAGTGTCTTATTAGCATATAGAAGAAAACCCTTCGGCTTAAGGATTATTTACAAGCAGAATGGTTAAAAAGTTAATGACTAATCAATGACATGCAAGGCACATGCAACCAAATTAGGTCAGGGATGTGAGGACCTGGGAAGTCAGAATTCACGAAGAATAAAGGGAAACAAGGCAGGACACCAAATTATAAGGTAATAAGCAACAGTCTCCATAAAGTAAAATAGATTTAAAAGGAAGTCACAGAAGGGAAGTAATTACAGGCAACTTTTATATACCCCTCAGTGCAAAAACGAGTCATGTGGATACAAAATGCATGAGCATATAGGAGAGCCAAATACCATACTTACTGAGGTAAAGGTATTTCTTGTGGATATTTTATTGAACACCTGACGCAAGATTTAGAAAAAGCCAGCCAACACCGTAAGTGACAGCAGAAATAATGTATTTTAGTAGAAAAAAAAAGTTTTAAGTAAGCGTGCGGTTTCTTTGGGGGAAAATCTCTAAGAATAAAAGACGACGTGGCTGCAGTAATACACCACCAACGGCAAGGGGAAGTCGGGATCAATACGCTGGAAATTTAACAAGGCTAATTTGTAAAGACAAAGAGGAAGGAAGGTAAAAGGAAGGAGCCTAAATAAGCTACTTTTCTGAGAAAACATGGTTCACCAGACTGATACCTGTAGAGACCAGAAAACTGGAATTTAAAATTTCTAAGGAAATGGTGGCAATTTATCCAGGAACTGCATCCTACCCACACACGACAAAGACACAGTCTGGTGTTTTCATAGGGATATTATCACTTCAAAAACCAGATAATCCTAAAGGGCTTCAAAAAAAAAAAAAAAAAAAATCACAGCCAAGAGGAGAGAACAGGGGCACCTGTAGTGGAATGAATGCTGGTTCAAAAACGGTACGCCCATGTTCTAATGCTAGAACCTGATGTAGCACTTTGTTTGGGAAAAGGGTCTTTGTACAAGTAGTTAAGAATTTTGAGATGAGGGGATCATCGTGGAATATCCAATACACTGAAGGCCATTCCAAGAGTTGGGAAAGGAGACAGGCAGAGGGACATCAGACACACAGAGAACAGGGGGTAAAGACAGTAGACGAGGGTGCAGCCTGTAGGCTGTTATCTCAGGCCACCCAACAGTGGTATCTGGCCCAGAAAACCAATTTGGTACTTAACCCTGATGGTCAAGAAGAAAGGGCGAATCACAGAACAAGACCAGTGCAAAACCTTAGATCGTGTTGGAAAGACAATGTGCCGGATTAAAAAGAAACATGATTGAGATTTATTCCAGGATTGCATGAACAGCTCAGCATCAGGAAATCCATTGATCCCTGTGTGAGATATAGAAGAAAAATTCTATCTAGCCATAGGTTTCTTTCCCTGAGCTTCTGAGAAGGCATTTAAGATCTCTGGATTAACGGACTCAGAAAAAGAGAAACCAATTTTGTAACCTGAAATAATAGATTTCAACCCCCAGGATCAGCAGGACTCTCAAAAGACAGGTCAAAGGCGAGGATGAAGCAAATTCACAATCTCCGTTATAGGTTACTTTGGGGTATTATTTCAATTCAACCTGAAAAGAGAAAACTAAGAATATGAGTGACAGATAGGAAAAGGTAAAGATCGGGTTATTTGCCGATGATCTCATAGGTTATATGGAGAAGCACAAGAATGAAATAGGAAACTATTTTGAAAAATAAAATATTTCAGTCTAGAAGCACAATAAGTTAACATACCAAAGTCAAAAGCTAGCACATATAAAAAAGAAAAAAATAGAAGAAGCAATTTGTAATGGAAGCAGCAACACATAACTAGGAAAAAACAAACTTTTAAAGTACCCCAAGCTTACAAGGATCTCTATAAAAAAGATCTAGGTTCCAAATGATACCAGTAGACTTCAGCAGGATGGCATATATACATTTCTACGGAGAACTAGAAAAGGTCATGAAGATGTGAATTCTCCCCACATGTTTTTCCATGACCATAACACGGGCATCAAGTTTTTGTAGGGGTGTGGTTGCTGTTATTTTTCATTTTTTTAAAGCTAGACAAGTTGACTATAAAGTTTGTGTTGAAAAAAAAAATCCTAAAAGCAAAAATAGTTTTTTTTTTTTAACATTTTATTTATTTTTGAGACAGGGAGAGACAGAGCATGAACAGGGGAGGGTCAGAGAGAGGGAGACACAGAATCTGAAACAGCCTCCAGGCTCTGAACTGTCAGCACAGAGCCCGACGCGGGGCTCGAACTCACGGACCGTGAGATCATGACCGGAGTGGAGTCCGTCGCTTAACCGACTGAGCCACCCAGGCACCCCGCAAAAATAGTTTTAAGAAGAACAAAGTAGAAGAAAGGATAGCTTTTCCTACCAGATTATACAGAAGTCCCTTTAACTGAAACACTGTGATGTCAACACAAAGAACTATTAATGGAACAGAAGTAGTCTGGAATAAATCTCAGTGCCTGAAGAAATTTCAACCATGAAAACAGGTCTTTTCATATATGGTTTTCAGTAGCTTGAGAGGTTAGAAAATACATTTTGAGTTATTCTCTATAGGATATAGAAAAGCAAACCCCAAATGGATCCAAGATATAAAAATGAAAAGACAGCTACTAAAAAATCATGGGTGAATGTGAGATAAACTCATTTTGTCTCACTTTTATCATCTGTGAATGGGGAAAGCCTTGGTCTCTAGGACTCAAAAATTAACTTTCTGTTAAGTTTTAATTCAGCCAAAACATTGGTCCATTTTTAGATGATGATGCATTATATGGCAAATGATATTGATAGTGAAGACTAGATGGTGTAAGTACAGAGACTCCTACTATGCTTTCCCCTTTCGCATATGGTTGAAAATACCAAAAATTAGGTAGAATTTCATCAGATTTTCAACAATACCAAAGTAATGATCATCTATCACATTTTGCTCCAATATTAAGAAGGGGAGTGGATTTAACATTCCAGCACTGGTGTTACAGCATGAAATCCGAGATAACGAGAAAACACAAAACAGAAATTAACACTTTAGAATTTACTGGTTATTTTGGTAAGTATAATAGGGGACTAGTAATATTTTTGATTGTTAAAGCTTTTTATCTCGTAAGCATACACACATACACATACGCTGCTAGCAGTCTTTACAACTCACCGGTTTCCTATGAATAACTTGTGAGGACCTGTTAAGAGGAGCTATAGTTAGGAACGTGGAAGGGAATTCTAGAATCAACCATTCACATGCCGATACTCATCATACTAAAGTAAAAACCAATTGATGTTTAAGTAAAATTAAGAATAAGACATTCTCCGGGCTGATTATAAAACAATAACCCAGAAATCGCCCAAGTTTATTGGACATTAAGATCTCTTGCCAAAACAGGAAGGGAGAGGAAATCTAAGATCCTCCATGGCCCCAAGTGGTAAGGACAGAAACTCTCCGCAGTACAGCCCAGAACGTCGGTCTCTCATTTGGTGCCTTAAACCTCCAAAGTGGAACTGTCGTTCCATTAATTTGTTCAAAAATGGCAAAGTGGTGAATAACAAATCAGTTGGAAATTTAGCTGAGAACACCGAAAACCATCTGCAACTATGACAAATGATGTTTAAACACACATTCATGCTATGACTGAGGGAAAAAAAAAAAATAGGAGTTAAGCCGAAGAGATTTAAAATATATTCTGTGTGTACTATAGGCAAGGATGCATAGCCTTTAATGGTATGTGACTACAGGGGAGTGGGAAAAATTAACAAAGCTTAAATATGAATGAAGCTGTCAAAAAGGGGAAAATTAAAGTTCCAATCATGCCTATTGGGCTAAGTTTGAACACCTATAGAAATAGTGAATATAGAAACGTCAGTGTCAATGGCTTGTTTTTTTCTCTTCTTTCTTCAATGTTTGCTTAATGAGGCAGAAAAATCTGTTTAAGTTTCTAAATTGGTGCCTGAACACCTTGATTTTCTTATTTTCTGCATCCCTGGAGGATTATCTAAATTACAGTGAATAAAAGGAATGAAGATCCCCAGCAAGAGAAAATGATCAACCCCTTCCTATCGCCAGCAAGTGGAGGTGAAAGGGTCTCTGTTTCAACCTGGAGACGTGGGGCAAGCACTCCGACCTCCTCGAACCTCAGCATCATCGTCATCTAAGAGATTAATCGTACCAAACTGTACCAACCAGATGCCAAAGTCAGCACCACCTACAGTTATCAGGCACAGAAAAGTAAGCCCGTTTTGTAACAGCTGGGATGGATTGGGTTCTTGCGATTGGCTTTACAGGAAAGTTATTTGGGGCCTCGGGGAGGAGCTCATAGAGCTCTACCAAAAGTAAGTACAAAAAAGAAGAAACTGCGAAAGACTTCACAGAGGCGTACCGTAATTCTAAGTGCAGCATGTGGATCAGGCTGAAAGCAGGAGGACAGGGGAGGTACGTGTAGGGTTTGGGGTCCTCTGGTCCATGCTGAGCATCCACCTGACTAACCCTGCCCCACCCCCCCAAGAGACAGTCCAAGAAAAGCTGCTCCTTGGAAAAACTGAGCCAGAAAACTTGGACTTGCAGAGGAGGGGACCGGCCAGAAACCAGAGATTTAGCAGAAATATTCTATCAATCAAGGAGACCCCAGACACTTCTGTTCCATGCCACCTGTAGTACTGACAGGTCATCACCTGTGAACTCTCCTGCCCAGGGGGGCCCCCCAGTCTGTGAAGAGGCCTGTACACAGAATCACCTCAACTTTTTCATTATCAGTCTTAAGTGCATCTATTTTGAGACACACACACACACACACACACACACACACACACACACACACACACACACACACACAGTGGGGGAGGGACAGAGAGAGAGGGAGACTAAGGACAAGCAGGGGAGGGCCAGAGAGAGAGGGAGACAGAATCCGAAGCAGCCACACATGGGGATCAAACTCATGAACGCGAGATCATGACCAGAGCCAAAGTCAGACACTTAACCGACTGAGCCACCCAGGCACCCCTCATTGTCCATCTTAAATTAAAAAAAAAAAATAAGAATGAGGATCACCAGATAAAGACCCTTAACATGGAAGACAGACACACACACACACACACACACACACACACACACACACGACACCAAGGAGAGAAAGTAAATCCTGAAGGAACAATCATGTCTAACAAGAGTAGCTCAAAAAATATACATATACACACACAGGCAGACACACATGATCAACATTCTCAGACACTAAAAGGTCTCCCAAGAACAAGACACTGTAAAAATAAAACGTTTACGGAAGTGTCGGGAAATTTAAAAGAATGGTTGAAAAGTAAGTTGAAGAGTTACAAGTCAAAGGGAATTCCCAAAAATGTAGGACAGAAAAAAAAAAGGGGGGGGGAAGCGGCGATAAAAGGTGGAAATACAAGATCCCATGAACACCATTTCCAGAAGGTGATGGATGGCATGACTGGCTGCAAGTCTGATGTCCTATATACACATGCACACATGCCCTGTATTCTCATGGGCAGAGTCCCCTTCCCTGCTGAGGTCAAGCAGGTGGTGAGAACAGTGTGCAATGCAAGTTCTAGGCCTGCTTTTGAGGGAGTTGCAGGCCTGTGAGGAACACTCTCGCAGCCGGTGGGTGTGAGGGCCACACGGACAGGTCACTCAGGAGGCCTACCATGATCCACCATGTAGAGTGGGACCACCCAGTCGGGCCACAGCAAGAAAGCAGAAGTAACAGGTGAGCCCTGGTGTGCACGGTGTAAGCTTCTCACGTTTAAAGAGGTCGGTTACCGAGCAACTGATGACTGAATTATAGAGCGAGCAAACCAAACTCAATGTTAACCAGAAAAATAATAAAGGAAGTTTTCTGGAACTGCAAATGTAATATTGCAGTTTGAAATGCATCAAGAAATGTCAAACAGAGTGAATATTGCTAATAATAGCTATGAATCACGTGACAGTAGACAACACAACAAAATGGATACGAAATTACTCCATACCTTCTAAGTAAGGGCATCGGTAAAATTAGGAAGAGTGCTCATAAAACGTACAGAAGTCAGAGATCGTGAACTAAATTTACAGAATAGCACCAGGCACCTAGGAGGCAATGAAGAAAAGACTTCAAAATTCTAAGGGAAAAGTACCTTCATCTAAGAATTCTATATCCAGACTCTCTATAGTGAGGGGTGAAGGCAGAATAGAGAGATACCATCTGTAGGATAAGCAATGTTTAATGCTCAGCCATGCTTCCTCAGTAAGCTCTACAGGATGTCCTCCAAAGGACGGGTGAAAGGGTTTCGGACACCAATAGCAGGAAGTAGTAGATCTCCATAAAGGCAGCGCGTTTCATGAGCAACGGGGTCGAGAGGACCAAGAAAGGAAAGGGGTCACAGAAAAAGAGGGACTGCGGAGTTTAAGAAGGAGTCATTTGCAAACTAAGCCCAACAAACAAAATCAGTTTTTCCCCCCCAACTCCTGACTTCTGAAGGGTTGTGAAACAGAAATGAAAACCATGTGGTGGAGATCGTGAGGTTTAGTTAGAACATTTTAAGTCAGAAACGTGCGGCAACGAAGCACGAAGGTGGGTGAAGGAAAGGGTGCTGAGAGCGTTTGTACAGACACGTGCAGGTGTAAGGAGGCTGAATCATTGTTCCCAGGAGATTTACCCCTCAAGTCTAACAGCGGGAAATCAAACCGGCATATGAAAGCCTGCAGGAAGAGCCCCAGTAAAATTAGTTGACGCTTAGCTGTGCAAGTAATTTGGGGGAAGAAACCATGCACATTTCCATTATGGATTTTGTGCACTATTTCACATCTGAACCCGTATACGTATTATGGGAGAAGAAAAGTCTTAAAGACCACGGTTTCCAGTAAACTTGAGAGTCTTTGTTAACAAAGGAGACAGGAGGACCTGGCTAAGCTGGTCCTCCCCTCCCCCCTAGTTGTCAGGAATCAAACACAGGGCTGCCTTTTCTACAAGCCTAAGACAACACCATTATGAAGAGTGAGTCATACGTCCCTGTACATTAACAGTACCCTTTGTAATAAACCGCTCACCCATATAAAGTGAATCAAGATGTAGGTCTTTCCAGATATAGCAAATTCATTTTTTGAAGTAGTTTTTTTTTTTTTCCATGTCCAGGGAGGATGGGTCAGAGGGACTAATTTATTCCCACAAAATCATCATCTAGGAAAGAATGAAGTCCACAAATATTTGCAACCAAGATTTTTTTTTTTATCAATGTGGAAAATTTGAGATTTTTAACATAACACTTTCAAGTTTACCACTTATGATTTGTTTTCATCGACAAAATTAGAAACATCAAAGGACAAGGATTCTCTGAAGAAACTGGTTTAGATGCAGAATCCAGTTCTGATGAAAACCTGTCACACATATTATTGCTTACATAATCATTATTCCTAACATCCAGGGAGACTCATGAGAACCCTGCAAGTGCTGGGAGATAATTAACAACATACTCAGACTTAGGTACTGAGGAGACCAAACTTACAAATTGAAAGCAATTCGTCAACTGGTCACTCTAGTGGGATCAGGAAGCTACTGGTCAGGAGTAGGTGAGGCAGAGTAGGGAGGTGCAATTAAACAGAATGGTCCACTTTTTCACCAGTTTTAAGTTTAGAATATCGTGCAACCAAGTTCTAAGTCCTACACTCTCCAGTTTCCCAATGTGTGTCAATAGATATGCTTAATATCCTATCTATAATCAAATGTGCATATCACTAGATCCCGGGTAATGGTGGACATTAAAGATTGCCTTTAAAAGGGAATAAAGATTCTAAGTAGTTTCAAGTGAAAGAAAATCTCAAAAACATCACCAGTGATCTCATTTCCGTTACAAACACCTTTCAATCCAAAGTTCTGCTCACTTCTTATTCTCTCCATGTTCCTCAGCTGCACAACCCCAATTCATTCTATTACAGGATTTCAAGATTCTCTTTGTTATTTTGTACAATGTTAGATGCATCAGGCAAATGCTGATTCTCAAGTACTCCAGGAATCAAGTCCGTTCTCAGAGTTCAACATGGTAAATCACAGGAAACTATGAACAGGCAATAAAATCCAGAGAGCACACCTACAGCAAAGTGTCTACCTACCTGCACTGAAGGTAGGAGATGGCCTGTCTAAAATAAGGAGAAAAAATATGGTAGCTAAGGAGATCCATGCAGAGTACCAGAGGAATGTAGTTTTTTTAAAGAAAACTACAACTGGGTATAAAGCTGGACATGAGAAGACAAAGCTTCAGTGAAAGTGTCTGCAGCTCCGAGTATAAGAGGAGTAATAAGATTTTATGGATTTCCATACTGATTTTAAGGGCCTCAGAAACCTCTTAGGATTATCTGCACATCTTTTAATTCTTCCTTGACAGCAAGATATCTTGCAGCTTTCTCAGTCTAAGAGAAGGGGAGCCCAGCAACCCTCAGTTCACAGCTGGTTTCTTCCTATTTTTCTTCAAGGGAGTATGAGGAAAGGTTAGGAAAAATGTTAGGAAAAAAAGGTCTCCGTCTATCTCACCCCCAAACCCCAATATCTTAGGGAGAACTTGAGAACATCACTCCATTAATAACGCCTTTGGAGAAGAGGGATTTCTGGGAATTCAAGGAAGATCTAAACACCGACACCCAACAGCCCAGACTTGGCTTGAAAACATTTGCCAATCATGTAGAAAGGAGATCTACCCTTTCTGTGGGGGGAGATACACAACAACACTCTAGAAGACCAAGCTAAGTGCATTGTCCACATGGAATCTGGCCAATCTCAAAAGGCTGCCCGAGGCTAAGGAAGGGCATCTCCCTGTGGGAACAGACTGGAGAGCATCCGGGAAAGAACAGACAGCTTGGTTCAATGCAGCCGTGAACTGATGATTTTTCAGGTTCATTTACCATGGGAAAGGTTATCATGCCCTCAGTCCGAAGGAATACAGAGTCGTCGGTGAGGAGACACATGGTCACTTTGGATAGGAGATTCCAGTCCAGCTGGGGAGAGGGTTTGAGAGGACGCGTGGAGCCCCCTTAGGGAGTGCCTGTGGGGCCCTGGGAGTGGGGACTGCCCCAAACCCCTCAGGAGGCACCTGATCACTGACCCTGCAGGCAGGTCCTCCGACGTCTGCCAACACGGCCCCCCGACAATGCTCAAGGAGCAAAGGAAAGTCACCCGAGACACCAGGCGAAGCACCGAGGCACTGCTCAGATTCACTGCAGTTTCCACTACTTATCATCATATAGACAGGAGTCTTGACGTGGTCGGTTAAGAGGAGCATGCACTTTGTCAAGGGTGCGGGTTTTCCCGGCTGCAGGCCAAGCTACATGCTTTACAGAGGGATTGGCCATGGTCTTGCAGAAACTCGAATCGGGATCACCAACACCGGGAGCGGGGCGCTCCCGCTGACCACTCAGTCTCGCACACCCCCCAGCTCCTGCGGCACATGGCTGTTCTTCCTGAGCTCTCAAACCTCAGAATGGTCCCATTTTAGAGGCACAGGCAGATGGAAGGAGCACGGAGCCGTGTTACCCCAGCCTGCTGTGGACGCCACCTCTAACGTGGGAGCAGAGCCTGCAGAGGCTGCAGCATGGCCCAGCCGGGAGTCCGCACAACTGACACCCAGACGAGGTTCTGAGGACCCAGAGCCCAGTCCTTGTGCTTCTACCACACCGCCCTGACCTGACCTAGAGCCTGAGGCACGTCCCGTCTCTAAAGACCCGTCCGTGCCACGCTCAGATCTGGGCGTATGTGGTCAGCGTGGACTCCCGACTGACACAAATCGTGTACAGTCCCGTTAGAGAGGAGAGATCAACCCAAGGGTCCCGGTCCAACAATCACTGTGACGAAGAAAAATGGTACTATTTCGAGCTCTGCCGTTGAGTCAACCTACCAATGCTACGGGAAAGTCAACCAGAAGGCCTAGGCGTGTTCTAGGCATATATATACCTAGGTTTAGGGATTACCTGGTGGTTCCTCAACACTTAACAATTCTACAGCTTTAGCTCGATTTCCCCAGACGGTCTTTGCGCTGTTGTCCATAAAGGCACATTTCCACACCACATTGGTAGGTAGATCTGAGGAGTTACACCTCTAAAGTTATATGGGCTGTGAGAATATATTAATGTTAACATTACTACAGTTTTTTAGCATCTTAAGCATTTCACAGTACAGACTAAGATAATTCTTTTTCTGTTATATTCTAACATTAGTCAATACTTCCTGATTTAGGCATGTATTACAAGGATGCCTTTGAAAGTTCAAAAAAAAAAGTGACCTGCTTATTTCAAGTTACCTTTGAAACTATTTTAGGAGTGTCGCTTAAGACCCAAAGACAGGAGCATCACACACACTGTGTCTAGTGGGGCTCACGTAAACCTAATTATCCACATCTTTGACCTGCATGCAGTCTTGACCCAGAGCCATAAACTAATTTCAGAAACGTGCGGAGGTAACAGGATCCCTGAGGGCAGATGAGGGCCAAGGTCAGACCACTGATCGCAGTGTGACTTCACCTAGGAGGTTTGCTCTAATACCCAGCCAAGTTCCAGATTTTTAGAAGGGACACCCAGATTGTAGTGCTCAGCCTGACATTAAGGCCACAGGGGAGACCGACTAATTCATCCTAGTGTTCACAAATAATTGAAATTCATCTTACAGACCAGTATGCTCTATCCGTTTGAGTTCTATAACCCATAACTCTTGCATTCAAAGTTTTATTTCACCTCTTTGACAATTTTGAGGCAGAAATACTAGCTCACACACACACACCCCAAGAAAATTCAAGGCATTCACACTGGAATTTTAGGGTGTATTTACAGCCACATGTGCCAGCACACGCATGTTGGGACTCAGCGACTGAGCAGCAGTGCCCAGTCCCAGAGTCAAGAGATCCTCAACCCCAGATCTCCAACTGTACCCCCACTGCATAGGGGATGGATTTCTTTTAATAAAATGTACAGTCGGATTCACCTGGGAGGGGACTTGAATACAGAGCAAAGACAGGCAACAGGCAGGGAGTCCAATAATTTAAACCATCATCTTCCACATTTAAGTTGATAGTTAGATTCAGGAACCTACAGAAATACAAATACCTCCGCATGAACCTACTTCCATGACCACAGAAGACCTCTCTTCCTACAGTTGCTCCAGGGTTAAGGGAGCTTATATGTGGTCACACGGACAGTATTTAGCACTGTGCTTTCAGTCCACCTTTAGTGTCAATGTCCTGGGACTGTGTGGACAGTTCACATGAGAGCAGGAGCTCATCAGCCAGGGAAGGAGTGTGAGAGACGCCCACCGAATGCTAACTCGTTTCCTAGTGGAGAGGGGGAGAACAAGAAAGGATTTCCTTGCTGCAGTGAATCTGACAGGACACAAAGACTGTCCCCCTAGATGTGTCAGCAGCCGAGTGTGCCTCAGTCCCAGAGGAAGTTTCCAGAAACCCAGAGCATGTGAGGAGGACACATGAAGGAGCTGCCTCTCCAGGGAGGGTGGAGGAAAAGTGTGATAGTTGGCCAAGTGCCGTTTTCTCTAAGGCCAGGCTCCACAGAGGGCAGACGCCCACCCCCCGCCCCTCCTTACACACCCCCTAAGGTCTTACTGCCTCCCTCCTGCACAGGCCGAGAGGGCTCACAAAAAGTCCTACTGGGGTGAAGCCAGGAACAGGACGTGCTCAGGAGTGGGGAGGGCTGGGTGGAGAGCAGAAAACTTTGGTTCTGCTCCCGCCTACTTTCCCGAGGCCCCGCTCCCCTGCCCCTACCCAGCCCCACGTAGTTGTCAGGTTGGCAGCTGTGGGCACCAGGAACACGGTTCCCCCAGCAATACACGGGGGAGGGCTGAGGCACCATCCCTTCCCCGGAGCCAGCCTCAGACCCCAACGGGAAAAGGTTGGGCACTGCAGCTCCTAGAAGAGGCCTACTACCCCTGCACCTCAGCTGACGTGAAACCAGCATCACCACCCTTGCTTTTCCCCAGAGGGCTCCCACTCAGAACTAAGAACCCCATTTTCCTCCTCCTCTAGAAAATAACGTCCTTTTGGTGGACTATCGATTCGGCCAGAGTTTACAGGTCGGAGTTGCAGTTCTTTATTACCATATAGACTATTTTTGTGGGTTATAAAAAAAAGGAACCTAGTAGGCAGCTATTTTTAACCAAGAAACATACCCCAAAGCCATCCCCTTGTTGAAGCTTCCCAGCTACGCAGATTCCTCCTTCCTACCTCGGCACGCTTTCTGGGCTACTTCTTCATACTGAGGCCAGCTTTTCCCATATACGGGCTTATAGCTGGTTTCTGGTGGCTGGGGCAGGGGGGTGGAGGAGGGGGCAGTGTCAGCCAGTCACGTTGGATTTTCACTCCCATCTCCCCGGCTTTGAGGACGTCTCTGGACGATAACGTGAGGTAGTGGCCCAGGCTGGGGGGGCACCTGGCACAAGTGATGAACATCCCTTAAGTGCAGTCCCCAGCCAACCCACATGCTCGGTCCCTCTGGCCACATCGTCCCAGAGCTCACGCCTGCATCACACGGCTTTTCATCATTCCCCCCCAACTTAGACGTATAATGGGCAAATAGGCATTATTTTTAAGGTACCAGCTTGGGGTTTTGACAAGTGTATACTTTGAGAAGTTATCACCACAAGCTAGTTAACACACGACCTCATCCAGCTACCATGTGGGTGTGCATGCAGCAAGAGCACTGAAGGAGCCTTCCAAGCAAGTTCAAGTACACAACACGGGATCCTGGTCATCCCCACGCAGCACACTAGGTGCCCGGACGTACTCCGCACCCCCCCCCACCCCGCACGACGCCTCCCCCTTTCCACCTGTACGCCCACAGCCACCATCTACTCTCCGCTCCGAGTCCACTTTAGACCCCACGTGTGAGATCACATAGAACTTGGTTCTTCCGTCTGGCTTTTCTCACCAGAGGGTCAGAAGGACCATCATTTTCATCCATGTGGTCGTAAGTGACAAGATTTCCTTGAGGCGGAGTAATACTCCACTTATTTATGTACTTACTGTAGGTGCATACATTTTGTCCATCTGTGACAGACATTTAGGCCGTGTCCTGATGTTGGCCATTGAGAGGAATGCTTCAGGGAGTAGCATCCTGCAGAGATCTCCGAAGATGTGGGTCTCATGGCCTTTGGATAAATACCCAGAAATAGTATGGCTGATCACACCTTTTGTCAGACCGTTTTCCCGTGACTGTACTTTTACAGCTTGAGAGAAGAGTTTGTTGGTGGGAAGCTCACGGAGGGCTAGCATACCTGGATAACTCAGCGTCCAAGTAGTTGTACTTTTCACCTAAGCCACACTAAAACCCCAGGTGTCAACAGCAGGAACAAATGTTTTCCCTAAGTTGGGGGGGGGGGGGGGAATCTTTAACTTGTTTGGGTCTTTAGTATGAATGGTATAAAGAGCCAGAGAAGAGAAACTTCGGTCTCCTTCCATGGGATAGTGTGTGTACGTGCACACGTGTATTTAGTGATGCCACTGACAAGATTATGTATATAGAAGGCTATTGATGAGAACACAATGGTAATATGAATCATTTAGGACAATACGGCCCATTCAATATTCAAAACAACACCTGCACTGGTAATCTAAAGCTACGAAGTTTATGCTCATGTGTGTTATTTAAAGGACATTTTTTGGAGTACATGCAAAGCAATTTAGTGCAATTAAAAATTGCTTAGCCTTCTTTCCTAATCAGCTTAAATACTGCTGCATCAGCTCTTAAAAATATTCAACTTTCCCCCAATTTAATTTAACTTCATGTTATAGCAACTGACAAAAGCAAAACCAGACTAGAAATCAAATTATAATATTCTATATACTGGTCTTAAGTGATCGGAGAACTTCACACCGGTTTTAAAAGTTTAGCTTATTATATATACATATACTGTAATGGCAAATATAAATGCTGAAACATTAAATCTGACAAAGTTTTACGTTTCCCAAATTTGTGGAGTGTATATATAGGATCTCCTAATAGTGGTTTTATACATACACATTCACATATAACTGTACATACAGAGATACATGCACAGATAGAGACCATCTCCCGTGATTAAACAGTGCTTTCAAGTAGTACCAAGACTTTGCCGTAGATTTTCAGTCAATGCTGAGCATCGCTTAGGATGGGGGCAGTAAAAGTGCAAGGGATTTTTCAGGAAATCTCAATTCAAATCCAATAGGCCGTTTTTGGTGTTTAGTATTCTAGCTAGACAGACTGCTTTGCTTTTAGCGACTCATTTGAAAACAACCACCCGACAAAGTTTGAGGGAGGAGCCTCAGGTAGGACGGTCTTGTGAAATGTGGAGCCAGAGATGGTCCGTTGACTGATCGCTCACTAACTCAAGTGTGAACTATCCATGGTTCATCTTCATCTTTCTGTGCATTGAGGCTATATTTATCCTCAGGCTTATTTCAGGCTTACTGTTCAACTCTTTTAATCAAGCAAGTTCTAGAATTCTCAGAATACTAGAAAATGGTGTTAAGTCATACTGCCATTTAGCAAAGTCACAGAATATTATGGTTAGCAGTTCTACAACTTTTAGAAAAGATCAACATACTCCTTCATTGCCACAGGCCTGAGTTAAAGTAGAATCAGTACTTTTGCTTACTGTCTATTCAATGAATTCAACATAATACTCCTTCAAATTCGTAGAAGTTAGTGTAATTTTAGTATACCTTTTTGAGGTATGTTTGCCCATGTCAAAAATGGAAGAACTTATTGACCAATTCCAGATATATTCATAGACTAATTTATAGATAACTTCTAATTCTTTTAGAATACTGTATCAATAGAGGGCCGGTTTTAAAACTTATCGGACAGAAGGCAAAATAGGAAATATGCCGGATGTGCTTTGTGTAAACAAAGCTATCCTGGTGTAGACATGTAAAAGTCTATAAATGCATGGATTTGCATCCTTGAAGTGAAATAGGAAAATATTGACAGTAGTTACCAATAAAGAGAAGCACTGGAAAGGTGAACAGGACAGAGTTAATGTTATTCTTTATCCATATGGTTTGAATCATCTTGAACTCTAATGGTTCAAAAGATGGACAATACTATCACTTATAAAACTCTTGAAACAAGTTTTTTTTTATTCGTTTGAGAGAGAGCATGAGCAGGGGGTGGGCAGAGAGAGAGGGGCACACAGAATCCGAAGCAGGCTCCAGGCTCTGAGCGGTCAGTACAGAGCCTGACACGGGGCTCAAACTGATGAACTGTGAGATCATGACCTGATAAGAAGTCGGATGCTTAATCGACCGAGCCACCCATATGCCCCTGTAAGTGCTGGTTTTAAATTCCCCTACCCTCCCCTGCTTTTGGTAAAAGGTAGGATCCTGAGGAAGCATGAACCCATCGATGGAACGGAGTACTTCTATTTAGACTTGTTGGAACAATGTGTTCTTGAACATTTACCAATCCGTAACACCAAGCACACATTTTAAGGTAAAGAATTACTGGAGATTTACCTGAATTAAGAGGTACTGGGAAATTCAGGTATGCCTCAACAGACCCAGGAGGTCAGCTCTGCTGGACTCTGAACGCATTTTTCTCTGAGTTCATTTTTGGATCTTTACAAGAGATGCTGAAACCACTGAGGGGAAAACTATCAAGTCTGGTTCTGTTAACAGTTCATCTGGTCAAGACCACGGGTAGTACATTGCTAATTAGCACATGCAGTTTTATTATTCTTGCTGGGTCAAACACCAGAACGAACAGGAATTTTTCCTGAGTGGAATTACAAACCTGTATGCTACTGGGATAAAGTGAAATTCTGACACACACACACACACACACACACACACACACACACACACACACACACACACACACACACACACACACGAAAAGTTTTCTGAAGAACTACTGAAGACTAAAATCCAGAAGTTCATGAGATACAAGGGGATGCCAAGAACATACAGAAAGGCAGATAATACCCTGCAATTTAAAGGGAGATAGGGACTGGGGTGGGAAGATTCACACTTGAATAGCATAAGAAAAGCAAATGTTACCAATACAATTAGAGTTATTCACTTTGGACAACCAGGATTTTAAAATAAGCTAGAAATAATGATCTCATCCTTGGTGCCTGTCAAAATAATCACCTAAAATTCAGTATCTGAAGTAACCTGTGCCCCTCTGCATTAATATGCAATCAAACATCCACAGTGATACACAGGTTATGTCATTTTTGTGTACCCAATCTTGTCCTCTTTGTATGTCCACATGTGATGGAGAAAACATACAGCTTGCGGTGCTGCAGACAGGAAGCACTTTTCACCGGGAGAACGCTATCAGAGAAGAGGCATGGAGTACTCAGAATTAAAGTCTTCTGTTTAACATTTCAAGTATGCTCCAGGTACCCAAAAAGGGCCAGGTCCTAACGTTGTAAGGAGACAGACAGCAATTAATTTACCAAGTTCCAGCAGAGGTCAAGGACACAGATGAATAGGGAGATGAAAGGGTGGCAGGAGCCTGCTGAGGGGCGGAGACTTCTTATAAGCCTAATGGGTTTTATTATGGTTCTTACAGAAAGAGGTCAGACATTCCCGAGCTAGACTGCACATGCTCAGACCAGCCATCGTTCCTCAGTCCTTTTCTGGAAGATCACTATTCTGAGTCAAACATGACATTTGTCCTTAAATTCATTCTATAATATACCATCTTGGTCAGGACACCAGCATCACCTGATTTAGGGGAAAAATCTGGGGTATAACAAGAGACGCTTTTCATTAAAAAATAGGATTTCCCAGTTCTAGAACCTTGAAAAGCATCTTCTCTAATAGGTACTACTATAAGAATGCAGGCATTATGCAGTATGTGGTCTTGATTCAACACAGGGGAAAAATTCAAACCTTACTTGTCCTATGGTAGTAAGAGGCATAGTCAGAA
Source organism: Puma concolor (assembly GCF_028749965.1). Classification (NCBI taxonomy): domain Eukaryota; kingdom Metazoa; phylum Chordata; class Mammalia; order Carnivora; family Felidae; genus Puma; species Puma concolor. Next base: position 2,197,199 of record NC_141677.1, on the reverse strand, counting down.
CTGGAACCGGAGACCTGCTACCCTAAGTGATAGGATCTTTCCTGAATCCGGTCACATTTTGAAACCTTTGTAGACAAGGGTTAGCACCTACTTCACAACTGGACCAAGCTTTGGTCAAAAACACCAACTATCAGTTAAAAAGCTGCTTACTCAGATCTACAAGCCTGTTTTTATTGATCAACACTTTACTTAAGCCACACAAAATCATAGTTTAACACCAAGTCATAAACCACAGCACATAATTTTCCCCAGCATAAAACCTCTAGAACTTTGGCACCCACAGCAGTTAGGGATGAAAACTGTGTTACCTCTTTAGAAGTTCATTTACTTCATTTCTCCAAGAGTTCTTAGGACAACACCTTGTTTTGAAAGTACTTGGTTCTTACGAAAAATCCTTAACAGAACCTTCCCCAAAGCTGTTTTAAAAGATGTGAATTTTATGTGCACTAAAGTTTGAAAATCACCACTCAATTCAAAGATCTCCTGGAGTTAAAACGTGCTTCCACATGGCACAGTTGTGGGGGGGGGGTGGAAATCACGTGACCTTTATTCCCTGGGCTAAAACATTCATTCTTTCTAAGGACTTCTCCCTTGAACACAGTCTTCCAGGACTACTATGGTCACTGAAAGGGAGCAGAGCAGGGACCCTCAAACTTCAGTACTCCTCAGTCACCTGGGGCTTGTCACACAAAGATGGCTCCCACCCCTCATCACAGCCCCTGGAACCTGACTTCTCAGGGCAGATGCAGAAATGGGGGGGGGGGAGGTATTTAGGTTTCTAGGGATTTCCCGATGCTTCTAAAGCCAATCAATACCTTGAGAATCACTGGCCTGGATTAGAGATGAACCCTGAACTCCCCTTATTCTTTCGTCTTCAGCACAGGATGACAGGGTCCCCACACTAGTGACTAGGGGGAGCTGCACCCAACTCAGTTTCCAAGTCTTCACTCACGTGCTGCCTTTAACTTACAGGATCTCCAGATCTTAAGGACTTAGGATTTTAGGGGTCTAACATAAAATCCGTTGAAAAAAAACAATTCCCTCTCATCGTGCAGGTTCAATACACACATGTGCACACATGCATACGTGAATATACACACATGTATGTTTTTCACTTTGCTCGAGTTCACCCATCACTTGATGCTCAGAGTATTTATGGTAAGGGATTCCATCACTTAACTGCTTAGCTAGATCTCCCAGATTTTTCTCATCAGAATTCAGAGGTCTTTATTACATATGGCATATTGACAACTTCATTACAGTTGGGCCTTTGCCAAAGCAGTTTGCCAATGTTTACTAAACATATTAACGCTTTTTGAGCAACAAGATTTAAACTGTGTGGGTCCACTTATACCCTGATTTGATAAATATGATCTAGTTCCATGGATATATTTTTTTTCTCAACATTCTTTAAATTATGTGAACACACTATACACTACATATAAAAATAGGTGTTAATCACCCATTATGTTATCAGGAAGACTTTGGCCAATAGTAGGGTATTGCTATTTAAATTCTGGGGGGAGTCAAAGTTACAGATTTTTCAACCATGCAGCAGGTTGACCCCACTAACCTGCACTTTGTTCAAGGTCAACTGTACTTGGTAATGCAGGGAGAAAAATATCCGGCATGATCTTTCCTCCCAAGAAAGTGGGATTCTAGTCACACGTGTGTAGAGAATTAAATCCAATAAATGCAAAAATACAACCATGATCATATATACAGAGCTGACTCATGGCACTAATTCCTGTTGAATTAGGTGGTTTTCCATAGTTGCAGAGATGGAATGTGTAATTTTAAGATATCCATCCGGCTCCCTTATACTGTAACACTTTTAAAGCATTCCAGGGGCACCTATTTGACCTAAATCTTACAGTCTTTGTCCAATTTATTTGCCCTGTGTAACCCAGCCAATGTTTCAATAAATCCGGGTTATAACCTTGACTCAGAAGGTTCATTACAGCTAGTAGGTTACAGGATTCTGGGAGTCAAACATTTCTCTTTCAAGATAGTAAAGGGGCAGCAACAAAATTCTTTACCCTGCAATTATGTTCTGCATTCAATTAACAGAAGCTTGCTTGATTTAGGTCCACTGAAACCCTACACGAAGCAGACCAAATGGAAGAAAATCTGGAAGTTACTAAGCAGAAGCCAATAGGTCAATCAGCCGTTTGTACCAGATAGCAAATTTCATGGTATTCAACAGAAACCTTACTCCACTGGCTTAACCAAATGGAGGTTTACTGATCTGTTCACCTAAGAGGCTTGGAAATTAGCAGCCTAGCTGTGGTGGCCCAAGATCCCTAATGCCCTGGGTCTTCACAAGGAGTTTTTGAATCTCATAGCTGCCTCATGGCAAGGACGTGTGTCCCGCCTACTGCTGGGCCAAAAGCGATTAGGTCCTGACCTCACAGGGCCCACAGAACACGTGCCCTTGTGTTTTGGGGACTAGCTTCAGTTACGTATCTACCTGCAACGCCAATGAAGGGCCAAAAGGTAGATGTAAGGAGACAGATTTCATCCCCAGATAGAACGCATGTTCTGCCCCTAAGAAGGGCAGAAGACGTTATGGAGCTAAATAACTAGGTTTACCACACAACTCACATGCATCATCAGGGAAAAATTCAGGTTTGGACAATCTCAACTATCCTCCACCTGGAGGGATCCTCCTTAAATAAAAGGCTATAGAATTATGAAAATGATGTGGATATGGGAATATGAGAAAACAGGTTACAAGTTAAAAATGAGAACTACAAGTACTGTGATAATGTGAGACATCTCCAGACTTGGAAGAGGCACCAAATTCTCTGTAGTCCTTAAATACATAGACCTGCATTCACACTTATTGGTCAGCTTCTATTAAAGCCATGTGGCTCATGCATATGCAGTTGTAAAAAATAAAATAAAATAAAAAAACGTGACTTTCGACTGTTTAGTCCTAGTTATTAGTGACTAGAGGTCCTTTGTGATGTGCTGTTTATAATTTTCATAGAAAGATCACGTTCTACACATGAAGATCTACCATTGAAGTTAATAGTCAAATTACATATTTCCTTTAAGTCATTATCGAAGGAAAAATTACATTTGGAGTCTGTGCACTGAATGTCACTATTAATAAATCACCTAAAAAACAGATTAGCAGGTAGAAAGAGAGCTCTTTAGATCAAAAGAAGCAGCACAGATTTACTAGATTACTAGTGATGCAATAACTTGAGAGAATCTTTGGAAACACAGGCAAACACGATCTAGCACGTCTAAAGTTATATTTGGTTAATTAGTCTGATTTTTCTTATCTCCTAGATGTGGCAAAGTCATTTATTTTCCAACATTTAGAGGAATTGCGTACAGGGCAAGTTTTTACATGGCTTAATCCCAAATCTTAATCATTAATCTGAATACCTTCTCTTTCAAGTGTAGCAGACCTAGAACTCCCTAAGATCTTATTGAAGCTACATCCCTAACTTCCACTGAGGACTTGAATATAAGAACATAAAATAATGATGCAGGGACACGATTTACCTAGGTTTCTACTGTAAATAAGCCATTTGATTTTGAACAAAACACTAAAACACAACTTTCTTAATAAATTCATAAAATAGCTTATTCCACTTATTGAGGACCTTAGATTTTAGAAGGATCAATTTAGGGTAGGGTCTCTAATCCTCCAATATAATTAGGGTCTTTTGAGAGCTGGTAACTCAGGAATCTTAGTTTCAGGTCTGAATCCCAAGATGTTAGACACTATCAAGACGGTATTTGTAAGGAGCACCCAGTGAACAGGAAGACCAAGATCCCTAGAAAGCACAGTCAGTAAGCCACAGATCAGGAATAGGGAACCAGGAGGGGATTATACTGAAGTCAAGAGACAGATACCACAGGATTTCTCTCACATGCAGAATCTAAAACACAAAACACAAACATGAAGCAGAATTAGACCCGCAGGTACCGAGGACAGACCGATGGCTGCCAGAGGAGAAGGGGGGGAGGGAAGGAGAAAAGTGGGTGATGGGGAAAGGGAGGTACAGGCTTGCAGCTGTCAAAGGAAGAAGTCCCGGGGATGAAAGGGTCAGCACAGGGACTACAGTCAGTGATCCTGTGAGCGTGTTGTGTGCAGACAGGTGGTAGCTACCCTTGCTGGGAGCATAGCTGACCTAGAAAGAGGTTCAATCATTGTTGTGCACCTGAGAGGAACAACACTGTCAATTGTACTCAACAGGCAGGCGGGGAGAAACAGAAGTAACCAGGCAGCAAGGAATACAATAAACAGGAAGAGTCCCTCACGCACATAACCTCCTTCATTCAAGTGTTAAAGGCTCATTGCTAAGTCACAGACAGGAGATAGCCTAGTAAGAGGCCAGGGAGACTCAAAGACCAAAGAATGAGCACGCAGAGCCAATCTTCCAGAAGTCCGTCGTGGAAGACACGTTGGAGTCTTGCAGGCTACGTGGACTGGAACGCAGTGGAGGCAGGGGTTTTGAGAAGGGTAGTTTGGGGACTCTGCAGGATTATGCACAGGAAGGCAGAACCAGTGCAGTGGTTCAGAGTTCGGCTTAAGCAGCAAAGGAGAGCACAGGGACTACGATTTTCAGTTCCTGGGCAAGAGCAGCCCGGGCACAGCTGAGCAGGACTGAGGCAGGAGCTGGGGTCCATTCTTCATTCCAGGGGACCTGCACGGCCTGGCCTGAGGACAGTTGAGCGCCCGTCACAGCCTGGGGGCCAGGAGAGAGCCCTGCAAACGCTTCCCGGCATGGGACCTGGTTGTACGCGGCCCCTCCACTTCTGGGATGTTCTCCATCCTCAGCTAAAGGAGTCAGCAAAGCACAGCTTCCTCCTCCCTGTGAGGTACGCCTGCAGCGTGGGTGTGATGGCAAAGAGGTGAAGCTAGAAAGTTAAACAGCCTTCTAATCCCTGGGTATAGTTAGGGTTGTATCTGGAGAGAGGAGGAACATTTGAAGGATCTTAACTGGGAAAGCATCACCTCCCCTGGGACCTGTGAGAGCAAGTCTGGAGTGTGTTGAAGAGCTCACCACAAAGCCAGACTGGATGAGGAGCAGTTAGAGATCAGGGCCCTGGGGTGCCCTAGCTGGAGTGGGGAGAGGCTGAAGAAGGCAGGGACTGGAGAGAGCTGACTGGTCCACTAGAAAGACGCCGGGATTGCCGGCTGGCAGAGGAAGACAGCCAAGTTCAGCGGAAGTCCCTGCTTTGCGTTGGGGACACAGTGGCCAGAGGCAGGCAGGTTGCCTGGGGCATTCACTCCGATGCACTCCCACAGCTGGACCAGCGCAGACAGGAGACCGAGCACAGACATGTGGGTGCTACACACGACATGAACATGGCTCAACAACTTGAGAGAAGGCGGCCAGGGACAGAGCAGGGTGACCAGAACAGAACCCTGCACAACGCCAGTAACCGCAGACTGGGAGGAAGACAGGAGGTTAAAACACACACACACACACACACACACACACACACACACACACACACACACACACACGGCTAGAGGGGAGATGAAAAGCCAGGTGGATGGTGCCACTTCTAGACCAGAGATGGGTCTATAGCAGAATGGGAGGCCTTTAAAATGCTCAAGGGGGATTTACAGGAGGATGAAGAAAGGTTTTGGTGGCCTCTGGAAGCACCTTTAGTGCAGTGGTAGGGACGAGACCGGAGCAAGGATTCTGCAAGGGGACTCCGGCCACAGCCCAGTTCCACCTAGCACAGAAAGCAGTTCAGAAGACGTGAATGCATGAATGTTCCCTTTGGCTAATATAAGTCTGTTAATCCCAGTCTGATTTTCACCTGATCAACTTTTCATATCCACAAGTTCAGTTTTGCTCTTTTAAACGTATGCCATGCCTCCAAGTTTTGTTTTTGTTGTTGTTTTAACACAATGGTTCTGCATCCAAGTTTTGTTGTTGTTGTTTTAACACAATGGTTCTGGTAAGCGTTTGAACAGGTTTGTTAATGCTAACATCTCTGCCAGCCCCGGGCTGGTTTCAATGGGGTGACCGATCACCACATCAAGGGTCACGTTAACCTGCCTCTTTGTATGCCTGTCCTAGGCTGAATGCCTGTCTTGGTGTATTTTACCTTGTGGGGGACTTTGCAGGTTTGGGTTCTCAAAATTATTCCTGCCCGCTGTTAGGGAACGCACTTCTTTTACTTGGTAACATTTTGATACTTTGAAGGCTTAAATTCGGGAGGTAAAACCTATGTGGTGTTCATCTAGGCTCAATTATTTCTCCCAGCTGAGGCAACAGCCTTCTGGAAGGTTGCCAGTGTGGTTGTTCCAGACAGGCACCGTCCTCAGCCCTCTGTGACTACCAGGCACGATTAGCTCTAATCCTTTGGGTTTGATCTAAGCTACGATGATCTCCCCAGACAGACACACGGATCAGTACTCGACTGGATATTGGAGGTGGCTCTCAAGCTCTCCGGGGATCCCTCTGCGAGCACCCGTTCGGTGCCTGTGAAGCCTGTTAAAAATCCTGCCTGTATCTCCTTAGGCTCTCCCTCAATTTCTCAGCCCAGGGAGTCCGTTTAGCTCTGCTCACCACGGTCTCTCAGGCATCAACCCTGCTGCAGGTGTGAAGGTAGATTTAGCCCGCATTACGGTTTAACCAAAAAACACTTTAGCACCAAGACAGTTTAAAGTATCGCTGTATCCCTTGTAATCCTCTAAGTTGTGAGGAGACCCGGAGACTTTCATTCTTTTGGAAGTCTTTTAATATGTTTTACTGTAGATTTCCTAGTATGTCCAAGTATGTCCACAGAAGGCAACGGAAGGTGGATTTTTAACAGCCTTCTGGGGCTCATTTTGAAATCACATATAATTAACCTGCACGTAGAGGTAGGTGACTAAATACCCTAAATATGAAGCTTTCAATTACCTACTTTTGGAGAGGGTGGAGGCAGACAGAAGAACCCCAAGCAGGCTCCACACTCAGCAGAGTCCAATGAAAGTCTCGATCCTACAATACCCTAGGATCATGACTTGAACCCAAATTGGGAGTAGGATACTCAACCAACTGAGCCACCCAGGCACCCCCTACTTATTAACTTAGTAGGACAACAGTGGAGAAAACAGTGACCAAGGTTTTACAATTCTTAACACCCAAATACTTATTTTGATTCCTAGGACCGATTTCTTGGTAGGTTTTAATTCTCACTTAGACCTGTAACAAAAGTGTTAATCCTTGCCAAAAAAGCTACATTATAAGTTTTTGATCACCTCCGGTGAAGTTTCTATGGTTAATGAAGCTATCTCTTACCACGGAAATATCACACCACTGCCAACTTTAGACAGCTCAGGCATAGCAATTAACAGCCAAGGCTATCATCTTAACGTCTGAAAACTAGACATGAAGATTTTTACCAGATCTAGGAGACAAGGGTAAACACATAGCCTTTTACATAAACACAAAATGGTTCCACATGTGGTAGTGTTAATTGGAAACTCGCTGAATTTTAAGCCTGGAAGAACGCTTTATATAGATGCTACATTATGTAGTTTTACATTCTCCCAAATGCAATGAATTTAACAGTGACACCACTGTTCAGATCCTCAGGATAGGAGCATAATCTAGAAGAACTCACACTCTGCTCTTACTTCAAGGAGATGGATAGTCATGAAGCCACAAGTCCTCTGGGATTCTTCCCAGGATGTATCACAACAAACAACAAGGGAGAATTTCGTTCTACAAATTAACAACGTAAGAGTACCTAGAGTAAGAATTTTTTTTAGGAAGACTTTTACTGGCCAGTTTTTAGGAATTCTTCCAAATGTGGCAAAATTTGTGAGTACTTCCATGTTGTTTTGAGGCATCCATAATCAGAGTTGATCACAGATACTGTCCCCTCAGACTGCCAACCAGTATGAGCCCAAAGAAAGCATGTACATCGCCAGGAGGTTAGAAGTGCTTGAGAAAGTCCTACTGCTAAATGCAGCAGACCTATTCAGTCTCGAGCCCAGCATTACTTGTCACTAGGTCCGGCTTGATTGCCCCTGTAGTTTTCTGTCATTGGCGTGAAGTATGGTTTAACCCATCTGTTTTGTTTTGTTTTTTTTTTTTCCCCTGAGGCTCCGAGAAGTTTAATAAACTTTGAAGGCTGCTAATTTCACCAACCCTAGCAAACACGAAGCGGGCAAGACATACTCAATCTGTAATAATTGCAGAATCACAAACCTGTATGGTCTATTCGATAAGCTTGTCTCAAATAGACTTATACGGGACTTTTTTTTTTTTCTAGGAGTGCATGGCCGTTTTATGTAATAAGCATTCTTCTGAGGCAAAACCCTGAGCCTGTGCATCTGCTACCTCATCTATCTGCGTGTGAAAACAGAAGGGAGTAAAGACAGCTAAAAAAGGGAGAAAAGGAGTCAGGACCCCGTGACAAAAACCAAGCCGGCAAAGACAAGAAACACAGAACGTTGCCAACGACCTATAGTACGATTTGGTAACTGTAAACTAAAGAGCATCAGCCCCATTCTCGAACAAAGTTCCTCAAACTGCACTTACCGGAGAGCGTGGGGTCACACCGCTAGGAAGCTGGTCCGGTGGCACAATGCACGTCTGCAGGAATCGCTCGCCCCGCCGGGAAGGCTGAGACCCACAAGGAGACAAGCCCTCTAACAGGCCCTTCGTCTCTGTATTTATTGACCTCACAAGATCCTCCCCATGTGGGGAACGTGGAGAAAACACGGGCTTTGCCTCGCAGGGAACGTGGAGAAAACAAGAGCTTAGCCACGTGGGGAACGTGGAGAAAACAAGATCCTCCCCACGTGGGGAACGTGGAGAAAACGGGAGTTTAGCCACGTGAACATGGAGAAAACAATCAGACTGTAATCATCGACTTGTGTGTGTAAGAAGCAAAGGGTGGGGGGGGGGGCGAGTGGAGTTTGTGGTCAAGGCACACGGGCGTCAGGTGGAAAGTACCTTCCTGCAGGTGACAGAACGAGTCACTTGTGATCCCGTGACAGTGCCTGGCAGGCAGGCTCACCTCGGGCTTTGCCCTGGGGTGGTGGCTTTCTGCCCTAAGCTTTTTTTCTAACCCATTTACGTGAGTGGAACCTGTTTCCCCACACACCTGTTCATCGTCCCGTCAATATTTACCACGTGATGATGTGTGTCCCAGTCCATCTGGGGTGGAGAAAGGCTGGATCTGTTGAGGGCTGGATCAAGCCACGTTGCATTGTTCAGTGTTAGTGTGCTTCTCACTCAGGGAGTAAGGGAATCACACAGAGCTCCCCAGAGGAAATACACAGAAAAAAAGGGTGAGAGCCACTGCGTGTGTGTGTGTGTGTGTGTGTGTGTGTGTTTTCAGCTCATTCAGAAATTCACGTAAGACAGGAATGTAAGCATTGTGAGCCTCAGAACTGCCCTGACTCTATCAACTCACTTTTAGTGGAGTCAGCACTTTTAAGTGTTTAAGAAAGCGGGGAATGGGCCTGCACCCCGTCGCTCAGCCTAGCGATGCGCTTTATAGCTTTATAATTACAAACCAAGTGCGCATTCACAAACACACACCCGAACACTAATGCTGAGAAAAAGCAGAAGGATGAAGAGTCTCTACGATGCTGTTATGATTGAGCATTTTTTTTTTCTCTGAGGGGCTGTTTTGGGTTTTACTGTTATTTTGCAGTTTAATAAAAATGTAAATGTCATTGCGGATGGTGAGAGTGGGGGAAGCGGTTATGGGGAATTAAGGAAACTAGACATCCCAGAACAGCAGGACACGGCCTGGGTCCATGGGGGGTGAGGGCTCACAGAGCACAGCGTGAGTGTGGAAACGGGTAATTCACACCGCTGCTCCACGAGGCAGCTAAATACAGGCTGGTTCGTGTCTGCTCCAAAGCTGTAAGATTGGCCTAAACGGCAGGAAGGGGCAAAAATTACCCCAGCAAACATACACGGAGAGAAACTGTGCTTGTAGAAGTCCTGTTAGTTCCAAGGTGGTCCTCTGTGTTCAAGCATTTTGTTCCTTTGAGCCCTTAGTGTCCCAACCTTTGGGTTTTCCACAGTTTATAAGCTGGAAATAGTGGTAATTAATGTGCTGTCATAAAAAAAATGTGCTGTGTTTTCCCTTAAAAAGAATTTCAAAATGTATTTTAAAGCTATGAGAAAGCATACACTAATCTACAGTTTCCACAAATTGTTGCAAATTGTTTAGAAACATCTACTTACAGATATAAACATAAAAACTCACATTTTCTATAAAACTAAATTCACGGATGTCTTCTTCAAATAAATATAGCCTCTTTCCATGACCACCAGTAGTTAGCAGAGGCAAACAGAGTGCCCAGAAGAAGAACAACAGGTGTCACTAAGAATTAAACATAAACGAGTATTTCAGGCCCACTTTCCATCCACCTAATGGCAGTTTCTTAACCAAGGAAGTTATTTCCTCAAACTGTAAACGTGGATGTTTATTGTCAGAAGTCAGTTACCAAAGAAGCAGTTTCTCAAAAACAGGACAAGGAAATTACCAGTAATAGACTATGTGTAAATAATGTGAGTCTTGAGAACGAGCTTCCTAAAAAAAACGCTAAAATCAACCCCAGAAAGCCCCCAAACACAGAATCCAGGTGGGTGTGCTTAGAGACTGTTTTAAAGGCTGTAGGCCACCAGAAGGACAGAAGGAAATGGAATTTAAATATTTCGATTTCCTTTTAAGGATAATCTAAACTCGGATTGGAATTTTATGCTAGAAGGTGATCCCTGAGCAATGCTTAAACTTCCTCCTCCCTCCAGAAAAAGGTCACTATGCGTTTAAATTGTAGAGACTGAAAAGTGAAAATTACTTTGAGGTATGTTCCCCGCTGTGAAACATAAGGCTGTGGAATTTATCTTAATTTTAAAATGAAAATACATTTTATTTCCCTACTAGAATATAATTAAACCTCTAAATGTAAACGAATAACCTGTTAACTGTTAAAATCTGCTACAGATTTTATCCAGGGTTTGGCCAACTTTTAGTTACAAAATAAAACGTCCACTTTTAAAAGTATTTGGATTTCATTTGCGATGCTGTAAATAAGAATAAAATCAATGGATGTACTAACAAACTGTAAGGACCATTTACCTGCTCAATGTAAGCAAAAACCCTAACCCAAACTATCTCCAGCTTTGAAGCAAAAAAAAAAAAAAAAAAAAAAAAAAAATCATATTAATTATCTCCTATTTTCACAGACTGTCGCCTAATTAATTCTTCAAATGCTTGGAGAATTGTGCTTGGATTCCCCTTCTAAGTTATCAAAATTAGCTTTATATTCATCGACTGTGATAGTGAATCAAAACACTTCAGAGTTTTTTGAAAAAAAAGATAAATTGGAATCAAATTAATTTTTTTCAGCTGTCATCTTAGGAACTAAGGAGAAAGAAACAATGAAAGAGAAGAATAACACGGAGCCACATAAGGATTAGAATCCAAACACAGGAGAAGCATGGCCTGTGCAGGACACTTCCAGAGAAAAGGAAACACGTTACCGATGGCTTGAAAGAAACGACCTTGAAAACACCTGTGCTGAAAATTTGCATTTTCCTGATTTTGCCACATTTATGTATTACAATATATTTTTTCTTCTAGTGAATTAATATGCAAAAATTCGCTTCATAATTATCTTCCAAATGTTTTCCTAGGTGAGTATTTAGAAATATACGTGTATATACATATATGCTTACTTATATATGAACACAAAACGTCACAAGTTTTAGAAAAGATTAATACATTTATTGTGCGTCTTATCTTACCAGTACCATAGAATCATTTCCATTACAATCAACACAGATATACTTTGCTATTTTAATACTGACATTGCTACATCATATATAATTATTTCTCATTGACAAAATTTAACTTGTATCCTAATTTTCCCTCTAAAAATTATTGTTGTGAATTGTATCATCTTCCTACAGATTTCTTTGTGAACTAAAAAGTTTTCAAAATCTGTTTTTACATCTGAGGTTGTGTTTTTTACTGCTTAATTTGCAAGAATAATATATTTATGAATATGAGCCCTTTGTCATATTACAACTGTTTTCCCCCAAGTTTTTAATTTTCATTTGCTCAATTTTTAAAATTTTATTCACGCACCTTGGCATTTATGCCATGGTTAGGAAAGATGATATATAAAATAAAATATTAAAATTATGATATTAATTATGATATTAAGGTATTTTAATGATGTTGCATGGTTTTATTTTTTCCACTTTTTAAAAACATTAGTTTGTTGGGGCGCCTGGGTGGCTCAGTCGGTTAAGCGTCCGACTTCAGCTCAGGTCACGATCTCGCGGTCCGTGAGTTTGAGCCCTGCGTCGGGCTCTGGGCTGATGGCTCAGAGCCTGGAGCCTGCTTCCGATTCTGTGTCTCCCTCTCTCTCTGACCCTCCCCCGTTCATGCTCTGTCTCTCTCTGTCTCAAAAATAAACTTAAAAAAAAATTAAAAAAAATAAAAACATTAGTTTGTTGGGGCGCCTGGCTGGCTCAATTGGAAGAGTGTGTGACTTTTGATCTTGGGGTCGTGAGTTCAGGCCCCATGTTGGGTATGGAGATTACTTAAAAACAATAAAATCTTTAAAACACACACACACACACACACACACACACACTAATTTGTCAATCTGTCTAGAATATATTTTGGGTCAACACAAAGGTGAATCCAACTTCTCCCATTTTCTCCAGGTAGTTATTTGTGTCCACTGATTTATTAACTAACTCAATAGCTTGGTACAGGAACAGAACTCTGTACACTTTCTTCCTGCTGTTCACCGTCTTCAGGATATTATTATGCTATTTGATCGCTAGACTTTAACAATAGGTCTTCACAGTTTATAAGCCAGGTCTCATTTCTCCACTCTTTTTTTCCCCCAAAAGTTTCATGATAAGATTATATATTCTAACCACCTTTCATTTCATTTTAATGAGAATAAAAGTAGTGTTAATTTACTAGGGCCTCATTGAACATAATTTATTAGAAACCAACATGTTCAAATGGAGAGACTACAGCCTATAGAACTTGGTAGAATCATAGAATCTAGGAATACTTTATACTAGTCCTCACACATCAGTAAACATGGCTGATTAAGTTCACTCAGAGAGTTCATATCTATATTCATATTTTTACAGGTTTTTTAAAAATTTATATTGGGCTATACTTTGTAAAAGTATTCACCTCATATGGAAATGGTGTTGCCAATGAACTTATTAAACTAATTTAAGAACATTTTAATTGTTTACTATATTTTAAGTTATTCACCATTGTATTCATACAAAAAGGATGATAACTTCTTTTTAAGTATTTTTTTTATGGGGCGCCTGGGTGGCGCAGTCGGTTGAGCGTCCGACTTCAGCCAGGTCACGATCTCGCGGTCCGTGAGTTCGAGCCCCGCGTCGGGCTCTGGGCTGATGGCTCAGAGCCTGGAGCCTGTTTCCGATTCTGTGTCTCCCTCTCTCTCTGCCCCTCGCCCGTTCATGCTCTGTCTGTCTCTGTCCCAAAAATAAATAAATGTTGAAAAAAAAATTTAAATATACTGTTTTTTTTTTCTTTAACTAGAAGAAATTTGGGGTAAAAGCTGAGACTGAAGGCATCTTCTTGTCCCTTGCCTTTATAGTCTGTAGGCTGTTTTGCTTTGTTTTGGGACCAGAGGATTTGAGACTGCAGAAATCATGGAAGCACATATTCATTTGCCCGATTAATTCAACAAATATATACTGAACGTCTTCCATGTGACATGCACTGTTGTAGACATATTGATGTAGAAATCTTTGCCACTATTCATCACTGCCGTGGCCTGGTGAGATCACGTTCTGGTGAAATCCACACCTGCACCTGCCCAATTGAATGTGCACATAGAGTCTTTCTCTTTGGACTTTCTCAACTCCATGATCTCTGATCCCAGATAGCCTCTTTTTCCTGCCCAGCAATCACACTCCATTGCGGTGGGCCATTTTTTCTCTCACTTTGTCTTCTGTTGTTCACATTTCCTCACACCGTGAGCACCTCTGGGCTTTAAAAATATACAGTCTGTGTGCTGACACCCAAGCGGAGGCTGGACCAGCCCCAAACTGAGAGCCTGAGGGACAGCTGACGACTGCAGCCCCCCTTGCAGGTGTCCAGCTATTGTAAATGAGTATGTCCCAATCTGAGCTTCTGAGGTACCCCTTCCAGCCAGCTGCTCACAGGGTGCCACAGGGTGTCAGCTAAAAGCAACTGCATCTTAACCACAACCCAGGCCAACGGCCAATCATCAATTTTCCCTCCATTCATGTCTCCACACAGGGCACATTCTGTCAACTCACCGCAAGACGTATCATAATCCAATCATTTCCCACCACCCCGCTGTCATCACATGGTGATAGGCATCTATGCTACTAAGTATGGGCCACACCTGGGTCTATGGCTACATCTATAATTTACACGCAGAAACACACACATCTCATACCCATCCACGTGAATATCGATACCATCTATATGTATATGTTAAGGAAATATGCATCTATTTCTTTTTTAACAAAATCATGAAAATTTTTATGATTCTTCTGGCAGACTGAAAAGGCGCCATGTAAATAGTATGGCTTTCTTCTTCCTTTGACCTGCTAGTGTCTCCAATTCATCAACAGATCCCTTGATATCAAACTTGGTAACAAATATCAAAACATTCCTTGATATCAAAACATTGTAACAATGCACTGTGCCTCTCCCTCCCTAAGTAGATCAATCCGATTACTTTAACACACATGCACACGGATGATATGAATGCAGTGTGTGTGTGTGTGTGTGTGTGTGTGTGTGTGTGTGTGTGCGCGCGCGCGCGCGCGCAAATGACCTTTGGAACATATTACTGTCAGTTCTTTTTTAAAAAGAAAGAGGTGGTGTTTCTTCTTTTTCTGTGTGTGGGGCATATGAATTATCACGTCCTCCTCTCAACACTGTTGGGGTTTGTTGCTTTGCAGGGGATACAGCTCTCAGATCGCCTTCCTCACCTTTCCTGGTTTTGACTATGTTACTCTACCTCAGGTCAGTCTAGGAGGTGGGAATTCCTAATCCCACATATGCTGCACAAATGTTTGCTTGTTATTACTGACACGGAATTATTTCTCTTTCTTCCTACATTCATTCTCCTATCTGTGGTTGAGGATATGCTTGTGGTTTCTCATTTTACCCTTTACTAGCCTAAGTAGTTGTTCATTTTATGTGATTTTTGAAAAACCTCTTAGGTCTGACTGCCAATTCTATATTTTTGCTTCACATTTATTATATTTTTACTTCTTATATTCCATTTTTATTTCTATTCATGTTTGCCCTATTTTTCTTACGCTTGTTTTGTGGATTCTCTTGCAGAATGCTAAATCCGCTTTATTCTTTCTTCCGTGCTTCTGTTAATAATGTAAGTTTTTAAGACGAGGCTTTTTGTGTTGTTTCAGCTGCATCCCATCGGTACCAACTGTCATGTTTTCATTGTCTCTGCTCCTAGGATTCAATGATGGATCTTTAACCCAAGGGATGTTTTCAAAGCACCTTTAGCTTTCTTCAAAGTAATTCTCTTTTGTTTTGTTTTGGCATTTACTTTTGTTGTTAACTTTTTTTTGTTAAAATGCAGTATGTTCAGAAAATATGATCTGTACCAATGCTCAAAATGCGCTCCATAACCAGCATCACGAGCACTGTCTGGAGCCTGGAGCTGCAAATCTAGGGATCAGCATTTCTGTGGGTGGGGCCCAGAAATCCAGGCTTTCCAAGGGCTCCGGTTCACTCCTGCAGGTGCCAAAGTGTGCAAGGGAATTTCTGCTTTCCCTAGATCCACCTGGATTCCTTTCCCCTCCACTACCTACTACTGTTTAGTAACTAGTTTGTGGACACATGAAAAGCAGGTACATCATCATCATCATCATCATCATCATTGTTGTTATTATTATTATTATTATTATTATTATTATTTGAATGGCAGAATGTAACACTGCAGGGGAAACCCGAATGAACTGTGTTCCCTTGCAGCTCTGAGAGATAATTCTCCTCAAATTCAGAACTTTTTACCTGAAGATTTGTTTTTCTTACTTGCAGGGGTGCATATTCAATAATCACAGGGTTTCTCTGTGTTCTTGCTTGACCAAGCCAATCTACAAATGAGAGGAATCTAGGTCCTGGAGCATGGTGGGGTGGGGGGGGGAGGTGAGACTCACATCTAATATGGAAGGAGCCTGGCAGGGGAGGGGAGTGGGGGGGGTGAGACTCACAACCAATATGGAAGGAGACTGGTGGGTGGGGGGAGTGGGGGGGGTGAGACTCACAGCCAATATGGAAGGAGACTGGCGGGTGGAGGGAGTGGGGGGGTGAGACTCACAGCCAATATGGAAGGAGACTGGTGGGTGGGGGGAGTGGGGGGGTGAGACTCACAGCCAATATGGAAGGAGACTGGCGGGGGGGAGTAGGGGGGAGACTTACAACCAATATGGAAGGAGACTGGTGGGTGGGGGGAGTGGGGGGTGAGACTCACAGCCAATATGGAAGGAGACTGGCGGGGGGGAGTAGGGGGGAGACTTACAACCAACATGGAAGGAGACTGGCGGGGGGGGGTAGTGTGTGGGGGGGTGAGACTCACAACCAATATGGAAGGAGACTGGTGGGTGGGGGGAGTGGGGGGGTGAGACTCACAGCCAACATGGAAGGAGACTGGCGGGGAGGGGAGTGGGGGGGAGACTCACAACCAATATGGAAGGAGACTTGTGGGTGGGGGGAGTGGGGGGGGTGAGACTCACAGCCAATATGGAAGGAGACTGGTGGGTGGAGGGAGTGGGGGGGTGAGACTCACAGCCAATATGGAAGGAGACTGGTGGGTGGGGGGAGTGGGGGGGTGAGACTCACAGCCAATATGGAAGGAGACTGGCGGGGAGGGGAGTGGGGGGGAGACTTACAACCAATATGGAAGGAGACTGGTGGGTGGGGGGAGTGGGGGGGGTGAGACTCACAGCCAATAGGGAAGGAGACTGGTGGGGGCGGGGAGTGGGGGGGAGACTCACAGCCAATATGGAAGGAGACTGGAGGGTGGGGGGAGTGGGGGGGATGAGACTCACAGCCAATATGGAAGGAGACTGGTGGAGGGGGGGAGTGGGGGGAGACTTACAACCAACATGGAAGGAGACTGGCGGGGGGGGTAGTGTGTGGGGGGGTGAGACTCACAACCAATATGGAAGGAGACTGGTGGGTGGGGGGAGTGGGGGGGTGAGACTCACAGCCAATAGGGAAGGAGACTGGCGGGGAGGGGAGTGGGGGGGAGACTTACAACCAATATGGAAGGAGACTGGTGGGTGGGGGGAGTGGGGGGGTGAGACTCACAACCAATAGGGAAGGAGACTGGTGGGGGCGGGGAGTGGGGGGGAGACTCACAGCCAATATGGAA
Organism: Puma concolor; assembly: GCF_028749965.1. NCBI lineage: Eukaryota > Metazoa > Chordata > Mammalia > Carnivora > Felidae > Puma > Puma concolor. The sequence goes on along the minus strand of NC_141677.1, from coordinate 2,179,807 downwards.
GGAGACTGGCGGGGAGGGGAGTGGGGGGGAGACTCACAACCAATATGGAAGGAGACTTGTGGGTGGGGGGAGTGGGGGGGTGAGACTCACAGCCAATATGGAAGGAGACTGGCGGGGAGGGGAGTGGGGGGGAGACTTACAACCAATATGGAAGGAGACTGGTGGGTGGGGGGAGTGGGGGGGTGAGACTCACAGCCAATAGGGAAGGAGACTGGCGGGGAGGGGAGTGGGGGGGAGACTTACAACCAATATGGAAGGAGACTGGTGGGTGGGGGGAGTGGGGGGGTGAGACTCACAACCAATAGGGAAGGAGACTGGTGGGGGCGGGGAGTGGGGGGGAGACTCACAGCCAATATGGAAGGAGACTGGAGGGTGGGGGGAGTGGGGGGGATGAGACTCACAACCAATAGGGAAGGAGACTGGTGGGTCCATATCCAGTTCCTCTGTCCTCTGGCGAGACACCCTGAGGTTGGCTACCACACGATTTCTGCATGTCATGCATGGTCATGCGCGTGACCACAGTGGTCACCTGCTCACTAAAATGACTCTACTGGTTTTCTCCATTCTCCACCTCATTTCCCGTCTCCTTCTCCTTCTTGAAACAACTCTTGAAATAAACTAGCCGTATCCAACGGTTATTGGGTCTGTGCTTTGGGGGACACCCAATTTAACCTATGGATCTGTTTATATTTCATTCAAATTAATCGTATTTTTCAGGTTAATGTATCATGCTAACTATGCTCTCTACTGAAAAGAGATGTGTTGAGAACTATACAGTTTTTCTATTATCATTATATTTCTTATTACTTCTTCTAAAGTTTTTAACTTCAATTTACATTTAATGTATTTTACTGCTATGGTGTTTGGAAGATAGTTCTGTACATCACAGTTTTGATTCAGCCCTCTCTTAAAAAATGGGTGTCAGAACCTTGGTTCTAATAGTGGGCAGAAAGCATAATGCTATTTTGAGAAATGCTCAATGTCAGATGTACTGTTGTTGGACTTCTCCTTTACAGAAGTACTCTGCTATCCATTACAAAGACCTAATCATATAATATCACAGTGGAATGTCCTGATTTAGATAAGTAAAACAAGTATTTAAAAAAAAATTTAATGTTTATTTGTTATTTTGAGAGACAGAAAGAGAGAGTGTGAGTGACGGAAGGGCAGAGAGGGAGACACAGAATCTGAAGCAGGCTCCAGGCTCCGAGCTGTCAGCACAGAACCTGATGTGGGCCTCGAATCCACAAACTGCAAGATCATGACCTGAGCCAAAGTCGGACGTTCAAGCAACTGAGCCACCCAAGCGCCCCAAGGAAAAGAGAAATACTAAAACACAGATGTGTAAGTCTGGATTTATGCAAATAAAGAACACACTCACTAGTTGGGAGCTGTTTTTGTTCTCTGACTCATCTGTGATGTAGACGGGACACGGTTAATTCAGATTGGTGGAGCTGTCGCAACTCGTGTTTCCTGACCATCAACGAGAATGTAATTCTGACCTAATAGAACTGTTTACACACTCCCTAACAGGAAGAAATCCAGAGTCTCAGGAGATAGCAACATGACTAGGGTAGATTTGGAAACAACAACAACAACAACAACACAAAAGATCATTCCCCAAAGAGGCTACTCTCTTCTCTAACAAAAAGACCATGCATGAAACCAATCATCTCAGCAATGAGAATGTTGCCTTGAATGAAACGTTGGACACTGGTGGGATAAAGTGTCTCATTTGATTTTGAAATGAGCACCCACAGAAAACAGTTTACAGATTAGACTAACTTAAAACAGACAGTTACACCTAGGACAAGTAGAGCTTGTGTTCGTATAGATACTAACTAAACTATATTCCTGTGGCTAAAAATAACCCTTATTCAATATGGGCCTAAAAACAGATCTCTCATTACATGGGAAAATGTTTGATTAATAATTCCATGACCACTATTCTGTTTCCTTCACTAGGAGGGAGGAAAACTTAATGTGCTTTTTCTGAAATAAATTACCAAACTATTTTATTTATTTTATTTATTATTTTACTTTATTTTATTTTACCTCATCTCATCTTATTTTATTTTATTGTTCACATACAGTATAATAATAGTTTCAGGTGCACAATATAGTGATTCAACACTTCCATACATCACCCGGTGCTCATCACAAGTGCCTTCCTCATTCCCCATCACCTATTTCGCCCATCCCCCCACCCAGCTCCCCTCTGGTAACCATCAGTGTATTCTGTGTAGTTAAGACTCTGTTTTGGAGTTAGCTATTTTTTTCTTTTGTTCATTTTTTCCTTAAATTCCACATATGAGTGAAATCATATGGTATTTGCCTTCTTCTGACTTGTTTGCTTAGCACTACACTCTCCAGCTCCATCCACATGGTTGTAAATGGCAAGATTTCATTCTTTTTTTATGCCTGAGTAATATTCCATTGTGTATGTACACTACATCTTCTTTATCCATGTATCTATCTATGGGTAGTTGGGCTGCTTCTGTAATTTGGCTACTGTAAATAATGCTGTAATAAACAAGGGTGTCTACGTCCCTGTGAATTAGTGTTTTTGTATTCTTCAGGTAAATACCCAGTTTTGGAATTAATGGATCATATGGTAGTTCTATTTTTCATTTTTTGATGAACATCCATACTGTCTTCCACAGTGGTGGCAACAGTTTGCGTTCCCCCCAACAGTGCAAGAGTGTTCCCCTTCCTCCACATCCTTGCCAACACTCGTTTTCTGAGTTGTTAATTTTAGCCATTCTGACAGGTATGAGATAGTATCTCATTGTGGTTTTGATTTGTATTTTCCTGATGATGAGTGATGTTGAGCATCTTTTCATGTGTCTGGTGGCCATGAGGATGTCTTCTTTGGAGAAACATCTGTTTATGTCTTCTGCCCATTTTTAACTGTATTATTTGTAGGTTTTTCTCATGTTGAGTTGTAGAGGTTCTTTATATAGTATTTTTCATACTAAACCTTTACCAGATATGTCATTTACAAATATCTTCTCCCATTCAGTAGGCTGCCTTTTAGTTTTGTTGATTGTTTCCTTTGCTTTGGAGAATCTTTTTATTTTGATTTGGTCCCAATAGGTTATTTTTACTTTTGTTTCTCTTGCCTCAGGAGAAATATCTAGAAAGGTGTTACAGCTGATATCAAAGAAGTTGCTGCCTATTCTCTCTTCAAGGATTTTTATGGTTTCAGATCTCACATTTAGGTCCTCAATCCATTTTGACTTTACTTTTGTGTAGTGAGTAAGAAAGTGGTCCATTCTTCTGAATGTTGTTTGTCCAGTTTTCCCAATACCATTTGGTTGAACAGTCTTTTCCCATTGCATATTTTTTCCTGCTTTGTTGAAGACTAATGGACCATATAAAAATGGGTATATTTATGGGTTTTTGTTTTGTTTTGTTTTGTTTTGTTTTGTTTTGTTTTGTTTTTGGTGGGGTGAGTTTCCCTTCTATTGACCTAAATGTCTACTTTTGTGCCAGTACCATACTGTTTTGATCACTACAATTTCATAGTATAACTGGAAGTCTGGAATAATGATGCGTCCAGTCTTGTTTTTCCTTTTCAAGACTGCTTTGCCTATCCGGGGTAAATAAATGTGGTCAAACATTTATTTATCCATCACTGTTTTCAAGCCAAACAATAATAGTTGACTTTTTTAAAATTAGTTTTTAATGTTTATCATGTATTTATTTATTTAGAGAGCATGTGTTGGGGAGGGGCAGAGAGAGGGAGAGAGAGAATCCCAAGCAGGCTCCACACTGCCAGTGTAGAACCTGATATGGGGCTCAAACTCACAAACTGTCAGATCATGACCTGAGCCTAAATTGAGCATCGGACACTTAACTTCCTGAGCCACCTAGGCACCCCAATAGTTGACATTTATTAACTATTCATTACATAGAAGATTCTATTCTCGTTTATGCATTATTTTATTTATTTTTGACAATTATATGTTAAAACAATGGCAAAAACTGAGGCTTAAGGAAGTTGTTTCCCAACCAAATCTCTCCAGTGGCCAGTAAGTGCAAAACCAGGATGTGCACCTTAGACTAGCTGGCACGACAGACCACACTGTCTGCCATGGTACAATACTGTCTTCACGTGGGGCTGAGGAATAAAAAGGTGAATTACACCCATTTTCTTTTTTTTTAATGTTTACTTTGAGAAAAAGAGCAAGTGCATGAGTGGGGGAGGGGCAGAGAGCGAGGAGAAGAGAGAATCCCAAGCAGATTCCATGCTGTCAGCACAGAGCCTGACGCGGGGCTCAAACCCATGGACCGTGAGAACATGACCTGAGCTGAAATCAAGAACTGGACACTTAACAGACTGAGCCACCCAGGTGCCCCAACGTGAGTTAACCCTATTTTCAACGTTAACAAAGCTCAAGTTAAGATGTACGTCTTTGTGTATATTAATTTCGACACTGGATACAAATAAATAAAAACCGTAAAAGGTATAGAAAGTATTAGGAACATCAAGACAAAGAGAAATGGACAATGTCTCAGAGGGAGGAGATCTTACCACAGAAGTCTACCCTACATTGGCTGGAAGAGTAAGACATTCAGAGCAGAGAGTAGCATCATATTAATAACAATAATAACACCATAATAAAACCAAATCCAGATTTTTTGAAACACTAAGCACTACAACTGGCTTCAGAGAGAAAAATAAGCAGTTTATTTAGCAATTTTCTAAAGTATGTGTATTTGTCAGACTATCACCATATTAAATTTTTTCCTAAGTCAGCTAATAGGGATATTCAGAGACAGGGATCTAGCCTTATCCCTGGCCTTGGATATTTGACATAATCTAATTTATCATAAAATTATAGAAATATGTTATTGCAATTCACTTAATTTAAATCACAATGTTTCATCATATAATTTAAAGCAATGTTAGATATTTTAAAAAAATAACCATAATAGGGTGTCATCCTTTCAAATAGGCTAGGAAATGTTGACTCTTTCATTTTCCTGCCTCCAAACTTTGGTTGATAGGCTCAAGTCAGGGACAAAAGCCCCAAAAGGATTTTTAAAAAGACAGAATTTTTTTTTTTATTTTAAGTGTATTAATCACATAGTTTAATACTGTGAATCATATTATTGGCCACAATTAATAAATACTTAAAATTATCCTCCTAACAGATGCTGAAAGATAAAATGATAGTTTACATTTTTGAAAACCTTGATACTATTCTTTTTTTTTTTTAATGTTTGTTTATTTTTGAGAGAGAGAGAGAAAGAGAGAGAGAGAGAGAAATAGAGTGTGAGTGGGGGAGGGCAGAGAGAGAGGGAGACACAGAATCCGAGCAGGCTCCAGGTTCTAAGCTGTCAGCACAGAGCCAGACATGGGGCTCAAACTCATAAACCATGAGATCACAACCTGAGCCAAAGTCAGACATTTAACCAACTGAGCCACCCAGGCACCCCTACCTTCCAAATACTCTTAAGCCATGATCTACTTCCCTGGGTGTTTAGCAGTCTGCTCAAATTCATTTTGTCAAAGGGGTCATTAGTGGTCACCCTATTAAAATGAGTAATCCCCCAATATTACTTTCTAAATTCTTATGTGCTGTTTCATTATAGCACTCACCTCCAGCTGGCATTATTTAGTAAGACTTTGTAATAATAATAAATAAGATCCTAAATTATTAAGGGATCACATTATTGTAAGGTTACACTATTGTCAAAAACATTTTTAGATCTGGTCCATACTGTTAAAACTATTCTGAAATAAGGAAGCCCCAATCACCAGGCAATAACTTTCTAACTTGCCCCACCCCTTCCCCACCCTTAGCAGGTCAGCCCAACCCATAACGGAGAACTGAACAGGATGACTGACCGACAATCAGCGGGAGTCAGCTCCCAGCTAAACACGAACCATCTCAGGTGCACTGTCTCAGGACCCAATGCATCTCACAGTTTATACATCCAGGTGCTTGTTGCTTTTAACACCCCATTAAAATAGGCTCCATGGAGACAGGAATGTTGTTTAGTTCACTGCTTCCTACCCAGTGCAAAATCATAGGAGCCAAATTAATGTACGCGGCAACAATTACGGAATGAATTTGACTGCCATGGACATGCCAGGGTGTGGATTGTGTTTCTAGGAAAACTGCAGAGGGATGAATTTCCTAATCTTTTAAGTGTTCCGTGACCTAAATAATACTTTCAACCTTCAGTCATCGCCTAGGAGGATGGAGCATCGGAGCTCATTCTAGTCACGGACAAACCATGAACAGAAGCAGGTGGAGCAGGGGACACACACCAGTCACATGAGTCATTCCCATTATGTGGTCTCTCACTCCATCACACAGCCACTCCCAAAACCCGAGTGGTTCAGGGTCTTCCGAAAAGGTGGTGCTTGGAAAAAGTCAATAATGCTGCCGGAATATCACCTCATGACTTAAAAAGGTTACAATGAAATGGGAGAATGAAAAACTTGACCCTGCGTAGAAAATCTAATGTAGCCATGACAAGAGCTGCATTCTCATCATGACATACTTGGAAAATCCCAGTTCCAAAAGGGCAATGAAGAGACTTATAGAAAAAGAAATTTCAGGTTGACTGACGTGTTATTTCGTCCAAAAAAAGCTCAAACATGAAGAAAATCAATCCAACCTTCTTTGATCTGCTTAATGCTTTGCCTATCGCAATGTTAAGCACCTTATGATTTCCTTCTAAGCTATCTTGCCTTTCAAGTATAATTAGAGAGAATTGCAACTGTACTTACTCAAGGCAACAAATGTTCTACAAAGTGCCCCCTTATTGTGATTTCCTCAGTTACTGAGATGTCTAACCCCCCTTGCCCTTACACACTGAGGGCAACAAATTCAACCCTATGTTCCTGACTTTCATGATATTTTTGGCTCTATAATGCACTCCTTATTCAACAAAAAAGCATGTAAATTGCCAAGTTATGTTACATTTTACTACAGTTAAATGTGAAACAAATTATGTATGTATACCCGTATATCTTTCACTGGGTGATAGAGAACTAGACACTCTTCCCGTTTCCCCACAGATCCAAACATTACAATAAAGTTGTCACTCATTGCTGGACACGGTTGTCCCCCACTCTAGGGAGGAGAAAACCATGTGGCTGCAGCAGGGGACGGGGGCAGAAGTGGAGCCCTGAACAGATGGTGTGGCTTCTCTTTTAACACGGCTCCTCGGATGGGTTTGAAAAACCAAGTTCAAATGAATGAGGCCCAAATGCAACCTCAACATGTGCAGAGAAAAAGTATGACACGAAAGACAAGGATTCAAGAATCCAGTCAAAGACCGTTCAGAAGAGACCAGACTCTGATCGTGGGCAGGTCTGCCTCAGGGCTCAGACGGTGCAGCCTGGCGGATGGAAAAGGGTCATTCTCTCCACACCACTCCAAACCTCATCAACGCTGTGGATTACAGGTGTGGGGAGCATGGTGGAAACAAAATGCTTGGCACTGACACCTATGATTTCACAAGAGATGACGTCAGCCTATCATCATTCAGATTCTTAGAATGGCTCCTTCTGCCTCCAACATTGACTGGAGTTCAGTATCTATGAGGGCAGGGGCCGTACTTACTATGCTGATGCTCCACCCAGGGGCCTAGAACCACGCTTCATACAAAGTAGGCTGAATGGATGCATGAAGTGCAAGCCTCAACAGGGGAGGGAGAATACTGAACGCACTACGTGATGACTCTTCCCGGATGGATGGGTACCACTCACTGTAGGAGTAAGAATCTCCTTGTTGATTCCCGTAAATAGATAAGAGAGAGAGAGAGAATCAAGTGGAGGCACAAATGTCCTCCGTTAGTCAAACTGGGGTTTGGAGTCCACATAATTTGTGCATGAAAATAAATTTAGATCATTGTTTATGGATAAACTCGTGAGTTCAGGTATCATTTGGATGTCCCACCTAAGAGAAGGAAAGCGTAAAGGTTAACTCAACAACATGATAAAATGACGCCTGGCTGTATGTTAGGATGACTTCCCACTTGCTCTTCGTTTGTACTTTCCCAAACATATAGTAAAGCAAAAAACTCAAATGTACAGTAAACATATAAAACTCAAAAAAAATGTCTATCTTTAAAATAATATGGATAATGACTTCCACTCTTAGTAATGACTACATAAGACTCTTCTGGACAGCTACCTGCCAAAACATGCCTATAACAGTTGGACACACTGATTTTGCATTTATTAATTTATTAAGGTGGCAATGCTATTAAGATTGATCTATAGATTCAATGCATTCCCAGTAAAAATCATAGCGGGTCTTTACGAACAAAATGACAAATTGATTCTAAAATTTAAAAGGAACAGCAAATCAACTAGAATAGCCAGAACCATCTTATAAAGAAAAAGTTTAGTGTACTTACACTACCTGATCTTAAGATTTACTCTAAAGCTGTGATAACCAAAATAACACCTGGTTTCCCTGGGGACAGACCTATAGTTCAATAGAATAGACTCAAGACATAGACCTTCACTTACACAGTCAACTGACTTTTGACAAGGGGTCTAGATAAATCAATGGGATAAAGATACTATTTTCGATACATGGTACTGGTGTAACTGGATGTCTGTTCGGAAACAGAATAAAATTTTACTTTCACTTCACACCACACTGAACACACATACAGTAGATTACAAAACTAAATGTAGGCATTAAATCTATTGAAATAGGGGGAAAAACAGTAACACTGCATAAGGCAAAGACTTTCTCAAGAGAAAAAATAGTAATTCATAAAAGAAAAGCTGCTAAAATGTATTTCATCGACATGAAAAAAAAATACCCATAAAACCTATTATGCGACAATGGAGTTCAATATGTAAAATACATATTTTAAAAATCTCTTACATTTCAAGAAAAACAAAATATCAAACTTAAATAATGGGAAGATATTTAAAATGATACTTCACAAAGAAGATGTATGAGTGGACAAGGAAAAACTGGAACAAGGAAAAAAAAGTTCCATGGAAAAATGGAACTGCATGCAACAAGAAATCACGAAACACACAACACCAGAATGGCTAAAGTTAAAGAGGCTGACATTATCAAGTGTCAGCAAGGAAACAGAACAACTTTAACTCACACGTTGCTAGTAAGAATGCAAAATGGTATAACTACTCTCACAAACCCTTGGACAGTTTCCCGAAATTTTGAACACAGACTTGCCACATGACCCAGAAATTCCATTAGGAAATATTTACCCAAAAGAAATGACAACATATACCCACAAAAATACTTGTGTGCAAATATTCATAGTGGGACTTTCCAAAATAGTTTAAAAACTGTAAATAACTCAAAATGCATCAACTGATAAATTGCAGACTACCCACACTACCCCGTTCAGAGGCATAAAGGGACAACATACTGATCTACGTAGGGACATGGATAAAGCTTAAAATGGATAATACAGAGTGAACAAAATCAAATAAAAAAGACTGTACACTATAATTATTCCATTTGTGTGACTTGTAGAGGAGGAAATATAAATTATTCTTCTACACGTCTGACAGAAATAAGTTGTTTCTGGAGAAATGAGTCAGGATTTATATTAAAAACACAATATTATATATAAGAAGGTAAAAAATAAATTCAGAAGTCACATCTACATCTATTTGTATATTTTATCACACTGAGAACATACCAGGGTGAGGGCCCAAGGCCTCCAAAGCTCTTCAGCTAAAAGAACTTTCGTTCTCTGAGGAACAGGAAAAGGAAAATTTATGCCCCACGAAGTCAAGCATGTAGGACAGATCTTCAGTGAAAATGTTGAGGTTGTAGGTGACGGCTGAGTTTTTCTGCCCAGTGAGATCTCGGTGCTAGATACACACTAACATGCTGAAAAGGCTAGCCGTGGGCAGGTGCCTCTGAGTGGAGCAAAGGCTACCACGAAAGTCAGATCCAGGGAGGCTGCAAAGTGCGGAAGCCCGGGTGGTTCACCTTGATGTCCTGGGGTTCACGGGAGGGAGCCCCTAGGACATCTGACACAGGCATTACAGCTGGAATTTGCTCTCTCCCCAGGGCCTGTTTCCTGAGGCCACACACAGTATGAGTTCTGTGAGCAAACACAGCCTACTCACTCTTGCCTGCAGTCGTATAAACCACTGAGAGTCTGTTATAAGCCCAAACCCTCCCACATGTAGGTCACCTCGCTTGATCAACTATTCTGATATTTACGGGTTCTCACTGCAGACTCTGAAATTTTGGTATATTCACCCATGTTCAAACAGAGCAGTGAAACAGCTCACAACCTTCCTCTAGATCAGCCGTGAACTCGTCCACTGTCACCTCCTTCAGGGACACAATTCCATGACCACACGAGAGCTCTGTCCTCACGGGATGCCGTCTGCCTTATCTGCACGCAGCCTGATGCTTCCCACCAGCCCCTGGTATTCTGAACCTCTGTGCACCTGCTAGTCATGTACACACACGCGGAGGTGACCTCGCCTGCCTTCTCCCATTTCCTTCTCTCACAGCACCTCCCGGGACACACGTACTCACCGCTCCACAGCCAGCAGACGCAACACTCTTCCTGATTTGCCCTTCTGTTGAATGCTCTCTGATAATCCACTGGTTAAATGAGCTGTCATATTCACATACGTGATGTGACAGATTCACAACCTGATGCCACGATAATGTATCACATTTCATTTCAAGTGCCTCCTTATTATTTGGTTTTCCTATGGATCATCCACATGCATTTGGGCACAACAAACATACATCTGTAGGGTCCATTTCTACAGCCTTGAAGTCTTTTGGAGTCTCTTCTGCAAGACTAACTAACCCTAACACATTATGATTTCGATCTGTGATACTTATCCTCATAACTGCGTGGGTGAGCTAATGCTTAAGTTGAAAAGAGGTGCATACTATTTCAGTAAATTCAAAGTCATGATCAATGATAAGGAATTAAATTTTAGAAGGAGAATTAGCATCCAGAATTGTTTAAAATTATTTAAAATATAGGTTTGATCTTGGAGGATTGATCCTATCCAATATGCCATTTGTTTTATAGGTGGTTAATATAAAGATAAAGAGAATTTCTAAATATTTCACTGCTAATTAATGTTTAGGTAATAAATGCAAAGTACTTTTCTCCAAGCCACAAGTGTCCCACCTACCATTTTCAGCTGAAAGAATAATCTTAAATTTTATTTTTAAAATTCAAAATGTGGCTTTATCCTTTCTTAACATAATGTGATTATTTTGGCTAAAATTAATGTAAGATATTCTTACGGGTGAGGTTTTTTCTTCTTCCCTGAGAAACAACTGATCCATACAGATGAGACCGTCTACATTGTATTGCCTTAAGGGATTATCTAAACAGAAGAGCTATTACACACATTAGCAGAAGTTTAGTGCATGGATGGCAAGTCAGGCAGTCATGTCGGAGTCCCTGGGGCAGAAGGACTAGACTGGATATTTTCATTAAAGGCAGAAGAAAAGTTATTGATTTTGATTCTATACATTTCAGGTAAATATTAGGCAGTCCATTTTTCTTGACAAAACTACTTTTGAGGCCATTGTTATGAGTTAAATATTAAATTTCATAAAAAAAACACACAAAGGGGTTTTGTTTTTGTTTTTGTTTTCTGTTAGCTGAAACATTATGCAGGAATGAGTTAATAAGTAAGCTAGAAAAGCATTCAGAAAATAATGCAATAAAAGGTGCTGTAATCCGTTTCTAAAAAAACGTACAGTAAAACCTGGCTGGGATTGTGAGTAACCTGCTCTGTGAGTGTTCCGCAAGACAAGCAAACATTTCTAATAAATGTTAACTTGATAAACGAGCGATGTCTTGTAATACGAACAGTATGTGATGCCCAATGTCACATGATCACAACTGAGCCAATGGTTCTTGAAATTCGATTTGACATAGAGTGCTCTGAATTACAAGCATGTTTCCACAATGAATTATGTCCGCAAATCAAATACTACTGTATTTCAGGGACGCCCGGGTGGCTCAGTCAGTTAAGCATCCGACTCTTGGTTTTGGCTCAGGTCAAGATGTCATGGTTTCATGGGTTCAAGCCCAACCTTGGGCTCTGTGCTGACAGCATGGAGCCTGCTTGGGATTCTCTCCCTCCCTCTCTCTCTCTCTCTCTCTGCCCCTCCCCTGCTCATGCACACATTCTCTCTCAAAATAAGTAAACCTAAAAAATAAAAAGGCATTTCAAGTAGTTTAAGAATCACCAAGGTATGACTAGTTTGTGAAAGACATTACCACTAATACATTCAAATCCAATTAAAGTTCATAATTTAATAATGGAATAATTGATGTATTCCATATGCTTACGAATATACTTATATTCTTTGATTATAATAAGTCAGTTATCCAAACAGAGAAGCAGAAATGTATAATAAAAATCTTTAAAATAAGAAAAAAGTAATAAGAAAAAATGTACAGCACTAGAAATACTTTAACCACAATAATTTTTGTTGTCTTTTAGAAGACAGGTAATTACCTACTGAAACAATTTTATGAATTTAGTTGTAAGACAGGAAGCTAATGCATTACTTATCTTTCAACATCCTCTAAAAATTGTCATCTACATAGTGATTATAGAATTTTGTTCCTGCCAGTGAGAAATGTGGCAGAAAGAAAACAGTTAGCTTTGCCGTACCAGCAGTTACAAAACTATCTGTCTTGATATATCATAAAATTTTATTTAAAACCCATTGAGAAGGAATAAATATGGAATCCCATAATGTCATTTTTACATTCACTTTTTCAGAGAATATCTTCACTCTAAAATATGTGTTCTTACACTTTATAGGCAGTACTTAGCTTCCTAATGTGAAATCTACTTCCCACTGTTAGTCCATGAATAATTCCAGTATGGAAAGTTATCTCAGTAAATCTCTCACACATCTGAAGCAAGAAACAGTTCCATTTATATCTCCTCATCAGAGACAGGAGGAGGTAACATCACATATTCCTTTCAAAATCCCTAAAGCTCATATTTAACCATAGGACCATGTGCTTGTATTTTTTCTCACCACCCCTGAAGTATTGAAACATTACAGTGGCTTGGGCAGCAAATATTTGTCAACATACATGTTTATTCTGGTTTCAGTTTAAAACTACACAAGTGAAGACTCAAGTTACTAAGCAGGTTTTTGTTTTTAATATTAACTGAAACGTGAGGAATCAAAGAGTAAAAAGTTAGGTCAAGGTGTAACCTATGAGGTGGGAAGAAATGGGTGACATTTTCTACATTAGAACATATTTCCGTGAAAGTCCTTATGAAATTAAGAACCAATTGAGAATAGAGAGGTCAGGGGGCGCCTGGGTGGCGCAGTCGGTTGAGCGTCCGACTTCAGCCAGGTCACGATCTCGCGGTCCGTGAGTTCGAGCCCCGCGTCAGGCTCTGGGCTGATGGCTCGGAGCCTGGAGCCTGTTTCCGATTCTGTGTCTCCCTCTCTCTCTCTGCCCCTCCCCCGTTCATGCTCTGTCTCTCTCTGTCCCAAAAATAAATAAAAACGTTGAAAAAAAAAAAAAATAGAGAGGTCAGTTGAATTGGGCCACGAAGCACGACACACTGCCCGTCGCCCTCCTCAAGGGACAAAACCCAAAGGCAATCTATTCAAGCTACCAAAACCACAAGAGGAGACGACTGGTAACAAGGTCAGCACACTGGACAGTGTGCTTGGGTAAAACAAAACGTAGCTTAAACAAAGCATCTGGCTTACGCCCAGAAGATTTCATATCAAACTGACCGTCTGGAGCCGAAACTAGCCCAAACAACCATAAAGCCAATTAACATAAAGTAATTAGGTAAAAAAAAAAATTAGTTAATTCTTAAAAGTATAGGAGATAGAAATTTAACTTGTCGCTATAGAGAAAGCACCATAAGGGAAAGATGAAAGAAAAATTAAAAGCACTAAACAGCAAAGAATTACTAACCCTTGTATCTTTTGCATTTACCCTTTACATTTAGTTAAAAAAAAAAAAAGAAAAAGAAAAAATTTAAAGGAACTTAGGAAGCAGTGTCTAGGATTAGAAATAAACTAAGAGTTTGTTACCAGTCATCTTTTCTGCTTCAAGATATGCTTTCACCCATGAAGTGTCAACTATTATAAAACCTGCCCTTTCAAAATAAACAGAAACTTGGAAAAAATATATATATGCAACTGCTCTTCCTGCGTCCTGGGCCACAGAGGGCAGAGGACCCACGTAGGCAGGAACCAACCAGGTGAGTTCTCCATGTTCTCCCATTCTGCCAGTTTAACAACTGCAGTGTGTCACATGTAGAAGAGAGGGACCCGAGTTACAGACACGAAGGGACCCGGATTTGCAAGACAGAGAACTGTAGGGAAAGGAGCTCTACAGAGATGGGGTTCCAGAAGGAGCTTGGGACCACAGGGCTGCCCAAGGGTCTGGGCTCAGGTGACCAGGTGCACATGAACTGCCTGGGGCTAAGGAAACAAGGGTGGGAATCCTCAGCGGGCTTCAGATCCCACAAAGAGCTAGAATCTCGTGAGAACCCAGGAGCAGAGAAGTGACATCATTAGATGCAGGGGGGTTTCCTAGAGACCCCAGACAAGCCAGTCCCCTCGGTGCAGCTACACAGCCTAGAGGTGGGGACTCCTGATTCTCCTGAAGAAGTCTACAAAACACAATATAACTAAAGCGAGCTGATCTGGGTATCATCAGCCTACCATATGTATAAGCGTGGGAAATAGCAAAATTTCGAGGGAAATGCGTGGGAGATAGCAAAAATACTGGAAGAAATCACAGCTGAGGAATTACCACATCTGATAAACAGTATAAACTGATGATCAAAAAGCTCAATGAAGCCCAAGGACGACACACATAAAAAAGCTCCCATGAAGACAGGTCAGGAGAAGACTTCATACAGTGGGGCGGAAGGCTGTTGTAAGAGCCCCACACCACGCGGGGCCAGCAGGGCAGGGATGGGGCCCCTGGCAGGACCATATCCCCCCAAGTGACAGGTGGGTGTGGGCCAGGTAGCATGTGGAGAAGAACGTGGTCTCCGGACGCTGCCAGCTCCAGCAGGAACGGTGACAAGGGGCGACACGTGGGTCACAGCGGGCGGGGACAGCCAGGGAGCCTGCCCGTGCGTGGGGCCAGGCGGCCAGGTCGCCCTGCACCTGCTGTGGGTCCGGGTCCGGGTCCGGGTCCTGCAGGTACACATGCTGCATCCTGCCCACCCAGGCGCTCCTTAGGTGAGCTGAGCGAGGACAGGGACTGCACCAGGGACGGCCACCTAGCCCTGGCTTGTGCGGGCTGCAGGGGCGGCCAAGGAAAGAGGCAGCCCCGGGGGAAGGACTGCGTCTACTGGAGCAGAACACGGGTAGTTCCACGCCCAGGGCCACTCCTGGCGGACAGCCGGGAAGAGGAAACGTGAGCCCCACACAGGAGCAACGACAGCACAGTGGCCGGTTTAAGGAGGCGTGGGGGTGCTAACTGGACCCTCCCAGGTCTGCATGCCCCCGTGCGCACCTGCCGAGCCACCCAGGGAGGAGGGCAAGGCGTGGGGCACACAGCACCAGGCTCACTGGCTCTGCCTTGCCCTCTTGCTGATCTAACAATCTGGCCTCTAACCTACAGGTGACTCCTAGAAGAACAGGCTGCAGTGTGTCCATGACCCAAACTGCAAACTGCCAGAAATGCTCAGAGACGGTCTAAGCTTCCAGTCCCAGAACAACCATGGGGGCCAAACACACACACTCAGGATGCGAAAGCAGCCCCTCCCTCAAATCCCCCAAATATCCAGGGGTCGGTGGAACAAACTGACTGGCTGAAGAGACTTAGGCACAATTTTGGACAAATAAATGGCTTGTACCATCCCAGGAGCTACTTTTAGACAACCACTATAGAAGATGATGAAGGAAACCAGTGGGCAAGGGCTCAGAGGTGGTACACGACAGGGGAAATACACCTGCCAAAACTAGTTCCACTAAGTCACTACTCAGATAAACGGCCAGGTGTACAACCACAGCCACATTCTGGGAGTGTATGTAGGAATAAGGTCAGGATCAGGAATTCTATAACCTACTTTTAATTCAACAATACACTTTTAAAAGGCAAGGGAGTGTTACCAATGCACGGGGGGAAATCTAAGATACAGGACTTATTAACCCTCTGTTGTAATTATTACTTCACATAATCTTCTATAGGCGGGTATACCATTTTGAAAAAAGAGAACAAAGTTGAAGAATCCACTTCCTAATTTCAAAACTATTACAATGCTATAGTAATCAAGAGCGATGTGCTGTCATAAATCTAGACATACAGATCAATATCATAGTATAGAGAATTCATAAACAACCTTGTGTTTATGGCCAATTCGTTTTTGACAAAAGGGCAAAGAAAATCTTTCGACAAATGGTACTGGTATAACTGGGTATGCACATACAAAAATAATATGAGACCGCTTCTCAAATCATACACGAGAGTTAGCTCAAAAGGGACCATACACCTAACTGTAAGAGCTGAACTATAAAATTCTTGTAAGAAAGCAAAGATGTATATCTTCATGCCCTTGGGTTAGCCAATGTTTTTTTAGACACAATACCAAAATTATAATCAACAAAAAATACATAAACTGCCTTTCATAAACATTAATAGTCTTTGTGCTATAAATAACACTATTAAGTAAAAAGAAAATCCAAAGAAAGAAAGAAAATATCCAAAAGTCCTATATCTAATAAGGGATTTATTCAGAATTTATAAAGAATGCTTACAATCCAATGATAAAATCCGAGGCATTTCTCCAAAGAAGGTATACAAATGACCAAAAGCATACGTAAAGATACTCACTATCACATCATTGGAGAAATGAAACTCAAGACCACAGTGAGACATAGCTTCACACCTACTACTGTGACTGTATTCAAAACATGTAACAACTCATATTGGTGAATGTGGAGAAATTAGAATACTCACACAATCTGATGAGGATTTAAAAGATTTCAGATGCTTTAGAAAACAACATTTCAGGGCGTAGGAGGACGCTGGGCTCACCCCGTGTCCTGCTGAGCACTTAGATTCCACCTACACCTGCTTAAATAACTCAGAAAACCACCAGACCAGCAGAAGGGAGTCTCTGGAGCCAAGCGCAGATGAGAGGCCCACGGAAGAGGGTAGGAAGGACGGCGAGGCGGTGCGTGCTCCACGGACAGGCGGGAGGGAGCCGGGGCAGAGGGGCAGAGGGGCGGCCAAGCAGAGCCCCGAGTCTGGCTGGCAAAAGCGGAGGGGCCGGATGGAGTGTGTTTGGACAGCGAGAGGGACTTAGCATCTGGGAGGTCATAAGTGAACAGCTCTGCTCGGAGAACTGGGGGGGGAGGGGGGGTGCTGGAGGACAACGGGAGGGAGAGTTGTTGAGCCCTGGAACGACAGAGCTCAGCTTGGTGGGGAACAAAGGCGCTCGCCAGCGCCATCTCCCTCGCCCATCCCCCAGCCAAAATCCCAAAGGGAACCCATTCCTGCCAGGAAACTTGCTTGCAAACACCCAACCTGTGCTTCTGTGGATCCATCCCTCCATCAGGTCTGACTCCCTCCCGGTGCAGCAGGGCCCCTCCCGAAGTGGATCACCGAAGGAAAAGCGAGCTGAGCCTGCCCCTCCCGGCCCGTGCACCTTGCCTATCCACCCCAGGTAATACGCCAGATCCCCAGCACCACAAGCCTGGCAGTGTGCAAGTAGCCCGGACGGGCCACGCCACCCCACAGTGAATCCCGCCCCTAGGAGAGGGGAAGAGAAGGCACACACCAGTCTGACTGTGGCCCCAGCGGTGGGCTGGGGGCAGACATCAGGTCGGACTGCGGCCCCGCCCACCAACTCCAGTTATACACCACAGCACAGGAGAAGTGCCCCGCAGGTCCACACCACTCCAGGGACTATCCAAAATGACCAAACAGAAGAATTCCCCTCAAAAGAACCTCCAGGAAATAACAACAGCTAACGAACTGATCAAAAAGGATTTAAACAACATAACAGAAAGTGAATTTAGAATAATAGTCATAAAATTAATCACTGGGCTTGAAAACAGTATAAAGGACATCAGAGAATTTATTGCTACAGAGATCAAGGGACTAAGGAACAGCCAGGAGGAGCTAAAAAAGGCTATCAATGAGCTGCAAAATAAAAATGGAGACAACCACGGCTCGGATTGAAGAGACAGAGGAGAGAATAGGTGAACTAGAAGATAAAATTATGGAAAAAGAAGAAGCTGAGAAAAAGAGAGATAAAAAAATCCAGGAGTATGAGGGGAAAATTAGAGAACTAAGTGATGCACTAAAGAGAACTAATCTACGCATAATTGGTATTCCAGAGGAGGAAGAGGGAGGGAAAGGTGCTGAAGGTGTACTTGAAGAAATAATAGCTGAGAACTTCCCAGATCTGGGGAAGGAAAAAGGCACTGAAATCCAAGAGGCACAGAGAACTCCCTTCAGACGTAACTTGAATCGATCTTCTGCACGACATATCGTAGTGAAACTGGCAAAATACGAGGATAAAGAGAAAATTCTGAAAGCAGCTAGAGATAAACGTGCTCTAACATATAAAGGGAGACCTATAAGACTCAAGACCCATCTCTCTACTGAAACTTGGCAGGCCAGAAAGGAATGGCAGGAGATCTTCAATGTGATGAACAGAAAAAATATGCAGCCGAGAATCCTTTATGCAGCAAGTCTGTCATTTAGAATAGGAGAGATAAAGGTCTTCCCAAACAAACAAAAACTGAAGGAATTCGTCACCACTAAACCAGCCCTACAAGAGATCCTAAGGGGGACCCTGTGAGACAAAGTACCAGAGACATCGCTACAAGCATGAAACCTATGGACATCACAATGACTCTAAACCCATATCTTTCTATAATAACATTGAATGTAAATGGACTAAATGAGCCAACCAAAAGACATAGGGTATCAGAATGGATAAAAAAAAAAAAAAAACAAGACTCATCTATTTGCTATCTACAAGAGACTCATTTTAGACCTGAGGACACCTACAGATTGAAAGTGAGGGGATGGAGAACTATGTATCATGCCACTGGAAGCCAAAAGAAAGCTGGAGTAGCCATACTTATATCAGACAAACTAGACTTTAAATTAAAGGCTGTAACAAGAGATGAAGAAGGGCATTATATAATAATCACAGGGTCTATCCATCAGGAAGAGCTAACAGTTATAAATGTCTATGCGCCGAATATGGGAGCCCCCAAATATATAAAACAATTACAAACATAAGCAACCTTATTGACAAGAATGTGATAATTGCAGGGGACTTTAACACTCCACTTACAGAAATGGATAGATCATCTAGACACACGGTCAATAAAGAAACAAGGGCCCTGAATGATACATTGGACCAGATGGACTTGACAGATCTATTTAGAACTCTGCATCCCAAAGCAACAGAATATACTTTCTTCTCGAGTGCACATGGAACATTCTCCAAGATAGATCACATACTGGGTCACAAAACAGCCCTTCATAAGTATACAAGAATTGAAATCATACCATGCATACTTTCAGACCACAACGCTATGAAGCTGAAATGAACCACAGGAAAAAGTCTGGAAAACCTCCAAAAGCATGGAGGTTAAAGAACACCCTACTAAAGAATGAATGAGTCAACCAGGCAATTCGAGAAGAAATTAAAAAATATATGGACACAAACGAAAATGAAAAGACAACAATCCAAACACTCTGGGATGCAGCGAAGGCAGTCCTGAGAGGAAAATACATTGCAATCCAGGCCAGTCTCAAGAAACAAGAAAAAATCCCAAATACAAAATCTAACAGCATACCTAAAGTAAATAGAAGCAGAACAGCAAAGACACCCCAAACCCAGCAGAAGAAGAGAAATAACAAAGATCAGAGCAGAAATAAACAATATAGAATCTAAAAAACCTGTAGAGCACATCAATGAAACCAAGAGTTGTTTTTTTGAAAAAATAAACAAAATTGATAAACCTCTAGCCAGGCTTCTCAAAAAGAAAAGGGAGATGACCCAAATAGATAAAATCATGAATGAAAATGGAATCATTACAACCAATCCCTCAGAGATACAAACAATTATCAGGGAATACTATGAAAAATTATATGCCAACAAACTGGACAACCTGGAAGAAATGGACAAATTCCTAAACACCCACACGCTTCCAAAACTCAATCAGGAGGAAATAGAAAGTTTGAACAGACCCATAACCAGCGAAGAAATGGAATCAGTCATCAAAAATCTCCCAACAAATAAGAGTCCAGGACCAGATGGCTTCCCAGGGGAGTTCTACCAGACGTTTAAAGCAGAGATAATACCTATCCTTTTTAAGCTATTCCAAAAAATAGAAAGGGAAGGAAAACTTACAGACTCATTTTATGAAGCCAGTATCACTTTGATTCTTAAACCAGACAGAGACCCATTAAAAAAAGGGTACAGGCCAATATCCCTGATGAATATGGATGCAAAAATTCTCAATAAGATACTAGCAAATCGAATTCAACAGCATATAAAAAGAATTATTCACCATGATCAAGTGGGATTCATTCCTGGAATGAAGGGCTGGTTCAATATACACAACTCAATCAATGGGATACATCACATTAATAAAAGAAAAGATAAGAACCATATGATCCTGTCAATCGATGCAGAAAAGGCCTTTGACAAAATTGAGCACCCTTTCTTAATAAAAACCCTCGAGAAAGTCAGGATAGAAGGAACATACTTAAACATCATAAAAGCCATTTATGAAAAGCCCACCATCATCCTCAATGGGGAAAAACTGAGAGCTTTTTCCCTGAGATCAGGAACACGACAGGGATGTACACTCTCACCGCTGCTGTTTAACATAGTGTTGGAAGTTCTGGCATCAGCAATCAGACAACAAAAGGAAATCAAAGGCATCAAAATTGGCAAAGATGAAGTTAAGCTTTCACTTTTTGCAGAAGACATGATATTACGCATGGAAAATCCGATAGACTCCATCAGAAGTCTGCTAGAACTGATACATGAATTTAGCAAGGTTGCAGGATACAAAATCAATGTACAGAAATCAGTTGCATTCTTATACTCTAATAATGAAGCAACAGAAAGACAAATAAAGAAGCTGATCCCATTCACAATTGCACCAAGAAGCATAAAAAACCCAGGAATAGGGGCGCCTGGGTGGCGTAGTCGGTTAAGCGTCCGACTTCAGCCAGGTCACGATCTTGCAGTCTGTGAGTTCGAGCCCCGCGTCAGGCTCTGGGCTGATGGCTCGGAGCCTGGAGCCTGTTTCCGATTCTGTGTCTCCCTCTCTCTCTGCCCCTCCTCCGTTCATGCTCTGTCTCTCTCTGTCCCAAAAATAAATAAACGTTGAAAAAAAAAATTAAAAAAAAAAAAAAACAGGAATAAATCTAACCAAAATGTAAAAGATCTGTATGCTGAAAACTATAGAAAGCTTATGAAGGAATTTGAAGAAGATATAAAGAAATGGAAAAACATTCCGTGCTCATGGATTGGAAGAATAAATATTGTGAAAATGTCAATACTACCCAAAGCTATCTACACATTCAATGCAATCCCAATCAAGATTGCACCAGCATTCTTCTCGAAGCTAGAATAAGCAATGCTAAAATTCATATGGAACCACAAAAGGCCCCGAATAGCCAAAGTAATTTTGAAGAAGAAGACCATAGCAGGAGGCATCACAATCCCAGACTTTAGCCTCTACTACAAAGCTGTCATCATCAAGACAGCATGGTATTGGCACAAAAACAGACACATAGACCAATGGAATAGAATAGAAACTCCAGAACTAGACCCACAAACGTATGGCCAACTAATCTTTGACAAAGGAGGAAAGAATATCCAATGGGAAGAAGACAGTCTCTTTAACAAATGGTGCTGGGAGAACTGGACAGCAACATGCAGAAGATTGAAACTAGACCACTTTCTGACACCATTGACAAAAATAAAATGGATAAAGGACCTGAATGTGAGACAGGAACCATCAAAACCCTAGAGGAGAAAGCAGGAAAAGACCTCTCTGACCTCAGCCGTAGCAATTTCTTACTTGACACATCCCCAAAGGCAAGGGAATTAAAAGCAAAAATGAACTACTGGGACCTTATGAAGATAAAAAGCTTCTGCACAGCAAAGGAAACAACCAACAAAACTAAAAGGCAACCAACAGAATGGGAAAAGATATTTGCAAATGACTTATCGGACAAAGGGCTAGTATCCAAAATCTATAATGAGCTCACCAAACTCCACACCCGAAAAACAAATAACCCAGTGAAGAAATGGGCAGAAAACATGAATAGACACTTCTCTAAAGAAGACATCCGGATGGCCAACAGGCACATGAAAAGATCCTCAACGTCGCTCCTCATCAGGGAAATTCAAATCAAAACCACACTCAGATATCACCTCACGCCAGTCAGAGTCGCCAAAATGAACAAATCAGGAGACTATAGATGCTGAAGAGGATGTGGAGAAATGGGAACCCTCTTGCACTGTTGGTGGGAATGCAAATTGGTGCAGCCACTCTGGAAAACAGGGTGGAGGTTCTTCAGAAAATTTAAAATAGACCTACCCTATGACCCAGCAATAGCACTGCTAGGAGTACTGATGCACAGGGGCACTTGTACCCCAATGTTTATAGCAGCACTCTCAACAATAGCCAAATTATGGAAAGAGCCTAAATGTCCATCAACTGATGAATGGATAAAAAAAATTGTGGTTTATATACACAATGGAATACTACGTGGCAATGAGAAAAAATGAAATATAGCCTTTTGTAGCAACGTGGATGGAACTGGAGAGTGTGATGCTAAGTGAAATAAGCCATACAGAGAAAGACAGATACCATATGGTTTCACTCTTATGTGGATCCTGAGAAACTTAACAGAAACCCATGGGGGAGGGGAAGGAAAAAAAAAAGAGGTTAGAGTGGGAGAGAGCCAAAGCATAAGAGACTCTTGAAAACTGAGAACAAACTGAGGGTTGATGGGGGGTGGGAGGGAGAGGAGGGTGGGTGATGGGTATTGAGGAGGGAACCTTTTGGGATGAGCACTGGGTGTTGTATGGAAACCAATTTGACAATAAACTTCATATATTGAAAAAAATAAAAAAATAAAGTAATTATGGGTTTTAAAAAAAGAAAAAAATATTTCATTTTCTCAAAATGTTAAACATATGAACCAACAACTCCATCCCTTTTTCTATACCCAAGAGAAATAAAAATACATCCAAAACCTTGCATGTGAATGTTTACTGCAGCTTTATTAGTAACAGCCAAAAAAGGTGGGAACAATTCATGTGTCAATTAATTGAATGGAAAAATAAAATGTTGAATAAACAAACAATGGAATCTGATTCATTAGTAATAATAAATGAATTACTGACATGTGCTGCAGCATGAATAAATGTTTGAAATATGGTAAGTAGAGGAAGGTAGTCATAAAAGACCATACCGTAGGAATCCACTTTTATGAAATGTCTGGAACAGGCAAATCTATAGGACAAAGGGTAGATGAGGGGTTCCCTACAGCCGGGGGTGTAATATGGACAGGACCTGCTGAAGGGCAAGGTATTCCTCTCAGGGAGAAACAAAAGATTTTCAATTAGATTGTAGTGATGTTTTCATAACACTGTGAGCTCACTAAAAACTTTGTACTGGGCACTTAAAAGGGTGAAATGCATTACATGTGAATTGTATCTCAATAAAACTTACATATGAAAAAAAGAAAGAAAGAAACCACAGACCGGTCTTCAGAAACTCCATAAATGAGAAGATAATGGAATAATATCCTTAAAGGATTGCAAGCCAAAAATTACAGCATTACAAATAAGTAGGGGAGGAGGGTAAAATAAATCCTGTGCCACTAAATTTAAGTCAGAGGTACTAGTCTGAACTCATTTTAATGTTAACATATCCATAAAACTGTGGAAATACCATAGATACATATGTATACTTACAGTTTAATATATATATATATATATATATATATATATAGAGAGAGAGAGAGAGAGAGAGAGAGAGAGAGAGAGGGAGAGGAAGGAGAGGGAGAGAGAGAGACTCATTATCTATGTATGTATAGATATGGTTTTGTACACATGCATATATATACATATATACACACATGCATATATACATACATTAATCACACTATGGAAAACTGGTATGAAAAAGCTAAATGTACAACAAAATCACTAATTCCAATTCTTTTAAACTGATGTTTCAATTGTTGCTGACAGATGTAATATAGAAAAGATATGAGATTTCATGTTTGGTTAATTTTTCAAAAGGTCAAGGTAATAAGATTAACCATTTCTGCATGACTTCACATTGATTTTAATAAGCTAATTTGTTTCATGAACCTCCAAAAAATGAACAAAATATGTAGTTTCCTGAGATTTATTTGACCACAAAATACTTTTCTGAGCTATTTTTCCTGGTAAAAATGTTCTGCAAAAAATGACAGGCTAGAATAAATTAAACCAACTAAAAGAGGAAATAAAAAACCAAAGGAGGTAAGAAAACATCAGCATATATCTATATATTGGAAGATGTATTCTTTTTAAAACACTTTTTAAAAAAATTGGGGGCTGGCTATATTTTGTGTAAGTAATAATAACACAGGTGTGATGAACTGATTATCAATATAATTTCATAAAACTTCCTCCCATTAAATGTTTGTTCCGTTGGACAAACATTTTATGCTAAAAATGAATTATCTTTTAAAGAAAAATAAACAACATTTAAACTAAAATAACTAGTCAAAAATAAAAGAAGAGTGTTCGTGAATGCCCGGTCAAAATCACTTCTGGAAGAATGACGAACTTTTCTTAGATCCATTCATGAGAATCTTCCTCTCTGAATGCCACTTTGTCTCCCACAGTCCTAGAATTCACTTTTCACATAATCTTACATCAAATATCTGGCAGATGACTCTATCCACATGTAGATAAATGTAAGTGAAGAGATGTGAAATGAGCAGAGTGAACTGACTTGCAATTCTATCCGGTTCAAACTGTACAAGATTGGCAATTTCTGGAGTCTTTTGATTTAAATTCTCTTTTATCTGTGGATAAGCATAAATCTGTTGGGTTTAGCCCATATCTACTCTTAAGCGCATCTTCATTAATGTTTATGCTTTTGAAGACGGCTGTGGGTTCCAAAGATTCCATGTTCCTCCTTCGACTATAAAATGACTAGGTGCAGAACGCAATTATCTCCACCGAAATGGTTCTAAACAGATTTAGGTAATTGGAACGATTATGTTTTAAAATCAGGATTACACTTGAGGTTCCTTCTGGGTCTCACTGACTCATTGGAGCTTTGCAACTGATGAAAGTTTTCAAAAAGGCCCGGACTATTTAAATCTCGTGGATGCGTAGGAGCCTAGAAATCGTCCCAGGAGCTGAGACACGGCTGCAGAATCAACCACTGGTGTGCTTTCAAATGTCAGCTACCGCCGCATACACCCGCAAAAGCCAATGAAGGACCCCATTCGACAACGCATGTCCATTTATCTCAAGCCCAAAGAAACAGAAAGAAAACACCCACAAAAGTTCAACATTTACTTTTCATCAAGGCACTTGCAAATGCGAACTGAGGCCTACACTCACGTGCCATATATCTGATATACCCTCGAGAGACAGATGAATTTTGGTTCCATGTAGCACCACCACTGAACCCTGCATTGTGTGTCCTAGTGGGATGAAAACTGAGGTTACACCATGCTAAATACGAAATGAGCCAAGTACCGTATACATAGTTCTGGTGCCCGCCACCCTTGGAACAGGCTTGCACCCGAACATTCGGGAATCTTAAGGCAGAAGCTGACAGTGATCTTTGTGGTAAACAGAGTTCCCAGATTCCTACCCCCTTGAGCACCTGCCTGTACAACAGTCTCTCCTCTTGAGCGGGAGAGGCTAATTTGATGAGCCCCTTTAGAATAGAGTCTAGACATCAGAAACAGACATCGGAGATGCTCAAAGAGGAGAGAGTCAAAGAGGCACCACACGCTGTCCTGTCGCCTTGAAGCAGAAGACTGCTGTGAGGTTGACAGGCCACCGGAAGGGAAGAGTGCCGTCCTCTAGGTGTCAAAGATGGTCTCCAGTTGACAGCCATCAAGAAAATGAGGGCTTCAGTCCTACAATCTCAAGGGAATGAATCTTCCCACACTCACCGAGTCTAGAAGAGGACTAGAGCCTCGTAGGAGATCACCTCCTCAGCTGGCGTGATTTCCTCTTGGTGACACTGAACAGAACACCAAGCTTGTCCACCTGATTTCCTCTTGGTGACACGGAGAAGAACATCAAGTCACCTGATTTCCTCTTGGTGACACTGAACAGAACATCAAGCTTGCCCACACCCAGACTCCTGACCCAGGGAAATGGGAGATAATACACACTGGTTCCTGCAAAACGGCCAAATCTGTGGTAACCGTCTGGCAGCCACAGAAGGCTGATGCCATTTTGATATGACATTTCAAATGACCTGAAGGGAAAAAAATACTTTTGAATATGAGAACAAACTGCTATCAGGCTCCCTAAAATCATCACGAGTGGGAAATTTACACTCTCTTCCTTGTTGAGTCTCTCCACATATATAAATCATGCTGCATCTTTTACAACTTACAATTCCAGGTTTATGAATCCTCACGCTCAAAAAAAATTCTTCACCATTTTGTTTACACTTATTTATACCTTCTGTTTCAGTTTAATTGTCCCAGCCAAACCTGGATTCAAATAAAATAGAAAAAAGTTTTCCAATTAAAAATGCATTTTCTAGGATTTCTAGACAAATAGTCCCAAAACATTCTAAGTGGAATGACAGTCCGTATTTGTGCTTAATTTATAATGTTTTGTACTTTGCTGTTGTTGTTAAGAGAGAGAGAGGGCAGGAGGAGGGGCAGAGGGAGAAAAGGAGGGAAAATCTTGAGCAAGCCCCACACTGTGCATAGAGCCCAACGCAGGGCTCAATCCCACAACCCTGAGAAAATGACCTGAGCTGAAATCAGGAGTTGGACACTCAACCGACTAAGTCACTCAGGCACTAATTTATAATATTTTTAAAAAGCAAGTTAAGGGGCGCCTGGGTGGCGCAGTCGGTTAAGCGTCCGACTTCAGCCAGGTCACGATCTCGCGGTCCGGGAGTTCGAGCCCCCCGTCGGGCTCTGGGCTGATGGCTCAGAGCCTGGAGCCTGTTTCCGATTCTGTGTCTCCCTCTCTCTCTGCCCCTCCCCCGTTCATGCTCTGTCTCTCTCTGTCCCAAAAATAAATAAACGTTGAAAAAAAAAAAAAAGCAAGTTAAAATGAGAAGTGTTCAAAGTTGAAGGTTTTGTACAATATCAAAATTAATGTCTCAAAGTAATAAAATTATATTTATTTAATGATATTTCCTTTTAGAATAAAAAATTTCAATGATCACATAGCCTAGGCTAAGTAAACACGGAAGATGTTTAAAAATCAACATCATACACTGAAATAATTGTGTGTTTTTATTCTGTGAATATAAAAAGACACACAATTTAAAAATTATGGGAATCCACGTTCCATTAAATGAGAAAAGGTATTAGAAAATATAATACCTATGATAAATAGGTTAGTAACTATGAGTCATAGTATAACTATGACTTGTAATAGTCATAAAAGGAATTGTTAATGAGGATTATGGGAACAGTCTCTGAAAATTGAATATAGGTTAATAAATCAAATAAGAGGAACACTAGAAGAACAGTAGAATTCTCATAAATGACTGGGAAAAGGAATACTTGAAAGGATTTATTAGGATGTATCATGTTTTAAAATTCTCTAAGGTTGTACCAATTACTTTCGGATAAATTTGAGCAAAGTAGGCTCAAAAGATTGAAATATGTAGGACAATTAAACTTACTGAAGCAATTATACAAAGCAGCAGATATTTCTTAATTTATGTTTTGATATTTAAACTGATTAGCCCATTATTATGTCTTTTATATTAGGTGGTGGACAAAACAGATGTCCAAGGGACGAGAAAGTTTTATAACTTCATAGAGTGCTGAAGACTTAATAAAATTCTCTAAAGAAGCAGTTCTCTCTGTTGGACTTGAGTATTCATTTCCTAGGAAAAGTATTACAATGAAGATACTAACTCAGTGGTACTGAAGCAGGGACCTAAATTTTTCATTTCTAATAGGCTTCTGTGTGTTCACAACCTCATTCCTCTGAAGTCTTTGGACAACCAGTGTAAATTACAGATCACTTGAACAATAGGTAATATCTTCGCATGTATATAAATTCAGAATTCTGTCTCTGTTATTCCTTCCACGACTATTTTTTTAATTTCACAAATATATATTGATTAGTTGATTCTAATCAACTAATGAGAGACTACCTCAACACATTCCAAAGTAGGGTTGATCTTACGATCAAAATTAATGATGGTTTGGTTATTGTCACAGGTTTAACTGCATCCCCACAAAAGATACACTGAAGTCCTAATCATTAGGACCTTATTTGAAAACAGTTTCTTTTGCACACACAATCGACCTAAGATGAGGTCAGTAGGGTGGGCCCTAATCAAATATGACTTGTCTCACAAGAAGACGAGGAGGCAGACAGGAGAAGACTGCCATGTAACACGAGAAGTAGGGACTGGAGTGACAGACTGTGAGCCAGGGAACACCAAAGCTAGAAGGAGGAAGAGCCCGCCCTAAGAGCTCAGAGGGAGCATGGCTCTACTAACACCCTGATTTTAGAAACCACCAAATTTCTAGAATTACTTCCAGAACAGGGAAAGAACACATTTCTGTTGTTTTAAGCAACCCAGTCTATGTGAAGCTTTAGGAAACTAATGCAATTTTTAATCATATGGGGGGGGGGTACTTAAAAGCTCATTTGCAGAACGGTATTGGATAATAATTAATTATTAATTACTCATTTTCTAAATTTCCTCTATTTATTCCTTTTAGCTGTAACAGGTAGTGTTACACTGAGCTAGTGAAATAAAACACAAACAAAAATTCTAACAGTACCATTTGATGATTACAGAGTGCTTTAGAAATTATGTCTTTTAACAAATTCATAATTTCCTCTAAAATCATACAATGGTCATGTAAGCCAGAAAATGTAATTATATCCATTAAAAATACAAGCTTAGAGTAGCTGAATGGTTCATACAAATAATGAATGATAGCAATAAATTAAGAGATCCTCAGTGATAAGGCATGGTTTAAAGTTCCTGTGGGTTGTATGGTGAAAGGGATACTACTATGATTAAAAAAAAAAATTAATCCCTTGGTTATCAATAAATCAACCAATCATCAATGTCGATTTTGTGATAAACATTGAGCTATCTATTGGAATCTGAATGAAGATACATTCTTTTACCAAGGTATCTTACAATATAAACAAAATAAATAATATTTTTAGTTACAGCATTATTCCTTTCTCTTCCTTCCAACTTGTATCTTTCTTTGTAAGCACAAGTGATCTCTAAACCAATACTTTTGCATTAAAAGTTCCTTCCTACACAAGAAAGCATTCCTCTAAGTAAAAGGTGGTTTAAAAGAATCAAATAACAGTGGTTCATCATTGCTCTTGCTCTGTCATTCCAGCATCACACGGCACTTACAACTCTGCCTCTCTCTCCACCCCACCCACATGGCCTTCACACCGTTCCCTGTAGATGCCATCTTCTCGCTGTAGCAACAGATCACTGCCCCACGCTGCTGTCTGCAGTGGGCGTCCTTCCCCTCCTCTTTGCCTAGACAGCACCCCTGTGAGTTTTGCACTCAACAAATCACTTTCTCGAGAAAGACTGCATCAATCAGATGCCCCCAGGATACAGTATCATCATCACATGTATGTCTACATCATAACTTGCATGTCACTTTGGATTGTTATATTTATTATCAGTTCAAAATATATCTCATTTTGCAGAGATAAAGTATTTTTTCACATGCTTTTTCAATTTTAAGACCTAAAAGAGTGTTTGGAACTTAATAAATAGTGAGATGTTTTCTTAGTCAAGAAATAGAGGTGTGTGATTACATTTTTCACAAGAAGAAAATACAGAGTGGCAGCTAACAGACTAAATGCTGGGGTGTCACTTTGTTACAGAAGTCCTAAGAAACTAATGCAATTATGAACCATATTTGAGGGGTACTTAAAAACTCATTTGCATAAACTCCATTCTAGACTTCGACAGTAACTGGGCTAATTGTTAGATCTGCCAAACTATATTACCTTTCTGAGTTTCGATTTCCACATCCAGGAAATGAATATAAATTAGTATCAATATTACAGTGTTGCTAGAGGGATTAAATGAAGGAATTGATGTCAAGAATTTAGTATATAGCCTGAAATTTAGTACACACTCAAATTTTAGTTATATTATTTATAATTATTATTCTTATTTATTTATTTTCAAGTTTATTTTGTTTATTTTGAGAGAGAGAGAGCAAGAAGGGGAGTGGCAGATAGAGAGAAAGAGAGAATCCCAAGCAGGCTCTGTGCTGTCAACACAGATCCCACCGCAGGGCTCAAACCCACTAACCATGAGACATGACCTGAGCCAAAATCAAGAGTCAGACACCGACTGAGCCACTCAGGCATCCCTCTTCTTATTTTTCTTTTGAAAAACAGTTCTAATATTTAAAAAATGCTTTTAAGTAATTTAGTTTTCCACTAATTAACTACTTATCCAAATGTTACTTAATTGAGAGAAACGAATGTGTAAATAAAGGGATATATTTTTTATGATCAATTGAAACAATGACAGAATGATACACAATCTTCTGAATTCATACATATTAAATAATCCATTAGTTTTTTTTATAGAAAAACTTACATCAAATATGAAAGCAATCTTAAGAAATACAGGGGTCAGTCAGTTAGGTGTCTGACTCTTGATTTCTGCTCAGGTCACGATCTCACAGTTCATGAGTTCGAGCCCCAGGTCAGGCTCTGCACTGTGAGTGTGGAGCCTGCTTGAGATTCTCTCTCTCCCTCTGCCCCTCCTCTTCTCACTCTCTCTCTCTCTCTCTCTCTCTCAAATAAATACATAAACATTTAAAAAACTACAGTGGTCAGGGGCTCCTGGGTGGTACAGTTGGTTGAGTGACCGACTTCGGCTCAGGTCATGATCTCGCAGTCTGTGAGTTCGAGCCCTGCATCAGGCTCAGAGCCTGGAGCCTGCTTCAGATTCTGTGTGTCCCTCTCTCTCTGCCCCTCCCCCACTCGTGCTATGTCTCCCTCTGTCTCTCGAAAATGAATAAACATAAAAAACAAATATTAAAAAACTACAGTGGTCAGATCTGAATGGATTTAATAAACACATATCCTAACTATAACTATTATGAGTTAAGTGTGAGGTTTCAAGGTGGAAATATAATGACAAATCTCCTGACTTTGAAGAATTTCACATAATTTCCTCAATAAAACTACAATGTTTTACAATTATCAAAGATAAACAAAGGCTCTCACAAATTGGTAGAACCTTTATGTGCACAGATTATATTTCTTCCAGTGAAATAACATTTCCCCAAGATATACACTAGAACCTTTATTCATTTCATGTTAATCATGAAATTTAATTTGTCAGATTGCATTCTTAGGCTTCTGCACAATTTGTGGAAGTTAGCTTAGGAAGCCATAGCAAAGACCAAAGACACATTTTTAAAAACAATTGGTAATATATGAGAATAATACATCATTGAAATGCACATTACAAACGGTATAGTAATAAAAAAAAGTACTGACATGTTACACATGAAGCTTTAAAAAGAACACATGCAATAAACTGGGTAAAGTGCTCACGGCCACAGGCTCTGGAGTAGAGCTCCTGGCTTTAATGACACGATGCCCAAGCCTGTGTGACTTTAAGGAAGTTGTTTAGCTCTCTGGGGTTCGTCTCTCTTCATATAAAACAGGGAAGGAAAAACATCTGCCTTTCCAACTTGAAGGAAAAGAGAAAATTCCAACAGTGGAAGCATCCGGTGAGCCTTCAATGACAGCAGCTATTATTACGGCTGTGTTACTGAAACTGTGACACCACGTTACTTCCAACAAGAGTGACAATTGGGGCGCCTGGGTGGCGCAGTCGGTTGAGCGTCCGACTTCAGCCAGGTCACGATCTCGCGGTCCGGGAGTTCGAACCCCCCGTCGGGCTCTGGGCTGATGGCTCAGAGCCTGGAGCCTGTTTCCGATTCTGTGTCTCCCTCTCTCTCTGCCCCTCCCCCGTTCATGCTCTGTCTCTCTCTGTCCCAAAAATAAATAAACGTTCAAAAAAAAATTAAAAAAAAAAAACCAATAAGAGTGACAAAACTGTTCCTGATTTACCATCCAAAACACCCACAAATACACAGATTTAATGCATAAATTTAAATATGTTCCTCTTGGCAACCAAAATATTTCCTGGAAAATACTCACTAGGAAAATCCAAACCAAAACGCACATCGGAGTGTTATAGTTATCCTTTATTCAGACAATTTTTTTTCATTAAATAAGACTTTACAGTGTCATTTATTACTTGCTTTTAAGTTTATTTATTTATGAGATACACACAGAGAGAAAGTGGTGGAGGGGCAGAGAGAAGGAGATAGAAAATCCCAAGATAGAGAACCCCCCCCAATGTGGGGCTCAAACTCATGAACCCTGAGATCATGACCTGTGCTGAAACCAAGAGTCGGATACTTAATGGCTGAGCCACCCAGGTACCCCTCATCTATTACTTTTAACCAGCACAAAATATACAATCACACAGATAGGTTATTTTTTAACTTCATTTTTTAGGGTGCCTGGCTGGCTAGTTGGTAGACTCTTAAATACAGAGAACAAACTGAGGGTTGATGGTGGCGGGGGGGGTGGTGGCTGGGGGAGGGCAGAGAAAATATTTTAGATTAAAAAATGTCAAACTAAGTTCTTCAACCCATTCACAGATGTGGGATTGACAGAACAGTCAATTCCAGGGCTTAAAATGTTCCAGTTCGCCTTGGAAGATTTCATGATGGCAAGATTTTTTTCTAGAAAAAACTGATATGAACTCATAAGAAACCACAGGAAATATTCGAATAATTAATACAAAAAATATATAGTAAAGCTAAATGCTTATGTAAGGGATAAAGTCTGAGAAATAATCTGGAATACATCGTGAAATTAACCTTAGTAATTTGAATTAATGCTTTAGGCAACTGAGGGCTATTAAAGATGGGTGAGGTTGGGCGCCTGGGTGGCTCAGTCAGTTGGGCATCTGACTTCGGCTCAGGTCATGATCTCATGGTCCATGAGTTTGAGCCCTGCACTGGGCTCTGTGCTGACAGCTCAGAGCCTGGAGCGTGCTTTTGATTCTGTGTCTCCCTCTCTCTCTGCCCCTCCCCTGCTCATGCTCATGCTCTGCCTCTCTCTCTCAAAAATAAATAAACATTATAAAAATTAAAAAAAAAAAAAAAAACATGGGTGAGGGAGGTCAACAGTGATCACCGACAGTCCTTACGGACATTTAACTGGAATTAGAGTTTATGGTTGTTTGAAAAATGAAGATGTTGGGAAAACACTGCAAGTTGAGGCAGGTATTAAAGACTATGTGTGATGAGTGCACAGGAGACAATAACTTTGTGACAACAGGAGACACGCAGAGTAACAGAGTCAAAACCATGTGAGCTGGAGAGAAAGCACGATGGTGGAGGACGTGCCTTACAGAGGAGCACCGTGTCCTCTGGTCCATCCCGAGGGGTTTGAGATGGCAACTCAATACCAAATTCACATCCCTTATTCACTTTTATGTATTCACTCAACACAAAGGTATCTGGCAACTTTGTGTCAAATGCTGAGAATACAGTCCTCAACAAGACCGGGGAGATCTCTTCCTCATGAAGCATCACCAGGTGGGGAGCACCTCTCAAAGGAGCAACTATGCCATCAGTTATAGAGTCCTGTATGACAGACCTGCCTTAGAGAATTCTGGGGTCCAGGAAGGCTTCCTTGCAGAAGTGACCCTTTGGCTGAACTTCGATGGTGCTGGACTAAGTCCTTCGGCTGAACTTTGATGGTGTTGGACTAAGTAAAAAGGAGACTGAAAACTGAACGAGGATATGAAGGCATATGGGAAGCAGTGAGTGTTCGAACATACAGAAGGTCGGAATATGACCCTCAGGCTAGGTTTAGATTTTAGTCTGTAGCCCTAGATTATTGTGATTCCACTGAAACACTTTAAGTAGACTGTATTGAGTAAGTTCTTTAAACAGATGAACAGTATGAGGAGATTTTGATGTCACTGACTTCAGATCATCAGTGGGGGACAACACTGAGTGTGGACATGAGGTAGCCGTCTGTCTGGCTCCTCGGGATGGAAGCTGGTGGCACCGTAGGTGGAGAACTAGGTAGACAATGGCACCACTCACCAGCAGGGAGGACACTGAAGAAGACACGGCCTGTGGGGAAGCTGCAGGTAATGAGCATTGAGCGCGATGGGTGTAGGCTCCTGTGAAGCACCCTAGAGAAGCCACTGCACAGGGAGTTGGACACGTGGCCCAAGGCATGACAGGAGGGCCCGTGTGTACTAGATTGGGAAGCACACGTGTACTGCTGGCACCTCTGTCATCCACCTAGAAGACATGAATGGAGCCACAGAAGTAGACAAGGGCTTCGAAAGAGGGTCGGCTTAGTGAACATGTTCTAGGCTCCACAGCCAAGCCACAAAGCAAACCCATGGTGTGCGTCAAAAAGAGAAATCAGGCGCTAAAAGGGGTAAGGTCGCCAGAAGAGACATGCAGGAGAAGTAAACATTTTGGCACTTTGAAAACTCAGTACTTCCTTTAAGGCTCTATCTTCTACTTGTGAGAGTTGGTGTCATTAACAAAACTTCATGGTAAGCTTCTCGATCCTGTGTTGTGTGTATACTACACAACATGTCACGTATCTGATGTTTCCATTTTCTCAGGGATGTCCAGATTTCATAGTTGTATCCAGTTTGCAATTTTGTCATACATTCTTTAAACCCAAAACAAATAGTTTTTACTTCTTTTCTTCCACAGTAATTATTCTGGGAGCTACAATAACAGCTACGAGCTTCTGAAAGCTGATTGGAAGTTACAATAACAGTTTCTGAAAGCTGATTGGGTATTCACAGATTTTAAAGATCACTACGTGAAATAGTAATATAGCACATAAAAACATGGAATAGTTGTTAAGTTAAGCTATATATGTTGATAGACATACATTTGAATTCTTTAAGACATGAACTTATAAGCGGTTGACTATATCATCTACGTATTTTAACATATGATAACGCAAATGTTATTTGGAGACTGCATGAAATCAAAGCTTTGAAATTTTCTACAAATGAATCCCAGTCAACAGGAAGTGAAAAACAGAAAGTGCATATAAAGTATTTTTCATGCGCCTCACACACACAAAATTACTCCGAAATACT
Organism: Puma concolor; assembly: GCF_028749965.1. Taxonomy (NCBI): domain Eukaryota; kingdom Metazoa; phylum Chordata; class Mammalia; order Carnivora; family Felidae; genus Puma; species Puma concolor. The sequence continues at coordinate 2,144,420 of NC_141677.1, read as the reverse complement.
AATTTTCATTATAATCATAATCATAATGTTACAATGCATAACATTTCTTGAGAAGTAAACAGCTATCATCAATATCTGTGCAAGTGCACACACACATGCTAAGTCCAGATATGTTGGGTAACAACTGACTACTATAGCCTTCCTTAGAATATAATAATATAGGGGCGTCTGGGTAGCTCAGTCGGTTGAGCATCTGACTTCGGCTCAGGTCTTGATTTCATGGCTCTTGGGTTCGAGCCCCACGTTGGCCTCTGTGCTGACAGCTGGGAGCCTGGAGCCTGCTTCCGATTCTGTGTCTCCTCCTCTCTCTGCCCCTCCCCTGCTCATGCTCTGTTTCTCTCTGTCTCTCAATAATAAATAAACATTTAATAAATACGTAAATAAAAATAAAATCAGATTTTATTGCACCTTAGTAGGGAAGGCCATAATTAAAGTGGGTGATATATTTACATGTTATGGCTCCATCACAGTAAACATGACCAAACTATGACATAAAAATATGATTATATTATGCAAGGGCTGTGATCTTGTTTGATCAGCATAGGTAGAATAATTATTCCTTTAAAAATAATCTTTCACATTCATAACTATGAACTACTTTCTCACATCACTTGTCTGTATATAACTTTAAATTTTATAAGCCGACACGAACATTTTCAAGGCCATGGGCTTTCTAAAATAGTTGGGGAAAATTATTTTACTTAGTTGCGTTTAGAAGTTCTATTTAGTCTATCCCAAAAAGATATTAGACACTCCACTATACTGTACACAGTGTAATAAGATAAAAGTTAATAAGAAGCCAGTTAAACAAGGAGTCTGATAGTAGAGACAGGTCAGTAACAAAGCTCTGAGAAAAAATTCACATCAGATTATCCTACATAAAGCTACTTAACACCACAAGTTCAAAATAGGTCGAAATAACCAAGGCCAAGCAAAACAAAACATTATTTACATATAAATCCATGAGAAAAAGCTTAAAATCCATAAAACACAAAAAATACATTTAATATACTCTTTCCTTAGTAACCTTGATGCAAACACATGACAGGGTAAAATCAGATAAACTGATTATTTAAGAAGCTGAAGTAAGATGACCAGAGGGAAGTCAAGGCAATCAAGGTATGGGCACATTTAAAGGTCTGTCTCAATTCACATAATAAAAGAAGGATGGATGTCCCAAACAAAAGCTTTCAGGATCCAGGAAGGCAGAAAACCCATCCACACACCCACAGAAGCAACACCACTAAAAGGCAAAGACAGTGGTCTCAGAGCACAGGTCTCCACCCTGAAAGTAATAAACAGTGCGTGGCCAAAACCCACACCAGAATCCCGAAGCAAACCAGAATTCGACAAGCAGATCTGGAAGCCACAACAGGCTCTCAGATCTAGAGTCTCCTGCTTTATAGAAATACCTTGAGCATAACTCACCAAGGACTTCCAGGTTATAGGAACTAACAAATCCTACTTTACATACATCCTGCTCTTCACTTGGGGGAGAATCCACCATTTAGCAACGTAAATGTGATTTTATGTGACTGTCTCATTGAAATAACGACACCAACTGAGAACAATTCATCCAGACGTTCGTCATCAAAATTAGTCATGTAGGGTGTATACTATATTTTCTTTTTACTATCACGATTTCTCAATATCCCCACATTCAACTTGATGACGACATTGGCAGCAATCTACACTTCATTTTAAGCTTGAAGAAAACTGGGTTCTAAGTTTGTAAGCCAGAGGCAGCAACGAAGCATTATTTATGATCCGTGAGGAACAAATGGGCCTCTGAGTCACAAATCACAGCACTATTGAAACTCCCAGCTGGAAGAAACCTTGGGGATAATCGAATCATTCTATAGATGAGGAAGCAGTTACCTGCATAGATAAAACTGAGAGTCTGGCAGGTGGCCCAGCAGTTTAGTAATGAGGACAGGACTGTAACTTGAGTTTCTGAATGAAAACTCTGCTACGATATTCCACTGTAACTCGTCCCTGGCGGCGGTGCACAACACAGGTTAACACCGGGGACATTTTCATATTGTGATCGGCCACAGATGTGCCCAAAGGTCTACCTAGTGGACCTCTAACTCCGAGAAATGCTACTTTTAAGAGCTAATAGATAATGCGTTTGATTTTCTCTGGTAGTAAATTATAGCAACACCATTTGCTTATAGACAATGTTTCAACAACCACAATATACTTTTGAAAAAATGGGAGCAGACAAAAATATTTTCTTCATATGGTAGAATCACAGACTGATCTGAAATAAAATACTGCTGAAGCCAAGACTAAATCATCGGTAAATTTTTCCTCCAAGTTCAGCTTACTTTGAGCCCTAAACTTACAAAGGGATTGCAGAAGTATGGAATGTGGTGCTATGGAATTTAGAGAAAAATACCAGAAAAGCAATGGTTTAAAATCAATTGTTAAATGTGTTTTTCTCCTTTAAATCTTTAAAAAAAAGTTTCTGGGGCACCTGGGTGGCGCAGTCGGTTAAGCGTCCGACTTCAGCCAGGTCGCGATCTCGCGGTCCGTGGGTTCGAGCCCCGCGTCAGGCTCTGGGCTGATGGCTCGGAGCCTGGAGCCTGTTTCCGATTCTGTGTCTCCCTCTCTCTCTGCCCCTCCCCCGTTCATGCTCTGTCTCTCTCTGTCCCAAAAATAAATAAAAAACGTTGAAAAAAAATTAAAAAAAAAAAAGTTTCTAAGCTGTGAGCATTTCAATTACCATCACACCTATTCTTCTTTTTATTTATTATTATTTTTTAATTTTTTTATGTTTTTATTTATTTTTGAAGGAGAGAGACATAGCATGAGCGGGGGAGGGGCAAAGAGAGAGAGAGGGAGACACAGAATCCAAAGCAGGCTCCAGACTCTGAGCTGTCAGCACAGAGCCCGACGCGGGGCTCAAAGTCACAAACTGTGAGATCATGACCTGAGCTGAAGCCAGACGCTCAACTGGCTGAGCCACCCAGGTCCCCCTACCATCACGCCTATTCTGAAAAGTCTAGCTTCTTACTAAACGATGTGATGAGCTAATTTCTGATGAAACTAGATTTTGGAGCATTTACTTATTTGTTCTGGTTACGTAGCTCTTAAAATTTATTTATTCTTGGGGTGCCTGCGTGGCTCAGTCAGTTGAGTGCCCGAATTCAGCTCAGGTCATGATCTCACAGTTCGTGGGTTCGAGCCCCATGTCGGGCTCTGTGCTGACAGCTCGGAGCCTTACAGCCTGCTTTAGATTGTGTCTCCCTTTCCCTCTGCCCCTTCCTTGCTCATGCTCTGTCTCTCTCTGTCTCTCAAAAATAAATAAACATTTTTTTAAAAATTTAAAATTTATTTATTCTTGGAGAAAACTTCAAAATTCAAAAGCAAACATGATATAGAATAGTAGAAAATAAATTTTCCTTTAATTCAGACCCCAAACTATTTAATTCTCCCCCTGAGGAAAAAAAAAAAGCTGATTTTAGTTTCTTGATTCTCCTCCTAAAAGTAAAGTAAGCATTTATATGCATATACATTCATTTATTTCACACAATCATGGCAACCTAAATTCTCCTTTTACCCTCTGATATATGTTTTATGGCAACAGACACTAAGTTTCTTTCTCAAACTTTAACCAAATCTGTATGTGCAAGTTAATACAATGTACAATTTGGACACAAATCAGAAATACTGTCCACCATACAGAAGCTGATACAACGTCATGTCTTAGTTTCTTCCTCTTTATTTCAAAAAATTATTATCAATACACTACTTTGATACTAGAAGTCTGTCCTCACATATTTTTTCTGATATTAAAATAAAATGCTGCCCTTTGGACAGAAATCATTAAATTTCTAAGGTTTCAGCTACATGTTCCACAAAATGTCTCCACCCCAAGTGAGGATTTGGCGATGCCTTGCAAGACAGTTTTGATCATCTTTACCTGGCCAATAAACAGAGTCGGTATATCCCTGTCCCCGCAGTGCCAAGGTTCTCACAAAGCCACCTTTGTTACCCAGCCCAAATCAAATGTACCTCAGAGTTATGCAGTTGCTACTTTCCTGCTCATGAGGATAATATAGGGCCTTTGAAACGCTGATACTATTAACATCTAGAGACTGACTACACAATATTTATCCAGCTACTCAAGGGAAAAACAGAGGTCAGATAAATGCCACCCGCACCTTCTCACGGTGATGGAAATCCCTGAACACCGGGCATTCTCGGGGGATGTGGACACAGCTTAGGACACTGACTCCTGGACAGTGCACGGACAGACACGTAATTGCAGAATCCTTTCTGAGGGGTGGGTGGAACATTTCCATAAGAGATAAAAAGTATTTTTGGTGATGTGCAGAAGAAGCTTCAAGAAGATGCGATCAGAAAGGGTACTGGAAGTGAAGATTACTTAGGGCTGCTCCATTTTCCTAGATCGGAAAGTCAAGGTTTCTTTCCCAAGTGGCATTTACCAGAAAACTGACTAATGGAACTTTAAGGGATGGTTCATTATAAAAAGTTTGAGGACAACTAGTTACACAATGATAAACTGGCTTCTTTCTTTAAATGTTTCTAAGATAATTTAATCAGCTACAGTAACCTTCTATGATGGGGGCATAATACTTAGAATTTCTAAGTTCATTTGTCTGAAGAATCAATTTGTTATTCCAGGATACGCTGTGTGGTTAGTGCCCCTAGAATACATCTCATGAAATGTGGCTCCCGGCACTTTGGAGCCTGGACTGCACTACAGGATCCTTCTTCAGGCGACTAACGCCTCTCGGCCTACATGCTTCCGCTTTGGTTTTTAGCGGACCATCCGTCAGGTCGACCAACAGATATGTGAGAATCCATTCAGTGCACTGACCAGGGGGAGCCCCCGGTTTATCCTTCCTCAGCTACCACAGACAGCCTCTACCCTGACAGCTTCTGTAAACACGACTGGCAGTTGCAAGAAGGAAGCATATTTAGTCTAAAGACTGTTTTCTAACCACAGGGGTCCAGTCCAAGCCGCTGGCAGAATTAGTGAATCCTAGTCCTTCAGACTTTCAGTTCAGCGTTTTAATCATCCTCAGTCACTTGCTTTTCCAGTGTGGAGAGAACAGAGCGAGAAGTAATTAAATAACATTTCTTCCTTCTCTACAGGAAACCAAGATGACAATGGCAATTTGTTAACTTCTGGAAATAAGGGAGCAATTAAGGGAGAAGTAAATCTTTGAGGGTTTTCCTAAATCTCGAACTCCTTTTGCAGCGGCTTATTACCAAAGTGTCAGTGTGCACACTGACTTTATTTGGAACAGTGTGTTAACACATATGTGATACTTAGTAAGTCTGGGGTTAATCAATTGATTGATTAATTACCGGCAGATAGGATTTCACTCATATGTGGAATTTAAGAAACAAAACAGATGAGCATATGGGAGGAGAAAAAGAGAGAGAGAGACAGAGAGACAAACCAGAAGAGACTCTTAATGATAGAGAACAAACTGAGGGTTGATGGAGGGAGCTGAGTGGGGGATGGGCTAGATGCGTGATAGGCATTAAGGACAGTACTTGTTGGGATGAGCACTGGGTGTTCCATGGAAGTGATGAGTCACTGGGTTCTACTCCTGAAACCAATATTGCGCTGATGTTAACTGACTGGAATTTAAATAAAAATTTGAAATGGAAAAAGAATTATTATTGGCAAAAAGGATAGTAAGGAGCAAGTCTTCACAGTAGAGCATATTTCAAGACATGATTGATACCGTTATTTGTGGAAACTTAGAGAAGCCGACAATCTACCTCCCGTAAAAATGTTCTAAGAAACAAATGAAACAAATACACAAGAAAGGGCTAATTTTGCTACAGCTAGTCTCTAACTCAGTGATGTAACTATATGCAGACTGTGCTTCTGTTTTATTTGTGACATCAAAACCTGACCCTTGAACTTGATTCTGCGAACAAAAAGTTAAACTTCTCTGCTTGAAACGTGACCTTGGTCATCCATCCAGTGTCCTCTTGAAACGTGACCTTGGTCATCTATCCAGTGTCCTCTAGTGTTGCTCATGCCTTGTTTTGCTTATACAACTTGACTTTCCATGAAAGCTCATTGTTAGAATATCAGATCAAAGATAATTTAAAAAATACAATAAACAAGTATCAGGAGTTTTGGGGAATAAACACACACAATTACATCCCAATTTATAAAAAGGAAAGACCGTTGGGGAAAAGCAAATGAGTTGTTTAATATTGGATCTTTGCATCTGATGGGATTTAATGGTGATAACCATTCTCTATTACTGAATATATTAGAACAATTTAGAGATGCAGGAAGAGTAATAGTTATAAATCTTGGTATTTTTGACATCTCTATAGCAATATGCTTTTCGTATTTGCTCAAGCAGAGAAGACATTTAGACACTAATTATTACTCTATCTTGGTCCAAGACATGACTATTTTTGAGAATGCTTTATGTATAGGGATTCCCACTGAGAAGCTATCTTTTGAAGCCTACTCCCCATCTTCTACCCCAAATCCATTTTTAAAAAACTGTGCCAAACATTGAAATATTTTCAAGTTCTCATCTCAGATGTAAAATTTTATCTTATATCCATTAAACCAAGGATTCTTAAAGGGCTGGTCTGGAGAGCGCTGGCATTCCTTGCCATCCTTTGGAGGGGACTTCAAGGGCAAAATAATTCCATAATATTAATAAGATGATATTTATTTTTCCCACATCCATTTGTTAAAGAGCATAGGGTGACACTTTCCTAAAGACCCACGATGTGTGATCATTTTGTGTAATGAAATATTTCAGTAAATGAAAGAACTCAGTGACTAATATTTTCCAAATGACTGATGCATGATGTTACAAGATCATGCAGGATAAAAAAATCCAATCAGATTAAAAGATTGGCAACTGCATTTTAACAAAGTGCAATGTAAAATGTTTTTTCTTTGTTTGTTTTAATATGGTTACATATTTCCCACTGCAGTTATGTTTAAGAAGCTGCCACTTGATAAATTTTGGTGCAGTATGTAAAAATAATATTCTCTATTATCCAGAAAGGCTACTAAATATCCCTTTGTCTTCCAATGGCAATCTATGGGTGGCAAAATTTAGCTCATGTATTTCCAGAAAAAGAACATATTGTAAAAGACTGCAGAAGCAGACATGATAATCTGGCTAAAGTAATCATATCTTATTGAAGTATTTTACTTATATTAATAAATAACAGGTTTAGTATTATTATATTTAAGTTAATTATCAAATTATTGTAAAGTGTCACAATTAACATTTTTAACCTAGTTATCAGTATGTTTAGCCCACATAAATAAAAGTTCCACGGGAGTCCCAATAACTTTTAGGAATGAAAAAGAGGTCCTGAGGCTGAAAAGTTTAAGCTACTACTTAAAAGAAACATAACTGTTATGAGACTCAAAGAATTTCACATGTATATATCAGCCTCATTATGTGGCTATTTCTCTTTTACTTAAAAGAGAATTGCCCAAAAGTTTGTGAATTAGTATTTTTTATGTGTCTGGGTCTGTCTCTCAAAAAGATCTTCAAAAATATACCTATATTCCTTATTTGCTTATATATTGTAGAAATTCAGATTTGTAAACCATTAAGCCACATTCAATTTCAATTTTTTTTGAGAGAGAGAGAGAATGCGCTGGGGAGGGGCAGAGGGGGAGAGAGAGGGACAGAGAGGAAGACAGAGAGAGAGAATCCCAAGCAGGCTCCGCACTCAGCACAGAGCCTGACACAGGCCTCGATCACAGGATCCTGGGATCATGACCTGAGCCGAAATCAAGAGTCGGGTGCTTAACAAACGGAGCCATCCAGGTGTCCCTCAATTTCAAATTTCACACAGATTTTTATCTCCCTGAGAAGTATGCTTTTTGCCCTTATACATCTGGATAATTATTTACTTTTCATACTAACTGGTTTCTGCAGGCCTCACTCTATGCACATTTCTTCAAACCCTCACCAGTCAAGACCTAAAGAACACGGTGGCAGGTCAAAAAAGTCAGAAACACAACCCACACGTCTGCAAATCATAGAGTTGTTAACTTTTTTACCACTCACCTCTATAAATTTTAGAACCTACTGGAGAGAAGCAGCATCAGAGGTAGTAAGTTCTTTTATAGGAATATTTGACGAAATGTCTAGGGATTCATATTTGATATTTAGTGCTTTGTGACTGCAATTTAAGCCAAAATTTAATATAATCTGCTAGATCACCATTCAGGAGAATAATGACTATAGATTGTGTGTGTGTGTGTGTGTGTGTGTGTGTGTGTGTGTGTGTGTGTGAATTTGATCACATGGACTGTGTATTTCAATAATTGCCCCCTTGTAATCTTAGGTCAGGTAATGGAGGCCTTATAGAGATTGCTACCAACTATAAATACTCCAGTTTAAAGCGACACTAAAAAGTTGATGGTTGTTCAATGAATATAGATGCACAAATCCTGTGAAGGCAAATTAAACTTCTAAAGAAATATTACACGAATAAAAGCTAAATTAACAAGCTAAGGAACTACTGAGAGTTCTTGAAGGATACAAAGGATATAAATTAAAAGGCTGAATAAAAGTAGCTTAACATGATTTTAGAGGAAAGAAAGAGGTGAAAAATTCATGAAAATTGGATAAATTTAATAGCCAGAAGCAAGCTCCTTCAAGTAATATTACACTTGTGAATTGGTCAGATGCAAACCTTGTAATTGTGGCTTGTTTTATCTCCAGGAGAAGCCAGGATACAAGTTAACAAAATGTTAAAGTTTTGAGCATTGACTCTTACTAGTATTCATTATCTTAGGATCCAAAACACTTGTGCTATATTTGACTGGGAGACTACCAGATACATGAGAAAACTCAGATTTGGACCCCAAATTTCAGTGTCAGCCATTGAATGAGACTCTCTTAAGTCTCCTTAAAATTATGCCCACCTAGGAAAACTTTTATTAAGTGAGAAATAGATTGGTGGAAGAAATGAACGACCAAAAAAGGGCCAAATAAACAGAACAGAAATGATCGTTATGTAAGAGTGATAATGATGATTTTTTTTAAGCCAAAGTTTCATGGTTCTGTACCAAATTGACAGAGATTTATTTGTGGGAATTGATTTACCCACAAAACCCCTGCTTTACTATTATCAGTATTACAGTACATAATAAATTTAATAAATCTTTGAAGATTTCCTAAATATCCTTTTGTGTAAATATGGTGTATCCAGAATACATAAAGATATCTTAAAAATTGATGGTAAAAATCAAAGTGAGCCAAAACCACGAGCAGGTGTTTCACCAGGAAAGACACATGCGTGAGAAGAGGTCAATGCTGCTGGCCATTAGGGAAGGAAGAGTCACCGCCCATCTACTAGAGGTGTCACTGCCCATCCACTAGAAGGGCTGCAAGTAATGGAATAACAGTGACCCCTGCAAAGCCGAGGAGGCAGAGGAACATGTCCCTCACACACTGCCCGCAGCTGTGTCCCTCTGGAAAACACACTGGCAACATCTACCAAAATAGACGTGTAACTGCCATGTCACCCAGGAACTGCACTGTCCCACAATCTCTCCCATACAGTGAAGACTTACGTTCACACAAACACCTGCACACAGGTGTTCACGGAAGCTTTCTCCGCAACATTCAAAACGGATCACCACCTGGGTGCCCTCCCACAGGTGAATGGTTACATGAGCCGGGGCGAAGCCACACCGTGGAGTCTATCCCACAACAGAGAAGAACAGACCACTGATACCGGGAAAAACAGCCCCCTTGACCAAACTGTAGACCCCCAAATTGTTTTCGCAATCTGCCTTCCACCACATCTATTTATCCCAAAGTTGATTTCTGAGCTTATTATATCTTATGTATATTTTATTTACTCTTTGATAGAGATAAGTAAGATCTGCTCTCAGACCTGGAAGAGTGTATACATTTATACTATTTTCAATAGAAGGTGCTACTGTTAAGAAAGATAATTTAACAAAAGTCTTCTTGGAATTGTAACATTTGACTCTATTGTAAAATGCTTCTTCCTAAATACTTTATTCTTTTTGATTCTATCATAGATGAGACTGTACCCCTAATTTCCTTTTCCAATTGTTCGTTGTTGGTGTATAGAAATGCAAGTGACTTGTGTATGTTGACTTGTATTCTGTATCTTGACTGAATTTATGTATTACTTCTAACTGTTTTTTTTGGGGGGGGTTCTAGAATTTTCTACATATAGGATATGCCACCTGCTAAGAGAGGTCATTTTACTCCTTCCTGATTTGGATTCATTTTATCCCTGTTTTCTTGCCTCACTGTTCTGGCGAGGCCGTCCGGTACTACACTGACCAGAGGTAATGAGAGGGGTTATCCTTGTCTTGTTCTTCATACTAGAGGAAAAACTTAAAGTTTTTACCATCAAATAGAATGGTAATTGTGGGCTTGTCACAAACAGCCTTTATTATTTTGCAGTACATTCCTTCTACACCCAGTTTGTAGACCGTTCTTCTCTCCTAAGTCAAATGCCTTTCCTACATCTATTGAGATGATCACGCGAAGTTGATCCTTTACGCCATTTACTGTGGTCCATCACACTGATTTGTAGATGTTAAAATGTCCTTGCATCCCAGGGACAACTTTCAGTCAGTTGTGGTGTTAGGATCCCGTCAAGGTACTGTTAAATTCAGTTTGTTAATATTTTATTGATGATTTTTGCATCTACGTTCATCAGGAATGTTGGAATGTACTTTTCTTCTCTTGAAGTATTTTTCTAGTTCGGCATCAGGACAATGCTGGTCACGTAACATGAGTTTGGAAGTGCTCCTTTCTTTTCAATTCTTGGAAGTGTTTATTGAAAAACTGGATATCCATATGCAAAAAAAAAAAAAAAAAAAAGGAAGAAAGAAATTGGACACTTGCCTTACAACATGCACAAAAATCAACGCAAAATGGATTAAGGTCTTAAATATGACTCCAAACCATAAAACTCCTGGACGAAAACATAGGGGGGAATTTCTTGATGTTGATCTTGGCAACGATTTCTTGGTTATGACACCAAAAGCATAGGCAACAAAAGCAATAGACAGGTGGGATTACATCGAACTGTAAAGTTTCTGCCCAGCAGAGGAAGCAGTCAACAGAATGAAAAATCAACCTATGAAATGGAGGAAAATATATGCAAATCATATCCCTGATGAGGGGTTAATTTCCAAAACATATAAAAAATTCCTACAACTCAACAGTAAAACAAACAAACAAAACAACACAAATAACTTCATTACAAAAATGTGCAAAAGACTTAGACATTTCTACAAATAAAATATACAAATGGCCAACAGGTATATTAAAAGACACTCAACATCAGTAATTATCAGGAAAACGTAAATCAAAAACCACAATGAGATAACACCTCACACCTGTTAGGATGACTATTATATATTAAAAAAATGTGTTAATGAGGATAGGGAGGGGAGAAGTTGGAACCATTGTACATTGTTACTGGGAATGCAAAATGGTATAGTGGTTATTGAAAAGAGTATGGAGGTTCTCCAAAAATTAAAAATAGAAGTGGTATATCATTCATTAATTCCACCTTTGGGAATATATGCAACATAATGAAAATCAGGATCTTGAAGATATATCTGTTCCCATGTTCACTGCAGCAATGTTTGCAATAGCCAAGATGTATAAACTTATATATAGTGATCATCTGTTACACTTTTAATACTTTGGATATTGGAATTATACATATAAACAATTTCCACCTTATTGTAGGGTGGTGAGCTGCATGCGTATCTTCTAATACCTCACCAATCAATGGAGCTGTTGGAGTCACTGACCATGGCTTAACTATTATTCCTAAAGCATCCGTATGCCTGGCTCATAGTGGAGACTCTGGAAAGGCTGGTGGAGTAGTTTCTCATTAACATCACTTTTAATATAACAAAATAAATGTAAACACCCATTAAAGCCAGGAGTTGAGTTCCACTGAACAACTTTTGTCATACCTTTGAGACGGTATCTTTAAACAAATTAAACTCAAAATTCATATTTAGTTACAGATCTCCTTTAAGTACTTATGAAATGCCTCCACCTTTGCTGGATCGTGCACATTAACTCCTGCCGCCACATGGTTTTAATATATTTTTAAATGTTTGGTCTAGATTTGGAGTAGCTGGCACCCAAGGGAAGAATAGTGTAATGCAGGACTCTGAAAAGTATAGTAGACTGATTTTGGAGAAATATTTAGAATGAAATGGAAAGACAGAGGCAACAGAAAGACACATTGGATTTTGGTATTGTGAGTTTAAACAACAGAAACAAAATTAGAACGCGGATGGATATTGTACATATCTCAGAATTCTGATAGACAAATCACTTGTACGGAAACATTTGAATTAGAAACCTTGCAACCAATTACCGTAGCTACTAACACTATGTGAAGGTGTGTTTCCCTTCCTAGATATCTTACTATCACTCTAATTTTCATATTAGAAAAAAGCCACTGGGTAGACAAATGATGGTACATGTATTGAAGGGAAGCTTACATATATTAAAATGAAATTTCTCACTTCTTGTATTAAAACCATGTTATCAAAATACACATTGTAATATCACTCAAGTTAAATATTTTGATTCATAAAACACTGCCTTTAGTTTCTATACATTTCGTTTTCTAAGTTGTCTTTTTATTTACGGGGGTTATTAGGCAATGTCAAAACCTATCCAAGTTTCCGAAACCCCCCAAAACACAAACTTTGCAATCTGGTGATTAATATAATTTTTATTGAAATGAAATACATTCAGAAATACAGCAGGTTCTTTTAAAGGACTTTCATAGGATGGGATCCAAGTAACTCCTAAATCTGTCTTTATAATTTCACTATTCATCACCGCAGAAATAAGGTGGAATCAATACTGCGTGGCAGCGAGCAGCACAGGGAACCGGGCAAGAAAACAGGAGCTGAGACCTTCGCACTCGTGTGATTGACAGCATCCTGCACAACAGCTAATCATCCTGACAAGACTCTACTTCATGAAAATGAGCCGTTAGATGGACAGCTGTCAGGACCGATAAATGTGCATTTTAAATATACAGTCAACCTAATTTCGTGTGCAATTCGTTTAAAATTATTTCCTACATTTTTATGTACTCAGTGTCCTTCAATACTACCGGGTGATAATAAATGCTTCTGAGCTGGAATATGTTTGTGCTACTCATAGGCAAGACTATGGCTGTTCTCTAACAAATTAGCTGCTTCATCTTCCTACGCATTGACTTCTAAAAGATAATATGATTATAATCTAGTCATTTAGTGCTCTCAAAATCAGCATTATTAGGAAATTTAAGACACATTTATCTGTGTGTTTCTAATGTCTAGGAAACAGGATGTGCTCAATAAATCTTTGTGGATTTCATGGATGACAAACCTCAAAATAATCACTAGCGCCTTTAACCAAATACTTCCGCAGCCGTTTATCTCCACCTGGTATATACAGTGTGACTGGCCTTGGAATATGATAATTAACATTTACCTTTGCTTCCTTAATATCCGGCAAGGTCCCCTGTCAATATTTTCTCCTTAGCATGGCACCTTATTGTGGGGCTCTCTCTAAAATACAAAATTGCTCTTACACAGAAGTGCTCTCCATTTAGCAGTGTTTTTCCATCTTGTCCTGAAACCTATCTTTCCACCACTCTGTTAATATTGATTCAGGGTCTTTGACAGGCCAACACACTCAACCAACATAATCACGTTTGTAATCTATACTCCTGATTGTGTCATTAAGACTTGTCACTAGAGCGTCTCAAACTTAACAATTTTCTAATTAAAGAGATTCATATAGTATACTCGTAGAATTAAAAACAAAGGACTATGAACTTCTCAAATTAGGTGTTAGGCGACAGAAGTCATCTAATTCAAAGGCACTGGGTATTGCTAAAAATCTTCAGTAGTGATTCCTAGGCTGTATTTCCATAGGCAGCGTCAGGGGGTAGCAGGACACATTTTTCACAATCGTCTGCACATTATCTCTCTAGTTTTATTTTATACAAAAAAGAAGGCTATCCCCTCACCCACAAGCACCATTTATATTACTATATGTATTTTCATATGTATATATGGTTTGGTCTTGATCTATTTTCACTTTGGTGGCGTCAAAGTGTGGTTGAGCTAGACGGCAACTTTTTTTAAGTTACAAATTGCAGCATCAGGCCATCGGAGATGGGATGGATGGATTTTAAAGACGGCATCTGTGTGTGGTGTACAGGTGTATGAGCTTTCTAGGGCTGAAATCACAAAGCGCACAGACCGGGTGGTTGAAGACCCACCTGGCTTCCCTGCAGCTCTGGGGTCTAGAGTCCGCGATCAGATGTTGGGGCTGGCTCCTTCTGAGATCTGTGGTGGACTAGCTTCCGGTGCCCTGCTGACAGTCTTTGGCGTTCCTTGTCTCGTAGATGAGGCACCACACAGATCTCTGCCTTGACCTACACATGGCATTTTCCTGTGTATGGGTCTGGTTCCCCTTTGTGTGAGAACACCAGGCATTTGAGTCTGGAGCCTTCCCCACACCAGGAAGACCTCATCTGAACCAACTGCATCTGCAACAATCCTATTTCCAAATAAGGTCTGAGGTACTGGGGATCAGGGTGAATATGAATTTTTGAAGGATACGATTCATTCGTTAACAACATAAAATTCTGGACATATCTGCATGTGGTCTGCTTTATTTATTTAAATCCAATTTATTAAGAGAAAGAGGAGACGACAGCAGAAAAATCTGGCTTTGACATATGACTTGAATTCAGTGCTTTGTCACTCTAACAATCCTGTCTTCAAGTAGTGTGAATGTATTTTTGAAATTGCAGCCTTACATGGGGGAAAACAACAAATAGAACGTTTGATATTCGAATAATAGATGTTTTTCTCTTCTGACAAGGAGATAGACAATTTTCTCTTTAGGCAAGCAAAACACTCTTCTGAGTGCTTAACACACAGGAGTTAATAGCGTATTTTTGAGGATGGAGGAGAGAGAAAACATTGACACTGGTCTCAATGGGCAGCTCACTGGAGTGCTTCAGCTATTTTATTAAATGACAATTTACTCACAAATCCATGTAAGAGATGTAGTGACAAATTTTACCTCGATAGATGCATTTGGGTTTTATCCTTTCTTTTTAGGATCACATCTGCTGAGAGTGATCTTGCAAGGTCTGCTGTTCTGTGGTGACTGACACATATGACTAAGGGCTCCTCACTAGCAAGGTTCATCTTATCCACCTGTAACCCCTAGGCTTTTTTTTAATAATCACAGACCCTAAAAGAGTTCTGGGAGTACAGTATTCGTAAGTAAAGGGATCTGGGTTTTTGTTCATTGACGGACGTTAATGTCTCTTGTGGATTTATTTATATGACTGGTAAGTGTGAATGATTCAACTCTAAAACTGTCAAAAAGTATTATTGAGTATTTCAAAGCATGTCTTCCTTTTAAAGCAGGTTCCTCGACACAGTCACCATGAAGATTAAAAAGCAGCCAACTGGTCACTTCCCTGTGACCTCAAGGGACTCTGAGCAGGTGAAGTCACCTTTATTAAAATTTATTAAAATGAGCATGTCCCATGATTTTTCAACTCTTTCAATCCAAGCCACCTTGCTCCCTTATGTGTTTGTGATATATAATGAGATTGTATCTGTCTGTTTTATAACAAAGAGTATGGCTCCATGTTTCTGATGCTTGATTGTCAGCATCGTTTCAACCTAAGCCTTCTTCACCTTCTGCCCCAGAGCTGGGGAAGCGGATAAAAGGCCCCCTGATTTGGCCCTGGCAGAACTGGAGACCATGTGCCAGGAAACCAGCCCTATTCTCCCAGCCGGCCCACGGACACAGAAATACGACGACAAAACAAAACCCAAGCAGCTTTCTTTTCTGGTTCTTTTAAGGTACTGCAGGCCATTCTGGACCAGACTGAGAGCCCCGCTACACTCTGCTGTGTGTGTGTGTGTGTGTGTGTGTGTGTCCATCACTAATGACGTCAGAACCAAATACTGAGTGGGAATCCACCTTGACTTTGCAGCTATTAACAGTTTTGCTTTGTGGGGCTATGTTCTCTACATGATCAGACATCTACAAATGAATAACTATGCATTTTTGTCTTTGCCTTAAATCATGATACTCTAATAAAAAATAATCAACACAGGGCTTTGAATCAATAGAGCAAAATGTAGGAAGGAAGGATACTTTTCTCTACGATGAATGAGATAGTGTATGTTTCCTTTGGTTTAATTTTCAGCTTTGTGGTGGCCTGAATCTCATCCAAATTTCCTTTGTAGTTGATCTTTGAAAAATTAATCACTTTAAGCTAGCCAAATATATTTAATTCAATTCCAGGCGAGGAAGAAGTAAACAGCATGTTTCTTTGCCCTGACAATTTTCCATTACAAGTAGTATGCTGGGGCTGTGGGGTCGTACCGTCCCCAACAGTCTGTACACAGCTTTGCCCAACTACATGTTCATTGATGTCATGTGGGAGGTAGCTAGTTTTCAGCCATACCGGAGCATTTGCATCATGAAATCAAATTCTCCAAAGCAGGGCATTTTTCCCTTTTAAAAGGGGAAATAAAGGCAGATGATTCGGTACTGGGTCTCAATAGCAGTGTGTGTCTAACAGCCAGTAGTTGAACAGCATCAGCCATTTTTAACCTACTAAGTTAAAATTCTGTCACAAATCTAGGTAAGATAAGAAACACATGGATGAGTTTACTTTCAATGTATGCATTTGGTTTTTATCCTCATGGTGTTAGCATTAAACTCCACTGGTGCACAAGTAGAAAAAAACAGAACAGGCAGGAGATACATTAGAACCAAATGTTATCTTCCTTACCTCAAATTGGCTTACTTGGGTTATTGGCCAGGGAACAGTTTTTTTGGTTTGGTTTTGTTTTCTGGGTTTTTTTGAAACATGTCATCTCTCTAAAAAAGATGAGCAGGTTGAGAGCTACGTAGCAATTACTCATGGCTATTCAATAAGCCCAAAACTATTTACCAATGTGTGGGGCCCATGTCGGAAACATAAATCCTAATATCTGGGAACAGAGCCCCAAGAGATTCTATACTAGAAATGAATTCTGAACTCAAAAAAATTTTTTTTCCTATTAGCAGTATGACTAACCTTCATTTCTTACAACTCAACTCAAATTTTTAAATATCTCTCATTAAGAATATCCTCCTCTGGTGATCCCAGTCAAAATAACATCAGCATTCTTCACAGACCTAAAACAAACAAACTTAAAATCTCTATGGAACCAGAAGAGACCCCCAATACCCAAAACAATCCTGAGAAAGAAAACCAAAGCTACAGGCATCACAATCCCAGACTTCAAGCTATATTACAAAGCTGTCAGCATCAAGACAGTATGGTACTGGCACAAAAACAAACACATATATCTGTGGAACAGAACAGAGAAACCAGAAATGGACCCACAAACGTATGACCAACTAATCTTCAAAAAACAGGAAAGAATATCCAATGGAATAAAGACAGTCTCTTCAGCAATCAGTGTTGGGAAAACCGGACAGCGACATGCAGAAGAATGAACCTGGACCACTTTTTTACAACCAACACAAAAATAAACTAAAAATGGATGAAAGACCTAAAGTTGAGACAGGAAACCATCGGAATCTTAGAGGAGAACATAGGCAACAATTTTTTTTTTTACCTCGGCCACAGCAACTTCTTACTTGACACGTCTCCGGAGGCAAGGGAAACAAAAGCAAAAATGAACTACTGGGACCTCATCAAGATAAAAGCTTGTGCACAGTGAAGGAAACAATCAGCAAAACTAAAAGGCAACCAACGAAATGGGAGAAGATATTTGCAAACGACATATCAGATAAAGGGTTAGTATCCAAAATCTACAAAGAACTTGTCAAACTCAATACCCAAAAAACAAATAATCCAGTGAAGACATGGGCAAAAGACATGAATAGACACTTCTCCAAAGAAGACATCCAGATGGCAAACAGACACATGAAAAGATGCTCAGCATCACTCATCATCAGGGAAATACAAATCAAAACCATGATGAAATACCACCTCAAATGACCAAAATTAACAACTCAGGCAACAACAGAGGCTGGCGAGAATGCAGAGATAAGGGAACCCTTTTGCACTGCTGGTGGGAATGCAAACTAGTGCAAATGCTCTGGAAAACAGTATGGAGGTTCCTCAAAAAATTAAAAATAGAACTACCCTACGACCCAGCAATTACACTACTAGGTATTTTTCCAAAGGATACAGGAGTGCTGTTTTGAAGGCGCACATGCACCCCAATGTTAGCACTATCAACAACAGCCAAAGTATGGAAAGAGCCCAGATGTCCATCGACTGATGAATGGATAAATAAGATGTGGCTGATATATGCAATGGAATGCTATTCAGTGATCAAAAAGAATGAAATCTTGCTATTTGTAACAACATGGATGGAACTAGAAGGTATTATGCTAAGTGAAATAAGTCAGTCAGAGAAAGACAAATATCATATGACTTGACTCCTATGTGGAGTTTAAGATATAAAACAGAGGAACATAGGGGAAGGGAGGCAAAAATAAAATAAAAACATAGAGGGAGACAAGCCAGAAGAGACTCTTAAATACAGAGAACAAACTGAAGATTGCTGGAGGGGAGGTGGTGGGGGGATGGGTTAAATGAGTGAGGGGCATTAGGAGGGCACCTTTGGGATGAGCACTGGATGTTATATGTAAGTGATGAATCACTACATTCTATTCCTGAAGTCATTATTACACTATATATTAATAACCTGGATTTAAATTTAAAGAAATAAAAATAAAATAATTAAAATTAAAGTAGGAAAAAAAAGAAGATTGTCCTCTGGGGGCACCTGGGTGGCTCAGTTGGTTATGCATCTGTCAGTTGAGTTTGGCTCAGGTCATGATCTCAGGGTTTGTGGGATCAAGACCCGTGTTGGGCTCTGTGCTGACAATGCAGAACCCGCTTGGGACTCTCAATTTCCCTCTCTCTCTGCCCCTCCCCAGCTCATGATCTCCCCCCCTCTCTCTCAAAAAAATATGTATTTATATTTTTATATATTTATTATATATATATTTTTATGTACAAAAATATAAAATATATATTTAGTTTATATTTTATATATTTATGTATGTATATATATAAACATATATATATATATATATATATATATATATATATATATATATATATAAAGTTAATAAAAGATCCTCCTCTGGTAAGAAAGGACAGACACACCTATGGTAGTGATTAACGTCACTGAAATCTATAGAATTATTCTGGCCAGTAATTGAGTAACAGATGTTATATCCAGATTGCCAGATCATTCTCACATCCATGTAAATGAGAAACCACTAACACAAAGCATTATTTTGTAAAATATGACATCACCTGATTGATCTTATGTATGTTAATTAATAGAGTAAGTGATAGCAGTTCATAAAATGTTTATAGTGAGCTCTGTGTAAGAGAACCCTTAAAATGATGAGCATCATGACAGAAAGAAATGGTTACATCTGGAAAGGAAAACTAACAGGAAAATTATTGGAGATAGTGAATATTAAGAAGGCAATAAGCACATACTATTTTTGATAAAATTAAAGACCTACGCTATTGCAGTTGAAACTTTAGCAAGGGTATATAATAAAATTTAATGAATGATGAAATATCTAGAAGAGCGCGAATAACAGTTGTGGGTAGCTATTTATAATTTTCAAATTTATCCCACAGCAGTTTGATGAAGGGAGAACTCACAGAGCGGCTACTATGCGATTCAAGGACTGTGAGACACATAGCACATCTCAACCGGACACGGCAGCTCTTCCATTCGCTGCGATCAGGAAACAGTCTTAGACGGGTTACCGCGGCTGCTCATGTTGACCCAGCCAGGGAAAGGCAGAACTGGATTTGAACTGAAATCTACCAACGGCAAAATCTCTGGCACTTTTTCTGCAGCTGAGTCCTCGATCAAATTAGCGCGCGGCCCCTGCCCTGCTCGGTGATTAGGGGTGGCCGCGCTCAGAGGCCCCATCGGGTCCAACTTCCTGCAGAACGTTCACTTGTGCATTCCGTCACCAAGTATTCTCTGAGCGACTTCTGTAATCGATGCTGCCGATTCAAAGCCAAAGAAAACAAAAGAGTTGCTCTCTTCATTGAAGTAGGAGATCGGTATTTTAGTGAAGCTAGTTTCCTAGTATCTTAAGGCAAAATTCAAAAAAAGAGTTCCGATCTTAAAAGTCGCAGCCCATGTGGGTTCGCTGAGGCAGCTTCGTGTGTCCATCGATGCCTCCCCCTCTGTTGGGCCGCTCTGCTGGCGAAGAGAACAGCCGGATGCTGTCGCTCATGCCGGGTAGAAACAAAAATGAAGGAGGCGTAGGTGGGACTGGAGAATTCCAGGACTCTGCCAGCAGGTGAAGCGCCCCTGATGTAAACGCCCTCCCGGCACCCATCACCGCTGCTGTCCCCGTTAGCAGAATTCCAGTTCACATGTCCCTGTCATTACTCAACTTGTTTGCTCATGATTAATCTCCCGAGGCTTCAGCAAAATGGAACCAACCACCATTTTGGAAAGTCAACATTTCTGCATGGTTTCTCGGGACATTAATTTATCAATTCCTAAGCCTCTCCTTTCTCTGTCACGAGCCAAATGAATCCCGATCAAGGTAGATTTTCAAAAACTAAAAACACAATTCCCACTTACATGTAGAAAACACAAATGTCACATATTTATGATGTCATTAATGACAGAAACAGGAAGATGGTAAAGACCTGTCTAATCACATTTGAGGAACTCGGTATTTATAGGCATTTGAAATATATATATTAGTTAAGATCCCCAGGTTACAAACAGAACTGGATAGTGAACTATAGGGAGCCCAAATCATAACCTTCGGGATCAACTTTTCTACCAGAGGGAGATCTACAAGCTAACATCTAACGTTATAATTTCTAGGGCATGATCATTTAGCAGAAAACAAAGTGAAAGCCAATAAATTACCCCAAAGAATTAAATAATATTTAGGTAGGCCTATTAAAATATGCCCCAAGGGGACAATGAAAGAACATGTACTTTCTTTGGTCTTATTTCCAAAATTTAGACAATTTTCCTTAATACTTCACATCAAGGTAGTGTCTATCCCTGCTTTATTCAGGAACACCCCCCAATATTATGAACTGTCATCTTTTTTTTTTTTTTTAAACGTTTATTTATTTTTGGGACAGAGAGAGACAGAGCATGAACGGGGGAGGGGCAGAGAGAGAGGGAGACACAGAATCGGAAACAGGCTCCAGGCTCTGAGCCATCAGCCCAGAGCCTGACGCGGGGCTCGAACTCACGGACCGCGAGATCGTGACCTGGCTGAAGTCGGACGCTTAACCGACTGCGCCACCCAGGTGCCCCAGAACTGTCATCTTTAAAAGCAGTGACGTTAAAACTCCCCAGACCACCCACTGTTTACCAGGTGGATTGTGCAGAAGAGTCTCAGTGCATAAATCAGATATTTGGAATTACAACATTGTCCTTCGATTTGCAATATTATGCCCTCCTATAGCGTTAGATAAATGGAAAACACCTGAATTCGTCTACATGTTCTAGGTGTAAAAAATGTGTGCTAAAAATAGCTACACCCCATTTCAATTGATTGCTCTTTATCACCAATCTTTCCTGAGGCTTTTAAGATGCCTGATGGATGCATTTATTTCATGAATTTTGAACTTTAAAACATCAAAATATGAAACTGATGAATGCCCTTTATACTCTAATTTCCTAACACAGTTGTATTCTTATATCATATAAACGAAATTTCACACACTTTCCTTTCATATGATTGCCAGTATATTTGCTGAGACACAACACATTATTCAAATTTTGCCAATGCCATTAAACACTTTCAATGCGCTTAATCGGTACTGCTGTTGCTCAAAGGACCCTTTCAAAAATACTTTGGAAGTATTTCTGTCTTTAGTTTTGGAGAAGCTCCTGATTTCCTCCACTTAAAAAACCAGAGGAGAAAATATGCAAATACCAGCATCATTTGCATATCTACTCTTTCCTGCATTTTCCTGACCAATGAGCAACTCCTCCCATCCACATAGGCTACAGGCCCACCAGCATGTGAAAGGAACACCCCTCTTCCTTCCTTCCTGTTTTGCCTGGAGAGAAGAAGTGGCGAGGGAAGCTGATATTGGCAACCCCACATGTGTATATTTTAATGCTTTCTCTTACTTAAGCTTCGGGTTTGAGTCTCTAACTTTGTAGTCGAAATGCCATTTCTCACTCTTACAGTAGCTAAAGTCAACTCACCCAACACAAGATACATGAGCTTTTCTCCATAGTATTTTCCTTTACTGAAACTACAGTTTTAACATAACATCACCTCTATCCCCCAACTACTCATCAGCACAGAGTCTAAATTAATTCTTTCTTCACAGACATGAGCCATTGTTGACAATGTCTTCCCTCATTGTCATAAACTGGGCATTCTAAACTCACAGCTATTTTATTTGTTCATAAAACGTGATTTGTTTTGTTTTGTTTCCTGTGCTCTTCTATGAGCTGCTTACTATTCTTGTCACCTGACCCCAAACTCTCAGATGTTTCCCTTTGGGTGGTTCAGAATCTGCACCGTATTTTAAGTGAGGTCAACACAGACTAGGATTGCTTGTTAAAACGAATACCTGTGTCTGCTGTGAAGCCAGATGGAAAGACAGAACTAAAAACAAGAAGGACAGGAATATATCCCAAGGCATGTCAGATGCAAACAGAAATCCCTAATGTGTATTCACATTAAGAGAAATAACTGTGGGGGGATGATTTTATGATTAATCCTGCAGTTGTCATTCTGCGGTTGTCTTGCTTGAAGCGTGTGCACAATCATCTCTTTACTGCACACTACCCCGTATTGGCCCACAGTGAGCACCTGCCATTTCTGACCACTAGGTGTTTCCACTCTTATTAGCATCTCTCCTGACCCTGTAAGAAAATGATATAAAAATATGTCTTTCAGAGTTCCTATTCCTCTGGTATCAAAGCCCTGCACAGACCTGAACCCCCTACATTCATGTTTTCTATTTGCTCCTCCTTGAAAAGATAGGATTCTAGCCTTTTAAAAATTCTCATTTATTTATTTTAACTGAAGTACAGCTGACACACAATGTCAGCTGTACATTATTTTCAGGTGCACAACATAGTGATTTGGCAAGTCTGTATGTCATATCAGCACAAGGGTATATCTTGTCATATCTATCAGACGAGGATCTAGTCTCAAATGCATGCTAAAACTATGTGATTTTGAGAAAATGACAAAATCACACTTGAATCAACTACCGCAATTGATTTTAAAATTAGAAACGCTAACCTGAGGGGCGCCTGGGTGGCTCAGTCGGTAAGCGTCCAACTTCAGCTCAGGTCATGATCTCGAGGTTCGTGATTTCGAGCCCCGCGTTGGGCTCTGTGCTGACTGCTCGGAGCCTAGAGTCTGCTTCGGATTCTGTGTCTGCCTCTCTCTCTGCTCCTACCCACTCACACTCTGTCTCTCAAAAATAAATAAGCGTTGGAAAAAAAAAAAGAAAAGAAAAGAAAGAAAGAAAGAAACGGTAACCTGAGAAATGCCTGATATCCAGGATCGGTCTCATCCTCCTGGCTGGTGCACAATCCATGCCCTGGGACCGGTCCACAGGACCACAGCTGGCCTCTGCCCCACCTTCCAGCTCAGGAGGCAACTCACTGTCTAAACCTTCCAGGTCAATACATTTCCCAGTTTTATTTGAACACTTCATGGTGGAACTACTGTACTTAAACAGTAAGTATCGTTATGTATGTACAGATCTAACTAAATCACCCCATCCTCATCCAGGCCACAGAAAGCTTTTCTCTTCCCTCTTTCCTCCCTTTCTTCCTTCTTTTGATAAGATACTGTTTCCCTTCCTATTCATTTTTATATGTTTCCTTCAAAAACTATCCCACCATGAACATTAACCAAGGGGTTTTGAAGAAATCACTAGATAGCTTTAATCAGAGCCACCCACAGTCACTCAACTAGAAACATGAGAAATCCTTTACTTCTTCTTAATGTAAGTGGAAATAATAACGATATTTACATCCATATCATCATTATCATCATCACCATCATCTACATCATTTCTTGAACTTCTACGAAGTAATTATTTCAAGAGTACTGTATGCCCTAATATTTTTGTCTAAATTATTAAGTTGATTAAGTATTTCAAAAGCATACATAAACCACCTTTAGGCAGCACCTAGAAGAAATGATTTAATAAGATGCCTCCAAAAAATCCTGAAATTTTTCTGTTGTAATACCATACATCTAGAAGTATTACATGCAAGTTCGTGTTCAATAATGTTTCTGGATAGCAACCGTTAAATAATATTCTATTTTCCAAAAGCTCACTTTTGCCTCTCTCAATTTTCAGAAGTTATCTCCCTTTCAAAAACTGAAGTTATTCAGAGCTTCCGTACTATACAACTTAACTTTTTTCTTCAACCCTATCTCCAGTAACTGAAGATGTTTTATTTCATATGTTGCCCCGTAAGAGCAAACACATACCGAGTGCCAAAATGGCCCAGTTACCGTGGAAGATGATTCACAGACACTAACTTATTAAATCCTTACAACTCTGTGAGTTACGTACTAACATTCTACAGAACAGGAAACTGAGGCATGGAAAGGTTAACCACCCACCCAAGATTACACAACTAGGAAGTAGTACCTCTGGGATTCACACCCCACAGATGAACTGGTACAACGGACCTTCTTAACCGAGCTGCTAAATGAGCATACATTACAGTACAAAGAGATGGTGAGCTGAGGCAGCTTTTAGATCATAATCTAATTTAATTCTTTAATGCAGGGCCAGTCTGTGAGTTGGGGTAGATCACCTTCTCTGAGCTTCACTTTTTAAAAAATAAATGCATATGCATTTTTAATTTTTAGGCTAACTTTTAACAGACTGAATTTCGATGACTCTAAAAATATAATGCAATGAGTCTATTAAAAGTTTCAAGAAGCAAGCTGCAGAGTGAATAGATTGGATTCCAGCTTCATAAAATACGATGCCTCTGTCTTTTCCCATCATTAAAATGAGATGGGCCTGAAGCAAATGGAGGAACCGAATGAAAACTGATGGGATGAGAGAAGCCAGGGCTGGGCTGGCAATAGACAATGGCAAGGAGAAGGGAAGGATAGCATCCTTGTATCTCATAATATCCAGGGGCCATGTTCCGTGAGGAAGTAATTCACTACGGGCTCTCAGGAGGCACGGGCCCAGACTGAGAACAAATATATTCAAATATCCAAGAGAAATAATTCTAGATTTATTCAAAACAGTACAAATGCAACCATCAAAGTCTTCTAAGAAAACATGATAGAGTATTTTTACAGGACAGGCTTTCCTGCATCACCTCGACCTGCAATTTTATCTCATAGATGAAAATCTAATGCTGCCCCAAATATTACTGAATGAGACAGTGTGTCATTTGAATGAAATTGTCTGATTACTGCAACTCATGAAAAGGCATATATCATGCTTGCAACTGGTAGAGAAGTTGAAGAAGTAAGCAGTAAGCTGCACGTTCTTACAATGACACAATGTCGTATTGTATTTAAGGTACTAAACGCATCGTCTATGATGAAACTGCTGATGTTGTTACATAAAGCTTCTCTTTAAACTTTTCTGTGATCACATGATAATGTCCAACTGTCTATATTAGAGCAAAAAACTCATTAATTAAAAGGAATTTCTCTTACTTACTAATTTTTGTGTATATTTCCCTAGGATGTGGCATAGGACCTTACCCAGAATGGGTGTCTAGTAAATATCTGTTCATTAATAGGCAGTGAAAAATTTAGAAATAGGTAACGTTGTAGCTACAAGCTAAGAGGAATACATATTCATTATTTTGTTTTTGAAACAAATGTTTCAAGCAATCTAAATGTAGAATATGATTTATACTAATAAACTTTCAAACATTCTTCATGGGAACCCCTGCTGTTCTAATCAAGAAACCCAGCAGCATTAAGAAAGAAAAAAAATAATTAAAGTTCTAGTGTAAACTTTACATTAGATGTAAAGTTTGTCCCTGCTGTAAACTTTATCCCTGAGGATTTCTTCTGTCATTTAATCTAATTATACCCAGTAGTCTTAGGACCCTATTAAAAGTTTGAATAATGAAGAGAGGACAGTAATCTACATCCTCAAACTATTTTCCAAGCAAAAAACAGGGAGATGAAAAGAGATTAAGCTAAGCTAGGCTACCACTAAGATATCTGATGAAGGGGTTCATCATTTTCATTTAACTCCCCTCTAATCACTGCATGTATTTGCCTATATGTCCTGTAGGTTTTCATTTCATTTCCATTTTTCTATATAAAAATATCTGATGTACTGAGAAAATTACCAAGCACAGCTTTACTTTGAATCAATGTTGTTTTATTTTACAGTTTCTAAAGCTATTAAAAACCATCCACAGGCTTTTCAATAAAGCAAGACTGAAATAAAATGTTAAGACAGCAAAATTCCCCATTTATTTCGTATGCATGCATTTATTCATTCATTTTAACTGTATTTTCCTTTTCACCAAAAGATGTCCCAAGGAGACCTCAAGCATCTCAGAAAAAGCGTAGTGCCACAATCTACACTCGTGTTACAGTGACCTCCCTCAGAAGCTAGAATTAAAGAAAGTATTTGTCTGAACCACTGACAGGTAAAGCTGTAAGATCTTAAACGTCCTAAATGGATTAATTTATTGCTCCTCTGCCACAATAGATAAGTGACATGAAAACAATATATAAATCTGAGGTGGAAAAATGGGACAAGCTTTGGAAAGGGACTCCAAGATTACCTCCAGGTCAATCTAGCAGGAAGAAGAGATATCTCTACCTTCCAATGACAGTTAGAATGCGAGGCATGAAACGTTCTGTCAGGTGCAAAACAAAAAATCTGTGCCACCTATGATCACAGATAAATCAGTGCATACATGTGAAGGTCATAGCTGTCCATAAAAAAGGGAAAAAGAAGGAATATGTAATGAGCTGAGCCACTTATTATGCTAAGACTGCTACCAGGACTGCTACATAATTGTTAATGGCACTCTGGAAAAATACTCAGGATATTTTATAGATAACAATGTTGGAATTCGGAGAGATTAAATCAGGCAGCTGATAAAGATATGGAATTTAAATTCAGGTCTATTTCACAAGTCTGCTTTTTCCTCTAAGCTAGTGGGCACCAGGATGTTGAGATTTCACACATGACTGAAATTGGGTAGGATACTATTCCCCAAAATAACAGGGACAATGTAATATAGTGATAAGTTTTTTCTAAAAAAAAAAAAAAAAAAATAGGAATTAGTGATAATAAATACATGAGCTACCATCAAATATCATTGTATTTTAAGGTCTTTGTCCTTAAAATATATGTTGCCTTTTTCCTTCTTGCAATACTGAAGTTTCTGTTTTCCTTCTTACATTTGTTTTTGATACATTTCTCAAAAATACACCATTTACACACAAGAATTTGGAAATCCCTCTCATAACATAAATATATGAGAACTCTGTTCAAAAGAAAAGTAGTTCAGTACTTACAGGGATGGCTTAATCAACCTTTCATTAAGCCATTTATCACAGAACCAGGTAGGATTGAGATAAGGTGAGTTCCAAAACTTTCCTCTAATTTTCTTCCAAATATCCGTGTGTGTATATGCGTGTGTGTGTACTATACATAAACCCATACATGATAAGTGTGAACATGTAATTACATTAACTGTAAGCCATAACTCTCTCTCTCTCTCTCTCTCTCTCTCTCTCTCACACACACACACACACACACACACACACATTATATATAAACATAATAAAGAGAAAATGATTAAGATCCAAAAAAAATCTGCAAAAATACTGTTCAGTATTGGCTGGATGGACTACTCGTATCACTTCTGTAAATATTTAAAAATAAAGGTAGCTGTAATACAAACCCTAAAAGACCCATACACCCAATGAGACCAAGAATAGTTCCTGTGACATCCTACCTTCATCCGTTTAGTCCTTCCTGTAAACCCACCATCAACCTCGGGGCCTTTACTCAACAAAATCGTTAAGTGTCAAGTGTTTCCACGTGACATTCTCATACCAGCATGAACATCTCTGACCAGTTCGTCGGCTGCCTGTGGTTACAGCTACACTAGAATTCTAATAGCATTTGTACTTTCTGTACAACAAAGAAGTTTTGTAAATAAATCTTAACGTTGTAAAATATATATGCGAAATTATGCTTAGGCTTACTGTAGCTGGGTAAACATTTCAAGTTATCACATTTAATTTTTCCCAAATAACTTTGAATCATCTGAGACAAAACTGTTAGGCCATTTAATGACAGATGAAATACTAGATTTCTTTACAAACCATATTTATGTTAAATGTGTGACAGTGAAAGAAATACAAAAGCAAAATCCCTGATGCATGTTTTTCACTCAAAATTGAACGATTCATATTTTTTTACAATTTTTAACATTCATTTATTTTTGAGAGACAGAAACAGAGTGAGGGTGGGGGAGGGGCAGAGAGAGAGGGAGACCCAGAATCGGAAGCAGGCTCCAGGCTCAGAGCGGCCGGCACAGAGCCCGACGCGGGGCTTGATCTCATTAGCAGCGAGATCATGACCTGAGCCGAAGTCATGACCAACTGAGCCACCCAGGCGCCCCATGAACTATTCATATTTTTGAACAGAACTTCCTCTTAAATTTCCCCTAACATGAAATCAAACTAAGGACAGGATGATTATTGTTTTACCTGCTGCATTTAGAAATATTAAATTCTCTGAGTTTGCCTTACTCTTACAAAGAGTAAGTCATTGCCTTACTCTTAGGAGAAAGTCTTTCTTGGTAGTCGTAAATGTCTTCCTCCTCTTCTTAAGCCTTCACATTCAATCCCAACGTACCCACAGGACACAGAAAACTCTCATAAATCCTGTGCAGAGAGCATCACAGATGTTGAAATTCTTATCTGCTTCTTTTTTTGTCATTAACACACACACACACACTATGCAGCTATGACTAACCTGCATAAAGCAGAGTGGACAGTAGGAATACACCACAGGTGAGGCCACCAGAGGCCACTTCCTGGCAGGGACAGATCACATATCCCCCATGTAGGAAGCAGATGACACTCTGGTGGCACAGGGCTGAGTCAAACCACAAAACTTACAGGGGAAGAGAGAAAACTCTACCTGAAACCCTACCCTATCAACATACTACAGTCAGGAGGAAAGAAATATTATTTTCAAAGAAATGCCAGTGAGCTATCTCTAAATAGGTCCTACTCCAACTATTTTTCACCATATCCACAAGAATTGCTCAATATAAGTGTATTGTCATTTTTTCCCTTTGTTGGTCAAATTCATTTGGCAATTTTCTCTTAAGAATTCTAGACACCGATCACAAGCTGATAACACAAATACTTTTAGATATTTCAAAAACCACAGAGATTGCGTGGCAAAACTAAACGAAAATTAAAATGGTAGAAAAAATACAAGAGGAGGAAGAAAAAAACTAAAGACAATATGATGGTTGAAATAGGAATGCAGTATTTAGTATTTTAAAGCGCTGAGCGTCAACCCTATTGACAACACAAAATGCATCCAATTATTTTTGTTTTCTCAAAATACATTTAATTTACTATTATTTTTTTTTTTAATTTTTAATGTTTGTTTATTTTTGAGAGAGAAAGACAGAGTGTGAGTGGGGAGGGGCAGAGAGAGAGGGAGACACAGGATCCGAAGCAGGCTCTGGGCTCCGAGCCGTCAGCACAGAGCCCTATGCGGGGCTCAAACTCACGGACCGCGAGATCATGACCTGAGCCGAAGTCAGACGCTTAACCGACTGAGCCACCCAGGCACCCCATAACTGCTCTCCCTTTGAAGACAGACTCCCCTTCTGATTCCCTTGACCAAGAGAATGCAGCTGACGTGACAGCTGGGACGCTTGGGGTTAGGTCCCAAGGATCCCTGCAGATCTCCAGTCCTCCTGACATGTGCACTCGGGGGAGCCAGCACCTTGCGGGCGACCCGCCGCCCTGGTATCCCCGTGTAGTGAGGAAGCAGAGGCCACCAGGTGAGGCGACCCGGCCCCAGCCGTGCAGCCCTCCAGCCGTCCAGCTGTGTGTGTGGATGTGTCAGCTGGGAAGCCATCTGGTCATCCCAGCCCTAGGGTCATGACATGAGTGAGAAAGGGAAATCCAGACGAAAGCCAGACGGAGAACACAGCCTCATGCGAACCATTCCAGAGATTCCCAGCTGTCTCCGGCACCTTCCCTGAGACTCCAGTCGTCCCTGAGCAGAAATGGAACAAACCGTCCCTGCTAAGCCCTGCCCAATTCCTGACAAGGACAACTATGGGCTTAATAAAGTGGATGTTGTTTTATGCCACAAGCTCTGGGGTGGTTTGTGACACAGCGATCGGTAGCTGAAGCAGAGCTGGTCTGCGAGACGGCCGGGGGTCACAGTGTCATGGCCTTGTTCCCGCCACCCCCCACCCCCCCACCGCCCAGGTGTGTGAGCTCATTCTCAGAGCGATGGGGGATTGAAAAGGAGCTCAGTCTTGAGAGGGAAAGAACGCAGGAGGCTGTCCACTGGACAGAGGCACTGAGCTGGTGCCAGAGTGCACAACGCACATCAGCCGTACAAGTTTCCGCTTTCGAAAGCTGACCCTTTGGGGATGACCCAGAGTGCTTCCTGCAGGGATGGGGGGGGAGATATAAGGGCTTTGAAAGCTGACCCTTTGGGGATGACCCAGAGAGTGCTTCCTGCAGGGATGGGGGGGAGATATAAGGGCTTCGAAAGCTGACCCTTTGGGGATGACCCAGAGAGTCCTTCCTGCAGGGATGGGGGGGGAGATATACGGGCTTCGAAAGCTGACCCTTTGGGGATGACCCAGAGAGTCCTTCCTGCAGGGATGAGGGGGCAGATGTAAGGGCTTCGAAAGCTGACCCTTTGGGGATGACCAAGGAGTCCCCCCTGCAGGGACAGGGGGCGGTGTAAGGGCTCTGAAAGTTGACCCTTTGGGGATGACCAGAGAGTTCTCCCTGCAGGGATGGGGTGGGTGGTGGGGGGGAGTCTTCCCTGCAGGGACGGTGGGAGGGGGAGGTGTAAAGGCAGATCCCAGCACAGGGAGGTGAGGGGAAGGAGGGAGAGTGGGGCGGGGATGTCTTTGGAGGAGGCGGAATTTGTGAAGTCCGGCTTGGAGAGGGTGGGGGGATGGCAGCAGGAGTTAAAGACAGTAAAAACAGAAGGAAGGATGAGTAAATGTGGGGGTGAACTGGTGAAACGAAAGAGACCTTTGGGAGACTAATGGTTAGAACACAAACCATTACTTTCAGATATTTAACCTGTTCGGCACATTGATTAGAAATGCATGAGAACCAGAAGGGCTAAAAGTATGAAACAAAATCAAATGACAGTAAAACAGCACGGGGTCACACCCATTTCACCCACCCCACATCACTTGGAAGCCTCAATGACTACAGCTACAATCCGCTTGCTGAGGAAGCAGTAGCTCATCAGGGCAGAGCACTACTGTTTTCTTCAGCACACGTCCAGATTACCCATACTACCGATTTCCGTTGTCTGAACTACTAACCAACACATATTCTCTAATAAGACTGGCAAGAAACAGAAGTCTAATGTGTTCACAGATAGCAGGCAGTTTAAGTGAACTTTGTTGATATCCATTTAAAAATACTTTAGGGGCGCCCAGGTGGCTCAGTCGGTTAAGCGTCCGGCTTCGTCTCAGGTCACGATCTCACAGTTCGTGAGTTCGAGCCCCATGTCGGGCTCTGTGCTGACAGCTGGGAGCCTGAAGCCTGCTTCAGATTCTGTGTGTGTCTCTCTCTCTGCCCCTCCCCAGTCATTCATTCATTCTCTCTCTCTCTCTGGGTGGCTCAGTTGGTTAAGTGTTTGACTTTTGATTTGGCTCAGGTCAGTATCTCATGGGCGTGACCCCCACACGGGGCTCTGTGCTGACAGCGCAGAGCCTGCTTGGGGTCTCTCTCTCTCTCTCTCTGTCTCCCTCTCTCTCTCCCCGCTCCTCCCTCTCCTCTCAAAATAAATAAACATTTCAAAAATACTTTAAAATTATATGACAAAAACCATAAAATTTTGGCTTTAAGAAAATCAATATAGGGCACTTGGATGGCTCAGTAGGTTAAGCGTCCGACTTCCGCTCAGGTCATAATCTCACGATTTGTAGGTTCAAGCCCCACATCTGGAGCCTGCTTCAGATTCTGTGTCTCGCTCTCTCCCTGCCCCTCCCATGCTCATGCTCTGTCTCTCTGTGTCTCTCAATAATAAACATTAAAAAATTAAAAAAAAAATCAATACAACATAACTAAAAATTAAAAATCAAGTGAGATCAACTAAACATCATAGCATACTTTCCTTCTAATTGCTGCAGTTCTGGCTCTGTGTAAGAGACGTGCACTTAGAACAGAAGGAGTCTGTCTGAAGTACTAGAAGCTGGATGTCAGGAACTACACCGGAGGGACAGTGAGGGGAGGGAGGGAAAGAGAAGTCCCTTTTCTCTTCCCTTCTCTCTTTTCTTGTCCTTTTTCTTTTCTTTTCTCTTTTCTTTGCTCTTTTCCTGCTTTCTTTTCTCTTTTCTTTTCCTCTCCTCTCTTCTCTTTATTTGCTTTGCTTTTCTTTCCTTTTCTCTGTTTTACTTTGCCTTTTAATTTAGCCAAGATGTCTGTCTGTCCCAGTCTGGATGCACTCACTGTCTTGGTGGAGTTTCCTTAGGATCTGAAACGATGTTGTTTCCGGCCTGAATAGGTGGACTAAGGGATCTGGGTGCAAAATAATCACCTCTTTGATTATTAATGCTGTCATTGAGGGGACAAAGGGAAGACTTGGTTTAGAAGGGTCAGTTATTGGGTTGTCCTCATTGTTGATTGGTACAGTAGCGACAGAAGAGCATAGACAGCAGTTGATCAAGACTCTATTATTTGTATCATTACTGGGGAAGGGGGGTCCAGAGGGAAAGGGACTGTATTAATTTAGGGGGCTCTGTACCTCCCTCAATCATCTTGTTATATTTGCCCTATGGTCTCTTTGAGTCCTGGCCCATTACATTGATACATGCAAATTCATATCTATTTTCCTTTTCTTGTTTTATAGATGTATCAAAACTTTTCTCAATCTCAATGCCTAGGGCAATTTCTGTAATGTATGAGAGAGAGAAAGAGAGAACAACCAAAAGAAGGAGTGTACTCCTAATATAGTCTCCCTACCATCACATCATATTTCTATCTTCCATTTTTGGGTTGTGAAAATGATGTGAGGTGCAGCTCAATTTGTCACTTCTCATCCAAGGATATGCCAGTGATATGTTTAAAAAAAGCTAGGAGAACTGTTTTCTATGCATAAAATTTCTCACCATTGTAATTTGTGTCTGGGGATGTGTGGTTTCATCGGGAAGGCGCCACCTTCTGGGGGTGACAGTAAGCGCCCAGTCCTGTCAGCACAAAGGTCCTGGGCACAAAGGTCCCCGCCCCATTGTTGGAATGCTCCTGCAAGTAGTGATTATGTTGCCAAGTGTCTACATATAAGCATGCTAATTTTATACAGAATTACGATTATTTAACATTTTTAAAGACGTCTTTGGCCCTGCTGTCTTTTAATCCGTTTCACTAAATCTGTTCTCAGTAAAAGAAGAAATGTATATCTAGTGTATACTCACTTGGAGAAAAAAAAAAAAAGCTAAACAAAACAAACTAAAAAGAAAACAAAAATAAGAATGTTTTCTTCAATTCCATGGAAATTCTTACTGTCTGTATCACCTTATCTTCTTTTGTTTTCCATGTTTCAAGAATGATTGCCTCTCCTAAGATATACGCCTTGACGTACAGGTTTGTAAATATAATAAAAAATGACATATGATCTTCCCTCCAATATTTGAGACAAAAGGTTTTATAATGAATCCTGTGTTCTCTGGAGGCCCAGTTACATTATAATGTCTTGGCACATTTTAAGACAAGGAAAATCCTGGCACAAATCTCATTTATAAAAGACAGAGCCACAAAATAACAGACACCTGATTAATATTTGAGACACAACGGCTCACAACCTGCCAGCGGCTGTCAGCGTGCACAAACAACAGTGTCCCAGTCCCCTTCATGGTGCCATACTTCAAAACACCGAAATTCCTCTGTCTTTTATAGCCATTATGAAAATAGAAGCTATTTATAGCAAATTATTAGGACACTAGGTTTAGCCACAGACTCTTTCATCTGTAGGAATGAATCCCATTGCTAAATTCAATTCAGCTGCCCATTCCTTACTCTTTCGATTACTGTTGGCAACATCAATTTTGTGGTTCCCTGACGCTGCTTACAATCACGGGCATTATACGCTTTTTGCAAAGGCTCTACAGAATCCATCGTAATATTTCATGAAATGTGTAACTCATCTTTGGGTCTCATGACAGATTAATTAATTCCACAAATGCTAATTTTACAATTTAAGAGAAAACACTACAGCCTTTACCATCACCTTGTAAAAAAGTATTTAGTGCGATGTTCTCAGAAAAAGTTAACATTATTGAAAGTGAGACACTCAGATTATAACAGTATACTTTCAATCTGGGGAGATCATGAAAAGATATATGAATAAAAAAAAAAAGATTGGAAAATTAACCACTACCAACGTGGTTTTCAAATGTTCAGTTTTCCATGTTTTCTAATTTTCTATAACGAGGATGTATTCCCTGTGAAATCAAAGAGAAACACTGCTATCCTTAAAAGATATTTATGAATGCTGACTTCTGGTTTTTCACATTAAATAACTTTATACCTGAAGCTCTCCTTAAAAACTCATGTAAAGGAAAAAAAAGTAGTTACCCATATGTGTAAACACTAGATTTTAGAGCAAACGCATTAAAAAAAAAATACTTATTCTGTTTACCCCAAACTTCTTCAGAAGAGACTTAACTACTTTAGAGCAGCAAATAATTCTTTCTTAAGTTAACAGAGAAGATTTGGTAGATTTCAATCCTGAAATATATACATAAACAAGGAAAATGTTTACATACCCATTTTTAGGGGAAACCTAGTTTCATTTTTTTTCTGAAAACAGAACCTTAATCACTTAAATATCTGAAAAGTACAGCCGAAATTTGCATAATAATATTTTATGCACTTGGGGGTAAAAATAAAGCTGTGTTATTAGTATAAGCTCCACTATGTGGGGTTAAGAAGAGCTGATTATAAATATGAATATTTATTGTAATTGTGGGCTTAATTTCTTTGTGCTCCTAATCAAAGGCTAAGAACCGCTTAATTATATAAGCAGCAATTAGTACTTTATAACTTAAAAAAGGCATTTAACATGATTGTTACAGCCAACATTGTGCTGGTGGAAAGAAAGGTTACTGTGACTGATTGGATTATTTAAGAATTAGTCAGTGAATCCCAATTCCAAATATCTTTGAAAATATAATGCCTGATGTACATAAGGAATATAATACAAATAACCTTTATTTTAAACCATTATAAATTTAGAAACTCAAAGAGAAAAAACAACCAAATCTTTTTTTACACCTAAAAGGGATTTTTTTTGGGGGGGGGGGATTTTTTTTTTTTAATTAAGAGAATGCTGAATAATGTTTATATCCTTACGAATGTTTTAAAATTAAATTTGCTGGGGTGCCTGGGTGGCTCAGTTGGTTGGGTGTCGGGCTTCAGCTCAGGTCATGATCTCATGGTTTGTGGATTCGAGCCCCATGTCGGGCTCTGTGCTGACAGCTCAGAGCCTGAAGTCTGCTTCATGTTCTGTGTCTCCCTCTCTCTCTGCCCCTCCCCTGCTCACACACTCTTTCTCAAAAATAAATAAACATTAAAAAAATAATAGAAAACAAATTTGCTAGTGTGATCTTGTGAAGAATTATACCAATAACTTCAGTTTTTTTAATTATAAGAAAATCAATTATGGAAAGAAATGGACAAAAAATATAAATAACAGAAGGGTACTTTTTTTTTTAATTTATACACAGTGCATAAAAAAGGTATAAAGATCTGAATTATATGAACATGTCCCTAAAACTCCCTTAAATTGTCTCATAATTAAAGTAGGGACAATCCTTGATTACAATATAAGTTAGGGATTAGATTCCTAGCTTAGCTCTTTTCTACCACTAGGGTAATAATAAAATACCAATTCCAAAGTCATAGTGATTTGTGTGTTCATCCCTGGATATCTGATCCTAGAGCAATACCCAGCACATAAAAGATATTTCATAAATAGTTGTTGAATTATTAAATAAATGTAACCCCTAAAGTTTTGTAAAGCAAAAGCTTACACATAATCCACTAATTTAAATATACATTTTTCGGTTTATTTATTTTGAGAGAGAGAAAGAGGGAGACCAGGGGCGGGACAGAGAGAGAAAGACAGAGAGATACAGAATCCCAAGCAGGCTCCACAGTGTCAGCTCAGAGCCCGATGCGGGGCTCGAGCCCACAAACTGTGAGATCATGACCTGAGCCGAAATCAAGAGTCAGTCGCTTAACTGACTGTGCCCCCCAGGTCCCTTAGAATCCACGAATTTAAATAAATCATTACCACACACTGAAGGCTCGGAAGAAGTTGTACATGCTGCATAATTTTTTAAAGAAAGTGCTTTCGTTATACAAATATTAAAATTCTATATTTGAATGAACACTGGCTGTCATTTGGGTGTGTTTCCTTCCAGTTTTGTCCCCTGGGCAGCACACGGACACTAGGTCCTAGCATACGCCCAACGAGGCTCTCACCTTGGTGTCCTGGGCCTGCAGTGTGGTCCAGTCACCTGTTAGCTGTGAGAACAAGGGTAAGTGACCTCGAATGTTTTCATCTCCATCACAGAGACGAAACTCATCTACATCACAGGATCACTGTAAGACTAAGTGAGTTAATGGTTGTAATATGTGCATTTGAGGGCCTAGTGAACACCAAGTCTTCAAGAAGGCTGTGGGCTCCACACACGGGAGATGGCGTGGGTCCACACCACCTCAATCCCACCCAAAGGCCTTTCTGAACACTCGGTGCGCAGCCAGGGATCTGATGGGCAGGACGCAATCCTCACGAAGGCAGGTCTATCCTCCAGGGTCAACTCTGCAGTAACGGACTCTAACTTTCTCTTGTCGCAATTCTCCAATCTTTAATTCGGGCATGGCTGCATTTCTTATGATTGTCTGCAAGTATGAAAGAATCCTCTAGGAACTTACTTTTCTATTAACTACTAGAATGTATTTGAGGAACGGTTGAGGTTCACAGAAACGCTGAGCAGACGGCACAGAGTTCCCATGCAACCCTATGGCAGGTTTTCTATGATCAGCACCTCTCACCTCAGTGTGGTACATGGGTTAGTGTGAACCAATATTGATACCTTACGACTAACCGAAGTCCGCAGTTAACTCCAATTTCCTTAGATTTTACCGAATGTCCTTTTTCTGTTCTAGGATCCCATCCAGGATCCCGCCTCACATTTACTTCTACAGTTTGTAAAACGCACATTACGTTTTGTCCCCTAAGTGACTCATGCTTGTGATAGTTTCCCAGGTTATGTTTGGTGACCTTGACAGCCTTGAGGAGGACTGATGCTGTACATCGTGTGCTGCCCCTCAACAGAATTTTTTGTTTGTTTGTTTGTTTGCGTTTTCATGACAAGACTGGAGTTAGGGATTTGCTGGCCTCAAAAGCTTTTTAATTAACTCTTTTCCTCAATACACCAACTACTCCTTCCCTGCTATTTTTAGGGAATTTCCACGATTTATAAACTAGTTTTAAAACTGTACATTAAAGCTACCTTTTGAGATGTAAAGGTATTTCTAAACCGATCTAAAATCAATACTAATTGCTACTAATTTTTAAAAATTGCTACATGCTGAAGTTTTTTTCTAATATGTCGAACCCACAGTGACCAAAAGGTAGACCGGGTTAGCTTTATTCTCAAAAAGATGAAAACGGGTTCTGCAATTAAGTGATTTTCCCTGGTCACGCAGCCCATAAGCGGCACAACTGGGCCATAAACTTGCTTGGTTCCATCTCCAAGCACTGTATGACACTCCACTTTCCGTATAAGCGAGCATGTTTTTTTCTTTTAAATTTCTTCTGCTTCTCCAATATTTAAAGCTGATTCAACACTGAATTTAGAAACAGACAATGGTGATACGGTGTAGTTTCCCCCAAATAGCTGTTTTACTACTCCCTAGAGAATACCCCTTCCCGGTTTTTGACTTAAAGGAAGAAAAGCGAGTAATTGAAGGCCATTCATTTGACACACACTATACCCGAAATTAAATATTAAGGGGACACGGGGGCACCGAAGTAGGAAGTATCCTGCCTTCCAGTTTCTGCAAAATGTTTGAATGACAGGTTGAAAGTAATGAGCATGCCTGACAGTTCTTTTCCCCATTTGGAGGATTTTAAAGAATGGGGTCTAACTACTGTGGAGGTACAGGAAAGGTATAAAAATTTAAAGAACGCCGGAGTACCCACCATACAGCTGAAGAACAGAATTAATTTTTAAAATTATTACAGTCAGCAGCTCTCCTTAGTCCCAGTGTCGCTCTGCCCTACAGGTCACCTCCACCTGCGGTTATCAGTCCCCTCATTTTTAGCTGTCAGTCAGATAACTTTCTTAATTTGGGTCTGTACGTAGGCATCTAAGGCATTTATTTTTATACATTTTAGCTTTCTAGAACTTTAAACTTCTGTAAAAATTCTTCTACATCTCTCTCTCTCTCTGTCTCTCTCTGTCTCTGTCTCTCTCTCTCTCTCTCTCCTCCCTCTGTGTAGCTGGTTCCTAGGTCTTCATTTATTTTATGATCATGTCACAATATATCCATGGTCTCACTGGATAGTTAGGTTTTTCCAGATTTTTGATATGACAAATGTGTCACAGTGAAAAGTACTGCACGTGTCATCTTGTTATCATATTGTCTAGCCATCTGGCAGACGGGAGTTATCTTTACCTGAAGAAATTTTAGTTCTGGGTACATTCTGGACAGGAAATCACTGCACTCACGTTATGTGCAAATTCCTTTCCACAATTTTCCTTTTTTTTTTTTTTAATTTTAGTGAAAGAGAAGGAGAGAGAGAGAGAGGGAGAAAGGGAGGAGAGAATCCCAAGCAGGATCCACACAGTGTGGAGCCCAACACAGGACTTGATCTCATGACCCTGGGATCATGATCTGAGGCCGAAATCAAGAGTTGGACACTCAACCAAATGAGCCACCTGGGCACAGCTTTCACAACTTTCTTAAATCAGTTTTTTTTTTAAGTTTATTTATTTATTTTGAGAAAGAGAGAAAGTACAGTTCAGGGAAGAGCAGAGAGAGAGGGAGAGACAGACAGAATCCCAAGCAGGCTCCACGCTGTCAGCACAGAGCCCCACGCGGGGCTTGAAACCATGAACTGTGAGATCATGACCGGAGCCGAAGATAGATGCTTAACCGACTGAGCCACCCAGGGGCCCCTCCTTAAATTGGTTTTAAAAGAGCCAAATTCACCCATCTTTTTATGATTTATGCTCTCATTCTCCAACATTTGATACTAAAATAAAATCTGGCTATGATATGTTTTTATTAATACACCTTGAATTTAAGTTGCTAGATTGTCAACGTACTGAATCAAAATCCATAAGTACATTAATCTGTAATTCTCCTGTGTTAGTATATTAATATAATGAGACAAGGTAGACTTACAAAATGAGTTTTAGAGTATTTACTAATTTTTGCTTTTCTGGCAAGTTTTCTGCCATCAGGCCCATGATCAGATCTGACCGTCAGCAGCAGGGTTTGGTCAGAGTCAGCGTGTCCCAGGAGGGCTGACCAAACAGGAACATGTGACATGTTGGAGGTGGGGCGCTGGGCACCAGGCGGAAGCCAGGGGCACAGATACGATGTGAGAAAGTGCAGAAGACTGGAGGTGGGAGGGCTGGGCACAAGTCGCCCTGATGAACTTATAAAAGGAAGAATGTTTTGGGTGCAGGGCACAGCACACTGTCACAAGATGACTACAGTTGTGTAAGGCACACGCTGGTGAAGAACTGGCACGCGGACACTCCTGCAGAAGCCCCCCCCATGGCCCCCGCTGTGCCCACTTCCCACCCCTCACGCCCCCTGCCCTGCCCACTCCCCATCCATCCGAGACCAGAGAGTGCTGGAAGCATCCAGTGTAAGAGCTGCAGTTCGTCCTTGACAATGACCCTGTTCCCCCACACCACCCGTTACACAGCATGCCACAAGGCACATCACACATCTTCTAGAAGGACAAACACCTTGATGGAACTGAATCTAGGCCAAGGTTCCTCATGGCCCGTAACTGTTCTCAGTTACTGATAAATATTTTCCTATCTTTATTCAAGCATCACACTGAAAATTGAGTTTTAGGGGCACCTGGGTGGCTCAGTCAGTTAAGCGTCCGACTTCAGCTCAGGTCATGATCTCACGTTCTGTGAGTTCAAGCCCCACGTTGGGCTCTGTGCTGACAGCTCAGAGCCTGAAGCTTGCTTCTGATTCTGTATCTCCCTCCCTCTCTCTCTGCCCCTCCCCTGCTTGCGCGCGCGCGCTCTCTCTCTCTCTCTCTCTCTCTCTCTCTCTCAAAAATAAATAAACATTATGGGGCACCTGGGTGGCTCAATCAGTTAAGCATCCGACTTCAGCTCAGGTCGTGATCTCGTGGTCCGTGAGTTCCAGCCCCGCATCGGGCTCTGTGCTGACAGCTCAGAGCCCAAAGCTTGTTTCTGATTCTGTGTCTCCCTCTCTTTGCCCCTCTCTGGCTCACACTCTGTCTTTCTCAAAAAATAAACATTAAAAAAATTAAAAAAAAAGAAAACTGAGTTTAAAATTTTACATTTAATTAATTTTAATTTAATTTTAATTGAGTTTTAACATTTTGTAAGGGAATGTTACATTAAAATGTTTTTACAATTACATAATGATGGTGCAAAGTGGCAGATTTCTAAAGAAGAAGGAAGAACTATGATAAGCTATTTTCAACAGCAAAATCATACACAGCCATTAGGAATGACAGGTGCCAGAAGGCTACGTGCAGAATGCCATTACTTCCTAGACGAGACACACACAAAAGCATGTGTTCTGGGAATACTATCAGAATACTATGTGCTTTATCACAACAAGTAAAGGTAGCTAATACACTTGTTTTTACTAGTTTTAAGGTAAACTACTGACATTAAAATTCAAAAATTGTACTAAATGTTAGCACAATACAATAGAATTCTCTGGAGTAAGAAGAAATTAGAGCTGGAATCCAGATATATGAATATGAAAATATGAAAGTGTGTACCTCCTCCCACACTTTTCTTCAGCAACTGTGTAATCTTCCCTGATAAGGAAAAATGTTTTCCAACATTTGTGCAGTTCTGTTTACATAATATTTTACACTACCAGTGAATCTTAACGCAAACACACTACAGCTCTCAATGATCACTGAGGATGCTTCCACGTGGGACCACAAATGACCTATAAAAAAGCCCTAATTCTATCCCCAGACTCATAAAGTACTGCATACCATCAAGGTCAAACCATTCTCCAATGCACTGAAGAGCTAAATCCGCAGACAGTCGGTGAACCTCCCACTCTCACCCTTCAAGTGCTTACACAGTAACACACAACACCATCGTTCAGACGGCCTGACGCTTTCCGAAACGTTAATTAAGCTTCTATAATAATTTAGGCTATTTTGATAGGTTCTTAAATATGGGCAAATCTCCATAGTGCTTTTTTCCTCTCAGCCGTTAGAGAAAAACAAATGAAGGTTAAAAAAACAAAAAACAAAAAGCAAAACAAAAAAACAAGCAAACAAACAAACAACGGAGAAGTGGCCAGAATACAGAGAAATGCAAGATATGCATGGGTTTTACAATCTAGTAATCCTCAGGCCAGCAGCCCTGATGTTTTCCCATCATTATCCCCCGATTTATCATGCAGAACAGCACTGGTAAGTGTGAGCATCCGAGGACTCATTCTTTTCTCCGTCTTGGTTGGCTGAGAGTCGGTGTCTTAACTAGTCGCGAAGTATAAGTATTTGCGGGTCTTTTA
This sequence comes from Puma concolor, assembly GCF_028749965.1. NCBI lineage: Eukaryota > Metazoa > Chordata > Mammalia > Carnivora > Felidae > Puma > Puma concolor. The sequence goes on along the minus strand of NC_141677.1, from coordinate 2,102,301 downwards.
AAAATATCCCCTTGAGAAATAACTCAGGAGTTTTGATCCACTGATCTCGGCTGGAGCTTGGGACCTCCCAGGTGATCAGGACTCAGTCTATTGTGGTGGAGGCATTTCGGGAGCACTAATCCCTCATCACTTAACAAAACGCAGTGATGAGGCAACTGTAAATCACTGCTGTGGTGAAAAAAATCATGTTACCAGACGATACCAGTGGTCCTCAGATTTTCCCTTTTTTGACAGCGTTTGTTGCTTGATTTCCCACTCTATGGCCTGAGACATGTCTACCAATTGTAACACAAGGTCATATGCCTGTTCTGCCCAACAGGAACTCGAGGAGCCAGCAACTACACTGATGAGGACAGGTTCAGGGAGCCACAAATGGCTGAGCTACAAATAAGAATATTTCTTATTTATAGAAGATAAAGATAATTAAATGTGATACTAGCTTTTTTTCCCCACAAAAATTTTTAAAACCTAAGTTCAACTTTCCTCATATCTTAAATAATAAGAAATCCATTTTTGTTGGTAAAACTTGCTAGTTTTTTAAAAAAAAAGTTTGATAGTTTTTTTTGTTCTTGTTGTTGTTGTTGAAGATACTCCAGATAGGTCATTTAGAAACAGTCTGAAAACGGGAGAGAATATGCATCTGAGAAAGAGCTCAAATCACTTAAGGAACAAGTTGAAGTCTGAGTAGAATACTTTCACAGAACAAAAGCTGAGAAATTAATCTTTAAGAAGGAAGCAAGGTAAAGGCTGAAATGACCTTTGAAAACTGTGAAGTTAACAATTCTCCACATCATTAAACATTTTATATAAAATTTATTTTACAGCCAAGTCAGGACGTACATGCTACACTTTAACAAAACCAGATTAATACGAAGCCCTTGGATTTTTAGAACCGGACTCGCTTTTCCTTCATGACACCAACCAAATGTCACCCCCACACCTGCTTGACAATAACATGGAATCGCTAGAATATGTTTACGCGAAGCGGTCTGTATCTACACTTTTCAGCAGGACAAAACAACAGTCAGGTCCACGATGGGTAGTTCTGCGCTTCGTCTGTCGCCACATGTACCAAGTACCACCCTCTGAAAGACCACCTTCGGGAACAACGTGACATGAGGGCCGTAGATAGGACGCTCCTGTCCCCAAACGTCCCCCTGAACCTACTTACGATGTTGACAAATCAAACGGCCTGAGCATCACTTGACTGCCACCTCACCGGGAAGATTCAGATCACTGGCCCCGTGGGAACACTAGGGAAACCCATAGAAAGAGGGAGAGGCGGGGATGCCAACAGCTGCCGCCTGTCTGTCTTCTTGCATCTAGGAGTCAGCTTGGGAGGACAAGAAAAAGGGAAGCGAGTAGTAGAGTCCATGAAACGAGAAATGACTCCCACTATTGTTACAATCATCACATTTGCTGGTTATAGAGAGTGCCCTAGTTTATACGTAACTTTTCAATTAAGACACTAAATGTCATCTTGTGATTGGTAATCAGGGGCGCATCTCAGAATACGTAGAATTAACCTTTTATTAAGTCATTAATGGACCGAACTTTCACCTTTGTGCTTTGTATTTAACATTATAACACGTCTCCCCCACAGCCTCCTTTGATTTTCTGTCATATTCTCACTGCTCTGGCCCTCCACACTTACAGCGTCAGGGTTAGTAACATCGGCGATGTCACTTAATACATCACTGCTTCAGCATTTTAGGGTTTGCTCTTCCAAGGAGGTATTATAACAAAACACCTAAGAAGACAGAAATTTGACTCAGATGAAAATTTATATAACTAATGCCACTGTCACCCCTAATTTACTGGTTTATACACAGCTCATTAACAAAATGGAAATAATATTATCTATACAGTTGCTCTAAGGATTAAATCAAATATTTCTTTAAATAATGGAAATACATATGGTAGAAAAAATCTTGCATTATATTTATAAAGGTCTCAGAACTTCTAGAAAAATGTTTTAATGTTTATTTTTGAGATAGAGACAGAGCATGAGCGGGGAAGGGGCAGAGAGAGAGGGAGACACAGAATCAGAAGCAGGTTCCAGGCTCTGAGCTGTCAGCACAGAGCCCGATGCAGGGCTCAAACTCATGAACCGCGAGATCATGACCTGAGCCGAAGTGGAACACTTCACCGACTGAGCCACCCGGGCGCCCCAAAAGTCTCAGAACTTCTGTTTGGCATAAGCAAAGGTTGATTTTTCAAGAAATAAAGGAGAGGCATCATGGCGCACCAGACCTCAAGGACTAGGCTCAAGTAGACCTGTAGTCAAGACCCCGTTCTGCCACTCAGCTCAGCAATATGGTGAGCTTCTATAAACTCTGCGTCCGCACGGGAATGCCTGGAAATGTCAGGCTGCCAAGATATTTAATTAAGATAATATGCAAGAAATCCATGGTCAGCAATTTTTAGGCATCCAAATGATAGTGAATAAGACTAAGTGGTATTTATAAGTAAACATCAAAACAGACTCAAGCAGGGCTCCTGGGTGGCTCAGTCGGTTAAGCGTCCGACTTCGGCTCAGGGCATGATCTCACAGTCCGTGAGTTCGAGCCCCGCGTTGGGCTCTGTGTTGACAGCTCAGAGCCTGGAGCCTGTTTCGGATTCTGTGTCTCCCCCTCTCTCTGACCCTCCCCCATTCATGCTCTGTCTCTGTCTCAAAAATAAATAAACATTAAAAAAAACAGACTCATGCAATAGTAAATAAAACTATTTAAGTGATATTTGGAAGTTAAAATCGAAAAGATTCAAATAACAGTAATAAAACTAAGTTGTATTTAGACTCAAAATTGAAAGACCTTTGTGAAGAATGATATGTGTAGGCAAAGAGAAGGACGCATATGCTTCTCGTCTACGTGACCGCATAGACAGGGATGTCACGCGTGGAAACGCTCTACAGAACCTTGGTTCAGAAGGCTGAAACCGTTTGGCTTTGGACAAGCTCACCTGGAGACATCACTGAGGTACTGGAAGGGGCTGTTATGTAGCAAATGAGACAAGAGGAGTTGGCATGTCAGGATTATTTAGGAGTTCTGGCATATGGCAGCTGCTTTAATGCCATTTATTATTATCACTGTCATTCGCAGATTCCAAGATCAGAAGAGAATCTCGACAGGAACGTACGTTGCTGCGTCATCCACACACAGCGTCACAAAAAGGGAAGCGTGCAGCTAAAACGGTCTCGAACTGTCCAGTGCTGGGCAAAGATGACGAGGCCTTTAAAGCATGTTGTCTTTTAGTCACTGCGTGGGGGTTCCCACAGAAGGAACCGGTAGGTGAGGCCGTGAGGGACCCCTGGGGAAGGGGAGGGGGATGACATCTAAAGTCTGCAGACAGCACTCCCTAATGCTAGGGTGACCATCCTTCCCTAAACGGGGATCAGGGCAAGGAGTCACCATATCCACCCCTCACCTGGCAGTTTGCCACACTCAGGTTAACACTCTTTACCCTGCTTGCTCCTAAGCTTCTAATGTACCGTGTCTGTGACATATGCTTTGGGAAATGCTATTTATTTTTTTCTTTTAAAGATCATAGATGATAAAAATGTACTCTGGTTCAAAGGAAGAAATTAAACTGTCTTCATTCACAGATGACATTATTGTCTGTCAGAAAAGTCCAAAACACTCATAAAACTAACAAGCAATCTTAACAAGGTTTTTAAGCTATAATGTTAATGTACAAAAGTAAATCCTTTCCTACACACCTGCAATAAGCAAGTGGAATCTGAAATTAAAAACAATACTATTTACATTAACAGCTAAAAAAATGAAACCTAGGTACAAATCTAACAAAATATGTTTCTCTGTATGAAAAAACCAAAACACCCATGAAAGATATCAGAAAAGCACTAAGTAACTAGAGAACTGTTTCACGTTTATAAATAGAAGACTCAACAATGCAAAGATGTCAGTTGTTCCCAACTTGACCTACAGATTCAATGCACTCTCAGCGTCCAGCAGGTTATTTTGTGGATGAGGAGAAGCTGACTCCAAAGTTGTATGAGTGGCAGAAGACCCAGAACAGTCAGCATGATGTTGAGGGAGAAAAGCTAAGTTAGAAGACTGACATCATCTGACTTTCATAAATGCCATCAAGCTACAGTAGTCAAGACAGTGTTGTAAGACAAAAGGACAGACACATCAATGGAATATAATAGAGAGATCAATGGACTATATCAGAGAGCCCCAAAACATACCCACATGAACTGACAGTCATTTCAACAAATGATGACAGAACAACTGGGCAATCACATGCAAAAAAATTAAAAAAAGAAAAAAAGAATAATGTAGACACAGACCTTATACCCCTCGCAAACACTGGGTCACAGACCTAACTGCAAAACACACAACTATAAAAATTCTAAAAGACAAAAGACCAGAAAACCACATGACCTTGGATCTAGAGATGACTTTTACATTAGAAAACCACAAACACGACCATGGAAGAAATTCTTGATAAGTCAGATTTCATTAATTAGAATCTTCTGCACAACAAAATTGCAGTCAAGAAATGAAGAGAGAGGCCACAGCCAGGGGAGAAAATATTTGAAAAGGATACATCTGATAAAGGGCTGTTCCCCAAATGACACAAAGAACTCTTAAAAGGAAACATTAAGAAAACGAGCAACTCAGTTAAAAAATGGGCCGGATATTTCACTGAAAATAGTATACAGATGGCAAAAAAAAAAAGCATATAAAAAGACGGTCCACATCATATGTCATCAGGGAAATGCAAATTAAAGCAAGGAGGTACCACTTACACACCTATCACAATGGCCAAATTACTGAACACTGACAACAACAAATGCTGGTGAGCTTGGGGAGCAACAGGAACTCTCTTTCATATGTCGGGGGTGGGAAAGCAAGATGGGCAGCCACTATGGACATTTCGTATAAAACTAAACATACTCTTACAATAATGTCCAGCAATCACGCTCCTTGGTACTGGAGTATGATGCCCATGCAAAAACCTGCACGCATAGGTTTATAACAGCTTTATTATAATTGCCAAAACCTGTAGGTGACCAACATGTCCTTCAGTAGGTAAGTGGATAAATAAGCTTGGGGACATTCAGACAGTAGAATATTATTCACCACCAAAAATAAATGAGCTATCAAGGTATGTTAAGACTTAAGTGTACTATTAACAAGAAAGAGAATCCAATCTGAAAAAACTACCCGCAGTATAACTCCAACTATATGTCATTGTGGAAAAGGCAAATCTATAGAAACAGTAAAAAGATCAGTGGTGGCCAGGGACTGGGGAAGAGAGAAATAAACAGGCAGAGTTTTTTACACTTGATCTTAGCCAAAAGGCCAAGAACCGATACAGGCAGAGTTTTTTTAGGGCAATAAAACTCCCTGTATATTATAAAGTTGGATACACACCATTGTACATTTGTCCAGACCCACAGAATGCACAACACCAAGAGTGAATTGTAAACTATGGACTTTGGGTGGATAACAACGTGCCGATGTAGTCATCAGCTCTACCAAGTGGAGGATGTTGCTAATGGCCATTTGTGAGCCGGAGCAAAGAACAGATGAGCATTCTCTTTATCTTGCACGCAATTTTCCTGTGACTCTAAAACTTCTCCAAAAGAGAGGCTATTAAAACATTAGCTATTAATCGTAACACTTCCTGCGATGGTGAAGAGTTGGAAGCAACCAAAATGTCCCCTGGTAAGAGAGTGAATGAATACAACGTGCTTGACCACTCTAGATGGTCAATCGGGTCACAAATTCTTCCCGTCCCTGCATCTACACCTTTCCAATGTTATGTTGCGAACCGCCCTGACAAAAGCCGAAGTCTGCTTCCCTACTCCCTGAATCTGACTTCCCTTGCCTAATGGGACACTAGCAACGTAAGCTTCAAAAGAGGCATGCACATTGGGGACCAACCTTTTGCTGTGCTTAGAACCCTAACATCGCATGCAAATGAGCCTGAACCAGCCTGCTAGGAGATGGGGGCGGGGCGGCGCATGAATAACTGAGGCACCCCGGCGGATAGCAGCCAACCTCCAGAGCACGGATGAGGCCGTTCTAGACCATCTAGCTACCGGCTGACCTGCCAGCTGACCACAGATGTGTCAGAAAGCTCCTGAGAAGTCAGTCAGAGGGTATTAAGCCAGACAAACTGTGCACCTGACCTTTCAGAGCCACTAGGCTTTGATGTGGTTTGTTTTACGACAGAGAGCAGATACCTACCTACAAAATGAACTGTCATGGAACAGTGTGAAAGAATGAGATGACCACGTGCTTGTTAGTATAGTGACACGGAAAACTTGCTGGGACAAATTAGCAAAAAGCACACAAAAATTGTGCAGGCCTTGTAATTCTACAAGCTATCCTATAACCTTCCAATAAATTCCTTTTCCTCTTAAAAAAGAAAAAAAAAAAAGATTTTACATGGTTTATGGGTCATGAAGAGAAGACCATCCTCTACCCAGTAAGAGGCTTTGATACCTTCAAAATTCCCATACAAGATGTGAGTTCTTCTACTGAAGATGGAAATGTCATGAGACAAGCCTGTGGCTCCCACATCAGAGGTGATGGTCCCCGTAAGCCAGCGACGCGTGCAGTCAGGCTCACCCACACTCTCACCAAGGCAGACAGCTGCCCAATTCTTCACTGGTGAAATTTAAGTTCTTTTTTTAAAGCAAACAAACAAAAATTTCCAAGTTGTATGAAAGACTTTTAAATCCATTTATCTTTGAATTTTCTTACAATTTTATCAAACACAAGTGTAACAGAAACAGCGTCTTCGAACGAAACACTGCCGTGAGAATACCTCCAGATCATGTAACTCGGTTCCTGAGGACATATGGGCAAACTATCAAGTTCACTGCCAAAATCAGTATTATTTCCCTTAAAATAATCTATTTTCAGAAATAAGAAAATACACACTTCAGAAAAGCGCAGTAATAAAACTGTAAACCCATTTGGAATAATCTACCAAGCATGAACCTATTTCTGTCAATGTCTATGAATGATCACCCTAATACTTACAAATGTTTTTTAAACTAAAGATGACTCTTTTGACGTAGGAGAGATGATGAGGATAATTATTCAGGGGAAAAAAAAGTTTACATGCTGACACTGACATTGTTTACAATTAAAAATGCTATTTTTTTTCCCCTACAGAAAGAAAAGCTCAGAATAAAGCAAAGCAGATGTATGTGTTTTAAACTGAGAAAAATGGTTCTTTGCTCTCAAATATGAGATAATAAGAAGAAAATTTCTCATCAGAAATTTTGCAGATTGTTAACTGGTTATGGAAATGTTGCATTTATGAATCGTTTCTCTTGTTTCTTAAAAGTACTGGAATTTTCTTAAAAGTATTGGTACATGCATTTCTTTGAGAGCTTTTTCTGTAATCCCTACGTCTAGACTGAACAAACAGAGCCACTATGAAATAAACCAACACTAAAAGAGTTCTTAAGCAACTTTTAAGAATGAAGTAATTTTATGCGAGCTAAGGCCACTTTCTCCACAGTCTGAAACCAGTCTGCACAGGTTTCCAATTCTTTTTTCTTTTTTTAATGAAATTTATTGTTAAATTGGTTTCCATACAACACCCAGTGCTCATCCCAACAGGTGCCCTCCTCAATGCCCATCACCCACTTTCCCCTCCCTCCCACCCCCCATCAACTCAGTTTGTTCTCAGTTTTTAAGAGTCTCTTATGATTTGCCTCCTTCCCTCTCTGTAACTTTTTCCCCCCTTCCCTTCCATCCTGGTCTTCTGTTAAGTTTCTCAGAATCCACATATAAGTGAAAACATATGGTATCTGTCTTTCTCTGCCTGACTTATTTCACATAGCACAACACTCTCCAGTTCCATCCACGTTGCTACAAATGGCCAGATTTCATTCTTTCTCATTGCCAAGTAGTATTCCATTGTGTATATAAACCACATCTTCTTTATCCATTCATCAGTTGATGGACATTTAGGCTCTTTCCATAATTTGGCTATGGTTGAAAGTGTTGCTATAAACATTGGGGGTACGAGTGCCCCTAAGCATCAGCACTTCTGGATCCCTTGGGTCAATTCCTAGCAGTGCTATTGCTGGGTCATAGGGTAGATCTATTTTTAATTTTTTGAGGAACCTCCACACTGTCTTCCAGAGCAGCTGCACCAATTTGCATTCTCACCAACAGTGCAAGAGGGTTCCCATTTCTCCACATCCTCTCCAGCATCTATAGTCCCCTGATTTGTTCATCTGAGCCACTCTGACCGGCATGAGGTGGTATCTCAGTGAGGTTCTGATTTGTATTTCCCTGATGAGGAGTGACGTTGAGCATCTTTTCATGTGCCTGTTGGCCACCTGGAAGCCTTCTTTAGAAAAGTATCTATTCATGTTCAGATTACGCCAATTCTTTATGAGAGTGTGGGTGTGGTATCTGACCTAAATCGCACTGTACGTATTTTATTACAAAAATATTAATTTACTTTAAAATTTAAGATTATAAGAGGTTTGATGAATTCTAACATGACATTTTAGGAGGCTCAGGACCAATATTTTCTTCAGGAGCACATCTCTGAAATTACATTGTCAGTCACTGGGAAAATATGGCTTGATAGTAGAGAGCATAAAACCTGATTTATATATGACTTTTAAGAAAGCCTCTTTTGTATAAAGTAATATATATTTACTTATGCTGGGAATATAGTGAGTTATACTAGAGGGTGTAATTTACCATTATATATGTATGTATATATACATATATATGTATGTACGTACATATGTACATATATGTATGTATTATATACGTACACATATATATGTATATATATACATACAATATGTGTGTGCATGTGCGCACACACACACGCACACTAATAAACATGTGGGTGGAGCCAATGTCTTCCAATGCTATGGGTTTCCATTCAGACTTAACACAAAGCTTGACTTTCTAAAAACGTATTTAATTTTTGTCACCACTTCCTTATTATCTGATCTAAATTATTTCTTTCAAAATGTCAGTATCTGTTCCCCTTGGCATTAACAAAGGCAATAATCATTAATTACAGCTGTTTCTTATCATTAAAAAAGTCTTGCGAAGGGCATTATTACAAAAGCAATATCCAACACAAAATCCTCTAAATGGTTTTCATTCAAATAAATGTGAATTGATTTGTACATTCCTAGTTTTCATAGAAGTACTACGTAGAGGCCTTCAATATAAGAACAGGTAATGAGTAAATACCATGGCAGTACCACGTGATACTTTAGGAACTGTGCAGGCAAGTATTTCCACATAACCCAGTGAATATGCCACAGAAGCCACTCACAAGATCGCAGCTACAGCATTTGTCTTCACATTGGTTCCTGACCTCTCAAAGTAATTTATAAGGTAAACAATAATTATTTTCTGAGTACCCCACGGCCTTTGTTTTAGGCTGAATTCACAGTACAGATGGGATGGCCGCACAGCCTGGAACAGAGTATGGACAGGACGCGGCACTGACTCACCAACGCGAGGACGATGAGGAAGACAGTCAGGAGCTGGACACAGGTACCCCGTCCCACGAGCGTGAGCTGAACCACCTGTGCCAACCTGCCCTACGTTCTTAGAATGCTTACTTTGTCATCATATGAACTCTAGTTCTGCAAAGCGAGAGAAGTGACCGTAGGAAACCGAGTGTGGCACATGCCCACCGCCATATTCCACACCTGCTGCTTCCCTTGCTGTAAACCCCCTCCGAGAGGTTCATTCAAAATATCAGTTTTTTCAATATTGTATGAAGTTGCTGAAGAGTTTCAAGGAATGAATCGTAGAGGGTGGATGAGGAGAGATAAATAACAGACAAGCAAATATGGAATATGCCAGGGAGGGATTGCTGCTGCGATAAAACGTACAGCGGGTAAGGAACGAAGAGTGACGCGGGTGGCCAAGGGAGTATTTCAGATACTGTGAGCAGGTGATTCTCGCTGTGAAGGTGCCCTTTTAGCAGAGGGCTGAGTGAAGAAGGGAGAACGCGTGCTATTAGGCAAAAGAGCGTTCACACAAGCGGCAGTGATGAAATTTAAAAGTTCCAGAAGGGCGGGTGTTCACCATCCTCGAAGAACAGGACATCGGTGTGGCTGAGCCAAGGAGCGACAAGGAGGAAACGACATCAGAGAGGGAGCTGGGGCGACTGCACCGACCTCTCGTGGGCAGTACCTTCTCTCTGAAAATTCTGCTAATCGTTAAATCGTGTTTTCTTTAGAATACAACGTGAGGAGAGGAATGCATCACTGACAGAGGCCGAAGAGGAAAACTCCTGTTTCGGGACAGGTGGCAGTATGACTTAGCACCAGGGGACGCACTTTGAAAGCATTAGTCTGCAGCTGTGGAGGTAATGATTTTCTCTATTATTGCCTCTCCATAAGTGAGGAAGAGCTGAGTAAAACGTAGGTGATAAAAATTCAAAAATTTTAAAGAAACAAACACAAAAGTAATGAAACGCCGGGAGGATTCAGCTGCCAGCCGGCGGCGTGGCTGAACTTGAAAGGAATCGGGACGGCATCTATGAATTGCAGTCCCTTGCTTCCCAGCGGTGGCTGCATACTAAATGTTCGGGGGAAAATACAGCAAGACACCTGGGTCTGGTTTCCAGACAAAAATTCTCAAACCCTCCGCTCTCCACACCATTCACTCAGACAGACCTTCCTCGGGCCCTTCGCCGTTGCCACGGAATTTTATAACCTCACCAGAAAGCTGGGATATCTGAAAATAACGAAACGTAATGGTTTCTTTCAATGTTGTTAATGTTTTCACCACTTATACAAAATAAAATCACAATTAACAACATTTTTCCTGGGAAGCATCAAATTACGTGTTCACTGGAGAGGCACAGTTTTCAACACTAATGTTCAAAAGCTATGCTTACTCATTTGATAGGCTTTTATTTGATGCTATATCCTGATTGACCCATGATCTGTGCAAAGCAATACAGGTTCTGTGATGTTTCCTTTTCTTATCTGAAATCAATGATTTGAAATATTGTTTTAAGTACTGTATATCGAGAAAACGTAATGCATTTATTTAAATATATTAACATCATGAAATGAAAAACATGTTAGCATAGCATGGTATCCTTATCGATGTGACCTAACATTGCAGTGACATTTGAGATTTTTCCTTGGTGTTGTTGTTACGTACAAAAAAAGTAAATTTTCTCCACTACAGAGGTAAAGAGACAGAGGCAGATCTTGTTCCGAAACCTGACCTTTCCCCCTTACAGTCAGAATCCCGTGGTCACACTGGAAATGTGTTAAAATTCCAAAATGTGGAATCAAGCCACAACGTGATTTTCATTGTGCTATTTATTACCGGTTGTAAGACTCTATGGCTGTAGTGAGGAAAGAAAGAAAAATAAAACACAGTCATAATGGTTTTCCCAGCACCAGCGATCGCATGGAAGTAAGAGGTCTATGTCCCAGGGTCAAATGCAGTGGCGGTGAGAGTACTGTGCACGCTCTCCTCTGGAGGCTCTAGGAGGTAGGCACCACGTGAACTTGGAGACCCGGGGGTGCCCCCTTGGTAGCACCCCCAGAAGAGCAAGCTGTTAGTAACATCTATCCACTAAATGACTGAACCTTGAAAATGTGTGGTAATTTACCAAGTAATTATTTTCTATCTATTTTTCCAATAAGAAGCTATGTAATGATAAAAGACAATTCCTCCAAGTTACACTCGACTCGGAGTTCTCAGCTCCTCCCGTGCTCTGCCCCTCACCCCGGCTGTCTGGACCGTGGTGGGAGAAACTCACCACCATTTATAAGGAGGTGAACTAGTCCAGTAACACAGCGGATTCCCAGAGCAGCACAGCCCAGTGGTTTACAGGACAGTTGGAGCCCTGCTGCTACTTGATTCCGCCAAAGCAAATGCTTTCAAATAGTTCACGATTAATACACTGAACTTCTAACTCTACAATGACTTATAACCTATCCTTACCGCTGGAGGTGAAAGAAGACTGATGAGATTTTCATTAAAAAAAAAAAAAATGCAGGCTCAGTCAGAAACTTCCCCAGGTAGAATCAGTTGCCAAATTAAAGTGGAAATATGGGGTGAAAAAACCCTCTTATTTTGCATCATCTGAGGTGGTGGTGGCCAGGTGAGGCCATGAATTTCCTCCCAATGTGGAAGACAACACGAATCTCCAGAGAAAAATCGCATCCACGGTCTGAAGTACAGCACCTATAAGAGTATTCTTTGGAAAGAGTTATTTTCTAATCGCAGAGCTGAAACATCAATAAACGTTCACATTTTCAAAGCTAGAATTGCCATTTTCTGTTTGCTTGTCAAGTGCGCACTAACAGTACATTTCTCTTCAAGATTTTGTTTTTCCTTCCTGAAAGTATCCAAAACATATTGCACTTTAAAAGTGTCAGATGCTTGAAGAATCACATGTGACCAACTCCCTTTGTACCAGCAATAAAATATGATACTTGAATATCAGCCTTACTTCTTCAAGGAACTTAGAAAAGGTCGTACCTTCAGAAAGAACAGAACGAAATAGAACAGGTACCCTCTGAAGAGAGGCTTTCTCTGCAAGGCTGACCATGTCTTCACCACTCAACACGCTTGAGAACAGGCACTCGCTCGTGGGTAGTGTGGCTCGCGGTGAACTGTCCACACTTACTCTGCTCGCCACCTACTGAGTCCTCTTGGTTTACCTGAATTGATTACCCTACACTTTGTGATAAGGATGATGTGTGTGTGCAGTTTGATGTCACACACAAATGAAGACTTCAAACTGTCTTAAACGCAGGAATGGTACAATTCTCTGTCATATTTATAATCATAACAACAAGTTCCATTCATCCACAAGAAGGTATTTTCATTTTCAAGTCAATATAAACCATTTTTTTTAAGACGATGAAATGCTCTATGGCTGTGACGGACTGTTTGGGTTCTCTCAAAATCCCTATGGTGAAATCCCAGCCCCCAAGGTGATAGTGTTAGCAGGCGGGACCATGAGGGGTCCTGGGGGTGGAGCCCCCACACTGGGGTTAGTGCCCTCGAGAGGAGGGCCTCCAGAGCTAACCCTCCCACTCTGCTCTCTTCCGTTTGAGGACACAGAACATAATTGTGTGCTTCACACCGGACCCCACCATGTTCCACTCTGATCCTGGATTTCTAAGCCTCCAGAACTGTAGGAAATTATTTGGGATATTAATTTTTTTTAAACGTTTATTTATTTTTGAGACAGAGACAGAGCATGAACGGGGGAGAGTCAGAGAGAGAGAGAGGGAGACACAGAATTGGAAACAGGCTCCAGGCTCCGAGCTGTCAGCACAGAGCCCGACGCGGGGCTTGAACTCACAAACCACGAGGTCATGACCTGAGCCGAAGTCGGATGGGATATTAATTTTTATTGCTTACATCACCTCGTCAATGATATCTTATTACAGCTCTGACCTAACCAGGGTAAAATGGATTTTGTCCCAGTCTATCGTTTCTATACCAAAAACAAGATAACAGAAGCTTTAGAAAATGAATGTTTAAAAATGAAAATACAGAAACACAAAATAAAATTGGACAAAAAAAATTAGAAGAATTATCTGTTATCTGCTTTTATTAAAACTCTCTTAAAGTATGCCTCATTCTCATCACATCTCCAAGGAATCAGAATTTTTCAAATCTGTCATAAAGCAAATCTATTATTTACACACACACTCATACACATGTGTGTATTCAAACAGTTCTAGGTATATTTCAGACCAAAATTTTTAAAATTGTCTTGAAAATATTTGGAATAGTATATTGAAACTTGGCTAAAATTTATTCTTCAGATTTGATTTCCATATATACACATATATGAACATCTAGAAATATTTTTAGACCCTTAAATTTATGCAGTCAGTATATATTTAACATCAATTTAAATACTATATTATGCTAAATTCTATGCAGATACCTGAAAAAAAAAAGAAAAAGAATTATAATAAGTCAATCTTTACAGTATACCCTACAACTATTTATTCTAGCTGTATTCATAAGAACTTGTTATCTACTTAATACCATGTAAATTATTATTGTCTGTGTAGTAACTATTCTGAAGACTTTCTAACACATTGTTTTACATGTAGAAAAAACACCGTTCTTCTGGGGAACCACCAAACTCACAGTGAAAGGCAAAACAGAATGGAGTCTGATAATCAGGTTAGATGAGTCATTTATCAGGGGTTTAGATAAAAATTTATTTTTTAGGTAAGGATTAATGTTAAATTCACCTAGAAGATCAATCCACATAACCTCTGTCTAGCAATATTTTAAAATATGAATTGGCTTGTTAACTTGCTGATACTTTGTGCACGAAATTAAATCCAATGGAAGAGCCCTTTTCACGGCAATTCAGTAACTTCGATTTCTAAGGCCCTGAGAAAAAAGAAATGCTAGCCTTTTTTAAAGAGTCAATCTTATAATTAAAGTAGGGTTAAAAAATATACGTGGGAGAGACTATGTGTCATTTTCCCCAGTCCCTAGCATTAAACCATAATGAGTTAGAAGTGAAAAACCATCAAAATACGTTTAATAGTATAAATCTAAACAGGTAAGATTAGTATCCCCCATGATTTCAATAGATATGACAAGAAATTCAGGGTCTTTAAATTCCCCAAATTTATGGAATAAAGCAGCATTAAAAGCTCGAGGGACCTTGCACACAACATTCTTTAAGTGACAATTCCCAATGGGTCAATCATTACATGTGGTTCAAGTATGCCAACAGTGTTTTCACTGCTGCTGATTTTCACGTTTATCCACGTGAAAATAGAAAATGCGCTTTTTTCAAATTTCAGATTGTAACTCTGAAATATGTTCATTTTTCCAAGCTTTTGTGTTTTGGTAGCAAAAGAGAATCATCAATACTTTTTAATTAATTAAATAATTTTCTTATATAGCAGGTGTCGACTATGAAGAGGTTTGCTTGTTTATTTATTCATATCCAGTTACTAAATTTGGAATTTCGATACAGAGAATTACATAAACATTATTTTATTGCATTAGTATCATAAATATCTTTTTTGCATTTCGCTGTTACTATGGAAACAATAATCATAAAACGCAACTATACACGGACTTCAGATTAATCAGTAGGCAGGTGGCATCATCACCACAAAAATACTTAAGATTTTAAATTACTGCAGAAGGGATCAAGAGTGAGACAGCAGCCCTGACCTCCTCCGGGAAGTCACTCTGGATTTGCTTCACGCTCCCCTTGGGTCTTGCGGCCATGGTCCTCGGTGCCCCTGTTCACCTCATCTCCACAACAGCCCTGAGCCTATGTTCCCATTTGACCCCTCAGGTGACTCTCTGATTCCCCAAGATTCTGAACAGATTCTCTGTCTTCTGCCTCTTTATCAGCAACTGTCAAAGGTGCCGTACAAACTGGCACAAAACAGGCTTTCAGTGACTGCTTCGAAAAGGACATGAATGGCTAAAACTAGCAAATGATTAACATGCCAAAAGTATCAATGATGAGGGCAGAGTCTATGAAGAATCTGTAATCAGTGTGTGTGTGTGTGTGTGTGTGTGTGTGTGTGTGTGTGTGTGTTTTACTTTATTTTGTGTTACTGATCTTTACACCCATCACGGGGCTCTAACTCAAGACCCCGAGTCAAGAGTCACATGTTCTTCCAGCTGAGCCAGCCAGGCACCCCAGTTATCAGTTAAGTTCTCAATCAATGTCCCTTTGTTTTTCTCTCCTACTCCTATTTCCTCTCCACTCACAGACCACGGTTCTTT
This sequence comes from Puma concolor, assembly GCF_028749965.1. Taxonomy (NCBI): domain Eukaryota; kingdom Metazoa; phylum Chordata; class Mammalia; order Carnivora; family Felidae; genus Puma; species Puma concolor. The sequence continues at coordinate 2,086,552 of NC_141677.1, read as the reverse complement.
AATATCAAATTTGTCTCTTTTTGTTTCTAGGTATTGTTGCAAAATATGTATTGTGGTTTTACAGGCACACATATTCCCCTTTATAAATTATGACTCCAGAAATGGTCTTTCCTGTGCAGGGGCTGGCGGGGCTGACGTGAGTCCCCAGCGGATCCGGGGCCCCTGCACAGGCTACCAACTGGCATCCTCCCCTAGGCACTGCTCCCTCCAACCAGCCAGTGCCCCACAGGGCTAGCTGCCCCGAGAACCTCACTGAGCCCCGGTGACAGTGGTTCCAAAGGTCTCGCCTTTGCTCTCTTGAATCCTAAGAGAGCTGGAGGAGAAGGCTTAGAGCCCCCCATCTGCCCTCCTGAGCACCCTACCCCAGTTGTCTTCTCACCATGGAAATGCTTTCTCCCTCAATTTACAAAAGAGGTTATCCTGCACATCCCCTGAGGCAACCAGACTCAGTTTTTAGTTTAAAAGAGTGAAGAGGAACCCAGTGTATCATGTGCCTTAATGAGGAGAGCCAAAAAAAAAAAAAAAAAATAGGGATTTATTTATACCAAAATGTAGGGATATATTTATACTAAAAAATATATGAATGGTTTATCTGAATTAAATTTACTGGGCATCCTGTATTTTTAAAGGTAAATATGATAAAGCTAGCGTTAACAGTATCTGAACCACAGGTCAACAAGGTAAAAATACACTTATTAAATGTTCGCTTATCGCTTGAAAATGAGGATTTGAAGAGTTAATATATTAAGAGGCAGCAGCTGTCCAGAATGGTGATTCCAATAATGTGATGTGAGAAGAAAGTCATTGATGGATATTTCACTAATGGCTTAAAATCATATTTAAAATTGAATGCAGATTTAGATTTTGATAGTTTAAATATAATTGGCATTAATATATCCATGAAATATTATTAGGCATTTAAAATTATTTCTAATGAGTATCATGAGCAACCGACATAAATTAAGTCGATGGATAGCAAATTCTTTCTCCATAAATTTTACCATCAATGTTCATAATATCAAAATGTATTTACATTTTTCCTATAAGTAATCAATATTCACTTTATTATGAAAAGAGGTACATTTCTAATAAAAATTATGAATCTCCGTGAACGATTAAAATGGAATTACAAAGAATTAACATTCACTCTTACTATTTTGCACATTAATCACACTGCAAATATAATAAGTGTAACAAACATTAAAACCAATCATGTGCTTATAGTAAAGTAGAAAGACTGAGACCAATGATTAAAGTTTTCACAGGAGAAATTATGCAAATGTAATGGGTTTGCATCTTTAACATATTCCATTAATCTAAATGGCTCTGATAGAATTCGTTCTGACCCCAAATGCTTCTCGCCAACTCCTCGTTCCCCCAGTTAGTGTGGCCAATGTTCTGACTGAACACAACTCTACGTCATGACAGAGACAATCCCGTATCACCAGTTTCATAAACCCAATCTTCTTACCATTTCCAGAAAAAATTACCATAACAAAATTCGGAAATTATTTCATGAGCATCTTCTGAAAAGCAATGATATGTATGTCTATATATGTTTTCTTAATATAAATGCATCTTTTATTATTTTTAGAGGATGGAAATTATTTGATTTCCCAAGTTCTAGAGATCTTAAATGTCAGTCCTCATCAAATGAATAGGAGAAAATCATATTAAGGAAGACAATATAAATACCGTAAAAAGTGCCAAGTTGGAATTTTACTTCAGGCACTTTCCTTAGAAAAATCAATTAAAATTCCGAGACTTTAGCTTTCTAATCTGTAAAATAGGTAGAGAGATGCAGAAACAATGAAGATGTAAATACAGATATAAATGCCTGGTAATTGTCAGGATTTTGTTGAAGATGAGAGTTGCATGTATTTCAAATTTTATAAAATGTCAGCCTGCAAATATATGGGTGATTATTACATTAGCACATAATTATACATAAATAAATTATATTAGGTACTTGAAAATAATGTTTTGATTCATAAGCAGCATTATTACGACCCCCGAAAAGTTCGTTTTCACACCCTTAATTTGTTAAAAGCTTATTGCTTAGCAAGATAAATCTGATCACAGTATATGCAGAGGACAGGAAGTACAAATTATCCATTTCACCAGGACTATCTGTAAAGTAACCTCTGTGATCTGTTCCTACGGAACTTTCTCTTCCTTCCTAAGGCCAGCCAACCAGCAACTTGAGCAACGCTTTGGGAGAAACTGAGAAGTGGTGACCTTAACTACTGTTCTGTTGGTCAACTCCTGATCTTAGTCTGCCACTCCCACCCTCTGGGGTCTTTCTGTAGCACAGATCTCTGCATTTCGGTTTACCTGAAAAGTATCCTATGCGCCTGACCTCCACCTCATCTGTCTGGTCACCGCCATCATCATCATCATCGTCGCCACCATCGTCAAAATAACAACACTCAACTTTACCAAATGCTTGCTGTATTCCGACTCTAGAGAAGGTCATTTGATTCAGCATGTATATAAATCCCATGAGAGTAACTCACTCAAGAAGACATAACTAGTAAGGGACAGGGCTCGTCTTTGAACTCGTTTGGACTGCAGACCCCTGCATTTTAAAAGATTCGATCAAAACCCATACAGGTTTTTTGTTTGTTTTTTGCTTTCTTCTCCCGTGATGAGTGCAGTCCACCAGCTCCTGGCACCACAGAGGGCCAGTCTTCCCACTGAAACCCCGTGGACTCAAAATCTATTCCAAGTACTTAACTTTCTTCTGCAAATTCCCTCATCTATAAAATTGAGAAGAATGATAATTGCGGACATGCCAGGGAAATTTATAATCATTAATGAGCTAAGCCTTTTGAAAATATAAAGCAGCATTAAATGTTAATATTACTAATCTTCTTAATTAGAGGAAGTGGCAAATGTATCCGAAAAGTCTGTAACTAACTTCATTACTCTTTCATTTATGTGGCTAAGTTTAAGTCCTCCAAAATGTGTTTTATGTTGATTAAACATATGGCTGGCTGCATTTGTAAATGTCTATTACTAATATGCTGTACTATGGGAACCACATTTTTGCTGTTATGACTAGAGAGTGATGAACTTTGGTAAAAAATTTCACATCCCCATAATTATATGTGCCTCCTCTGTTTTCATTTTATTTGCAATAAAGATGTATTTATTCATACATTAATATTCTTCTTGAGTTAAGGATATGAAGAAACTTACACTGGGAATATAGGCATCTAAAAAACACAGAAACTAAAGTAAAGTTTAAGGATCTAAACTGAAGCATGGTTAAAATCAGACAGAAATACAATGATAAAGCCTGGGGCACCTGGGTGGCTCAATCGGTTAAGCATTTGGCTCCTGATTGTGTCTCAGGTGGTGATCACAGGGTCCTGGGATCCTTCCCTGAGTCAGGGTTTGCCCTGACAGCATGGAACCTGTTTAACATTCTCTCTCTCTCTCTCTCTCTCTCTCTCTCTCCCCCCCTGCCCCTCCCCCACTTATGCGCACATGCACACACGCGCACTTTCACTCTCTCTCAAAAATAAAATAAAATGAAGTAAAATAATATAAAATAAAATAAAATAATACAAAATAAAATAAAATAAAATAAAATAAATAAAATAAAATAAAATAAATAAAATAAAATAAAATAAAATAAAATAAAATAAAATAAAATAAACAATGATAACAAAGGCCAATGCTTGGCCAAGTATTAAAACCAGAATTTGTATCTAAGCTTTCTGGCTGTGCAAAGATAAAGTGTTAGGCACCTGCCCCTTTGTTGTCCTGTTAACAGGGAGGAAACACAGTAAAACAAAAAGTGTCTCACACATTATACATTTCATGTTAAGAAAAAGATTATACAGTGAAGATAAACATTTTTATAATCATAATTCTTCACTATAAATATTGTCACTTAGTAAAGACATAGGTTGTATAATTTATCAAGCAGACTCTTCAATTACTTATTTTTGTGTTCCCTTTCAAATTGGCAAAGTAATGAAGGGCTCATGGGTGGCTCCTCGGGTGGCTCAGGTCATGATCTCAGGGTAGGGAGTTCAAGCCTGGCACCCAGCTCCCTGCCTTCAGCACAGAGCCTGCTTTGGATCCTCTTTCCCCCTCTTTGTGCCCCTCCCCCACTTGTGCTCTCATTAATGGGAACAATATTCTTATTTAAGGCCCTTAATTATGATTTAAATGAGTTCAAATTCACCACATTCAGTGTTGACAATGAGCAGCATGTTTTATTTTAAATACAAATTGATTTTGTCTCTTGATCTGCATTACACAGTGAGAAGGCATCTAAGTTGGGCTAGGCACTCTCAATCATATATGTACTATGTATAAATATACATACATATATCTCCTGAGCTGAAATCAAGAACTGGAGGCCTAACCGACTGAGCCACCCAGGCGCCCCAACAGCCACTTCCTTCTTAATTACTAAAACCTGACAGCAACTAGGATTCCCTCGTTAGGGGAGCAGGTAAATAAACTGTGGCACAACCAGACAATGGAATATGAGTGCTACGAAGGAATGAGCTGTGAAGCCATGAAGAGTCACCACTAAGTAAAAGAATCCAATCTTGAACCATTAACCTACTGTAACTGTTCCTATCTATAGTTGGAATCTATAGGACACTCTGGAAAAAGCAAAAGTAGGGACCCAGTAAAAAGATCAGGGGGTGGGGGAGGGAGGGATAGACAGGCAGAGCACAGAGGGCTCTCACGGCAGTGAGACTATCCTGTAAGATACCATAACGACGGATACGCATCCTTATGAACATGTCTAAGCCCATAGAACGTAAAACAGAGAGAAGTCCTAACGTAAACTATGGACTCCGGTGATAATGGTGGATCAACGTAGGTTCACCAGCCGTAAATAATGTGCCACACTGGTGGGGGATGTGGACAGTGGAGGGAGGGGGGCTGTGGGGGGCAGGGGTGTATAGGAACTCTCCATACCTCTCAGTTATGCTGTGTACCCAAAACTGCTCTAAGTGTCATTTTTAAAAGTCTGTATGTACGATCCAGAGTACATCTTGCTCAGGTATCAAGGTTATATCTTAATAGTATGAACTTGTAAATATTAAACTATGTGTGGCCTAAAAATGGTGATTTCCAGTATGTTCACCACTGTGCAGTTTTGACAGTGGGGGAAATAACCCAGATGCCAGTCATGAGGGGAATAGTTTGGTAAAATGTGGTCGATAATACCTTGGTTTGAGAGCATAATTTGGTTTGAGAGCATAATTTGTTCCGGAAACATGTTTGTAATTCAAAGCACTTGTATACCAAAGTGAATCTCCCCAGAAGAAATAATGGAAACTCAGATGATTCGTTCCACAACCCAAAAATATTCATATAAAAATGATTTCAATACTATAATATAATACAAAATAATAAAGAAAATACAAAATATAAGAAAAAAAACCAAATTAACCCACACTTACCTTTGAAAACCTTCATGACTGATATGAGGGAGACAAGAGAGAGGAGGGTTACTTTCACTACCCACTAACGGATGTTGACTCAGTATAGTATTAATAAACTCTTGTCATGTACTGTATTTCATGTAACCGGCAATAGGGCAGCAGAGGAACGGGTCTCCATCTGCAGGCAGCCTGACCGAGAATGAAGCAAAGCCTTCCTAACCTTACTCTTGTCTGGAAAAGCGAAGGACTGTCCACAGGTGCTTTGAAGGGACAGAAAATACACCAGTGCCAGTTGTGGGCACCGTCCAACGTTCTGAAAAATCACTCATTTCTGCCAAACACCACAGCCTGAGACTGAGCATCTGAGCATGGGAGAAGATCACCTACAATCCCAGAGAGAGAGAGAGAGAGAGAGAGAGAGAGAGGGAGAGAGAGACTGTCTCAGTTGTGATCATGTGACATTTGGGGTCACATACTATTCATATTGTAGACATTGCTCATTCATCAGGTTAAAATTTATTAGAAATGTTTGCTCATCTTGCAGAAAACTCACAGAACAAGTTACTTGCAATCCAAGGCTTTACTGTATATATACACATATACATATACATTTTTATTTATTTTCTGTTTTTATTTATTATCTGGGTTTTTTTGAGTAGTTGACACACAGTGTTACGTTACTCTCAGGTGTACAACACAGTGAAACAACATCTTTGCGTGTCTGCGATGCTCCCAGCAAGTATAGTGTCTGCACCTGTCCACACACAACACAATCACAGTATCACTAACAGTATTCCTTTTGCTGTGCCTTTCAGCCCCGTGACTTTGTCCTTCCACAACTGCAAGCCTGTACCTCCCTCCCCCATCACCCATTTTTCTCACCCTCTCATCCCCTTCCCCTCTGGCAGTCATCAGTCTGTTCTCTGTATCTGTGGGTCTGATTCTACCTGGTGGAAATGTACATTGATGCAGCCACGGTGGAAAACAGTATGGAAGTTCCTTAAAAAAATCAAAAATTGAAATAGCAGTATCATCCAATAATTTCACTGCTGGGTATTTACCCAAGGAAAACAAAATCACTAATTTGAAAAGATGCATGTATCCCTAGGTTTATTGCAGCGTGACTTACAGCAGCCAGGAGAAGGAACCAATCCAAGTGTCCATTGATAGATGAATAAAGAGAATGTGGTATGTGTGTATACACACACGCACGTGTGCGTGCAGTGTGGACTATTACACAGCCATATAAAGTATGAGACCTCGCCATTTGCAACAAGAGTGCACTTCAAGGGAATTATGCCAGGTGGAACAAATCAGACACAGAAAGACAAATACCATAAGGTTTCACTCACATGTGGAATGTAAAATACAAAACAAATAAATAAATGATAGATTTCAACATTGTATTTGAGATCTGCTTATATGTATTTTTTATATTTAAAAAATATATATTTTTAAATTAATGTATTATTTAAATCATGTATTTTTTTTAATTTTTTTTCAACATTTATTTATTTTTGGGACAGAGAGAGACAGAGCATGAACGGGGGAGGGGCAGAGAGAGAGGGAGACACAGAATCGGAAACAGGCTCCAGGCTCTGAGCCATCAGCCCAGAGCCTGACGCGGGGCTCGAACTCCCGGACCGCGAGATCGTGACCTGGCTGAAGTCGGACGCTTAACCGACTGCGCCACCCAGGCACCCCAATCATGTATTTTTTAAATTAATGTTTGCAACCACACTGAGAGCTGAATGATCCATCACGTTATCTACCAACTGTGTGAAAGAATTGTCTGTGAAGTCACCTCCAATTACATTGATTTCAATGGTGGTCAAGGCTGTGGAATCTACGACCTGACCTGTATACGTCCAGAGTCTGGCTCTGCTACTGCGTGATCTGGACCAAGCTACTGAAACTGTTGCTCAGCAACCTTGTTTCCAAAACGGGAATCATCAAGGCACTTACCTCAAAGGGTGGTAAGTGAATTGAATAAGTGGTACTGAAGGGGAAGTTGAAGGGACTCCATTTTATTTATTTTTTTAAGTTGATTTATTTATCTTGAGAGAGAGAGAGAGCACAAGTGAGGAAGAAGCAGAGACAGAAAGAGAGAGAGAGAATTCCAGACTCCACACTATCACCGCAGAGCCCTACTGGGGCCTGAACTTACAAACCCTGAGATCATGACCTGAGCCGAAGCTGGCCACTTACCCGACTGAGCCAGCGGGTGCCCCGAAGGAGCCATGTGAGTAAGATTCCATCTCTGTTGTTTTTCTGGGTCCCATTTATGTTTCATATGTTGCCTCTGAACAAGCCAAAGAAGCTATGTTCCCACTTCAAGGGGAAACAAGAAAGTTAAACATTCTTTAACTTTCGTCCCAGACCCCGAACACCTGATAACACCTAAGAAGAGCCAGATCCCAAACATGTTCCAGGACATCGGCTTCAAACAAACCTCGACTGACATGGGCAACCATAGCCCCACCTTTGATGAGTTACAGAAGAACACACTCTGTTCACCTGACACTTGCCTTTGACTGGACCCTACCCTGGATTCCTGGATGAACATGTACCCCACGTGCCTTTCCACTATAAACCTCTAACCCCAGCAATGACTAGACTCATTCTTCTCTCCTTCCCGAGTCTCTCAGACACTCCGTCCGCTATTCTCTTTCTGTCACTCACGCTATTCAAGAAACTTTGTTTTCATCACTTTCACCGGCTCACGTGTGATTTCTATCTTACGTGAAGCCAAGGACCCTCCTGGCTGATCCTGTGGGAACTTTCCCTGGGTTCCCGGATCCAGCCTGCCTGCCCCATTACTACCTACGGCTGCACTGCACAGTGCCTGGCATGTATTAAATGTTAAATAAATGACGACTATTAGCATTCGTAGTAACTGGCCCTGGTGCTGGAGACACAATAACCGGGCTTCCGGGAGAGGCTGTGGTTCCACAGATACACATGCCTGGCCACCGGCCACTGCTCCCGTGGTCCCACAGCCACCCGTGCCTGGCCACTGTCCAGTGCTCCTAGTGTCCATAATATTTCATTAGTTATCACTCAGAAACAATCCTGGTTGTCCAATAACCAATACATCAAAATCTTCTAGAATTGACAAAAGAAAAAACATTTATGAAGATCGCACGTAAAAGGAGAGTTCTCAGTTTTAATAACTTTAAAGAAAAGATATTTCACTGTGGTGGTTTGGATAAAATGATCAGTTAGATCCATCTGCCTTGGAAAAAGCTTACTGAGATGTAAAGATTTATACGCTATTTGAAATGTTTTCCTCGAGATTTTATTTTTGGTTAAGGGGTCACTTGGTAGCTTTCGAGTTCCTTGAGGCCCGGATCTGCACGGCACTGACGCTCAGGTCATGTGTGCAGCCTACGCTGTCTGAACCGAACGAAATTATCTGAGTCACGGCCAAAGAAGGCTAAAGAAAAGGAAAAGAAAAAAGGCAGAGCAAAAGACAGCTGTACTGCCGATGCTCGCACAAGTTCTGCATCCACAGTCTACGGCCAAGGCCTAAGCAATCATGTGAGTGGGAGCGAGAGATCAACCCGGGCTGACCTTTCCTCAGGGACAGAGCGAATGGGCCCTTGATACCCAAGCACTTCCTACTTCTGGTATAGGAGGTATTGTGTTGGTGGTGCCTTGCCTCAGGCCTCTGGCACCTTATTAGCAAAATGCAAGACTGCTTTTTTTTTTTTTTTTTTTTTTTTTTTTTTAACTTTCTGTGAAATATGTACGGCAAAGACAGCAAAAAGTTAGACTTTCATAACAAAAGTTGCTGACCTCTAAGACTGTTTTATTGTCTAAATGATACAAAACACAAAAACTCCCGTATCTGTAAACTGCCTGTTTCTAATGATTTCCACTATAGAAAGCCCGTATTAATTTACAATAACTCTGTATTATGGCGGGCCCACCTAGCAACTCAACAGACGATGCTTTGTATTAAAATTAATTAATTAACTAGAAGAAGAAAGCCTACCCAAATGCCAGAAGCCCACGGGAATATGTGTCTTAGTTCTGATATTACAATAACAATTTAGTCAAATACCAACGTAGGGCTTCATTAGGATGAGAGTCATAATGATTATTGCCATGTGAGAACATTTGAGGATCTCGGTGAAAGAAAGAAGAAAAGATCCCTAATGTTACCAGATATTTGCATTTAATACTTTCTAAAAAAATTCTGTAGAGTTAGGAGAAATTGGGATATTTTAAAAGGAAAAAAAATGGGGAAGTGAACATCTGTTCTAATAGAATTATGAAATATTGTTAGCAACAAAAAGATAAAGTAACAAAACCTCACAAAGAGATTCCATTTCCTCAGTTTACCCAGTTAAATAATAACACCTAATTTCCCATTAAACATACAGAAGACAGTTTTCTTTTTAGAGACTGATTTCTTTGGCATTCTACCCACGCTACTATGTAAAATCTTTAAAGTCATTATAGGTATTTCCATCTTCGACATTTTATTTAGGAAAAGAAAAAGCAAGGGGACAATAAAACTTTAACCAACAGGTAAAACTTAACATTATTGATTAAAATGAAATAAAAGATTTTAAATTTTATTTTATTTTTTTTTAATGTTTATTTATTTTGGGGACAGAGAGAGACAGAGCATGAACGGGGGAGGGGCAGAGAGAGAAGGAGACACAGAATCGGAAACAGGCTCCAGGCTCCGAGCCATCAGCCCAGAGCCTGACGCGGGGCTCGAACTCACAGACCGCGAGATCGTGACCTGAGCCGAAGTCGGACGCCCAACCAACTGAGCCACCCAGGAGCTCCAAGATTTTAAAAAAGAACTTATTTTTAACCAGGAGCTCTTTGCTCTTTGAAAAGATCAACAAAATTGATACACATATAGCCATGCACAAAAAAAAAAAAAAAAGACTCGAATAAATAAAATCAGAAAATAAATAGAAGAAACAACAACCAATACCAGAGAAATTCAAAGGACTGTAAGAGAATATTATGAAATATTATACGCCAACAAATTGGACAACCTAGAAGAAATGGACAGATTCCTAGAAACATATAACCTCCCAAAACTGGATCAGTAAGGAACAAAGAATTTGAACACACCATTTACTAGCAACGAAATCGAATCAGTAATCAAAAAACTCCCAGCAAACAAAGTCCAGGACCAGATGGCTTCCCAGGTGAATTCTACCAAATAATTTAAAGAAGAGCTAATACCTATTCTTCTCAAAGTATTCCAAAAAGAAAAAAAAAAATAGAAGACAAAAGAAAACTTCCAAATTCATTCTCTGAGGCCAGCATTACTCTGATACCAAAATTAGATAAACAAAGACACTAAATAAAAGAGAACTACAGGCCAATATCTCTGATGAACACAGATGCAAAACTTCTCAACAAAACATTAGCAAACTGAATCCAAATATGCATTAAAAATATCATTCACCACAATCAAATGGATTTATTCCTGGAACACGAGGCATGATTCAATATTTGCAAACCAATCAAATTGATACATCACATCAATAAGAGAAAGGGAAAAAATATGATCATTTCAACAGATGCAGAAAAAGTCTAACATTCATTCATGATAAAAACCCTCAACAAAATACACCTCAACATAATAACGGCCAGCAATGAAAGACCCCCAGCTAGCATCAAACTCAATGGGAAATAAACTGAGAGCTTTTGCCACAGGATAAGGAACAAGACAAGGACGTCCGCTCTCAACATAGTACTAGAAGTCCTAGCCACAGAAATCAGAAAATAAAACGAAATAAAAGGCATCCAAATCGGCAAGACAGAAATAAAAATTTCAGTATTTGAAGATGACATGATTCTATATATAAATAACCCTTCAGACTTCACCAAAAAACTACTAGAGCTGACAAATGAATTCAGCGAAGTTGGACGACACTACATCAATATGCAGAAATATGTTGCATTTCTTTGTACTAATAATAAAGTAGCCAAAAGCAACTAAACATAATCTAATTTACAATTATACCAAAAAGAATACAAACTCCTAGAAATAAACTTAAGGAGGTGAGAGAGCATACTCTGAAAGACCATACGATAAAAAATTGATAGAAGAAAATAAGATGACAAAAACAAATGGGAAGGTATTCCATGCTCATCAATTGAGAGAACAAATATTGTTAAAATGTGCATACTACCAAAAGTGATCTATAGATTCAGTGCAATCCCTATCAAAAAACTAATAGCATTTTTCACAGAACTAGAATAAATAGTCCTAAAATGTGTATGGAAACACAAAAGACCCTTGGGGCGCCTGGGTGGCGCAGTCGGTTGAGCGTCCGACTTCAGCCAGGTCACGATCTCGCGGTCCGTGAGTTCGAGCCCCGCGTCGGGCTCTGGGCTGATGGCTCGGAGCCTGGAGCCTGTTTCCGATTCTGTGTCTCCCTCTCTCTCTGCCCCTCCCCCGTTCATGCTCTGTCTCTCTCTGTCCCCAAAATAAATAAACGTTGAAAAAAAAAATTTAAAAAAAAAAAAGAAACACAAAAGACCCCTTACAAAAAGAAGAAAGGACAAATCTGGAGGTATCACAATTCCAGATTTCAAGATATACTACAAAGCTCTAGTAATCAAACAGTATGGTACTTGTACAAAAATAGACACACAGATCAAATAACTGAAAAGAGAGCCCAGAAATAAATCCATGATTATATGATCAATTAATCTTCAACAAAGGAAGAAAGAATATGCAATGGGGAAAAAAACAGTCTTTTAAAACAGTTTCTTTTTGGGAAAACTGGAAAGCTACATGGAAAATAATGAAACTGGATGATTTTCTTAACACCACACACAAAAATAAACTCAAAATAAATTAAAGATCTCATGTGAGACCCGAAACCATAACAATCCTAGAAGAGGCCACAGGTAGTAATTTCTTTGACATCAGTCATAGCAACATCTTTCTGGATATGTCTCCTGAGGCAAAGGAAACAAAAGCAGAAATAAACTATTGGGAGTACATCAAAATAAAAACCTTCTGCACACACACAAAAAAAGCAAACAAATAAACACCAAAAACAAATAATCAAATAAATAACAAAAATCAACAGTACAAAAAGACAACCTATTGAGTGGGAGAGGTGATTTGCATATCCAGTAAGGGGTTAGTATCAAAAATATGTAAAGAACTTATACAACTCAACACCAAGAAAACAATCCAATTAAAACTGAGCAGAAGACCTGAATAGACGTTTCTCCAAGGAAGACATACACGGCCGACAGACACGTGAAAAGATGCTCAACATGACTCACCATCAGGGAAATCCAAATCCAAATCACAGTGAGCTCACCTCACACCTGTCAGAATGGCTAACATCAAAAACACAAGCAACAACAAGTGTTGGCAAGGATGTGGAGAGACAGGTACACTCATCCACTCCTGGTGGAAATGCAAACTGGTGCAGCCACTGTGGAAAACAGTGTGGAGCTTCCTCAAAAAACTAAAAATAGAACTACCGTATAATCCAGTGATTGCACCACTGGGTATTTACACAAAGAATACAAAAACATTAACTCAAAAAAGACATATGAACCCCTATGTTTACTGCAGCATTATTTACAACAGCCCAATTTTGGAAGCAGCCCACATGGCCATCCATAGACAAATGGATAAACAAGATATGGTACACACACAATGGATTATTACTCAGCTGTAAAAAGGAATGAAATCTTGGGCGCCTGGGTGGCTCAGTCGGTTAAGCATCTGACTTCGGCCCAGGTCATGATCTCACGGTTCGTGAGTTCGAGCCCCGCATCGGGCTCTGTGCTGACAGCTTGGAGCCTGCTTCTGATTCTGTGTCTCCCTCTCTCTCTCTCTGCACCTCCCCAGCTCGTGCTCGCACTCTGTCTCTGGCAAAAATAAATAAACTTAAAAAAGTTAAAAAAAAGGGAATGAAATCTTGCCATTTGCAACAACATGGGTGGATCTAGAGGGTATTATGCTAAGTGAAATAAGTCAGACAGAGAAAGACAAACACTGTATGATTTCACTCATATGTGGAATTTAAGCAACAAATCAAATAGAAAAGAAAAATGACATAAAAAAGCAGTCTCTTAACTACAGAGAACAAGTTGATAGTTAGCAGAGGGGAGGTGAGTGAGGGGATGAGGGAAATAGGGATGGGGGTTAAGAGTGCACTTCTCACGATGAGCGTGGAGTAACGTATACAACTGTTGAATCACTGTGTTATACACATGAAGCTAATGTGACCCTGTATGCGAACTATACTAAAAATGAATGAATGAACCTATTTTTACCAACTTTTGCTTTCCTTTTCTGAAAAATTTCACCTGAAAATAACGTATGAGTTTGTGGGAAGGCACAAAGATGAATAGGTAGGTAGGGCTAGTAATTTCTCTTCTTTTATGTATAAATATAATAATCTATTAGGGTATGGTGTTTAGTCTTCATCATCTAACAGAAATGGCCATCAAACCAAACTGTCTTTTTCTATTACAAAGAGTAACAAAATACATAATACAGAATAACACAAGTATTATGTGTCTATCCTTAGTTTATATATTGGTGTGGTATATTATCTAGGTTATAAAAATATCGAGAGCATACAATATATTAGCTACATAACACAAATATATTAATGTTAAACTTTTTTATTATTAGTATTGAGTTCTACCTATGCAGATTCAAGTGATTAAGATTTTCATGATCTCACTAAAATAACAGCTGTGAGAGTGATTATATACAAATATATGTAAAGTATTTCAAGTAGGAACTTGAGCTTTCTTATCAGTCTAGAAGTAGTCATGAGAAAAGAAAAAAAAAAAAAAAAGGAAGAAAATACCTCCTGACAATTCTTACAGCACAAGACACGTCTCGGGTCCCCCAACCCCATTACTGCTTCCTTCGCACTCACTCAGGATCAGGAGGTTGAACATAGAGCAGATCGCTTCTTGGGCTCCTCTGCTGGGTGACTTGGGTTCGGCACTACCAGAAGGCTGAATGGAGAGAGGAGGACCCATGTGGCTTTCCTATAGGATGCCCATGTCCTTATATGTAATAAACATAGAGCTTCTCAAATTCCACATTTTATCATATCAACAGTTTTCCACTGGGAATCTGAATACGCAACTCCAATATTTGTAAATTTAAATACTTTGTTTTCTGTACCTTTTAAAAAAAACTATATGAGGAACTGACTTGATAAAGGTTTACCATAGTATTTTTTGAAAATATCCGTAAAAATGTATCCATCTGTTATGTAGTAGGTGTCATAGCTGTTGTTTTATGCACTTGTATTTGCATTTCTGGTATATGGCATGCATATGAAGATATACTTGATGCAACTTGTAACAGAAGACACACAGGAAATTGATGTATTAAAGGAACAGACATTTTCTAAAGGGCATTTTAAAAGTGTAGGACAAGTGCCTTAATGTTTTAATACCTGTTCAAGAAGTAAAACCACTTCTTTTTTTTTTTTTTTCAACGTTTATTTATTTTTGGGACAGAGAGAGACAGAGCATGAACGGGGGAGGGGCAGAGAGAGAGGGAGACACAGAATCGGAAACAGGCTCCAGGCTCCGAGCCATCAGCCCAGAGCCTGACGCGGGGCTCGAACTCCCGGACCGCGAGATCGTGACCTGGCTGAAGTCGGACGCTTAACCGACTGCGCCACCTAGGCGCCCCAAAACCACTTCTGAAAATGTATTCTAAAGAAAGATCACTGGGTGTGTCATTGGATTTAGCTACCACAGGATATTCAATACAACCAGTCTTTAGAAGTGAATAATTAAAATCAATCCAAAGGTCCAACTTTATCACTGCTAGCTATGGAATACCAAGGAATAAAACCTATGCTTTTAAAATAATTCTTAGTGCCTGCAAATATATGTTCAAAATACACAAAAAGGAAACAAAAGTATGTTCTTAAAGGAGATAGGATTTTTTTTTGAAAATGTATGTTAATATGAAAGTCATGACATTTAGGGAAAGTAAAAAACATTATTAGGTAATATTTTCATTAAAATTAAATTTTTCTTTCCTGCAATTATAAGGGGGGTTTTACTTTCGGGTGGGGGTTGTGGTTTTTGTTTTTGTTTCTTAACTTTTCCTACTGTTCACCTATACTATATACACTGAACATGTATAATTTATATATCAAGATAAGATCAGTAAGTTCAACTCTTAAAATCAAAATGAAAAGCCACATAATAGAGGAAAGGAGATAAAGATGAGTTTTGCTTTTCTCCTTATCTGATGAAACAGAATGCATGGTTTATAAAGAGAAACAATTTTCCCTCTGGTTTCAGCTCTAAGCTATAAAAGGAATTTATTCTGTAGATCTGGAAATAAGAGGTACTGAATACCTAACACGCATTAAGATAAATCACTGTGTTACTTTTTTTTGACAGAATAGAAGTATTGTGTTATCACTTACTGTATCAACCACTGGTAAAGAAAATTTCAAAAGAGAAAGTGCAGAGTTCTGTGATTTTTCACCAAATCACTGAAAACTATTATCTAAGATGAAGGAAACGGCTTTCTAGGGACCTTTGTATGGCGCCTACATCCACCTCATATGATGCGGTTAGGACAATCTAAAAGATCCAGACGGCTGGATTGCCCTTTGGGGACTGTCATCATCATGCAGCTCAACTGACGACAATTTTTGTTCACGTATTTGGTACCCACTGGAAGAAATACAAACACGTGAGATGTCAGATATGAAGATGATATGAAAATGGTCAGAGGGCCGCTGTCCTAGTCTGCAAGACTTGTGTTCGGAGACTGGAAATTCACGTCGCTTTTCTCTATTCTTGCCAAGTTCACGGTGTTATAGCTACCTCCTCAACTTGTACAATATAAATACAGATATTAGTGAAAAAAATTTGAAACTATGCTTCCAGCTCATAAGTAACACCAAACACTCTTTTGAAAAAAGGATTGTGCGTGTGTGCGTGCGTGGTAATGTAAACCTCCTGACTGCTGCAATCATTAAGAGTCAATTCAGATTTGTTAACATTTTTCCTGACAGCATGCTAATAATGCATGTTCTGCTTAGAGTTGTTTAGTAGCAAATTAGTGAGAACCAATTCCATTTTTTTTAATTGAAGTTACATTCCAAAAAGGATGAATGGAAAAATGAAGCCAGAAAATAAAATATAAAGTAAAATATTTCACCGGAGGAAAAAGTTAAGCTATCTCAATGTTGAAGGGTGGGGTTGTATAATTATAATAGAAAAGCTGCTAATTCTCATAAATGGTAAATCAGAGACATAAATATTATACAGGCATGACTGCAAGAAGCTGGAATTAATCAAAGCATAAGGCATTTTGCGTGCTGAAAAAATTACAACTGTAAACACTTTTTTCCATTCAGTCAAATGTTATGTGAATAGTAAATGATTCTGAATAAATGCTACTGTATCAAAACAGAGCTTTTACTCTGGATCATGACTGCTGCCGAGGCCAGTAAATAGTTCCCTTGTGGTGTGCCCTACCCCACTGGGCAGGTGACGTGACAAGAAAGGTCTTCTTCTGCTGGACTGAAAGGCCATGACTCGGGGGTTACACACAGACCCCACGCATACCAACACTGCCTTTTGGAGTCCTTCTTCAGATGGTGGCAGTGACTTCCTGCTTTATTGGGAACTGGTTCTTTCACTTAATAAAACAGTCCTGGCAATGCAAAACTATATATATCATCCACGCATTATTGATTTTTAGTCATTAAAATTGACTGAAATATGTTGGACATGAAAATTATGCAAATATCATTTTGTTTCACTAGAGTATTATTCAGATCCTTCAGAATTTCATTTGAACCATCAACCAAGATCGTATAAGACTGAAAAGGTAGGGCACTTAACCATAGGTTCGATGATCTGAAAGGTTTATTTTTTCTTTACAATTATCTTAAAATGATCTTTCTTCTATAAAGTAATAGTATATCTGATAAGTGAGGGCCTATTTCTTTTAAAGTTATATCTGCATTAACCAGCTTTATGTGACCAAAACATCTCCCAAACTTAAAACAGTGCACATGGAGACCCTATGTTTACACCTGGTCTCATTATAAAAGACTGAATGTGTTCACACATTTAGCTTCACATTGGAATGAACTGGAAAACTTTTAATATTCTGATAAATGGGCAATATCTGAGACTAATTCACACTGAATCTTTGGTCCCCCAACCCAAGCATCAGTGTTTTTTTTAAAAATTCTAAACATTTTCAATTTTTTAATTAGAATTTTCAAAAAATTCTAAAAGTTCAGGTATAACCAAGGTTGAGAACCACTGCACAAAATAATAAATGCAACTTACATGTAAGTGAGATAAAAAAAAAAAAAAACTCATTGAGCTGATATCAATGTTTGTACATCATAGTAACTAGAGGCCATGGTGATTCAATCACATGTCAAGAATTCATCTTGTAGCTGAGATTATAAAAGACCTGGAAACTGAGGTGTTTGTATCTACTTTTCCCCGTAATTATCAGAGAATGGTGATATTCATCTTTATTTTGATTCTAATATAAAATTTTTATATCTCATTCAAAAATTCTAAAATTATTTTAAACCTATAATTCTATTCTTTTAGCTCCTATCTATAAAACAGGTTTTCTGTTTTGAAGTCAGTAACTTCAATCAGGATTTAGAGTCTAGTGTCAGTATGAAATTCTCATAATAATGCTTAATTGCTTACTACGAGGTTGAAAACATGTATGGTTATTGATCCTAACTGCATAATCAATAGCCTTCTAGAGAGGAAGGTGTCAGTATAGACCCCGGAACTGAGGAGTTTCAAGAACTGTTAAATTTAACTCCTGGTCAAAACTTACTCGAAAACCATGTTGGATGACTGTGATTAGGACATGCGTGGTTTTTGTTGATTACACCATCACACAGAAATACCAAAACTAACAGATTTAGAAATCACGGAAAGAAAGTGATGTGACACTTTATGGCTGTAGGGAATTTTTTTGAGAGCCTAAACCTACCAAAACCTTCTGTCTTGCCTAATTTCATCCTGTTTGTGTGTTTGTTTTAACAACAACAACAAAAAAGAACCAATATGAACCAATACCTTGAGAAGTGTCCCAGGAAAGTTGAACATTGCACTCAGTCCCTCGGCCTCACTACACTTTAGAAAAAACGTGATGCACCGCAAATAATCAGTAAAGTTTTAGTTCTATGGTGCTGTGGCTCAGTAACACAGAGAAAATCATTTCATATATCATCATCACTTTCAGCCCACTTAAAACAGGGAACATCAAATCTACTCCCCCTATTCCCTAAGATTATTAGAAACTTTAATGAGAGATTTAAAAAAATCACCTCACAAAGTTCACAGTGTTGTGTGAAAAGTAAGGTATGATTACATTTGAATTTTTTATTGTAATGTTTTTTTTTTTAATTTTTTTTAACGTTTATTTATTTTTGAGACAGAGAGAGACAGAGCATGAACGGGGGAGGGTCAGAGAGAGAGAGGGAGACACAGAATCTGAAACAGGCTCCAGGCTCTGAGCTGTCAGCACAGAGCCCGACATGGGGCTTGAACTCACGGACCTCGAGATCATGACCTGAGCCGAAGTCGGATGCTTAACCGACTGAGCCACCCAGGCGCCCCTGTAATGTTTATTTTTGAGAGAGAGAGAGAGAGAGACAGAGCGTGAGCAGGGGAGGAGCAGAGACAGAAGGAGACACAGAACCTGAGGCAGGCTCCAGGCTCTGAGCCCTCAGCACAGAGCCCGACGCGGGGCTCGAACTCGGGAACAGCGAGATCGTGACCTAGGCCGAAGCCGGACACTTAACCAACTGAGCGCCCTAGGCGCCCCTGATTACATCTGAGAGTAAAGGTACCTTGTAATTCATCAATGAATGTAGTCCATAAGCTCCTATAAGCCATGGCACGTTGTACTCACTTACCAATTCATGCCAGGAGACAAGGCACGATTAAATTTAGGAACTTGACAAAGTATTTTATTGAAGGTATCGACTTGAAGCAAATGCCCATGCAAGATGACACAAATCTGCATTTTAAACAATTTACCCTTTGTTCTCAATGCATTGGGAAACTTGAATTCAATCTTTCTAACAGCCCGTAAATGCCACCGTGAAAACATTTACCGTCTATCTCCTTCATTTGTAGGCGGCGATAGAGAAAGACAACGGAAGTCACTTGGCTGGTGGGTGATTCCGTGGAATCAGAGCCCAGGTCTCATGCACCCCCAGCTATTATGCTTCCAGGAAGGTACTGCCCTTATCCATTACTCTCAGCCCTAACTAGAGAGAGACTCATCCTGGGAGCTGTGATAAACTGAGGCCAGCACGCTTTTATTTATATTTATGGCACCTTCCCACCTCTCCTGAGGTCTGTGACTTATGAAAGTACAGAATCAGCTTCTTTTCCCTCTTCCATGACCCCTTATTGTTCCAGTAAACTCCGGAGGGGAACTTATAATGCCTTATGCTGGGCCGCGTGCAAGGACTTCACAGAAGAATCACACACTGTTCCTCCCCACAGACAGCTCTCAGTTAATGATGAGGGGGACCAAGTGGGCAAAGAGAATGTCAATAAAATGCAGAAGTGCTGTGAGAAAGTTGTGAAGGGAATGATGTGACAACATATATACAGCATGCTGAATTCCACCTAGTGACGAGGAGAGAATTCCCGTTAGAGAAACCAGGTGGATTGGATCTTTTGGGAAGACAAATTGGATAAGAGAACGAGGAGAGAATTCTATGGAAATGGGGTGAATAAAGTCACCTTCACGCATGTGATTTTGGGGGAAAGTCCCTGGTAGTAGGAGAGGCCACAGATGGAAATACTAGAGAGATCTGAGCTGGGAGAAGGAGGTTGGGACTGGATTATGCAGATTTATGCATAATACTAGGATTTTGACACAACGTGATGCTAATAATGAGAAGCCAACGATGTTAATCAAGTGGGCTGGAACAGTAATGATGGAAAGATTAAATGAGTATCTAGATGACTGACTGACAGAATACGGCAACGACGTGGAGAATGAAGGGTTAACATGAGTGAGACAGGAGAGCAGGCCACACCAGCTGTCTTCTCCCCACAAAATATCTAGACGCCTGTCCGGGACTGGAAGTCGCTCTGGGAAAGCTCGGTATTCTGACCAGGAAGATCCCACCCCGGGGTGGAGCACAGCATGGAGACTTACTTACCTCCCATACGGGACTGTCTAGTGCGTCAGCTTAGCTGAGATGTCTGGGGGTGGCTGGGAGCAAAGGAGCAGGACGGGGGCTCTCAGTGTCCACCAGCGGCAGACGCCGCTGCCCCAGTGGCCCACACTGCGGGACCCTCCAGCTCCTACGACACCACAGACGACCTACAGCTCTCACAGCGGAGGACCCCATAGTGTTGGCTGGCACTGACCCGGGAGGCCTGCTCTGTAGAGGACGTGGCAGCTTTAGCAACTGAGGGGGTCAACGCCATCGCCGCCGCTCATGCCCTAGAGAGAGAGATGCTACCACACCCTCCAAGAAGGAGCTGCCGGCCTGAGCCGCACACACGTCCTGGCCCACCACCTGCACCTCCTCCGTGTGCACCAGGCTTCAGAGCCATGCCCCGTGGCCGCGCTGCCATACTTTTGCTTCAAAACCCGGCCCCATGGGTGCTCCACGTACTCGTGTCTTGGGCACTGGACCCACCATGGCCACGAGCTAGGTAAGCCCAGAGCCGCTGCCACTCTACGAGTCCTCACTCTCCAGAGCCCATGGCTGCCCCATCAACACGCACACACCAGACATCAGTGTCATCTGTGAGGGTGCCCTGTGAGCCAACCTGGGGCCAAGGAGGACCCTCTTGCCGTGACATACCTCCTAGTTGAAAAAGAGATCAGCAGGGGTGCCTGGGTGGCTCAGTTGGTTAAGCGGCCGACTTCGGCTCAAGTCATGATCTCGGGGTCCGTGAGTTCGAGCCCCGCGTCAGGCTCTGTGCTGTCAGCTCAGAGCCTGGAGCCTGTTTCAGATTCTGTGTCTCCCTCTCTCTGACCCTCCCCCATTCATGCTCTGTCTCTCTCTGTCTCAAAAATAAATAAACGTTAAAAAGAAAAAAGAAAAAGAGATCAGCAGCCATCACCACTGAAAACCTCAACAGCCCCTGACATAGCTGTAGGCACACATAACCTTGGCACTGAGGATCCCCGCAAGCTTCAAAGACTCTGACCTCAGCTGACCGAAACACCGCTGGTCCTTTCCTGGAGCAGGAGTCGTCACAGTCTACCTAGCTGGCACCCTCACTCCCACCCACAGGTGAATGTCTTTCCCCATGAAACCAGTCTATAAAGTCAGTCAGAGGGGACCACTCCTTCAAATATGCAGACATCAATACAAGGCTGTAAGAAACATGAAAAATCAAGGAAATACGTCACCACCAAAGGAACACGATAGTATTGCACCACCCAGACACAAAGAAATGGAGATCTACAAATTACTGGATAAAGAAATAATTCAAAACAATTGTTTTAAGGGAGCTCAGCAACCTACAACTAAACAAAATCAGGTAAACAGTACATGAAAAGTGGAGATACCTAAGAGAGATAGTGAAATGGTAAAAATAAATCAGCAGAAATTCTAGAGCTGGAATACAATCAATGAAATAAAATAAAATGCAATAAAAAGCATCAGTAACAGATTTGATCAGTCAAAAGAAAGCATCTGTGAACTTCAATACAAGGCACTTGAAATTAT
The DNA here is from genome assembly GCF_028749965.1 of Puma concolor. Taxonomy (NCBI): domain Eukaryota; kingdom Metazoa; phylum Chordata; class Mammalia; order Carnivora; family Felidae; genus Puma; species Puma concolor. The sequence goes on along the minus strand of NC_141677.1, from coordinate 2,064,420 downwards.
CCAAAGGGAAAAAAGATCACACACACACACGTACACACACATACACACACACACACACACACACACACACACACACACACAAAACAAAAAGAGCAACGAAAGCAGAAAGGATCCGAGAATTATGGAACATCATCAGGTATAACAATATTGACATTGTGGGAGTCCCATGACAAGTAGAAGGGAGAGACAGAAAGCATATTTAAAGAAATAATTGCTGAAAACTACCCAAATCTGGGAGAGATATGGATATCCAGGTACTCAAAACTCATAGTCCCCATACACTTCAACTAAAAGAGAACTTCATCTAGACACATTATTAAAGTAAAATAAATAGATAAATAAACCTGCCAAAAATCAAAGACAAAGAGAGAATTTTGAAAGCAAAAACAAAACAAATGAAGCAAAACAAAACAAAACCAACAACAACAACTCATCTCTTACAATGACATCCCCATAAGGCTACCAGCAGATTTCTTAACAAAAAGCTTGCAATCAGGAGAGAACAGCATGGGATATTCAAAGCATTGAAAGAAAAAAACTGCCAACCAACCATATTTTACCTGGCAAAGCTCTCCTTCAGAAATGGAGAAGAACACATTTTCTCAGATAAGTAAAAGCTGAGGGAGTTCATCATCACTAGAACTGCCTTATAAAAAATGATAAAATGAGTTCTTTAAAAGGAAATTAAAGGTTGCTAACTAGTAACATAACATATGAAAGTATAAAACTCGGGGCGCCTGGGTGGCGCAGTCGGTTAAGCGTCCGACTTCAGCCAGGTCACGATCTCGCGGTCCGTGAGTTCGAGCCCCGCGTCAGGCTCTGGGCTGATGGAGCCTGTTTCCGATTCTGTGTCTCCCTCTCTCTCTGCCCCTCCCCCGTTCATGCTCTGTCTCTCTCTGTCCCCAAAATAAATAAACGTTGAAAAAAAAAAAATTTAAAAAAAAAAAAAAAAAGAAAGTATAAAACTCTCAGGTAAAGCTAGGTATAGATTCAAATTCAGAATATTCTAGCCCTGTAATGGGGGTGTGTGAATCAGATCACTCTAAGTATAAAGGTTAAATAACTGAAATATTAAAACTGTACAGACAATATTTTTAATGGATATACATGATAAAAAGATGTAAACTGTGACATCAAAAACATAAAGTGTGGAGGAATGAGTAAAATGACAGCTTTTGTATATGATCGAAGTTGTAAGCTTAAAAAAGTTAATATAAAATGTTTATATAAGCCTCATGGTAACCACAAAGCAAAACCCTATAGTAGATATACAAAAGAAAAGAATAAATCAAAGCATACCACCATGGAAAATCATCAAATCAGAAAGACAGCAAAAGAGGAACAAAAGAATAAAAGAACTACAAAGTAGCCAAAAAATAATTAACAACGTGGCAGTAGTAAGTCTTTCCTTATCAGTAATTAAATGAAAATGAAATAACGTCTCTAATTAAAAGACACAATGCATGGATGTGCCACAAAAAACAGCACCCAACCCTATGCTGCACATAGAGAATCACTTCAGCTTTAAAGACAAAGACACACATAGGCTGAAAGGATATGGATAAGACATTCCGTGCAAACCAAAAGCAAAACCAAAAGAGAGCAGGGGTACCTATATTTGTACCAGACAACATACACTTTAAGTAAAAAACTGTTCGTGGGGTGCCCAGGTGGCTCAGTCGGTTGAGCGTCTGACTTTGGCTCAGGTCATGATCTCTCAGTTTGTGAGTTCGAGCCCCTCGTCGGGCTCTGTGCTGACAGCTCAGAGCCTGGAGCCTGCTTCGGATTCTGTGGATCCCTCTATCTCTGCCCCTCCCCCGCTCATGCTCTCTCTGTCAAAAATAAATAAACATTAAAAAAATTAAAAAAAAAACTGCTTCTAAAGACAAAAAAGTCATCATACAATGATAAAGGAGTCAATTCATACAGAGAATAAAATAACTGTAAATATATCTGCATCCAACATCAGAGGCCTTAAATATATTAAGCATATATTAACAGATTTGAAGGCAGAAAGAGACGGCAATGCATTAACAGCACTGAACTTCAACATCCCACTTTCAACAAGGGATAGACCATCCAAACAGAAAATGTATACGGACATACTGGATCTAAACTACATTTTAGACTACATGGACCAAACAGACATATCCAGAACATCCCATCCTAAAGTAGCAGAACCCACATTCTTCTCAAGTGCATACCAGGCATTCTCTAGTATATATCATATGTTAGGTCACAAGAAAAGTCTTAACAAATTTAAGAAGAATAAAATCCCATCAAGTGGCTTTTCCAACCTCAAGGGTATGAAATTGGAACTAAGTAACATGAGAAAATCTGGAAAATTAGCAGATGTGCGTAAATTAAATAACACTCCTGAATAATCAAAGAGGAAATTGAAAAATATGTTGAGACAAATGAGAATAAAAACAACACACAGAAACATACGAGATGAAGGAAAAGCAGTTCTAAAAGGGAAATTCATAGCAATGAATGTTTAAAGACAAAGGAGAGATCTCAAACAGCCTAACTTTTCACTTCAAAGAACTAGAAAAAGAACAAACCAAGTCCAAGATTATCAGAAGAAGACAATAACAAAGAGCAGAGCAGAAAAATTAAATGAAATAGAGACTAGAAAAATAGAAAAGTTCAATGTAACTAAGAACTTCTTCTCAAAAAGATCATAAGATTGATAAACCTTTAGTTAAACTAAGAAAAAAGAGAAGACTGAAATAAAGGCAAAATTAAACCAGGAGACATGTAACGGGTATCTCAGAAACATAAAGGATTTTAAGAGACTATTAATGAATAATTTATACCAACAAACTGGATAACATAGAAGAAATGGATAAATTCCCAGAAATATACAACCTACTAAGACTGAATCATGAAGAAATAAAAAACTGAATATACCTACAACCAGTATGAATGAGTAATCAGAAGTCACCCAACAAAAAAGGCTCAGGACCAGATGGCTTCATGGGTGAACTCCACCAAGCATTTTAACAAGAACTGGTGTCAGTCCTTCTCAAACACGGAAGAGGAGGGAACATCCCCAAACTAAAGTGAACATGGGGGTATGGATATCACTGTGAGATCCTGACTCCTGGGAGTCGAGAGACGAGAGACGGTTCTGTTCCCACCAACGCATTTCCAGTCTTTCACTGGCTAGTTAATATCAGATCCTTTCTAACATGAGTGTATTTCAAACTCTGGATATTCATAACTAATTGATACATTATATATAATATATACATATACACCTACATGTTACCCAGATATTTTGTACATAGTTGTATGTAATATTATAACGCACACAATATTTGGGTGACTTTCTTTTATGAACTTATGTTCATTTTCCAAATGCTTCATAACGGGCTATTCCCAAAGGTAAAAATTAAATCTTACCTGATTATAAACAGGGGCAATGCTCATATATGCAAAACAGGTGAGGGAGATTTTGTACTTTTTCAGATGACCTTAACCAACCCAACTTTATCGCACCGTCACTGTATGAAAAGGACACTACACCGTTTGTCAAGAGATGTGGCGTGCAATGGCCGCTTTGAGATCACTGTGAGCGTGCGTCTGCACTAGGCTTTCGACCTTGGTCTTTCTGTCTGTAAGGAGGTGTCAACACACCTGCCCTAACATCCTCACGGCTCTCACAGTAATCGTGTGGGTGATGTAGGGAAAAGTGATTTATCGACTGTAAACTTCTGCTACTGAAAGTTGTACCCACTGTTCAGACCTTTATATCTCCCCGTATACCCAACCAATGGAATCTAAATCAAAAGCATCTTCCTTTACGTACATAAAGATATTGTATATTGTCATCACATATTTAAGCCAGATGTTCAGTGTCCATAACATGATGTACACAAGATGAGTATGTATGAAATTCTTTAGCCATTTAATCATGCTATCTCTACAGTATGACAGTATGCTTATGCCCAAGCGTATGTGTGATATTGTAAATAATTCATGAAATAAACTAACATTTTGCACTGTAAATAATCTTGCTGTTCTGCACAGAGGCTTCTTGTGCAGGACCGCTCTGAGAAATCACGGCTCTGTAAAACTAAGAGTTGCGAAATAAACGTCAATCATACTTTGTTAACTGATACAGAAGTAAGTTGGAATGCCTCTGTAAACAATATTTAACTTGTCCTAATGAGGTGCAAAAAAAGCTCAAACTAACTTTTTAAAAAATTTTTAAAAATGTTTTTGTATTCATTTTTGAGACAGAGAGAGACAGAGCATGAACAGGGGAAGGGCAGATAGAGAGAGAGGGAGACACAGAATCCGAAGCAGGCTCCAGGCTCTGAGTCGTCAGCACAGAGCCTGACGGGGGCTCGAACTCACAGACCGTGAGATCATGACCTGAGCCGAAGTTGGACTCTTAACCGATTGAGCCACCGAGACGCCCCTCAAACTATCTTTAAATAACAGGCCAAACAGAATAGACTCTTCAAGCATTGTGCACTTTATACTGAAAACCTCCAGAGGTATCTCTTAGGTGACCATAAACACCAAAAACAAACGAGCAAAATCCTTAGTCTGAACTTCTCACTTGGAGATGCCATGGCCAACTCTACATCAGAAGGGAGTTGCGAGCTCTAAACATAAACCCTGCAAGGCCACACGGTCAATTTCAGGGGCTCCCCAAAAGTGAAGGAAAAGCAGTGCAAGTGTGTTTAACAAACCCACGTTTTCCAGATAACTTTAATGTATCCAAAAGAGGTCCATTACACTTGTTCTGTTTAAAAGGAAACTTCTTAATTGGAACTAAGTCATTCATTATTCACTGTGATACAGGTTTATACCCTTAGGGTCCATGTGATCATTCACATGTTTGGCTGACAGAAGGGGAAAAAGCTATTCTAATGGCTGAGCTTAGCTCTGACTCACTGGTTTTTATCTCCCTTAACTTCCAATCTCAGTTACAGATGGTGTTAAAGCTGGGGGAAACAGCATTTTGGGAGATGGGTAGGGAGAAGAAGTACAAGTCATTCTGAGTTGCTGAGGCTCTCATTAAATATGGCAAGCCACTTCCAATCCGAGAGCTACTGAAATGAAGGGCTGAGGCTTTTCTGTTGTATTTCCTTGAAAGCATAAAAGGCCCTGCTCAGAATCCAGCAGTCAACCTCCTGAATGGTGTGATTAGACATTTCTTTTGACAGTGCTCAATGACGACTCAATCATGCCCCCAGAGTGAGCCTTGCACATCATCGAAGTGTCTAATGATCTGAGTGTTTTGGGGTAACAACAACCCACATGCTAAATAGTTTGCCAGAAGTCCATCATTACGACATCTAAATGGAGCACTTGGGTGTTTGTCTGACGTACACAAATCTACTATGGAGAAAGAAGTGAAATTATTCCTAAGAACTTCATGCAAGTTACCAGAAGAGAAGATATTCATGAATAATAAAATGCACATTTGTAGAATCAAGGAATGCCAGTGGTGGAGGAAATATTTTAGGTCATTTAAATGTCTTTGCATTTTTTGAATTTGCAACTGAAAGTCGGAAATTGTAAAAGGCTAATGCAAGATTAGACAGATAATAGAAGACGCGGCTGAGCATGAGTACAAACATCTTAATTCAGATTTTTAAAAAGTTTCTATCATGCCAAAGCGATTCCTGGAAATTAGAATTAAATGATGTCCAAAAGATGCATTCCCCAAAACAAGAATTTGAGGGTACTATTGCATGTAACGTTATATTGTTTAATCAGTTGTGTATGATACTATTAGAAGAAAATCAGATATTCCAAAAAAGGTTCTCATCACCCCCTGGGATACTGAACCTCTGTGCTAACCTAAAACTTTCAAAACACGGAGTTTGACTTAAGGCGAATGACATACACAAAGGACTTTGTTGCGTTTCTGAAAACCTATCAAACCAGCCAAACATAAGTATGTGTCTCAGCTTCTAGTACGGTATACAAAATGGCAGATTTGTGCCAATGGCAAAATATTAAAATCAAAGTAAGAAATCTTGGTGTCTCATCCGAGCTCTGCCAGTCCATGTCTCTATAACCTACAGTAATTCACTTTAACTCTTTAAACATCACTTTTAATAAATCTGCATGGTTCCCGTATGATTTCAAGGAATTCAAGTATTCACACTTTACACTTTAAAACCACCACCTAAGTTGCATTTTTAAACAAGCTATGGGACGATGCCCTCACGCTATCGCATCACAGTAGTTTCTCTCTGGAGGGAAAGCCAAGATTCTCCCACACTGACTACATTCCCCAGAATTTTCCTGGCTCCCCCACACAGGTCTTGTTTAAGCCGTGACAAGTTCTGTTTCATGTGGCCCAGCTGCCTTCTCCTTCCCCTCTAACCTGAGCTGCAGGTGAAGACAATTCAGGGCTCAATGGTCTGCATCCTTGAAGGGAGTCGGTGGCCTCCAGCCTTTCTCTGGCCGCCACCGTACCACCCAGGGTTCCCGTGAACCTTCTCACCAGATTTTGGGGGCACCACAGAGGCAGCACCAACAAAAAGCAGAATTGGGATATACACTACTTCTATGCTTTGGAATATGCGCCCCATCTTATAATATGCGAGCCAACAGTTCAACCTCCAAACAGGTATGCTCTCTACCAAACAAGTCCATCCCGCCCGTTTGCCCACAGGATTTGGCGGAAAGCACACTGTAGCGCACGGCGTGCACAGAGGATGATCATTTGTGATAACTCTGACAAGGATCTCTCGTTCTCCTTCTGCTCTCCTGAACGTGCAGGTGGTCTCCAAACTACGTGTCGAAGAGTCTGCAAAACTTCTTATTCTTAGTCCCTAAAATTATATTCTTCTTCCCGATCCTCTAGAAAGTCCTACTCAAGTAGCTCCAAGCTGAATGGAAAAGACACGCGTTACTCCAAAGACAAATGTTAACGCAGGTTTCAATCATTAAATGTATTTCCCGCCCGTTACTGATATAAGCGGTAAGTAACCAAGTCATGCTACATATTTCTATTCCAATAGGAAAATAGAACAGAAAGAAAAAAGAAAAGTAATTTTAAAACTTTTTTTACCACTGAAGTTTTATTTCAATTTGAAATGCCGAAGGTGTATTATTTAACAGTCAAGAAGTGTATAGTAAACTTATCTCTGGGTAGATATTACCTAAAACAGGGATGTATGATTTCCTAAACTCATCTTGGAAAAGAGACCAGCAGACAGAAGGAGCCCATCTTTGCAGGGATCGTAATGAATTCAAACACACTCATTAATTTTATAGCAGTTCATTCGGTTTCACGGAGAAACATAAAAAGGTCTATCTTACGGGAAAGAACACCCAGGAGCTACCTGGATGCTTGAGGAGAAGGAATTTGTCCCAGTGTTTGAAATGCATGGGTGATAAAGCAAGGCATGGAGATATTTTTGTTAGACAGTTCCGTTCTCATACATCTTCTGTAACAGAAATGACCTACAGTAAAGTAACTCACAATACCCTCTCTTCTGAAGGTGATTTCCACATAAAATTTGAACACAACTTTAAATAGCCATTACTAGGATATGAATTTGAATGACCTTTAAAGGAATAATATTTTCTGCTGATGTTAAAAGTTTGCTAATATCTATTTTGCTAAAAGTGGTTTGGTCACTGTTCCTGTATGATCAACCCCAAACCATCACGTTTACATGAGCCAAAATGCTTAATTTGTTTGTAATAATCATCCCTAGGGAATTCTATAGCTTTTCATCAAGTTTGACTTAATAAGCAGCACTATATGAGTCATACCAAGAGACTGTGACAACCAAGGCTTTCTTGGTAGGATGACATAATGTCCAATTAATAACATCTGATTAAAATACACAAGATGTCTTATACAAATAAAAGCAAAGTATGCCTTTTTTTTTTTTAATTTTTTTTTTCAACCTTTATTTATTTTTGGGACAGAGAGAGACAGAGCATGAACGGGGGAGGGGCAGAGAGAGAGGGAGACACAGAATCGGAAACAGGCTCCAGGCTCTGAGCCATCAGCCCAGAGCCTGACGCGGGGCTCGAACTCCCGGACCGTGAGATCGTGACCTGGCTGAAGTCGGACGCTTAACCGACTGCGCCACCCAGGCGCCCCGCAAAGTATGCCTTTTATTTTTTTTTTACATTTATTTATTTTTGAGAGACAGAGCACAAGTGGGGGAGGGGCAGAGAGAGAGGGAGACACAGAATCCGAAGCAGGCTCCAGGCTCTGAGCTGTCGGCACAGAGCCCGATGTGGAGCTCGAACCCACAAACCATGAGATCGTGACCTGAGCTGAAGTCAAACGTTCAACCGAGTGAGACACCCAGGTGCCCCTTTTTTTAAAAAAAAATTTTTTTTTTTACAGGGCATGCCTTTTAAAACAACATGAAATAGGGGCGCCTGGGTGGTGCAGCTGGTTAAGCGTCCGACTTCAGCCAGGTCACGATCTCGCGGTCCATGAGTTCGAGCCCCGCATCAGGCTCTGGGCTGATGGCTCGGAGCCTGGAGCCTGGAGCCTGTTTCCGATTCTGTGTCTCCCTCTCTCTCTGCCCCTCCCCCGTTCACGCTCTGTCTCTCTCTGTCCCAAAAATAAATTAAAAAATGTTGAAAAATAAATAAATAAATAAAACAACATGAAATAATTTCCCTTTTATAGGAAGCCTTCACATTAAAGTGGAGCATAATATAATTTGAACTGTTCGACAAATAGTCATTAGCTAATTGGTCAATTATTTGGAAAATTATTCAAAGATCAGATATCTATAAATATCTTATATTACGATTAACTCAGGCTATAATGCAACATAAAACAAAACTTAAAAATAAAAGACATAAATGTGAACATTCAAATAATTAAAACAGTAAAAAAGCTCTTTAGGCAAATCATGAAAAGGCAAAAGTAATGGAAATACTGATAGATCAGACATAAAACTCTAAACAATAAATGCATTCAAATATACCATCAAAAGTTAAAGGTGTAAAATTGTGAAAAAGAACAATAAGGAATAACAAATCAATCATTAGGAAAACGTCAAAACTGCATGAAATCATTTCAAAAATAGAGGTATATAAATTAAAAATTGTCATATATTTTTTAATCGTTTAGCATTTATTTGTTTTTAATTTTTTTTTCAACATTTATTTATTTTTGGGACAGAGAGAGACACAGCATGAACGGGGGAGGGGCAGAGAGAGAGGGAGACACAGAATCGGAAACAGGCTCCAGGGTCCGAGCCATCAGCCCAGAGCCTGATGCGGGGCTCGAACTCACGGACCGCGAGATCGTGACCTGGCTGAAATCGGACGCTTAACCGACTGCGCCACCCAGACGCCCCATTTTAGCGTTTATTTTTGAGAGAGTGAGAGAGATGGAGGGTGAGTGGGGGCGGGGCAGAGAGAGACAGAGACACAGAATTCAAAACAGGCTCCTGGCTCTGAGCTCAAACCCAGGAACCAGTGAGATCATGACCTGAGCTGAAGTCAGATGCTTAACCCACTGACCACCCCCCCAGGGGCCCCCTAATTATCATATATTTAAAGTCAATCTCCCCACTAAAAAGACAATGTAAAACAGTAAAAAAAATCTGGAAAATATGTTCCTGAGTGAAAGTGCAAACTGCTTCCTTTCTTCATATATCCTTTAAGCCAATAATTTTCTACCCCTGGAAATAGAGAAGAAGAACATATTTGAGGATATGCACAGAGACATGTGAGATTGTTCTAGAAGCAATCTTTATAGTGCTACAAAATGAACGCGCCATGAAGGGGATTAGGGAGGACGAAGGTGGGTGGTGACAGATGTAACATGGAGCCACCACGCCACAAGGGAGGGCTTCCCTCCCTGCAGCAAAGGTGTCCTACTCTTTCTGAATCTCCCATCCTTTCAAAAGAAGAAAATTCCAAAAATCCTCAACGTGCAAGCATTGACAGTAAAGTCAACTTTTAAAAAGCTGTGAACAGTAACAATAAACCACATCACCGGGTCTAACTCAGCCTGATTCTGGGTTGTGACCCTGGATGACAGAACCACATAATGTTGGTAAAACCACCGTGTGACAGGAAACTGTTGCCATAAAAATGTTCAGAGTAAACGTACAAATGACAAAAGCAGTCTATTCTACTTAAAGGAAAAATGAGGCTGACAAGGAACCCCAGGCCACTGGAAATTAGCAAGGACATCCTTCGGTGGTAGAACTGATGACGTCTTTTCCCTTCTGCAGTTTTCGAGATTTCATTATCGGGATGTACTATTCTGCAATTCGGGAGCGGGCGGAGAGAAAAGAGCATTCTGAGGGATACAGAAGTTTTCACTGAGGAGCCGAGGGTGTCCCAGTGAAACCTCACCTCGGCGTCAGCTGGTGAGCGGCAAGAAAGTGGTTGCTGGAGCCTGGGAAGGCACCCCAGGAGCCCCGGCAGTGAGATGCTGAGGACACAGCGGACTGAGGCAGCCCAGGACATAGAGCCCCACCTGGTAAAGGTCTCCGGCCAGAAAGCACAGGTGAGAATACAGAACAGCAGTACCATACGACAGCTGATGCCTGCACTGGGGAGGGGTGACAAGGAACAGATGACCTTGGGAATGAGCCCCAGTCTGCAAGCAGCAGTGAGATGAAATACGTCCCACAGAGATCACTGTCTGAGATGCACTCTCATTCTCTTCCCTCCCAAACAGGGGTGTTTCTTACCTTTACGTATTTGTCCCCGTGTCCTATCATACACTGAATGTGACGGAGAGGGGACAGACTTTAGCTGCAAGTTCTAGATCGAGAGGAGACCCCCGTGCAGAGACTTAGACTAAGAAGACGCACGTTACTAATACTTCTCCAGTCAAAAGGTGTAATCACTCCACTTGCTGGAAGCAATGAAAGACTCTAATGTAACAGGCAATGTGTTCATGAGAGCCCAATAACGTGCCCAGACTTTTGCTGTTGAGAAATACAAAAAAAGCAAATTGCTATTCGGTAGATCAAGGAGTGTCAGCAGAATCACATCATCACACGCCTCACCGGCACAATCAGAGGGTTCCAGGCAGGCAACCCCCCGCACTTACGATCCCTTTCCAACAATGACCGCGTGAACGTTCACAGAAATCGTACTGATCCCATATTGTTTTAGAGTGAAATTGTCCAAGAACTTCTCCGGTGCTCTCTTTTAATTCTTATCCTCCTAGTTTTCTGATAATGACCATTTAAATTGGGAAAGCACCAACTGCATTACTCCCTTCCGTTCGGAGTGAAGTGAGCAGGACACTTTGGCCACAGATCTAAGGCCGAAGACTTCACCTGAGACACAACTCTCTCTCTCTCTCTGAGTAATCAGCTTTTAGAACTGAACACAATTCTAAGACGTTGTTTTCCTTCTAAACTTTTAAGTTAATTCTATTCTAACTTTTAATCGATGCTACTGAGTAGTAAAAAAAGCCTGAAGGCCACAGTTTTGTTCTGAAAAACAAATGAAGAAAGAAAGGCGGGTAACCCTAATGAAATCAGGATAGAATGTAGAGTCTGAACAAAAAAAAATACAATTATTTCTAATAACTGTGCTTTCATTTCAGATCATTTTCAACAAGTGTAATAATACAGAATAAATACAATTCCAGGAGAAAGCCAGGTTGCTTTTTTTAATTGAATTGCTTTTTATTTATTTATTTTTAATTGTAGGTGCTGAAAGAGATGTTGAACGCCCACAAACCTGCTGTTAATCTGTTTTGTTTTGTCGTGTCATTTAAAACCGAATTAGTCATTCACTATGAAAATTCTCTTAGGTAAAACTTTTTCAGGGACCTTTCACAAGAATTAGGTCAGGTGTTATTTGTAGCTTTTTGTCTGGGAATCTATTCACCTAGAGCTGGAAAATGTAATTTTCCTAAGAGTGTCCAAATAGCAAAAACAAGTGAACAACTGTGACTGTACTTTCACTTAAGTATATAAAAATACATGTTTTCCCTTTCGGGATCATGACAATCACTTTTATTCTAGAAGACAGTATCTGTATACACACAAAGTATATATATATATATATATATATATATATATATATATATATATATATATACATACACACACACACACACACACACACACACACATATACTGATACATATCTGATATACTTTTCTACTGTTTCCTCCCAAACACTAGTTGTACATGTTTGCCTTTCAGCAGCCCGAGCTGTGTGTCAAGCATGGCCATAAACGTGTTTCTTGAATCATCTCATTAAAGCCTTGCAATACTCATGAGGTCCTAGCACTGAGGAAACTGGCATAAAAGCTTTAAGAAAAAATGTCCAGTTTCAAGAGCAACTAAACATCAGAGCCCAGGAGCCCAACCAACCTTCTACCATTAACCACTGTTGTTTGTACTGATGGAGAAAAGGTCCAGGGGAGATGATCCCCCCAGGACCCCTGGTGTGCTGAACGATGTTCGCCCTCCAGTAGCCCCAGCTGGATGAACCCACATAAAAAGAACATGATTGGGGCACCTGGGTGGCGCAGTCGGTTAAGCGTCCGACTTCAGCCAGGTCACGATCTCGCGGTCCGTGAATTCGAGCCCCGCGTCAGGCTCTGGGCTGATGGCTCGGAGCCTGGAGCCTGTTTCCGATGCTGTGTCTCCCTCTCTCTCTGCCCCTCCCCCGTTCATGCTCTGTTTCTCTCTGTCCCAAAAATAAATAAAAAACGTTGAAAAAAAAAATTAAAAAAAAAAAAAAAAGAACATGATTAACGTGATGACTGCAGAATCGGGAAAAAGACTTTGGAGTGCACTTCGTAAAACAGGAGCTCAACAGAGTTTGGAATGAAGGTAAAAATTAAATACGGGAAAACAATAAAGGATCGTAAACATACTCTGTTAACATGATGCAGGTAAAACTTTCTTTTCAGAAAAAGCTGTTTCTACCTTACAAACAAGGCGCCCACATATGGTGATATTGAACCCAACATCCCATGTTCCTTAAATGCTGAAAATAAAAATTTCCTTCATAAAGCACATGAAGGAAAAAAAAAAAAGTAGTCATACAATGTTAACTTCGAAAAACACAAAACACAGACTTGTAAGGAAGGGCAGCATTTTCTCGTTTGTTAACATAAGAAGTGTAAAAATGTATCCAAATAGAAAATTTTCAAAGGAAAACTGCTGCTGCCAATGGTCACAATCTGCTAGATGCAAACTTAGCAAAGTCCACCAGAAGCAGTAAAACTGTGGCTGGCCGTATGTGGGAAACCGTCAAGAGCCCTCAGAGCGCAGGATTCAAGAACATAGAACCTGGGGTCTTGATTCAAATTCTCTCTCTTCTTGGGTGTCTTTGGTCAAAGGTCTTCACTTTCCTGAGCATGCATTTTCTCATTGATAAATTGGGAAAACAATAAGATTATGAAGTCAGAAGCCTTAAAGGAGTTAGTAAATGTAAAGTTCTTGAAACAACAACAGGCACAAAATAAACTGCTACGTAATTCATTGTTATTTTTGCTAATCTGTATTATCTATTTTTTTTAGTCTAAGCATAGTTATCTTATGAAGATAAAGATATTACATATTTTTTAATTTCTAAAATGCTTTTTTGACTACTCATCATGCAGAAAAATATAGCTTTCTAGAAGAATAGTATTTAATGTAGAAGTTATACATAATATTTATTTTACAAATACTGGAATGCCATAATTTTTAATCAGTTTAAAGCTCATAAGTCCTCATTGGCCAACTTTTTATTAATTTGTTAAATGTCTGCCTAGCGCAATTATTCTTTCATCGGATGTATTCCTAAGCATACAGTCATTTTTTCCCCACTAGAAAGATGAGTCAAAGTGTTACTGCTCTCCTCCGCTCCACCATTTTTGCTAATTAATATGCTCCTTCCTAAGAATATGTTCACAATTAATGCAGACTCACTGCGTTTTTACCAAATTTAATCTGCTATTTTTGGAAACAGAATGTTTACAAGTGAATTTGTAATTCCTTCACACATGCCAAATATCATCAGGATGTCGTGGCCAGATGGGTTCTAAATGCCAACAGAAAACCAATTTCTTGAGCTAAGTACACACGATATGTTTTAGATTGTGAGTAACTGGGAAGTTTGGTGACTGTGGGCATTCTTTAGAAATTGTGTGTGTGTGTGTGTGTGTGTGTGTGTGTGTGTGTGTGTGTTGTACATATCTGCACAGGGTATTATTTTTATACCTCCAGATACTAAAATATAGAATCAAATTATATTCCCTCACATTGTTACACAGTGATCAAGAAGAATATAATTACTTGTGCCCTAAAAGTTTACCATAATATGCTCAAGGAGCCAGCATAATATTTCTTAGACGAAACAGTATAACACCTGAAAAAAATGGAGTATTACATCTCAGGTTTATTGTAAATTCACAGCTAATATATAAGTTAGTCATAGTATGATAATAAGTTATTTTTTCAATTTTATTAATTTTTCAGGATTCAGCATCTATAGCACTTTAAACTGTATAAAATATAATGCAAATAATGATATCAACTCAACTTTATAACACTTTCACATCTAAAAGACCCTTTTAGGGTTGCCTGGGTGGCTCAGTTGATTGAGAGGCCGACTCTTGATTTCAGCTCAGGTCATGATCTCAAGGTTTCATGAGTTCAAGCCCCACGTCAGGCTCTGAGATGACAGCACGGAACCTGCTTGGGATTCTCTCTCTCTCCTCTCTCTCTCTCTCTCTCTCTGCCCTTCCCCACTTGTCCTGTCTCTTTCAAAATAAATAAACTTAAAAAATATTTTAAAGACCTTTTTAATAATTTTAAATTTTGTTTAACATTTACAAACCCATGTGAAGGAACACAAACTGTTATGCAGATCTTAATGTAATACATACTGCATTACCTAAAAATTGTTCTGAATAATATATACTTTGTTAATGTTACAAAATTATTTTTAAAATAGTAATACTGTTTCAAGCAGTAAAGAACTGTTTTAAAATACAGTAATTAGATTGCATTGTTCCATCAAGGGATTAAATCACAATACTGGTGAACACAAATAATCTTTACTCTTCTAAATATATTGAAAACTATCAGAAGGCACAGTACAAATAATAATTGAATAGATTTGGCCTCTGTGCATCAGCTGAGAGGGAAAATACGAACCAGGACCTTATGGACTTTTAACTTATACCCATCTAATTGTTAATTATCCTTTTAAAAATACTCTTAAAAAGGAATCTTGAATCAAACCATTAGATTAATTAATAATCGATTATTTAATTTCTCAGAAAAGTCTGTCCTTGGTAGTGGAGAAAGGACTTCAACGTGAAAAGGGAAAAATATGGCAATTGAAATGAAAAGTTCAATAGAAAAAATTTAATATGTATATATTCTGATATATACTATATATGTATTTCTTTTTTTATAGCTTTTTAACATTTATTTATTTTTGAGAGAGAGAGAGAGACAGAGAGAGATCGAGCATGAGCGGGGGTAGGGCAGAGAGAGAGGGAGACACAGAATCTGAAGCAGGCTCCAGGCTCTGAGCTGTCAGCACAGAGCCCGATGCAGGGCTTGAACCCATGAGCCGTGAGGTCGTGACCTGAGTCCAAGTCGAGTGCTTAACCGGCTGAGACACCCAGGTGCCCCTATACATGTATTTCTGAAACACATTACATATATAGGATTTGTTTATTGGTATCTGAAACATGTAAGAAGAAAAACAATACAAGAAAATAACTCTGAGAGCTTTTTTTTTTTTGCATGATTCTTAGTTAATTATCTTAAGTCAAAACTGACAGTTTTAATTCCTTTCTCTTCCTACTCATGGAAAGAATTCAGCACTGAAAAGAGGTGGGGATTTAAGGACTAATTCACAAATAAAAACAGTAGGAAAGTTAGAAAACATCTAAGGTCACATAAATCATTTCTAATGTTTTATTCATCTTTAAAACGGAAGCCAGTTTTTCTGTTTCACCCTAGGATGCAGTCCAGAAAAACCTCACTGTTCTTACATAAGTTGTAAGACATTTTAAAGAGTGTTGCTGACCAACCACAGCCATTTTGCTCTATACAGAACCAAGGAAATGTAATTCTTAGAAGACAATATGTTATGGTTTTAAGAATTAAAGAAAGAAATAAAGAATTTCTTTTCACCAGGAATAAAACATTTGGTTGTCATCCTCTGAAACAATTTCTCAAATGTCTTGCAAAAGAAGAAATGCACGACATTGGCAAACGTCCTCCCTCTCCTTCCAAAGACCATATGACTGGGCCCTGGGCGCTGGGACCTCTCTTGCGCCTTGGACTTGTTTTCTCTTCCACAGCTGTGTCTTCAGTTGTGACCCCTCTCACACACCTGGCCGATGGCAAACCAAGAAAGACAGGCACTGGTGTGCAGTCTACCTTTCTAACGTGCCCCTGGTCCCGGGATTCAATCTCCTGTTCCCTGGAGTTATGAGTATAACATTCTATTCCCCTGTCCAGATCTCAGTCATGTACTGAGTACTCAGTCATGCACTCAGTCACATGCTCACTCTTCCATGGGCCCTGGCACTCCAGACGTGAGATCACTGATACCCACAGACCCCAACCAGGTGGCAGAGCTGGCCTCCTATACCCACGAATGCGGTTGGCGAAGCTGTAACTGGTGGGATTTTTTGTCTAAAGACCTGAAAACTCCCCCTGCAAACGTGTTAGGATTTGGCTTCTTCTAGTGGTCCTCTATTAAAATGCAAGTGACTTGTTCAGGAGTCCATTACATCACTGACTGTGAATGGATTTTTTTCACATTAGCAGAGATGAATTTAAGGTAAACAGAGGTGGTATATGTAGAAGACAAGCCATTCTCATTTTAGGAATGTAAAACAGAGATGAGAATATATTGAACATGGTAGTTGATGAAAAAATATACAGTATCCGTGAAATCACTTCAAGAGATAATATCTTCCATTATATAGATATGAAGTCATTTATATAAGAACACAGAGGACAGTGGAGAAAATATAGGAGTCGTGGCTTCTAGGTTTTCTTGGAAACAGACTGGGAAATCTTTTTCTAAAAGGCTGTCCTTGGCGACAACGGGCACTAAGACCTAATAAATTGCATATTACTAGGAAAATAGTGTCAGAAAATTTATCGCTAGAGAAAAGTCCAATGGTTCCATTGGTACCTAAAGACGGTTCCAGGGTAGAATTAGGTAAAATATTATTCATCACAATAGCGCCACCATGTGGGCAATTCTCTCTCTCACCCCATGGGGAGAGGGGCTATGTAATAGAAAAAGAAGCTTCCAGAACTTCTAAGTCAAATCCTACATTTTTTTTTTTTTTTAACGTAGAAATCAACTGTCTTTGCTCTCAGTGATGCCATTATTTTACAAAATCTTAAACACGTGGCTGGAATCCTGGAGCATGTGGAACTGCATTTCTACCAACCTCTACCAATCATAACATCTGTGATTTGGGGCTCATATGAAGCAACACATACCTCTCTTATGTTAAGGTTGTCTTGCTAAGATTAAACTAATTTTGTGATCTCCTCCCCAGGTTTCCCACTTCTTATGGTGTCATCAACCGAATATCTAAAAACGCTGTTGGAGTTTCAACAAAAAACAAAAATATAACTCAACTCAAAAATTAACATGTAATTCATATTAATCTGTGCCGTAAATCACTTGAGAGGACATATTTTATTAAACATGCAAGCCGTATTTTTAAAAACTTTCAACAGGCACATAATTTAAAGTAGTCGACAACCAACATATGTACACAATTGAATGAAAGTGATTTTTTAAGGAAAATAAGCAAATACAATATCCTCTTCCTTTATCAATATGTGATGCTGTGCTTTTACAGTGCAAACTGTTTGTAGAGAGAGCGCTAAATGCTCATTAATGGGAAAACATGTTCTGCATGGGCAACATTGTATAGAAAACACAATAAAACACAGGAATGGGAACCTTGATACCAAAACACCAACAAACACCACACACATTGAAGATCATGCCAAAGAATGACCAGCTTGCTTTGTTTGGGAAGAGTGGGAAAAATGAAGAATTTCATGGAAATGCCACTTGCAAAAAAGATCTGAAAGAAATGGCCAATCTTTTCATGGGTTCAGTAGTTCACCAAACCTTTCCTTTGCTGTTACATCACCTTCGTGAGGTTTTATTAATGGAAATGGAGAGAGGAGACAAAACTGACTGTAGGGATTTTTAAGTTTACTTTCTCTTTTTCTAATTTCATGTAAGCTACCTGAATTACTTTGCCCTATTAGCAAAAATATATCTGTAAATATATGAAATAAAAAGATTAACATTTTAATACGTGTCCTCCCTCCACCTCCAGTGACCAAGAGATAAAGTTTACTGAGCCAAACCATCAGCACACTGAGTTTTTTAAAACCATAAAATCTCAATAATCCTAAAGCATTTCTATCACCTCAGTGGTTTGAATCTCCAAGGCCCACCATCCATAATTTCAAATCTACAAATGACAGAAGTTTGGTCTTTGAGAATAGCCATCTCATCACAGGACAGACGTGACAATAATGGCATTGATCATGGAAAATAAGGAAACTTCAAGAAGATGACAAATACTAGGAAAAATTTTCAGTTTACCAGGCAGGTATGATACCCTCCCTAAAAGCAAGTTCATGAACACTAAGCCTGTATATTTCACAAACTAATTCTTGAACTAGGAGAACTGGAATCACCCATGGTGTTAAACATGCAATTAACTGGATCCTCTTGAACAACTTTCTCATGTGTTTGGGGTCATAAATCTCCATTTTCATGCATTTAGGCACTAAAATTAGAGAAAAACTGTTTTAGACCCTGAGAGTGAAGAGTTTATTTGGAAGCCAGTAACCACAGTGGAGAGCTGTTTATGTTCTTGGGATTCCCAATTCTCTTTAAAGCATTTATCAAGTATCAAGCAAGGAGTCTTACCTTTGACATAAACCTGCTCGTGCAGATCTACAATAAGGCTGATTTGCTGATAATCCATCCTCTAATCACACACACACACACACACACACACACACACACACACACACACACCCCTCAGATTTAGCTTTATTCCTTCCCCTCTGCACTGCCCCATTCTACTCAAGTATAGCCCCTGTCCCCAGCTCAGTATTACCATCTCCCCACTGCCACCGTATTCTCCCCTACACACCTGGCTCAGCACAGAGGCTTGCTGAGTAACGAGTAACCAACACCTGCACAACATTTACTGCCAGGCATGAACATTCTGATTCAGCGCAACCCCAACTCAGCACCACCCTGTGAGAAAGAACACAGGAGTGACAGCCTAGTGCACGGAGGAGGGTTAGGTTCCCATCGGAAGCTACAAGTGTACAGGAGCAGGAGAAGAAGGCCCTACCGGGAACAGCTTATAGCAGGGATAACTTGTAGGTGGGAGATGGCGGTGTGGACTGAGGCTGGACCCCGGACCCTGTAGATGGGAGATGGCGGTGTGGACTGAGGCTGGACCCCAGACCCTGTAGATGGGAGATGGCGGTGTGGACTGAGGCTGGACCCCGGACCTCGTAGATGGGAGATGGCGGTGTGGACTGAGGCTAGACCCCGGACCTCGTAGATGGGAGATGGCGGTGTGGACTGAGGCTGGACCCCGGACCTCGTAGATGGGAGATGGCGGTGTGGACTGAGGCTGGACCCTGGACCCTGGACCTCGTAGATGGGAGATGGCGGTGTGGACTGAGGCTGGACCCCGGACCTCGTAGATGGGAGATGGCGGTGTGGACTGAGGCTGGACCCCGGACCTCGTAGATGGGAGATGGCAGTGTGGACTGAGGCTAGACCCTGGACCTTGCCTCTTTCTGATTTACAGGGCATCCTGGAATATACAGCATCCATGTGTGAGGAAGTAAATATACCCACCCACACCATTCTGTTCCCACAAACGAGATCAGAAAGGAAAGGCAACAACAGTCTTTCTACAGATGAGTATTGCAAGCTGGGAATACTGTTTCATTTATTTCACCGATTACCGTATGTCGACATGAAATCCCAGGCACTGATTTTCAATAAACCACCGTCTTAAAGTTAACTTACCTCTCTGGTTTCATCTGTGCATCCGAATTCTTGATGCACAAATTTTAATACTGACTTTTAAATTTCCCCACGGTCCAAAAATATTGTTTGCCAAAACATCAAGGGCTCTTTGTATCGTCTCGTGCAATCTCTATCATTAGTTAACATGCAACTGTAGGGATCGATTACACACACTATACACAAAATCGCACCACGCTGAATTGCACCCAAGATACTACTTCAGTCTTACCCCAAAATTACCTCTTTTAAGTAAAACAGACCAGGTATTTAAATAAGAACTTCAGGCAAGGTTGGAAACAGCGTAATGTTTCATCATTCCTGCAGATTGCAAAAGTGTTGTATTCTCTCTACACTCACAGGGCTTTGTTACATGGGCAGCATAGGGAAAGGGATGAAGGAAGGAAGGGAGGGAGGAAGGAAGGAAGGAAAAGGAAAGGAAACTACAATGTCCTTGACATCTTGCACTTTGAAAGCAGGAGAGCCCCCTTCCCAGTTTTTACATAATAACGCCAGCCTAGTCTCCACGCACTACATCTGGACATTAAGAAAACTTGCATGGGGAAAACTTTTGGGGGGAGGGGGGTATGAAGGTGATTTCTGAGCTGGACTGCAGTTGTCTGTAACACTGACATTCATTTCCCATAATTCTTGCCCACAGGAAACACATCCTTTAAGAAGCTGAATAAAATCAAGTTGGACCTTCTCAAGATCTGCAAGCTACCAACTTCCCAGGGAGGCTTCCATACCCCCAGCATCAAAAGGAGGCAGCGAGGCATTCAAGCGAGGAGCCCTGGAAGGCACTGCACCTTGAGGGTGCTGTGACTCTGGTGGCTCCTGAGCCCGAATCCGAACCGGGGAGGGCGCGGTGGGAAAGGAGGGAGAGGGGGAAGCCTAGGCTGCATGAAGCCCGACACCCTCTCGAAACCCGGCTGAGCGCTGGAACCCGGATCCCACCCCCTCGCCTACCTTCGGGCTCCCGGGGCATCCGCCGGCTCCCTCGCCTCTGCTCCCTCCGCAGCAGCGGGCACCGGATCCCGAGCCGCCGGGAGCTCGGGTCCCGCAGAGCTCCCGTGCCAAGCGCTTCTCTCAATGAGTTTCCGCGGGAGAGGAGCGGATTAAATCCAGCGTTCAGGCAGCAGCGTCCCGGAAGGTTCCGGCTCCTCCGGAGCGCGCCCGGCCAGCTCTGTGGCCCGGCCGAGGGTTCCCGAGCGCCGGCAGCAGCTCCGTGTCGCCGGCTCCGCCGCCGCCACACTGGGCGCCCCGCTCTTGGCTCACCGCGAGACGAGGAGGCCTGGCCGCGACCGCGCGGGGGCGGCGGAGGGTCTGGACCCACAGATTTTGTCGGGTACGGAACCGAAAACTTTGATGTTGGAACCGCACACGCAGGACTGCGAGGAAACCAAAACAAGTTGCAGGTGCCGGGCGGGGAGGACGTCTTCAGCAGCTCTGAGAAAACACCCCCGCCCTCTCCAAAATCTGGGCGAGGGCGCTCCCGGCTCCCAGAGCGATCCCCGCGCGCACCCAGTGAGCGGCGGTCTCGCAGTCCACCGGAAAAGCTCCGGGCTGGGGGAGCGCCTCCGCTTCCCTCCCCGAGCGCGAATCCCAAAGGCGCCTCCCGCTGGAGAGGCTGCCGCGCGCCGGGCGCAAAGAGCACGGAAAGCAGCGCAGATCCCGGCGGCGTGCGCGGGGCCGGGCCACAGACGCGACTGCCTCCAGGCAAAGTAACTGCTACAAAGTGCGTCCCCTCCGGCGCGCGGACGGACACACGGAAGGGCCGGGGCGGACGTCAGCACCCGGCGAGCTCCGGGGAGAGCGGTGCTGCGCGCGGGGGGCGGCCGTCTCCGGGGCGGGGAGCGCGCCGGCGGCGCTGCGGGGCGTCCGGCCCCCGCGCCCCGCGTCAGAGCCCGCGCTCCGCCGGCCCGATCGAACCGAGCCGGGGCTGCGCCGGGAGCTCCTGGCCGCTCTGCGCGCGCGCGCCCAGCGCTGGGTCACCGAGGCGCTCCGAACCCGGGCTTCAGCGAAACCACTCTCCTCTCTCGCTCCGGTCTGAGTCATCCTCCCGATTCATTTCGCAAAGTTCGTCGAAATCCACCGAGACGCTTGTTAGGTGAACGGGATTAGATTTCCAATCTCGAAACTGCAACCGAGACCATCTCAAATCTCCCCTTAACCCTACGTGCCGATCCCTGATCCAGAGTCCGACCGGGTAGAACTGTTCCGTGCGTCCCAACTCTCCTCGCTCTTTCCGAGGTGATTTCTGTCTGGGCTTACACACCCACTAGGAGCCTCTGCACAAGGAGGCAGATGTAGAGCGATGCGCTACTCCAAGTGGCAGTTTCTAAGGTTTGGGTAACTATTTCCAGGTTGGTGGTCAAGAATTAAATGCAAACTCAGACATATCACGGGCGGGGGGGGGGGGGGAAAGGAGTCTATAGCCTCATCCCGTGTTAAATAACTGATTCTGTCCCCAACTTAGTTTTCCATTTTTTGCCAGAACAATGATACATCAAGCATATTTTTCAGAGTACAGAGGAAGATTAAGGGGAGGTGGACAGAAGATTCCGAACACGGGTAGCGGGTCTCGGCGTCCCCTTCCTAGACTGCCCTTCAGGAAGAGGAGAAATGAGCCGCTGCGCACACGGGCTGCCGGGCTCCGTCCCGGGCACCTGGGCGCCTGCAGGGTGCCGCGCACCGAAGAAGGGGGGACAGCAACGGGGGCCCCGAGCCCAGAGAACCGCGGGCCGGAAGGGCCAGGAAGGCCCGCGCCCTCCGCCGCTCGTGCACTGCCAGCCTCACCGGGGCGGCTTCCCCTGAAAGCCGTGTGTGGAAGACGCACACCCCACCGGAGAGCAGCTCCATGGTCGCTCCATCTCGCGCGCCGGCCCGGCGGCCCTCCCTCTAGCGGCCGCGCCCGGGAAACACGCGGGGCGCGGGGGCGCGGGTGTGCGTGCTGCGCGCGCGCGTGTGCGTGTGTGTGCGTGCTGCGCGCGCGCGCGCGCCCGCGTGCGTGCGGTGGGGCCGGTCCGCGGGGGCGCGGGGAGACCCCAGCGGCTCCCCGACGCCGCCTCCTACCGGCCGGGAGCTTCCGGCAGGACACCTGCGGGCCGCCGGGCGAGCCTCTTTCCCCGCGTCCGGCTGCGCCCCGAGCGCCCCGAGAGTCCGAGTGGACCGCGCGGAAAGACCTCTCCACAGAGGGATGGAAACTTTGGCAACTAGCAACAGTGGCTGTGTGTGTGTTCTTTGAAGTGAATGAACCCGGAAAGATCGGGAAAGATCATAGACACGTCGGGAGTGGGGAGGGCAGCCGAGTGGGAAAGGGCTTTAGGAAAGCGTCGGTAACCGAGCGCCACTCGTGTTTTATAAATAAACAGGCTTGCGGTGAAAATTCCCAAGAAGTCAGTGGCACAGTCATTTGTTTTGTTGACACCTGCATCCTGCATTCCCCTTTGGTTCCGTGTCTTCCAAACTTAGCGCTCCCCCCAAATGCTTTGGGGGCCGGGGGAGGGCTTCATCCCCGAACGGGTCAGGCTGACGGTCCCATGGACCCGTCCATGATTTGGGTGGCTTTCCGAGTGGCCAGAGACTCGAGGAATCACCACTTGTGGCCTGAACAGGCTACCTGAGCCAGAGTCTCCCGGTCGCATCCCTGCTGCACAGTCGGAACGAGGGGAGGACAGGGACCCAGCGGGGGATGCCGACGCGCCCAGGCCTCTGGCGGGGCCCGAGCAGCCGGGGAAGGCGCTGGGACCCCGCTTCCTGCGCGGAGGCTCGGGGTGCCCGGTGGGCTCTGACAAGAGAGGCGAGACCCGGGCCCTTTGGGAACCCGATCGTCGCAGGCCCCACGGCCGGACCCGGCGCCGCCCTCTGCGAGGCGGGCGGAGAAGGACGCCCTTGGCGGAGCGGAACCCCGTGCGCGACCCGCACGTCCGGCCTCCGGAGACCAAACGCTGGCCACGCGGAGCCCGGCGTCCGCCGCTGGGAGCGAGGGGAGCCCAGCGCCCAAGGCCTCTGCGCGCCCGGTGCCCGCGGCGGCCTCCACGCGGTCTGCGGGGCGGAGACGAGCGAGGCCGGAGGCTGGGGCACAGGGGCTGTGGCCTAGGCGAGCGGGGTCCTCCCACGGGGGGCGCATCCCGGGGCACCGAGGAAGCGGGTTCCTTCCAGGGGGGCGCATCCCGCGGCTCCGGGTGAGCAGAGATCCTCCCTGGCTGGCGGGGGGGGGGGGGGGGGGGGGGGAAGATGCGCCTGCCGCGGCACGGGGGAAGCCGAGTCCTCCCAGGGGGCGCCTAGCGAACGCAGCGGGCGGACGCCACCGGCAGCGGAAGGCGAGCTGGGTTGGCCCTTGGGGGGCACGTGCCCAGCGTGCGCAGCTGGAGGGCTGCCACACCCGGGCGGAGGGCGCCTCCCGCGGCGCCGGGCTAGGGGAGACGTGCGGCCCGGGCGCCCCGCCCACCGCGCGGGAGGTCCTAAGGTCCCCAGCTGCCGGCGCGGAGGAAGAGCGCCAGGTGACCGCAGGAGGCTCGCAATTCCCTTCGGGGGAGACCGACTCCTTATCCCAATGAGCTTCCTGGCTCCTGCTCCTTCATTTGAATCTGACCCGGATTCACCTGTGCCCCCACTCTGGATAACGGGGAGACCTCAGAGAGGGTGGCACAGAAGGGCCGGCACTAATTTGTCAACGCAATTTCCAAAATCTCAAGGAAACAGACTTCCTGTTGCATATGCCTCCAAAGATCTCCGTTCTCCGAATGTGCCTGTCTTCAGAACACTTCACTAACAGAAGCATGCGCTCACTGCCTTTTCCCCTCCTGCTTCCCCAAGTCAAAAGAAACATCTGTACAACTGGAGAGAGTAACAATTGTTTTCGCTTCTATAAGATTATTAATACATTTTATTTACTTTATCTCCTAAAAGAGTGAAAACATCTTGGTGTGATACATAGAAGAGTTACATACTAATAGTACTTAATTAGATTTAATTGACCTGATAGTAAACGATATTGAATTTCCATTTATTACAACCTTTTGTTAAAATTTAAAAACAAAAATTTTAACTTAAAAATTTCCTTACATCTAGGAAAATCTCACTTATAACATTAAAATAGAAATGCTATTTAAAAATCATTCATTTAAAAATACATTTTGTATTAATATTCTTACAGATTATATAACTTAGTGATCCAGATCAAAATGCTAAAAATAAATCTCAAAAAGATTATCGGAAAAATGGCAAGGAATTTAGATGAAAATATTTGGGGAAATATTATGTAACTGAATATTTGCTTTGATTACTTATAGATATTTTTACTTAATACTTTATATAATTATCGTTTTTTTTTTAATTTTTAATTATGGCATAGAACACATTGCATAAAAGTTACCATCTTAACCATTTCTAAGTGTATTGTTGATTAGCACTAAATCTATGTACATTATCGTGCAGCAGCTCTCCAGAACTTTTTCATCTTGCAAAACCATGTCTATACCCATTAAACAGCTTGCCCTCCCCAGTCTCTTTCTATCTCTTTGCACCAACACAGAAGAAAAGCCATTTAAGGATGTAGCAAGAAGGTAATCATCTGCAAGTCAGCTGGCCCCCTGATCTTGGGTTTCTGAGCCTCCAGATTTGTGTGAAAGATTTCTGTTAAGCCACCCAGTCTGTGGCATTTTGTTATGGCAGGCCGAGCAGACCAATAAATATGCTAATTCTATTTTTAATATTTTTAGCAACCTTCACACTGTTTTCCAGTGGTTGCACAATTTTACATTCCCACCAACAGTGCACGAGTGTTCCAATTTCTCCACATCCTTGCCAATACTTATTATTTTCTATTTTACTGATGATAGCCTTTCTATTGGGTCTGAGGTGACATCTCATTGTGGTTTTGATTTCTGTTTCCCTGATGATTAAGGATATTGAGCATCTTTTCATAAATCTATTGGCCATTTGTATATGATCGTTGGATATTTGTTCAAGTCGTTTGCCCATTTTTAAATCGGGTTACTTCTTTTTTGTTGATGGTGAGTTGAAGGAGTTCTCTATATTTTCTAGATTCACCCCTTAGCAGATACGTAGTTTGCAAAACTTTTCTTCCATTCTATAGGTTTCCTTTTAATTCTGTTGTGTTTTTTGAGTATAGTAATTTTTAAGTTTGACATGTGTGTGTCTTTGTATTAAACTGTATCTTGTCTCAATGATAGCTGTCATATCTTGGGAAATTAACAGTAACTTTGAAACCTCCTTAATGTATGATTTTTTCTGATAATTCAGGAGATCCTCTCTACTGCATATTAATCTGAAAATTACCCTCTTGATTAACTTGCTCTGTATTTCAAAACATTTGGTTGTGGCTTATTTTACTTATTATTGATTGTAATGATCTCATACTTGGTAAAATTTTTTGAAGGTTTAATGAACTTCACATATTAGGGCAAAGTGATATGTTGTATAATGAGACATCTAACTTTTTTAAAGTTACCATAAATTATTCTGCATATAAAGTGAAATATTTGTATTCATTTTTACTGTAATGAAAATGTCAAGCAATCCAAACTTATTTAAAAAAAAAAGAATGGGAAATTTGATAAAAAATAAAAATAATAATTACCATTTATGTGTGTTGAATTATATTATACCTCCAATAGAGCATCCTTTTCCATACATATTTGTGCTGCATTCATATATAAGGTTCATATTTTAACCCTTCCAAATCCAAGTAGAACTAAGATATTCTTGACGGACAATCTTGTGCTCTCTCTAAAGTAATTCTTTTAATCACTAATTTTATATTTTGTTTCAAAACTAGATAATCTGAATATATAAATGCTCATATAAGACTTGAGGGCTCTAATTAACGGGTAAGCATATTTTCATATACTTTTATGTCTTTTATAATTCAATTGTGTCACATATATGTATATAATTCTAGGAGGAGGAAAAAGTGGAAGAATACATTTATCCATTCATATTAAATATGGAACAATTAATTTGCTATTTTCTTTTTTTAATTTTTTTAACATATATTTATTTTTGAGAGACAGAGAGAGACGGAGTACAAGTGGGGAGGGGCAGAGAGAGAAGGAGACACAGAATCCAAAGCAGGCACCAGGCTCTGAGCTGTCAGCACAGAGCCTGATGCGGGGCTCGAACTCACAAACTGTGAGATCGTGACCTGAGCCAAAGTCAGACACTTAACCGACTGAGCCACCCAGGTACCCCAGGTACTATTTTCTAATTAAGAGTTCCAGCTGAGTTTTGATTGAAGTATTAAACTGTACTTAGAGGTTTATATTTTTAAAATCAGTTTGGATTACATTTGTTTGAGACTTTGCATTGCAAATTTAAAAGAAAAAGAAAGAAAGAAAGAAAAAAGAGCTTTGCCTGCATGTTAATCTATGTGTTTAGTCTCCGAATTAATGTCATGTTTTTCAGGGACATCTTTAGACTGAACAGCACAGTCTGACTCTTCTGGTAAGAAGTGAAATGGGAAGATAGATCTGTGAGCAACCACAGGTTGCTGTAGGAAATTTAACAAATCTTCCACAGGAATTTACTTACATGTTATCTTTCTTTTTCCCTGCTTAGAGATGTAAGCTATTTTCTGTTTGGGTAGCCATCATGGATTTACTATCTCCAGAGAAGCCCAGACTACTCTTAGAGAAACCAAAATGTTATGCAAACTGATCTAGATGCCATTACCAGAGCTAAATATAATCAAGAGGAATCATTCTTGCAAATCATATTGACAGCAATAGCCATCTTAAAGATGATTAAAAGGATATTGAATCAAACACGAGATGTAGAGACTGTTTTCAGTATGTATAATGTGCAGACAGAACGTTACAAGAAAGTTACCTTCTGGCATACACTGCATATTTAGGAGAGCTGGTCCAGTAGCGATGAGCTCCATCAAATTAAAAGGAAAATAATTGATTTATCAACAAATGCCTCACAACAAAATCTGCTATACCCTCTTCATAGCTATTGTATAAAATTATGTTTAACTCAATTAAAAAGTTCTTACTCCATATGCAGCCATTTTCTTATCTGTTATTGTCATAATGCCCCAACGTTAAAGGCGTCCTATGGTTATTTTTACATATAGAATAGCTGGACTGGGTGAAATTAAAAAAAAAAAAAAATTACTATTGCAGTCTAGCTTGTACCCAGGACTGATAAAAATCACTTAGGGAGAACCCCTGGGAAAATCAAACTTAGGATTTTCTCAGATGCTTGAGAAGCAAACTATCTTTGATTCGACTTAAAAATTCCTAAAATTAACCAAAAAAAAAAAAAAAAGGTGGTGGCCGGAGGGCTGGCTGGGTGGCTCAGTCAGTTAAGCATCTGACTTTTGATCTCAGCTCAGGTTGTGATGTCACGGTTGGTGGGTTCGGGCCCCGTGTCGGGCTCTGCGTTGATGGTGCAGAGCCTGCTGGGGATTCTCTCTCTCCCCCTCCCCCCACTTGAGCGCCCTCTAAATAAATAAATAAATAAACAAATAAATAAATAAACTAAAAATATTTTTAAAAATTTTCCTGTGGGGTTGGAGCTAAGTTACCAAGGCCATTATGAAAAAAAAAAAATTAACTTTAAAAACGGAAGGTACAATATTATTCTATGTAAACATATCTTACAGAAACTGATTTGCAAATACACAATAAATGACAAATTTAGCCAATAACTCTAATGTGCGTTTTAAAGTGAAAGAACTTTCATTTCCTTTCCCTTTTCCTTTTGCTTCAAAATACTGTCTTTTAGAATTCAATGAGAGCAAGTGATTACACAGTAGACACAATATATGTATTCACAGGTAAATTCAGAAAAAAAACATATTTCTTGGTTGCTTAAAATTTGTGTTTCCTATAAATCTCCTCTCTCACAATAATTTTTTAAAAAGCGGACTGACAAGCCAAATATGTTTTTGAATGTTTGAGCGGGCCTGTGTGAATTTTTTCTCCTCTGCCATCTTCAATGACTGTCACAGGAAACAGATGCAAATAGCATCTGTTTCCGTGACAGATGCCACTGTGGCGTTGGCATCCTTGAAATGTCCACAGGGTCTGTCCGGACAGTGATTAGCATTCCATGGGCCCATCCACGCTGTTGAGCTCTGCGGTAATAGAAATATTGCTAAATACCCCAGTGTTTTTATCATTATCCATTTTATCTACGGGACTAAACTGCAAAAAACATGCTCATCACATACCCCTCAAAATTACATTCAAGCATTCCCCAGATACCTTTACCCTATTTGTAGCTAATTAGAAAATTACAAAAATTTAAGAGAGATAGCTAAAAACGTGTATATCCTTAAGGATATTTTTCTTTTTCTTTTCTTTTCTCTTCTCTTCTTTTCTCTTCTTTGCTTTTCTTTCCTCTTGTTTTTTTTTTTTTTCTCTTCTATTCCCTTCCCTTCTCTTTTCCTTTTTTTTTTTTTTTTTTTTTTTTTTTTTTTTTTTTTTTTTTGGTATTTTTAATGATCAAAACAAGAGTCTAAAACCGCAGCTTCTGGAACCATCTGTCCTTGATGGTCTCGCATCTGTCCTTGAACTTGACCTTGGCCTCTCCTCAGGCCTTGTGTTTAAGAACAGAG
Source organism: Puma concolor (assembly GCF_028749965.1). NCBI lineage: Eukaryota > Metazoa > Chordata > Mammalia > Carnivora > Felidae > Puma > Puma concolor. The sequence goes on along the minus strand of NC_141677.1, from coordinate 2,034,824 downwards.
TCTCTGTTCTGTCCAACGGGATATACACAGAGCACCTTGTGGGCATGAAGTGACTGTAGTTATAAACTGTCACAAAAGACTTGATCTTTGACCTCTTGGCCATTTTCTTCTGGCTCAGGGCAGCTGTCACCTTGCAGGGAGAGTGGTTAATTCCAGCCACCAGAGCATGGCTGTAGGGACGGTCTGAGATGCCATTATCAATGTTCATCATGATGTTTTTTGCAGCCGGAGTGGCATCTGGCCAGGACCAGGACCGCCTTCTTAGGCTTCCTGAACTTGCCCATCTCAACTGCAGAAAGTTAGGGATATTTTTCTTGTATCTTCATCCTCTAGTTGTGTTTATTATCAATAACAGTGTGACTAATATTCATTGACTATCTTGTATGTTAAGTTCTACACTAAACACTTCACTTATATTACCCCATTACTTTCTGACAACAAATAAGCAAAGCTAGGGTGGTTATCCCCACATTAAAAATAAGGAAACTGATGCTTTAAAAGGTATAATCCTGGGGACAAATTCTAAGAGCTGGAGCCAGGATGCTGATCCTAGTCTGACGTCAGGATGTGACTGCAGCGGGTACAATAATCACCCCGCAAAGATGTCTACATCCTAAGATCTGGAACCTACATATATGGGAGATGGTATGGCAACAGGAATTGTCAGTGGAATTAAGGTTGGCAATCAGCTGACCTTAAAATAGGGAGATCATCCCGGACTACCAGAGTGATCCTGAAAAGGTATATTCACAACAGGAAGTCAGAGTGACACTCTGTGGGAAGAACCCAACCTTCCCCTGTGGGCTATGAAGGTGGGGGATGAGGGCATACACCAGGGAGAGGTGTGGCCTCTAGAAGATGGAAAAGGCAAGGCAACAGCATCTCTCTGAGATCCTCCAGAAATTAATGCACCCCGCCAAACTTCATTTCAGCCCAATAAGACCCATGTCACTGTTCCGGTCTACAGGATGTAAGATTTTTTTAAAAAATGTGTTAAGCCACTAAGTTTGTGGTAATTTGCCACAGCGGCAACAGGAAAGCACTATACAGACCCAGGTGTTTCTTCATCAGAACCCTCACTGTGAACATCCACACGTTTCTGTCAGTGACCATCTCCCTGGTGAGAAGAGGGTTATCTGTAAAGACCAAATAAGTTCTTGAGAGATAAAGGAAAAGGATGGAGGGGAGCTTTGACACTGAATCCACTTCTCCTAAGCTAATGAATGTGCATGCATTTTACAGAGGATACAAGTCATTTCTACACGTCCTTTGTGGTCACCTCACACGCAAAAAATCTCTTTATATAAAATCAAATGGGTTATTCAGTCATTGATCTAGTTAATTAGTTATAAAACTGTCTTGTTCTAAAAACAATGCATATTTAAGCACAAAACCCAGCAAGGAAAACAAACTTTCAAAGTCAGGGAGAGATCAAGGGGAACTAAGAATTCAAAATTAAGGAGTCCGCGGTGAAGTTAGTATGTAAAGTGCATAAATCATTAAAAAGAAAAACAATCACAAATCTTAAAAGGGGAAGAACTCCTTACGTTTCTTGTAAGAATCGCACCTTATATATAGGGACAATAAAAGGTTAAAAATAAACAAATAAATTAAACTCCAGTCAGGACACAGAAAATCTCAAGAGACCACTGCACCACACCAACAAAGGGGGAAAGCTAGACAGCCTGCAAATTCATAATTTTGGGGGCCCCATCAGAAGTGTGACGATGCAATGGATGTGAAAAAAACTAAATTTCAAAAAAGGATGGGCACTTCTTTTTATTTATTTATGTATGTATTTATTTATTTATGTATTTATGTATTTATTTATTTTTTCAATATATGAAATTTATTGTCAAATTGGTTTCCATACAACACCCAGTGCTCATCCCAAAAGGTGCCCTCCTCAATACCCATCACCCACCTTCCCCTCCCTCCCACCCCCCCATCAACCCTCAGTTCTCGGTTTTTAAGAGTCTCTTATGCTTTGGCTCTCTCCCACTCTAACTCTTTTTTTTTTTTTTTTCCCTTCCCCTCCCCCATGGAATTCTGTTAAGATTCTCAGGATCCACATAAGAGTGAAAACATATGGTATCTGTCTTTCTCTGTATGGCTTATTTCACTTAGCATCACACTCTCCAGTTAAGGATGGGCACCTCTTGAGAGAAGCGAGTTCCACATGGGATGGCACAAGATTAGGAAAGGCAAATGCACGATGGGGGCTGGGTGAGAAGAAATGCCTTCCGTTGTAGCAAGGCTTTAATGTGACATGAGTGAGCCTGGAGGATGAAAATCCAGAGAAGCCAAACCTCTGATTTGAATGCACTTGCTAATTCCTTCTCAAAAGCCACTTATCCATGCACAAAAGTGATGTGATGAAAGCTGGGGAAGAGCAAAAGGCCTGAGAAAGATATCCGCACAAGATGGAGGGTCGTCTTTGTTCTTTTGAGCCACTATGACAAATGCCACACACTGAGTGGCTTATAAATGACAGACATGCATTCCTCACAGTTGTGGAGGCCAGAAGTAGAAGATCAATGTGCTGGCGTGGCTGAAGGAGGTCACAGACTTTCCATTATACCTCAGACGGAGGAAGGAGATGGGGTCTCACTGGGGTCTCTTTTACAGTGATGGTAGCCTCATCAGTGAGGGCTCAGCCCTCAGGACCTACATCTCATACCAAAGTCCCCACCTCTGAATGTAATCACTTTGGGCAATGGATTTTTAATATAAGAATTTTGGAGGGATACAAGCATTCAGACCACAGCAAGGGTATTGAGGTTCTCAGTATAATGGTATCCTAAAGGTTGGGTTTAGGATGGGACAGGGAGAGAAATATCAACTAAGAGCTCAAGGCTCTCATTGAACCAATGGTGGCATACTGACTAGGGACCTTCACCAGCTATAGAAGCAGGACACAAAGGTCTGGGACCAAGTCATCAAATTGGAAAGAATTTTTTTTACTGAATACAGAAAGAAGGGGGCTTCACTGGAGAAAAAGAGACTCCCTCCCAGCTACCCAAAATCTGGACTAAAAAGTAGAGATCACACTCTGACATCTTCCTGATGATCAGATACAAAACATTACCAAAGACAGTATTATCTACCCTTGAAACATTTGAAAATGGTGGTGCGTGAAAGACACAACAGAGCCTAGGTCCACTAAACAGTGCTATCGATGGATTCAGCCCAACCCGGATCCCAGTGGCCTGACAGGAGTAATTCCCCATGCCATTGAGTCTGCAAATATTATTTAGTATGCTTTCTACTGTCTTCTTATACATGCCCAGGACACATTTACAAAATATAACATATTTGTAAACAATGAGAAAATATATAATCAGGGGGAAAAAAGTAGCCAATAGAAGCAGATTCACAAAATACCCAGCTATTGGATTCTACACAAGGCCTTACAATAGCTATTATAAATATGTAGAAGGGATTAGTAGAAAAGGAGACAAAATGTGTGGACATCTGAGGAATTTACTACAGTGTTGGAAACTTTAAAAAAATTAACTGGACATTCTAGAGCTAAAAGATAAAATATCAAAAATGAATATACCATTCAATGAGTTTAGGTATGGACTAGACTTAGCTGCAGAAATTAGGGTACCTTAGGGGTGCCTGGGTATCTCCGTTGGTTGAGAATTTGAGTCTTGATTTCAGCTCTGGTCATGATCCCAGGTGATGGCATTGAGCTTCGCTTGTAGTCTGCTTAAGATTCTCTCTCTCTCTCTCTCTCTCTCTCTGCTCCTCTTCCCCACTGATGCTCTCTCTCTCTCTCTCTAAAAAATAAAAAATTTAAAAAAGAAAGAAATTAAGGTACATTGAGGACTGGTCCATAATAATTAAACCATAAAAAAATAAAATTATGTCTGAGACATATGGGGTAACATCAAAATGAAAAACAAAAGTCTGTATTTTTGAAGGACTAAAGGTAGAGAATATGGAGGAGACATATTATAAAAGATAATGCATATGAGTTTTCCAAGATTGATGACACCCAGCAATCTCCAAGTAGTATAAATGCAAAGAGAACCACACTGAGATACCTCACCAGTCACACTGCAGACAAAGATAGAGGAAAGCAACAATAAAAGGAACCCTCGTGCACTGTTGGTGGGAATGTAAACTGGTGTAGCCACTGTGGAAAATAGTACAGAGGTTCCTCAAAAAATCAAAAATAGAACTACCATTTGCTGCAGTGATTCACTACTGGGTATTTACCCAAGACGATGAAAACACAAATTCAAAAATATATGCACCCCTATGTTTATTGTAGCATTTTTGCATTATTTATAATAGCCAAGTTATAGAAGCAACCCAGGTGTCCACTGACAGATGAATGGATAAAACGATGTGGCGCGCGCACACACACACACACGAGTATGACACAGCCATGAAAAAAGGATGAGACTATCCCATTTACAATAATGTGGATGGACCTGGAGGCCATTACGCTAAGTGAAATAAAATTGAGAACGACAAATACCATAGGATTTCGTTCACCTGTGGAATCTAAACACAAAACAAATGAATAAACAAACGCACAGAAAGCAGAATGAGACCTATAAATACAGAGAACAAACTGATGGTTGTCCGAGGTGAGGAGGGTCAGGGGGTGGGAAAAATGGGTGAAAGAGAGAGGGAGACACGGGCTTCCAGTTGTTGAATGGGTAAGTCACAGGAATAAAGGCCACAGCATAAGGAATGCAGCCAGTGGTACTGCAACAGTGATGTGTGATGGCAGATGGCAGCCATCCCTGCAGCGAACACAGCATCATGGAAACTTGTCCAATCACTACATCGTACCCCTGAAACTAATCTAATGGTGTGTGTCAACTATACTCAAAAATTTTTTAAGTTCACTTATTTATTTTGAGAGAGAGAGAGAGAGCAAGCACAAGCGAGGGAGGGGCAGAGAGAGAGGGAGGGACAGAATCCCAAGCAGCCTCCACATGATCAGCAAGGAGTTTGATGCGGGGCTCGAACTAATGACTTGTGGGATCATGACCTGAGCCGAAACCAAGAGTTGCATGCTTACCCGACTGAGCCACTCAGGGGCCCCATACTCAAAAAAAAATTTTTAAACAAAGAAAAGCAAAAACAAACACACAAAAAGACTGACATCAACAACAATTAAAAGCGCCTAGACAGATCAAAAAGAATGAAATCTTGCCATCTGCAACTATGTGGATGGAACTGGAGGGTATTATGCTAAGTGAAATTAGTCAGAGAAAGACAAATATCATGTGACTTCACTCATATGTGCAATTTAAGACACAAAACAGATGAACACACTGGGGAAGGGAAACAAAGATAATATAAAAACAGAGAAGGAGACAAACCACAAGAGACTCTTAAATACAGAGAACAAACTGAGGGTTGCCGGAGGGGAGCGGGTGGGGGAATGGGCTAAATGGCTGATGGGGATTAAACAGGGCTCTTGTTGGGATGAGCGCAGGGTGTCATATATGAGAGATATATCACTAAATTCTATTCCTGAAATCCTCACTACACCATATGTTAACTAACTTGGATTTACAGTAAAAAAATAGAAATAAAAAATAGAAGGGCCTAGAGAAAACTGAAAAAAGATACATTGTGCTCCTAGGATTAACAATAAAATTACAGCTGACTTCCCACCAGAAAATATAGAAGACAGAAGATAATGGAATTAAAGTGCTGATTAAAAATGTCCACTAGAATTCTGTATTTTTCAAAAAAATATCCTTTAACAATGAATACAAATTAAGACACTTCAGACAGAGACAAGCTTCAGGAAGATGTACCCAGCAGACTCGAACTAGGGGAAATATCGACATAGTAATTATTAATGACACCAATGGATACGCAACAATGCAGGGAAAAATGAGACTACTGGAAAGGGTTAATTACATGTTTGCTTTCCATCTCCTTAAAATACATGGAGAACTTAATGAAGCATTAACAAGTTTTTGTGAATTTATAAAAGATGGAGATGAGAAAGTTGATAAATCGAGGCAGGAGTAAGTTGAATTTTACTGCCGCAGGGTTTTCAAATTATTATTATTATTATTATTATTATTATCATTATTATTATTGTTATCATTAAGGCTTTACTTAGAGCAATGTAATGTTGACAGCCAAATTTAGAAGAGGGTACCGAGATAGCCCATGTGTCCACCATGACCACACATACAGTCTCCCCCTTTATCAACTCTGCCTAGCAGAGACGTGTATTTGTTACGACTGGCACATCTCAGTCACACGCAGCCCACTGTATACATTACAGCTCACCCTTGGGGTCACCCATTCCCGGGGTGCGGACAGATGTATAATGACATGTATCCATCGTTATGGCATCAGAGAGCGTATTTGTACCACTCTGAACGTCTCCTCCTCTGTGGGCCTACAGGATTATTTCGAGAACTTGGGTTGTGCTGGGCTGGAGGCAGTTAAGAGGTCGTTGCCAGGTCTTCAGTGGGAGCTTTGGTGAGCGGGCTTCTTTCCAGGCACTCAGGGGGACACGGGTGCTGTCTGGTCCTGGGATGAATGAGACCATCTCCACTGCCTCGCTTAGTGGGGTGGCCCTGGGACTACAGTCCCAGTCAGGGTGCAGCGGGAGCCTCGGCCAGCAAGCCTTTGGGTGTGTGGATGCGTGTGAGGTCTGCTGGGTCCCTGGAGGGCTGCTGTTTGGCCACCGGATGGGTCCCTGGGTGGGCGGGGCTGCCCTGGACTGTGTCTGAGAGGGGCTGGAGCTGAGGGTGGGGCCCTTCAGAATCCCGGGAGCAATGATGGGCACATCGCCTGCTGGGCCCTGGGTCTTCAGGACTGTGGCCCGACTACGGTGGTGAGAAGGCCGGGGCTGCATGTGGCATCCTTTTGGGATCGCCAGTGGTGCACATGCGAGTGTCTCCTGCAAGGTTCCCGTGCCATCAAGGTTGTGACCTCACTGTGGCTGGGACAGCCAAACCCAGTTACAGGGCCCTTTCCGAACGTACAGCTTGGCCGAGTTTGGTGGGTTCACCTCCAGGGCTCCCACACTACACCAGGAGGACCAGAGCAGCTCTACAGTCACCGGAGGGTCCACGGTCAGTGTCCACACGCCTATCGCCCCATGCGTGGATGGGCGTGACTTCTGCGGGTCCCTTGGCATATTGACAGAACCAAGGTCAAATGAGGCATAGCCCGGTCCTCAGGATGGGAGCTGGTTCCCATCTGCAGGGGGCAAGTCAGCCACCTGAGAGAGAGCTTGACTCCTCAAAATGGCTCTTGCTGGCCGGGACCGTACTGAGGGGTCACATCCTCCTGGCCCCCAGGGCTCCCGTGCGGCACTGTTGTTCTGGACAGATGCCACGGTATCGTGGTTGACAGGGGAACATGAGCACTGGACCACTGGACCGTCTCGCTGATGTCACTCCTTTCCACGTGCGCGTGACAGCGCGTGCCGGCCTCTCAGAGTGTGACAGGAACCAGCACCTGTGTCTTCCAAGTGGAAAGTCAATTTCTGATGTAATCCCTAAAGCACTTAAAAGGTATCTCACCTCAGCCCTGGGGGCTTATTTTGGTACTTCTTGGTCTTATAATTCTGTGTGTCAGCGTTTAACATATTAGACAGCTACACTCCTCAAACAATACTAATTTATTTGCTCACTCATTGAGTTGCTCTTAAAATATTTATCGATATCTTCTGTATCCCTGCCCTCATCCATCCCCCAGGCTTGGTGTCACAAAGGGAAGGCACTTCTGAACCACTTGTGCAGGCAAAGTCATTGAAGAGGAGGAAACAAGGAATGCCATTTGCCTAGTGCAGTGAGCTATCCCGCAATATTATAACATATTCAATATTTAACGACCTGCAACTCAAAACGAGTAAGATAAATACAAGTGCTATGATTTAAGTGCAAATTAAGCTCTCAGAAGTGTTAAAATATAGGCTTTGTATGTAATTAATGAAGCAGCGAGAGTGTAAATATTATGTAGTAATTAGATTCGTCAGTGGTAAAACTGAGGTAACCCGTGATTTATGTTCCTGCATCAGGAACAAATTTTCAAACAAATATAATAAACAGCGATTACCGTTTTGTGATTGTAAATAAAGTCATATATTTAAGACTTGAAGCCTCACTTACCATGTTCCTAAAAAACCATTACAAACCTTGAATCTCTCAGGAGTACTTCAGTCTGAATTATTAGAACTTTCCAGGGTAAGAACATTCCCCACTCACCTCAGGTTTAATTGTCCCGGGACCTACTTTCTGGTTTATGTACAACGTACATGGGGACACACTATTGACTCATTGATCAGCTTATAAAATATAATTTTGACAAAACAGGGCATATTATGATTATGTGATTTTAAAAAGGTCAATTCCTTTTAAAAATATAATAAAGCAATCGATAAACTGAACATCAAAATCTGTAAAGAGTAGTTTCTGTGCTCTTTCGAGTGAATGGCCCATTCCTAACTAACACAAATAGGAGGAGTGTTATTTTCGATGAGAAGTGCTGGATTTCCTGCTTTTCTTCTGGTTGTATTAGGAACCGGATAGGAGCAGATGTACGCGGATAAACACGGCAGAGCTTCAAGCCGTTCTGTCCACATGTCATTTACAGCCTCTCCCTGGGCGCACGGGGTCCCCAGGTCATCCTGAGTCCGGGGTCTCTAGCACGTTCTCCATCACTTGCTCTCGCGGCTCTCTCCGCTGAAACAGCCCCCCCCCCCTTCCTTCTTGGGTTTGCTGGTCTACCTTCTCCTCACCCTCCGGCCTCACCTCGGATGACGCCCTCCCCAGGGAGTGTGCACCTGCTGTCCTCGGGGCTCCCCCTGCATCTGTGCACAGTGGGTGCTACAGTCAGAATCAGGATGGACGGGGTAAGCGTAGTAGCTGGAGTTAGGGTTCGGTCTGCACTACCAGGTGGTCTCAATTATCTGGCCCTGGGCACCCAATGCACACTGATGGGACATCCGGATAACTGAACCTATGGTAACATTCCCACTACGGACCTTTGGTTTGCTTCTTAAAAGTCAGCTGCCCCGTTTTGTGCCACAGTTCTCCAGAGACTTTATGAAACATCCCTTGCTCTGATTTGTTAGTTTTTCTGGGGCTTTATTGGGTCCCTAATATTTGAGAGACTCTAAAGGGATCCATTAACCTGATTCTTAGAAAATGTCCATACCCAATATTTGCAGACTTTTTTTTTTTTGCAAAATGAGGTTCTGCCCTTAATCATTATTTGTAGGTAACAGCGTAAGTCCTTGTATTACCAGTTATTCACCTTCAAAGGATCACTGATATTGCTGAAATAAATAGAATTTGAAGCTTGAAATGAGAATACGATGGCAGTCAAGAATTGATAGGGAACACTGAAAGCCATAATCAGCACTTGGTGATACAATTACATAATAGCCTGAAATGTGGTTACAAAATTGTAATATTCAAAAGAGAATCCGTTAGTCAGTTGCAAAAGAGGTCCTTCCTGGTGATGTTGGTGAAAACGGAGCTCTCTGCCATGGCCTGGGCCCACGCTTTCTGTTAAATGTTCACTAAAATACTAAATGAAATGATAAGTCTGAAAAGTAGCTGTCTTCGTTATCTGTTGCTGTACACCCCCAAAAGGAGTGGCTTAAAAACAACCACTGGGGACTCTGTCCCGCCTTACCACCTCGAGGGAGGGAGACTAAGTTGCCCTCACTCCCGGGAGGATCCGCCCCTTGGTGCTTCACCAGCTGCCACTGACTGTTGGGACCTGAATATGCATACCGTATTTCTAAGAGTATAGAGTATACTTCAATAAGTTTATCTGTATAGTAAGTTTGGCTTATATCACTGCATTTCAGTATTTTAATAAACTGCAAACTCTTTTCAGTGAAAATAAATACTTTCATTAAGAATACAAAGGAACAATGACTCCTGTATGACTTACATGTTTTGCATTTCTTCTGAGGCTCAGGGTTAGAGACACCTGGAGGAAGAAACCACAACAACAAAGCGAACTTGGCCTTTCGGGCTTTTCACGCCAGGCACTACCTCAGATCATGTTTAGAAAGGTAGCCTGGCCAGTCTCTGTTGCAATTAAAATGCTGCATTTGGGATGCAAATGAAAGGCAAAGGTGAAATTGTAATAAATATTTTGAGAAGAGATCGTAGAGAAAGCACGTGGATTATACTAAACAAGAAGAAAGGACCGTCCCGGAGAAGGAACCATCAGCGATGGTCTCTTGAGAGATGAAAATAAATAATATCTATGGTTGGGTTTAGAGCCTAAAACATGAAGTGGGGAATTAGAAGTCTGAAATACATTCTTCAATCTTCTAGAAGGCATGTGGTCAGTAATAGGAAATAAGCAGGCTGGCCCTTGATACTTACCAGTAATTGACATTTGGTCAAATGGTAGTGAAGAAACTTGGTAGAGTATGTGAAAAATAAAGATCACTTTATCAAATTGCTATCCCCTAGATTTATAGGTTCAAGTGCTTTGCAAGACAGACAAAGAATGGAGACTAATCACCAAACCTGAAGCAGAGGGTCCAACGTGGTCAGACAAGGATCGCAGTGTAGGACACGAGTGATTGCCGCCTCTTACCTGCTCCGTCCGATTTTTCACAGTGCACTTTCTAGGTCACACATGGAAGAAGGCCCTGCTGTCTCTCTTCTGGGGACGGGGGTAGAGCCAGAGTTCTTTCATCTCCAAATAATCTCTCTTTCCAGTGCCTACCTCAAAACCTCACTGAGGGGTGCCTGGGGGGCTCAGGCGGTTGAGCATCTGACTTCGGCTCAGGTCATGATCTCGGGTTCACAAGTTCGAGCCCCGCGTCAGGCTCTGCACTGACAGCTCAGAGCCTGGAGCCTGCTTCGGATTCTGTGTCTCCCTCTCTCTCTGCCCCTCCCTCGCTTGTTTTCTCTCTCCCCCAAATAAATAAGCATTAAAAAAACTTTAAAAAAAAAAACTCACTGAAAGTTTACCTAATTGCTTCAATATACATTTGAAGGGGTTCAGAAGAAGCCTCCCCCAAATATGCCACTTTGGTATGTGGATTATTCTGAGCCAAAGACAATCATGGCCCAGCAGACTCAGGAAGAGCTTTTTATTCTCCTCTGTCCTAAATGCCTGAAAAAATATAGACAAGGGGGCCTGTACCAGAAAGAGAGCTAAACCAGAGAGAGCTTTTTATATCAGAGAGACTTCTGGCACAGCAAATATATATATACACACATATGTGTGTGTGTGTGTGTGTGTGTATAATTTATATTTATAGATACATAGATATGTTTACTTATCATGTGCTCTCTTCATCTTTCTGAGACTTGTCTTTGCCTCTCTGAGCTCCGCCCCCTTTCCTTAGCTCAGGACCACCCATAAGCCTCAACTGCCTGACTGCCTTTGAGCATCTTGTCCCTCTGGGGCATTCTTCTGTGAGTAATTGGATTTGTTTTTCTCCTGTTAATCTGTCTTGTGTCATTTCAGTTATTAGGTCAGCCGCAGAACCTACCAGGGAAGAAGAGAAAAAATTTCCACCTGACACATTTATAACCACGTATTGTAAGTTTCCTTAGCACTGGTTTGAAGTCACAAATAGAATATTCAGAGATAAGAACGCTGTTCTGTTTTCAAGTATTCGTTTAAACAACTAACATTTATTTGATGCTAAGGTTTATTCTTTCAAATACGAATTCTCATGAGCAATCAGGTAATGGATCATTCAGTCAGAGGAAGAGTTGATTCGTGAGTGGTTTGCAATATAACTAGATAGCCCTGAAGAGATACGAACTTGTATAGACAAATAACATTTCTCAAACAGCTACTATGCACCTAACATTGTGTTTGATGTCCAGGTTGCTAAATAAATAGGTAGATAATCACTTTGTGACGATTTCCAAGTCTCTTGTTAGAGAGGTGAGTAACAATATATCAAATAATTTAAACAATTTTACAAAATATAATTTTATACTATGTTGCTATGGCAGTTTAGAAACAGAAACTGAATGACAATTACTCTTTCTTTATATGCCATGAATCTTGAGCATCAACAGAAAAAAGATATTACATATTATAACTGAAACCACACACATCACTGGTAATCTGCATGTTTCACTCTCGGGTACATCTCAGGTAAGCAGCCAGCCGCAATGCAATACCACATTATTTTTTACTACTGTTCATACTTTGATGTTTTTCCAAGTCTAAAGCCTTTATTGGGTCCAAATCTAATATTCTAAGTCAGTACATTTGGAAATTTCTGCCCTAAGACCTCTGAGAAAGCACGCAATTCTCCTCATAACATAAAAATAAATGCTTCAGGGGCACCTGGGTGGCTCAGTCGGTTAAGCATCCGACTTCAGCTCAGGTCTGATCTCACCGTTTGTGGGTTCGAGCCCCGTGTTGGGCTCTGTGCTGACAGCTCAGAGCCTGGAGCCTGCTTCTGATTCTCTGTCTCCCTCTTTCTCTGACTATCCACCACTCACAATCTGTCTCTCCCTCTCTCTCAAAAATAAATAAACATTAAAAAAAATTTTTTTTAATGCTTCAAATGTCTAAAGCTTCCACATATGCATATATGTGGCCATGGTGACCACACTGTATAAGTACCTTATTAAGATGCTTTATTTGTCAGATTTCTGTAATGTTTACAGTAAGCAAATTAAAAACAATTAGGGAAAAAGTAATGATTACATTACACAAAGTCCCAAGTCACAGGCAGAATTTGTGACCAAATGGAAATAATCAACATTGGAACATCAAGATCAAACTCTGTATTTTTTTTTTTTGCCAAAACTTTGAGACTTTATTTTTTTTCTTTTGCCTCTAAAACATCAATATGTCAAGGGATCAATGAAAGGAAAATTCTGTGGGAGGAAGAGTCAGCTCAAAAATATAAAGTTTAGGTGCACCTCGCCAGGAAAGTTCTCATGATCACCCAGGAAAGACCCTTCTCACACACCAAACACTTGCATCCAGGTAACCACAGCTCATGTCCCACAGATAAATTAAAACGAACATACAAACAAAACTTGAGGTCAGCAAAACTGACATCCCTTGATCAAAGGTCATTTATGTAGTTCGATGAGTCCTGTCTTCTCAAAGATTACTGCGAATCAGTCCCTAAGAACTTTCTAAAAGCCGCTAATGTCAAGATTTTACCTTCTCTGATTTAATGAAATATAAGAAGATAGGAAGAAGAGATGAAATGTTTTCATAGTATGCAGTCTCTCCACACGACATTAAATATAATTTTATGATTTTTTGTTATAAGAATATACAAATAAAAGTTTTCAAGGTATATCATTGAATTATTGATTAAATGTGAGTTTTATGTGTATTCTTATTTAAAAAGAAAACATGAGGGGCGCCTGGGTGGCGCAGTCGGTTAAGCGTCCGACTTCAGCCAGGTCACGATCTCGCGGTCCGTGAGTTCGAGCCCCGCGTCAGGCTCTGGGCTGATGGCTCGGAGCCTGGAGCCTGTTTCCGATTCTGTGTCTCCCTCTCTCTCTGCCCCTCCCCCGTTCATGCTCTGTCTCTCTCTGTCCCAAAAATAAATAAACGTTGAAAAAAAAATTTAAAAAAAAAATAAATAAATAAAAAATAAAAAGAAAACATGAGATCTAAGGAAACGCAAAAAAAAGGGCGGGCATTTTTATATACCTACAAGTATGTTTAAAATGAAACAAAAGGAAAATACTAGTATTAAAGGTTGACAGCTGTAGGGAACTGCCAGAACACTCATATACTAATGATGTGAATGGGAATTGATTTGGCTACTTTCGAAAACCATTGAGTCCTATCAACTATAGCTGAAGGTACAGACTCTCCAGACCAGACATTTCTTCCACCTCAGGGTGTATAGGGTCCACAGACATGCACACATGTGCTCAACAGCAGCAACAAACCTAACTGGAATATTTATAACAATCATATCTGTAATATCTCATAATGGGACACTACCTAAATACTCATCAAGAGCATAAATAAACTGTATTATATTCATACCACAGAACACTATCTAGCCATGGAGAATACTGAAGTCATAATTAGACACAAAGTATAAAGAAATTTCACAAACAGTGTGAGCAGAAGAATTCAGACAACATGATTCCACTTGTAGAACTTCGAAAAAAGACAATTGATACAGCAGTAACAGAAGTCTTACGGGGGGGGGGGTATCTTTGCTGGGAGGCGGCCCGGGGACAGGAAGGGAAGACGAGGGTGGCCTCTTACATGTAGAGCATTATCTGTCCCTTCGACGGGATCCACAGATTTTGAAAAATTTATTGAGAAATTATATAAATTGTGCCCATATCTGTTTTTAATGTAATTTTTCTAGAAAAAGCTGAACATTACGAGTCAGATTTTCAATGATATTTGTTAGAGGAATATCAGGTTTGAAATGTGTCACTTCAAATAAAACACATTTTTACCCTGAATGTGAACAGCTAAGTCAGTCAATTGATTTGTATATTAATTGTAGATGCCACATCCAACCTCAATTTCTGTATTTGATCAATCAAGCCTACATAGATTACCTTGAAGATGTGGTAAGTCTGTCTAAGTTCTACAAAATGTTTTGCATAACTTTTCTCCAAAAGGCAAACCTGGAAGAGAAACCCACTCGGAGTGAGACTGTGCTCTGATATCAACCTTCACCTCTGGTCTCTGTCGCCAAGACCCCAACTCAAGAACAGATCTACAAGAAGATGCACCAACAGAAACCTTGTGCCCCACACCAGGCATATGTATGCATATATTTTCGGTTTCTGTGTAAGGCAAATACCTTTTTGAAGAGTAATAAAAAGTTATTTTTCAAAATGCTAAAGGACTCAACAGTTTTATGCTTCTTTCATAAATTTAATCTATTAACTAGACAAGAATATTGCAATTCTGTGTTTATGATTGCAATTTTTAGTGTGTGTGTGTGTGTGTGTGTGTGTGTTTAAAATATGTGCATATAGTTTACTGGAGCTATAGCATCATATTTCAAAATAAAAATCCAACATTCCTTCGTATTAAATGCAAAACATCTCCAAAATTATGAATTCTCTGATGTATTTGACTTTACTTGACTAGCGTAGCTTTTTGTTACTGGGAGAGACCAACCTGGGCCGCCCTGGAGTCAGCAGAGCAGCAGACATGTCCTTCTCTCAGTCTTACTCCGTCTTCTGGAAGAATCTTAGCTTCACTTCTTTCCTTCCTTTCATAAACATTTTGTCCCACAAGGACACTTAAGATTGTCTTTACAGTGGATATTTTTTTGCTTTTTTGTTTGTTTGTTTGTTTGGTTGGTTGGTCAGTTGGTTGGTTTTGTTTGAAAACAGAACAGGGCTCTTCATTCTGCCCATATTTTCAGTCCAGAAAAATAAGCTCTTAATCAGGGAAGAGCAAACAGATCTGGTTCAACACATACAATGGCAAGGGTGTGGGGAATATAAGAAAGCTTATATCCATTGACATTTTAATAAGTTACATAGTAAAAGGTGGCTTTTATACACTTAGGGCATTCACAGTATGAGCAACTTTGTGATTCAGGATTAGCGTTATCAGGAAATGAGAACATATGTTTCGATAAGTAAAAATAATTCAAAATATATTCTCAATATCATTAGTTGCCTGATGAGCTCTCTGAGGTCAGGTACCCAGAATGCCTTCTTCTGCATCACCCTCAGCATTTGGCAAGATATTCTTGATTTTTTTTATTTACACACACACACACACACACACACACACACACACACACACACAATGTACCTTGGAAAATACTGAATGGCCACTCTCTAGGTACCACTCAGAGGGTTCAGCCTGAAGCAAGTTGATTAGTTATGGGATTTAAAAATTCATTTGTTGGGGCGCCTGGGTGGCGCAGTCGGTTAAGCGTCCGACTTCAGCCAGGTCACGATCTCGCGGTCCATGAGTTCGAGCCCCGCGTCAGGCTCTGGGCTGATGGCTCAGAGCCTGGAGCCTGTTTCTGATTCTGTGTCTCCCTCTCTCTCTGCCCCTCCCCCGTTCATGCTCTGTCTGTCTCTGTCCCAAAAAATAAATAAACGTTGAAAAAAAATTTTATAAAAATTCATTTGTTATGCTATTATACAAATGCATCCTAATGTAGGGATTCACGGAAATAAATACTTATCAGAGTTTTGGCTTGAAGACTAATTTTGTTTTTTCTCTCTTCTGATTCATATTTTTAGAATAATAGGTAAGGTATTTTTTTCTCATGTTATATTTATTCACATATTTTTGCTTTGCTTGGTTTTATGTATTAAAAGTAATTGAAACGTTCAGGCTGACTAAACATAAGCAAGTTGACTCATGTTAATAATTAAACTTTTTACTTTGAGATAATTGTAGAGTCACAAGCAGTTGTGAGAAATAATGCTGAGAGATCCCTTGTACCTTTTATGGTTTCCCCCAGTAACACCAGGAGAACAGTCACGTTTCGGGAAATTTCCATCTCCACAAGGATGTCATGCATTGTCCTTCCTCCCACTCCTGACAACTACTAACCTGTTCTGCATTTCTATAATTTTGTCATTTCCAGACTGTTCTAGAAACAGAACCAGGCTGTCCCATGCGTCAATGGTTTGTTCCCTGTTAAACTGCAGATTATTTAGCCTTTCTCCACTGGGCTGTTTCCAGTTTGGTGCTATCATGAATAAAGCTGTTATAACCGTTTATGCACAAGTCTTTGCGTAAACATTAATTTTCATGTCTCAGTGACAGAAGATCAAGCATGCTGGACTGTATGGCAGTTCCACATTTACTTATTTATTGTATTTTATGTTTTAAGTTTATTTATTTTGAGAGAGAGAGAGACAGAGAGAGCAAGCAGGGGAGGGGCAGACAGAGAGGGAAACAGAGAGAATTCCAGGCAGGTTCTGAGCTGTCAGCACAGAGCCCGACGTGGGGGCTCAAACACACAAACCATGAGTTCATGACCTGAGCCAAAACCAAGAGTTGGTTGCTTAACCGACTGAGCCACCCAGGTGCCCCCACATTTACTTCTTTAAGGAAACTTCCCAACTGTTTTCTAGAGTGGTTGTAACATTTCATTTTCCCACCCTGGATGTAAGCGTGTGCTAGTCTCTTTGCGTCCTTACCAACATTTGGTGTGGTCACGGATTCTCAGCTCGGCCATCCTGAGAGGTGCGTAATGATATTTCACTGTGTTTAATCTGCATTTCTCTGATGGCTAGCATTGTTGAACATCTTTTTATCGGCTGGTGTGCCGTCTGTATATCCTCTTTGGTGAAATATCTGATCATGTCTTTTGACCATAACTGGGTAATTAGGTTTTTGCTACTGAGTGTTTGGAAATTTCATATATTCTAAGATATCAATTCTTCGTCGCATATGCTGTCTGCAAATTTTCCTCCAGCTCTCTTCAGAATTTCATATTCTTAGCAGAAGCATTTGCAAAACACATTTAATTTTGAGGAAGTCGAAATGGTCTTGTTTTCCTCACAGGGGTCCTCAATGTGACAGGAAGCATGGGTTACTGAGCTCTAAAACCCAAAGACATCATCTTATATTTTTTCTAAAAGCCTTATATTATTACATTTCACATTAAAGTTCTTGTTTCATTGTGAGTTAATTTTTGTACAAGGTGAGAGACTTAATGTCTGTCCCTCTGGTAATGCCACACGCTCTTGGTGACGGTAGCTATGTGAGAAGTCTTAACAACCAGCAGACTGATCACCCTTATTTTGTCTATTTCAGGATGTTTTTGGCTATCCTAGACCCTTTCTCATAAAATGCTTTAAATGTAAAAGTTTTAATTCTAGTTCCTTTGCCTTTCTCCTTCTGTATCTGCAACATATCTCACTGGGATTTATTTTTTTTTATTTTTTATTTTTTTTTAAATTTTTTTTTCAACGTTTATTTATTTTTGGGACAGAGAGAGACAGAGCATGAACGGGGGAGGGTCAGAGAGAGAGGGAGACACAGAATCGGAAGCAGGCTCCAGGCTCTGAGCCATCAGCCCAGAGCCTGATGCAGGCGGGGCTCGAACTCACGGACCGCGAGATCGTGACCTGGCTGAAGTCGGACACTTAACCGACTGCGCCACCCAGGTGCCCCTCTCACTGGGATTTAGATAGGAAATGCATTAAACATGTATTAGTAAGGGAGAACTGAGATACTTACTATTTGAGAACTGTAATCTATAAACCCTTTTGTCTTTCCAAATTCTTAACATTTAAAATCTCTGATTTCTTTCCTGAGAGTTTTGCAGCTTCCAGAAAACTGGTCCCACATATATTTTATAAAATTCCAACCTAAGTATTTTGTTTATTTTAATGATTGTAAATGGAATCATATTTTTTTATTTTTTTTTATTTTTTATTTATATATGAAATTTATTGTCAAATTGGTTTCCATACAACACCCAGTGCTCATCCCAAAAGGTGCCCTCCTCAGTACCCATCACCCACCCTCTCCTCCCTCCCACCCCCCATCAACCTTTAGTTTGTTCTCAGTTCTCAACAGCCTCTTATGCTTTGGCTCTCTCCCACTCTAACCTCTTTTTTTTTTTTTTTTTGTTCCCCTCCCCCATGGGTTTCTCTTAAGTTTCTCAGGATCCACATAAGAGTGAAACCATATGGTATCTGTCTTTCTCTGTATGGCTTATTTCACTTAGCATCACACTCTCCAGTTCCATCCACGTTGCTACAAAAGGCCATATTTCATTTTTTCTCATTGCCACGTAGTACTCCATTGTGTATATAAACCACAATTTCTTTATCCATTCATCAGTTGATGGACATTTAGGCTCTTTCCATAATTTGGCTATTGTTGAGAGTGCTGCTATGAACATTGGGGTACAAGTGCCCCTATGCATCAGTACTCCTGTGTCCCTTGGATAAATTCCTAGCAGTGCTATTGCTGGGTCATAGGGTAGGTCTATTTTTAATTTTCTGAGGAACCTCCACACTGCTTTCCAGAGCGGTTGCACAATTTGCATTCCCACCAACAGTGCAAGAGGGTTCCCGTTTCTCCACATCCTCTCCAGCATCTATAGTCTCCTGATTTGTTCATTTTGGCCACTCTGACTGGCATGAGGTGATACCTGAGTGTGGTTTTGATTTGTATTTCCCTGATAAGGAGCGACGCTGAACATCTTTTCATGTGCCTGTTGGCCATCCGGATGTCTTCTTTAGAGAAGTGTCTATTCATGTTTTCTGCCCATTTCTTCACTGGGTTATTTGCTTTTCGGGTGTGGAGTTTGGTGAGCTCTTTATAGATTTTGGATACTAGCCCTTTGTCCGATATGTCATTTGCAAATATCTTTTCCCATTCCGTTGGTTGCCTTTTAGTTTTGTTGGTTGTTTCCTTTGCTGTGCAGAAGCTTTTTATCTTCATAAGGTCCCAGTAATTCACTTTTGCTTTTAATTCCCTTGCCTTTGGGGATGTGTCGAGTAAGAGATTGCTACGGCTGAGGTCAGAGAGGTCTTTTCCTGCTTTCTCCTCTAAGGTTTTGATGGTTTCCTGTCTCACATTCAGGTCCTTTATCCATTTTGAGTTTATTTTTGTGAATGGTGTGAGAAAGTGGTCTAGTTTCAACCTTCTGCATGTTGCTGTCCAGTTCTCCCAGCACCATTTGTTAAAGAGACTGTCTTTTTTCCATTGGATGTTCTTTCCTGCTTTGTCAAAGATGAGTTGGCCATACGTTTGTGGGTCTAGTTCTGGGGTTTCTATTCTATTCCATTGGTCTATGTGTCTGTTTTTCTGCCAATACCATGCTGTCTTGATGATGACAGCTTTGTAGTAGAGGCTAAAGTCTGGGATTGTGATGCCTCCTGCTTTGGTCTTCTTCTTCAAAATTACTTTGGCTATTCGGGGCCTTTTGTGGTTCCATATGAATTTTAGGATTGCTTGTTCTAGTTTCGAGAAGAATGCTGGTGCAATTTTGATTGGGATTGCATTGAATGTGTAGATAGCTTTGGGTAGTATTGACATTTTGATAATATTTATTCTTCCAATCCATGAGCAGGGAATGTCTTTCCATTTCTTTAAATCTTCTTCAATTACCTTCATAAGCTTTCTATAGTTTTCAGCATACAGATCCTTTACATCTTTGGTTAGATTTATTCCTAGGTATTTTATGCTTCTTGGTGCAATTGTGAATGGGATCAGTTTCTTTATTTGTCTTTCTGTTGCTTCATTGTTAGTGTATAAGAATGCAACTGATTTCTGTACATTGATTTTGTATCCTGCAACTTTGCTGAATTCATGTATCAGTTCTAGCAGACTTTTGGTGGAGTCTATCGGATTTTCCATGTATAATATCATGTCATCTGCAAAGAGCGAAAGCTTGACTTCATCTTTGCCAATTTTGACGCCTTTGATTTCCTGTTGTTGTCTGATTGCTGATGCTAGAACTTCCAGCACTATGTTAAACAACAGCGGTGAGAGTGGGCATCCCTGTCGTGTTCCTGATCTCAGGGAAAAAGCTCTCAGTTTTTCCCCGTTGAGGATGATGTTAGCTGTGGGCTTTTCATAAATGGCTTTTATGATCTTTAAGTATGTTCCTTCTATCCCGACTTTCTCAAGAGTTTTTATTAAGAAAGGGTGCTGGATTTTGTCAAAGGCCTTTTCTGCATCGATTGACAGGATCATATGGTTTTTCTCTTTTTTTTTTTTGTTAATGTGATGTATCACGTTGATTGATTTGCGAATGTTGAACCAGCCCTGCATCCCAGGAATGAATCCCACTTGATCATGGTGAATAATTCTTTTTATATGCCGTTGAATTCGATTTGCTAGTATCTTATTGAGAATTTTGGCATCCATATTCATCAGGGAGATTGGCCTGTAGTTCTCTTTTTTTACTGGGTCTCTGTCTGGTTTAGGAATCAAAGTAATACTGCCTTCATAGAATGAGTCTGGAAGTTTTCCTTCCCTTTCTATTTCTTGGAATAGCTTGAGAAGGATAGGTATTATCTCTGCTTTAAACGTCTGGTAGAACTCCCCTGGGAAGCCATCTGGTCCTGGACTCTTATTTGTTGGGAGATTTTTGATAACCGATTCAATTTCTTCGCTGGTGATGGGTCTGTTCAAGCTTTCTATTTCCTCCTGATTGAGTTTTGGAAGAGTGTGGGTGTTCAGGAATTTGTCCATTTCTTCCAGGTTGTCCAATTTGTTGGCATATAATTTTTCATAGTATTCCCTGATAATTGTTTGTTTCTCTGAGGGATTGGTTGTAATAATTCCATTTTCATTCATGATTTTATCTATTTGGGTCATCTCCCTTTTCTTTTTGAGAAGCCTGGCTAGAGGTTTGTCAATTTTGTTTATTTTTTCAAAAAACCAACTCTTGGTTTCATTGATCTGCTCTACAGTTTTTTTAGATTCTATATTGTTTATTTCTGCTCTGATCTTTATTATTTCTCTTCTTCTGCTGGGTTTAGGCTGCTTTTGCTGTTCTGCTTCTAGTTCCTTTAGGTGTGCTGTTAGATTTTGTATTTGGGATTTTTCTTGTTTCTTGAGATAGGCCTGGATTGCAATGTATTTTCCTCTCAGGACTGCCTTTGCTGCGTCCCAAAGCGTTTGGATTGTTGTATTTTCATTTTCGTTTGTTTCCATATATTTTTTAATTTCTTCTCTAATTGCCTGGTTGACCCACTCATTCGTTAGTAGGGTGTTCTTTAACCTCCATGCTTTTGGAGGTTTTCCAGACTTTTTTCTGTGGTTGATTTCAAGCTTCATAGCATTGTGGTCTGAAAGTATGCATGGTATGATTTCAATTCTTGTAAACTTATGAAGGGCTGTTTTGTGACCCAGTATATGATCTATCTTGGAGAATGTTCCATGTGCACTCGAGAAGAAAGTATATTCTGTTGCTTTGAGATGCAGAGTTCTAAATAGATCTGTCAAGTCCATCTGATCCAATGTCTCATTCAGGGCCCTTGTTTCTTTATTGACCGTGTGTCTAGATGATCTATCCATTTCTGTAAGTGGGGTGTTAAAGTCCCCTGCAATTACCACATTCTTATCAATAAGGTTGCTTCTGTTTATGAGTAATTGTTTTATATATTTGGGCGCTCCGGTATTCGGCGCATAGACATTTATAATTGTTAGCTCTTCCTGATGGATAGACCCTGTCACTATTATATAATGTCCTTCTTCATCTCTTGTTACAGCCTTTAATTTAAAGTCTAGTTTGTCTGATAGAAGGATGGCTACTCCAGCTTTCTTTTGGCTTCCAGTAGCATGATAAATAGATCTCCATCCCCTCACTCTCAATCTAAAGGTGTCCTCAGGTCTAAAATGAGTCTCTTGTAGACAGCAAATAGATGGGTCTTATTTTTTTATCCATTCTGATACCCTATGTCTTTTGGTTGGCGCATTTAATCCATTTACATTCAGTGTTATTATAGAAAGATATGGGTTTAGAGTCATTGTGATGTCTGTATGTTTTATGCTTGTAGTGATGTCTCTGGTACTTTGTCTCACAGGGTCCCCCTTAGGATCTCTTGTAGGGCTGGTTTAGTGGTGACAAATTCCTTCAGTTTTTGTTTGTTTGGGAAGACCTTTATCTCTCCTTCTATTCTAAATGACAGACTTGCTGGATAAAGGATTCTCGGCTGCATATTTTTTCTGTCTAGCACACTGAAAATCTCGTGCCAATTCTTTCTGGCCTGCCAAGTTTCAAAAGAGAGATCAGTCACGAGTCTTATAGGTCTCCCTTTATATGTGAGGGCACGTTTACCCCTTGCTGCTTTCAGAATTTTCTCTTTATCCTTGTATTTTGCCAGTTTCACTATGATATGTCGTGCAGAAGATTGATTCAAGTTACGTCTGAAGGGAGTTCTCTGTGCCTCTTGGATTTCAATGCCTTTTTCCTTCCCCAGTTCAGGGAAGTTCTCAGCTATGATTTCTTCAAGTACCCCTTCAGCACCTTTCCCTCTCTCTTCCTCCTCTGGGATACCAATTATGCGTAGATTATTTCTTTTTAGTGTATCACTTAGTTCTCTAATTTTCCCCTCATACTCCTGGATTTTTTTATCTCTCTTTTTCTCAGCTTCCTCTTTTTCCATAACTTTATCTTCTAGTTCACCTATTCTCTCCTCTGCCTCTTCAATCCGAGCCGTGGTGGTTTCCATTTTGTTATGCATTTCGTTTAAAGCGTTTTTCAGCTCCTCGTGACTGTTCCTTAGTCCCTTGATCTCTGTAGCAAGAGATTCTCTGCTGTCAGCTATACTGTTTTCAAGCCCAGCGATTAATTTTATGACTATTATTCTAAATTCACTTTCTGTTATATTATTTAAATCCTTTTTGATCAGCTCATTAGCTGTTGTTATTTCCTGGAGATTCTTCTGAGGGGAATTCTTCCGCTTGGTCATTTTGGATAGTCCCTGGCGTGGTGAGGACCTGCAGGGCACTTCCCCTGTGCTGTGGTGTATAACTGGAGTTGGTGGGCGGAGCCGCAGTCAGACCTGATGTCTGCCCCCAGCCCACCGCTGGGGCCACAGTCAGACTGGTGCGTGCCTTCTCTTCCCCTCTCCTAGGGGCGGGATTCACTGTGGGGTGGGGTGGCCTGTCTGGGCTACTTGCACACTGCCAGGCTTGTGATGCTGGGGATCTGGCGTCTTAGCTGGGGTGGGTAGGCAAGGTGCACAGGGGCAGGAGGGGCAGGCTTAGCTTGCTTCTCCTTAGGTGATCCACTTCAGGAGGGGCCCTGTGGCAGCAGGAGGGAGTCAGATCCGCTGCCGGAGGTTTGGCTCCGCAGAAGCGCAGAGTTGGGTGTTTGTGCGGAGTGAGCAAGTTCCTTGGCAGGAACTGGTTCTCTTTGGGATTTTGGCTGGGGGATGGGCGGGGGAGATGGCGCTGGCGAGCGCCTTTGTTCCCCACCAAACTGAGCTCTGTCGTCCGGGGGCTCAGCAGCTCTCCTTCCCTTTGTCCTCCAGCCTTCCCGCTTTCTGAGCAGAGCTGTTAACTTATGACCTCCCAGACGCTAAGTCGCGCTTGCTGTCGGAACACAGTCCGTCAGGCCCCTCCGCTTTTTGCAAGCCAGACTCGGGGGCTCTGCTTGGCCGGCGAGCCGCCCCTCTGCCCCGGCTCCCTCCCGCCAGTCCGTGGAGCGCGCACCGCCTCGCCGCCCTTCCTACCCTCTTCCGTGGGCCTCTCGTCTGCGCTTGGCTCCGGCGACTCCGTTCTGCTAATTCTCTGGTGGTTTTCTGGGTTATTTAGGCAGGTATAGGTGGAATCTAAGTGATCAGCAGGACGCGCGGTGAGCCCAGCGTCCTCCTACGCCGCCATCTTCCCTCTCTCCAGGAGATATATTTTTTAAGTTTATTTATTTTGAGAGAGAGAAAGAGAAGAGAGAGAAAGCAGGGGAGGGACAGAGAGGGAGGGAGAGAGACAATCTCAAGCAGGCTCATCAGCACAGAACGTGATGTGGGGCTCGACTCCATGAACAATGAGATCATGACCTGAGCCAAAATCGAGTAAGTCGCTTAACCAACTGAGCCACCCAGGTGCCCCAATGTAATATTTTTAAGTTCAGTGCCCATATATTAATTGCTGGGATACAGAAATACAATAGACTTTTATATGTTTATTTTGTATTCTTGGCCCTGCTGAACTCATTTATTAGTTCTAGGAATTTTTTGTAGATTCCTTGGGACTTCCTATGGAGACAATCATGTTATCTCCTAATAGAAAGTTTTATTTCTTTCTGTTTCATGTGTATACCTTTTATTTCCTGCCAATCTCTAGTGCTAGGTTGGATAAAGGTACTGACGCTGTATATAGCCTTACTGTACTCCAAACCTTAGGAGCAAGCATTATATCTTTCATCATTAAGTATAATGTTGACTGTATTTTTTAATGTTTATTTTTGAGAGAGAGAGCGAGCAAGGGAGGGGCAGAGAGAGAGAGTGTGTGTGTGTGTGAGTAAAGGAGGGGCAGAGAGAGAGAGAGAGAGAGAGAGAGAATCCGAAGCAGGCTCTAGGCTCTGAGCTGTCAGCATAGAGCCCAATGCAGGGCTCAAACTCATGAACAATGAGAACATGACCTGAGCCAAAGTCAGATGCTTAACTGTCAGAGCCACCCAGGCACTCCTGTAGAGTTTTTTTGAGATGATATTTACTAAGTTGAGAAAGTTCCTCACTATTCGTATTATTTCTGAGAGTTTAAATCACAATGAAAAGTTGTCACAATTTCTATAATATCAGGTGAATTATACCTCAGTAAAAATAAATAATTAAATAATTTCAAAAAGAATTTTCACAATTGTATACTCAGTTGGTACAATCATATGGCTTTTCTTCTTTAAGTATTTTGATATGGTAGATTACATTGATCAATTTTAGATCAATATAATTGATCTAACCTTGCATCACGGTCATGGTCCGTGGTATATTTATGTTCATATGTTACAAAAGTATTTTTCCTAATGTGATCTTAAGGTTTTTTGTGTCTATAATCATGAGGATTACTGGTCTGTAATTTTTAATTTGTGTTTGTTTGTTTGTTTGTTTGTTTGTTTTTGTCTTTGTCTGGCTTTGATACCAGAGTAATACCAGCTTCAAAAAAGGATTGGGAAATGTATCTTCGTCTTCTATTTTCTGGAAGAAATTGTATCGAATGGATGTTAGTTTTCTTTAAGTATTTCATAAAACTCACCAATGAAATTATTAGGTCCCAGAAATTTCTTTTGGATAAACCTGTAATTAGAAATTCAATTTTCTTTAGTTGTTACGCTATTCGGGTGAGAAATAACCTGTTACTTCCCCCTCACGTTTGCGTCACAGGAGTCCTCTTTGGGGTCACCTATGGTGTCCCATGCCCAGCTGTGCTGTACAGAATTTCTACTTCACATCCTCCTCAGCCCCTTGCAGTGGTCCTGTGCACCAGAACTCATGTTACTTCTGGATGGAGGACTTTTACAATTCTCCTTGTTTTCTACCTCTCACCCATCAAGAGATCATATCTTTTTAGACTCATGGTCACTTTTTCCCCTTCAGGATGTTATGTTCTTATAGCTCCTTCTTTTATCTTCTCTGTGTACCTTTTAAGACTTTTTGGACCTTAGACATTTTTCTGGGAAAAGCCCTCAAGACATGAAGGCAACTTATGTTTATTGCTCTCCCACTGCCTCCTGTCAGTTAATGCATTAGAGATAAGCACACACAATTAAGCGCGGGGGGGCGGGGGGGCAGATGGGGAGTTAAATATTATTAATAAACATACATATTTTAAATCTTCATTTTTTCATCATCAGCCCATTAGATTTTATGGATAATATGGAAAGAGAATGAAGGCAAAAATTATTTGATGCAAAAAAAAATAAAACAGCTTTCTAATGTTTTATATTCAATTGTGCAGGCACCTTTTGGTAGCTTCTGCTCAATTTCCTGAGGACTGGGGTGAAGGGATTGGATGAGAGAGAGATAAAGGTATTTTCTTATTTTTAATTCCTATTATTCTAAATAATAAAAGCTTTTATATTTTATGTATCATTAAAGCTCTCCAAATCCACAACATTCTAGCAGACTCAATTCCCTTACTTCTTCTGAGAGTATATATGTTGGTGTGATGACATGTCAGCAGCTAAAGGAGGAGTAGAGATTCTTTGAGCTAGCCTCATTTTGTGGAAGAGAACACTGAGCTCCAGAAGAGATAAACGACAATAGTGAGCCAAGTACCAATCCTCCTGGTACACCTTTTCACACACTGACTCCTGTTTGAATCAAAGTGAAGTGTGTCAGAACAATATTAATTTTATGTGACTTAGCCTTACAAGAATTAATTCTGAGGGGCGCCTGGGTGGCGCAGTCGGTTAAGCATCCGACTTCAGCCAGGTCACGATCTCGCGGTCCGTGAGTTCGAGCCCCGCGTCGGGCTCTGGGCTGGTGGCTCGGAGCCTGGAGCCTGTTTCCGATTCTGTGTCTCCCTCTCTCTCTGCCCCTCCCCCGTTCATGCTCTGTCTCTCTCTGTCCCAAAAATAAATAAAAACGTTGAAAAAAAAAATTAAAAAAAAAAAAAAAAAAGAATTAATTCTGAATCCTGGATGCATCAGAGCTGAAACAATGCAATTCTCAAATACTTGAACCTTCTGACAGAGTAAAATTCTATCTGTTTTCATCAGTTAAGTAAGACAAAAGTAAAAAAGTAGACTATTAAATACTTTGTTATCTTGGTTTAATATAATATTCCTAAAATTATGTTTCCTAACATTTTAACAAGATGAGAAACCAAAAGAAATATTATATCTTCCTATTTTATGTCTAAGTTATCAAACATGTTAGGCAACCACATTATAAATAAACAAGTTTATAACTAGCTTCCCTTTAGACACATATGCAAATGATATGGTTGATAATCAAATCAGACTCCATCCTTTATTTCTTGTTGCATTGCAATTTAAACTGAAGCATAATTTTATTTTATATACCAACAAAATTGTCATTCTGGGAAATAGCCTCATAATATACACTAAGACCATATAAAATGAATTATTATTATACCTAAAGTGTGCACTGTGACATGACTTAGTAGAGCACTAGTTTGCATGTCGTATTCTTGTCCTGCTTAACAATTACAGGAAAACAGAAATGACGGGTTCTAAAGAACAGTGTAGAATTAGAAGTAGAAATTACTGTACATCACACTGCCATTTGATATAATGCACTTCAGCGTGCTGACAGTAATCTTAATGAGGACTACACTAGAGATATCAAAAATATATGTTGTCATCTATTAACAGTCATGGACTCAAAGGTATTTATCTTGCGTCTACATTTGCAGGCTACTTTTAAAAGGCTCTTATTTTAATTAACCGAATATTGAAATCCCATTTGAAAAGAAATTTGAATGCTAAATTAAACCATTAATAAAATTCAACAGAGACAACATAATGAGGAAATGCAGAAAATTTGAATGGTATTGAAATTTTGATTGCGAAGGACAAATTAGATTCAACCGGGAAGATGTATCGTCAGATGATACAGACATTCAGAAAATTATGCAAGATTTGGCCACTGGCTCCCCTGGTGGATAACATGCCTTGTGTACGTCTACTCCCACAGGGTGAGCAGGATGTATGGTTCTATTGAAATCCTCAAACAATCATATAATTAGTGGTCTATATTTGCTGCATTGTCCATGAAGAATCTAAATGTGTCTTTCATTATTTTAGACCCTGTCAGTTAAACATATCAAGGATCCTGATGTAAATAATATAAGACTTAGGTTGGGGTGAAATTTATTGACTAAATACATCCAAAAAGTTTAATAAGTCAACACAAAGTCAGGGAGGAAACTGGACCAAAAATGCATTTGGATCTCAAACAGTCACTGGTTCACCTAATTTGTTTTTCTCTATTTCTGTTAGTATATTATTTCTTCATATTTTCTCCCTACATGATATAAATTTGGCAAACACCACCTTCCAAGTTTCCACTTTATACCTTAAGCTTTTACTGATTTCAAATTTCTCAAGCCTTGGTAAAATTTCTAGTTTTCCCAGCTTGAGTTTGGTTCCTATACATGACCAGGGTTTCACTGAATAATGGAAAAATGAAGAAGTTTTATTGTGGGCAAAACTGTCTGGAGTAGCACAAAGTTTTTGGAAAGGGCTGTTGTTCTCAGAAGAAGAAATAATAACCAACCAAATAATTCTTGCCTGGTGCACGTTCTTGGAGTTGCATATAAAATATACGCATACAGAGAAACTATGCTTAGATCTCCATTTAGGTTCACTAATTCACCCAAAATCAGTTAATGGTATGGTGCTTTCTGTGTGTTAGAAGCCATGCAAGGCAGCTGGGATTCCACAGGAAAGAACGCTGACAGCTTCTTTGCCCTCAAATAATGCACATCTCAATGTGGAGACCACTAGACCGCAGGCTAACGAGCAAATACAAAACCATGTGCTAAATAAACAAGTACTGAGATGAAGAGTGCTGGGGGTGGCTATATAACGCGGCTGGTGAAGAACATTCCGAGCACCACCCTAGTCAGTGAAGAAGGGACACCAGCACGTACAAGAGTCTGGGTTGGGAAAGATGGTGATCTGTTCAAACAAACTCGTGGTCTATCCCTCGTGAAGTGTGCAGGAGTCTGAGTGAGGGTGGGAGAAATGGTCTGATCATGCAGGACCTCAAAGGCCTGGAGTCTGAAGCTTATTCTCAAAGCCATGTGAAGCTTGGGAGCAACATGATCTCATTTATAGTTTAAAAATATCACTCTTGCTGTTTTGTGGAGAATGACTGGGGGTGATGGATGAGAGAATTATTTGGTGGTACACTGCGTGTGGAAGTTGTGAGAAATTAATAACCTGGAATAACTCATTGTTTTGGGGATTGAGTAGCTAGATAGATGGTGCCCCCTGGCATGAAGACAGAGAAGACCTGTGTCTGCACAAACAGCTGTTCCATGTTGAAATGGAGACTTTGTTGTATTGCATGATGATAATGTGACAGAGAGACAGAAATGGGGGAAAAAAAAACAAGGAGTAGATACTGGGTCTACAAGGTAAATCAGGGCAGGAGCTGCTTTTAGAATGGCCTGTCGTCTCTCACGCTGATTCCATGACTTTGGTTTAGAATCACAGGGGTTGAAATTGTGATTTTTTTCAACATCTTGCCTAGCCAAAATTCCTACATGGAATGTTTTCCTACTAATACTATCCATATAACATTAGAGATTAGAGGGTCTATTGGGTCCTAATGGGTCCAAATGGCAACAATGGCTGGAGTTGCTGCAAAAAAAAAAAAATCTGTTCTATATCTAACTTAAAACAACTAAGTTACTTAAGTAAATTATTGCAACGCTTTTGTGGGAGGAATAGAAAATATCTACTAAATATACTTGTAAATATACTTGTCATGAATTCTCATGTCCTTCCAAGTAGGAATATGGGCTCTCTTTCAGTATGCTTTCGTGGTCTACAAAATGACTCAGGTTCGGGGCGCCTGGGTGGCGCAGTTGGTTAAGAGTCCGACTTCAGCCAGGTCACGATCTCGCGGTCCGCGGGTTCGAGCCCCGCGTCAGGCTCTGGGCGGATGGCTCAGAGCCTGGAGCTTGTTTCCGATTCTGTGTCTCCCTCTCTCTCTGCCCCTCCCCCGTTCATGCTCTGTCTCTCTCTGTCCCAAAAATAAATAAACGTTGAAAAAAAAAAAAATTAAAAAAAAAAAATAAAAAAAAAAAATGACTCAGGTTCGGTAACTGACCATGTACAGTGACTTCATGGGGGGCGATTTTACTTGGTCTCCTGAAAATCCACTGATGATTTGCTTCAGTATAGAGGTTAAACAATACTTTTATTGACTGTCTCTGTATCTTCCCTCTAAAAACAATGCAATCAGTCGTCTCCATGACTCTCAGAAAATGGGCCCCTTCAAGTGCCACTCTGATGTTGCTTTTCAATTGCATCCATCGTGCCTGCCTGGCTTTTTAAGTGCCATCACATGACCTCTCAGGGAACCAAGTCCTTCACAGCATCACCCACTACAAGCCCTGTCTACAATGGGGAGCTGCCACTCAAAGACAGTGATCTCCCCCAGCCTCCCCCATCACCAGCACATTCCTATCACTCTGGCAAATGGAGGGACTATCCTCCAGACTCTGCAGAGAACGTTGTTGGCCAGTGGAATTTATACCTTGATGTTGTATATTTACTTTATAGTCCCCAAGTCTCTAACCCTATGATTCTTTCCTTCACTTTTACATAGTGTTGGAATTTCTATTTCATTGAAATGAGTCATCACTTTCTCCAAGCTTAAAAGAGAAACCCTAACAGCATGGTAGCATCATCTACTGGGATTATCGTCAGGGTGTTAAATGGTGCATCATTAGAGGGCTCTCCCGTATCAAAACCCCTCCTCTTTTCAATTTTATGTTCTCCCTGCTCTGTCAAACACCCTCAAGGTCCAGTCACAGCTCATGAAAATACCTATTAACCAGATCCTGAAACATTTTGTTCGTATTGCTCCTCCTCCTTTGAAATCCCAGCTTCTGTTCAGTCAGGCCACGTTAGGTTTGAGTTTCATTACTGATCTAGTTGCCCACAAGGGACTTGAGGGTGAATCTTGAGGCAGAAAATCTTTGCTTTGTTGGGTACCTTCATGACCTCCAAATAAGGAAGGAAGAAACTATCTCCCAACAGGGGTGATGTGCCACCTTCGTGGGCTCAGTTAGTTCAGAGGAATCTGCAAGTAGAACGTTCTCAGTTGTCCCTAAGCTGCTATCTCCATACCATTTTCTCTTTTTTTTCTTTTTTTAAATTTTTTTTTAACGTTTATTTATTTTTGAGACAGAGAGAGACAGAGCATGAGCAGGGGAGGGGCAGAGAGAGAGGGAGACACAGAATCTGAAACGGGCTCCAGACTCTGAGCTGTCAGCACAGATGCCAATGCGGGGCTCGAATTCACGGACCGTGAGATCATGACCTGAGCCGAAGTCGGACGCTCAACCCACCGAGCCACCCAGGCACCCCTCCCCATGCCATTTTCTATTAGATTTTCTATTAGAGCCCTGTTGTTTTTAGTAAAATCATAACACTAAATATTTGCTGAAAGAAAAAGCCTTTCTAAAGCAAAAAGATTACATGTATGAACTCATTTTAAATATAAAGATGACTAATTCGCCAAATGTGTTTCATTTCAAAATAAAAGGAAAGAAAAAAATGAAATTACCCTACTAAAGAGTTTTTTTTCAGATTGACAATAATCTTTTCATCCTGCGCAGATTCTTACAACTCAGAAAACAATGGCTTGCATATAATATATTCAAATATTCAAATTAAATCATATATAAAAATGATCTTGTATGGCTTTATAATAATGAAAATAGATACAGGAGGAATGTTTGTCTAATGTATGGTTAATTTGTAACATTTTGGTGACATTAGGACAATTATTTTCATTCTCTGATACTTGGTTATTCATCTGAAAGTTGCCAATAAAAAGAACATGACTGGGGCGCCTGGGTGGCTCAGTCGCTTGAGCGTCCGGCTTCGGCTCAGGTCATGATCTCACAGTCCATGAGTTCGAGCCCCACGTCGCGCTCTGGGCTGACAGCTCAGAGCCTGGAGCCTGCTTCTGATTCTGTGTCTCCCTCTCTCTCTGCCCCTCCCCTGCTCATGCTCTGCCTCTCTCTGTCTCAAAAATAAATAAAAACATTAAAAAAAAATTAAAAAAAAAAAAAAGAACATGACTGGGGCACCTGGGTGGTTCAGTCAGTTAAGTGTCTAACTCTTGGTTTCAGCTCAGGTCATGATCTCATGGTTCTTGGGGTCAAGCCCCACATCAGGCTCTGCCCTGATGGCGTGGACCCTGCTTCGGATTCTCTCTCTCCCTCTCTCTGCCCCTCCCCCACTCATGCTGTCTCTGTCTCAAATAAATAATCTTAAAAAAAGAGGCACACAACTACATAATGGTTGACTGTGAATATTAGATATAATATATGTAAGGTTCTCAGTATATGGTACATGGTAGGAACTTATTTAAACTATTCAATTCAAAATAACAATTAAGTTTACGATAATTATGAATGGCATTGTGTCTGTGTCTGAGAGAATTCTCAGAAAAATATCTTTATTATACTGGAGGAAAAAAAAAGACAACCCTTTTATGTTACTGTCTTAAACCTCTATTCCTAGCAGGTCTAAAGTTGCCAAGGTTTGTAATATATTCTGAGTAAAAAGAGTTGATGGCTTCAGACCTTAAGGCACTGAAAATTCAATTGACATATTTTTTTGAATTCCATGATGAAAAATGTCTCTACAAAGAAAAATGGAGGTTAAAATATAGATTTAAAATATTTTATTTATTTAACCAATTTATGAAATCCCTTGCATATTAATGAACTTTTCTTTCCTCTGCAATAACATAGGTGTTACATGTTGTTTTGATGATGCTTTTATTCTCCCCAAACATTGAGAATCCCTCTTTGTATTCTAACTTTAGAACTAATATATGAGAATACACAACACACACACACACACACACACATGCACACAAACACACACATGTACATTACATAATTTTATAATCAATATTTCTTAGTAAAAATGTGATTATCCAAGTTAGTCATCCACCCACAGTATTTACTCATAGACACCATACATATTTGATGAGATACATATTTGACAAGATTAAGTAGGCTCAAACCAATGTGTTATAAAACGTGAAGGCAAAGCTACAAAAGAGAACTCTAAAGCTTGTTTTGGCAAAGGTGCCTTAACTAAATAAATATGTGACCCAGCAAGGCAACATCTTGAAAGCCATACCGGTCCTGTTCACACAAAATTCAGTATATTTTAGGTTAGTTTATTCAAATGTACTATATACTCTTTGGATATCTACCCTCTCATCAATTTCCACTTAGGGTAAGGAGGATTTATGCTACATATTATTTTAATATGGTATTTTGGTGATCATTGGTTTCTTGATGGATATTAATATGCTTCTGACTACAGCACGGATTTTGAACAATAAATTAAATTAAGATGGTATATATTTTAGTGCTCAGTAGCACACAAAAAATGCCGATGTAAATTTTAAAAACATCACACGTAACAGTGTCCATGTAGAAGAGAGAAATTCTGTCTCAGGTATTAAAACAAAACAACCTCAAAACACCAAATTGTATTATACACATTCAAATTCTATCAGTTCAGTAATTTTGAATTAACAAACCTACCAAGTAAAAAGGCCTCCTCTTATCATTTTAGAAAGAAAGCGAGTTTCCTGAAGTGTAAGACTGAAAATCAACTCAAGGGATATCGGGAAACAACCTTAAGGAGCCTATAAAACCAATTAACTCAGCACTATTCTAAGTTAACTTTTAAACTTTTGTACATGAAACAAGTTTTGTAGGTATGAGACACTGAGGACAAAATGCCCAGTTACCCACAATCTACTAAGGAATAGTACATAAAAATGATTTTGAAGGCCTAGAGATGCCTCGCCTAAATATATTCCTATCTCTTCACCTCAGAAGTAATATGTTTTGTTTTAATTATTGCCATGATTTTCAAAGTTCATAGACTTTATCTTTACGACAGTATTCTCTTTGGAGAACAAGTGACCAGGAAGTTGAATTCCCAGATTCTCCTCCCTATCCATCCCTCTAAAGTGTCGCCTATTACTAACCTCCTGCATTGTGTGACTTATTTATTACAGTTGACGAGTCAATATTGATATATTATTCTCAACTACAGTCCTCACCTCATTGGGGTTCACTCTTCGTCTAAGTGTTATGACAAATTCATATGTTCTACAGCCAAGATTACAGTATCATACAGAATAGTTTCTCTGCTCGGAATATCACCTCTTCTCCAGCTACTCATTCTGTTTCCAACTTAACATCCCCACTCCCTCCAATGGGGACTCCCTGGTAACCACTGACTTTTTATTTTCTATGGTTTGTTCCATGATATATGTATTTGGAATCAGACAGTATGTAGGCTTTCCCAACTAGCTTCCTGGACTCAACAATATGTATTTACAATACTTCCCATGTCCTTTAGTGAACTCATTTCTTTTTATCATTGAATAATACTCTATTTTATAGATCTACCACACTTTGGTTATCTATTTCCCTATTGAAGGGCATCGTGGTTAAGTCCAACTTTTGACAATTATGAATAAAACTTCTGTAAACATTTGTCTGCAGGTCTTTATATGTACATAAGTTTTCCACTTATTTGCATAACACAATTGCTGGGACATAATCGAAGAGTATGTTTACTTATGTAAGAAAATGTAAAATTGTCTTCCAAAGCAGCTGCTTCACTTTGCATTCCAACCAGCAGTGAATGAGTTTCCTTGTCCCACATATTCAGGAGCATTTGGTATTGTCAGTGTTTTGGATCTTAGCCATTCTGTTAAGTATATAGTGGTATCTCACTGTGATCTGCAATTTCCCAATGACATATGATGTTGAGCATCTTTTCATATGTCTACTTGCCATCTGGGTGTCTCCTTTGGAGAGGTATCTGTTCGGATATTTTACCCACTATTTAATTGGATCTTTTGTCTTCCTATTGTTGAATTTTAAGTGTTATTTGTATCGATTTGATAAAAGTCCTTTATTAGAAATGTGTTTTGCAAAAATACCGTCCCAGTATGTGGCTAGTCTTTTCATTATCTGAACAGAGCAGGAGTTTTAATTTTAATGAAGTCCAACATACCAACTTCTCTTTCATGGATCACGCCTCTGGTGTTGTATCTAAAACTCTTTGCCAAACTAAGGTCACCTAGATTTTCTCCTATGTTATCTTCTCAGAGTTTCACAGTTTTGCATTTTACATTTAGGTCTATAATCCATTATGACTTAAGTTCTGTGCAAGATGCAAGATGTGTGTCTGGATTCATTTTTTTTTTTTGCATGTGCATGTCTTGCTGTTCTAGCACCATTTTTTGGAAAAGACCACTCTTTCTCCATTGAGTTGTCTTTGTTCCTTTGTCAAAGGTAAGCATACCATATTTGTGTGTGGTCTGTTTCTGGCTGTCTGTTCTGTTCCAATGATCTGTTTGCCTACTCTTTCTCCAATACCATGCTGTCTTTATTGCACACCTGTATGATAAGTCTTAAAGTTGAGTAGTGTCAGAACTCCAACACTGCTCTTCAATACCGTGTTGGCTATTTTGGATCTTTTACCTTTACACATAAAATTTAGAATCAATATGTAACTATCCACAAAGCAACTTGCTAGGATTTTGAGTGAAATTGCACTGAACTGATCAAGTTGAGAACTGACATCTTAATAATATTGAGGCTCCATGAACATGAGCATAAAATATACCTCCATTTATTTAATTCTTCTTTGTTTTTGTCCATTTGAGTATTATAATTTTCCTCATATAGCTATTGCACATATTTTGTAAGATTTATACCTTATTGGTTCATGTTGGGGGGCATTAATGTAAATGGTATTGTGCTTTTGATTTCAAATTCCATTTGTTCACTGCTGGTATATAGGAGGCAACTTACTTTTATATATTAAACCTATATCCTACAAACTTACTATA
Source organism: Puma concolor (assembly GCF_028749965.1). NCBI lineage: Eukaryota > Metazoa > Chordata > Mammalia > Carnivora > Felidae > Puma > Puma concolor. Next base: position 1,998,870 of record NC_141677.1, on the reverse strand, counting down.
ATTAGTTATTAATTCCAAGAATTTTTTCTTCTTTGCAATTTTCTTCACAGATGATCATCTCATCTGAAAACAAAGACAATCTTATTCCTTCTTTCCTGATCTATATAATCTTTATTTACTTTTTCTTGTCTTACTGCATTAGCTAGGACTTCCAGTACCCTATTGAATAGTAGTGCTAAGAGGGAATGCCCTTGCCTTGTTCTTGATTACAGGAAAAAGTTTCTAGTTTCTCATAGTTAATAATGTTTGCTGTAGGTTTTTGTAAATGTTTCTATCATGTTAAGGACATTACCTTTTTTTCCCAACTTTGTTGAGAACTTTTATCATTAAGAGGTCTTGGATTTTGTTGAATGCTTATCCTGCATTTACTGATATAATCAGATGTTTATCTTTTTGATGTGATGGACTACTTTAATTTGTTTTTGAATGTTGAACCAGCCTTGCACACTTGTCCTTATGAATAAATTAGACAATGTTCCCTGTGCTTCTGTTTTCTAAAATACATTGTAGGGGTAAATGGGTGGTTCAGTAGGTTAATGATCTAACTCTTGATTTCAGCTCAGGTCATGATCTCACAGTTCATAAGATCAAGCCCTGTGTCAGGCTCCATGCTGTTAGCAGATTGTCTATCTCTCCCTCTCCCTCTCTTTCTGCCCCTCCCCTGCTTGTTTGCTTGTTCTCTCTCTCTCTCTCTCTCTCTCTCTCTCTCAAATAAATAAACATTTAAAAAAATAAAATATAGTGTAGTACCATTTCTTATTTAATTTCTGCCTACTGGATCCGTTCATTTCTGATAAAGGAGTGTTAAGGTTTTGAAATATAATAATGTATTTGTCTATTACCTTTTGCAGTTCTGTCAGTTTTTGTTTCATGTACTTTGATACTGTACTGTGTCAACCTTAAAAGTAAAACAGCCCATTATTTTACCAGAAAATGGATTTATTCATGGATAGCAGAGGAACTGCAATTTAGGACACACAAGTTATAGCAAAGCCACAGACAGTAAGCGAATCAAAGGAGGGGATCCTTACTTTCTAGAGAAAAGAAGAAAGTGGGGAGCAGGGAACCTGACCTGGATGGAAGTCCACTGGAGGGAAGCAAGAGTCCATGGTGGCTTTTCTCATTGCCTAGCTTGTTGCTGGGCAAGGACCAAATCTTCCTTCTTCCTCTTGCTGCGAACGTAACTGAGGACAAGTGGTCTGTGGGAGAGCTCCCCTGCTGATCCCCCAGCTCCATTTGTAAAGAGGTTTCCTTTATCCAATCTCATACCTTTCAGGGGCATACACGTTAAGAATTGTTAAGTGTTCATGATGTATTAATCACTTTATCATGTAATAACTGTCTTCATCCCTGAGAACTTCCCTCACTCTGAAGTCTGCTATGTCAGAGGTTAATATAGCTACTTCTGATTTCTTCTGATTGGTGCTAGCATGGTATAGCCTTCTTCTTCATCCCTCTACTTTTATCCTCTTTGTATCTTTATATTTAAAGAGGGCTTCTTGTAGACAACTGGTAATTGTGTCTTGTGGGTTTTTTTTTTATTCACTCTGACAGTCTCTGACTTCAAGTTGGTATGTTTAGTCCATTTGTATTTCATTTGATTATTTATATGGAATGATATTGACCATATTTATAACTTTCCTGTTTGTTGTTCTCATTATTTGCTTTTTTTCCTATTCACTTTTTATGCCTTTTCTCATTTTAATTGGGCATTTAATGGAACCTCAATTTCTTTCTTCTATTAGCATTTACTTATATTTCTGCTAATTTTTTAAGGGTTGCCCCTAAGTTTGCAAAATATATTTACCACTGACCTTGTTCCACTTTCAACAGCACTCCACCATTTCATGGGCATTTCAAGTAACTTAAATTTATTCCCAATTCCTCTCTCCCGTCCTCATTTATGTCATTCATTTATTGTATCCGTAAGTTGTATTCACCCAACACATTGTTGCTATTAATAATCGAACATATTCTGTTAAGCATATTCTGTTAAATTAAGAATAAGAAAAATAAAGGACTTTACTGCTTTCATTTATCCCTAGAAAAATGCTCTTCCTTTATGTAGATAACCGTCTCCCCCATATTATTTTACTTCTCCTTGAAAAAAGTTCTTTTAGCACTCTTTCACGTTAGTTCTGAAGGCAACAAATTCCTGCAATTTTTGTTTGTCTGAGAAAGTTTATTTCCTCTTCACTTTCGTAGGTTAATTTCACTGGATACAGAATTCTGGGTTGTTGTATTTTTTTTTTTCTTTCAATATTCATACATTTCAATCTACTGCAGCTGTTTTGCTTGAATTTCTGACTTCACACTCTTGTGGCCTTGGGTTTGAAAAAGAAGAACTTAAACATAACAAGGAAAAGATAACCTTTAAGATAATCTTATACTTCCTAAGTGACAAATACCAGCTACTCCCAAATCCCATTCCTGAATCTGTGGCTGCCATCATCTCCTTCGCTTGGAAAGTTTTCAGAACACAGCATTGGGGTATTTTCCTGAAGTTCAGGGCACCACACCCAATTCAAGTTCTTCTTATAAAGCAAACACTTATTATTATTTTTTGTTTTTTGAGATTCATCTTATTTGGTACAATTTGCTACTTTCTCCAGTCAGATTGCACACAATCCTACACATACACACAGAAACACTCCAGTGACCAGTCGGCCATTCCCAGTATCCTTTCCCTCAACTGAAGCATTGCAATATAAGGCATCCTTACCAAATAATTTCCAGTTTAAGTTAATCCAGTATTCAATTAGAAAACAGAATTAGCTTAGAAAACTTCTGATAATGTTTGTTTCTATAACATGTGAACTCTCATTCTACTGTTTATGTAGGTTGAAATCTGAAGAGATTGAAACACTCTTCTTTCTCTTCTTGAGTTATGATTTGGTATATTTTTTTATTTCTAATTAATATAATTAGGGACTATGACTTGGGGTGTATAACTAAGGAGACTTTCTAAGACTTAACATCCAAGTTGAACTTACTACTCACTCTCAAAGGGAACAACTGTAGGGGAACAAAGGGAACTACTTACATACTGTCAAAGGGACCTAGGACAGGGTCCAGTCACCTAATATAGGATTTTGAAGACACAGTCATTTCAAAAAAGAGAAAAGGAAGTTGATTCACACATTCTCATACTTTCTTCCCAAATCTATAATGAGATACATCAGTACATGAAGGATGAAAAGGGTATCTCACATTCTTATTTCCCTCTAGAAAGTAGAGAGAAGTGTTCATCTGTCATGGAGATTTGAAGTAAACTTTGTCACTTAACAGGAAGTGTCTGACAGTTATTGGTATCTGGTCTGTGATTACTCTGTCAACTTCTCTTCAAGCCTAAAGGGAGTATTTAAAGTGCTGCAGCTCTCTGCAGTATGCAGTAGTAATGAATCCATACCTACAGGGAAATTTGAAGAGCAGCTAATATTATTATGAATATTCCTAACATTTGGTAGGAACTTTTTTTTTTTTTTTTAATTTTTTTTTCAACGTTTATTTATTTTTGGGACAGAGAGAGACAGAGCATGAACGGGGGAGGGGCAGAGAGAGAAGGAGACACAGAATCGGAAACAGGCTCCAGGCTCTGAGCCATCAGCCCAGAGCCTGACGCGGGGCTCGAACTCCCGGACCGCGAGATCGTGACCTGGCTGAAGTCGGACGCTTAACCGGCTGCGCCACCCAGGCGCCCCCTGGTAGGAACTTTTGATGTTCGGCATGATTCGCTAATTTTCCCCTGTGCTAGTGATTTATTTTAGGGATCAATGCAAACACTTCCTCTTCTAGAATATTCCAGAAAAAAATTAAATACCAGAAAAATAATTTATGTACTCGACTGAAAATAGAACCAAATAATAATTAACAAAAAGTACCATGAGGTTTTCTTGTATGGAAACTGTTACTTTCCAAGATGTTCTCAATAAAACAGTAAGTTTACCTTGGATTAATTAAAACCATGTTTTGAATGAATATATGATGGGATGGGGAAATTGTTGTGATGTAATGTTATTTTTTTAATGTCTATTTTGTCGATATTAAGCCAACTCATGAAAACACGCATTCACATGCTCATTACGTTTTTTTTAAGGAGAAGGAAATATCTTCACATTAAAAAAATGATCTGCTTCATGGTGAAATATAGGTAAATTTTAGTTTTCTGTCATATCTCTCTAGATTCTCCAATTTTTCTCCATGTTTCTGACTTAACTGGGGGAACCTGAGGGGACCCTCTACAATTAGAGTGCTTCTCCTAAAGGCACAAGGACACTAATTTTGTTTCAAGATAAAATTTCCATGCTTCCCAGGTAAGCAATTATAGAAGAAAACTTTAGTTATTTAAGGGAGAGCTTTAATTTTATTCTAATTTTTTTATTCAAGTTCAAAGAAAATATTCCCTTCAGCATAGCTGGAGATGAAGTATAATATTTTCGGCATAATTGTGAACTCATCTGTCACAACAAAAGCCGTATGAGGAGAAGTTAAGAGTGCCGGTCAGTGGGCAGAAAGATCAGGTCAGAACCCTGTTATTGTAGGCTCCAGGTACATGGCTTTGGGCAAATTGCTAACCCCACATAGTGTTGGTGAACATTAACTGAGCCAGTGTATTCAGACCAAGTTTTTAGTCTCATTATTACTGTAATCACATTAAAGAAAATTAAGCTTAACTGAGAAATAGTGAAGAATTTCTTTAATAATATCAGTGTCCATTATGTAGCATTTCCTCATTTATGTAAAAACATTACTTCTCCGAAGGAGTATACATTTTATAATACTGTTTTCCAGGTAGCTTGTTTTATTCTGATATATTAAAATGTTACTTCCCAAATTTAGAGACTTCCCAGTAAACGCTTAAAGAGAAAGTTGTTTGCAGTATAGATTTTCATTTCTCCATTATCTGACTGTGCAAATGTTATAATTGGCTAACTACCAACTTTTCAGGTTGAATGCATCAATACTCTACTGTAAGTATTGTCTGCAAAACTTTGGATTTTCACACTATACATATATTATACTCCAACATTTTAGGAATGCCTTTGCAAAACAAAATGTAGAAAAAAGTTCATGCTGCTGCAAATGTTTAATTTTTTTTTTCAAACACAGGCCTTACTTATATATTTTGATAAATCCAAATATATAATTCACTTAAGGGGCACCTGGGTGGCTCAGTCGGTTAAGTGTCCTACTCTGGATTTTGGCTCAGGTCATGATCTCACGGTTCGTGAGACTGAGCCCCATGTCGGGTTCTACACTGACAGCAGGGAGCCTGATTAAGATCCTCTCTCTGCCCCTCCACTGCTCATGCTTTCTCTACCCCCCCCCACCCTCACCCTCAAAACAAATGAATAAATTTTAAAACTACATATTATAATTGACTTAAACATGTAAAGTATATATCTGAATGTCAGAGAAGTAAATAAATTTTAAGAACCTTATTTATAAATCAACTAAAAGTATACAATATTTTGAAGATCCAGGGATAGGAAAAAAATGCTATGCATTTTTTAGTCTTAATTCTAGTATAGTTAACATACAGTGTAATATTAGTTTCACGTGTACGATATAGCAATTCACCACTTCCATACAATACCAAGTGCTCATCACTAGTGCCCTCCTTAATCCCCATAACCTATTCCCCCTCTGCACCTCCCCTCTGGGGGCCATCAGTGTGTTCTCTATAGTTAAGAGTCTGTTTCTTGATTTGTCTCTTTCTTTCTCTCTCTTCTGTCCTCTTTGCTCATTTGTTTTATTTTGTAAATTCAACATATGAGTGAAGTCATGTGGAATTTGTCTTTCTCTGACTTATTTTGCTTAGCATAATATTCTTCAGCTCCATCTATGTTGATGCAAATGGAAAGATCTCATTCTTTTTTTATGGCTGAGTAATATTCCATGTCTATATTTACCATGTTTTCTGTATCCATTCATCAGTTGATGGACACTTCTATTACTTCCTTATTTTGGCTATTCTAAATAAAGCTGCAATAAATATAGGGGTGCATGCATTTTTTCAAATTTGCATTTTCATATTCTTTGGGTAAATGCCAAGTTGTGGGATTGCTGGATCATAGGGTAGTTCTATTTGTAACTTTTTGAGGAACCTCCATACTGTTTTCCAAGTGGCTGCACCAGTTTGTATTTCCACCAACAGTGGAAGAGGGTTCCTTTTTCTTTGCATCCTCGTTACCATTTGTTTCTTGTGTTTTGATTTTAGCCATTCTGGCAGGTGTGAGCTGATATCTCCTTGCAGTTTTGATTTGCATTTCCCTGATGCTGAGGGATGTTGAGCATTTTTCAACATGTCTTTGGCCATCTGGATGTCTCCTTTGAAGAAATGTCTTCTGCCCATTTTTAATTATATTATTTGGGTTTTTTTTTTTTTTGGTGTTGAGTTTTATGAGTTCTTTATATATTTTGGATATTAATTCTTTATCAGATATGTCATCTGCAAATATCTTCTCCCATTCAGTAAGTTCTCTTTTAGTTTTGTTTGTTGCTTCCTTTGTTATGCAGAAGCTTTTTATTGTGACGTGGTCCCAAGAGTTTATTTTTGCTTTTGTTTCCCTTGCCTCAGTAGACCTGTCTACAAAAATGTTCCTATGACTGATGTCATAGAAATTACTGCCTGTGTCCTCTTCTAGGATTTTTATGGTTTCAGATGAGGTTTAGAACATGGATGCTAGTAAAGTTTTATCTTGCTGTATTAAAAAATTATTCAGGCTAAATTTACCATCCCGTTGCCATGACAATGTGCATTTTACCTAATGGAAACATTTGGAAAAGGAAAAAGAAAAAAAAAACCTAAGTTCTAGATAATGTGTTGCTCTATAATATGTGGCTCATACTTTACAATGTTTTAATCCATTTTAAGTTAAATATTACTTACTCACATCATAGTTGAATAACTCACAGAAAAGCAGGATTGATTCTGAGTTCTCCACAGCATTAAAATTATTTCTTAGTTTTATATGCTATACGAAAATGTGTATTTTTCTAATGAAATCACTAAATATTTCCAGAAGTCAGTTTCTCCTAATTAAACACTTAAGTTAGTTAGAACTGTCCTACAAACATGTAGAGATGTAGAGAAAAAATAAATTTTGTCACTAATACCTCTTTAGATCACAACTGAAATTGAGTATTTATGAAACTTGTTTTCTAAAAGACAAATTTCTTTTACAACATCTTACTTTACCACAAAGAAGGACATCATTTGGGCCTAAGTCTTCTTGTTAATGTAACATCTCTATATTTAATTAAATAATGAAAATATTCAATTGCTAATTTTCTTTTCTGTTGGAGTCACTGTGCCACAAAACTGCTTTTTATTTTTGCTTAATTATTCTTATTTTTCCCATGAAAATGGGTGAAATTTGGCTCTGCTTGACTTTTTTTTATTTCTCCCTTTGAATGAGTGTGAGGTGTATTTTCACAGATGGCTGGTGTGGCCTGTGGAAGGCAGGCATAGGCTTATCATCATTTAAATGATTTCCAGGTCATGCCTTATTAGCGACAGGAGTGAATGGTACTTAGTACATTATAAAGCCTGCATTCCTTAACCATTTTCATTAAGTTCCTGATACAGTCCAAATGACTGACGAGAGGAGGAAGGGGAAAACCAACAACCCCCACCGCCCCCCCGGCCCCCCCCCCCCCCCCCCCCCGCAAATTGGTGTTTCAGAAAGAACCTCACACAGGGATCATGTGCTTCTCATCTCCAGTGTGGAGAACTCACATGTATAAATATTTCAGATGGGGCTCCACTCTGGGAATAAATCCATGCTTGTTAACTTGTAGTAGGAAGATTTAATACACAGAAAACGAGTTTCCACTTTACAACGGAATTGTGCAAAGTTGAAGCACTCGTGTAGATTTTAACCACTGGGGACAAGATTCAGTAAAACTTGGAGTCTGACTTTTGCAGCTAAAAATTGATCAGCAGAAAGAACTCCTTGGAGTTCATGTGTTAGAAAATGAGATTTTAACCAAAGTGGTTCTAATCCTCAAAACACAAGATAATCTGTTAGGCCACATTTTCTCTCTTCCAAACAAGAGTAAGAGGTGTTAGGTTATAGGTCCAGCTGCTGCCAAGACAGTTGGGCATTCCAGACTTTCCTGGGGCCCTGAGAGGACACCGGACCCACTGGGAAGCAAGCTTTCAAACGGAAGAGGATAATCACGTCCGATAGAGAGAATCTCTCCTTTGAAGAACGCTGGCTGGACAGTGTTACAGACCTCTCTTCAATTTCCGAGACCTATTTTTGCAGATTCCTCAACACTCACTTCACTACTACATCTTGTCCGTATATTTTACTCCCTATAAGTATATGATTTGTTCCCATTAGGGATACCTGACTTTGTGTTTTGGTGGGGGACCCACTCGTGTCTCATTGCCAGCCCTCTGCACACACTCCTGCCTTCTCAGATGGGCAGTCCTGTCCCTGAAATGCACCGCAGGGGCCTCGGGCTTCAGCATCTCTAGGGACGCGTTCCAGGGCCAGCCCGCGGCCCCCCAAGGGGCCCCCCAAACCAAGGTCTCCACACAATTTTACTTCAAACGCTCATCGCCATCCTCCTGTCCTGCCGGAGGTTCAGAAGTGCTTTGCGAGTGCCCCACGGACAGCCTCACCCAGCACGCTGCCAGAGCCTCCCATGCAAGCTTCCCAAACCCAATTTCTCTCCTGCCCTCACCGGTCGCCCCCAGCTTTCCACTTCCTTTCCAGGTGCAACCTCATTGAGCCCTGGAAGAGCCATCCACGGTCGTTCCAGCTCTTCCTTTCATCTGTTTTCAACTGGGTGTTTCCTGTTCATGCACTTCTACTCCTCTCACTCTCCTTTTTAATCAAGATGTAATCACCACGTTTCAGAATCTCATTTGCCTTCCGGAATGCCAGAGTGAGGTCCAGGCACTGGATCGCCCCGGATGGAAGTGCTCCTGCAGCAGAACCCGTGGCCCGTGGGGAGCGCCCGGGGCAAGGCCGCTCCCGCACTGGTGATGCCCAATCGTGACGCTCTATGCAACATTTCCAGGGGCAACGCGGCTCCCGCACTGGTGATGCCCAATCGTGACGCTCTGTGCAACATTTCCAGGTGCTCGCAGTCTACCCCTCCGCACTAGGGAGCCGAGTTTCCCCCCCTAAACTTACGTGGCATCATCATCTTCAAACAGTGAATGACGGTCAGTCCAGACTATTTTCAGTGTTTGGAAGGTCCACTCCACAGTTACTGGCCTCTGTGACTGCTGACAGTTTGCTTCCCTCTCATCATCCCCATTTCACCACGCCATGAAGAAACCCCTAATGTCCTCAAAGATTCAGCTCAAGGGATTTATTTTCTCCTGAAATTGTTTTTCTTTAAAGCGATCTCTCTTCTGAAGTCCCCATGGATTCTTCATCTCTCTTATGCATTTACTACGTTCTATCGGACGCATTAACATCATCTTCCCTAATTCTGTCCCCTTCCTAATCGTTCATGACCTGAGCAACTTCCCATATGTCTTCTAGATACTGCCATATGCCTTCTATAAAGCTTTGAATGTTCAATACACGATTTTTGAATAAGTAAAATCATTATGCTAGCAAAACATCGATATTTGTAAGATGGTAATATTCTTTATGTACTCTATCTTTAAGGCTTTATCCCTAACATATTTTTCGTATTAACTTTTTTTTTTTTTTATGTCTCACCTGTTTCAGTCCTTTACTTTTCCTGGTCCTCCAATAATCAAATGAAGTGTTCTCTGGCTACACACCGTGCCGTGAGTTTACCCCCCACAGACTTCAGCGATTTCTGACAATTTACCTCAATGCGAAAAACATACCCATTTTGGTCTGTAGTTCAAAATACTCTTAATAGGATGTTTTATTATAGAAATAGAGGAAAAAGCATGTCTGGGAAATGTGACAAAACAGACAAACAATGAATATTTGATGGATACTTGAAAACAAGCTTCTTTATGATTCAGAGGAAACTTAGACTGTCTGGGTGTAATTATGTCATTGGAAAGGTCCCTTTCTTGACATTTGCTCATCACTCTGTTACATCACAATTGTGACTTGACCAACACACATTTACTGTTCATCCAAAAAGTGTACAATTAATGTTGACAGCTTAGAATAGCCTCCCTTCTAGTTTGCACAGTAAACTCAGTAAAATATGCACCATTCTCTCCACACAAATGGCCTCTGTAAACTCAAAACAGCAATCTCCCATTTTAATGACAGCTGGGATGTCAAAATAATAAGCATTTAATATAAATTTTGAAGCTGCTGCCGGAACCCTATGACAAAGGATTACTATGACAGAATAACTGTTTGTAAAACTCAGGTAACAAGCACAATAGCATGGTGATCCAGCAAAGGAACGAAGAAAATTTTCAATTCTTTCCTTGAAAAAAGGGGGAAGGTAGGTAACTCTTGTGGAAAAACCTATTTTCTGAACAATAAATCCAAGATTGCTAGTGATAATGACGGCTAAAAAATAAATAATTTAGTATTAAACTTGAAGCGTTAGATGTTAAAGGTGGGGGGAAAAAGAGAGGAGAGTAATACATAATTTATGACCATAACCATGTATCACATAGAAGCTGTGTGTGGAAGACAAAATTTTTTTTCAATATATGAAATTTATTGTCAAATTGGTTTCCATACAACACCCAGTGCTCATCCCAAAACGTGCCCTCCTCAATACCCATCACCCACCCTCCCCTCCCTCCCACCCCCATCAACCCTCAGTTTGTTCTCAGTTTTTACCAGTCTCTTATGCTTTGGCTCTCTCCCACTCTAACCTCTTTTTATTTTTTTTTTATTTTTTTATTTTATTATTTATTTTTTTTTTTTTTTTTTTTTGGAAGACAAAATTGTAGCACAGAAAGAGCTAGTTTAAAATCTTTGTGGCCATTTTTAAACCCAAACCTCAAATAAGTAACACTAATTTATCTTTGTTTTTCCTAATGCAGAAGGGGTCAAAACATCCACATTGACCTTTTCATAGGAATATAGTCGCTTCCAACCCAGAAAGCATGGAGAATGTGTTCAGGTTTATATGAATGTGAGATATTAGCCGTTGGTTCTCAGGTAAATAATACACTTATATGAACTCACTGCTGCACAGCAGCAATTTCAGGAAGAAATATCAAGAACTGTAAAGTTTATAAAGATTTTTTTTTTTTTACTAAATTCTTTCAAGTAACCAGAAAAAAATTTAGTATAGCATTTTATTTTCCTAATAATTTACATTCATTGCAAATCTTCTGAGTAGTATTTGTGTTATTGTTATATATCATTTGTGTCCAAAATTATCATTTCCACTGGTGTGAAAGCTAACCATACAATATGCAAAACAAATTTAAAAGTTCTATATTTATGTGAGTAAACAAACATTATTCTCCCCCTTTCATTTAAAGTGTAGAGATTGACGGGGCGCCTGGGTGGCGCAGTCGGTTAAGCGTCCGACTTCAGCCAGGTCACGATCTCGCGGTCCGTGGGTTCGAGCCCCACGTCGGGCTCTGGGCTGATGGCTCGGAGCCTGGAGCCTGTTTCCGATTCTGTGTCTCCCTCTCTCTCTGCCCCTCCCCCGTTCATGCTCTGTCTCTCTCTATCCCAAAAATAAACGTTGAAAAAAAAAAAAAAAGATAAAGTGTAGAGATTGACTGAGTACTGGCTTCATAAAAAAAAAAAAAAAAAAAAATCAGAGTTTTCTGCTTCTGTCCATAGCAGAGTAACCGTTATAATGGACTAGGGTTTCGGCCACAGAGAAGTGTGAAACTGGGTGGGGTGTTTTCAGATGCTGGACAGCAGCCTTGCAGGCCAAGTCATTCAGACAAGGGAAAGTCCCAAGGGGAGCCCCAGGATAATGCAAACTTCCTGACTGCAGGTTCTTGTTGACTTCATCTAAAGGAAATGGCCCCAGACAGCACACTGATCTTGCTGGGCTCAAGAATAAAAAGCTGAAGTTCTGGGGCGACTGTTGGTTTTGGTGCAGGTAATGATCTCACAGTTTGTGAATTCGAGCCCTGTGTTGGGCTCTGTACTCACAGTGTGGAGCCTGCTTGGGTTTCTCTCTCTCTTTCTCTCTGCCCCTCTCCTTACTCACACACATGCTCGGTCTGTCTGTCTCTCTCCCTCTCTCTCTCTCTCTGAAAATAAATAAATAAACTTAAAAAAAAACCTACAATAGCAACAACCAAACAAGACAGAACAAAACAACAACAACAACTTGGAGTTCTGAGTTGCTGACATAGCTGAGATTTCAGGCAGGGTACCCTGAAACAGCAGCCGTTCCCAGAACGCACTGCAGAAATCTGCTTGAGGCCCCTTAATCACCATCCAAATTACAGTCGTCCTTGCACAAATCAGGACCACAAAAGCAGGCAGGGAATGGTTTCCACAGTGTTGCTGATGGAACAGAGAATTGGAGAACTGGATGTTATAAAAAGCATAGAGTCAGGGGCCCTGCCCAACCTTAGTGGGAAATCAAAACAAAATGAAACAGAAAACTTAGCATGTGTAGACTGAAAATCTGACCAATAACCAGGAGAAAAATCATCAATAGTATCAACAGATACATTGAAATTAGCAAAAATATGCTTTAAAACAGCTGTTATTTACTTTTTTATGAACAAAGATTTAAAATCAACAAAAATATAATGAAGAAGGAGATGGGGATTATAATAAAGAACAGGAAACAAACAGCTGAGCCCCATGTTTCATGAATGGAAGAGTTCAATGGGTGGGGCTAAGAACAGACTGGTATATAGTAGATGAAACCTATTAAACTATCCAAATTGAACTGCAGAGGAAAACAGTTTGAGCAAAAATGAACAGAGGTCCAGTGTCTTGTGGGACGATATCAAGTAGCCTAATGTCCACGTAACAGAAGCCCTGGAAGACGGGCAGATGGCATAAAGTAAGAGAGGAAACAGAGCAGGAAGGGTTTCTGCCCCTGACCCCAGATTCGGCTGAACGGTGCCAAAAGGACTGAGCACAACATAAGAGGCACGAGGCAGCTGCCCTCAGCACCGCAGGAAAGGCGAGGCAAGACTGTGATGCAAGCAAAGGAACACTTACGATGTCACCCCCAGCTCCAACTTCATGTTTGTAAGAAACCCACTTTCAATATAAAGACACATCTAGATTAAAGAAAGGGCACTGAGGAAGATACGCTGGTCAAAAAAAAAAAAAAAATGTACGCGCTTCTGATTGTAATTTGGACTGAAATCCACTGGATCTTCCATGCAGTGTCTGATGGCTGGTGCTACTAGTTCCGCAGCCTCCTTCACACAGCCAACTGCTACCTGATGATCCGAGGCCTCACTGTCATGTTGGATCAGATTAGCCAGGGCCACCGGCCAGACCTCTGGAAGCACGTCCAGAGGGTCCTAGACTACATGTGTTCATGAAGCCTCCTCTGCTTCAGAAAACTGATGGAAAATGTGGAAAAGCACTCTATCGTGTGCTACAGAATATTAGTCACCATTCCCAAGGTTGGGACAGAGCTCTGTTATATATTCACTAAAGAGAATGGAACAAAGTTTTCCCAGATGTTAAAACTTCAATTTTTCCTATGTTTACAGTGACCAAGAGAGCCATCGCTCACACACAGAGACTCACAGAAAATGCATAAGAAAAATTAAGTGTGTAAATAAATAGGTGGATTAACACATACTAGATTGTTTTTAAGTCTGATGAACTTTGAAGGAAAGATGGGAAGGAAAAGCCAAGTACGAAATAATGTATATGACGCATTGTATGTATCATATGTTATAGAATATATGATTATATGTAATATGATACATGTAATTAATATATAATTATATATTATGTACATTGTTCATGTAAATATGCCGATAAAATATTTAAGCCTGTACTTTTTAAATTAAAGGTAGACCATGATCTTAAAGGGCTTATGGAAGTAATGAAAATATGCTATTATATACATACATATAATACATCCGACAGTCAAATAAGCATTGTATTAGTATAATTACAGTAGTAACACCTTCCCCTAGAAGTCAGTGAGAGAGCACAGTTTTAGTTAAGGAACAATACATTCTAGAGAAGATATCCAAGGCCCTTAGACTGGTTATCAATTTGTCTCAGGAGCTTATCTTCAGTACAAGGATGGGAGACTTTGGAGCTTCTGGGGACTAACCACAATGGAAAGGATGATAAACAGGTGGGAAGAGAATAGGAAAAAAGAGCCAAGGTAAAACTTGGGAACACTGTATATGCTCCATAGAATCCTTCTTCTGTGGCCCATAATTATTCATTACATTTACTAGGGCAACTGCCATTGAAAATAGTACATTTGAGACATCTATACACTTTAAACCTGAAAACTCACCCTGACTCATATCCTCAGGGTATGTGGTTTAACTCAATGTGGAGATATCACACAACAAAATTTTATTTTGTAGCAAGCCTGCAAAAATAGTGTAGACATTTGAATTTTGTTGATGGATTCATAAAGACTTGGCATTATATACACAAGACTTTATGAAACTATCCTCGTTTAGATTTTTTGATAATTTTCTCAGCTTTAAACTTTAGAAATGTAGGACTTTCTCTTGTGAAAATGTAGTATTAGAACTTAGTAAGTTTGTTGTTTCAGCATGAACTTCCATCAAATCAAGTGCGTATAATGGTAGATGCCAAACGGGACACACAATTATCCATAGAATAACTTTTAGTGGAGCTCTAAGTTCACTTTAACTTTTAGTCCTTCTATGCAATCACTAGTTAAATATTCTTAGACTAGTACGCTAAGGAAATCTGAAGATAGGCAAAATCTGTTTGATCTATTCTAGGTGACCATTCGTAGCATTTTCATTGCCTACGAATACATTCAAGTCTTAGAGGTATTAATGATCCATATCTCTAGTGAACTGTGATCTTTCATTATTGTAATTCAAAGGAAAAATATTTCCATTTTATGAATTCAGATATGACATTAACATTTGTTGCTTGTAGATGAAGTCTTCCATAAATAACTGCTCAACAAACCTGCCTTGACTTTCTTTTAAAGACCTTTAATTTTTATCAAAAGTCTTGTAAATAATCAAATGGAGCATAATTGTCAGGTAAATAAAATAGCATACTTTTTAAGTTTATTTATTTAGAGAGAGAGAAAGAGAGAGAACGAGATAGGGAGGGGCAGAGAGAGAGGGACAGAAATCCAAAGTGCTGTTAGCACAGAGCCCGATGCAGGGCTTGAACCCACAAACCACAACATCATGACCTGAACTGAAGTTGGATGGATACTCAACTGATGGAGCCACCCAGCGCCCCTAGAGTAGGATACATTATAGATTAGATGTTTTGCCATGTGAACAAGATAACATACCATAATCAGTTGACAAAGAGTAAAAAGTATAAACACACTTTAGAATTTCTAAGTTTCATCTATCTTTATAAACATTCACTTGCTATGGGATTCTGAAGGGAACGTCTAAGCAATAACCCTATGGGATTATTCCTGCTTCCCTCTTTGAGTTCCCACCGAGTGAAGTCCGTGTAGAAGACTATACGGCATGTGGATTCATTTAGGCTCGAGATATCCATTTCCATCCCCCTGAACATGTATGAATCTATATTCCATAAAGGTACCAAAGTAGTTAATTTTAATTATACTCCTGATAAAGTCATGATTTCTAATTGAAAGCTTAGTTCCTACTGAGTTAAAAATCACTGGTCTCAAAAATCAAAACTGCCATATTGATGTATTTATTTCCTCATATTTCTGAGTGTACATGGTGACCTAGCCATCAAGAGCCTACTTCTTTCGGTTCAGGTCTGACTAGGGGCTGGGCCAACTGTAATACTGTAATGCTGGTTTGATGTGCATTTATATTTGTGTATTCTCAAACTGGGTATAAATTAACATATGCTGATGTGACATTTAAAAAGAAAATCTCATTTTGAGGAGACACACACACACAAACTACGAAAGTTAAACATCTTCTTTCACTCGATCCCAAACAGAATCTACAATGTCTACAATGAACTAAGGGAAATTTCATTAAAATCAAAAATCCTTCCCAGTATAACCCCATCTCTGCCTCTGGCTTCTCAGGCTCTTAAGAAATTTGGTGTCAAAATGTCTCATCAGGCACTTATCTCTCTTATCTTATCCACATAAGTTATCTGACTGTTTGCAATTTACTCAGAAAGAATGGAGAATAGTCTCTTAAAGCAAACTTAATCTTCAATCAAATTTTATGAGCTCTTAGTTCCACAGTCCTTATAAAATTCTTATGAGACACCATTTGCTACAACATCTTATTTAATAACACCTCACTTTCACCCGTGGAGAACATTAAGTACGATGTCTAATCCGTGCAGATGTTAATAAAGAAGATTTTGCTTTTCCAAAAGTAAAACTGTTTGTGAACTGAAGTTTTACATACAACACTTACTTTAGATGACTCCTGACAAGCTGAATATAAACCTGGCTTATGACACCCCAGAAGTCAATATTTTAAACATAAATATATTATTTGCCTTGAGTTATCATTGTTACCTAGTGCCACCATCTGTAAGCCTATTCCAACTTGAATGAGTTGGCACAAAAGTCCCAAATTTAAAGGCACTTGGAAGTTTGCGATCTGTAGTATTTCTACTACCATCGTTTCTTCTCAGAAATCCAGGGGGAAAATACCAAATGTCAAATGTATAAATAATTAAAAAGGCACTCTGTGTACATGGTCAAACGGTCCCTATCAGTTCTAATTAAAAAAATAAACCTATGGAAAAATTAATATTTACCAAAGGAATATTTGCTTGGAAAAGAATGAATATCATTTTTCAGACAAAAGTAAAACAAAAGATAAAACTTTTTTTTTTTCATTTTTGCTAGTTATTCAGAGGAAGGGACCTGAAGAATTATAGCACTCTGTAATCATACACTCAACTGCTCAGGTCCCAGAATTCACTGTCATAGTGAGTGTCACCCACACTGATCTTGATTTTCTTTTTTTTTATCTTTGTTTTTTAATTTTAATTTTTTTTAATATGAAATTTACTGTCAAGTTGCTTTCCATACAACACCCAGTGCTCGTCCCAACAGGTGCCCATCACCCACCCTCCCCTCCCTCCCACCCCCCATCAACCCTCAGTTTGGTCTCAGTTTTTAAGAGTCCCTTATATTTTGGCTCCCTCCCTCTCTAACCTCTTTTTTTTCCCCTTCCTTTCCCCCATGGTCTTCTTTTAAGTTTCTCAGGATCCACATAAGAGTGAAAATATATGGTATCTGTCTTTCTCTGTATAACTTATTTCACTTAGCATAACACTCTCCAGTTCCATCCTGATTTTCTATAGAAATTGCTCCTAAGGCATTCGGATTCCTCTGGGAGAAGGAATTATAAAACCTAGATCTGATAATGTGGGAAACCTGCTATCAAAGTAGACATGACAAGGAGGCCCTTAGCTCTTTTATTTACATGTGATTTCAGAGACGCTGAATTGCTTTTGTGGATTTAGGATATGCGGGGAAATCGTAGATCATGTATCTTGATCTACTTTTGAATTTCACTCTTGGCCTCCCTGAGACAAATCTGTATTATGCTTTAAAACTCTTCCTTCAGTGCATATCAGTATACGCCTCACAAGAGGACCTAGTTCCTCAGAAAGTCATGATGGTATTGTCTGTCCCTCACTTTGACACGGACTCAAGCTGAAACGCACCACTGATGTGAAAACCCTGCTTAATATGTGTTAGGTTTTTAATGAAATTTTGCCTTGCTTATTTTAAATATACCTATCTTCACACATTGCAGTCCGCATTTGCCATACTCTTTAATTTTTTTTTTTTTTTTTTTTTTTTTTTTTTTTTTTTTTTTAAGGTTGAAGCACTAATTTACATTGTAAGGAAAGGGAAAGCAAGTAAGTTTACCTATATCGAACTCTGGTTACTTTGTTCAGAAGATTACACTGACCAGTATGAAATTTAAAACTTAAAAATAAAGAAGAGAAACATATTTGTCTTCTGGGAATTTCCACTGGCTTTGTTAACTTATTGTAGAAAAAGAAAAGAAAAAAAAAGTCATCCTGACCACACGGGATTGTTTTGGAGTAAAAGGTGGGCTAGAATGTATTGAGATCTAAACTTTCTGGTGTTAGAATCCCTATCTCCGCTCCTGAGGGAAACAAATATATGTTTTCCCACCTTCTTGGAAAATGAGAATGGTTTTATGATTTTTACATTTGCATTTTTAAAGTATTATTTGTATCATATATAGAAATACATTTCTGTTTATGTTTTATATTTGCAGTTGTCCTACCCAATCATCATTTCTCATTGCAATCACATTACTTGGAAAGGAAACAGAGCTCCGTAACAGCAAGCCAGGCCCTAAGAGGGAAGCCATGGTTTTCTCTTGTTGCCCGTAAACAATTTCAAAGATCACCACCGTCAGCCACGGTCCCTCCAAACCACAATGCACATGGACCCAAACAAGAGCAGGCCTATTAATCATATGTGAGCATAGACAACAAGTAAGAAGTCTGTCCAAACCCCCAGATGAGCAAGTTTTCCTCTTTGCATTACAATGTGACTTACTGTTGCTTCTCTACCAATTGTTGCTTTAGGCCTGATCCATTTCCCCACCATCTACCACAAACATTGTTGAGATGCGGGATCACAGAACGACTTTGCTGTCCCACGGCACTCAAGGCAAAGCAAAACACCTGAACCCTCTCCCAAATCACCCAGCGGCCGCCCAGACCTCCTAACACCCTGTCCCCGAGGAGGCCCTGTTTCTCACGGTCCCCGTAAGCACCTGATAAACTCTCCTCATTTCCTACATAGATGTCCCTGACGATCTCCAGCTAAAGGTCAACACGTGACTGCCAGCTGTGATTTTGCACACACAGGAACCTGTACATACGTGAGCCTGTGTAAACATATATCATTTCTTCACATTTCCAGGACTTACCTGTACGGATGACCTCTCTTTCCCCTTACATGTGTGTACGCGACACTATCAGGATATAAGCTTAAGCCTTGATTTGTCCTTAATTAACCTGTTTTAAATGTAATATATTTAAAATGTAATACATTTAAAATTTACATGTGAGCATGTAAACGTATTCGACATTTGTCTTTCATTTTTTTTTTAACTACTGAAGTATAATTGACTTACAGTGTATATTCGTTTCGGGTGTACAATGTACTGATCGAACAGTTCTATACGTCACTCAGTGCTCACCGAAAGTGTGGTCACCGTCCGTCACCACACAAGGTTATTACACTACTACTGACCACGTGCCCTGTGCTGAACTCTCCACCTCCGTGACTCACTTATTTTATAACTGAAAGTTCCTGCCCCTTAATCTCCTGTATCTATTTTGCCAATCCCCCACTCCCTCACCTCTGGCAACCACTAGTTGGTCCCCTGTATTTGTGAGTCCATTTCTTTGTTTTGTGTTTTAGGTTCCACAGGTAAGAGAAATCACTTGGTATTTGTCTTCCTCTGTCTGACTTATTTCACTTAGCATCATACCCTCTAGGTCCATCCATGTTGCCACGCATGGCAAGATTTCATTCTTTTTTACAGCTGAGTCATATTCCATTGTAAATATATCTTCTCTTCTTTTCCATTCACCTGTTTGTGACACTCGGGTTGCTTCTGTACCTTTGCTGTTGTCATGTTGAAATAAACATAGGGGTGCATGTATCTTCCCGAATTAGTATCATCTTCTTGGGGTAAATACTGGAATTACTGGATGATAGGGTAGTTCTATTTCAAATTTTTTAAGGAACCTCCATACTGCTTTCCACAGTGGCTGCACCGGTTTGCAGTCCCACCAACAGGGCACGAGGGTTCCTTTTCCTCCATATCCGCACCAACACTTTTTGTTTCTTGTGTCGTTGATTTTAGCCATTATGACAGGTGTGAAGCAATATCTCCTTATGGTTTTGGTTTGCATTTCCCTGATGATGAGTGATGCTGACTGAACATGTTTCAGCATGCTGTTGGCCATCTGTATGTTTTCTGCCCATTTTTAATCAGGTTATTTGTTTTAGGGCATTGAGTTTCATAAGTCCTTTACATATTTTGGATATTCATCTTCTTTTGGATATGTCATTTGCAGTATCTTTTCCCATTCTGCAGGTTGCCTTTTTATTTTGTTGTTTCCTTCACTGTGCAGAAGCTTTTTGTTTTGATGCAGTCCCAATAGTTTGCTTTTGCTTTTATTTCCCTTGCCTGATGAGACATATCCACAAATATGGTGTTAGGGCTGATGTCCAAGAGATTACTGCCTCTGTTCTCTTTCAAGAGTTTTATGATTTCAGGCCTCATATTTAGGTCCTTAATCCATTTTTAGTTTATTTTTTGTGGGTGGTATAAGAAAATTAGTTCAGTGTCATGCTTTTGCATGTGGCCATCTAGGTTTCCCCACATCATTTATTGGAGTGACTGTCTTTTCCCCAATAATTGTCTGAGTGTCTACTCTTTAGACAGTCTTCTGTATGCTTGGCAGCACTTGAAAAAAATAATACAAACAATATGCTTGCTCTCTAGCTAAGGAGCTACTATGTGCCAAATCCTGGTGTCTATTAACTCATTTTTAATACACACGTAACGTTAATATTGCCAAATTACAGGATGTCGTGCAAACAGAAGTATTTAAATAATTGTGGAGTAGAGGGAGAATGTTAGCATGAGTAGGGGAATGTGAGAACAATTTTCTACTTGTTAAAAGGTCTTGGTCTCTAGCCGATGTTCTCTTTAATCTGGTTTTGAAAGGCACCCCGTTTCTGCCTGAGTTCACTTCTCTACGGTCGTGCCTTGCGGGAGGCAGTCACTAGCGTCGAAACCACAGACATGCTTGTTCTTTCCTACGCTGTCCTGGGCCACCTGCCTCACGGGCCCGCGCCCTGCCTTCCAGGTGCCTGCAGATGACCTTTCACTGACTAGTTGGCACTTTAGAACGTGGATCTCTAGCCTTCAGGCCTGCTCCCTCATTGCCACAGGCCCAGTTTCTAAGCAACGTCTAACATTGTCTGGCTTCTCATGGCGGCACCCTACTCTAAAAAACTCATCTCTCTAGCAGCTGAGTTATCACCTGCTGCTGGAAATACGTCTCGACTTACCAACGGCTTCGGGAAGTGACAGCTTGTTAGTCATTCATGTCGCAGCCAGCGCAGGCGTTCTGGTCGAGCAGCCTTGCGTCTGGCTCTGAAGGGACTCGCACTCCTGCCTTGTGAGGCCTATGTTCTCCGGCTCCTCAGTGTCCTCCCCGTCATCCCAGAAGGTAAGGAGACACCCCCATATCCAGCACCGGGCCTGACATGGACAGAGATGGCCATTTGCACGTGCTTTTGGCCGGGACACGGGAAATTGCCTCATTTCAGTGCAAAGGAAATGATAAAATATGGCCTCACAGAGTGTGTGGCGGGGAAACGAACTAGGTTTTGGTGGACACGTCACTGTCCGTCACAGGAACTTAAAGCACATTTAAACATTTTCACACTGATCTCGTCGTCACTGATCACTTTCCAAATCCATGGCAGCACGCGACTAAATTCTTCTTTCCAATTTCAGTGAAAGAATCGTCATTTGTTACGTGACTCATAAAGATTAGAGAGAATGGCTGTTGTGCCTCAATACATATGCAAGTTCTCATATAAAATGTTCTCTTGTTAATACCAACCAGATACTCATTGAGAGTATTTATTCACAGGCAGTAATACATTGTGCAGCTTTTGAGAAGTTACAGGAAAAAGTGAATTTGTTGGTGTCTCTACCACATTCAACCATTTCTCTAACGCACTGGGAAGGACATGACTTACATTCACCTAGTTTCCGATCCCTGGGGTTGAGGATGGTCCCTTAGATTCCGCGTCTGAGTGCTATGACAGTCTGGACGGCAAAAACTTGGGCACAAAATAATGCACGCTCTTCTCATTTCTCAAATAACTTCAGATTCATTTGTGAGACGAGGAAACAAAAACGTTTACCTGATGGTAACTTGCTATTTTGAATACCTGGATTTGTTTTTTTAACTGGCGTATAAAATTGATGTTCCAGGAAGAAGTTTTCGAGACTGTTTTGTCACAATACAAGAAATAGGATACCCTTGAAATATGTGGGGTTTTGTCTCTTAATTGACTTGAAGGATATCAAAAACACTACACATTTAAAAGGTAGAGAGTCCTCAATCAGAAGTCTACTTGAGAATTTTTCTTTAGGCTCTTATGTGGTCTTTACTCTTACTATCTTTCAAAATTGTTTCCCGTGTTTACACTGCATGGCATGAAATAGTTTGATCCTCGGTTTTTACAAGACACTGGAGGAAGTTGGTTGGTAGTTGGAGAAACTGGATAAAAAATAAAATTAATTCATTGACTCATTAATTTTTGCTGTAGTTGCTTTATGTGAGTTAGCAGATGTCATTCTCCCTCCATCACTGACACCATGGGTGTTACTGGTCACAAATTTTGTTATTGAGAATTTGTTATTGAGAATCATTTTTTTCCGTTCTTATAGAAGAAGAAACTTCTCAAGTGCTAAGAAGACAATTCAGATTTAAGCACACAAACACTAAATTCTATGGGGATAAATAAGGCCATTTTCAGTGTCAGTCAGCAAAAGCTACATGAGCGGGAGTAACAGAATAATCTTTCCAATAATTTGGCATTCAGGTCCTAATTTGGACACTGTTCTTGACTTTAGAAAATTTTATTTAAGGACAAAAGAAGAAATACAAATGAGAAATTGCAGAGTAGAAAGCAAATTGAAGGATTGGGAATATAATACATAAAAATATAGAAATTGGGCAAACATTTGAAAATAATTGGAATGACATTATTTTCACATATTCAGTCTGACTTGAGAAAAATATTTCTGAAAGATTGAATGGAAAATTGGTTACATTAAAAAAAAATTAGGACATCAATTAAGTGACATTTTACTTATCAAGTACTCAGACTACCAAACTCAACTTTTAAAAACATAGATTAATTATAAAAGTAAGTCAATACAAAATGTCTGAATATTGGGTTAAATTCCTATGTATTTTAATCCATTTGCAAGGGGAATGGACTCTAAAAACTTTGGTCTGGATACCCCAGATCTCATGCCATATGTTAAATTGCATTTAATTATTAAAAGGCCTTATTTTTCCTTTTGCTATTCTGGTATTCTGTTTAGCTCTGGATCTCATTACAAGGTAGTTTAGAAGCAGGAAGTGAGTGGTTGTCTTCAAATAAGCCACATGATAGAAACAAGAAGGTTCCATCAATATTGAAGGAAGAATTACTCAGTAATTCCTGGAAATTCAAACATTAGTCCATTTGGTGTAATTCAAAAACTCAACACCCATGACTATATCCTTGTGTCCCTGGAACATTATATATGATTTAATGGTGATCCAGAGAAATCAAGAGGCATTAATTGCAGACCAATATAAAGTTAAATAAAGAAGAGCCCTATTTTCATCCAAATGAGCTGCAAGTTTTAAAGCTCTCACCACACATGAAAAGATCACTATTCATAAAAGATCATTGCTCACTGATGTTCTCTCCCAAAGAGGTGGTTCATTATTTCATTTCACAAAAAAAAATTTTTTTAATGTGACCAATCTTGTAGCATTATATGACAAAAACAGCTCAGGAAATCTGTTCTTTTTTTTTTTTTCTCTGTTTAAGTCATAATTTGTAGTGTGAATTTAGCACTCTTTACAGTAGGTGTATAAAACTACTTATGAGTTAGGTTATATTCAAAATTAAATTTTTTAGAATTTTAGAATAAAATTTCTAATTACGGCTATTTTATTACTGTCTTCTACACTCAACTGGCTGCTCAGTACCACATGTGTCCCAAAGGGACACCATGTTTTACAACAGAGAAGTAACTTCATCAGTTGAATTCACTAACATATTTATTTTAATTTTCAGTGGTTACTGGAGATAGATATCAGTCTCTCTGATTTATCACATAGACAAGGTCTCATTCCCTGATCAATTTTCTTGTTTTCTCTTGCTTCAAGATGTACTCAGGTGTCTTTTTTTCTATGTTGGTGAATCACACTTTCTTAATGTGTTTTTCACCACAGGATTTTGAAAGTATGTTGAAAGAGAGTTGATAGAACAGTAAACGCATGCTATTCCTGTAGCTGGTGCACCATTTGAGATATTGATTTTTCTAAGTTTCCTTTGCTCCCCATAGGCTACAAATTGCTTCCATTTTTCTGTTAACTCATTCCATTTTGTCCTTCTCCCTTTGTTTAGTTCTTTCTTTTGTACTTACCTGGCTGTTTTACAACATTATGTATATTTACCCCCCCAAAAAAAAGTTTTTTGAATTTTTCCATGTGGTAAATCACATTCAGAAGTATGTTTCTGAAAATTCCCAGATAATTCTAGCAACTCCTCTTCTTCATCAAAACTAGGAGTACCTGACCCCTGTAATATTGTGTTCAAAAACGAGACAATGGTTTGGTGCTGTAATATGCTACATTTTCTTTGCTCTAAGGGATGATTTATACACCATAAAATTCATTCATCTTATTTGAAATTCAATGATTTTTTTTTTTTTTGGTAAAAATCCAGAGTTGTACAAGCATTGCTACAAATTTTAAACATTTTTATGATCCCACAAAGAGTACTCTTGCCCATTTGTAATCACTCCCAAGCTGTAGACAACCATGAATCTACGTTCTGTCTTTACAGATTTGCTTTTTATGGATATTTCATATACGTGGAAGCACATAATTTGTAGTGTTTGTCTCTGGGTCCTTTCATTTAGTTTGGAATTCATCCACATTAAAACATACATCAGTATTCTTTTTTTTTTTCTTCCAAATAGTTTTCCATTGTATGGATATACCACAATTTGTTTATCCATTCAGAAGTTGATGGGCTTGTGGACTACCTCTGCTTTTTGCTATTATAAATAATTCTGCTACAAACATCCTGTATATGTGTGTGTGTGTGCATGTGTGCGTGTATATATATATGTGTGTATATATATATGTATATATACGTGTATATATACACATATATATATGTGTATAAATATATATGTGTATATATATTTACGTATACATGTGTTTTCATTTATCCTGGACATCTTGGAGTAAAAATTCGTCATATGGTAAATTAGAAAATTATTTTTAAAATTTAAAAACTGCTAAACTTCTTTCCAGAGTGGTTGCACCATTGTACGATCTAACCAGCAACGTACGAAGCTGGATTGTAGTTGAAGTTATTTGAAAGAATAAAATCCACTGTGATACACTTTAAATATATTCTGGAAATCAAATGTGTGTGTTACACACATGGGTACTGTATATTAAAACTCTGAAAATGTTTTTAGCATATTCATAAAAGGATTGATATTGAGTGCATTATATAACATTTTACAATAATAAACATTTTAATGCAGGGTTATAATAATAAACATTTTAAATGTTTTGTGAAGCTATTACATATCAGCATCATTCTTTCAACATTAATATATTAAGTGCTCCATCCTCTGTACTGGGGACATGGCATTGAACAGGTAGGCATAGTGACTCTCCACATACATATATACTGCACCATAGAGGACAAGCTATCAAACGTAGTCACTACGTACCTATTATTTTGGTTACTTTCTTGCTGCATGACACATTACCCCCAAACTTGGCGTAAGCGTTTTATCTTGTGGGTCACGGTTCTAGGGAGAGTGAACGAGCAGTTCTTTCTTGGGGTCTCACATGCAGTTATGGTCAGATGTTGGCCTGGGCTGCAGTCATCCATGGTTTTTTCGGGCTAGACCTCCAAGATGACGCAGCCCCATGGCTGGCAGCAGGGAACTCAGCTCAGCTGTTGACTAGAGTTCCTACAGGTGGCCTCTGTAAGCAGGACTTTCTCAAAACAGACTTTGTACATGGTGCTTGGCTTTTCCCAGAGCTAACATCCATGTAGAGTCAGATGGTGTCTGCATTATCGTCTAGGGCTTTTCTGTCTTCAAAGTAAACTTTGCATCACGTCAGATCCGTTCTATTGCTTACAGGTGAATCCCTAGCATTGACCTGAATTCAAGGGAAGGGAATGGACAACCACCTTCGCAATAGGAGGAGTGCCAAAGATTTTGGAAACATTTTAAAACTGCCTTATACGCACTAATTTAAAATGTGGCAAGCGCTTTGGGGACAGGTAAAAGGTATAGTGAATTAGGATAACAGTGAGACCTAGTTTAGACTTCTCATTTCAGTGAAGGCGCTCTATTAAAAGTCCTGAATGATGAGCAGGAGTTAGAACAGAGTTGGAAAATAGTTGTCCAATAATGTGTAAATCTAAAATAGTTGTCCAATAATGTGTAAAATCTAAAACAGGAAAGGGGCGCCTGGGTGACTCAGTTGGTAAAGCAACTGACTCTTGACTTTGGCTCCGGTCATGATCCCAGGGTCATGGGATCGAACCCCGTGCTGGGCTCTGCACAGAATGTGGAACCTGCTTACGAATCTCTCTCATTCTCCCTCTGGCCCTCTCCCCTGCTTGCTTGGTACCATTTCTTACTTAAAAATTTGGAAGAATTCACTTGTAAAGCCATCCAGACCATGTTTCCTTTTAGAAGGCTGTTAATAATAGATTACATTTAAAAAATAAATATAGGGCTATTCAGGTTATCTGTTTCTCCTTGTGTGAGTTTTAGTAGTTTGTGTCTTTCAAGAAAATTTTCCATTTCATTGAAGTTGTCAAATTTGTAGTATAGAGTTGTTGCTATTATTCTTTCATTATTCTTTTTGTTGTCCTTGGAGTTGGCAGTGATGACTCCTGTTAGATTTCTGATGTTGGAAACATGTGTCTTCTCTCTCTCTCTTTCTCTCACTAGTCTGGCTGGATGTTTACCAATTTTACTGATATTTCCAAATGATTAGCTTTTATTTCACTGATTCTATTTTTTCCTGCTTTCAAGTTCATTGCTTTCTGATTTAATTTTTATTATTTCTCTTCTTCTTGCTTATTAGGCTTAATGCACTCTTCTTCCCCTAGCTCCCTAGTGTGGAGGCTTCGATTGTTAATTTTATCTTTTACAATATATGCTGCTTGTGCTGCATACCACAAGTTCTGCCAAGTTCTATTTTTACTTTAATTAAGAGAAATAAGAAAATACTTTAAAATATTTTTAGTAACATCTTCTTTGACCTTCCTGTTATCTAGAAGGGTGCTTTTAAATCTCCAAAAACTTGGGAGTATTTTCCTGCTATCTTTCTGTTACTGATTTCTATTTTAATCTCATTATGGTGTGAAGACATACTTTGTATGATTTCTAGTCTCTTAAATTCCTCGTTATGTTTCATTGCCCAAAATGTGGTTTACATTGGAAAATGTTCCATGAACTGGAGAAGAATATGTGTTTTCTAAAAAGGCTGATTATATTGAGTTGATTGGTAGTGCTATTTAGTTTGGCACATCTTCTTTCCTACCTTTTTGTCCCATCACTTATTGGAAGGAGGGTGGACTCTTTTTTTATTATTATTATTTCTCATTAACTTTTAGTTTGGGTAGTTTCTATTGGCATATTTCCCATGTCACTAATTATTTCCTCAGTTATTTCTGATCTAGTGATGATGAGCCCATCAAAGGCATACTCCATTTCTTTCTTTTTTCTTTCTTTTTTTTTTTTTTTTTTTTTTTTTAAGATTATTGATTTATTTTGAGAGGGAGGGTGCCAGGGAGTGAGAAACAGCACAAGCAGGGGAGGGTCAGAGAGAGAGAAGGCCAAGCAGGCTCCATGCTGTCAGTGCAGAGTCCAATGGGAGGCTTGAACCTATGAACTGTGAGATCATGACCTGAGCTGAAATTAAGGTCAGACGCTTAACCCACTGACCCACCCAGGCGCCCCAGGCCCACTCCATTTCTGTTACACTGGTTTATATTTCTAACATTTTATTCTGATTCTATCATAGTATCCATTTCTCTTTATGTTATACACCTTTTTTTTCCATGGTGTCTACTTTTTCCATTAAAATGATAGATGAGTCTGGCTCTGGTGCCTCCTTTATCTCTTCAGGCTGTTTTTCTTCCTTTTGTCATACTTTGACTCTTTTCGTTGCTATCGTTAAAAGCCAGGCATGGCATACTGAGCAAAGGAACTTGGGGTTAAGGGTGTGAGGTTGGGGTTCATCCAGCTGTGAGTTTTGTTTGTGTTTGCTGTAGGTGTAGCCTTCAGAGACTTGGGTTTCTCCTTTGTTCTTGTTTTGTCTCTGTTGCCTTTGGGATTCCCTGAAGCCCTCTTCCTCACATGACGTCTGTACTTTGCAGCTCTTTCAGCTGAGATGAATGTGTTTGCTCTGACGTCCTGTTTGTGGGTGGCAAAGTGAGGCGGAGTGGGAGCATTCCATGACCATAGGACCCAGTTCTGGTCATTGCCTCAGCTGCTGTCCATGGGCTACCAAATTAACAAGTGTTTCCAAACTCTCCTCTTTCCCCTGGAGGATAAAGCCTCTCCCTTGGAGAATATGCCTTTGTTCTGGAAAACACTCTGGGAGTGTGTGTAAATTGGCAATCTTCCCTCCCCTGCTGAAGCCCTGAAGGACTTTTCTTGACACCATCCAGTGGTTCCTGGAGGAAAAGCCCAGGAAAGTGTGGTCCCTAATGCTGGGCTCCCAGGAATTCCCCATTCTCTCCGTAGTGCACACACACCTCCAGCAACTCCTCACATTTATGACCTGTTTCCTGCTTCCAGTTATGGTGCCTGTGGCTTCTGCTCCCAGCGGGCAGACGTCTGCTCCATCACCCGTTACAGCACAGTCGTTTGCCCTGCAACCTTATCTCTCTAACGGGTCCCAGAAAAGGCACTGATTTTAAAATATCCCAGCTTCTTTCTGGTGGTAAGGGTAGGACTGACAACCTCTAGGCCCTTTACATGTTGGAGCTAACACTGGATGTCTCAAATGAATAATTTTTAAACAAAATGATCAGCGTGGCCTACACTATGTATATCTCCCCAATCTTACTTAAACTATTTGATGATTACGTGTTTTGAGAGAGAGAAAGAGAGAGATACAAATTATCAAAAGTTCTGTATAAATTGCCCTAACTGTGCCACCTCACCTCACACCATCTCTCTTACCTCCAGGAAGGTGGCCACTTGGATCTCCTGCTTCCTCATCCACGCCAGGCTTCTGTGACTCAGGACTTTTGCAAGACCTGGTTCCTCACCTTCCCGGAATGCTACTTCTCCATCTCTCTCTCTCCCTCTCTCCCTCTCTCTCTCCCTCTCTCTCTCTCTCTCTCTCTCTTGCACACAGACACACACACACACACACACACACACACACCACGGTTGACTATATTTTCATATCATTTCCAGACCCAAGCAAAGAGCTTGGCACAGGAACCTATTTACGGCACACAGGGTTTATAGCAGCACAGGGATGTGAGATGCTCAGTGGCAAAAATCATGCCTTTTTTCCCCCCTTTTGAAATTTGAGATACTTATCAGTACGATGCCCTAGTAAGTTTTCAAAGCATATTTGTTGAATACATTATCGTATTTTCTATTGTATCTCAAATCTGTATGGATTGCCTACTCTGAGCCAAGCATTATAGTAGGGAGGTCACCTTCATCAACTCATTTAGTGCTCATGCAATATAAACAGATATTAACTACAATTCACAGATAATAAACTGGGTTCAAGAGGTTGAATAAATTGTCCACGGCAACAGTGCTGGCCAAACAGCATTGGAACCTGTGTTTAATAATAATTTTTGGTACATTTTATTTAGTACTGGCCATTTTGCATTATAGTAAGTCTTGGGTATCCAATCTACCCCATTAAATGTGAAAACTGTCAGGTTAGAAACTAGGCCTGATGCGTGTTTGGATCTTTACTTCCCTTCTAAGTAGTATAATTCAATAGTTTTATTCTCGGACATGTGACATAAATATTTCCAAGTTTTGTTACAGTTTATCCATTCTACCGATATTTATTGAGCTCCTACTGTGTGTTAGACACTTTACCCAGCACTAGGAAAATAGCAATCACTAAGATGGTTATTTTACTTTCCCTAATAATTAGGGAGGGGCAAAACTAAAATTCTGATTAAGTCAACTTTAGAAAATCTATCTTTATGATACAAAAATAATTTTAAAGTATAAAAATAGAATGATCCATTAAAAATGAAAACATCAATACAATTATCCAATGTGTGTTTATTTTTAGCTTTAACTTTGTTCATTTTCATGAATCTAACAGGATACTCTCAATAGAACAACTAAACTATGGCAGGAGCCGAGCTCAGTGGTGCTGGAGATTTTTGAGATAGTTCTGAAATACACCAGTCAGCAATGGAATGGACAGCGAAATCCCGCGAGGCTTTGAAAGCCACCGATGTCTGAGACAGACACAAGATCTACCCTTACCACTTCAAAGGTGAGATATGAGGTGACTTAGTGTATTTGCATTTTTGTAAAACCTGCAATGAGAATGTAGAAGCAAGAATAACTGTTCACTTACTAACGGTCTGAGATCCTTTACCCCAAAAGCCAAGTGTCCAAGAGAAACCTAGAAAATAAAGGGTAAAGACAAAACAGGCTTATAGCCATTTGAGAAATTCTTTGATATTCCTGATGTCAAAAGACTTCACATGGAGAGCAATTTGACCTGTCAAACTTATTTCAAAATAGCACATTTGGCATGAATGTGTGTGAAACAAGAAACCACTTCTCCCCAAGGTATAACAGGAAGTAAGGATTTAAGTGGATCTTTTCTGGACTCCTGCAATCTATATGAAATTCTTGTGAAGATTTCAGTTGCCCAAGCTTTAACAAGCGAGGTGCGGCAGGAAACTAAATCCCTGTGAGATTAATAAGTGGCTGGAGGAGAGAGGCAGGCAGGGGCATCAGCGATCATAGCCTGAAGGACAACCAGTCAGCAAATGAGGTAAATGGAGAATCATACGCACACGTGGGGCCCACTCAACCACTACATTCCAGATCTCTACAGTAAATTGAGACTGGGAAGAAACACAATGAATTAGGAAATACAACCTGTCTGCCTAATTTACTTTGTTCATTTATTACATGGAATTTCTATAGCTTTATCACGTGGTAACAACTACCATGAACAACTCACGCAGCTATTGTCATGTAGCTATTATATAATTCCTGGTCACTCATATCATTTCTCTTCTGGGAATGAATCTACCATAACACTGAGAGAATCTGTCCATCTGCCCAGCTGTCCTGCCGTTCTCAACGCCGCACGGTTCCAGTCAAGCTACATGAGCATGCTCAGAACAGGTGTGCAGGAGAGACCTGGCACCTCCCTCTTCCTCCTTCTGTCTACCCCCCCCTTCTTGTTTCCTCCCACATTCATTTCTCCAAACCGAAGGCAATCCTGCTGGTAATCACTCTAGAGGGATGCGTGGGAAATTAACATTCGGAAGACACAGTGGTTCCCTGGAGATTTCCTATCTAATTTTCAAGAGTACTTTCCACACATCAGATTAAGAGAGCATTATTCAATAAGTTACTACCTTAGGTCATCCATTAGTTCATTTACTCACTTACATAGTTGGTCATTCAACGATCATTTATTAACTACCATGTTCCAAGAACTCTACCAGGTAGAAGGACGATGTTTCTTTCACTAATTGTATGAGCAGTGATCAGTCACTCATAAAATCATTAAATATATTTACCCAACATTTCCTTTTTTTAAAAGGTTTATTTATTCTTGAGAGAGAGAAAGAGAGACAGAGTGAGAGCAGGGGAGGGACAGAGAGAGGTAGACCTAGAACCCGAAGCAAGCTCCAGGCTCCAAGCTGTCAACACAGAGCCCGATGTGGGGCTCAAACTTACAAACCTTGAGATCATGACCTGAGTCGAAGTCAGACCCTTAACCAACTGAGCCACGCAGATGCCCCATATTTACCCCAAATTTCTAATAATGTCCTTAGTATTCCCTAAAGCATTACATTAGTTTTCATCATGAAATTCATCCTAATATTTGGTAACCCTAATATTTTGGGAGATAACTCTAAGCAGAAGGGACTAATGTAACTTAATGCAGAGAAAATTATATTTGTGTTAATAAAACCAGACCTATTATTGATCATTTGCTCAATCATACTATATTCCTATGTTCTGCTTAGAATTTCCTGTATTTCTGTGAATTATTCTTCACTTTCTTTACACTAAATCTTTTCTGCATTCTGATCTCAAAGAATATGCGGTATCCAAAGCGTCCTGCAGTTTAGTGGGAAAGGAACTGAGTTTCATTCAGGTATCAGGTCCTGATTCAAAGCAACCCCTGTCTGTTACCTCAGCTTCCTGGCAGGTTCCACCAGAGGCAAAGTCTACGACACTTCTCAGAGCTCCTTTCAGACCCAAACCTCCCTGGTTTTAACGACATCTAGTTAAACAGTGTCCAGGCATCGAACATTCAGTTACTGTCCCCTGTCATTATGAATTCACAAGGAGTTTGGCAAAGTTAATCTTGAGTAATCTTCCATGTTAGTCTCCGAAATAAAAGCAATTATAGTGGCAAATGTGTAATAATTGAAGCTTTTAAGGTTCACTTGCAGCTTACAGAAACAGTCATCCTTTTCTTTAATCCGCAAACTTAGCTAACAGGCTCCAATGCCATACGCAAATGCAAAGAAAATAAAACCCATTTCAATTAATACTTCGATAAGTACTGGATAAACACTCAACAATCCTATGCTCAAAGGCAGTGTTGGAGACTCAGAAGCTGGAGAATAAGAGGAAGATTCCGGAAAACGGGAATACTACTTCAGAAGCCCTTTACATGGTGTTTTAATCAAGTGTGCTCTCGTTTTCTGGAACCAGACTGCATGATTATATGTGACATTTATAAAGTATGCAGAGGTTTTCAAGTACTTTTCTTCACATAATCTTTATTCGTGTTTCATGATTCAAAGTGGTGAAAAGTCACAATAACCTACATATATTTCTCAAGGAGTTAAAATGTTTTAGGTACTGATCATGCTTCTTTCATAGAAGAGTCGCAAAACTTCTGGGGAGGGGAGCAATATTATAGGTACTTCACTGAGGAGGAAATAGAGATGCTGAAGACTTAATCCCTTGTTTGAAGTGATGTGATTAGCAGGCGTCCGCGCAGCCAAGAATCAAACCCACCTTTGCCATATGCTCAACAACCACATGACCTTGCCCGCAGGATGGCCGTGATTTGCATGAAATATCACAGGTCAGTGTGAGTCATGCGTTAGCACAGAATTTGAAGCATTATTTACAGTTGAGGCAATGGAGACTTGAATACTGAGGGTCATGTAACCATTTCCGTTGGGGTTAGGATTGGTTTCTATACCTTTCGGTTCTAAGCTCATTGTTATTTTTAGTGTACCATAGCTGCCTTTATCACAGATAAAATAAATAAATAAATAAATAAAAATGTAGAGATCTCAGATCCACTTAAATAATCTTCTGCCTAACCTACTGGCTGATGCGCCTCACAAACTGAGTATTTCCATCTAGAAACTTCTCAAGTATGCCCACCTCCCTCTATTCCCTTAACCAAACCAGCGTCCGAGCTAAGTTTTGTCAGGGACTAGAGTTTCTACGTTAGGAATAAATAAATAAGTTCTTGCAGTTTCAAACTCAGCAAACAATGTATTTTAATTAAAATGTCTATCTTCCCATTCTTGCACTTAGGACACCACAGAGGGACTAGAATATCAAGTTGGCCCATTGAGAAAGACGCCAAAACGCCTTTTGTGATGTGCACTTGGAAATCACGGTCACTCACCGGAGAGCTCGCGTCCGTGCTTGCTCTGACCCCATGAGTGAGGACTGGTGGTGTCAGAAGCCCGATTTCCCATGTGAAGGTGAGTCCCACAAAACCTGTTGGTCTTATTCGCCGCTGGATCACCGATCACCAGTGCCTACCACAGGGCTTGCTCGGTGGCAATGAATGAACGGGTGAACGAATGAATGAATGAATGCAAGTATGTTGAACTGCCTGCGCTTCCATCATCCATTTCTCCATCATAAGGAAAGCAGTAGCAACCCCCAAATGGGCCGCATTAACGTGCCACATTGAGACCTCTGTTACAGGTCCTCCGACTGCCTGTAACAAAAGATTAAGAGTGAGATGTCCAGCTGGGTCCGCACTTGATCGCACTGGCTTTTCAGCTTTGGAAGGAAATAGAGTTGCCGGTTGCAGAAAAGGGCTCTGGTAGGTTCCTACAGCTTCAAGACGCTCTTCTCTCTGACTTCCACACTGAGGATGTAAGAAAACCTGGCTGGACCATGGGTTTTGCTAGTTACTATATTGATGAGATTTGCTGTGATTTCAGGATAGAGTAAAAGATTGTTTTCCACGGTATGCTAGCAAGTCCTATTCCTGATCAGTTTTACGTGGTCTTGGAGAAAACAGATGATTCAGGTAACCTGGGATAGAAAAACGATTCACAGAAAAGCAGAAGCATGATTTGATTTCCATCTCTTAAAAACTTTTTAATCTTTAATTGCTTTTCGAGAGACAGAGCGTGAGCAGGGGAGGGGCGGAGAGAGAGGAGACACAGGACCCGAAGCAGGCTCCAGGCTCGGAGCTGTCAGCACACAGCCCCACATGGGGCTCGAACTCACAAACCGCGAGATCATGACCTGAGCTGAAGTCAGACATTCAACTGGCTGAGCCACCCAGGCGCCCCTTAATTTTCATTTCATGTGAGTTTGCTTAATTTTACGATGTCTCCTATAAAAAAGATAAGTAAAATAAAGAAAAGGAGAAAAAAAGAAAATTTCTCTTGTGACTGTTTCTTCTCTTTAACTCCTAAGTGCTTCTGACCTTTTATTTTCAGATGGGATACAAAAAAGCAGCCCACCTTCCTCATACTGGACAAAGCAACATGGGCTGTTTCTAAAAGCCAAGTCCTAAATGTCTCAAAATAGAGAGAGATGTTTATGTTTTGCTCGCATGAAGTCCATAAATAGATATTGTTCCTGCTCTGCTGTAAGCCCTTCTCCTCTTCTTGAGGATTCAGAGACATGGCTTATTTTACCTTAACATGTCCCCAGTGGCCACCGCATTCATCAACACCAATCAGGAGGTCAACACCAATGTCTCTCGAGACGAAGAGAGAGAGAGAGAGAGAGAGAGAGGGAGAACGAGAAGGAGAGTGAGCAAGAAGCATAGGACTCCAGGCTAGGGTGTGTCAAGGAGTCTGGACTTCCCTTCGGATGAGGTGACTACCGCAACAAACATCCCGTTGGTACAGGTTAGACACGCGGCCCCAAGTGACATCACAGAATCCTGGAAAATGTGGTCTTGATGGATTTCCCAGAAGAATAACAAATGATTTTGTGAAACACTTAACTATTCTCATTCAAATATATAAAGAATGCTTATTTGGTAACACGTGATTCTGATATTTTGCACTTTCCCCAGAATTTTGCCTGCTTTCTCGTCTTCTAAACGTCCCTCCCCACTCCCTGGCTCTCTGGCTTTCTTCCTTTCCTCATTGAGACAATTAATAAATATCTTGCCACCAAAGTTCTGCTGAATCAGTGCAGCCCCACCATGCCTTCATGGGAGGGAGAGGCGTGTCAGTTTAGTTGGAAGAGAGACCCGGAGATTTTCCAGAAGTCTCAAATATTTTATTTACCCAATGACATTTGTGAGAGTGTACTTTTGTCTGAAGTGGCCTGGAGGACTTAGGGAAATAATGACAGTCTGGGAGGTAGGAGCTGCGCCCTTTTCTCTTGTGTTTCCCTGGGAGACATAGGCGTGGAAGAGGGCATCCACCCCATGTGGCTGTGCTGGTTCCCAGTCACCGGCTAGGGAGAGGTTCTCTTGATCCTGGGATCATTGAGCCCCACTGCTCTTCACGACTGTCGGCATTTGGCACATATTTAAAAACTACAGTGTAAAATATGAAATAAATTGACCCGTCTATCATTTTTTAAGTGCTTATCACATGCAGCAAAGCATATGCATTTTATTTGGGAGAAGATGCCAGGTTATTTCCCAAGCTTCTGAGTAAGTGTTTATTTCAGTAAGGTTTGTATAAAAGGAGAAAATTCTATCTTTATTTTTAATGTGTTCATAAAAAGATAAATAAAGTTAGCTGTGATTTTGACTGCCATTCAGAGAGATGTCTGGTAAAAAAAAAAAAAGTTCATTACTAATTACGATGATATTCTAAAAATCAGAAAAGGCATTTAATACTGGTATACCTATCACATGTCCACAAATCAAGTGTATCACCTCTCTTTGGTGAGTACTAGTGGCTTATAAGGCTACAGTGACAAATGGTTATAATTCAATCTAGAAGAATAATTATTTCCCTGAGTACTACATCAAATACGAACTTCCTTCTTTGGGACACATAATTAGGAACTACTATGTCATGAATGAATGAATGGTTATTATTTTAATACACCATTTCTTTTGACACTAGGTCAAATACGGAGAAATAGGTTATTCTAAGAGCCAAATTCATCTAATGGTTTGTCCAAAGAACGCGGATGTATCAGTGGATTTGCAATGATCAGAAGAGTCTTTAAACAAAAATAAACAAATCAATCTTGACGGAGTCTTTTTTTTTTAAGTTTATTTATTTT
This sequence comes from Puma concolor, assembly GCF_028749965.1. Taxonomy (NCBI): domain Eukaryota; kingdom Metazoa; phylum Chordata; class Mammalia; order Carnivora; family Felidae; genus Puma; species Puma concolor. Next base: position 1,962,320 of record NC_141677.1, on the reverse strand, counting down.
TGAGAGAGACAGAGAGAAAGACAGCACACACCTACAAGTGGGGGAGGCGCATAGATAGAGAGAGAAAGAGAGAATCCCAAGCAGGCCCTGCACTGTCAGCACAGAGTCTGATGCGGGGCTCTAACCCATGAACCATGCGATCGTGACCTGAGCCGAAACGAAGAGTCGGAGATTTAGCCGACTGAGCCACCCGGGAGCCCCAATCTCAACTGAGTCTTAAAGAATAACTAGGACATCAGTGTGGCCTCTCTAGACAAAGGGAACTGATGGGATTTGTATACAGGAAAAGACTTATTGTAATGAATAGGCTCCTGTGACTGTGGAGGCACACAAGCCCCAAGATCGGCTGTGTGTGAGCTGCAGGCCAGGAGGGCTCGTGGCCTGAGAGCCAGGAACAGCCCGGACAGGCCAGACTGGTGTCTCCGCTCAAGTGGTCGGCAAAACAGGGCGAACCTCGACTTCCTCTGCTTCCTCCGAGGAGTGGGGGGTGCCCACCCACATCCAGAGGACAACCCACTTTACTGAGCCAGCCCCATCAGGAAACACTGGGGAGCATGCACCCAGAAGCACCGTGTCTCCTGGGTGCCCCAGACTCACCGACATACACATCGCATCCAGCCATCGGTCTGGCAGAGTGAACAAATGAGCAGATCCCGGACGACAGGGAAAACCTGAGTATAAAGGCAGCTCTCTGAAGGCTCCAGGTAAGTTTGGAGGATGTGTTATTGCACATTGTTTTAGCTACAAGTGACAAACGACACACTTAGATTAATAGAAGCAAAGCAGAAAACTGTCACATAATTAAGAATTCTGAAGCACCAGGGATTCCATTACCATCGAAGATCTGTCCCAATTTCAGCCTCTGGGCTCTGATTCTTTCTACATCTGGACTCAATTTTCAGAAAGACTCTCAACAGCAGAGTGGACTTCAGTCCCAGGTCTGGCTTTCCCAGTCTGGCTCCAGTATATAATACGGAGAAAAGACCAAGGCTCCCTTCCAGAGAGCACAGGCACCCCCCCCCCAGGATGTCTTTCCTATGCCACCAGGGGAGTGACATCCTTATCCTCAAGGACAGGAGGAGAAATGGAGAGAATTCTAGAGGAGAACAGATCTTGGTTGGTTGGTTTCATTGGTTTTAAAATCCTCATCATCCTTTAGCCTCCCCATGTAGTTCAGTTAGTCGTCCACCATCACTTCTCCTTGTTCAACCCAATATACAAGCGTTTAGGTTTGGCCACTTCTCAGGGTCTTGGTTTCCTCAGGAGGGGCTCTACCTGTCACATGAAACTTGTAGGAAATCAATTTGTCGGCTCCTTAAAAAAAAAATACTGCATTGCCCCACATTTCATGGCGTGGAGCAGTAAGCATCCGCTTTGTCCAGTTCTCGGGCGTCAGGAATCCGGGAGCTCACCGGAGACAGGACTCTCGTCGGGCTGCGATCAAAGATGGAAGTCATCTCCAGGCTGAGTTACAGGGGAGGAACTCGTGGGGCTCCAGCCACAGGCCTCGTCAGGGCCTCAGTGAGAGACATCAGTGCCCCGCCAGGGTGTCTGTCCACGGGACCCCTCACCCTAGTGCTTTCTCCAGAGCAGGTGGGGAGGGACAGACACAGAGGCAGAAGACTTAGCCTTTTGTAACCGAAACCTGGAAGCCACACACCGCCCTTCTCCAGCATTCTAGCCACGATGAGGCAGAGGATGACACAGGGTGTGGACGTGGGGAGGCGGGACAGTGTCCTTTGAGAAGTGATAGGTTTTCCAGCATCGAGAGACTCTGAGGCACAGGTAGGCCGGGCAGGCAGGATGTGACGGCAGGGGTTTGGGTGGCCGGACCCTGCAGGACCCCCCGACCCGCACAGAGAGTGCAGACAGCGACAGCACCTGCGCTATCTGTCCAGAGAGGCTGGTGATGGACAAAGCATGGCCAGGCTTTGTGGTTCATGGTAGGAATCCAGTACTTGCTCAAAGATGTCACGAGAAGCACTGATGCAGTTCAGGGTGTGATACCCAGGAAGAGCCCCCGGCCCCACAGTGACATACACATCGCCGTTTCCGCAAAGTGGAGGATGGCCGGGCTCACAAAGAGAATGAGCTAACACACCTCGTGTGACTTGTGTCTACCCCAGTGACAAGAGGGCAGTGCACACCTGCTTTTGCCAAGGCGGGGGAAGCACTGGGGCTGAGGTAAAGAAGAGGACTGAAAACGTACTCCAGGAGAGACGCAGAATGTGCTCCGGGGGTCCAGAGTGGAGACGGTGGGAGCTGTCAGAGCTAAGGACTCGTGCACGAACGGACGCGCCAGGTAATGACAGGAGCACATCACGGCCTATTATGTGAACATCACAGCTTATTATGTGGACACCACAATGTATTATGTGGATGTCGCGGCATATTATGTGGACACAATGGCGTAATTTGTGGACACAATGGCGTGTTATGTGGACATCGCGGCATATCATGTACGAGCTGACCCCGTGACAGCCAATACCATCAATGTAGGAAGACGTTAGAAAAATCCACCTGTTACCCCAGAAGGATGTCAAACTTTCTGTTCTGGAGATCGCAGGTTAAATGAAAGGAGAACAAAAGCCCAGGAGACTCAAAATGAAGGCCTACATTTAGAGTGGTCCTAAGCTTCAATGTTTAAACGATGCTTGTGGTTCAAGAATACATAAACTTAGAAATTTAAAAATGATGCGGACCGGCGATACCCCAGAGCACGCAACAGGAGCAAGCAGACAGCTTCACTGTGGCATGGGCCCTCTGCCCATGACTGTCCTCCAGGGGGGAAGAGGCCCCGCTGCGGGCGGGTGTGGAGGGGAGCACAGGCTGACAAACCAATGGAGACACCCCTGCCTACCATCGGCGAAAGTGTGCCCTGCACAGACCAGTTCCCAGCACCTGCCCCCACGGGCTTCACCGACGCGGGGTCGCTGCTGCCTGCACAGCGGACGCTGCCTGTGTCCTGCAAAGTCAGCATCTCGGGGGGACTTCTGATACAGAGAAACTCTGGTCGCGACACTCTTGCCCTACGATGTGGACATGCGCCTTTATGGGTCCTGAGTCCCAGGAACACCTCGGATATAAATATGATTCTATGCTTGTAAATATGCTACCCTGCCGATCCTGATCCATCGTCCTTGAAAGTAAACTTGCCAACTTTCATCTTTTTCCCTCTAAAGACATCTCTCCCCGGAGGTTCTGTGACCTTCAGGTAGGTACACTCCTAATGAGCATGTCCCAGCACCACACGCATCTGGACATGCTGACACTTCCAGGGGAGAGCAGGCTACACTCGCAGGGTTCTCCCGCCGCAGACAGTTACACCCACACCCTCTGCCGTGTGGACCTGTTCTACGGTTCACGTGGGTACAATGCGTGAAAGCATTTTAAAGACCGTGAGCCATGAGTACCGTGAGGGATTAAATACTATTTCATTGAGCCATTTTCGGTGCTTTCCCAAGCGAACTCCTGTCTCTCATACGAGACATTTGGGTGCTGGAAAGGGCTGGGCGCTGCGGGCCCCACAAGCTGTTGGCCAAGGTGGAGAAAGAGAGTCAGGATTTCAAACTTCAGTTACTTAATGATCACAGTTGACAAGCCGCCTGAGGCTCTCCCTTCCGTGACCCATGACACACAAGGTCAAGGAAGAGCATGTGCCCCACTGCCCTCCCACAGAGCAGGAATAAGGCGAGTGCAGGCGCCGTGACGAGCCTCTATCCGGGCCAAAAGAGCACCACACGGTTCTGTATAACACACTTTGAACTGAGTCATTTGGCGCCGTCCCCGTCCCCGAAGTTCTGTCCTTAGGCACGTGTCCCAGGGTGCGTGGGCCCCGCGGGTGCGGCTCCCCTCACCGTGCAGTGACCTGGTGGCAGGGGGCAGCGTGGTGGGAGCCCCGCTTCTCCAGCGCGACCCTGCGCACGGGGGCCTTTGTGAGTGGCAATCACAAATCACTCAGAAAGGGCACCACGGAACCAGCCTTCCGATTTCCATCACTGAGGTCAGTCTGACATTTCGAGACGGTGGGCTCGTTGACGTTGTGTCTGCATACATTTGCATGATTTTCGATGCTAAATAAGTCGCTAAGCAGACAGAAAATAAAAGCCGAGCAGAAATAAAATTTTCTGCTTGACTGAAAGGGATGATGAAGACTTACACTTTCATTATTCTAGATATTATTTATTTTATCTCATTTTAAATGTTTATTTATTTTTGAGAGGGAGAGAGAGCGAGAGCGAGACAGAGAGAGAGAGAGAGAGAGAGAGAGAGAGAGAGCAAGCATGAATGGGGGAGGGGCAGAGAGAGAGAGGGAGACACAGAATCCAAAGCAGGCTCCAGGCTCTAGGCTGTCTGCACAGAGCCCGACATGGGGCTGGAACTCAGGAAACCGGGAGATCGTGACCTGGGCCAAAGTCGGATGATGCTTAACCGAAGGAGCTACCCAGCAGCCCCTACTCTACATAGTACTTAAAGATTTGCTTTCAGTAAGACAAGGTAAAGGGGGGGCCAAAATAACAACACTTATTTCAGCACTATGAAACCACAGGAGATTCGAGGTCATCCTGTGTTTCATTTCTAATGAATGCCCTCAGCTCAGGAAGCCCTCTCTGGGTTGTGCCTTCACAGCTGGGGCCTTAAGAGAAACGTTTGAGTGAGACCCGTCCCCTCAGCCACCCCCCACCCCGCCTCTGTCCGGCCACCTCCCTCTGGGACTCCAGGCCTCAAAGGTTTGCGGTGCTGACACGTCCCGTGAACCCGGCTCCTTGCATCCCTGCCTCTGACCGTCCAGCCCCCTCCCTCCACGTGTACAGGACCCACCAGTCTGGCCAATCACCAGTGATGCAGCATTAGCTCCGTTTGGTGCTTGGGTCCACCTGGAAAACTGATCTACGAAACTGAGCTCTAATACTCAGTTGTATAAAATAAAGGACCACGCCCTTAACAAAACAGCTCCACCATATTTTAAATCAGTTTGTCGTGTTGCACGTGCGCGCGCACACACACACACACACACACACACACACACACGCAATTAAGATCATGGGCTGAGTCTACAACCCAGCTAAGATGGTCTCAAGAGATCACCACTGACGCTTCCTAGACAGTCCCCTCCCGGCCCTGCCCCCGCCCAGAGACCGGAGCCAAATCCCAAACCCACCTGCGGGGTACCCAAGCTCTACTGTGCTGCTGTTTGCTTATTTGCCTTTAATAAAGTAGCGGGTACGAAAGCTCCAGGCTCACACGCTTCCCTAGGCCACTGAGGAAGAGCACACTCCAAGTGGGGGACAGGGGTCCTCCCTACGGCCAAGCTGACCCACGATGTGTGTGACAAAGCCGCTGTGCGAGTCTGCCCTTAACCGACCGTTTGCCCTGAATGACTAGTTCAAATATTTGGATTCCACTTCTTTCTGCTACTAAATAGCTTGGGAAAAGCCACTCAACCCCTCCGGCAACAGACACAATATGCACAGTTAATCTGTAAATGGGAGGCTGACGTGAGTAAATTCCAAATTGTGTGCAGCTCCACAAAATAACTGTTCAAGACTTTTAAAAAGCACGTATTTTCTTTTTTTAAAAAAAATTTCAATATTTGTTTTTGAGAGAGAGAGATGGGGAGACACAGAATCTGAAGGAGGCTCCAGGCTCCGAGCTGTCATCACAGAGCCCGACGTGGGGCTCAAACCCACGAACCGCGAGATCATGACCTGAGCCGAAGTCAGCCGCTTAACCGACTGAGCCACCCAGGTGCCCCTAGAAAGCACATTATTTTCAAAATGATTACTGCAACTTATATGAATTAAGAGTATTTTCCTTTGACAAATACTTTGAAAGACAAAAATTATCAAATTAATCATCTTTCTCATTATTTTAAGTGTTTAGCCTAATTGTGATGGTGTAAAATCATTGGCCTTTTTTTTTTTCTGTTACAAAACCAAATAGAATTTATCCAATTAAAATTAAGATCTCTCAGCCTCTCTTCAGGATGGCAAAGCAGAGGACCGATGCAGACATGCTTTCCATGGAAGACGTACGACTAGTGCCCTTGTCTGTTCAAGCTGCTCCTAACAAAATACCATAAATCGGGTAGCTTACGAACCACAGAAATCTGCTTCCTTATGAAGACTGGACTTCCAAAATGAAGACACCAGCGTGGTTACATTCCGGTGAGGTCTTCTGGGCTCATAACCCTGTCCTTCTCACGCGCCCTTACGTGGAGGGGTGAGGGTTAGGGGTCTCTTGTATAAGGACACTAATCCCATTAATGAGGGTTCCCCCTTCACAGCCTAATCACCTCCCAGAAGCCCCACCCCTGATACCTTTACATAGGGCATGGAGATTGCAACATGTGAATTTTTAGGGGATACGAAAATTCAGACGGTAGCAACTGGTGGAAAAAAAAGAAGAACGAACACACAACATTTCATGAAATGGTCTTAAAAACACACTGCAAATGGGGAAACATTTATTCAGGAAAACCTACTAGTACTGAGTAAGAGGACGAGTCTGTGGCATTCGAACCATGAACTCCCACCTCTCTCCCGCCCCGCACCCCGGAGCCCAGGACCAGGACGATGGGGATTCACGTAGATGGGTGGAGCCCAACGCTGGACTCCCTCTCCTCCTTCCAGGGGAAGGGCACAGCACCTCCTGGGGGGGGGGGACATCCACATTTCTCACTTCCCCCACCAGTGCTCCGGCTCCCTCTCAGAGCAGAGGCTCCCTTCTCCTCTGCGTACAGAGGCAGGGAAACCTGAAGACCAGAGACTGCCACCCTTCCCCAGAGCCCTGCTTCCAAGGCAGCAGTGTCACCCCAAAATGGGCCACCCTCCCCAGTACCGGCTTCAGATCAACAGTCCGGGGGAGGGACAGGCTGCAGAAGCGCTCCCCAGCTTGAAACAGAGTGTGAGAAACTTCCATCCTAAGGATACTCTCCAAAAGAATGGTTTTGGTGAGAAGGAATGAAGAGGGGACCCACAGCTTTACTAGAGATCTGGGCTAAGCCACAGGGCAGGAAGTTTTCCCGACAGAAACAGGGAAGAAGACAGACCCAGGAAGTCCTTGTGGCAACAGAACAGACTTCAGACTGGGGCTTCAGAAACAACGCCTCTGCTGGAGCCAGATGTAACTGGATCAGTTCCTGAAATGATGTCTGCTGCCGGCTGTTGTGGGAGACGGCAGAGCAAGACCGGTCAGCTTAGCGGGGCTGAGAGGCTGGGGTGGTCAGGAAGGAGACACAGAGCCCTGCTAAAGCCAGCGGCGTCCCCCGGTGACAGTGTGCACGCTGCCGTGCCCTCTAGGAACAACACAGCCTTCGCAGTGCTCAGAAGCTAGGCTTCACCGAAATGGTCCAGCCAGCCACCGATACGCACGTGAACGACCATAATGAGTCCCAGGGGAGGGTAGGAAAGTATATGCAGAGTTGCTACATTATCAAAAACATCCAAATTTCAACACGAAAACAGAAAAACTAGGAGGTACACAGAGACAGGAAAATGTGACCCATACACAGAAACAAAACACAATTAACCAGGCTACAGAAACTGTCTTTGAAGGGACCAGATTTCAGATCTTAAAAAACTTCAAAGCAGCTAGTATAAATATGTTGAAAGGATTATAGGACATCATCCTAAAGGAAGTAAAGGAAGGTATGATTACATACGTCTTCAAACATACAATACCAAGAAGCACAGAGAAATCATATTTTAAAAAAGGACCAAATAAAAATGACGGAACTGAAAAGTACAAGAACATTTATGAAAAATTCAGTGGAGGGGCTCAGTAGTGGACTTGACTTGAAGGAGAAAGGATTAGGCAAGGAAAAAATATGGGAGAGTAAACAACACGTTTCTAAATAGCCAAAGGCAAAATCACCAGAAAATTAGGAAACACCTTCAAGTGAACGAATATGAAGACAAAATATACCAAAACCTCTTGGATCTAGCTAAAGCAGGGCTTACAGGGGATTTTTAGTTGCCTATGCATGAATGTTTTGACAGGAGGATATCAAACCAGTAACCTACCCTCCCACCACAAGACACAAGACACTAAATTAGGAAGAGCAAACAGAACCTGAACCAAGCAGAAGAAATGGAATAAAGAGAGACGTGTGCAAATTAACAAAACAGAGAATACACAGTGGAAAACTTGGTACTCTTAAAAGATCAACAAAATGAAGAGGAACAAGAAGAAGGCATGGATGTCCATGCCTCCACTCCCGCCATATGGAGGCTCCAGCCAGGAAGGGACAAAATAGAGGCAAGCAGCCTGGACAGGGAAGTTGGGAAGGTCACCTCCATTTGCACGTGATATGACCTTGTATACAGAAAGCCCCAAGGAATCCAGTAAAAAATTAGATCTGACAAATATGTTCAGCAAGATACAAAATCACAAATTCATTGTTATATACCTGCAATGAACTATCTGAAATGATATTAAGAACGCAGTTCCATGTAAAGAAGCATAAAAAAGAATGAAAACCTAAGGGATAAATTGAACAAAAGAAGTGCAAACCTTATACTCTAAAAACTACAAAGGTTGTTGGAAGATTTAAAGTGTGAAGAAGTGGAAATACGGCACGTGTTCGCGGATCTGGAGACTTCAGTCAACAAGATGTCAGTACACTCTGCAGTGAGCTGAATGGGGGCCCCCAGAGACAAGTGTTCAAGTCCCACTCTCTGGAATCTGTGAAAGTGCCTTATTTGTAAAAAGAGCTCTCCAGATGTAATTAAGTTAAAGACCTGGGGATGAGATGACAGCAGCAGATGGGGGGGGGGGGGACCTAAGTGTTGACAAGTGTCCTGACATGAGAACCTCGGAAGAGGGCTCCATGGGAGGGAGGGGACACTGAGGATAGAGGACGGATGGGGAGGGGCGGTGAGCAGCCACGGGCAAGGAAAGTGGCTGCCACCAGACGCGGGAAGGACAAGGGATGGGGAACCCCTGGGCCTCAGGAAAGCAGCCCTACACACACATGGGCTTTGACTTCTGACCCCCAGAGCCGTAAGAGAATACATTTCTTTTTTTTTTTCTTCAATATATGAAATTTATTGTCAAATTGGTTTCCATACAACACCCAGTGCTCATCCCAAAAGGTGCCCTCCTCAATGCCCATCACCCACCCTCCCCTCCCTCCCACCCCCCATCAACCCTCAGTTTGTTCTCAGTTTTTAAGAGTCTCTTATGCTTTGGCAAGAGAATACATTTCTATCATGTGAAGTCATCAAGTCTGAGGCACTTTTTGTGGAAGCTTACGTAAACAAATACAGATCTTCATACCTGGAATCTGGTGCCGCAGTAAAAATAATTCAAAACATGGAAGTGGCTTTTGGATTTGGGTAACGGGTGGAGGCTGGGAGAATCTGAGACGCCACAGAAACCAGGCCTGGAGACTTGCAAGAGCCCCGAGTGTAGTCAGGAGCATGACAGAGAAGACTTCGGTCATCTTGGAGAACACACGAATTGTCACGGACCAGCATGTTGGCAGAGATAAAGGTTGAAGTCGCTTCTGGTGAGGCCTCAGAAGGAAGTGAAGACCACACTAACAGAAATGGGGGGCAGGTGAGTCTATAGTGGAGGAAACTCGGTGAGGCCGTGCCCCCACAGTTATGAGGAATGCAGAACGTGTAGATAATGAACTTGCATATTTAGTTGAGGAGTCCCAAGCAAAGCAGTGAAGGTGCAGGTGTCTCCTGGCTGCTTGAAATAACACAAGAGAGCAAGGAGATGAACCGAAAGAGGAATCGTTAAGAAAAAGGAACAAGAACTCGGTGATCTGGAATGTTCTTGTTCCATCCGGATTGCAAAGGACACTAAAATTAGAAAATTCACTCTGGAGAGTGGGCCAACAGCTTAGCCAGACACTTTGCTACAGCCACGAGTAGTGTATTTCCTCCATCTTGACTGGGGTATAATTGACAAATAAAAATCCTATATATTTATGGTGTACAACATGATATTTTGATATACATACACACTGTGAAGTTGTTACAAGAATCAAGCTAATGAACACATCCATCATTTCACATAGTTGTGTGTGTATGTGTGTGTGTGTGTGTGTGTGTGTGTGTGTGTGTAGTGAGAATGTTAATGATTTACTATCTCAGCAAATGTAGAGCACTTAGTACAGAATATTAACTATAGTCACCACGTGGCACATTAGATCTCCAGAGATTATTCATCCTGAATAACTGAAACGTTACACGGTGATACCAACATCTTCCTGTTTCCTCCACCTGCCGACCCCTAGCGACCAACATTCTACTTTCTGTTTCTATGACTTCAACTCGTTTAGATTCTCTGTACAGTGAGATGACGAAATATTTGTTTTTTTCTGTGCCTGACTCATTATTTTACATGGAACAATGTCATCCACATTCACGTATGCTGAAGAAATGACAGGACTTCCTTCCTTTTTTAAGGCTAAATAATATCCATCCACAGACACTCAGGGGGATTCTTACCTTGGATACTGTGAATGATATTGCAACAAACATAGGGGTACCGTCACCCCTTCAAGATATTGGTTCCATTTCTTCTGGATGTACACCCAGAAGTAAATCTATGCGTAAGTGAGGTTTGCTGGATCACATGGTAGTATAGGCAATGAATGCAAGAACACACAGTGGGGTTGCATCAGATATGGCAAAGGAAATAATCAACAGAATGAAGAGACAACCCGTGTAATGGGATAGAATACTTGCAAACACATCTCATAAGGAGGAAATATCCAAAGTATGCCAGGAACTCAAAAAGCTCAGTAGTAAGAAAACAGCCTGATTTAAAAACAAGAAAAGGACCTGAATAGATATTTCTCAGAAGAAGCATATGAAGTTAACCAGTACAGGAAAAAATGTTCGACATCACGATTCATCAGAGACATGCAAACCAAAGCCACAACGAGATACCTCACACGTTGAAATGGCTGTTATGAAAAAGACAGCAAATACTGTTGGCGATGTGGAGAAAGGAAACGGTTGTACACGGTTGGTAGGAATGTGAACTGGCACAGCCATTAGGCAGAATAGTACTAATGGAAGTTCCTAAAAAAGTTAACAATAGAAGTAACATATGATCCAGGTTAGGATATTTTGAGGAAATATCTGTGGAAGACCGTCTCGTCTCATGGTGTGTCCCCATGACCTAAACAGGAGACTCAAAGTATTTGGAAATGCTGTGTCAGCTAAGACCCCGCCATCTTGGACTAAGGGAGTGGAGACTAAGGGTTGAGATGAGGAATGCATGTGGACTTGCCACACCTGATAGGTAGAAAATGGACTGACAGAACTTTTGCTGGCAAACCTGGGCTACCCTTGCAGAAAGGGAAGAATGGCTCCATATGGGTAGAGCTATGGGTGGCACCGAAGCGGGTAGGGTGCCCGTGGCCAGTGCGGAAGTTGGAATTCAAAATGGTGCTCCCACTCTGGAAAATGGCTTGGTAGCTCTTCACAATTTCAAACACAGTGTTACTATTTGACCCAGATATCCCACTACTAGGTACATGTCCATGAGAAATGAAAGCATATATCCACACACAAAAGCATGTATATGAATGTTCTTTACAGTATTATTCATGATAGTTAAAGTGGAAGCAACCCAAATGTCCATCAACAGATGGCTGGATAAATAAAATGTGATATATTCATAGAACAGAGTATTAGTTAACCACATCACAACATGGATGAGCCTTAAAACACGCTAAATGAAATAAATGAGACACTAAAGACCACCTATTGTATGATTCTATTTATATAAAAGACAGATCTGTGGACACAGAAGTGATTGGCCAGGGCTGCGAATGATAAGGTGACCGGGGCTGGGGGTTATAGCTAAAAGGCACAGAGTTTATTCTGGGGATGACAGAGACATTTTAAGGTTGACTGCAGTGAAAGTTTCACAATTCCATGAATATACTAAGAATCACTGAATTGTACACTTTTAATGAGCGAAGTATACAGTATGTAATAAGCACCCAAGAAAACTAGTATAAAAAATTACATTTCTAGCAAAAATACTACTCCACAAGTCAAGGCATTTTGATATGACATTTTGTATACCGCTTGGAGTTTCATTTAATTTATGTAATTCCATCTTAGCTTTTATCTGAAAAAACAGTCATAGCATCAAGTTGCGTTGTTTTAAGAAAAGTATAATTTGTTAGTAAACTTTAAAAGTTTAAGTGTTGGGCCCTGTATTCACTGAATATTTGATTTAAAACCTTCAGCCAACTTTTTGAACATGGAAATACAATTAGAAATATAATAGAAATATAACTGGGAAATTGAAGAAGACACAAAGAAATGGATAAACATTCCATGCTCCTGGATTAAAAGAACAAATATTGTTAAAATGTCAATACTACCCAAAGCAATCTACACATCCAATGCAATCCCAATCAAAATCGCACTGGCATTCTTCTCCAAGCTAGAACAAACAATCCTAAAATTTGTATGGAACCACAAAAGACCCTGAATAGCCAAAGTTATGTTGAAAAAGAAAACCAAAGCAGGAGGCATCACAATCCCGGATTTTAGCCTGTACTACAAGGCTCTAATCATAAATACAGTATGGTACTGGCATACAAACAGACACATAGACCAATGGAATAGAACACAGAACCCAGAATTGGACCCACAAATGTATGGCCAACTCATCTTTGACAGAGCAGGAAAGAGTACCCAATGGAAAAAAGATAGTCTCTTTAGCAAATGATGCTGGGAGAACTAGGCAACAATATGCAGAAGAATGAAACTAGACCACTTTCTTACACCATTCACAAAAATAAACTCAAAATGGATGAAAGACCTAAATGTGAGACAGGACACCATCAAAACCCTGGAGGAGAAAACAGGCAACAACCTCTTTGACCTCAATCTCAGAAATTTCTTGCTTGACACATCTCCAGAAACAAGGAAAATAAAAGCAAAAATGAACTATTGGGACCTCATCAAGATAAAAATCTTCTCCATTGCAAAGGAAACAATCAATAAAACTAAAATGCAACTGACAGAATGGGAACAGATATTTTCAAATGACATGTCTGATGAAGGGTGAGCATCCAAAATCTATAAAGAACTTACCAAACTCAACACCTGAAAACAATCCAATGAAGAAATGGGCGGAAGACATGAATAGACACTTCTCCAAAGTAGATATCCAGATGGCCAACCGACACATGAAAAGATGCTCAACATCACTCACCATCATGGAAGTACAAATCAAAACCACATTGAAATACCACCTCACGCCGGTCAGAGTGGCTAAAATGAACAAATCAGAAGACTATAGATGCTGGAGAAGATGTGGAGAAATGGGAACCCTCTTGCACTGTTGGTGGGAATGCAAACTGGCGCACCGCTCTGGAAAACAGTGTGGAGGTTCCACAAAATATTAAAAATAGAACTACCCTATGACCCAGCAATAGCACTATTAGGAATTTATCCAAAGGATACAGGAGTGCTAACTCATAGGGGCACACGTGCCCCAATGTTTATAGCAGCACTTTCAACAATAGCCAAATCTTGGAAAGAGCCCAAATGTCCATCAACAGATGAATGGATAAAGAAGATGTGGTTTAAATATACAATGGAATACTACTTGACAACGCAAAAGAATGATATCCTGCCATTAGCAACAACATAGATGGAACTGGAGAGTATTATGCTAAGTGAAATAAGTTAGTCAGAGAAGGGCAGATATCATGTTTTCACTCATATGTGGATCTTGAGAAACTTAACAGAAGAACATGGGGGAAGGGAAGGAGAAAAAATCGTTATAAACAGAAAGAGAGGGAGGCAAACCATAAGAGACTGTTAAATACAGAGAACAACCTGAGGGTTGATGGGGGGCAAGGGAGAGGGGGAAATGGGTGATGGGCATTGAGGAGGGCACTTGTTGGGATGAGCACTGGGTGTTGTATGTAAGTGACTATTCATGGGAATCTACCCCCAAAACCAAGAGCACACTGTATACACTGTATGTTAGTTAACTTGACAATAAGTTACATATATTTTAAAAAAAGAAACATAATTAGAAATACAATATTTGTTTACAAAAAAAGTTGACCATCATCATGCGCAGTTATGTTGAATTTGCAAAGCAGCTCTTCAGAGGTCAAAAGGATGGTGAGGTGAGGTGAGGTGAGGTGAGGTGAGGTGAGGTGAGGTGAGGGGAGGTGAGGTGAGGTGGACGGGCAAGGACGACCAGCGGAGCTGGCATTTGCACGCCTCCACAATCCTTGTGCCGCACTACTGCAGGGTTATTATCAGACGGTGTAGTAAAATGAACGTCTGTATATTGAAGACGTTTGTAACTCACACTGTAACTTCTATTTGGCTTACATCATAGCTTGATATCATTCTGTGCCTCCACGGTGAATTCCAAGCACATTTGCGATCCTACATGCCTTAATGCCCTATGAACATTTTTAACCACACCGTTGCATTCTACCCCGAACTGAATTTGTCACCAAACTATTTACCCCCATATACTGAAATTGTAAATGAGCTTACAAGAGCGCATAAACTGAACTTGTAAATAAGCTTACAAGAGCACCCATAATTATGCCCGGTGTTTTGCCTTTCTTGGAATCCACTTCTAAACGCCACTTTGGTTTGTATTACACAATAGAACCTTGACTGAAGGCAACATATTCAAAACACCTATTGACACTGGTATAAACCCAGCATAATTTAAATTGTTAGGCAGTTCTGCCACTGGTGCTAGCACGTTGAAAGCTATCATTCCACTTGTATTTGTGCACAAGAACTGTCTTTTTCTTTAATGAAGTCAGGCTTCTCAGAATGATGGGTAAATCTAAATTTTGCAGCTGAATCTGCTTCTATTGTTCTCAAGTGTCATCTTCTAAGTTATTGTTGACTTTTGGAGTGGATGCAAATGCTTCGTCCACAGGGTTATGTCTTCTTATTTTCCTGTTTTCTGTGATACCACTATTATCACGCTAGTCCCAGGGGAGGTATTTAATGTCAATAAATAGTGTGTGAAAATTTTATTTTTTGAAAGTTCTATTTTAATCTCTGCCCCTTTAGTATTTAAGATGTAAATACTGTACTGTAATGAGACCTAAAATCTCATTTTAAACTTTATTTCTAAAGGAGTTGGTTGCAGAATATGTCTTCCTTAAAACTAAACTAGCTGGAATGCTCGCAGTACTTTCTAGAAGCTTCATAGCACCAGTGTCCAGCAATGCTCTCAGCATGTTTCATGTTCACCTAACGTACGTACCACTTCCCAGTTTCCCTTTACCCAACCTCCCTGTGGCCCAGGAAGGTAGGAGGCATTGGAGGCAGAACTCATGAGAGTATCGCCAGGCAGGTAGTGACCGTGCATCAGGCTCCAGGGCATGCGGTTCGTCCCGGCTTGTCCTTCTGCGCTCGCCCTGCGCGATGATGATCGCAAGAAAGGCGGTGGTGAGGCCGCATGTGGCAGCTGAGGGGCAGGGAGCCGAGCTCTTAGCCGTCTTTCCGATTTCAGCACACCGCAGGACAACCGTCTTCTCGGTGAATGTTTGATGAGACCCACTTAGGGGCAGGAGCACAAACTCACTGCAGGTTATTTTCATGCATTTTAAGCAATAATACGTTGTCAACAAATAGGACCCCGGGAGATGCTGATGCCGAGCTGAAGGAGGGCAGGGCACAGGCTGACGTGACCCCCTAGCACGCGGGGGCAGCTGGCCAGCAGAGCTGTGTCTGGGGTGGGGGGTGTCTGCGTCCAGAAGGCGCACCTACAGACGGCTCTTCCCCAGTCTGCCCAGTAACTGGTGACACAGCTCGTCTGTTCTTCCCCAGTCTGACCAGCGACTGATGACGAGGCTAGTCTGGTACCCAGTCGACTAACTTGTTAAGTTCTTACACTTTATCCTGCACGGCAAAGGAGACTTTGAGGACCTTTATGAGGAAATCCAACCAGATTTACATGTCAGAAAGCTGACTGCCTGTAGAAATGTCCTCAGAGGGCCCCTGGTCCTCCTTAAAACCCCAAGGGAAGAAAAGGTAAATTCTCCTTTTGGTTTCTCCTCCCACAGCAGGCCCCTAAGGGGGCGGTGCTCCTGCTGGTAGGGTACGTCCCAAACCCACGGGTTCAGCACTCCTTCCAAGTCAATGTCACAGGCACGAAAAACCCTTTCAACTGTCCTTGTGTTTCTCATTCTGCTCCACGCACTCAAATTCGTGCGAAACAACATCCTATGTGAATAGAATTCTGGTTACTCCGTATGGCCAGGGGAATGCACCCCAGGGGGACAAACCCAGATGTTCTGAGTGGAAACTTCCAGTAAAGAAAGGTCATACAACTTTGAGCAAATGTTTTTCATTACTTTGAATATAAGTATTATCCAAATGCAGGGGAAATGGGTTTCATATGTACAAATATTAAATTTTAAAGGTCCAGCTATGAGGGGTTAATTTCTGTACTGGATGAAATATTTCCTTTTGAACGTGTATTTCAGTGAACTGTGTATTCACTATTTCTCATCATCATAGGCCATGTAGGGCTATGTGCCGAAGTCTCCTCTGTGGCTCAGCTCTGTCTGGCTCTCTGATGCTTCTCTAGAACCCACTGGAATGCACATTTCTTAACTCTTGTCCTCAAGAGTCTGATTCAATGATTTGGTCTTATAATACCGATGCAAGTATTACACAGACAAATACACCGCCAAATCCTGACAGGTTAGAAATGCCTCACATCCCAGCCCCTGTGTCCCATTCTCCCTGTTCTGCCCAAACACACGTTCACCTTTATTTGCACCTGCAACCCACAGGAGCCTGCCGGGTGGGGGTGTTCCTACCTGTGGTGTCCAATCCTGCCTGCCCCTGTACCGGGTACAATGGCAAGAACCTTGTGCAGACCCCCATCCTTCTGGCCTCCTACAAACCCACCCAGTGCTCTGCACTTGGCCTGCCTCCGCCTTTGTCTCAGGCTCACTCATCTTTACTAAAATACAGGCGTGGGTTCCAGGTAAGTCTGCCTCATGCACCCCTCCTTCTCATCCACCCCTCACAACACACATGTAGTCCACTGTTCAAAATGAAAACTGAAGCTCTCCTTCCCATCCTCAAAGACACCCACGTATTAATCCCTGGAATTTGTGAATGTGTCACCTTATATGGCAAAAAGAAATCAGGACTGCAGTGGAATCAGGGTTGCTAGTGAACTAATTTTAAGATAAGAGGATTACCCTGAGCTAGCTTGTTGGTTCAATCTAAATTTATGAGTCCTCAACAGTGAAGAAGAAAAGACAGAAGGGTGAGCCAGAGAGAAGGGACTCGCCACCTTGGCCGGGGAATGTCACCTCTGTAGCTGGGGAGGGCTCCCAGCCAGTGAGGAAACGGGGACTCACTCTCACAACCAGGAGAGCCGAACTCTGCCAATAATCCCAAAGAGCAAGGAGATGCACTCTTCCCCAGAGCCTCCAGGAAGGAGGACACCTGCCCTAATCGTGACTTTTAGCCCCGTGACAACCATGCGGGACTTCCCACCCACAGTACTACGGGAAAACACTGGGCATGTTTTAGGACCCCAAGTCGGTGGAAAATGTCACAGCAGCAATAGAAAACTAATACACGTGTGCAAACTTTCGCCCACGACGGTCTTTGCCTGAAATCTGCTCTCCCTCATCCTCCCTCACCTGACCCCTTTTAGTCAGATTTTGACTCCAAAAGTTCCACTCAGCTTCCACTTCTTGCTGAAAATTCCTCTCCTGGTTGGAGGAAATCCCTCCTGTGTCTGAATAATTTGGACAACACCGTCCATTTATATTTCTGCATAGAAGTAAATACCCTAGATTTACTTTCTGAAGTACATTGTAAACTCCTGGAGAGCCAGACCTGTCATAGGTCCTCTGAATGTTTCCTTTCCAGCAGCGGTTTTCAGTCTTACTTACTCTTTTTGGAACCCCTGGGACTCTCTTTTCAAAGAGAACCAGCTAAAAGAAGAATGTTCTAGAAAGAGGCATTACGTAGAGGAAGACCCGGCCAGCTCACCCCAGAAATCTTCACCATGTGAGTCACTGTGAGGGAGATGTGTCTCTAGACCCATACTCACCCCCACTCCACCCCCATGTCCCCTTTTCCTAAGCCCCACTGAGCCAGTGCTGTGCAATCCTGCTGGTTTATCTCCCCCTCTGTGCTGGGGTCTGTGTAAATGTTGACTCAAGACACAAATCCACACCTTTTCCCCTCCCCCATGAGAACATCCTCAGAGTTCTTTGTATCCAGCTTTTCTAAATGTGATTCTTCAAGACTCCAATTGATAGGTCAGGCCCTTTGCCCCTGTCCAGGGTCCTGCCTCCAGTTGCTTTTGGTAACTTTCTTGTATCCTCCAGACCTGTTCAACAAACTCAGGGCTAAACATGTCACTTCCTACTACTGTGCCCGCCCTATGTGATGACCATGCTGACCCCCACGGGCAGTTCTAGACACACCTGTGCTAAGTCTCATGGCAGCACTGTCCCTTCTGAGGCCACATACGTGCCGGGACTGTGACCTAGACTCCTCGCAGTTCATGACATGACTCAGATCTCATACGACGACTTCATCTACCGCACATACTATCCCAGTAGGAATCCGTCAGATTCCGTGGGCCACTGGACAAGGCCGCCCACCTCATAGCCTCAACATTCCGCAGTGGCTTCACTTTCTCTGGTCCCTATGCCAAACTGACATTCCTCTATATGTGCCAGTGGCATGACCATTCCCAAATGTGACATACATTTACAACCTAAAAGGTGGTGCCTCGGGCTTTGTGCTCAGCAGACTGGATACACAGAATACAGTCAACTGTCCATTCTTTGGAAGGGATGTCCTTACACATTTCAGACCACAGGGCCCACAAAACCTTCGGTAATGAGGCTTGCCCTGAATATCTGTAGGGTGTCACCCAGATTCTGGCACATGTGTCTCATCAGGGATCCTTTTCACTGGATTATCCAATGAACATTAATCGATTCTCATCATCCCACCTGATGGGGATTAAAAGCAACATATGATCTAGATACTTTAACACAACGTCCAGAAGCTGTGTTGAATCTTTGCACCATTAACAGCGCACCCAGCAGATTTCTGTGACTCCCGGCGAGGGTCACTATGGTTCACTGCCACATGCTGGTATCCATCTGTAGTTTGGGGAGACAGAGGCTGAGTGAAGCGGAGATACGTACGTGCACTCATGCGGCCCCCCTGGTCTTCATGTGTGACAAGAACCCCTCTCACCCCATCCGGGGTGACGTGTGAATCCTGCTTCCCAGCCTTGGCCACAGAGGGGACTGCTCAGTGGCTTCCGCGTGGTTGTTCCTTGTAGTGTCCCTGTTCACAGATCAGCACCAGGATTCTGCCAGCTGCTAATTACACTGCTGCTGATTTTGCACTCAGGGACCAGGGAGAGGACAGGGCATGGATTCGTCTCTGTGCCGGCCCACTCTCGCGGAGCTGTGACGGCACGGGCATCAGAACGCACACGCGATGGGCCCTGTAGAAGCCCAGTATCCCCTTTCCTCCAGCGAGCGGTACTCTGGTAAGCGGTCGAAGCCTCTTCTATAACGGGAGGAGCAGACATGCTGTATATATCCTCGCTGCCTCATCGCTGGGGCTTTCCATCCGCAGATACGCTCTGTCTCAGATCCGGCTCAAGTCTGGAAAGGCGGTACGTTTTGATCTTCTAGAATGATGGCTGTCATGGGCCTACTGTTCACCTACTCTTAAGGACTTTCACGTATTTCTAACTTGGGCAATGCCCTCCTTCGCTCTCATCTGTTTCACCCACAGGGCGCTACAGGGTTATCAGACGATACCCCACACCCTGTGGGTTCGATCTTCTGGCCTTGCTGCTCATTAATGTCATTATGTCACTTTGCCTCTGTGAACTGAGTATAGATAACACCTTACGCTGTTCTGGAACGCTGCCGTGACCTCTGACAACGGGGGCGTCCCTGAGAGAGGCCAGATCCACAGGGGAGATGGCCGCCATCCATACAACGTTGCCCCCCACTTAGCACACCGTTTACTGCTTTGGTGAAGAGTGTGTGCCCTTTGACCCTTCCTGGAGAACTGTGTAAGGGGGTGTGTTCCCAGGTATATTAATAACATGTTCATCGTTCTGAGCTTTCTGGCAATCTCTCTAACACCCCAATGAAGTAGTTCTAGCATTTCCACCCAGTTTAGGATGATGGTGATTTTATCCAAGCTCCAAGGAGCCACCTCAGCAGGGGACTGGGCCCAGCTCCCATGTCCCACGAGAAGGACATCCAGCCTGAAGGCACAGACAAGAAGCCCCCTGAGGTCCTCCTAGTCTCACATCACTTAACCCCGATTCCAGCATCCTCAAGATCAAAGTCCAAGCGCATTCTCGAGCCTTGTGACTCGTTTGGTAGAAAACAGCTACGTCTTCCTGTCTCAAGTCTGTTACGGTAGCTTCTGATGGTAACACGCTGACATTTGAGCCTAGCAGTGACGAGGGGTGGAAGCAAGCTGCCAGAGACCAAAGGTCACTTAACTCTGCTTTTATCCTAGTTTTGGAGTTAACAGTCGGCTAAGTCGAGCTGACACTTCACAGACGGGAACCCACAAACATATCCCAGTCCTTTGAATGATCACTGCCTCCACGTCCCTGCAGTTACAGGGACACTCGGTCACCCAATGCACCCTTGTCCACCTGGGTCACAGGTCAGCATAATTCAAATGTCGTGCCACACCTGGAAGGGTCAGTGACTTTCCCCAAGCTACCGATGGTGGGATCAATGCCAGGGCTCCATTAGGACTGTCTGGAGGCACCTGTGTCATTCAGACTCCCTCAGCACATGGACCCTGACACAAGAATTAGAGCACAGGTAGTGTGTTTTGTAACTGAGCCCGGGGGGAGGAGCCCAGAGAGCGACTTCTGAGCGTGTGTACAACTTGACCCCATGGGGAAAGCCCAGAAGCCGGTGCACCCGAGTCACTCCATCGTCCTGTGGGTGGCAGAGCTGTGGAGCTCACACAGCAGTCACAGGGGCCCAGGCTGTGCGCTGGGGGCTTAGATCCCTGGCAGCTCCCTGTTGCTTCTGGCCTGAAGCATAAGAAGTAGGTGACCCCGGTGCCCATGGAGCCTCAGGCTGAGAAATACCAGTGCAGATCCAGAGCTGTGGGCCTGTGGCCGGGCTGGGGTCAGGGGTTGGGGGGTCAGGGGTGGGGCAGCGACAGGTGCAGCACTAACCTGCTCCCTGGTCCACCCTCAGAGATGGGGTTTCCCGACCCTCTTCCTCCCTATCCACAGAGATAAGAGTCTGCCTCTAAAATGTATTTCTGAAGACTTTGTTGTGGACAGTGGGTGAATAACACATAACATTGAAAAGATACAGAAGATAAACACAAACTGAAAAAGGCCTTTCATGAGCCTTCTGCTAAATCTAAACTCTCTGGTAAGCCTGACTCACATCTCCTGGCTTCCTGCCACACCAGGGGCAGATTCCCACGGTTTTCCTCAGATTTTGCTCTGGAAAACCATGGCTGGGCATCCGGCCAGAGTTGGCGGGCTTTCGGTTCTGCTGGTTCCCACTTCTTAGAAGATGTGCCTGCAGGTGCAGCTCTAATATTTTCTCTGGGGCCCTGATTTATGATGCTTTACTGCCAGTTACTCACTTCCTCTATGCTGGGACCCTGCTGCTCACACCCGGGGTCTGAATCTAGAAGGGGCAGGGCCAGAGCGAGTCAGTTCTGGGGGATGTGTCCCAAGACATTCACAGTTGAAAGGAAGCTGTACTGTCCTATTTCTTTGGTAATATGGTAAAACCTTGGATTGCGAGCAACTGTCCGCGAGTGTCCCACAAGACGAGCAAACTTTTCTAACAAATTTTAACTTGATAAACGAGCGATGTCTTGCAATACGAGTAGCACATGGAAGGTTGCATGATCACACTGAGCCAATGGGTCTTCTGTCTGTCTCTGTCTCCATCTCTGTCTCTCTCTTTTTGGCTGCGGGATTGGGGATGATCTTCTCCCATTCTCAGATGCTCAGTCTCAGGCTGTGGTGTTTGGCAGAAATCAGTGATTTTTCAGGATGTTGGAAAGTGCCCACAACTGGCACTGGTGTATTTTCTGTCCCTTCAAAGCACCTGTGGACGGTCCTTTGCTTTTCCAGACAAGAGTAAGGTTAGGAAGGCTCTGCTTCATTCTCAGTCAGGCTGCCTGCAGATAGAGACCCGTTCCTCTGCTGCCCTATTGCCAGTTACATGAAATACAGTACATGACAAGAGTTTATTAACTGCACTGTAGTCAGCACCCATGCGAGCATATACAATGGCCCCTATGCAGAAAAAGATTCCATTGAGCCAACAGACAGCAGTGGTTCTGTTAGTGATAGTGAAAGTTGTCCTACACAGTAACCTCCTCTCTCCTGTCTCCCCCACACCAGCCACAAAGGTTTTCAAAGGGAAATACAGGTTAACTTGTTTGTTTTCTTTACATTTTGTATTTTCTTTATTATTTTGTATTATATTATAGTATTGCAATCATTTTTATATTAATATTTTTGGGTTGTGGAATCATCATCTGGGGTTCTATTATTTCTTGCGGGGAGATTCACTTTGATATACATGTACTTTGTTGTTTTTGTTTAATGTTTATTTATTTTTGAGAGAGAGAGAGAGAGAGAGAGGGAGAGAGAGAGACAGAATCCGAAGCAGGCTCCAGGCTCCAAGTTGTCAGCACAGACTCCGACGTGAGGCTTGAACCCACAAATCACGAGATCATGACCTGAGCCAAAGTTGGACGCTTAACTGACTGAGCCACCCAGGCTCCCCACTAAAAAAGTTCTTCGGATTACAATCATGTTTCCAGAGTGAATCATGCTCACAAACCAAGGTTTTACTGTATTTAAAATAATTAGAAGTGATGTGCCACGTCCCCAGGAATCCCTCCCCTGCAACAATGGTCAAACCTGCAGCTTCGTCTAGGTATACACAAAATTAAGTATTTCAAAAGCTATGACTTTCCTCTACTCCAAGGACTTTTCCCTCACGTTAACCCATATTCCTATTAACCTACTTTACCTTCAGTGTCTCCTGATAGTCATTCAAAATTGAATGAAGCATCTCCTGAAAGCCATTCAAAGTTGAACGAATTACTAGAATTTTATCACTTCAGGTATTCCACCTGAAATGAAATTAGGGGTGCCTGGGTGGCTCAGTTGGTTAAGCATCCAACTTCGGCTCAGGTCATGAACTCGGTTTCGTGGGTTTGAGCTCCGTGTCGGGTTCTGTGCTGACAGCTCAGAGCCTGGAGCCTGCGTCGGATTCCGTCTCTCCTTCTCTCTGACCCTCCCCCTCTCATACACGGTCTCTCTCGGTCTCTCAAAAATAAATGACATTAAAATTTTTTTATAACTAAAATAGAAATTTTCTGTCATCACTAAGAGAAACCATGTTTTCTTACTAAGAGTACCACATAGCTTTCTACCAATAATTCTTTGAACTTATAATTAGATTCAGAACTTAATTTGACTAGTAATATGAGCGTCTTATGTACATCTTATTTGTTGATTAAAAGACTGTATTCCGCTTTGCACTTTTGTAATCATTGAATCATTCTGCAAGATGTGCTTTATGTTTTGATTATCAGGTCAGAATAATAAGGCTTATTAACCTTCATAAAGCATCAGAAATGTATCCCATTTTGGCCATCAGCTTTATGCTATTTAATGAGTCTAGACTGCTCATCTAAAACCCAAGCCTTTCTTACTTATTAGGTAGCAGGAGTCAATGCCCTTCAAAGAGAATTCATAAATATTTTTGACTGAAATATTGAAATATAGCTCAGAAGAAAGAAGCGCATGCTAAAAGAATAATTGATTTATTTATAGCTAGCTGTATTTTTCAAGACAGCTTCTATTCATGAATTTTTTCCAGAAATGCAAATGGTTTCTCACTCTACCTACGCATTGCTCTATTTCCACAAAAGCAACTTCATCGCCAGGAGTGGACAGAATGAAGTCCAGACCGGGAAATTACACTGAGGGTAGATGTGTTGACCACAGGCTACTCAAAACCCTCCAGGGATCTCGTAGGCCATCCTCTCATCGTCCACACCATAACCAGCCCCTGGATTTAGCAATTGGCATACGCTCCCTGATGTCATCGGGGCGCTTCTCTGGTCTATCTCTACCTGGAGTGTGGGCGGTGCATAAGAACTGTCCTGGGCTTTTGTAATTTGGAGGAACCAAATATGCATTTAGCTGGATAGCCTGTTGATTGGTCTGAACTTTGAAAAACTACTCAAATTTTTACTCTATAGCATAAAAAATTATCTGAATTTGTTTGATGGTTGTGACAAACATAGCTGAGTAGAATCACTGGTTTGTAGTCAGCAATTTAATGGTAACTGTATGAGTTCTATATCACTGCCCAAGAGATTACTGCAAACTTAGCATCCCGCTACAGTCCCGTTTATCTCAGAATTACTGGGGGTCAGGACTTCAGGTTTGGCATAACGGGATCCCCTGCTTAGGTCTCCCGAGGCTGCAATCACGCTGTCAGCCTGGGTGTGTCCTCATCTGGAGATGTGACATGGCAAGAATACATTTACAACTTATTATTAAAAGTTTAAACATCCAGGACATAGATGAAAATAGTACAATAAAATACAGGAGAAAATAGACTAATAAAGTAGCATGTGTTTTTCATCTATTTAAAAATATTATCAGCGTTGAAATGTTGACATGACCCATTTTATTTCATTTCTACCTATCCTCACACACACTGTCACTTACTGGATTATTTTAAAGAAAATCCAAAACATTTTAAATAGTGTCATCCAAAAATACCTTGCTGTGTACAAATCAGAGACTTAATAGGAGCCTTAATAACCACAACAGAACATAGGTATTGCAGACATTTGCCAAGCAGGAGGACCCTAAACTCGCCTCATCCCACAGATGAACTAGTTAACACGTGCACCGCAGCAAACAACCAGAAAAGGACCCAACAAACTCCACAACTCGATGTAGGGAAGTGGCTACATGGAAGACGGTAGGAAGGGTGAGGACTCTGCAGGAACTGGGGTCTGAACACTGGAGGGAAGGAGGGATGGGCACCAAGAGGGGCAAGAAACAGACTAGCACATCAAGCCCATGAGAGGTGGAGAAATTCCCACGGCACTTGGCTTTAAAACTGAGAAGAGCCAGTGAGCCTGGGTGGCTCAGTCAGTTAAGCACTTGACTTTTGATTTTGGCTCAGGTCATGATCTCACGACTGTGAGTTGAGCCCCTAATTGGGCTCTGCACTGAGCATGGAGTCTGCTTGAGGTCCTCTCTCTCTCTCTCTCTCTGCCTCTCTCTCTCTCTCTGTCTCTCTCTTTCTCTCAAAATAAATAAATAAACATTAAAAAATGAGAGGAGCCAGATTTTGTGAGTGCATACAAGCAGCAAAACTTAAAGCCTAGAACTTTAAAAATCAGCAGGCTTGGTTCTCGGAGAGACCCGAGGGTGGCAGGAAGCTGAGTCCCCACTAGCATAGCAAACAGCCCTTGGAGATACAGCTTGGGAACAGCAGTGTGAAAGGCACCTGGGGCCTCAGGAAGGGACAGGTAGTCACCGACCTCAGAATTCTTGAGGGAGCCCTGCAGGAACAGAGAGCCAGGGGGCACCACGGCCACCCCACGCCCTCCAGCATAAACACACCCTGTGTGAAGCCATCCGTGAAAACCAGCACAATGCGGGCCTTCACTACCTAACATGTTTCCACCAGGCCCCAGCCCTGCATCCAGGCTTGCCTCAAGTCCCAGGGCTGTGGGATCCCCCCACCCACCCCCACGTCAGGGCTGTAGGCCCCTCGACAGAAAGACTTCTTCAAACCTTTCCACCACTGCCTCTCCTGGCCTTCTGCAGGGGATCAGTGCACCTTGCGAAAACTGCACCCTCATGGGTGTATAGCAGAGCAGCACCGGCTGGGGGCCTGCCTCCCTGGTGGCTGTGCACGCAGCTTGTAGCACTGGGCACCCAAGGGAGGACTTTACTGAGCACCTCAGCTGGCCCGCATCTCCTCAGTGGCTGTGCATCCCCTGTGGAGTCAGAGAAAGGTGCCAACCTGCCACTATGCACCCTTCCCCAGCTGGGCACCCCATGTGGAAGGGGCCTAATTAAAAGCACATGTCCCTCTCACTACTTCCAAAAGCAAGAGACATAGCCTAATTTCCTAACACACAGAAACAGATACAGCGAGTTAGACAAAATGAAAACAGAGAGTAATTTGTCCCAAATGAATAAACAGGAAAAACCACAGCAAGAGACCTAAGTGAAATGGATATAAGTAACGTGTTTGATAGAGAATTTAAAATAATGATCATAAATATACTCACTGGACTTGACAAAAGAGTGGAAGACATCAGTGAGACCCTTAAAGATAAAAAAGAAGCAATTAGAGATGAAGAACACAATAAATGAAATTAAAAATACACTTGATGGACTAAATAGCAGGCTGGAATAAGCAGAGGAATGAATTAGTGACCTGGAAGACAGAGTAATGGAATGTAAACAAGCTGAACAAATGAGAGAAAAAAGAATTCTGGAAAATGAGAATAGACTTAGGAGAACACAGTGGCTCCATCAAGTGTAATAACATTCATATTACAGGGATCTCAGAAAAAGAGCAAGATATTTTTGAAGAAATAATAGATAAAAAATTCCCTAATCTGGGGAAGGAAACAGATATCAAGATCCAGGAGGCACAGATTCCCCAACAAAATCAACCAAAGGAGGTCCATCCACACCAAGACATATAGATAGCAAAATGGCAAAATGTAGTGATAAAGAGAACATTTTATAAGCAGCAAGTGAAGAGAGTTGCACACAAAGGAAATCCCATAAGGATATCAGCTGATTTTCCAGCAGAAATTTTGCAGGCCAAAAGGGAGTGGCAGGAAATATTCAAAGTGATGAAAGGAATAAATCTGCAGCCAATAATACTCTATCCAGAAAGGCTATCATTCAGAACACAAAGAGAGATAAGGAGTTTCCCAGATCAACAAAAAATAAAGGGGTTCATGACCACTAAACCAGCCCTGCAAGAAATATTAAAGGGGATTGTTTGAGTGGAAAGGTAAGACTTTAAGTCAGGGTATGAAAAGCAGTAAACACAAAAGCAGTAAAAACGAGTGTTTCTGTAAAAAGTCAGTCAAGGAATTCACAAAATAAAAAGATGGTAAGTATGACACCACATACCTAAAACATGATGGGGAGAGGAGTAACAAATGGATTCGAACTTAGGAGGCCATGAACCCATTCTGCTATATTCAGAAGGTGTCATATACAAAACTAATGGCAAACACAAATCAAAAACCACTAAGAGATATGCAAAGAATAAGGAGAAAGGAACCCAAATATGTCACTAAAGAAAACTGGGAAACCATGAAAGAGAGCCAGAGAGGAAAGGATCAGAGAATAGCTATAAAACAACCAGAAAACAATTAAGAAAGTGGTAATAAATACATATCTATCAACAATTACTTTGAATATAAATGGACTATACACACCAAACAAAAGACACAGGTGGACAGAGATTTAAAAAAAAAACAAACAAACAAAACAAGACCCATCTATCTGCTGCCCACAAGAAACTCATTATATACCTAAAGAAACCTGAAGATTGAAAGTGAGGGGAGAAAGATTTGTCATGAGAATGGATGTCAAAAGAAAGCTGAAGTAGCAATACTTTTATCAGACAAAATAGACTGTAAAACAAAGACTGTAACAAGAGACAAAGAAGGACACTATATAATAAAGGAGACAATCTAACAAGAAGATAAAACAATTGTAAATATTTATGCACCCAATACAGAAGCACCCAAATACATGAAACGGTTAATAACAAACATGTAGGAACCAACTGATAATAACATAACAATAGTATGGGACCCTAACATCCCACTTATATTGATGGACCCAATCATCCAAACAGAAAATCGACAAGGAAACAGTGGCTTTGAATGGCACACTATATGGACTTAACAGCTATATTCAGAACATTCCATCCTAAAACAGAAACTGCATTCTTTTCAAGTGCACATGGAACATCCTCCAGAACAGGTCACATATTAGGCCACAAGACAAATTCAAGGAGAAGTCATACCATGTACGTCTTCTGACCACAGCACTATGAAACTAGAAATCAACCACAAGAAAAAATCTGGAAAGACCACAAATACATGGAGGTTAAACAACATGCTACTAAACAATGAGTTGGGGAACCTAGAAGTCAAAGAAGAAATAAAAAAAACATACATGGAAACAAATAAAAATGAAAACACAATGGTCCAAAACCTTTGCACTGCAGCAAAAGCAATTCTCAGAGGGCCATTTATAGACATAGAGGCCTACCTGAAGAAGCAAGAAAAATCTCAAATTAACAACTTAACCTTACACACAATGGAGCTAGAAAAAGGACAACAAACAAAACCCAAAACTAGAAGAAGGAAGGAAATAATAAAGATCTGAGCAGAAATAAATGATATAGAAACTAAAAAACAATAGAACAGATCAATGAAACCAGGAGCTGATTCTTGGAAAAGATGAACAAAATTGATACTCTACAGAGACTTACCAAGAGAGAGAGACAGAGTCAGAGTAAGTGAGACAGAGAGAGAGAGAAGGGATTCAAATAAACAAAATCACAAATGAAAGAGGAAAAATAACAACCAACAACAAAGAAATACAAATATATGTAAGAGAGTATTATGAAAAACTATATGCCAACGAATTGGATAACCTAGAAGAAGTGGATAAATTCCTAGAAGCATATAACCTATCAAGCTGAAGCAGGAAGAAATAAAAAATTTGAACATTTGGATTCTCAGTAAAGAGATTGAATCGGTAATGGAAAAAAAAAAAAATCCCAACAAAGTCTATAACCAGACACCTTCACAGGCAAGTTCTACCAACCATTTGTAGAAGTGTTAATACCTATTCTTCTCAAACTATTCCAAAAAACAGAAAAGGAAGGAAAACTTCCTTTCATTCTATGAGGTCAGCCTTACCCTGACACCCAAACCAGATAAAGACAACACTAAAAAAGAGAACTACAGGCCTCTATCTCTGGTGAACATAGATGCAAAAATTTGCAACAAAACACTAGCAAGCTGAATCCAACAATACATCAAAAAAAAAAAATTTCACCATGATCAATTGGGATTATTCTTGGTATGCAGGAGTGGTTCAATATTTGCAAATCAATCAATGTGATACATCACATCAAAAAGAGGAAGCATAAGAACCATATCATAAAGCATTTGATAAAGTACAACATGCATTCATGATAAAAGCCTCAACAAAGCAGGTTTAGAGGAAACATATCTCAATTTGATAAAGGTCATGTATGAAAAACCCACAGCAAGCATCAAACTCAATGGGGAAAAACTGAGAGCATTTCCCTAAGGTCGGGGACAAGAGAGGGATGTCCACTCTCATCATTTTTACTCAACATAGTGCTAGAAGTCCTAGACACAGAAATTAGGCAACAAAAAGAAATAAAAGGCATCCAAATTGGTAAGGAAGAAGGAAAACTGTCACTATTTGCAGATGACATGATACTATATATAGAAAACCCAAAAGACTCCACCAAAAAACTACTAGAACCCATAAATGAATTCAGTAAAATCAAAGGATAAAAAATCAATGTGCAGAAATTTGTTGCATTTATATACACTAATAATGAAGCAGCAGAAATAGAAATTAAGGGGCTCAGTTGGTTGGGCATCTGATGTTGGCTCAGGTCATGATCTCACAGTTTGTGAGTTCGAGCCTCGCTTTGGGCTCCATGCTGACAGCTCAGAGTCTGTCTGGAGCCTGCTTTGGATTCTGTGTCTCCCTCTCTCTCTCTATCCCTCCCTCGCTGATGCTCCATCTCTCTCTCAAAAATAAATAAACATAAAAAAGAAATAGAAATTAAGAAAAAAATTCTATTTATAATTGCACCAAAAATAATAAACTATAGGAATAAACCTAACCAAAGAAGTGAAAGACCCATATAAAAACCATTAAACACTGATGAAAGAAGTTGAAGATGACACAAACAAATGGGAAAGACATTCCATGTGCATGGATTGGAAGAATAAACATTGTTAAAATACCTACAGTACCAAAAGCTATAGTACCCAAATCAATCTAGACATTAAATGCAATCTCTATCAAAATACCAATTCAATTTTCACAGAACTACAACAAACAATCTTAAAATTTGTAAGGAACCACCAAAGACCCCAAATAGCCAAAGTAAGTTTGAAAAGGAAAAACAAACCTGGAAGCATCACAATTCTGGACTTCAAGTTATACTACAAAGCTGTAGTGATCAAAACAGAGATCAGTAGAACAGAATAGAAAATCCAGAAGTAAACCACAACTACATGGTCAATTAATCTTTAACAAAGGAGGAAAGAATATGCAATGGGAACAAGACAGTCTCTTCAACAAATGGTTTTGGGAAAACTGGACAGCAACATGCAACAGAATGAAACTGGACCACTTTCTTACCACATACACAAAAATAAACTCAAAATGAATGAAAGACCTAAATGTGAGACTTGAAACAACAAAAATCCTATAGGAGAGCACAGGCAGTACTTTACCTGACATCAACTGTAGTAAAATTTTTCTAAGTATGTCTGCTGAGACAAGGGAAATAAAAGCAAATGTAGACAATTGGACTACATCAAGATAAAAAGCTTCTTCACAGCAAAGGAAACAATAAACAAAACTAAAAGGCAACCAATGGAATGGGAGAAGATATTTGTAAATGACATTTCCAATAAAGGATTAGTATCCAAGACATATAAAGAACTTATACAACTCCACACCCAAAAAACAAATAATCCAATTTAAAAATGGGCAGAAGACATGAGCAGACATTTCTCCAAAAGAAGACATCCAGATGGCCAAGATGCTCAATATCCAAATGTGCTCAATATCATTCAAGATCAGGGAAATGGAAATCAAAACCACAATGAGATATCGCCTCACACCTGTCAGAATGGCTAAAATCAACAACACAAGAAACAACAGGTGTCAGTAAGGATGTGGAGAGAAAGGAACCCTCATGCACTGTTGGTGGGAATGCACAATGGTGTAGCTACTGTGAAAATCAGTATGGAGGTTCCTCAAAAAATTAAAGATAGAGTACCGTAGGATCCAGTAACTGAACTACTATGTATTTATCCAAAAAATACAAAAACACTAATTAAAAAGGATACATTCACCCCTATGTTTATAGAAGAATTGTTTACCAATAGCCAAACTATGGAAATAGCCCAAGTGCCCATCAGCTGAAGAATGGATAAAGAAGATGTGATGTGTGTGTACACACACACACACACACACACACACACACACACACACACACAATGGAATATTACTCTGTGATTAAAAAGCTTGCCATCTGCAACACTGTGGATGTAACTAGAAAGCAACAATGCTAAGCAAAATAAGTCAGTCAGAGAAAGACAAATACTATAAGATTTCACTCATATGTGAATTTAAGAAACAAACCCAATGACCAAATGGGAAAAAAAGAGAGAGGGAGGGAGGCAAATCAAAAAACAGACTCTTAAATATAGAGAACAAACTGATGGTCACCAGAGGGAGGGTGAAATAGGTGATGGGAATTAAGGAGGGCACTTGTTGTGATGAATACCTGGTGATGTATGGAAGTGTTAAATCATTATACTGTGAACCTGAAACTAACATTACACTGTGTGTTAACTATACCGGAGTTAAAATAAAGAATAAAAATTAAAAAATAACATAAAACATAAAAGATGAAAAAAATAACCACAAAGGCATTATCATGGCATAAATAACAATAATTCCTAGTATTATTTATTAAACAAGTCAGTGTTTAAATTTCCCTAATCGTCCCACAAATTTTATTTTGCTGGTACTTTTATGTGAATCAGCATACTAGTTCCACACGTCGCATTTTGTTGATATTCTCTTAGGAGTTATTCTTTTATGATTTATGCAAGTTTACATCAAAAAATAAATTAAGAAGTACAACAATTAAAATCATATAGTTTGATGGGTCTGAACCCAGCCAACCACGATTCCTCTGCCAAAGGGCAGACATGAGTTTGACTCTGAGCCCAGAGAGCAGTTGTGCCTGCTTTTCAAGTGTACATAAATGTGTGTATGTATCGTTAAGAAAACAACAACAACGAAGCCATTAAAAAAATGTAACAATTACCCCTATTACAGAAAAATTGTTTAAGGTCATTACCTAAATATGAAAGAAGAAATAGTAGTGTTTTTATAAGAATACATAAAAGAATATCTTCATGACCTTATTATGGTAGTCAAAACTTCTTAATCAGGACACAAAAAGCACGATCCATCAAAAATAACAATAAACTGGAAATTATTAAATGACTATACCGAGTTAATCAAAAGACAGCTTAAGGGCACCTGTAGGCTCAGTCGGTTAAACATCTGACTTTGGCTCAGGTTCATGCTCTCATGATTTATGGGTTCAAGCCCTGAGTTGGGCTCTGTGCTGACAGCTCAGAGCCTGGAGCCTGCTTTGGATTCTGTGTCTCCCTCTCTCTCTGCCCCTCCCCTGCTCACGCTCTATCTCTCTCTGCCTATCAAAAATAAATAAACATTTTTAAAAAGTTAAAAAAAAAAAGGACAGCTTAGAAGAAGGTATAAAAGATGTATATAAATGGCCATAGGAGGACAGGCATGCTTGAGAGACACGCAGTTCAGTCCTAAACCATCTATCTGGGGCAGTGAATACCACCATCAAGTAAAAGAAAGGAGATGTTCCCAGTGCATACGAAAGTCATGTTTACACACTGTGGTACTCTATTAAGTCTGCAAAAGTATTATGTCTTAAAAAAAAACAATGTACGTACAATATTTGAAAAGCATTATAAAAAGCACTAGAATACTGTTAAGATGATTCAAATGTCTACAAGCAAATGGAAAGTCCGTGTTTAGGAAATTGGAAGCATTCGAGGGAAGCTGAACAGCGATGAGGGTTGAGGACAGTGTGAGGGTGGCTGGATGTGTATGTACATACACCGTGACTTCACCTGGGGCCTTTATGTCAAGGAGACGGCTTCCCTCCTTAAAGGTCACGAAACAACCTCTGCTCGCTTCAGACTTCTCCTCTGCAGTCTCCTCACCTCTCAGCCTGCACAGAACTGAAGAGGCAGGGCCTTGCTCCGGGTTAGGCTTTGCCTGAAGGCACGTTGGGGCCGGTTCGATCATAAGTCCAGACCACACAACCTTTCTCCGTATCAGCAGTAGGCTGTGTGGCTTTCTTGCCATCCATGTGCTCACTGGAGAAGCACCTGTCCTTTCCTTCAGGAGCTTGTCCTCTGGGTCCTCCACTTGGCTGACGTTTGGTGCATCACTTGGCCTCACTCTCAGCCTGTCTCAGCTTTGGACACACCTTCCTCTCTGAGCTGACTCGTTCCTAGTTTGTGATTCGTGACAGACCCGTGACTCTTTCTTTCGCCCAAACACTTAGAGGCCATTGTACGTGTATTAATTGGCCTAATTTCCATATTGTTGTGTCTCAATGAATGGGGAGCCCTGACAAAATGGAGAGAAACAGGGGAATGGCCAGGTGCTGGGGCAGTCAGAGCCCACACGTTTATCAGTTAAGCTCGCTGTCTCCCATGGGCACTGTCCATGGCACCCCAGAACAATTACAACAGGGACACCAAAGATCACTGGCCAGGGATAACCATACCAAATATGATAGCCATGAAAAAGTGTGAATATGGCAAGAAATATCAAAGGTGACACACAGACTCAAAGTGAGCAAATACTGTTGGGAAATACGGCGCTAAGAGACCTGCCTGACACAGGGTTGACACAAACGTCCAGTGTGTAAAAAATGCAAATCTGAGAAATACAACGAAGCTAAACGCAATACAAGGAGGTGTCCTCTATTTACAGCAATCTGCACTGTGGGCTCAGGAGTGTCTTTACACGTGTAATGTGCTTCTGTTGTCCATTGAAGAGCAATGCTGTTCCTGCACTTTACAGTTTATATATTACACTTCAATAAAAATTACAGACAGATGGACAGACCTGCTTCTTGGGATACGAGAGTGTGGGGTGAGCTTCCAGGAGGAGCCCAGGACCGGGTCCATATGCTTTCTTTTCTTCTTTCTTTCTTTACAGGTTTTAATTTTTTTTTTTTTTTTTTTTTTTTTTAAGAGACAGAGAGAGAGCATAAGCAGGGGAGGGGCAGAGAGAGAAGGAGACACAGAATCCAAAGCGGGCACCAGGCTCTGAGCTGTCAGCACAGAGCCTGAATCAGGGCTCAAACCCACGAACCATGAGATCATGACCTGAGCTGAAGTTGGACACAACCACCCAGGTTCCCCGATACTGTTGTCTCTTAAATAACCTTTTATTCTGAACTGACTTTTGTTTCCAAATCTTAAACTATGTGAATTATGAAGTCCTCTACTATTCTAAGAGTCTATGAACTAGGGAGTAGTGAAAGATACTAACAAGCCTTCTAAGAATTCTACTACTGATACTATTCACAAAAAAAGGTATACATTTGGAAATTTTGCAAATATTAAATTTTACTAAACTTTATATTTTACTGATGTGCAATGGAAAATCAATACTCCCTTACCCCATCTCATTCCACTCAGAAAAAAAAAATTTTAGGAAGAGATCCACATTCTTCCAGCCAGCATTGGCTTTTCAAGCAGAATATAAACCTAGTTCACTTATATCATGCTAAGTGTGTATCATTAAATTTTAAAACAAAAACATCAATTCATCAACTTCATGGAAGTCTGACCAATTTTCAGAATTTCATGGATTCCATTATTTTACCAAGTAAAGAGACCTCAGACATGTCTCTTTGATGTTGATATTTTTTAACCAATTAAAGCAATTAAAGTCTATTTAAATTAGGTCATGTCTTTTTAAAGAAAGAACATACTCATCCATGCACTCTAATGTTTTATGTATAAAACAAGTATTCTAAATTTGGAGTCCGTACGTGCTCAACTCCCATATATTTACTTCTCAACCATTAAAATATAGTCCGTAATTAATTATTTAATGGCATTTGGTTCTATCAATTGACTGTGTCTTACTTGGTCAATATATTAGCAAATTTCAGACCTCCTACTTCACTATTTTGTTGCACTGACAGTTGTCAAAGTGTGGCTTCAAATTCTTTTTTTGCTCTAAGCCACACAAAATTATTTTGCATAAGTATGTAGTTCCTTGCCTGATTTTAAATCAAGTTTTATTTAAATATATATTTTAGTTATTTGCAAAAATATTTCAATTAATATAACTCATATTAGTATAATATAATTGAAATATTAAATACTGCAATTTAAAGAAAAAATGCTGCATTTTTCATAAGGATTTATGGAATCTAAAAGCTGTAATGGTTGAATACCTGCCATTATCAATTTAAAAAATTTGAATTTGCTTTATTTTCAGTATCCAGAAATTTTGTGCTTTCTCTTTCTTGCTGTATTCACATATTCTTTTCACCTCCCCTACAGAATTGTATCATTATGTGATCTATTTATTTGTTTGGAAATATTTTATTGATCAGCCTATCATACCTCTTGTCAGAAAATTAAGTACATGCATTGAAACGTAATTTTCTACAGGGAATGTTAACTCTTAAATATTAGAAAGTGTCTTATGATTAAATATGAGTTATCACTGATATTACAATTAACATGCAACTCAATAATATGAATAAAGTACTATATATTATAAATAATTATGCAATGCCAATACTAAAATATTAATGGGAGTTTATCAATAATATTGATTAGTGAAGAACTATTATTCAATTATTTCAAATAATTAAATTGTTGAATAACCAAAGTTCTGACTAACACTGGTTTTACTAGTCTACTTTTAGTCATGAAAACTGTCAAGCGGCTGTGATTATCACTTCTGCCAGTAAATTCTAAAATTCTCTGTCATTGGAACCCCTTTTAGACTCAGCTCATAGGATCTTCTAATATAGTTATCATTACGATGAATGCCACCGTTCCTCTCTACTAGACACAAGCAATTTGGAGAATATTTGCAATTTCAAAATATCTAAAATAAAAATACCATTCTTGATTGCTTAAAATCTATGAAGTACTTTGATCTATACTTCGTGTTATACTAATTTGTTTCTTCCGTTATAACTTTATCAGACAAGAGATTATTATGCCAACATGACATATGAAGAAACTGAGGATTAGAAGATCAGAGAGGTCAAATGGACTTTTGAAAATGTTACACTTACTTTATAGAGTGGAGAACTGGAATTTAAAACTCAGAATTGTCAAAGTTCAAATCTCTCAATTATTGTTGTAACTTTTCCCCAAGAGGAGTCTCAATATGAGCAGAACTTGTCAGTTTATAATTATATTTATGAGACACTCAATTCACTGTATTTTTGCGCTTCACTGGAAAACATAGTAACAAGTATAATTTAATATACATAATATACTCTCCCATGAGTCATTTCTCTGATGATATATACTATAAAGTAAAAATAAGAATAACTCGTAGTTTTTCCTTTTTAATATAACATGTTCAGTTAGATAGTTTTAGACGAAACTCATATCTCTAGTTACAATTCACTCCCTTTTATACTGTCATTCTTTGTACTGCTAGTTGAACTACAGTTGAACAATTTAACTGTATGTCATTGATTAAATTCACATGGTGGCATTTCACACAAAGCAAAAGAACCCACATGTTTTATGCCCTATCATCTTGAAAGTAAAGACAATATACATATATGAATTTTAATAAAACATACTGGGATTGCAGAGTGTTTTAATGCCTTTGCCTAAATAATTCCTAAATACATTGCTCTATTGTTCATGCTTGTGCAAACTTTTTTTGAATGCATTATTTGTGAGAGGCAATATACTAGATTGTTGGCACATAGAGAAAAAACAATCACGATTTTTGCCTTCATCATGAGTTCAATCTAAGTTAAGGAAATGTGATGTATATGGGTAAACAAAGCAGGTGAGAATATATGCAAAGTGGAAAAGATTTCTTTTAGGGACAGACTCAGACCACAGAAATATAGAGGAGGGGCAGGTGCAAGGAGGTCATGTGAGAAAGAGCCTTTATACAAAGGAACAGAGAGACAGCATTCCAGAAGGTGCAAGCAATTTTATGCAAGTTTTCTGAACAGAAGAGTGGCGTTCCAGCAGCTGAGTGCTAATATTAATCTGACAATCACTGCATAGAGCAGTTTGGAAAGGAAAATCTGAAGCCAGGGACGCTGGTAAGAACTGGTAATATCAGCCCTGGCTTGTGATGGTAAGAGTGTGCGGATATGCACATCTTCTCGCATGAGGGTTGAACAGATCTATTAATTTCCTGTGTTATCTTAGATGGCTACATCCGGGAATCCAAAAACTTCACTGAAAGGAGATATTCATGGAATAAATTCTAAATAGGTAAACAGTAATACATATTATAATTAGGGATCCCTAATAATTTTGGGGTTTTAAGTGTCACTCCCCAAATGGTTAGCCAACCACAAGAAAACACCTTGGTGCCCTTCCTTTGCGGCGTCTGGTCTCCCCTGATTGGAGATCATGACCGTTCATCTTTGCGCTCCCTCTGCCAAGCACAACGCCTACATTAAATAGAAAGAAGGATATCACCCTTCAAGATAATATAGAAATGTAGACATGTTAGATGCAATTATGTACAACAAAGTACAAGGAATCATGCTGGAAATGAAACAGAAGGGGAGATGGTTGTGTGGGATTCCAGACTGCTCCACAGGTTTAATGCATTTTCTGGGGGTGGAGGCAGGGATGTCTCCAAAGATGAGTGAGACAGAGAGAAGGGAGAGAGTATGGGCAGGGTCACTGGGCGTGGGCGTTAGAAAAGATAGTCTGCGGGGATGTGGACCACATGTGAATACATCAGAATAGATTACGACCATTTTCTCAATGCATTAAATGTTTATAGTTCATTTCAGATTTCTGTCATTGCTCCTTACCTGGCAAACAGAGTGGTGGAAAACAGCACCGCCTGATATTTTGCTGTGATGGAAGAAACATTGTGTGTTTTTGGTTGTGAGTTGCAAACTGGAAATATCCCGGAGGTCAAAGTTAGTAAAAGTTGCAGAAGGAACAAGAGAAGATCAACTAGCATCCAGTCTTAGTGGTGCTGAGATTCGTCTGTGACTCACCAGTCATGCTGTTGCTAACGCACGTCTATGACGTACCAGTAATCAGCCACAGGTGTTTACCAGCACCTACCTCTTGTCCAATCAGATGCAGAACTGACCTTGCCCCCTCGATACCCTCTCTGTGACGAACATCTGGGGCTTTCCCCTCAGAAGCCCCACGCCTTTGCTCTCTGCTCCTGGTTGTCCCTTCCTTCCTCTCCTTCCGCGGGGAAGCTGCCTCTTTCACAGCCCACGTGTTACCAACGGGCACAAGCACAAGCGTGCCTATTTGTCTGGAAGTGTCGATCCTGAAGCATGTCAACAAGGATGAAAGTGTTCGGAGTTCAATCACCAATTTGCAGGAACTTAGAGACTTTATCTCTGTACCTGAGGGAGATTCTGGAAGGAAGTGAGGGAGATCCTAACTTTTAGAAAAAGCTTATCTTCAGCGGGGAGAGAATTAGCTTAAATGTTTAGGGAAATAAGAGATGGAGAAATGAAGAGTTTGGGAAATGGGGTGTGTGTGCACGTGCGTGTGTGAGTGTGTGTGTGTGTTATTTTAGCATTTGAACACCTGAATATTAGCATTCAAACTAGTATTATCTATGAACTTAACAGTGATAGGAATCACTGAAATCCCTCTGTTTAACTGTTTTAAGCTGTGTTTCTGGCTTTTAATAACTAAAGGGCTCTGCTTAATACATACGCATGCAATGGCTTCTCAGCATGGTACATGTTAAAAAGAAAAATTGTAGCCTGCGTGACAGGATATTAGTAAGAGAGATGTATTAGGGCAGCAGGAAAGACATCCATGAGGAAGTAAATTTATTCTTAGACTCAATTTATGTTAAGCAATTATCAAATTTGTGTGAGAGAAACAAACCATATCCCAAAAAGTCTATGTGAAAATACACAAGAGAAAGAAAAAGAAATTAATCTGGTAACACAGTTCCGCCCTTTGGCCATCAATCCGACTAAAGTAATGGTCCAAAGTGTAGCTCAGCCTTACATTTTTCTCTGGTAGGAACAAGAAAGGTGATGACTGAGGGAAGGATGTGAAGTGGAGGACTGGTAGAATCAATCACAGTGTTTAGGCCAATAGATCACCGGGGGCAATTTCTGATACTGAATGGATTGACTAGTCAGATGAAACTAACTACTTGAAAATCCCACCTTCCAGTATATTTACTCTATAAACAAATAGCCTAAACTTGAGGAACCAGAGAGTATAACTAAAATTTCACCACCAACTACAACAAATCCCCAGAAGCTAAAATAGCAGTCATTCACCTCAACACTGGGGTGAGAGGAACCCAAGGGCATCTTTGGTACGACTTTGCGTCAGGAAGTAGAGGCCCGGATATTAGACACTGCCCTTTCTCTCGTCTTCTGCGGGGACTCCTCTCTCTGTGTCTTCCCTGTCTCCTCCTCAGTGTCCCTGTCCCCACTATCAACCTTGCCAAAGAGACGTGGTGCGGATTTTGTTCTCATTCTAATAGTTCTGGAAATTATTCAAGCGTATACTTACTAAGTCAGGGGTGAGATAAATTATGTATGTTTAATTCATCAAGTGGCAACTTTTGCCTTTCTTTTGTTCTATTTGGACCATTTTTCACCTCGAATGTTAGTGTTCTCAGAATAAAATAGCTTATGAAGTTGAAAGCTGGCTTATAACCAGAACACCCTGTGTTTTTGACAATTCTTAGTTGAGAAATATTACTTTTACAGATCAATGTCAGATGAGACTAAGCTCATAAGTGTTGTTTCCTAAAGCTTAAAAAAATCAATACTTGTATCCCTCTGGGATCCTTAAGTGAGGCCAGTGACAGCTAAGGTAGTAGAAAGCAAGTGGTGATAAATTGCAAGCAGGCCTTTACAGCCATCAAGGTCTCACCATAAATAATCCCCAATATAAATAACCAACAATTGAGCTGACCTCGTATGGGGACCAGGAGTAAAGCAACAGCCTGCCTTCCCGTTGAACCAATTAGAAAAACAAAATCAGTATGTCAAACTGACTTTTTCACATGAAATCTGGGGCTTACTTTACATTAAAAAATAAAGATTTCTGTCTTTGTCTGAATGCATGCAACCCGCGTTTTGGTCCATGGAAGAAGTGCCAAGAACTCAGTGCATTTGCGCAATTTCTAAATTCCACGTCAATTGTTCATCAAGACATCCTTTATCAGCAGTAAAACCATGTTCATGTACACATATGTCCTCCAACCAGATCCCGGCCCAGACACGTGGCGATGTTAGAGGGAAATCAACTGAGCTGCATAGGTCTGTTAAAAGCACAGATCACATTGATTCGAACCTTTCACCTACTGACGGCAACTGCAGCAGAAAACACAACAAAATGAGTGGAATCAGACGTCACATCACCCGTCGGAGGAAACCAAAGCAGGCTCCCTCTTCCCAGGAAAATTCCCCAATGAGCTCGCTCCATCCAGGAGACTAAACTCTCTCTGTAACGTGCATCTGAAAGAAGGCCTGGCAGTCGCAGTCACCAGACTTCCTGCTCCTCCAGAGCATCTCAGTGACACAAGCAGTCGTGTACCAGAAAGACAAGTTCTGTGTGGGTGAAAACCCTCCTGGCTTGTGGCACAGAACTCATACTCACAGTGTTGCTTCTGTCTCTGGGCTCTGGGGTTCGATGGAAAGTTTCCCCTTAATCTGGGGAACTTCACCTACAGCCTTCAAGAGATCCGGGGAGGCCAGGATGCCATTAATAAGTCTTTGTGACTGTGACAAAGTGACAGTCTTTATAGTTTCCATGCCGATATAGAACCTAAAAAAATTGAGCCTAACTTTTAAGCTTTCTCCTCTATGGGGCATCTACATAATGACACGGAAAACTCTAAGGGCATTTCTGCGCCCTTAATCTAGTTGTAGTTTAATCTACTCAACTGGACACGTTTTATCCCACTTATGCTGAAAAGTTTGTCTTAATTAGGTACCCATTGCTTTTCAGCTAACTTATGCTCTGTAGGGATACATAGTCACAAGAAAGGAATGGAATCATCCAGAATATCTTCCGTGCTTTATTTTTGACTTCTGCTTGACCTTGGACCAGACAATACTCTTTTAATAATAAGAATAATAATGCTTAACTGTCAGTAACCATAGTCATATTAAAAAACGTACCCAAAGGTGACGACTATTAATATTAATAATATTAAGACATTATTAATCTTAATATTTTGAGATTAAACCCTTAACACAGTTTTAGCTCAATCTCTACACCTTTGGGTTTGTGGAAAGGATCCCCAAAGGTGATATAAAATGTAGTTCCAGTTTTGAATAGGATTTAAGGCTTTTTCTTTTTTTGCATACATGATTAAAAATATGATTGCATTTCATGCGTTTCTTATAAGCATTGCCGCGTTATGTGCGGGAAGGGCTCATCTTCCCCAGAGGAGAATAGAAACAGGTTACCTGTTCTTATGTTTAGGGGGGTCTGGCCAGGCCAGGGATGCTGGCGTGTCATTTAAGAACTGAACGTGTGCACAGCCTGGTTCCCCCTTGGGCATCACTCCAAGTTTCACAACACTTATTTATGGAGTGGGGACAATAATAATACTGCCTTCCACACAGAGTTTACCTTAATGACTATATATATATATATTCATCTAGATTAAAAAAAAAAAAGTTCAAGAGGTATCCGGCACAAAATAAATTCTAACAGCTCTCACATATCGCGATGCAATGAAACTTGATAGCATTTACATAAACTTCAGGAAAATCACATATTTGTGCTTGTATTGATGACTGGAAAAACACTTAATTCAAAATAGTCAAATAACATATATGTAAATTAGTCCCTTAGGAATTTATTGTTTCTCTTTCCTATTTGGACAATAGGCTGTTCTGACAGAGCGCAAGGAAACATTCAAAGCTGGATGCCTAATGTTTTTTGTGACAAATAGATACTGTTCTTACAATTTATGCCAAGACAGGAAGAAGGCTTTTTATTGCTGTGTTTTTTTTTTAACACTTTTATCTATTTTTACTTGAAAACTGATGGGTATAAGGAAACTAAAGTACCAACTACACTCCTCGGGCTGTTTCTTGAGCTGAGGGGAAGAGAAGGAGTGGATCTCTTGAGAGACTGCCCGGGACCCAGACTCCGGGAGCGGCATCTTAGCGCCGCAGCGAGAGGTGGGGGCACGGTCATCTGGGGACAGGGCGTCAGCGTGGAGCCGGGCAGCGCCATGGGCGAGTGGGGCTGGGTAAGCTGCAGGCCTGGGCAGCAGCTTGCAAAGATGACTCAAGAGGACACCTGCAGGACTCCAGCAGCTGGCCGCTCGGGGAGATGGCACAGGGCTGAGGTACACACACATGCGCACGTGCACACACACACACGAACAAACGTGCATGCATGACACACATGCAGACATGCACACACACATAAACACGTGCAGAAACACACACGTGCACACACACAAACACATATGCAGACATGCCTGCACACACAGGAACACACACATGCATGCACGCACACGAATGCACACACCACATACACTCACAGACACGCATGCACACAAATGCATGTGCTCACACACATGCACGCACGCACACAAATGCACACACCACATACACTCACAGACACGCATGCACACAGTTTGTAAGCAATATGAGATGAGCCCTCAAGACGCCCCCAAACCATGAGAAGCCTCAAAGGAAAGCACCTTAGAGAAGGGCAGGATGTTTCCAAGACCCGGCTTGTGTGACATCTGCCTACATCTTTGTTCAGTAGTTGTTCCCTTGACAAGGGAGGCTGCAAATGGAAAGGGAAATTTTACAAAGTCTGACAGGGGCCAACGGCACTTTCTCCTGCTGCTGCTACCGTGACTCACTGATCATTTTTCTTGACCAGGAGTCTCCAGTGATAATGCTCGTTTTGCCCATTGACGGTTTTAAGTCATGTGTTAGCTAACTGCTCCTTAAATTCCGGATGCCCACAAAATGATAACTATTCTTTACTAATGTAAATTATCAATGTATAGATAAAAATTATACATCGGCCTTTTAAAACATACAAACAGACAGACACTTTTACTAACATGCTATCACAGTATTCATATTTCTATGCAATTTCTTTTCTCACTTTCCTCTGGGGAAGGACTTATGAATTAAAATTCTTTTTTAACAGGTGCATAACGCTTTGTGGTGCAGCCAGGGTACAGGCGTTAAGGGCTCCTTCTTGTGGATGATTCAGTTTCTCTCATTTTGTCACTATAAGCGCTGATGACGTAACCACCCTCCCGTTACCTGTTCATAAACTGACCTCCGCCTCAAGTGCCTTCTCAGAAAAAAAGTTATCAGGGACCAAATAAGACGCACATTTTAATTATTAATAAATCTCCCCAGACGTTTTTTCTCTACTGTGCCATTTGGTTCTTTGTCATACATTTGTAGGAGTGCTTTGCTTACTACGGTTGTTTTGGTCTTTGGAATTCTTAGGTACAAGCAACACAAGGTGGGTCAATCTGAATTAAGCAAAAACATAATTAATTAGAGGATAGCAGATAACCTCATTGGGAGGGTAAGCATCCAGGAAAAGCGTGCCCCAACTCACTTCACAGAATTTTAACTAGTAAGGAAGTTACTGAAAATGCATCAATGAATGAATGATGAATGAAGCTAGTTACCTGTCCCTGATGGAAAATTGAGTTTGGATGTATCAGGCTGAAGAGCCTGGGTCACAAGTGTTGCCACAGCAGCAAGAAAGGTTGGAAAGCAAGTCCAGAGCACTTGTTCCACTCCAACAGCCCCTGTAATGGGTGTGCACCATGTACACAGCTGGGAAAGAACTTTCCAGGCAGAAGCAAGACCAGCGCAGAGATCTGGAGGAAGAGCCCGCCTACGGGTGTGTGATAGAGCGAGCTGCCGTGGGCAGGGCAGAGGAATGGAGGGGAGTCAGGTCAAACGGGGCTTCACAGGTTTCAGCAGGTGCTCTGGATGTCCAAAGCTCGGGTGTCGGCGCATGTAATTTTGAAACGTACATTGAGCATTCAAGTGGGAATGCAAATAGGAATTGGGGGAAGTGGCCTGAGAAAGAGATAAGCATGTGTGAGCCACTAGCCCACAGGTGTTTAGAGCCATGGGGATGAACGAGGTCGTCAGAACGTGGGATCAGAAGAGAAGGCCAAACCCATACATGTGGAAGATCCCAGCACAAGCTCGTTGTGGGGAGCAATGAGCCGCCAAAGGAGAATGAGAAG
The DNA here is from genome assembly GCF_028749965.1 of Puma concolor. NCBI lineage: Eukaryota > Metazoa > Chordata > Mammalia > Carnivora > Felidae > Puma > Puma concolor. The sequence goes on along the minus strand of NC_141677.1, from coordinate 1,917,920 downwards.
GAAGGACCCAGAAAGCAGAAGGAAAACCAAAGGGGCGTGGCAACCAGCTCCGGGAAGCACGGAAGGCAATTCGGAGCAAACCAGACCCACATCCTTTCCTCATGGCACCAGTGCCCTCTGCTGGAAAAGGTTTCCAAGAAGCATGTCACCCTGCCACGGGCCCCAGGTGACCACCCTCCAAGCCCGAGCCCAGCTGCAGGTGGGGGAGAACCTGGGTCCAGGTGCAGGAGGTCAGATGCTCTAATGGGTTAGGGCTTATGGGGACCGAAAATGGATTCACGCCCTCAACAACTGGGAAGATGTGAAGACCTTAATAGAAGCAGGTGCTGCAGTCATGGAAATAAACGTCTAATCACCGTGGTTTAGAGGAAGAGAGGAAAGGCCCCCAGAAAGGGACGACAGATGGTTCTATGAGGGCACCACCTGCAAGGGAAGGCACAGGACGGGGCAAGTGGCTGGGACAGGGGTCTCCAGGGAGCAGGGTGGAGCGCGATCGGTGATGAAGGACAGGGAAAACCCCAGAAATACTCTGCAGGAGAGGAGAGAGCAGGAGCTGGCTTCAGACAGAGGGAAGTGGGATTCGTGTGTGGAACAGCTGAGAAGCAGAGTGTTCAGCGGAGTCAGGAGAGGGTGCGCCCACGTGGTGACTGCAGCCCGCACGCACTCCCCTCTGCACACAGCAGGTGCAAAGCCGGGCAGGCAGGAGAGGACTGGACGGGTGGAGGGGATAGGACAGGACAGGACAGGACAGGATGGGGTGGAGAGGGCAGGACAGGACAGGATGTGGTGGAGGGGGCAGGACAGGACAGGACCCCACGAGCATCCTGTGTGCCCGCGCCTCGCTCTTCTGCTCAGCGCACGGGGACCAGAGCCCACCCCTGTCTGCGAATGCCCAGGAGCACCTGCCCGGGCTTAGAGAATGCGTGGGCTCAAGGACCACAGTCCTCCCTCCCCAGCCCGGGCAGTGGGCGGTGCACATGTTCCCAACCTGGCACCTCCTAGAGGGAATCAGGATGGCCAGCTCTCTGTACTCTGCTGGTGGGGCAGGTGGTGGTGCATCCCCGCACTTGGAGAGACACGCAATGTCACTGGGGCCTCACCGGGGCCTAAGGCATCACCGGGGCATCAATGGGGCCTCACCGGGGTGTCACCAGGGCCTTCCTGCAGCATTACTACAATGTCAGCGTCCCCAACATCCAGACAGCCCCCTCTCCTCCCATGTACCGCTCAGGGGCTGCAGACCCCCCGATGCCATCTGCTTCTGCACCCCTCACACCTTCCCCCACCTCCACACTCGTGCCCCACACTTGGTTCCCATCAGCCACCTGCCTCTGCTTTACGTGACAACATCGTCACGGAGAATTATTACGCTGTTGCTCCGAATGGACATTTTACATCTCTAAGTTTTCCAACTAATTTGTGTGGTTCCCACTAACTCATGGCCTCAAAGCAGCTTTTCCTTTTTCCTTCAGTTACAAAATTGAACAGGTATGACTGAAACTGAACTGTTACAACCCTTCTTCATCACCTGTGGGCTGAAGTATGGTCACCACTGACCATGGTCACCACTGAAGTATGTATCCGTATCTGTGCGCGGTTATGGAAGCAAGTATTTTTATTCCTTTTATCCTCCAATTCTTGCCTCTGTCGATCCTACCTGATGTTAAAGTTTCTTCTAACCCAGGGGATATGAGTTGATTTTTGTTATTGTGAGTTTTTTTGCAGACTATTAATTTTTTAATGTTTATTTAATTTAGAGAGAGAGAGAGAGCGAGAGCGCAGGGGGGGAGCAGAGAGAGAGGAAGACAGAGGATCTGAAGTGGGCTCTACACTGACAGCATGGAGCCCAATGTGGGGCTCGAACTCACGCACTGAGAGTCAAAGTCAGCTGCTTAACTGAGCCACCGAGGTGCCCCTAGACTAGTAGTTATAGTTTCCATCCTTATTTCCCCACATGATCCATTGAATTGTTCCATCTTTCTCTTGATCATTTTCAGCATTTCAGTATGTATTCTACTCTTTACCCATTTCTTCTACATTATCCAATGTGTTGCTGTATAAATGTTCATAGTACTTTCTTAGGATCCTTAGTATTTCTGTGGTATCACTTGTGGTGTTAGTCTCCTCTCTCTCTCATTTCTAAATCCAAGTCTTCTTCCCCCCACCACCCCCACTAGTCTAGCTAAAAGTTGGTCAATCTGTGTATCTTTTCCAAAAATAACCACTCTTACTTGCTCTGATTGTCTACTATCTTTCTGGCCTCTATTTCCTCTCTGATCTTTGTTATTTCCTTCCTTCTACTAACTTTTGGCTTAGTTTTTTCTCCTTTTTCTAGTCTCTTGAGGTGAAGTTATATTGCTTACTTGAGATCTTTTCTTTTTTTTTAACATATGCATCCATTTCTATGAACATCCCTCTTAAAACTGCTTTCACTGTGTCCCATAAGTTTTGGTGTGCTGTGTTTCCGTTGTAATTTTTGTGAAGATATTTCATGATTTTTCTTTTGCCCACAGGTTTTTTAGGAGTATGTTGTTTAATCTCCACATATTTGTGAATTTCCAATGTTTCCTCTTGTGATTGCTTCCTGGTTTCATACCATTGTGGTTGGAAAAGATGCTTGATATGACTTCAATCTTCTTAAATTCATTAGAGCTTGTTTTGTGACTAACCTGAGACCTGTCCTGGGAAATGTTACACGTGTGCTGTTGGACAGAATGTTCTACGCATGCCTGTGAGGTCCACCTGCTCTAATGGGTGGTTCAGGCCCAATGTGTCCTCAACGATTACTCACTGGGGTAAGCTCTCCATTGTGGAGAGTGGGGTGCTGTGGTGTCCTACCACATTGCATTGCTGTCTATTCCTTTCTTCAGATCTGTTCATATTCGCTTTATATATTTGGGTGTTTCAGTGTCGGGTGCATGAAACAAAGTGTTTTATCCTCTTAATGAAGTGACCTCTTTCTTATTACATGGTTATATAAACTGAAATCATTTTCTCATAGTTTTTACTTTATTTTTATTTTTCTCAGTTGAAAAATCTTTTATTTTTATAAATTAAACTGACATGGTGTTTTTCTTTTGCCTTTTATTTAGGGGAGCTTATTTAAGAAAATTTTCTACACTAAATGTTATAACAGTCCTGCATATTCTTATGAAAACATTATCCCTTTCATTTAGGTCATGAAACCAAAATGAATTTATTTTTAAATGGTGTCTATTAGAGGATCTCATTTAATTTTACTAATTTGTGTAGTCAATTTTCCTAAAACCATTTGTTAAATAGACTAAGCTTTCCCTTATGAAATGTGATACCATGTCAATCGTATTCCACAATCATGGACATGTATGGATCCTTAGCCCACAGTTCTCCTGTGCTCATGCCAAGGGTTTTAATCACGGAGACTTTCCAATATGTCCTAATATCTGCTGAAGTATATTGCAGTCCCCTTTTCCTTTCCAAAACTGCTTTGGTCCACGTGAATAGGTATTCTAACACGTACATTATAAGGTTACCTTTTCCCTGAAAACTACTACTGATAATTAATCATGTTGATTATAGATTTACTGGAGAAGAGTTGATATCTTTATAATGGTAAGACGCCAAAACATGTGTAAATATCTTCCCGTTTAGTCAGATGACCTTTCACACATTAAACATTATTGAAAAGTTATTTGTAAATATATTTCCACTTACAGGTAAGTTGAATTATATGTATTTCATATTTCATTGCCATAGAGAATGCTTTTTTTATTTTTTTTTAAATTTTTTTTTAATGTTTATTTATTTTTGAGACAGAGAGAGACAGAGCATGAACAGGGGAGGGTCAGAGAGAGAGGGAGACACAGAATCTGAAACAGGCTCCAGGCTCTGAGTGGTCAGCACAGAGCCCGACGCGAGGCTCTAACTCACGGACCGCGAGATCATGACCTCAGCCGAAGTCAGACGCTTAACCAACTGAGCCACCCAGGCGCCCCAGAGAATGCTTTTAAAAATTATTTTTGTTATTATTTGTTGATGGTAGAAACAAAGAGATTTTAATATGTTAATTTTGTATTTAACTACTTTGCTCAGTTTTCTTATCAGTGCCTTATCTTATTGGCCTTTTAATTATCTGAGATTTTTATGTAAATTAAAGTCACACACCCATAAAACAACACCATTGTGTCTTTCTTCCACACAGTAAGCCACTTTTTTGGGGGGGGGGGGTTCTTCTTTTCTCCTTATGTTGGCCGCAGTTTTAGCAATCTATCACACAGCATATTGATAGTGGGGTCCCCTGTCTTTTCCCTACCATTAAACATGACCCATTAGTGGTTACAGGTTAAGGATGTTACCTTAATATTTTAGTGTTCTATGTGTTTTATCAAAACTAATTATTGAACTTTGGACATCACCTTTTAAAAACTCTCTTACCTTGGTTTTATGTGTTTTCGTTAGTCAATTAATGTGGGGCATTTCAATAATAGATTTGATAATGTATAGGCCTCTTTACATTCCTGAAATAAACTGGCCATTGTCATGTTATAATTTTACTAATAATACTCCAGGTTTTGGCTAGTGGTTTATTAGAAGTACATTCTGTTCTAGAGAAACAGAACCTGGTAGGATCTACACCTACATCTGTATCTATACCTACATCTACACCTACATCTACACGTACATCTACATCTACATCTGTATCTACATCTACACCTACATCTACATCTACACCTACATCTACATCTACATCATCTATGGAGATTTACTAGAGGGACAGGCTCACATGATTACAGAGACTGAGAAGCCACACAGTCTTCCTCAGAGTCGATATTGCCCGCGTGTCCCAGGAGAGGCCGGTCTAACTTCCTGAGCCCGCCAGTTCAAACGCTGATCTCTTCTGGAAACACCCTCAGGGACACACCCAGAAACAATGTTTAACCTGGGCACCCGTGGCCAGTCAAGGTGACACATAAAATTAACCATCACAGCCCAACACTATTTATTCAGTGAGGTATTAGTAAAACTGACCTACAGTATGTCTCTCTTCTATTTGTTTAATCATGTTATGAAATTATGCTAACCTCCTAAAATGTGATAAAATATTTCATTATCATCAAACTGTTGGAGAATTTTTTCACTCATTGATTTAAACATGTTTGGACTGTCTGTAAGGCTAGTCCGGAGAGTCAGCCTAGATCTTTATTTAGGGCATAATTATGTCTACGAGAGAGGATGCGTCTACTTCAAAGGATGAAACATAAACACTGAGCTAGAGATACACTTCTGTTCCAGAATGTAGTGGAAGCTCTAGGCTGCCCAAGAAAATGTTTTATGTTTAATATGTTACAAATCTGGTCAATTCAATTAAATTCATTGTGAGCATCTATAATAGACTCTGAGTAAAATAAATAAAGAGCTTAAGAAAATATGGCACTATTCCCCTCCATTTGCATTCAAATTAGAATAAAAAATTGTTCCAGGGGGAAGATCAAGTCACCAACAGAGCTGATAATTATTAACAAAGAGAGCTGTTGGCCAGAATAATCACAATGTTCAACTGGGAATACAATCAGAGACATGGTAAACATGTAGTGGGGTGGAACTTGACCAATGGCACCTTCTGATAGCAACCAGCCTAGTTACAGGGCTAGAATGAAAATCATGATAGAAATGGTGTTAGAAATTTAAGTCAAGGGGTGCCTGGATGGCTCAGTCGGTTGAGAATCTGACTCTTGATTTCGGCTCAGGTCATGATTCCAGGGTCATGGGGTCAAGCCCCACACTGGGCTCTGCACTGACAGCATGGAACCTGCTTGGGATTCTCTGTCTCCCTCTCTCTATGTTCCTCCCCTGCCCACTTGCTCTCTCTCAAAATAAATAAATAAACAACAACAACAAACAACAACAACAACAAAATTAAGTCAAGAGACCAAAGGATAAATATGAAGGGCTCTAGAGACAATCCAGAAGAAGTAATTCAAAGATCTGTGCTACAATAATATCAGGAAGCGAAACTAGTAGAAATGTAAAAACACAGAGTGAAGAAGGACACACATCTGAATCATGATGTTATACGTCTGAGGCCAGAGACTGAAAAATGGGATCGTACAATATGGTAGATGTGCTGCACAATGAGCTTCAAGGAGTCCCTTAATGTAGGAGAGTCATTAAGAGGCACTTCAAGGTGTTTAGCAGGATATGTTCCATTTTAGCTATAAACTTTAGTTTTGCCCTCACTTTGAAAACAGTTCCCTTTTTAACTTTGTGGGGGAAAATGCACATATCAAATGGCTTGTGATACAGAGTCTCCCAATTAGCCAACGGCAATGATGCACAGAAGCCATGCTGGCATCAGGGGCAGCATTTTAGCAGAAAGAGTCAGAGCATTATGTTCTATTTCTAATTATGCAAGCCTTTCTCAAAATTCTGTCCACTGATTTCTCAGGAATAATAATAATAATAATAATAATAATAACAATAATAATAACAATAATAGGTAGCATGGGCACTCCTAGGGCACAGATAGATACCAAATAACAAATCTTTCTCTAAATTGATATTTGACCGCTTATTTGTCATTTTAATATATGGAGGCTTCTATCCTCATTTGATATACTTAATTTTGGATTTACATATATAATTATTCCTTAGGCTCAAAAACAGTGTATTAAGTCCATGTTAGAAACTGGAAAAGAAAGGGAAAAAACGTGTAACTGAGTTTTCAGCTTTAGTGGTTTTATGAACCACTAGACCACTTAACTGTTTATTGAAGATAATCTTAAAAATATTGGTTTTCATCCTGTTATAATGGATTCAAACTATGTCTGATAATCTTTTGGAAAAGTGAGATAATCTCAAAGGACTCCATAAATTTACAAAACATATGGAGAATCAACATAGTAAGAGTTTAAATGAGATGACCCAGTTGTTTTCAATTAAATTATACAACAAGCTATAAGACTGAAGCTGAAAGCTGTTATCACACATTTCTGAATTACAGAGGATAGAAGAACATAAAATAACATGCAGGAGCATAAAACTGACCACCTCTCATCGCCCTCTCTCAGGGGAAATGGCAATATGTGCCTGTCACAATATTTTTTTTTTTAATTTTTTTTTCAACGTTTCTTATTTATTTTTGGGACAGAGAGAGACAGAGCATGAACGGGGGAGGGGCAGAGAGAGAGGGAGACACAGAATCGGAAACAGGCTCCAGGCTCCGAGCCATCAGCCCAGAGCCCGACGCGGGGCTCGAACTCACGGACCGCGAGATCGTGACCTGGCTGAAGTCGGACGCTCAACCGACTGCGCCACCCAGGCGCCCCTGCCTGTCACAATATTTAATGACTAATGCTGAACTGCCATAATCCAGCCTCTTTCATGAGGCTGTTTATCCTACTGTGAACCCAGATTCCAGTTGATCAACCACTGGTCTCACGGTGAGGGAATGTCTTGTGTGTATTAACTGAAGCTTAACGTGAGAGATTTAGCCTGCCTATTAGCCAATATTACAAGAAACTCTAACTGCAAGTAATACAGACTTTGAAGAAAAATCTACAAAGAAAATCTAATCATATCAAAAGCCTGGCATAAGAAAAAATATTTTAAGTTCTAAAGAAGTCAAATATCTGTGGGGCGCCTGGGTGGCTCAGTAGGTTGAGCGTCTGACTTCGGCTCAGGTCATGATCTCATGGTCTGTGAGTTCGAACCCCACGTCAGGCTCTGTGCTGACAGCTCAGAACCTGGAACCTGTTTCGGATTCTGTGTCTCCCTCTCTCTCTGCCCCCCCTCCCGCTCATGATCTGTGTCTCTCTCCGTCAAAAATAAAACGTTAAAATTTTTTTTTAAAAAAGGGGCGCCTGGGTGGCGCAGTCGGTTAAGCGTCCGACTTCAGCCAGGTCACGATCTCGCGCTCCGTGAGTTCGAGCCCCGCGTCGGGCTCTGGGCTGATGGCTCAGAGCCTGGAGCCTGTTTCCGATTCTGTGTCTCCCTCTCTCTCTGCCCCTCCCCCGTTCATGCTCTGTCTCTCTCTGTCCCCAAAATAAATAAACGTTGAAAAAAAAAATTAAAAAAAAATAAAAAATAAAAAAGAAGTCAAATATCTGATTTCTGTCGCCTCTTTTTCCCTCTCTCTCTTATTTATTAAAAATGAATGAGCCTTCAGGATGCCTGGGTGGTTCGGTCAGTTAAGCTTCTGACTCTTGGTTTTCGCTCAGGTCCTCATCTCAATGTTCATGAGTTTAAGCCCTGTGTCAGGATCTGCACTGACAGTGCAGATCCTGCTTGGGATTCTCTCTCTCCCTCTCTCTCTGTCCCTCCCCTGCTCTCTCTCTCTCTCTCTCTCTCAGAATAAATAAACTTAAATTTTTTTTTAAAAAAATCAATGAACCTCCACTGTGGACCATTATACTGACAGAAACTGTTACAATAGTTGGGTGGCTGTGAACAACACATTACAAGACACCTTGAGCTGAGCTCAGACCCCTTTTATTTTAACTGGGCTGATCGGCACGCCTAAACAAACTTCTGGGGGCGGGGGATGTAAGGTGAATGTCAAACAAAGCTACGTACTCACTAAGTAAATACCATGTTTACTATTTTGTCTTTATAATTTTAACCTTAAAACTTTCCATTTTGCTCCTGAAAATGTGTGTTGACACTACATAAAATGTACATGTTAACAGGAAGTAGGAATAGTGCATATCATTTTATCAGTGTAAATACTAAGTACAAGACGGTATCATGCTGAGGTACAAGCCCGTCTTCAAAGGAACAAACAAGCCTCCGTGATTTTGCCTCTAGCAACTCTGTTTGAAGTGCTCTCCTTCAGAGCCAAGCTTCTTGAAAGTAGTGTTGACTCCCAGTTTCTAATTCTTCACTTAGAATTCACGGCGGTCATAATACATCATTGGGAGCCGGTCCACGGTCCTAACTGTACGCGTCTCTCCCAGGCACTTGACATTCACCTGCCCAGGACTAAGCTATTAAGATATCGGTTATGGAACAAATTTCATTCCGTGCACACCTTCAGCCTAGTTTTCTGGGACTATGCCAGAGGATGTCCTCTGCTTATCCGACAGCTCTGCCCCAGCTTCCTGCTGGTCATGCGCAACAAGTGAAATTCCTGTGTGGGGACTGGAATCCATCCTCTTGCCACAAAATGTAGGGACTAAAAGGATCAGGTGTTTCAGCTCACAGGCAAGAATTATCCTGATGAATATTTGAAACATGTAATGATAACGTGTGACCACTATAAACCTGAGAAAAGTGTAAAGGACAGTTTGCCAGACACACGTGCTGCCGAGCCATTCTACGGTTGACAAATCAGACCAAATCTCACCAGGCGTGTTTTGCAAATCATTGAAACTGTCAGCAGAAATGCTTGAAAACACTAAGCGCCTGGAAAGGACAGAGATTTTCTGTGTTATTAATTGCCTGTCTGCTTCTAGGGAGAAGATATCTCTCTCTACGGGTGGACACGTTCAGAGTAACATTTGTAGAAACTCAACCACTCCTGGACCTTCCCTGGCCATGTCAGATGGAAATAGCATAGCTTCTGCAGCTATGGCTTGGTGGTAGCTTTCCAGAATTTATTCAACAGGCCAGTAAGGTCTGAGTTACTCAGCAGTGCTTCTGGGTCAATCACTTGTAAGATCCCCACACACTCAACAATCTAACAACGGAATGGACATTCATGTGCCACCTGCATACTCAGTCCTCAGTTCCATTCCATGTTGAGATCTAGAAGGCACCTCCTTCTGTGAGGCTCTGATCAACGTATCAGTGAGGGGAGAACCACATCAGTGAAACATTCTGTGCTTGCTTCCAGCTGCGACAACAGAGGATGTCACCATTGAGATATGTTCATAGATTTCAAGAAGGATGATGTGATCCCGGTGGATCAGCTGCCCAGATGCAGCCCCATTGAGATATGTTCATAGATTTCAAGAAGGATGATGTGATCTCGGTGGATCAGCTGCCCAAATGCAGCCCTGAACCACCAGAGAGAATGTGGGCATACCATGGCCCCAGGTGGCAGGTTTGACAGGCAATCAGAATGCCTTGGTTATAAGTCAATTATACTTCACACACAAAAAGTGCCTTGGTAGTGGCTAATTGCTTATGGCTTCCCTAAGAGCAAACTAGATGGAGAGCCTATTAGTAGTGTTTAACCTATGTAAGTGTTTAATTTATGTTACAAGAAAACCACCATGTCAGGGAGCCAAAAACCTGATTCATGCTGCTGCTGTGCAGACACAGCTTCTCACCTGGGTTCCAGATCTGTGCTAATTCCAAGTAGGGACCCCTTGACAGAGGAAGACCTGGGCACACCCTGCACCATTGCCTAAGTCCCTCCTCCCAGTTACAGCCCCTTGACTTCCCACATCACCAGTTCATTTTGCCTGGTTTTGAACGCAGCACGAATATATCACACAGTGTCACCTAGATTTTCTCCTAGCTCATCTTCCAAATTTTGAGAGAGTGAGCAGGGGAGAGGTAGAGAGAGAGAGAGAGAGGGAGAGAGAGAATCCCAAGCAGGCTCCACAGTGTCATAGTGGAGCCCAATGTGGGGCTCAAACTCACGAACATAAGATCATGACCTATACCGAAACCAAGAGTTGAAGGCGCGACTGAGCCACCCAGGTGCCCCAAGACATTCCTTTTTAGTGCTGAGTTACAAGGTCACTTTATCGTTATGTAATATTTGGTTTATCCATTCATCTGTTGATAAACCTTTGGGATGTTTCTAGTCTGGGGCATTTACAAATAAGGCCGCCATGACCACTTGTGTTTCAGTTTTTGTAAGGAGATACACTGTAATTTCTACTGGGTGAATATCTAGGCGTGGAGCAGGTGGGTGCAATGGCGGTGTATGTCTAAATTTGGAAACTGCTCAATTTTCCCAAAGTGGCCATACGATTTTATGTTCCCACTACCAGTATGAGGGAGTTTCCATTTTTGTACCTATTGCCAACATATGGGATTACTGATCTTTTTAATTGTATTGTTCTAACAGACGTGAAGTGGTATAGTACCTCTTTTGTGTACTTATCTGACATTTCTGTATGTTCTCTGGTAGAAGTGAGTGTTCCCAAACCTCTTTTTTTGATTGTTTTTTTTTTATTAGGTTGTATTTTTCCTTATTATTGAATTTATAAATTCTGGGTACATATCTTGTATCAGACATATGGTTTGCAATTGTTTTCTCCCAGTGTGGCCTATAGGGTAGGAGTGCTGAATTTCTTATTTTATGGCGTCTAATTTTTCAGTCTTTTGTTGTGGTCTGGGATGTTCTTTTGGAGCATATCTAAATAATCTTAAGTCAAAAGCCACAAACAATTTTTGTTATATCTGTAAGGTTTATAGTTTAAGTTTACGTTTAGGACACTGATCTAATTTGACTAGATTGTTCTCTATGATACGACATTTGGATTGAAGGGTAATTAGTAAGTATTAAGAAGTTTTAATTTGCTTTAAGGAGCCAAATCTTACAATCCATATATAATAAAGAAAATCTCCTATATTCCTCCTTCTCTCACTTCACATTAATGCAATTTGTACTCAGGCATTTCGTTTCTCAGAACAAACCCTACAGTCGCCCAATCCAATGTGAGGGGCTGGGGGTGGGATGAATAAATGAAATACTTCAGCGATGTGAGGCCATTCTGTGTGAAACTGTAATGGAGGCTACACAACATGGTGCACTTGTCTAGACCCACAGAATGTACGACACCAAGAGTGGACCCTAATGTAAACTATGTATGACAGTTAATAATCATGTACCAATATTATGGTCATTAAGATTACAATATCAATATTATCAATGTATATCAATAACATTGTTGATAATGTACTGACACTATGTACAATGATCTGTCGATCGCAACAAATGTACTACACTGTAGCAAGATGTTCATAATGGGGGAAAATGTGGGGAAGGAAAAGAGGGTGTACATGGGAACTCTCCCTAATGGCTTCATTTTTTCTGAAAACCTGAAAGTGTTCCAAAGTCTATTAATTTAAAAAAGAAAAAAAAAACACTAATGAACTATTGTTCCGTGTATCATCATGTGTGGATCTCAAAGTAGTTATATTGAGTGAAAAAGACAAGAATGACCACACTTCGTGGGACTCTATTTACATGAAATTCTACTGCATGCAAACTGTTCGATGGTATCAGAAATACAGAGTAGCTGCATGGAGATTGGTAGAGGAGGAGAGACATGGATCATAAAGGGCACACAGAAACTTTTGTGGGAGATGGATATTTCCATTCCCTTGATTACGACGGCATTTTCTCAGGTGCCAGTATGTCAAAACTTTTGAAGTAATAAACATTAGCAATTCACTTTACACCAATTATGTCAATTTCCATGAAAAAGAATTTAAATTTTTTTTTCAACGTTTATTTATTTTTTGGGACAGAGAGAGACAGAGCATGAACGGGGGAGGGGCAGAGAGAGAGGGAGACACAGAATCGGAAACAGGCTCCAGGCTCCGAGCCATCAGCCCAGAGCCTGACGCGGGGCTCGAACTCACGGACCGCGAGACCGTGACCTGGCTGAAGTCGGACGCTTAACCGCCTGTGCCACCCAGGCGCCCCGAAAAAAAATTTAAATAAATTATCTTGCTTTTATATTTATGAGGAGAGAATATATTTTTCTATGTCTGCCATATATGCTTTTGGGCATGGTGTAGAGCTATATAAACATAGTATTGTAATATTCTTATTTATATGCAAAGTATAGTTTGCATTAAATTTTCAATCTTATTCTATTTTTATTCCAGGCATTAACTTTGAAAACTGCATATAAAACTATACTTAAAATTGGATCATTTCTAGTATAATATGGAAGTTCCACAATGTATAATGACATAATATATAAGTGAAGTTGCTTTATATTGACTCATTTTGCTTATTAAAACATTTTCATTGCATGAAGCACTTATTTGAAAGTGTTAACACACACGCATATACCTACTGCACCACGTAAAGCAAAATCATAAGATGAAGATCACACTAATACTCACTAAATTATATAAGTTAAAATGCACTGAACAATAATAGTGTTTAGTTTTTAAAAGTAGCCCATGCTTGCTCCATATTAATTAATAATTCATATATTCTTTTTTTTAATTTTTTTTAAAGGAAACTCTATGCCCAACACGGGCTTGAACTCATGACTCCGAGATCAAGAGTCACATGGTCTTCCAACTGAGCCAGCTGGGCGCCTCTATTCCTTTTTTTAACCTCTCCTTTTTGGTGACTTTTATGTTGTATAGCTTTATGCTGAGTTTTATTGTAAATAGAATAAGCATATCATACTACATCTGGGATACACATATTGTATTTGTCCCTAGGTTATTTCTGTAATGTTCAAATGTTTCAACATCTTTTACAATCCTGGAAAATGGGGGAGGGACGTAGCAATGTTCTCTAGGTTAGCTGTTTTAGCTGGGTTTATATCCTTATCTACATTTCTCTATTCTTTGTCTCTATTTTTCCCAATGGTATCTATAATTAGTCTTTATATTGTCTTTCATTAAAATTCTATAGCATCTTATTTATTACCTTCAAAAAAGTCTTATTTCACTTTAAGTATGTTTTACACCTGAAAACAAAAAAACACCTTTTTTTCTTTTCTCTAATGGGAGGTAGTTGAGTACATACACTGTTGCATTCACCTAAAAACATATTAGAAAGTGCTTTATTTATAATAAAAATAGAATAAGGCAGTGCTGTGTTGGCCATCTGTAATAGGAAATGTATGTGTCTCCCTGGGCAAACTTGAGTGCCAGGTATATTGAATTCAGTAACCCTGAGTAATTAAGGCTTTACTTCTAACCTTCACGTTAGAGAATTCTACTCAATAAGTTAAATCATTTTCCAAGTGTTTGTTAATCTATCAAAAGGATTTAGACATTTCACGGAGGGGATTCAAGCTAAGCTACAGTTTTACAAAAATCACCAACACCTTACAGAAGAAATTTTAAACTTATCCTTCCAAACCTAACTCTTTCATGAAATAAATAAAGCTCAATATACAAAACAAGTGAACATGGAAATTAACATGGAAATTCAGCTAACGTGAAATGAGAGTTCTGGAGCTTGCCCGTCCACAGCACCCATGATCATGCCACCCCGATTTACCGCCATGATTCCCTTTCAGATCCATGGAGCTCTCTGAACACCACTACTTTACTAGACAGTTATGGTTTTTAAGATAACCTGTCCATGCAAAGACCTCTTCTCTGAGCTCTAAGCCACACACCCTATTTGGGGGTCTGTGTGTATGTGTCATTCAAGTCCACACAGCCCCATGGATTGTCTATGGATGGACAACGGATTTTAGTGAAAGCTATCCATCTAATGGTCAGAAACCAGTAACCCTTCTTCACTGGAGAACCCTAATTGGGATGGGAATATAATAGTAACACAGACTGGACGCAGCAAACCAATATAGCTTCAGGGATATGAAGGGATATGAACCAAATGTTATTGGGTCACCTGTGAGCAGTGGGTGCCGGTTGGAAAACTGGAGATACAAAGAATCAAAGAGGAGAGGAAAGAAACACTGCCCTGGAATGACAGAGATTGGTAAAAGCCACTGCCTTGACGCTGGACAGCTCCCCAGTTCTGTATCCAGCTTTCCCTTGCTGTCCTGGGTTCTACACCATCCATTTCCAAGCTACACACAAGACATTTACATAATTAACTGTAGTGAAGTTTATTAACCAAAGAACTCTGACTAAAGCAAAAGCAAAAGTGCTATTGGTATGTGATTTATTAAATATTTGGGGCGAAATAAAGTGAAACCCACTAAGAGCTTTTCAGAGTAGGTTATGAGGTACATATTAAATGAGATAAAAACTTTTACTAAAAGCTCTGCAGCTTTGGGGCACCTGGGTGGCTCAGTCGGTTGGGCGTCCGACTTCGGCTCAGGTCACGATCTCGCGGTCCGTGGGTTCGAGCCCTGCGTCGGGCTCTGGGCTGATGGCTCAGAGCCTGGAGCCTGCTTCCGATTCTGTGTCTCCCTCTCTCTCTACCCCTCCCGCATTCATGCTCTGTCTCTCTCTGTCTCAAAAATAAATAAATGTTAAAAAAAAAATTTAAAAAAAAAATAAAAGCTCTGCAGCTTTGAAAATTAAGTGGCCAGATTTCTAAACCGACTGAAAATTTCTAACGATTTATTCCGCTACAGTTCACCATGCCCCAAATATTCCATGTCGTGCAGTTAAGTGATTCCTCTTTGACAAGTATTCAATTTGAAAGTTTGTTTTTGAAGTTTTCCCCTTGAAGAGGAAACAAACTTCACGTGTGATTCTAAAATTACCCAAGCTCTCCTCTTTTCTGTGTTAAGCTCAATATTCTTCAACGCATGAGTTAAAGCATCTCAAAGTTTCCTTCCGGGCAACTTATGTGTGTGCCCCAGGAGTTCAACTTGTTCTCATCTCAGAGGGTCACGCCCCAGAAAATGGATGGAAGAGAATGTGGAATGGAATGAACATTCCTCCTCCTGCACTGTCAGGTGGGGTTCGTGATCAATTCAGCGACAGCTGTATGACCCAACTTGGAATTAATTGTGAACTTTCTAGATATGTAAAGAAAAGTGGAATGAAATTACTGTATAAATCTAATTATGGCCGTGAAAATAAACAACACGGCCATAAAAATAATTTAATGCTAAAACATTTATAGAGTCATAAATCAGATACTTTGTTCAACAAAGTATGATTTTTTATTATAAGAACTGTAAATTAATATTTAGGGTAATATTTCCTTGATAATAAACAATTGGTGACAGAAATAGTTGAAAAATAAGATGAAATAGAATGGTTCCCATTCTATACATTAAACATTACAATTACATTATTATAAGTTAGAAACTAAGCATTAAAAATTAACAAATCACCTTTGGAAGTTACTTTTAAAAATATCCCAGGAATCCTAGAAATTTATTTTTTTTTGATCTACAGAATCATTATTATGTGACATTTTTATTCCAAATGCATTTTCAAGAGTAACATCCTTTTAATAGCCGTAGCACTATTTAAGTATTAAGCATAGAAGGCTTTGTGAAAATATATTTGAATACAAGACATATACTAAAGATATTGTTTTTCTGAATTTAAATTTCTGTATACATAATTTATGTATTTTTAAGATGTTCGACTAACGTGGCAATATTGGGACACCTACACTTGGTATATTAGGACTATCCATTTATTTCAATTATTTACTGAGGTAATCTTTTCCTTTTATGAGTAAACTGTAAGCCTATTGTATATATAAGTATATATATATGTATATATTTATGTGTGTGTATGTATATGTATGTATATATATGTATATATGTATGTATATATGTATAAAATACATGTATTTAATATATATGTATTTTTATACTCATAATATATGTGTAAAACAAAATTTGTTCACTAATAAAATAAAATGATATATATGTATGTATATGTGTGTGTATATATATATATATGTATATGTATGTGAGTGTGTTTGTATGTGTGTGTGTGTATATATATATATATATATATAGAGAGAGAGAGAGAGAGAGAGAGAGAGAGGGAGAGAGAGATATGTTAGACAACCAGCAGTAATAAGATTTTATCCAAATGACATATCTGATTTCAGAGAAGTAATGTTGATGCCCTTATGACCTGATAAGGGAGGAAACAACTATACCACAAAGAACTAGAGGGTCCGACACAGTACGCATAGGTGTGTAATCTGAGGGTGCTGAGGAATACTAGGACATAGATTTGGATAAGAGTTTGTAGGAACTGAGGCACTCTCAATTTCACTATTGATCCAGTACCAACGCATTAGCATGGCTCCTAGAACAGAGAAAAGGTGATAGCTTTCATTAGCCATCAATTGAGATTGAAGGGTCTCCTTGGCCTCAGAAGATGGTAAAAAAGGGCACATTGGAGAGGGATGTAATTCCAGGAAAGCCCATCAGATTATTAAGTTCTGGAGTGGCCAAAGGAGGCACTGTTTACAGTGCAATGAGGGATATGCTGGGGCACACACTCTTCAGTCATGTGCTATATCTTATCTGTGAATTGGGTCTCACAGGTTGGAGATGCTGTGCAAGAACTAGACTCATCGGTACCCACGGGGATGATAAAATCCTCACACAACTGAGGCCATGTAACAGGACTTAACCTTCAGGAGCTGGGTGGGTACAATTATCATAATGTATGGCAAAGTTAGAGCAGTGTCCAAAGGACCCTGACTAGAAGAGACTCACAGAAACCACTGAGAGGAGTTGGCAACTCTAGTGACCAAATAGATAGGCAATCAGCAAGATTACAGCTTGATCTCCAAAATCAAAGTCAGTTGGGCATGGATACTCAGGAGGGACAGAGGAATTTCCCCAATGTAAAAAGAAAGCAATCACACTCTTTCCCAGTTTCCAGACCTGAGCCAGTTTCCAGAACTGAGTTCGTTTTTAAGGAACACTGTGAAGCATACATGAGAATGGCTCCCTAGTCCTTCATCAAACAGGCTGTTCATTTACTCAGATGAATATTTAATAGAGAAAGGACACACACACACATTTTCAAAACTGTTGGACTAATGCTCTGAGGTGACAATGACACTAGAACCCAAAGACTTATGGTGGCAGATAACAAATTGAGCCCTGACCCAGATCTGGTCCCTGTGGGTCCAATGAGCCCATATCCCTGAATGTGTGATTGTAACAGACACACTTGGCAGTTGCCATGACCCTCATTAGCCACTCAGCCTACTAAGAGTTGTCACAGTGGAGAAGGGTGGGCAGGAACCTTCCACTCACCTGCACCAGACCAGCAAACATAAGGACCAGTACACCCAGGGGTAACAGCAGGAATCAGCATCACATGGAAAGATCTATCAGATGTAGGAGTGGTAGTTCCCCACAGAATCTCCAGTTACCCCCTTTTTATCTCCTTGGAACCTGCAACTACTAGGTAGAATCTGGAACCTGAGCGTGAGCTTGAAGAGGTAGAAGTTCTGATTGCAGTCACTTTGCCTGATCCACTATATTTGCAAGAGCAGATTACGTTGGCCACAGGTGTGTGGTGTCTGGCAATTAACCTCATAAATGACATCTTTTCACCCTTAGAATGGAAAATCAGAAAGAATTTGCTTTCTCTTAGAAGGAACAATGATAAAAATTCACAAGCTTGGCCCAGAGAAGTATCACCTCTCCTGCTCTGATGACATAACAAAAGTCTGAAGAATCTGAACCAGCTGGACATCTTGAAAGATGTATCGTTGATTCACAGTATTGATGCCATTGTGCTAACCAGATCTAATGTCTACCACATTGGAGACCTTGGAGGGACACATGTGTTCTAGAAGGTGAGAGATAATCACTATGAGGATTTAGGGACCACAGCGTCAGTTCAGTTTGAGGAATCTAATGTTCCAAAGTATTAAATGACTGACTTTTTCATCTCCAGGCTCCAAAAAGGGAGTGCAAACAAGGCTTGGTTGGCCTCCTCGGATTCTGGAAGATGAATGTTTCTCTCTTGAGAATACTGCTCTGACCCACATATTGTGAAGCATGAGAAGCTGTCAGTTCCTAGTGAGGCTCAGAATTGGACAGTTTATAGGACCTCATTTAGGGTACAATACAAACAGCCCCACCACGAAGGTCATATGACACATTAGATTCTCTGATATTCGAGATTACTAGTGGTATCAGTGTTGGAAAATGACACCACGTGGAGCTCGTGGTAAGTCCCAATAGATGAATCACAACGCAGACCCCCAGGGGTCTGGAACCAAGACAATTCATCTTGAAGGGGAAATTCTGCATTTTTTTTTGAAAAATAGTTTCTGTCATGCTAACGAGCCATAGTTGAGATGAAGCACGTGGAGCACCAAGTGACCCTCAGACACAAAGTCACCTCAGGACCAGAACTGCCCATTAGGAGCCGGATTTTCTCTGACTCCCCAAACCACAAATACAAAGAAATAATGATACATACAGATCACTTTTCTGGAGGCAAGAAGGCAATAGAACATCTTCAAAGTGCTAAAGAAAAACACTATCAGAATAGAATTCTATACTCAGTGGAAATATACTTCAAAACTGAAGGTGAAATAAAGTGAAATAAAGGTTGGGGGACTTCATCCCCACAGATCCACATACAAGAAAAGGGATGCACGTTTGTTCACACTGGCCAGAGGGGCACGGGTCACAGAGCATCATCAGGTGGACACCTGCAGAGCACTCACCCACGCCGGCCAGGGAGGCGGCCAAGAGCACGCATCATACACCACCATTGCACTAACACCTCCCCTCGCCCGCCACCTAGAATCCCACGCGGCACCCCATGCAGCAGGCTGAACTAAAATGGGGAAGCCGACCGTGGCTCATGTATGAGTCTCATGTTGCCACCATAGCAAATTAAACCAAACTTAGAGACTTTCATTTCTGGAGGTCAGAAGCCTGAAATCGGTCTCAGTGGGATAAAGTCAAGATGTCAGCAGGGCGATGTTCGCTTCCAGGGACCCTAGGGTAGAACCCATCTCCTTTCTTTTCCTAGTGTCTGGAGTCTGGCCACTTTCTCAGCTCATCGCTTCCTCCCCCTCATCTTCCAAACCATCAGCGGGGTCCACGTCCTCTCATTGCCATCTCTCTGGTGCTCCCCCTCTGCCTCCCTCTCCCATTTCTAAGGATGTTTGCAATTATATTCGGGAACCCGCACATGCAATATTATCTTCCTGTTTTGAGGCCAGCCAGTAGCAACCCTAATTCCACATTCCCATGTAAGGTAACATCCTCACCAGGCGCAGGGATCAGGAAGTAGTCAACACAGCATTATTCTGCTGACCACATTTCACAAGTAACCAGACTCGGAATGTGCTTGCAAGCTGAAAATATACAGCAGCTACACTAGAGCCCCTTCCAAAAGTGGTTCCAGAAGACCCCGGTGAAATCTAACCAAGCAAGTGTGAGCCTCAATGGCACCAAAACCATTCAATCAAGAAGATGAGGAGGAGATCCACCCATGTGCTGAGTGGCAGAGAGCTTTACTGGCTTGTTGTGGGGTTAAAGGAGAGAGCTTGCAAGACGGGAAGTAAGGATGTATGGGGTATATTTATAAGCAGACTGATGTACTACATGGGCCATAAAGAAGAATTCAGGGGAGGGAGAGAGAGAGAGAATAACCCAAGCAGGCTCTGTGCTGTCAGTGCAGAGCCCCATGTGGGGCTGGAACCCATGAACCATGAGATCATGACCTGAGCTGACATCAAGAATTGGATGTTTAACCTCATGAGCTGCCCAAGCGCCCCTCCCATAATACCATTTTAGACCAAGGTATCCATTGTGCAGCAAAAGAGTGTGGAAATGTGTACCTGACTCTATAAGTGGAATGGCCTCCCGAATGGCAAACTGGGTGTGATGATTTTCTTGCATTTTAAAGCATATACATTCAGATGATGTTCCCAAGTAGGAAGAATATGCCACCAGTCTGGAAACCATAAAATGGAAACATGATTAGGGCTGCTTATCAAAGTCCCATGACTGACTTTCGGAGCTCATGCTCGCCTCCTCCCATCTCCAGGCTCTGTGGGCTTACAGACTCAAACTTCCAAATGGGGTCAAGGCTTCCCTTCAAGACACAATGAAAGTTCCAACAAACCACAGGCTTTGGTAGCTGTGAGGGCACTGCAGTCTCCCCCACCAAGACCCTGACCATGAGCAAGTGGGGAGGAATATCTGTGGCACTCAGTCTCCTCCATTTAGGTACCTCATGGTTATACTTTTGCTTATTTTTGATGGTCAACAAGAAAATGATGCCATAGTAAATGTCCTTCATGACCTATTCCACCTCAAAGCGAGCTTCTCAAAAAGATCTTAACTATGACTACCTGTCTGTCTATCCATCTATCCATCTGTCTTCTTTCTTTCTTCCTATCTATCTGTCTACTATTTATTGTTTACTATCTATCTATCTAGCTAGCTAGCTAGCTAGCTATCGTCTATCAATCATGATAAGTAGTTAATATTACGCTTCTTAATAGAATGAACAGATAATTTAACCACACACCAAGTTTAGTAATTACCTCATAAATAACAAAACTCAGAATGGAATGAATATTTGAGAATATCTTGACAATGACATTTAAAAGAAATTGCAGTAAGACATTCCTTGAGAACATGCAAGAAAAGCACACTAGTCAGAAACAAAATGGAACTTAAGGCACCGCTGCCTTGCTTAGCAAGATGAATCATTCTTCGTACTTCCTAGGGACATTTCTAACATACTCTATTCTCCTGACTGAATGATCTTGGAGCCACAGAGTGCCATGCTTATTGGTCTCAATGTCTTTTCTTTTCTGTGAAGGTCATCATAGGAAATTGCCTTAAATATAGCACGTACAAAATTTAATTCCTTGGATAATTTTGCAACATTTTCCTAGATTTTTAATCCTCATCACAATATATTACTCAGCAAAAGTGAGTAGGCCAATGAATATGAGCAAAATATATGAACACATGTCCTTCCCTCTTTTTATATACTATCCAGGCACTTCTCAAACTATAGAAAATTAACTTGTAAGCTGTCTCCAATCACGCCATCCAGTCCCCAGCTTCCACACTCCACAAACAAAACTTTGTTCTTCTTCTACAGTTGTGCCTGACTAAATGGCAATACTGTTTTCTCAGCTATTCAACAAAAAGCTCAGACATTACAGTAATATCTCTGAGTGATTCTGTGAGGGATACCGTCACGTTCCTTCTCAAATCTCTACAGTGGATTTCCTTATCACTTGGGGTCACACTCAGACTTCTCGCCATGGCTGAAGGGTCCCACATAACCTGCCCATGGCTGCCTCTTCATCCTAACCTCTTACCATCTTTCAAGTCATCCATCGAGCAGTAACCACACACACACACACACACACACACACACCCCAGCTGCTCCTTGGACACACGGAGCATCTTTCCATAGCGGACCTTTGGGTTTGCCTTGCTCTCTGCCTGGAACACTCTTTCCCCCGGTCATCTGTCATTACATTCTACATCTATGTGTGTGTATTCATTTGGTTACTGTCTTCCTTTCATTAAAGTGTATGCTCCACGCAGACCAGGACTTAGTTTCTACACAACCCTGTTCCCTTTGACCACTGAGTATCCAGCAGGTACCAAATAAACATTTGACAAATGAAGCAAAGCCATCAAAATGGAGGTGCTTTGGCCTCCTTTACTTCTGTTTGCAACATTTCGTCACTTACCTCCGCTCCACAGGCCACGCTCACTGCTCACACTGCTGAAATGATCTCCCAGCTGGCCGCTCCATTTCACCTTTGCCCCCAGCAATCCATACTTCACACTAATGTCAGTGTCATGATCTGCAAACATAATTATGGCTGTGTCATGACCCTTTGCTTTTGAAGCTTCTCCATTACGTTCTACTGATCCTAATTCCAAATTTAATAGAAATCCACAAAACTTGGCTTCCTCTCTAGCCTCTTCTTAGCCTATTTATCTCTGTCTCCAGCCATATCCCTTTGTCTTCTGTACCTTTAAATATTTCATCACTGTTCTTTTTTAACCTATGTATATTTCTGCTTATAAACATTGCTTCCCTAGGGGTATCTTTCATGATTCTACCCCCTCCAAATCAAGTTAGCTTCCTTTGTTATATGCACCAGATCACCTTTCATTTCTCTTTCTAATTTATCAGAATTATTTGTGGCTTTCCTCTGCATGAGAGAGGCGCACTTGCAAATGAACAGGGTGGCTCACTCATTCCCCTCCTGGTAGGGAGCCACGCAGGGCCAGGCCTGTCCGGAGTCAGCTGTGCCCTTCCCAAGGATTTTGCATCAAGCGGCGGCTCCCTACACAGATGCCACTGGGCAAGAAAGAGTGAATGTCTACTTCTTCACAGGAAAAGGAGGACCTTGTAATGTCTCGCGTGGAATTGGGCAGCACTTTGTGAAACAAATCGCGTAGCTGTTACCAGTGCTACATGAGCTTGTCTTAAGATCAAGAGCTGTTACGTTGGATCTGGAATGAGTACATGACTAGAAAGGTATTAGAAAACAAAACGGATTTTTAAAAGGTGCTTTTCTTTCATCTTTTTCTAAGGCTACCAGATAAACTTCTCAAAGAGTCTAAGGCGTGACCCCAAGCAGCCAAATTCAAGCCCTGCAACGTGTACGAATAGAGATCACCAGTCCCGGGGAACTGTGCATGGGGAAAATCTGCTTGCTGGATGGCGCCCCTTTCCTCATCAAGCAGTTGCACAAACCCTTTTACAGAGGTGCCGTCATTAGCTTTCCAAGTAAGTGTGCTCTTCAATGGATACACAACCTGCAAATAACCTTCAGTGAAGACTCTCCAGTAACACACAGTTGATGGTGTGCAAAGCACCTAGTGAGAATTAGAAATAGTAACTCCGGATGGTCCCTGCCTACCAGGACTACCAAAAAGAAATGACAGTATTGAAGGATGGAATGCAGGAACCCTATTCTACCCTGCAATTTCCAGCAAAGTGGTGGTTTACTGAAGGTAAAAGGTGAGTAAACATTAACACTATCAGGTGCATTTAAACAAGTACCAGAGAATAGTTGCAGGGGAGAGCATGGGGAAACAGAGGAATATTCCTGCATTCAAGATTCACCCATGATGTTATGCATCCAAGACGTTTTCACATTATAGGTAATATTGAGAAAATTTAAGCTCAGGTTTTAGTAACATCCCTCAGATATTGGTAACTTTATCAAATCCCATTATGTACTCAGTGGAGAAATGTCTGCCTTTCCGGAGCATCCGGAAAGAAGTGATTTTCAAAGTCAACCAGAGAAGCTGTAATTTTGCATATTCCAATTGTTATAGTAAAAGTTAATGAGAAGATCTGAACACTTACAATGCATCAGAGAAAATGACTGCTTGATTTCTTTTGAAATAACTTCTGCTACTGACACGTCATCCTATCAGGAAATTTTGGAGTATCCCAACCTGCATGAACTGACCCCTACATTCAAGAGCCATGAACATGCACAACTTTGCCCCTGTCTTCATTTCAGCATGAAGAGTTATCTACACCCTCTTTGCTGTGTTGTGCACGACCATATGAACTCAGCTTCTTTCATCATATTCAGGACATCTTATGTTACACCAAGGAAGATTCTGGCTTTAAAACTGAAAAAAACATACATCCAATGAAATTTATTATTCATGTTGTCACAATTCTATTTTTTCTGTTTTACTCTGTCTTTGAATCCTTTTTCACTCTCTCTCTCTCTTTCCCATGGACCCACCCCTCTCTCTTATCCAATCCAATTTTGTCACTTCCTGAGGCGCTCTCCACAGATCTGTGGCCGGAGCCTGAGGGCAGTGTCACTTATTGTGAGATGCTGGCCATGTGACCCTGATGCCTCCTCCACTCTTGTCCTTGTCTCAAAGACATTAGATTGCACCTGTCAGAGTCAGGGCCTAGACAGTTTCCTCATAAAGTTTTCCAAGGATTCCCAAACAGATCCATCCAATGTGTTCACAGGTGAAATGGAATGACAGTAGCCAGTGGTCTGTGTTTGACAAAAGTACATGGTACAAAATGTTCTATCTCAACAATGTCCGGGTCCTTCAAATACTTTAAGACAGCAACATTTATCAAGACTTTAAAAATTATAATCAACATAAAATAATGTGACTTAAAAAGAATAAAGGATATTTATTGAAAGGAAACTCGCAAACTGAAGGAAGTGTTGGAAAAGTGAGGCCAAAAATTAGCATGGCCCTGGGTCTCTTACGCAGGGTGAACTCAAAGAAAATCACTTGGCGCATCTCAGGTTCGTAACGGGATCATCTGGGCATCTTTACGAGTATGAATGCCTGGATCCCATCCCCAGACGCTGATGTACGTTTTCCCGCTCTAGTCCCAATGTCTATGCTCCAGAATCAATTTCCAGGAAGAGAGAACGGGACTGGTTTCTGTTCGGTCCAGCTGTGTCCTTTCTGAGTTCCTGCCTGCTGGGTCTGTCCATTTCTGATTGAGGAGTGTGGGGTCTTCGGCTATAGTAGTGGATTCATGTGCTTCTATCACTTTTAACCTCATGAATTGGGATGATCTGTTGTTAGACGGATATACATTAAGGGTTGTTAAGTCTTCTTGAAGAATTAAACCCTTTATTATTATATAATCCTTCTCGTACCTGATAATTTTCTGTGCTGCGAAACTGGATCTTTATGAAATTAATATATTTATATAAACTTTCTTTTAACTGGATCACCGTGATGTGTCTTGCTGTAAGCTGAATCTGAAGCTTGTCTACCTCGTGCCCCCCGCGACTCACCGATTCCAGCTCAGGAGCTCTGCCCTGGCGCTGATGCAGGGTATGGGCTCCAGTGGACTCTGGCTCTTCACACGCCCCCATCTCTCATACTCTGGGGACAGCAGTTTGCTCGGTGACTTCTGTTCTCTTATGGATCCAAGAGGAGTTGGTGAGAGTTCACAGAGCTTTCTCACGTTGTGAGGGCGGGAGTGCCAACCTCCCTCCTCACACGTCTGGTCGGATCACTGACCTGCCTGGGATCACACAACCACCCTCGTGTTGCAGAGAAATGCCATAGCTTGTGGTCCGGCCAGAACTACAAATATTAGGAAAAGGTAATTTCCCACAGGAAAGGGAGTTGCTATTATGAAAAACACAGGGTGAAGAACAATGGCTGGTTTCAAAATAAGCAGAGAAACTCAAGAGAATGAACACCACAGAGATCCAAAATGAAAACAGAAGGCCGAAAGAAGGGCATAGGACTGGGGATGTGTGTCTAAGGAGGTCTTTGAGTATGAACTTGACTGAGATGCCATCATCAGAACCTGTTTGGCAAGCGGGGAAAATGATGCATTTCCTGTTCAAATACACACTTTTATTGTATTTCATCCACTGGATATATTGTGGAGAAATATATTTGGAAAATCCATTTTTCTCACTGCATATTTTATTATACAAATTATTACTGGAGGAAAATGAGCTCAGATTATAAACTCCACTGTAGTGGATCCATGCATGAACTGATTGGTACTAACTGGCTACTTCCTTAACAATAATGCTATGCCATAAAAAGTAATATTGGGGGGAAAAAGGGTTTTACATAGTCAGAAATAATTTTACAAATTTCAGTATGATTTTTGGCCACAAGAAAGTAAGAAATGAAGCTGTATATTTGTTGGGAAAAAGGACTCTCCCTTACTTGTAATCCTCTGCTTAAATGAGAGTAGAGACACACGGTTGCTCTGTATAGAGTGTGGACTGCAAAATGCACATGGGGCCTGGAATTCACAAGAATCACAGAATGTGCCAGCAGAAGGAACACCGCCAGCCATGGAGGCCGCAGAGCGTGTTCCTGGTCTGAAAAGCACAGAGGGCCAGGGCGTGGACGGTGTGAGGGTCACTTGCCATGGGCACAAGAAGTAACCGGGGGAAATTTTTAGTGTTACTGTCAAGATTAAAATGACCACAGTAAGTCCATTTGAATCAACTATTAGCCTTTCATTTGGGGACAGGATCGGTGTGAATAGGGTACGAACTGCTGCTGCCTCAGCCGAATCACTGCAGTGAAACCTCCAAGAAGTTTCCCCACATCCTTCCCTCCGGTGAGATCAAACACTGCAGAAACCACAAGCTTTTCAGAACGTAAATCTCACACCATCACCGTCTCTCCTAAACCTCTTCGATGTCCTGTAGTGTTTTGTTTGCACCTTTTCTTGGGAGAGACTGAGAGTTCCAGGAGATGACGAAGCGTCTCCTGGCGCTCTGCATGCGGCCACTCTCAAACACCTGCAGTTTCCAGAGCCCGCTCACTGTGCCCTTTCCAGCCTGTCTCCCAGCCAGGAAGGCACCTCATCCGCTATGGCACCCCTACGTCCTCCTGGTGTTCCGACGGAAGCCCAAGTTCCACCTCCTGAAGAAGTGTCCCCAGGGACAGTTTATGCAGAACCACCTGCTCCATTGCCTTTCCTTCCCAGCTCACAGCCAGACTACAACGTCCAGGAGAACAGGCAGAACCTGACATGTTGCCACTGGGTCCCACCACTGTCCACCCGAGTCTAACACACAGCCTGGCGCATAGGACACTCTCAGTACAGGTTCGTGTAATGAACTAATAAATCTAAGTAAAACAACAGATGTTCTAAGAACTGTCTAAGACTCTCTCAAAATCCTGTTAAATATAGTTAAAACGCCGTTAAAAAAAAAAAAACATGTGAAAATCAACTTCGTATGCATGCTAATGCTACTGTTGTTTTTAAAAACCTAACAGAATGACTTACAAGATCCTTTCAATAATTCAACTGGGGTTTATAAGATTTGAATGAAGAAAAATCTATCACAGCAATCTGTGAATGCTTTGTTAGAAATAAAAGGCAATCTTAGGAATTAGCAGAAATAAAGTAACATTGACAACGTCAATTAGCAGAAAGATCAAAAGTGATTTTTTCCCTAGATAAAAGGAGGATTATTAATAGCTGGCATGGGAAATCAAAAAGTAGTTCAAGCCTATTTCAGACTGGAGTGTCAAATATTATTGACATTAATATAAAAAAGAAAACAAAGCTTTTTGCAAATGAGTTGCCACCCTTGATGTGAGTCTTTCAAGCTTTCCCATAGTCCAACCAGTTATTAATAAATCAAAGGCAGAAAAGATCAAATCCATCACTTTGTCTTAACTCCCTGCCCCTCCTGTAGCTGCCTGACAGAGTGTGATTTATGATACAGATGTTGTGCTATGGGGCTTGACATGGCTAGCACGGTTGCGTTTAATATTTCCTTGCAATCAGCTTAGATCTCCTCCTTGACAAGCATTTCATCCGCAGGATGGTAAAGGGGTAACTAAATAAGCAAATGTTATATCCTAAGATACACTTGCATTCTCTATGTATTTACAATTAAATCTTTTTTATAACTGTTCAAACATTTGTATTTACAACAAAATCTAACCATTGTCTGCTTTAATCTCTTTAGACACCAAAAATGTTTAGTCCTCATAGATGATGCCTACTCTCCTGGGTGTCGCCCAAACATAGAAATAAAATTTCATCAGAGTTCAGAGTGCCCCCAACTGACATAGCAAAAATATTTTAATTTTTGTTTTACTGATTTGTTCAATCAATTTATCAATCAATCGGTCAGATAGGCTCACAAACCAAACCTTTATGATTCGCTATTAATGATTTCTATTTATGCTTCAGTTTTCTCTTGCTCAAAGTAATACAATTAATAAAAAGCTAGAACATTTTATATATCAGGAATTCAATCATTATTCGTCATTTCTTAACACTATGATGTATTTCTTCCTTTTTCTAATTTAAAGGTTAATTTACTCAGTATATTAAGGTGGCCTAATCCTTGTTTAGGTCAAAGGATTGACTTAAAATAAATCCCTGACAATGAACAAAACCCTTTAAACATTGCCATTCGTATAAAATACGATGTTGGTCACAAGGAAACAATAATATGAAGAAAACAGCAAAATATATGATAAATAGTAAATCCAGTTCAAATCTTACTCCCTGATTATGTCAGAATTATAGTTACATACATGGATATGTGGTTCATTTAATATTTATCCATTAATAGATTTAACAAATGTATTATTTGAGAGGCACTGTACAAGTGCAGCGGTGAAAAGATAAAAGTCTTCTCAAGACATTTTCACTTTATACCACCTCATCCTGAAAAGATTTAGGATGACTTATAAATCATACACAGAGAAAGATGCTACTAATTAAGCCGATGGTTAAGAAAGAAGAATGTGTGGAGACAGAATATAAAGAAACACGAAATTTTCAGCACTGCGTAGACACCATCATTTACCAAAGAGCCGGTTCTCTGCTGCCATGAGCCAGACAGCCCAGGTCCACCAGGGAAGGGGGAACATGAAACCCAGAGGCTGGCAGTGGCCCCAGTGACACAAATACACAGAAGCGCTTTCGTCACAGTTGGGAGAATTTCCAAGATGGCTCGTGATTCTCCATCTTCTCTCTTATCTTGCCAGAATGACCAGGGAACACCTGGTAATTAATGGTGTCACAGAGCAAAAGCGACCTAGAACAATGGGCTCAATATGTAGTCACATCAGAGGGTTTTCTGACCCACAGAACAGACTCTGTGGCAGCAACAATAAACGTTTCTCTGTGTTCCACAACCGAAAATTTAGGGTCGTTCGTGATTGCTAAATAACCTAGTGTATCTTGAATAATACAAATATGTTTATGAGAAGATCCTCAAATTGACCCTAATGAGCAGTGGAGCTGGTCCCTTATGTAACCCACAGGCTTTAAGATAAAAAAAGATGCAGCTCTCTGGAGATAAATGTCTATACATGGTTCTAAGGACAGTAGAAATTCTGAAGTTCATTAAAAAAGTACATCATGTAACGTGTTGAATGAAAAAATTAATAGTTACTAATATTTACAGCCTATTATATTCCACAAACTGTGCGAAGCATTTTCTTTTGAGGATTATTTTATTTAATTCACATAACAGCCCCATGAGGAATATACTATAATTATCATCCTCAGTTCATAGTTATTGAAAATAAGACACAGAGAGGTTAAGGATTTTGCCCAAGGTCAGGCAGTGAGCAAGGGCCACGAAATTAAGAAAACAAAAATGTTTTTTCTCGGAAGAACAAATATCTAGGTTCCCTTTTTAATCAGGGGGAGTATAAAATCCAAAATGTGGGTCTGTCTTAAAGCAGGAAATCAACTTTAATTAAGTTGGAACAACGCAGGACATTTTGGTGTTCAGACTTCATATTATGAATCACTTCTCTGCTGATGGCAAAAGCTAAGAACGGAGAGTATTTATAACCCAGGTTTCAATAATGAATCTACCTTCTGAGTAATCAGGGTAGACGAGGAAGTGAAACAAAAACATAATTCTTCTTGCTCACATATATATGCGGGATTATTTTAGGGTTTAATCACCAATTTCAACATGCATGAGGGGCTCACCCCCCACAACTGACAATACTCTGACACCAGCTGGTTGTCCTACAACTTACCTCAAACACAAGACTGCCCTCCACACTCACCCCAGGTCCTGTGCTTCTAGCCAGCTGGCCATAAACCAGAGGCTCCCCAGGACCCTCTCCCAGCCTTAATTAATTTGCTAGAGTGGCCCAGAGAACTCAGAGAAACATTTTACTTCCTAGATCACTGGTTTATTATAAAAGGATATAACTTAGGAATATAGCCAGATGGAGGTGATCCACAGGATGAGGCGTAGGGAAGGGACACAGAACTTTGAAGTGTTCCCTCACCCTGGAGCTCTCCAAACCCCATCCTTCTGGGTTTCCACAGAGGCTTCATTACACAGGTTTGCTTGATTACATCATTGGCCACCGGTGACTGATTCTGCCTCCACCCCCTCGCCCCTCCCTGGAGGGGGTAGGACTGAGAGTGGCTGGATGTAGCCCCCATCTTTAGGGTACCTAGGGGCTTTCCAAAAGCCACTTAATTAACACAACAAAAGACACCTTCATCATTTTCTTCTCTTAGTAAATTCCAAGAATTTTAGGAGCTCTGTGCCAGAAAAGGGGAGGAAGATCAAATACATATTTCTTATTATAAATCACAATATCACAGGAGTATAGACTTATTAATTGTTATAGTTTTACTAAGATTGATAGTTACAACTGCAAGATAACATTTTAAATCAAAGCTTAAGTAAAGTACCTGGCATGAGATGTTTTCATGGGAAATAGTGCCAGTTCATATTATCTTAATGTAGCACAAATGACATCATAATGTATCATTTCTTTATTTCATTTTCCTTCATAAAGTTGCAAAAGTGTTTTAACTTTTCTTCTGTTGATAATTATTACTTATTCGACAGGTATTATCTCTTTGGGGTAAGGTTCTTTTAGACAGATTAATTGATTTAGAAAATTATGAAGAAACTAAAGTATTGGCAGAAGGTTCTAAAATAAGAGATAATGAAATCGTTGTCTATATGTTACAACAGTCAACAGGAATGTGAACACAGATCTTTTAGTTCTCAGAACACATGTTCTTAATAAGTATTAAGTATTACCTGTATGTCAATGTATTACTTAGAATTCCCTGGGAGAAAACACATAAGAATAGCAAAATTAATAAAAAAGCTGAAGTTATATAGTATTTGTCCTGGCCATCAAGGCAATCTCCAACAGATTCAAAAGAATGTCTCCAAATGTTTTGCTAAACATAGTTTTCTGCTAAACACTGTCTGCACGCTGTTGGGGAGGAAGAATTTTCTATCCCTTTCAAGGTCCTTCTGGCTGGAGTAAGAATCAAATTGAGGTGAGACAAAGTAACAAGAGAAAATAAAATTTAATAGCGTAGGCATGGGGAATCCACACAGACACGGAAATTCCAAAGACAGTGAGGCAACATGATGCTTATATGAGCTAACGAGAGGGATAAGGTCTGGGAGGGGAGATAGACCACTAGCAGGAAGGTGGGAGGAGAAGGTGCCCAGCAAAGGTACCTACCACATAGGCAAGCTTCTTACATAAAGAAGAATCTCTCTTCCTGGTATAAGTGGCAGCTGACAGGGAGGTAAAGAGACTTCCTCTGAATCTTCCGGATTTTGATTGATTTTAACACAAAATAATGTTTATGCTGAAGTGGCCCATCTTGGGGCGCCCTGCCCTTGGCCCCTACAAGACTCAGGTGTAGGCTTACTGACTGATATTACTTTGTGTCTCCTTGTGGTCAGTGGGAGGCATTATGAAAGAGTGACAAAGTCTAGGGGCTGAGTTGTATCCGGCTGTGGAACTCACTTTCTCTACAAGAATCAAACTAACATTAGCAGAGAGATTTAATAGGTTCCCTTGGCCTTACTAACAGAATACTAATTCCACGTGACTTTTCAACCTATCTGAACATTTTCCTGTTTAGTGCTTGCTGTTTAGTGACTCAAAAACATACCTTTGCTTTACAGATCAAATTAGGACCCTTTTAGATCTTTTAAATCCTCTATTAAACATGAGTTACAGATCATGTGAAATTGCCTTAGCGGTAGGAAATCCTACTGATTTGCCCTCCATACCTCCCCACCAAAAATACTTGCTGCAAAAGTCCTTTTATGGTAGAATTTGATTCTCAGGGATGGGAAAGGAAATCAAAAGGTCAAACATAATGCTTTGTCAAAACCTAAATCCAATACTAGCACAAGGACCTAGAAGTACCAATTCTGAAAGGACCATTTAACAGGAAATGAGTATCATTTGTCTTAAGCTGCTTTTATAAATTTTTTCAGCTTTTGTCATCAGCTAGACCCTAAGACTGAACCTTTACTGACCACCTGCATTTACTCACTGAACTTTGCCCCACATTTTCCTTAAGCTCATCTTTCCAGATCATCTCTTAACTCAGACAACAGACCCCACAAGCACAGCATAATGTGATGGGAACCGCAACTCCCCCTCAGGCAATAGCTCTGGCCCCCAGACCACCCAGACCAGTTTGAGCTCAACTCTGATCCATGACTGCATAGATGGACCATGGAGTGACCCACAATTATCTCTCCTCATTATAACACTAAAATATCCACCCAAGGAGGGGCACAAGCCTCATTATGCAACATACAATGTACTTATAGGCAGGTTTCCTTAAGGCGCCTGTGTGACCTCATGCCTTCTCTACAGATGATGACGAGGCTCCCCTATCTAAACATTCATCCTAAGACTAAATGAAAGGAACCCACCCACCCTTGCTGGAGGAGTCTCGGCTTTGGAAGTCATTCCTTGTGATCTCCTTGTTTGTTGTAAATAAAGTTTCCTTTGATTGACAATCCCCCCAGTGTAGTTACTGACTCACTGAGGAGACAACTCACGGTGGTTCAGTTACACGTCTACCCTACAGTTAGTCAAGTGCAACTGCCATTGGCCATATTGTACACACCAACATCTTGAGCAGTAGTCCTTAATTATAATTTAAGTGGGTTAAAAATTCAGAAGGAGGGATTTTTTTTGGTTGTCTCCTTGGATAAAATTATTGTTCAGCAAAATATAAGTTGCAAAAGAAAAGAGTACATTAAAAATAAAAATTGTAGGGGCGCCTGGGTGGCGCAGTCGGTTAAGCGTCCGACTTCAGCCAGGTCGCGATCTCGCGGTCCACGAGTTCGAGCCCCGCGTCGGGCTCTGGGCTGATGGCTCGCAGCCTGGGGCCTGTTTCCGATTCTGTGTCTCCCCCTCTCTCTGCCCCTCCCCCGTTCATGCTCTGTCTCTCTCTGTCCCAAAAATAAATAAACGTTGAAAAAAAAATTTAAAAATAAATAAATAAATAAATAAATAAATAAATAAATAAAAATTGTAGGGCACCTTAGTGGCTCAGTCGGTTAAGTGTCCAACTTTGGCTCATGAGGGTCATAGTCTCATGTTTCGTGGGTTCAAGCCCTGCATTGGGCTCTGTGCGGACAACCTGCTTCAGATTCTGTGTCTCCCTCTGTCTCTGCCCCTCACCCACTCATACTCTGTCTCTCCCTCTCTCTCTCTCTCTCTAAAATGAACATTAAAAAAAAATTGTGGAGCACCTAGGTGGCTCAGTTGGTTAATTGTTGGACTCTTGCTTTTGGCTCAGGCCATGATCTCACAGTTCGTGAGTTCGAGCCCCACATTGGGCTCTGTGCTGACAGTATAGAGCCTGCTTGGGATTCTCTCTCTCCCTCTCTCTCTGCCCCTCCCCGGCGTGTGCTCACTCTCTGTCTCTCTCAAAATTAAACATTTAAAATGCATATTATTATGTTGATTTGTAGGTTTTACTCTGTACAAGTCTTGTTTGGATATGCCACCTGTGAGTACCAGTCCCTTGACTCTAGGCCTGACTGAATATTTGCAGCTCCAGAAAATTCATATGCTAAAATGCTAACCCAAAATGTGATTCTATTTGGAGGTGGGTCTATGGGAGGTATCAGGTCCCATGAGGTCATGAAGGTGGAATCCCATGATGTGACTATCCTAATAACAAGAGACTAAAAAATGTGACTGTCCGCATAAAAAGAGGTACAGAACAGGTGAGTACACTCTCTGTCCTATGAAGACACAAGATGGCTGTCACCAGGGTCTGAACCTACAGGAAACCTCCTCGTCAACTTTCCAGGCTCCAGAACCGTGAGCAGTAGACATTTCTTGCTGCAGCCACCCGGTCTATATTACTTTGTTACAGCAGCCAGAGCTGACTAGTACAAGTTTGAACAAAGCGGGGAGACTGGTGTAAAATGAAGTTCTGGGAAACCGTTTCACGTTCCAAGAATCTCATGCAAAGTCGTTTAAATATTACCACCCACTCCATTTACACGATCAAATTAAGGAAA
Source organism: Puma concolor (assembly GCF_028749965.1). Lineage (NCBI taxonomy): Eukaryota > Metazoa > Chordata > Mammalia > Carnivora > Felidae > Puma > Puma concolor. Next base: position 1,883,611 of record NC_141677.1, on the reverse strand, counting down.
TTTGTGTTTTAATTAAGTCTTTTGGAATGAGCACACTCTCCTTACAGAAACAATTAATAATCCATGAATGTTAATTATGTTTGCCGGGTTAATTTTCATCCTGTATTGCGTTGCAGGAGAGTCTGAAATTGATGAATCTTCTTCCCTGTGCAGTGTCACAGAGCTCAGAGCCAGCCGTACAAATCCCAGGGACGTAGGGTTGTCAAGGCTGGGAGTTCCATCTTGTAAAAGATCTCAGTCTTGAGAATTGAATCGGTAATCAGTCAAACGACAGTGAAACTTCTACAGAGTGAGCTCCTTCCTGCTCAATTTTATCCAGTCTTTAAAGATAATGACTTTTATTCTCTTGATCTCCTATCCATGAACTTTATGATATCATGTCTGTAATGGCCACTGCTTGCAATTTTAAACTTTGATCAAAAATATTCACCTGTGGGGCGCCTGGGTGGCGCAGTCGGTTAAGCGTCCGACTTCAGCCAGGTCACGATCTCGCAGTCTGTGAGTTCGAGCCCCGCGTCGGGCTCTGGGCTGATGGCTCAGAACCTGGAGCCTGTTTCTGATTCTGTGTCTCCCTCTCTCTCTGCCCCTCCCCCGTTCATGCTCTGTCTCTCTCTGTCCCAAAAAAATAAATAAACGTTAAAAAAAAAAATTAAAAAAATATTCACCTGTGCAGCCACATTGTATCGGTTTTGAAGGACGGAGAGCATGATAGAGAAAGCATTTCCTCAAACTGATTCCGCTGGCACACAGGGAGCCATTGACAACAGTACCTTCTTCTGCACCACTGGTAGTTCATGGAAGAAAAGTCTAGAGTGACCTTTCCTGCTTCTGGGGAAGGGTGTGAGTCTCCTCTTCCACTCACTGAACAAGGGTGTTACCTAAGTACCCACGTAATGCTATCAACCAGTTACTCCACGAGGGAAACCGACTTTAGGCTGAAAGCAATGCTGAGTCAAACACCGCAGAGAGGCGGACCAAACCCGAGGTCACTGATGGAGTCCTTGAATTTCTGGCCCAATCAATTCTGAGATTTCCAGCTCCTCTTTCCAGGTGTAATAACCCACTTCTTTCTTAACCATTTAAGTCACACCAAGCTGAAGGTCCTCTTAATGAAAGCTCACAGTGTTCTAATTCTTCAAGCTAGGTGCATTTGTTTCAGACAAAATACTTTAATTTACTTTCTTTATTGTGGTAAAATATACATAAAATTTACCACTTAATCATTTTTAATTGTATGATTCAGTAACACGGAATACATTCATTATGTTGTATAACCATCACAACTATTTCCATAAGATCTTCAAAACCCCAAACAGACACACTGTACGCATTAAGAAAGAACTGTCTATTCCCCTCTCCCCATCCTCAGCCCCTGGTAAATTGCAATCTACATTTTCCTTCGATGGGTTTGACTCTTTGGGATATTCCATATAAGCTGAATCACGTACCGTTTATCCTTTTGTCTTTGACTCATTTCCCTTAGCATGATGCTTTCCTATTTATCCATGTTGTCGCAAGTATCAGAAATCCACACCCTTTCTATATTTTGTTTATTCACCTTTTGAAGGATACTTGGGTGTTTCCCCTTTTTGGCTGCTGTGACTAAGAATTGGGTGTTGGTGTCAGGCTTGGGCTCACAGCCACCTTCTTATCAAAGATAAGCAGCCCTGTGCATCAAGCAGTCCTCTGACTGTTACAGGCGTCTATCAGGACCAAGAGGGCCAACATACTTAACTCACAATTTTTCCCCAGCTTAATGGCTGTTTTATTAATATACGTATATATAATATACGTATATATATACTTTATTTTTAGAGAGAGAGCAGGAGAGTGGGAGAGGAGCTGAGAGGGAGAGGGAGAGAGAGAGAGAGAGAGAGAGAGAGAGAGAGAGAGAGAGAATATCTCAAGTAGGCTCCATACTCAGTGTGGAGCCCAACTCATGGCTCTGTCTCATGACCCTGGGATTGCGACCTGAGCCAAAATCAAGAATCAGATGCTCAACATACTGAGTCACTCAGACACCTCGCTTAATGGCTGTTCTGAAGGAGGGACCGACCCAGAGTTTTCTATCCTGACCTTTTAAAATTCATTTTTAGATAATGGTTTAACTTGGGTGCTGGGCTCACTTCCTAAAATGCTGTCCTAAAAGAGACAACAACCTTTGGATATTAGGTGTTATATTATTTGGTATACCATGAAAAACTTTCCTAGAGATAAAAACTTTGTATCTCATATTTAGCACAGTATTAAGACTACAACAAGGAGGTCATCAGTTGGCTTTTGGTTTGATGTAAAATATATGTGTGTGATGATTTCAGAAAAGTCAAGGGCAAAAATCTTCTCATAGAATATAAACTAATGAGGAATTCATATTTCAAAATAGGTTTGACCGTCATGAGAAGGTAATTAATCTTATGAAAATGTGCCATACAGACTTTTTTCCAGGGACTTTATGATGTTGTTGGTGGGAATAAAAATAAAGAGGCTCTAAGGCACCAACCAGTCAGTCAAGCCTCCCACTTCAGTTCAGGGCATGATCTCCTGGTTCATGAGTTTGAGCCCCACGTTGGGCTCTGTGCTGACAGTGAGGAGTCTGCTTGGGTTTCTCTCTCTCTCTCCCTCTCAAAATAAATAAACTTAAAAAACTAAAGATGCTCTTAACCTACAACAAATGGGAGAAAATCTATATATACTTAAACATATGTACTACCAGTAACTGAAGGATCACTTGCTCTTAAAAAAAATTGAAAAGAAAAAAACAAACTACTTGTCCAGCAACAGAGAAACAGTTATGTACCTTGTAAGTCTGTACGAGGGAGGATATGTACCAGCTGTATACAACAAGTATATACCATACTGACACTAAGACGGATCAGCTCTGACCCTGTTTTTATACAGTCTTTTCTAAATAGCGACAAAAAGAAAGAGAGAGGAAAATAAAAATAAAAACAAAGACAAAAGAGGAGAGGAGAGGAGAAAAAAAAGCTAAAAAGAAATGCTAAGTGAGAATGCAGAAGTTTATTCCTGGAACACTAAAAAGACTTTTCTCTAGAAAGATTTCGGGTCTCTGAAACCATCTCCATGCACCCGAACTGACAGAAGCAAGGACATGGCTGATTTTGCAGCTGAACAAAACCAGTCTTGAGATTGTAAGCCAAAACCAAAGGTTGGACTTACTTTCCCAAACGCTGCTGCTTCCAGGGAGTATATCCCAAAAGACTGCGGATGGAAAATGCAGAAAACAATGAGGTAAACTTAAAGAGGCACAAAGCCACAGTCGTCCCTTCGTACTGAATGCCTCGCGGGTAGCACGTTCTGTTTCAGGCCCTCGGACGCAGCGGAGAACAAAGAGACAAGAACCCTGGCCCTCCGCCAGCTTACATTCTTGCGGCAGGTGACGTGTGGCCAAATACCAAAATACGTGGTCTGTTCAGTAGTGATAAGTGCCCTGGAGACGGTGAAGCAGGAGAAGCCAAGGGAGTATGTCAGGGGCAGGATTCACTGTTTACAAGGAAATCCAGGGAGGTGTGGGGGAGAAGGTGTGGGTAGAAAAGTGGCTGGGACACGGAGAGTAGCTGCCCACCGTGATGAGCATACAGGGTCTGATGGTGTCCTGGGGGTGGGGACAGGAGGCCAGGGCACAGGTGGTGGGGGGGGGAGTTAGACAGTGATGAGCAGAGGACATGACCTGATAGCGTCCTGGGGGGGGGACACAGGCCAGGGGACAGGTGAGGAGAGGTTCTGATGGTGATGAGCAGAGGACAGGGTCTGATGGTGTCCTGGGGGTGGGGACAGGAGGCCAGGGCACAGGTGGGGGGGAGTTACAGACGGTGATGAGCTGAGGACATGACCCAATAGCGTCCTGGGGGGGGACACAGGCCAGGGGACAGGTGAGGAGAGGTTCTGATGGTGATGAGCAGAGGACAGGGTCTGATGGTGTCCTGGGGGTGGGGACAGGAGGCCAGGGCACAGGTGGGGGGGAGTTACAGACGGTGATGAGCTGAGGACATGACCCGATGGCGTCCTGGGGGGGGGGGACACAGGCCAGGGGACAGGTGAGGAGAGGTTCTGATGGTGATAAGCAGAGGACAGGGTCTGATGGTGTCCTGGGACAGGAGGCCAGGGCACAGGTGGGGGGGAGTTACAGACGGTGATGAGCACAGGACATGACCTGATGGCGTCCTGGGTTGGGGAGGCCAGGGCGCAGGTTGGGGAGGCTCAGATGAGGCAGGTGGTGGGGCTGCACTGGGTGGACGTGACCAGTAGTGAGGTCTGTGCAGATGTTGGAGAGCAATGCTCCCAAGAAATGGGGGCGGGGGGACACACGGGAAACTGGCTAGAAGCTCACAGGCTTAGAGCTAATGTGGGACATCTGGAGTAAACCAGGAGGAGGCTCATCAGTTAGCTCATGGGTGTTCGTACTGAGGAGTGCTGACAGGGTCCGGGCTGAGATGGGGACACACGGGGTGAGGGAGCAAGGTGGCCGGGCACTGAACGGGAGCCGGCCCACCGTCTGGGCAGACAGGGAACTGTGGGAACACGTGGTATGACCGTGGCAGAACCACAAGCCATCCCAGGAAGTCAGCACGCTGGTCAGCGGGCTGTGGGGACAAGAGGGGTCAGCGGGCTGTGCGGTAAGAGGGGGCAGCTGACAAGGATGGAAGAGGGCAGGAGGCTGCGGGCTGGAAACCAGAAGGTCCTGGAGGACCACCTCTGGAGGCAGTTCGGGGCTGGGGAGGGAGATAACGTGGGTCTGTCGGGACAGCATCAGAGCAGGGAGACCGTCAGGCCTCCAGGGACTGGGGGTGTGAGGACAGGACACGCCAGCATCCCCTTCTGCCAACAGGGAGCTGGGCCACCGCGTCCACAGGGGCATCAGAGGGCGGAACTACATTCACCCTCCAGTGCACATGAGCACATCAGTTTCTCAGTGTGCAGACAGTGTATGAACTAATTCATTAAATGACTATTTCAGAGACTATTTTATTTTTTTAAATATAATTTATTGTCAAATTGGCTTCCATACAACAGCCAGCGCTCATCCCAACAGGTGCCCTCCTCAATGCCCATCACCCACTTTCCCCTCTCCCCCGCCCCAATCAACGCTCAGTTTGTTCTCTTTATCCAAGAGTCTCATGGTTTGCCTCCCTCCCTCTCTGTTTGTAACTATTTTTCCCCCTTCCCCTCCCCCATGGTCTTCTGTTAAGTTTCTCAGGATCCACATAAGATGGAAAACACATGGTATCTGTCTTTCTCTGACTGATTTATTTCACTCAGCTTAATACCTTCTGGTTCCATCCACATTGCTGCAAATGGCGGGATTTCATTCTTTCTCATTGCCAAGTAGTATTCCATTGTATATACAAACCACACCTTCTTTATCCGTTTGTCAGTTGACGGACGTTTAGGCTCTTTCCATAATTTGTCTATGGTTGAAAGTGCTGCTATAAACATTGGGATGCAAGTGCCCCTATGCATCAGCACTCCTGGATCCCTTGGGTAAACTCCTAGCAGTGCTATGGCTGCGTGGTAGGTTAGTTCTATTTTTAATTCAAAGGCTATTTTAAAGTTATCAAGTGGAAGAAGGCGCAGACCCGGATTGGAGTCCCTAGGACACCACCTTTGTGGCTTCAGGCAACCTTGTAAAATCGCTGTACAGCTTTAATTTAAAGTGCAGGCGATACCACCTAAATTACAGACCGTGATCAAGATTTACCTGTGATGTTATTACTCAATTATAAATCACTTACTCAATTATAAATGTATGATACATGTTAGATGGAAAACTGAATCTGAAACCACAAGGTCATCGTTTAGAAAAATATGCAAATGTAAGATAACATCACTCATATTTTGAAAAACATGAACAGAAGTAGGAAATAATTTACAGCCTTAACGAGAGACTTTGGGAGCAATCACTCCGACTAAGTTTACATGTAGTAAAATGCACGGATTGCAAGCGAGCACCCTGATGCATCCCACACGGGAACACGCTCCGAGAGTTCCCTGCCTCTGTCCCAGCCCGCCGAGGGCCACGACTGCGCTAGCGACCCTCTCCGTGGTTTCTTCTCACCTTTGTGCTGAACTTCATTCGTTTGGAGTCACGCAGTATTTAGTCTTTTGCATCTGGTTTATTTTATTCAGCGTCATGTTTTCGGGATTTATCCATGCTGTTGTACATACGAGCACCCCATTTTCTATTGCTGCATCTTATTACCTTATAGGTCAATATCATAACTTTAAAATACTTTCTCTTCTGGACAGATTTGTCCAGGTTTGTCGAATATGAAAACAGCTACAGATGTTACTACCCTCATCTTTCCAGGGTGATTATGCATCCTCATTTATTTTCGGTGTATGCCCGGAAGTGTAATCGCTGTGCCACTGGACATGTGTGCAGTCCAACGTCATAAGAAGTTGCGAAACTTCCTTAAAATACAGTTGTGCAGTGTTGCACTCCCATCGCAAATGCTGGGACTTCCTTGGGTGCCCTCCTTAGCAGGCAGCGGCAGCTTGTCGAAGCTTCTCTCCTTGCTTTCCTGATGATCCCCTGGGTTCAGCACATTTTCTTACTCTCATTACCCACCTGGCTCTCTTCTTTCGTGAATGGAAAGTACGGATCTTTAACCGAAACTTTAATCTGCTGGTTATCTTTTCCATACAGGGGTGTAGGATTTCTTTCTTCTGGATGAAATCATTTTGTTAGATAGACATCATGGGAGATGTGTTCTCTCACTCTGACATGCCTATTCGCTCTGGTTTTATTGTGGTGGCAACACTTGAGATCAACCTCCTTAACAGAAGTTGTAGGTGCACAAGCCTCTCATGCTGACAGCCTGCCTGACTTGCACACCTGCCCAACTGGCGGCCCCCAGATCCCTCCCCCAGTCCCTGGTGACCACTGTTCTGCCGCGGTCTCTGTAAGCCTGCTATTTTAGATTCCTCGCACAAGTGGATTTGGGTAGTAGTTGTCCCTCTGTGACTGGCTCATCTCACTCAGAATCATGTCTTGGATGTAGTTGCAAACGGCAGGATTTCCTCCTTACTCACGACTCTAGTGACTCCAACAGACATTGTATTATTATACTGTACCTGCTTTACACTTGGGGAAAATTATAGGCTATTAAATTTTTCCTACTTTATTTTCTTAGAAAACTCACAGTGGAGTAAATGTTCTTCAAGGCCACATTTTACTACATTGCATTTCTTGGAAAAAAAACCCACAACAACCCTAATTGCTAAGTATTTGATGATTGAAAACACAGTTTCCTGTTATTTAATTAGAGAAAGTAGATGCATGCAGACTGAGAAGTAGAAATTTTAGCACTGTCCTAGATACTTTCCCCAAATAACGTCAGGCGCGAAAGCAAGTGGTGTTTACATATCTCTTTGTAATAGGCCGTATTTTAAATGCAGAAGTCTATGAAGTGTTTTCTGAAGGAGGCTGTTTTAGCATTGTACGAGCCTCCTGGGGTGTCTCCATCATCTGCTTGGTTCTCCCCATACCCAGACATTAGCCAGCTTCTGTAAGGGACCCTGTGGCATCTGCTCACCTGACCCCACCTGTGTCCATTACGTCTTTGTTTTTATTGTTCCATATCTGCCTCCCCTGTCAAGTGAGATTTTAAGCCTCAGAGTCAGGATTATGTCTCAGCTGTTTTGTAAACTCCACAATTTATAGCATAGGGTCAGACACGAGAAAAATAAAACATTTATGACTGAGGTACTTACTTCCATCCTGTGGGAAAGTCCTTTCATGCTGTAAGACATCAGAGGAGAATCTGACAAATGCATTAAAAAAAATATATATATGGCTGAATAAATGTCAAGATTTGATCAATTAAACTGGCTGCTCTCTTCATCTGAAGTAGAGAGAGACTGGAGATGTGTTCCAACTCCCCCTCCCCACTCAGTGCCCTGGAGTGGCCTCTGTGTCCCCAGCAGAAAGATGATGGGTAGGAAGATGGCATCTTGCTTATGACCATCATTTAATGGTTCCAAATGAACTTGGAAGCCAAGGCAATGCCAAGGAGATTTTTCCTCTGTTTATTTACTTACAATGGCTTTATTGAGTTTTCTAAAATCATACCACATCCCTGTGCATCAAATAAGCGGTTGCACAGAGACAAGCTGGTCAACGTACAATGCTTTTCTCCTTCCAAATTTTATGCAGCGCTAGCATCCTCATTATTCAAATCTTAGAATAAATACTTATGTACAATGTAAGTCTTCAGAGAACCCCTTTTTAATGTATTTTTCTAAATTTTTTTTTTTAACGTTTATTTATTTTGGGGACAGAGAGAGACAGAGCATGAACGGGGGAGGGGCAGAGAGAGAGGGAGACACAGAATCGGAAATAGGCTCCAGGCTCTGAGCCATCAGCCCAGAGCCCAACGCGGGGCTCGAACTCACGGACCGCGAGATCGTGACCTGGCTGAAGTCGGACGCTTAACCGACTGCGCCACCCAGGCGCCCCTTAATGTATTTTTAAAAGATCCTATATTAAAATAATTGTATATGTAACTAACAAATATTAACGAGTATTTATATCTGAGGCTCATCAGGGAAAGATATATGCTAATATGATGAAAGCTAACATATAACAGCAATGCTATTAACCGTATAGATCTATTTGCGGAGAAATACCAGCATAATAAACCGAAGCTTCCAATCCATGAACATGGAATGACTTTCCATCGATGTAGATCTTAATTTCTCTTAGTGATGTGCCTTAGTTTCCAGCATACACATCTTACACTTATTTTGCTACATTTTTTTTAACATTTATTTATTTTTGAGACAGAGAGAGAGAGAGCATGAACAGGGGAGGATCAGAGAAAGAGGGAGACACAGAATCTGAAACAGGCTCCAGGTTCTGATCTGTCAGCACAGAGCCCGACGCGGGGCTCGAACCCACAGACCGCGAGATCATGACCTGAGCCGAAGTCGGACGCTTAACTGACTGAGCCACCCAGGCGCCCCTTTGCTACATTTGTTTTTAAATATTTTTGCTTTATAGCTTTGCGAATAGAATTATTTTCTTTTTTTTTTTTTAATTTTTTTTTCAACGTTTATTTATTTTTGGGACAGAGAGAGACAGAGCATGAACGGGCGAGGGGCAGAGAGAGAGGGAGACACAGAATCGGAAACAGGCTCCAGGCTCTGAGCCATCAGCCCAGAGCCCGACGCGGGGCTCGAACTCACAGACCGTGAGATCGTGACCTGGTTGAAGTCGGACGCTTAACCGACTGCGCCACCCAGGCGCCCCTAGAATTATTTTCTTAATTTCATTTTTGGATTTTTCCCTAGCACATATAAATACAACTGGCTTTTGTATATTAAGCTCACATTTTGAAAATTTACTAATATTTTTTGTGGATTCCTTTGGGTTTTCTACATAGATAACAATATCATCTATGAATAAAGACAGTTTTACTTCTTGCTTCTCAGTCTTTATGCTTCTATGATTGTTCTTTCTCATTGAACTGACTGGAACCACCAGGACAATACTGAATATAATCAACAAAAACAAGGCACATCCTTGGCTTGTTACCTATGGGGGGAAGGTGGATATTCAGTCTTTTACCACTAGATATATCATCAGATGTAGAGTTTTTGTTAATGACCCTTATCAGTTTAAGCTCTACTCTATTTCTTGTTTTTTGAGTTTTCTTTTTTTTAATAACGAATGGCTTTTAGAACGCTTTTTCTGCAACTATTGAGGTGACCGTGTGGTTTTAGTTCTTTACCTACAATATGGTATATATATTACATTGATTATTTTTTGAATACTAAAATAATATTGTATCCCTGGGAAAATTTCCACTTCCCCATGTGTATCATCATTCTCACATGTTGTAGAATTTAGTGTGCTAACATTCTATTGAGAATTTCGTGTCTATATTCCTGAAATATATTGTCCACAGAGTATCTTACTTTTCTTTTTACTTTTTTTTTGAGATTTCATTGTTTGGCTTTTGTATCAGGATAATACAGGCCTCATAAATAAGTTGGGAAGTTTCTCTATTTAAAAATTCATGAAGGATTGGTATCATACTTCAATTTTATATTTGAAATAATTTACCAATGAAGCCATGTGGTCCTGATGATTCCTTTAAAAAAGATTCTTAATCACTACAAGCAAAGCTCATTTCATTGTGCTTCGCTGTATCGTGTTTTTCAGATAAACTGCATTTTTTACAAACTGAATGTCTGTACAAGTAAGTCTGTTGGTGCCATTTTCCAACAGCATTTGCTCACTTTGTGACTCTGTCAACATTTTAGTTATTCTCCCACTATTTCAAACTTTTAAATTATGATTATATTTGCTATAGTGATCTATGATCTATGCTCTTTGATGTTACTATTGTAACTGCCACGAATAGTGCCCACGTAGGATGGGGAACTTACTTGATAAGTGTGTGTGGGTTCTGACTTCCCCACTAACCAGCCGTTCCCCCGCCTCCCTCTCCTCAGGCCTCTCGATTCCCTGAGACACAACAATACTGAAATCAGGACAGTTAATGCTCCTACAGTAATGGCCACTCGGTGTTCAAGTGACAGGAAGAGTCATGGGTCTGTCACGAATCACAAACTAGGAAGGAGTCAGCTCAGAGAGGAAGGTGTGTCCAAAGCTGAGACAGGCTGGGAGCGAGGCCAAGGGATGCACCAAACATCAGCCAAGTGGAGGACGCAGAGGACAAGCTCCTGAAGCAAAGGACAGGTGCTTCCCCAGTGAGCACAAGGATGATAAGGAAGCCACACAGCCTACTGCTGATCTGGAGAAAGGTTGTGTGGTCTGGACTTATGATCGAACCGGCCCCGACGTGCCTTCAGGCAAAGCCTAACCCGGAGCAAGGCCCTGCCTCTTCACTTCTGTGCAGGCTGAGAGCTGAGGAGACTGCAGAAGAGAAGTCTGAAGTGAGCAGAGGTTGGATCGTGACCTTTAAGGAGGGAAGCCGCCTCCATGACATACAGGCCCCAGGCAAAGCCACGGGTGCTGATGTAGAAGCTGTAGGAAGTCATCCAGAAGATCCAGCTGAGAGAGTGAGTGAAGGTGGCCACACCGAACAAGACTTTCAGTGTGGATGAAACAGCCTCCTGTTGGGAGAAGATGCCATCCAGGACTGTCATAGCTGGAGAGGAGAAGTCTGTGCCTGGCTTCAAGGGACAGGCTGATGCTCTCGTTAGGGGCCGATGCAGCTGGCGATGTGAAGTTGAAGCCAGTGCTCATGTACCAGTCCAGAAATCCTAGAGCCCCTAAGGATCCTGCTAAATCCCCTCTGCCTGGGCTCTATCGACGGAGCAGCAAAGCCTGGATGACAGCACATCTGTTCACAACATGGTTGACTGAGTGTTCAGAGCTCTCTGTTGAGACCTGATGCTCAGTTCAAATACAGCTGCTCACTGACAATGCACCTGATCACCTACAAGCTCTGATGAGAATGCACAATGAATTTTTTTTTCAAGCCTGCTAACAAAGTGTCCCTTCTGCAGCCCATAGATCAAGGGGTCATTTCAATGTTCAAGTCCTATTATTTCAGAAGTACATTTCATAAAGCTACGGCCACCATTGATAGTGATTCCTCTGGGGATCTGGGTAAAGAAAATGCAAAACCTTCTGGAAAGGATTCACCATTCCACATGCCATTAAGAACACCCATGATTCATGGGAAGAGGCCAACACATCAACACTGACAGGGATTTGGAAGAAGTTGTTTCCAACCCTCGTGCAGGACTGTGAGGGTATCAGGACATGGGTGAGGAAGTAACCACAGAGGTGGTGGAACGGCAAGAGAACTGGACTCAGAAGTGGGAGCCTGAAGATGGGACCGAATAGCCACATCTTATGATAAAACTTTAACGGAATGAGGAGTTGCTTCCTACGGATGAGCAAAGAAATGGTTTCTTGAGATGGAATCTACTCCTAGTGAAGATGCCATGAAGACTGTTGAAATGACAACACGGGATTGGGAATATCACATAAACTCAGTTGATAAAGCAGCAGCAGAGTTTCAGAGGATGGACTCCAATTTTTATAGAAGTCCCACTGTGGGTAAATTTCTGTCAAACAGCATCACATGCTACAGAGAAAGAAAAGTCAATAGATGCAGCAAACTTCACTGTTTTCTTATTTTAAGAACTTGCCACAGGCACGCCACCCCAGCAATCAGCAACGACCAACACTGAGGCAGGACCATCCACCAGCAGATAGCTGAAAGCTCAGATGATGTTTAGCATTGTTTAGCAATAAAGTATTTTTAAATTGAAATATGTACATTACTTTTAGGCATAAAACACTTAATAGATTATGTTACAGTGCAAGCATAATTTTTATATTCAATGGGAAACCAAAAAATTCATTTGACTTACTTTACTGTGCTATTTGCTTTATTGTGATGGTCTGGAATGAATCCCACAATATCTCTGAGGTATGCATGTACATGTACTCTTTCATTTCATTAACCTTCCCATGAGTCTACAGTGCCCCCTCAGCAGGTCATACACAATTTTGTCCATCCATCCTGAGCAAAGCTATAGTTCATTCATTTTATTCAACGTAATAATTTCTTGAAATAGTCACTGGGCTCCTGCCAACCTATGTAATCCTTAGAGCTCCAAGTAGTATTGCTTTATTATTTTCTCTCTACCTTTGTAAATGCTCTTGACTTTATGTCAATTTCCTTTCTCTGCTGCAACCTGTATACTCTTACTATTTTCTTCAAAGCATTCTTTCCTCAAGAAAGTCATTCCCAATTTATCAGTATCAGAGTTAGATCTTTAAAGAAACGTATTTTTTAATTTCATTTTCTTCTATCAACTGAAGACTCTATTAACATTTTAACTACATAGAGAATACTCAATACTGGTGACTAAGTGATTTCTAGTAGAAATAGCTTAGCATCTTTATAAGTAAATGGCATCCACAAAGGTTTTGTTCTCCTTAGTGACTGCAATTGCCTTTAGAAAATATTTCATTATTGATTAACAATCCTAAATGCTTTCCAATAGCTAACTGAAGAAACAGGCCATTGAACTTTGAGAAGTTCACAGGATTATTCTGCTTTTAGGGGAGGTGAGTAGCCATGAAGAGACTATTTCTCATCTATCATAGCAATCAGAGTTGATCTCAGAATTAACAGGGGGGGATTTTGCTTTTCTAGATCTTAGTCTCATTTTTCATTACCTGAAAGTTCATTCTTTGCAAATGACTTGGCATTAATTGCAATTGTGAGAAATAACAACAAATAAAATACGGCCTCAGTGACTTACATAGTATTCAATACCTTCTGTAGGTTGCTGACAATAAGATTTTATCTCAGGTACTGTTATATAAACTACTGTTTTTGGTTCTTTGTTTATGTTTCCCAACTGATAGGTAATTCTCATAATTCATTTCCATTGTTAAAAGTAGGGAAAAATCTCAGATCATTCATTGTTCTTGATAATAAGTAGTCAAGAAATTTGTATGTCTCAGGAGAATATATATGAATACAAGTACAGATATTTTACGTGTTCATATATTAATGAAACATTTTCAAAACTCTCAAATCTTTAGAATATACTCTTCCTGATTCATCTCATGCTTTATACAGAGCAAGGTAATCAATATCAAGACCATTTAACACAACTCTATTTTAAATATGTAAGTCTAAAAGGAAGGGCTGGTGACTTTTTGTTGGTACATCACTTATAATTTATAATTAAATAATCTCTACATAAAAAAACAAATCACTTTACCTTTCCATCATTAAATGTTTCTGATGCAGCAGTGACTATTTTTTTTTTAATTTTTTTTTCAACGTTTATTTATTTTTGGGACAGAGAGAGACAGAGCATGAACGGGGGAGGGGCAGAGAGAGAGGGAGACAGAATCAGAAACAGGCTCCAGGCTCTGAGCCATCAGCCCAGAGCCCGACGCGGGGCTCGAACTCACAGAGCGCGAGATCGTGACCTGGCTGAAGTCGGACGCTTAACGGACTGCGCCACCCAGGCGCCCCAGCAGTGACTATTTTAGAGATAAGTGTGAGACATTGTAAGTAAGTCTGTTAAAACCCTTCTACTGTCACCTGAACACATAATGAAAAACTGAAATCATTTATAAAAGAGGCAGGAATATAGGGATACAGGATGGTGGGCCTTTGAGGAATTTTAGTTACTATCTAGCTGCAGGTTTGTGCACTCCTATTTCCCTGCAAGATGATCCAGTAGGGCAGACTGTCATTTCTATATCTCTTATCTCATTTAAAAGTATCTATGTTTGTATATTTTTATGTACAAAATATATCAGTACGGTTGCATATGTATAAATTTGGGAATAAACAAATACTCTCTTCGATCAAAAATTACATTACCAGTATGAATCAGTATGAGTAAAACACAATTTAGGAAACAAAATTCCTGACTCTTCAAACTATTTCCTAGTCACTAATGTTAGTGATAATTATTTAAATTCCCTTCCACTGACTAGCATCATGCCAGCAGAGGAATGATGACCTCACATTCCAATAAGGCACTCACCATCTATGGTCCAGATATTGTGCCATGAGCTCTGGCGGACGGTTGGTCATTACAATAGGCAAATGAAGCACAGGATTGCAAGGCCAGTATTTGAGATAAGCAAGGTCCTGGGCATTATGGGGGTGTCCCCACAAGCAGCTGGGACAATGTTGAAACGTAAGTCTTGGGGCACCTGGGTGGCTCAGTTGGCCGAGCATCTGACTTCAGCTCAGGTCATGATCTCACAGCTCCTGAGTTCGAGCCCCGCGTCAGGCTCTGTGCTGGCACCTTGGAGCCTGGAGCTGCTTCAGATTCTGTGTCTCCCTCTCTCTCTGCCCCTAACCCCCTCGCACTCTGTCTTTGTCTCTCTCCAAAATAAAGAAACTTTAAAAAAAAAAATTAAAAAAGAAAAGAAAAGAAATGAAAGTCTTACACTGGCTTGAGCTCAAGACCTTAAACAGCTGGTTGCGTGGCCTTCATTCCAAAGCTCTGTATTGGCCAGAAGTCATATAACAGACAGGAAATTCTTACATTTATTACTTTCTACCTTCCCCCCCAGAAGGGCTATTAATAGTCCTATGAGAAAAAGGTAAAAATCTTTTCTACTTGAGATAAGGCAAATATAGAGTGTGAAAGAAGGTATTTCACCAATATAAACATATTTAGCTAGGAAACTGAGAAGGGTAATTATGTAAATAAGTCTATTAACCTTTGGTGAAAATGTAGGACTTTAAATGGGTTCCTGATAAGGACAGGAAAAAAGTAGATTTTGATTTTAAAAACTTCCTTGAGCAGAATACATTCTGATTCCATTGTAATATCAGGATTCTGTGCAGTTATAATTAACCCCATGTGGTTTTAGAATTCTGAGCCATCAACACACATAAATAGCATTTTGAACAATACATCAATCCCTGAATACCTGAAAATCAGAGATTCTACTCTTGTATTTTTCCAATATTGTCAAATCGTGCCCCTATCTTTTAATATGTTCCTCATTCTCAAAACACGCAGGCAGTAACTGGAAAAGAACTGCCTGGCTTACTACAGTTCTCATGGCTTTCATCCCAAAGTGCTTGACCTCGCTCCTTGTACGCCATTTGCTGTCACCTGTCCCTGTTCTGCATTGTGTTTTGCCTCATACGTCATCTCCCTAACTTTGTTTTATCTAATCCCTAAGACCGGCATCAGCGTTCCTCTTTTCTGGGCCACGTACTGGACTCTCCCATTGAGTCTGCGGCCTGCAAAGTCTGTTTGCTTTGGACAGACTTCTGGCTCCTCCCACCTGCTGGAGGTCCTCTGAGTCGAGACTCCAACCAAAAAAAACATAAATGGCCCATTTGGCGTGGGAGGCTGTGAGAAACAGTAGAGAAAATCCAACGGACAATCGTGTCACTTCTCTTCAACGCGTCAGCTCCTTCTTCGGCCCGCTTACCATCACTTTCCTCTCCTCCCTGTAGGCTGACATTCGCACGCAGGAGGCAAATTCAAAATGACATGTGTTTACACTCGAGAATTTAAAAAGGAAAGGAAAGGAAAGGAGACTGAAAGCAAAAAATGGCGATATGAGCTGGTGAGCTGGCACACAGAATCCTTATGGAGCCTGACACCTTTTTTAGTTGTTTTGTTTTTTATAATGAGAACGGAGTAGAGGAGGCACGAGAGATGCCGGTAACTGATTCCACTGGGTGACTATGCGTGAGCCCTTGACCGCAGGCGGATGGCCGGTGGCTTGTGTTGCGGATGACACAGTCACTCCTTGCACGACCCTCGGGGCCCTGTCCCCCCAAATGTTCACCAGTTGCCACTTGAGTCTATTAAGGGCAGACCGTGTCGTGAACGCTTCTCCCGGCTGCACACTCCAATTGCACTCCACAAGAACAAGACGAATCTCTGCTGGAGGATGTGCAACGGCTCCTGAATGACCGAGGGCTGGGCTCTGCCCCACCTCACCGCCTTCTGTTGTCATGGTCCCAAATTAAGCGCTTTCCGAATCAAAGCATCCACAACAATCTTTTATTCATTGTCATTTAACTGCAAGTGTCACTGTGCACATCTCTTGAGCCCTGTCCTTCATGACGGAAGAAAAAACTGAATATAAATGCTTGGAAAACACCACCTGCTCAGTACTTAATACACAGGAAAAACACAGCTGTACCGTTTGAAAAAAAAAATCCATTCGCTTAAGCGCAGCATGTGACTTCTATCACCAACCATGAAATGTGTGAGCTACTGAGGGTGTGAAATAAAATACCGCAGGGCCGATACCTGTCTTCGCTTTGGGAATTTCCAGCTAACGATGATGTGGCCACTGTCGGCCTCTCTAGACCCAACACTTACTGTCTGCAGCATGGTAATAACAGTTGTTACAAGGGAAAATAATAAGTCATCAGTACAGTACATCGGAGGGCCCAAAAGGTGGCCTGTCAAGCGCTCAGCTGTGGCTGACAGCTGCCCTGATGTAAAGAATGATGGAAAAGATGGTTTTCAGCAGGCTTTTATTGATGATTTTCACTTATATAACTCTAGGAGCAGAAGGGAAGATCGCGGCCCCCGCTGTCTCATGCCTGTGCTACTGAACGAACACAATCGAGGGAGACGAAGAGGCAGCGGACGGCAAAGGGTCGGGAGAATCACTAGCGAAACAATGTTTTGCTCTTGTGTTCCCTATCATTTAGCATCCTGCCAGAAACATAAAGGGTTTCTCTTGCCAGAAATTTCTCACTTTCGGTCCATTTGTTCCATTCGCTAGGATTCTTTTTCTTCTAGTTGGAGAAGTGATATCTAGGAAGATCCCCTTTGTGTGAATAACAATTTTTAGTTCGATTAGAACACGGGATAGAACATTTGACTTTCCTGTCAAAAATATTTACATGATGAACTTTGAGAGTACGCAGGTTCGGTATTTTAAGGGAACAGAATGCCAGATTCTATCAAGCCTTAAACCACAAGTGAAACAGAATGGCGGTTCGCTTCCAGACATTCGAATATTTGCATCATGGTCCCCTCCTGCATCTGTGGGAGCTGGGCTCCAAGAGCCGGGTCAGGGTAAATGTTCTAGGCACTAGTTTTAGGACGGAGGCGGTGTAACTCCATTCCCAGGAGCTGAGCCCGGCCCCAGAGGTGATGTAGAAAGCCGAGCCTGAAAATAACAGTGAGAGCGAGGACCAGAATGCAGGGAATACTTATTATACGTCAGACACTGCACGAAGCATCCCAGGCACCACATACTCGAAATCTCCGTAGCAATTTTGTACGGTGGACTGTTGGGCCGTCACCACTTTGCAAACAGGAAGGCTGACTCAACGGGGGTTAAATACCTTGTTCAAATAAAGGCGGGCTGTGAACGCAGTGAGCTGTGCCCTGAGGACAAAAGCTGCCAGCACTGCACTGGACTAGACGAGAAGACCCTAGGAAAAAAGGGAATCCCTCACCCGGTATCTCGCCTCCCGCCTTCAGCCCTTTGCACCTCCCATCTGCTAAACGCCAAAGCAGATACTGCGACAGAAGATAACCGTCTGAATAGCCTGGGCAGAAAAGTGCAAGCCGAGCAACAGGCGAGAGCATCCCATCTGAGATCACGGGCTCCAGTCGCGCACAGGTGTAGAAGGGACAATAGGGAAGGTGCTGGAAGGTGGCGTCCCAGAGATCACATACCGCTCCAGTGGCCTTGCAGGAGTGCAGGGAGCTCACAGGAGGGACGCCCGGTGCTTTCCCACAGTTGTGGACCAAACTGCTGATGATGGCTGGCATGCTAGATGGAAGAAACTGCTTAAAATATGTTTATTCCACTCAGGAGAATAGAGGGGAAGTGGAGCTCAGAAGAAGTTGGTGAAATAAAGTCAGTGAGGACAGAAACGCAGAGTGCTGTTGAGAACGCTCAGGGTATCTCTAGCGATTGTGCCGTTTTGGTCACTTCTTAGCAAATACAGTTTTCCGGAAAGTTAAAAGAAAAACTTAACATGACGGATGCAGGACCTAATCAGAATCCTCAGATATTTCCAGATACATAAAGATTACTTGCAGACACGGCTGGCTGGGGTAGGAGGCCCACGAGTAGTGTTCTGCACTGTATTCTGGCCGCACAGCTCCGAGCACAGGCAAGATGGCCCAGGACGGTGAAGGAAGTCCTCCGACATGTGTGAAATACTCATGATGTAAGCGGAGGAAACTCGGGAGCTCTGGGGGGGACAGGAATGCGATGGCTCCAAAACTACCAAGTTTCCTCCCTGTTACTTTAAGAGACGGAACTGGGGCACCTGGGTGGCTCAGTCAGTTAAGCTTCTGACTTCGGCTCAGGTCATGATCTCACAGTTCATGGGTTCGAGCCCCGCATCGGGCTGTGCTGACAGCTCAGAGCCTGGAGCCTGCTTTGGATTCTGTGTCTCCCTCTCTCTCCGTCCCTCCCCTGCTCATGCTCTGTCTCTCTCTCAAAATAAATAAACATTAAAAAATTAAAAAAAAAGAGATGGAACAAAGATTCATAATTTTGGTAGGCACAATAATTCTGTTTTTAGAGAATGTGGAAGCATTTGCCAAAGAAAGAATAATTCCATCCATATTTTTTTCCAGCATCAGCAATCACCTCTTTGTGGTGTTATAAAGAGAATTCAAGTATCAAACAGAAAGCTGAATTTGCACAGATGACCAACTGCTACTCTGTAGGCTGACAAGATATTTGCTTGCTACAAAGTCATCACTGCATTTTTAAATAATCGAATTAGTTACCAAAATTTAAAACTGGAGTATTTCACACACCATCTTATTTTCTGATATCCTTGAAAAATCAGAATATCTACTCATATCCTTCCTAGACAGCCATGAATTTTAGTAGCTGCTGCTGTGGTTAGATGGGACATTGTCTCCAACTATCTTCAATGCCCAGCATTTGATAGTGTCCATGATCGTGATGTGACATTTATCATTTATTGTCATGTGTCACACACACGCGCGTCCACACACACACAACAAAACATCCTTTTTGACTCAGCTTTCTTCACCTTTCCTTCCTTCCTTCCTTCCTTCCTTCCTTCCTTCCTTCCTTCCTTCCTTCCTTCCCTCCTTCCTTCCTTCCGTCTTTCCCTCCCTTCCTCCCTGCCTCCTTCCTTTCTTTCCTTCCCTTCCTCCCTCATTCCCCCTTTCCCTTCCTCTCTTTCTCTGTTTTTTTAACTCTTTCTCTCTGATTTGAGACTAGAACTCATGAAGCTCAAACAGTGCATTTAATTTCTATCACATCTAGGAAAACAATGCTACATTATTAAGGAAGAATGAAGCGAATATGGGTTTTGTCCCAAAACCCAGGGCAGAGTGACAGATTTGAAAACAAAATCCTTGACTCTTGACTCATGGGTCTAGTGCTAGTAAGAAGTGTAATTAATTAATCTGATTAATCTATGTTAATGATTTAAGTAAACTGCTAAAGGGTCAAATATTATGTATGTGACAGACCTCGTGCAGCTTTGATATGGGAAAGGAGAAATAAATGGAGTCACTTATGTCAGGGGGGTTTCAAACGGATGGCAGCACCACAGGAACCCCCACAACTCATGGCAGTAAAGGTCTGGCATAGCAAAGCCTCAGGGGCCAGTCGTGCTCAGTCAGGACACTTTTCTGCCACCAACGCCATCAAAACTCTTTGTAAGCATCTCACACCAGCAACCCCTTTTGTCCTTAACCCTCCTTGACTTTTGCTCCCTAGTGGGGTACAACCTGGGTGCCGCCCAAATCTGCCTTCCCCAAATTGTAATTCTTTGATCCCACGGAAAGGCTTCTGCCTACTCACTGCCTCCTGACGATTTTAAGTTGACAGAAGTGTAATCAAATGATTCCACTTTTCAGTTTCAAGTAACAAAGTGTTTTGATGGCAGGTGTTAGATCTTCTATGGGAGGAAGGTGCCCCGTAAATCTAAGTAAAACTTTGAACTGTAAAATAAGATGGACTAAACCATACATCTCTTTTGGTAGTAAGTGTCATGAGTGTTTATAAAGTATAAATTAGGGGCGCCTGGGTGGCGCAGTCGGTTAAGCGTCCGACTTCAGCCAGGTCACGATCTCGCGGTCCAGGAGTTCGAGCCCCGCGTCAGGCTCTGGGCTGATGGCTCAGAGCCTGGAGCCTGTTTCCGATTCTGTGTCTCCCTCTCTCTCTGCCCCTCCCCCGTTCATGCTCTGTCTTTCTCTGTCCCAAAAATAAATAAACGTTGAAAAAAAATTAAAAAAAAAAATAATAAAGTATAAATTAAAAACAGCTCTATCAGAGTACACCACTTACTTTTTGTAAAGGGAACAAGAAGGAAAGATTCAGTATGAATCAAGCCCTTACGACACCCTGATTATTGCTCTAGGATTTTTATTTTTTTTTTTACGTTTATTTATTTTTGAGACAGAGAGAGACAGACCATGAATGGGGGAGGGTCAGAGAGACAGGGAGACACAGAATCTGAAACAGGCTCCAGGCTCTGAGCTGTCAGCACAGAGCCTGACGCGGGACTCGAACTCACAGACCACGAGATCATGTCCTGAGCCAAAGTCGGACGCCCAACCGACTGAGCCACCCAGGCGCCCCTGCTCTAGGATTTTTAGATTTATTACAACATTGATGCTCATGGGCGCCCTATGAATAGTGTACTTTTTGGTGGATTAACTTTCTAAATTCTAAATCTTCTAAATAAACTTTCTAAAATCAAAGATTAGTAAGATGTAGGCACACCCTTTCCAAACATATGAGTTCATTGCCAATAATATTATTCCTATACAACCATTTTTCTCAATTATTCTCAATGATTTCATGAGTGGAAGCAGTGGGATTACCCCTATTATGCCCAAAGGCGTGTATTTGTGCGTATGCATGTGTTTGTGTTTGCATATTCCTGTGCACATATTATGTGTGAGTTTGCGTGTGCTCTATGTGTATTTGTCCATGTGTGGGTACACACAGAAAAACTGTGCACATTTGTGTTTGTGTGTGTACATGTGTATACAGGCATGTGTTTGTGTGTTTGTGTTCACGAGCACATGTGTTTGTGTCTGCACCTGTGCACGTGTGCACACGTGTGTTTGTATGCATGTGTGTCTGTACATGTCCGTGTGTATGCGCACGTGTGCATGGTGGTGGAAGCGGAGGTGGTGATGTGGGAGGATGGGCTGAAAATATGAATAACAGCGACAATAATGGTGACCTGAAAGTAGGGTAGGAGTGGGGGCCCAGCAGCCCCGTCAGTGGGTACCCCAGTATGAGCCCTGCTTAGTGTCTCTACTCTTAACCTGGTCACCTGACTTAGAGTTCTGACTCAGGTGAACTCAGTCAGAAATTAGAAAGTATGTGGTGTCCGCTTTTCCCTAGAGATCTGAACGCTCCCTAGAAAGAAGAACTGAAATGGTACGTATTCTGAATGGGAAAATCTTTCAGAGTGATACAAATCTTGTATCTTTGGTCCAAGTTACCAACTTGCTTTTCCTTCTTAAAATAAAAGTGTCAAACATGGGAAACGATAAGCCATAAAAATCAAGTACAAATGAAAAACAGAGTTTTACAAAAGCCAGGTATGTGTGTGTGTGTGTGTGTGTGTGTGTGTGTGTGTGTAGTTGTAAGTCAATTTTAATGAACAAATTAACCAATTGAATAAAAAGGCCAGTGTGTGTTTATATGTGTGTGTGTGTCTTTGTGTGCTGGGGATTGATATTCAGTTTTTAGGGAACTTTCAAATAGAAAATAAAACAGTGTCATTACCTACATTACATAAAGAACCAGAGGAAAGACACTTAACTAACCTTGACAGAAACGTGGAGAATTAATGCAAAGAATTGTATTTAGAGGAGAAAACCCAAGTGCTTTACAGTCCTGCAAAAGTAATTAAGCGAAAGAAATTACCTTTCGAGCGGGGAAGGATTTAAAGTGTCACCATTAAAGTCAGAGATGATGCTTTGCTCCATTAGCAGAACACATCCGTAAGCACCGTTGTCCTGTGAGTCAGCGTCTACACTGTGTTTACATGGACATGAAGACTTCTGTACTGGACTTACTGCTGCTTACAAACGTCTCCGTTAATGATATTTCCCATTGTTCCTAGATGTCGATCCAAGTTGGACATGTAAGCAGCCTGAAGTAGAAATCTATCTTAAGAAGCAGATGGAGTCTTTTTGTCTTAGGTAATTATGTTTGCGTTGTAGGATTCCTAAGTTAAAAAGAGTTTCTCTACATACCAAATTACACTTTTGCTAATTTGATTGATTTTATTTTTATCTCCGTATCTATCTATGCACCTATGTATCTCTGTCTCTCCATCCATCCATCCATCCATTTATTTATCTATTCACTCATTTTATAATATCTTTATTTAGCGGGGTCACCTCGCTGGTTTGATTTATACTAACGTAGACTGATAGAAAATGAAACTTCAGACAAACTCTTGTCAGCATGAAGTCTTCTGAGGTCAGCAAAGAACGTACCGCAGACCCCATGTACTTAAATTGATAATTATACAAAATGTCAGTATCTAAAGAACACAATTCTTGGGAACAGACAGAATTTTTCATCTTGGATTCTGCCACTGACTGTGATTTGGGTTAAACAGAGTAGACTTGAGTTTCCTCATTTATAAAGTGGGAATAATAAAAAGACTAACTTTATCATATATTAATTGATGTAAATTGCTTCAAGTACTCGGAGTAGAGAGTTGACTGTCTTTGGATTGGGTAACTCAAACGGAAGCTTCATTTTTCAGGACTAAAACAAATTCAGTCATACTCACTTGACTACTGGAGATCAGCCCACTTAGCAGGTTTGCGAATGTGCCTGACAAGTCCCATACATTTCCTGCCATGTCAGCCACAGACAGAATGACACCCCGGTCAATGTCGACATTACTTACGTGCGGTCCCTCACACAATGTGACGTAAGCTCAGAAAAGAGACACTTCAGTTCCCCAAACAAAAAGATGTTTCCAAATGGGAAATGAACCCATCCATAATGTGAGCTCAGGAAGGAGTTCTGACCACCCTCAGTTTAGAATTACACATATTCCAGTACAAACCAGAAAACAGACTCAACTACAGAGGAGAAGCTGAGGGTTGATGGGGAGGATGGGGGGTGGGGGGAAACAGGTGATGGGGTGTTAAGGAGAGCACGTGCTATGAGAGCCCTGGGTGATGTATGGAAGTGCCGAATCACTAAATTCCACACCTAAAACTATATTACCCTGAACGCTAACTGAAATTTAATAAAAACTTGAAAAAGAAAAAAAAAAGAATTACATATATTCCACTTGTCAGGGTGACCAGCTGTGGCTTTATCAAGGAAGCTATGAGGCATCCACAGTGGCCATCTTTTACACTTACACATCCAAAAACTGCATCCATTTGCTTCATTTTAAATCATTCACTTTATGAAACATTATTTCAATGGATATTTTGCCATCCAATTAGGCTAGTTCTAACTATTTCCTTCCTTAGTTGTAAAGAAAAAAAAAAAAGGGAAAGAGAATACAAATTTTTCTGGTCTGGCAGTTATTTAGTTATTTTATATTTGTGATATTTATTTCTAGAAGTCACGAGAGGATCTTTCTCTTACAGAAATGATTATGAACCACATCTGATTTATAAAATTTTACATTTTATGTTCCCCCAAATCAGCTCTGTTGTGGAAACAGAAGAAGAGCATATATATTTGGTTGTAAATTTCTGATATTCAGAATCGTCACGACTTTAGCATTAATTTTTGTAGGAACTGGATTTGAACAAATCAAACTCTATAATAATTTTGATATTAATACTCTTTGAAAAGACTCACTGATTGAATGAGTCATCTTTGCTCACTGATTACGAAAAAAAGATAAAACAAAAAACCAAAATTGTTCCACAGTGTACTGCTATTTGTCTAATTTTAAGATTTTGTTTACAAGTACTATTTCTGAGAAAAAGCATTTCTCTGGGATTCATCTGTGTACACACGGCGGTAGAAAATCACGTTTAGAATACCTTTGTCTCTTCCCACGGGAGTTGTATAGCTAAATGAGAGCAGAGATGGAAGAGATACAGAAATTGCTTTCTGTAGTCTCTGTCATCCCTCTGTCATCTTTCTATGTGTGTATGACTATAGACTGTGCATCCTATGGTTCACCAGCACATTCTATGACAGATGACTGAACTCACATAAATTAGGTGTGAACTCTTCACATACACTACCTCATAAACACCACAAGCTAGACAATTTGGAGACTGGAACCCACAGAGCACAGATGTCAAAGCCAGTATATTCACTTTTTTACCTAAAACCACCTACACACTTTGATTCACGGGTGCTCGTTTGTCTTAAGAAGTAGGCTTCAGAAGAAGTGCTCCAGCAACCATGATTTGAGATTTAGAAGAAAATAAATATCACTAGTTCATGACTAGAAAAATCTATATGTGAACTTCATCACCCTCACCTGGCCTCTCCCACTTGGCAGGGAAATTTGTGCCGTTTCCTAAATGCGTAAGAGTAGGCAGAGGGAGCACGTCTGCTCCACCTTAGAGGAAAAAGAGAGGATATTGGGGGGCAGGCGCTGAACCGTCCGGGTGCAACTCATGCCCAGGGAAGGCGATGGAACCAGGCCCACGGCCACTCTACCACCCTCAGGACCGCCCACCTGAACAAAGGTAGGAAGGAGAAGAGATGTGAAGCAGAAAGTGACCGACAGCCCAGCACATGCAATGTATCTCTTGTGTGCGCACCGATACCTTACTCAGGGAGGGAACCTAGGGTTACGATAATACTGGAAGCCTGATGCTTTGCCTTGTTAGGTCCACTGGCTGTACAACAAGGCCTGCTTGTGGTACAAAGCTATATTTAAATAGGCTCAATGACTATTTAAAATAGAAGTTATCTTCCGGGAGAAACCATCTTTTTCAAATTCATAATAGACTTGCATTGGGGAAATTACTTTTGATTTTGGTGAGTAAATAGAACACTAAGGATCACTGAGGTGGGTAGTGGTGATGGGAGGCAACCATAAAAACTAGCTGACACGTGTCAGGGATAATGACATCAGATATACAGATGCTAGTGTCGATGAGATCAATCGTGCCTGTTAACTCCAAACAAAGTCAACAACAGCGATAAACACTTTTTTTTTTTAATTTTTTTTTTATAAATTTTTTTTTCAACGTTTATTTATTTTTTGGGACAGAGAGAGACAGAGCATGAACGGGGGAGGGGCAGAGAGAGAGAATGAGACACAGAATCGGAACCAGGCTCCAGGCTCTGAGCCATCAGCCCAGAGCCTGACGCGGGGCTCGAACCCACGGACCGCGAGATCGTGACCTGGCTGAAGTCGGACGCCCAACCGACTGCGCCACCCAGGCGCCCCGATAAACACTTTGATACAACCAGCAGCCATGAACCTGTGTTACCTATCTTATCTATCTACGTAACTATCTATCACCTATCTGTGTGTCTGTGTGCGCACGCGCGTGTGTGCGCGTGCATGTGTTTCAGAGTGGAATGAGCACTAGAGATTACATTCTTTCCTGAACAGGTATTTGAAAATGGCCTGCGACGTGCCAGATATTAAGCAAAGGCAATTGAGAAAAACGGTACTCAAAAACTACTCACGCCTTGAGGAAAACAGTTTCTAACGAGGGGCCTCAGACGAGTGGACAGTTACACTGTAGGTTTGGGGGTCAGGTAACAGGGTCAGGTACAGAACGGACCTGCAGGGGGCACACAGGAGTTAGGGGCCTCCTTAAACTCAGAGGGGATTCCCGCACCGCGAGCAGTCACATATGGCCCGCACTGTACTGAGGAAGAGACAACGCCTAATGCAGAGATTCTGTCATTGAAGAACGCAGAGCACACTGTTCACTACATAGCAAGTTCACGATCACCAGGCTGTGAGTAGGACTGGACGCCACCATGGATTCAATGCTCCTCTCACCAATTATGCTGCTTCTACTGAAATTTCTTTTTAGAGACAGTGGAGGTTAGCAGAAATGGAACATGTGTAATGTTAATTCTTCTCACTCATTTTTCCTTTTTGTGTATTTTTTTTTCAAAATTGCTAGGAGATATCTGTAATTAATAAAGACACAAAACAGAAAAGTAATCAAATTCACAGCTTACTATCAAAGAATAATGTCATAAAAATCCTTATGAAAGTCACTGATGATCTTAGGAGTGCCATCCACTGCAGTGAGAGCTATTTTGGGGATTCTTTGACAATTCGTTCCACCTTTGATAGGGATAAAGGAAATAATAGTATTTCTGAATGTGGTCCAACTAGCACAGAGTATTGCGTTCACTTTGCTCAATTCTGTACCTTGACATGATGTAATACAATCTAAAATAATACACTCATTCTGCATATATCATCACCGATTTCACAAACAAACACCTTAACCTCCATCTATGCTACTATAAAAAGGAGGCTCATTAATATGATTAAATCTAACTGCAGGCTTGGGCTGCCCGGGTTAATAAAGAGCAGGAAAATAAATTGGCCACTGGAGAACTTGGTGTGCTCAGCCGGGGGGCAGTAATGACATCACAGGCTCAGTCAGGTTCTGACTGACACTCAGGATGATGTGTGAGCACACAAGCTTGTCTGACACAAATCGGCATAGTCATACACCTAATATCCTACACAGATTTACAAGTCAGGTGTAAACCCAATCCCTTTGTTAGAGAGAGGGATGTTTCTATGCAACTATCTGGGTGAGCTGAGGACAGCTTTGGCCCTGAGGCCAGCACACCTGGGGGCATCTCTAAGATTCACTGGCTTGCTGGGCTGGAGCAGTTCTGGAATATTCTGAATTTCAGCGTTTTTAACCATAAAACTGAAGTAAAATTTCCAGAAAGAGATGAAAAATATTTGGTGCATGCTAATTACTCAACAAATGTCGACTCCGTAAATTTGAAGGTGCAAATAAAGAAAAAAGGAGGCCACCCAGGCGGTTCACTATTTGGGGTTTACTAATTCTGGCCTTCGACAGCCCATAGCTGAGGTCGGCAAACTTTTCTGCAACGTGCCAGACAGTAAATATTCTAGCTTTCTAGAATCTCTGGTCTTTGTTGCAACAATTCAATTAACTGTAGCATAAAAGCAGCCAGAGACGATATGTAAAAAAATGGGAATGGTGGTATTCCTATAAAACTTTATTTTTTAGTGCAGGTGGGGATTAGTGATGTCAGTAAAATGTTGGATCAGGCAGCTCCATGCTTCTCACCCTCCAAAGAAACATTAAAAGCAAGCAGGAACTCTCAGAAAAAAAACATTGCCAGAAATCTGGAAAACAGTCGAAGGTTTATAGCACAAAACCAATGTTAATCAAGAAAAAAACCAACTAAAAGTAACAAGAAAACTTTCACTTGCCCTTGTCCTGTGTCTCCCGAGCTGGGGAGCAGTTTTGAAGACAGCTCCTGTATTCCCAGTGTGGGGCCCTGGTCTGCCTCCCAGGGGAGCACAGCCAGCCCTACTCAGAAGCACTGTGGGGGTTCTTCCACACGTTCCGGGACTAAAAAGTGGTGGGAACCGTTCCAGAACAGTGGAGAACTGGCACACTGACCTGCAGATGCCTGAGGCCAGGTGACAGCTCACAGATCCCCAGGCCTGGGGAGAAGAGCCATAGACACAGGTGGTGATATCAGGCGGTGGTTTTGTTTGGCAAATCTGGGTAATCAAAATCACTGTGAATTAGGAACGATTCAAAAAGTCTCACACCTGCCAAGGGCAAGGTGCACATCCAGAAAAGACCTGAGAACACTTTACACTCTCACCGGAGTCTGATCTCTAACTCGGGCGCTGGCCTGGCTACAAGCGTGTATGTTTGCAGAGAGACTCGGCAAGAGTGGAACAGCAGAGACAGGAAGAGGTGTGTGGTTGTTGTTTTAGCTCCTTGTATTCAATGAAAACTCTGTAAAAACAGTAGCTGAACAAAAGCTAAGTAGCAGAGACTTTGCTGAAACACATGATATTGAATACATTCTCCATGAAAATAGTTGGGAAAAGTCACTAGACAAACATCTTTCAAAAATTAAAACGAAAAACAAAAAACAAAAAACAGCAAATCCTAGGAAAGGGAAATTTTAAAAAAATCTAATTTCCACAGTAGCAACACTATGATATATTTCCAGTACCAACAACAACAAATCATAAGGCATACAAAGAAAAAGAAATTAAGGCCCATTTAATAGAACAAAACAAACTGACAAATACCATCCATGAGAAAGGCCAGACACAGGATTTCCTAGAAAGACTTTAAAAATGATCTGAAATTTACTTAAATGGCTAAAGAAAAATATGGACCAACAACTAAAGGAAAACAGGAAAATAAGGTATAAATAAAATGAAATATCAAGAAAGGATAAAAATTATAAAGGAACAACAAAAATTCTGAACCTGTAATGTACAAAAACTGACAAAAATATTCAACTGAGGAGTTCACAGAAAATTTGAGCAACCTGAAGACAGAAACAGCAAACTGAATATAGGACAACAGAAATTATTCAGCGTGGGGAGCAGAAAGAGAAAATGAACACAGAAATGGGAACCAATCACAAGGAACTTATGACACACCACCAAGCAGATCCACATACACATCATGGGAGTCCCAGGATGAAAGGAGGGAACAAGGGGTAGAAAGAATGTGTGAAAAAATAATGGCTGTAAACTCCACAAATTCGTTGAAATATATGAATATACAAACTCAAGAAACTCAACAAATCCAGACAGGATAAAGTCAGACCCACACTGAGACATTATTGTCAGATTCTTAGACAATCTTGAAAGCAGAACGGGAAACCAACTCATCAAGTACAAGCCTCCTAAATAAGATTAAGGACTGACTTCTCATCATAAACCACAGAGGTGGAGGCAGAAGAATGATATATTTAATACTGAAATAAAGAAAAAACACCTGTCCACCAAGAATTCTATATCTGGCAAAACTCTCTTTCACAAATGAGGGAGAAATTAATACATTTTCAGACACACAAAACCCGAAGGGGTCATAACTAGTACCCTCTCCCTGTGAGAAATGCTAGCAGAAGTCCTGCAGGGTGAAACAAGACATTTGACAGCAACGTGATGGCAAATGAAGAAATAAACAATTCCAGAAAGGGTAACTACAAAGGCAATTATAAAATTCACTATTATTATCTTTTTGGTGTATAACTACACCTGTATTTCCTACAGGATTTAAAAGAAAAATGCTTCAAAATAATTAGGAATCTATATGATTTGACATAGGATGGATATGGATGTATTTTGTGAAACAACACAAACAGAAGAGCAAAACTGTATAAAACAATGTTTGATGCTATTGAAGTTATGTTGACATTCATTAAAAGCAGTGGTTTTAAAGGTGTATTTGAGATATAATCCCCATGGCAACATAAAGATAATATTTTTAAAATATACACACAAAGAAAAGAAAAAAAACTAAAACATGTTGCTACAAAAAATATGAACTGAATACAAAAAAGAAGGCAGTAAGGAAACAAATGACAGACAAAATATATGATACACACACAAAACAAATAGCAAAATGGCATAGGTCAGTCTTCCTTATCAGTAATCTATGTAAGTGAAAATGGATTCAACTTTCCAATAAAAAAGCAGAAATTGGTATAATGGATTTTTAAAAATCCAACTATACTGTTCACAAAAGACTCACTGTAGGTCTAAGTCACAAATAAATTGAGAGATGGAAACAAAATCTAAAATAGTAATGAAATAGTCACCAAAAGAGAGCAGGGGTGGCTCTACTAGTATCAGATAAACTGACCTTGTCAAAACTATTACAAGAGACAAAGAAGTGCATTATATACTGATAAAAGGATCAGTTCATCCAGAATATATAACAATTACAAACATATATGCACCAAACAACACAGCACACAGTGACAGAATTGAGGGGACAATCAGACAGCTCTACAATAAGAGTTAGAGCCTGAGCTGTGCCACATTTTACAGTGGATAGAGCATCTGGATAAAGACTGATAAGGAAACAGTGGAATTAAACAACCCTATAAAGTAACTATAGGGGCGCCTGGGTGGCGCAGTCGGTTAAGCGTCCAACTTCAGCCAGGTCACGATCTCGCGGTCTGTGGGTTCGAGCCCCGCGTCAGGCTCTGGGCTGATGGCTTGGAGCCTGGAGCCTGTTTCCGATTCTGTGTCTCCCTCTCTCTCTGCCCCTCCCCCGTTCATGCTCTGTCTCTCTCTGTCCCAAAAATAAATAAATGTTGAAAAAAATAAATAAATAAAATAAAGTAACTATATCCACCAGACCTGTATGGAACATTCCACCAAGCAACAGTAGAATGCGTATTCTGCAGGCCATATATTAAACCACAAAACTAGTCATGGCAAATTTTAAAAAATTGAAATCATCCAAAGTATCTTCTTCCACCACAAAGGAACTAAGTTTGAAATCAACAACAGAAAAAAAAAATGCTGGAAAATACACAAATAAGTGAAGACTAAACAACACATTCTTAACCAGTGGGTCAAAGAAGGGAAATAAGGAAATACCTTGAGACAAATAAAAACAACAACTACAAAACAATATACACAATTTGTAAGATGAAGCAAAAGCAGTGGTCAGAGACAAATTTATAGCTGTAAAGGGAAAAAGAGGAATATCTCCAGTCAATAACAACTTTAGGACTTTATGAACAATTAAAGACAAAGAAACTAATCTCAAAATTAGCAGAATTAAGTAATAAAGATTAGAAGGGGATAAATGAAATAGAAAATAGAAAAAAGCAGAAATAATGAAAGCAAAAGCTGTGTCTATGAAAAGACCAACAAAATAGACAAAACTTTAGCCAGACTAACAAAGAAAAAAAAAAAAGAGAAAATAAGCAAAAAACTACAATAGGAAAACAAAATTGGGGTAATTACTACTAACCTTACAGAAATTAAAATGATTATCAAAGAATAATATGAACAAAGGTATGACAAAAATTGACCACTAGATGAAATTGGCAAACTTCCTAGAAACACACAAATTACCTAAACGGATTCAAGATGAAATTTTAAAAATTTCAATGTAGGAATAACAAGTAAGGAGATTAAAGCTATAGTAAAAAATCTTCCAAAGAAGAGAAAGTCCAAAACCAGATGGTTTCACTGGTGAATTCTACCAAACATTTAAAGAATAATTAATGCTAATTCTTTTCAAACTCTTCCAAAAAGAGAAATGAAGAGAATACTTCTTAACTCATTCTATGAGGCCAGCATTACATTTATTACAAATGTAGATAAAGAGAGCACAAAAAATAAAGATATCACAAAAAAATAAAGTTATGAACAAATATCCTCAGTGAACGTAGATGCAAACATATTCACCAAAATACTATCAAACCAAATCCCGTAAAAGGATTTTGCATCCTGACCAACAGGTATTTATCACTGGAATGCGAAGACAAGTCAACATAAGAAAACCAGTCAGCGTAATACAGCACATTAATCGAAGAAGCAGAAGGAGAAAGAGGAGAAGCAGACGATCAACTTTTGACACAGAAAAGACATTTGACAAAATGCAACACCTTTTCACGATAAAAACACTCAGGGAACTAGATATAAAAGGGGATTTCTTCCACACTATGTAGGGCATTTATACAATATCCACAGCTACCATCACATGCAATGATACAAGGCTGAAAGCTGTCCCCTACCAGGAAAAGAAAAGAGTACTTGGTTTCATCACTGCTAGTCAACATTGCACTGGAAGTTCTTACAGAACAGTTAGATAAGGAAAACAAACAAGAGGCATTCAGAGTGGAAAGGAAGAAGTAAAACAATCTCTCTCGGCAGATAACATGATCCACCATGGAGGAAAAAATGTGAAAGAATTCATCAGAAAACTACTTGAGCTAATGGACAAATTCTGCATAATTGCATGTTACAAGGTCATCAGACAAAAGTCAGTCGTGTTTCTACACACCAGCAATGAACAATCCAAAAAGGAAATTAAGAAAATAATTTAATGAAGGATGTGAAAACTTACACGCTAGAAACAATAAAGTACTGCTGAAAAAAGAAACTGAAGAAACTTAAATAAATGACAAGACATCCTGCGATTATGAATCAGAAAACTTAATGTTGTAATAAGGAAGCAACACCCAAAGCTAACAAAAGATTCAACACATTCTCTATCAAAATTCCAACAATCATTTGCAGGAATGGAAATGCAAATCCTCCAACTCGTAAAGAATCGCAAAGGGCTTCAAATAGCCAGAACATTCTTGAAGAAAAAGAACAATGTTGGAGTCCACACACTTCACTATTTCCAAGCTACTAAAAAGTGACAGTCATAAAACTGTGGTATTAAGAATAGATGTATTTATCAACTAAACAGAACCGGGTCCAGAGATAAACCTATCCATTTATGGCCAATTGTTTTCCAACATGACTACCAAATCCATTCAATGGAGAAAGAACAGTTTTCTACAAATTATGCTGGGACATCTGGATTTCTACATGCAAAAGAATGAATTTGAAACCCTACTTCCCATTGTGTTAAAAAAAATGACTCAAAAAATGACTCAATGACCCAAACATTTGAGAGCTAAAACTATGCACATCTTAGAAGAAAACATACTGGTTGAACTTCATTAACTGGGAGGTGGTAACTGAATCTTAGATAGGACATTGACAGAGTGGGCGACAAACGAAAAAACAGGTAAGTGAGATTTCATCCCAATATAAAACTTTTTGTTCAACACAGGATGTCATCAAGACAGTGAAAGACAACCTACAGGATGAAAGAAATGTCTTGCGAGTCATATATCTGATAAGCATTTAATATCCAATGTATATAAAGAACACCTACCACTCAGCAAAAAGACAATCCAATTTAAAAGTGGGCAAAAGACCAGCATAGACAAGATATATACAGATGCCCAAGGTATGCAAATATATCAGAGAAGATATACAGATAACCAAGAAGTGCATTTAAAAAAAAAATGGTTAATATCTAACATCATTAGCAACTCAGGAAACACAAATCAAAACCCCAATGAGATGCCGCTTTACATCTCTTACGAAGGCTAGAAAAGAAGAAAAAGGAACCGCCTAAGTGTTGGCTAAGATGTGGACAGGCGGGAGCACTCTCACATTGCTGGTGGGAATGTTCAATGGAGCAGCCACTGTGGAAACTGTCTGCCTCTTCTCAAAAAGCTAAACAGAGAATTTATACTCAAATTCCAGCGACTCCACTCCCTGGCATCTACCTAAAAGAAGGGGGACAGCGAATCAAACAGATGGTTGTACGCCAACGTTCACGGTGGCATTATTCACGAGAGTTCAAGGGGGGACAAACCCAGTGACCCTGACAGATGTCTGGAGGAAACAAACGCGGTACGTCAACAGAGAGAACTATTATTCAGCTATAAAAACAAAGGAAATTCTGATACATGCTACCACAAGATAACCCTCCAGAACATTATGCCAAAATATGTTAGTGGTTCCCAAGGGCTACGGGGAGGAGTAAAGAGATGTTATTGCTTGATGAGTCTGGAAATGTTGCTTGGGGTAATGGAAGAATTTTGGAAATAGATGGTTGTAATAGTTACATGTTTTGAATAGGGTTATGCCACTGAATTGTACATTTGAAAATGTTTAGAATGACATTTTATATTATCGATACATATTTTTTCCCACAATAAAATTTAAAAGCAAGCCAGTAAGTGGGGGCAGAACCGGGCTGTGTGGGGTTATAAGCTGACCCCTGCCTATAGCAGTGGTTCTAACATTTCAATAATTAAAGGATTCACCAGAGGGTTTGTACAAACACAGATAGGCTCTTCTCTAGAGTTCCTGATTCACTATTGGTTCCAGGGTGAGACAAACGGATCTGCATTTCCAACAGGTTTGCATAAGACACAGAGGCTGTTGGTGTGGGAACAGCACTTTGAGAACCATTGGACTATAGCACATGGAAATCTCCCCTCTGCTTCATCTAGGTCATTGCTATTTCTTTTCTAGAAGGGAATGGGTCAAGCATTGCAATCTAATATCATGCTACCATAATTTGGCCCAGTCAGTCAAGAGTAGTAGAATATTTAAGTTCTTTATCCACCTGAAAAGACACAGGGCTTAAATATAGGCCAGATATCTCATTGCCTGGGCTGGACTCATTTCCCTTTCTGCTCTGAAGCCCTAAAATAACGCGTCAAAAGTCCCTAAAGCCCAGTTTCCTCCCCCGTGGAGCATTGACAACAGAAAGCCCCTCACGGGGCACCCGAGGGTCCGGTGAAAGGCTGCTGCACGGCTGCGGGCACACCTGGGCACAGGCGGGTCCCGGTGGGGGGCTTGCAAACACAGACGGGAGGGGCGGGGAATCAGATTCTTGCCCTGTCAACATGGAAATCGCCCGCGTGGGAAATTCTAGAATTCTTAGAACATTTTCATAAATTTGGTGTATTAAAACACAAAGCACTGGCCTTCAGATCGGGGCCTTGGAACAGGTGACAATCTGCACACTTGGGCAGAGTCCCGGAGACAGTTACCGGTAAGGTTTAGTTTCCCAGGCGTGTGGAGTTCCTACCTGAGCTGGTGGCGCAGGCGAGCCTGGGAAGCATCCACTTCCCGGATCTCCGTGGGAAAGTGTGGAGCGCGCAGCCGCAGACACGGGCAGGTGTCTCTTCTTCCAGGTCAAGGTGCGCACGACGGGTCTGCCCTCAGTCCTGGCCACGCGCGCTCGTGCCTTCATTTCTCCTGGAGACAGAAATACTCCCCTCCTTCCGAAGGTGGATTTTCACAGTGGTTCCGACCAGAACAGCTCAAGATCTATACAGTGGGCCGCAAACATGCCCCAGGTGCTCAAGGATTTGGAGGCAGAAACACGCAGCCCAGTAGCCGCCTGGTGCGGGGGGGGGGGGCTCCTGCCACCTGTAGGATCTCGGAGCTGATGTGGAGTGGGGGGGAGGCGCTGGACCTCCGCGGGGCGCACTGTGCGGGCAGGAGAGGACCCGGGCCGGCCCGCCAGCTCCATGAGGCGCACAGAGCAACCCCGGCAGCACCAGGGCCTGGAAAATTCACCCAGCGTTCCCCGGACTCACAAATTCAACTTGTGCTGGAACCCAGCATTCTTGCCATTCCGCCCGGGAAATGGCTCTTCACAAGGTCGCTGCACGCGTCAGCAGAGCGGCCTCTCCTCTCGGGTCTCATCTCCACTCTTTGCTCACTTGGAAAACTATGCGCCTCCCTCGGCTTTTCTGGCTACGTCTTCCTTGGGTTTCTATTTTTGGACTGTGACCACCCCCCCCAGCCTCCATTTTAGATTACTTTTTGTGGTCCACTTCTTAAATATTTGCAGAATTCAGACATCAGGAGAGGCTCTGCTGCTCCTGGACAATTAAATAAAATGACCAAGAGTAAGCTTTCCACAGTGGCACAGGAAGTCAACTAACACCTTGAATTAACATCTGCAAGTTCTTGGGGTTTTACTTCTGGTCCCAATTCCAAGATGCTGCCTAAATTCAATTTTGTTTGCATCTCATTTAATGAGATTTCTTCTTCTTTCTGTTCTTACTTGACCTACACATGCAAGTTCCTTCTCATTTTTTTTTTTTTTTTCAAGAAGGAAATAAAGAAGAGGCTCTTTCACGGAAGGCGGCTCCAAGTGAGGCCGACCTGCTGGCCTGGGGGTTGCGGCTGGGCTGTCGCCTTAGCAGGTGGAGAATGTGGCATTGGATGGGGCATGCCTGCTGGAACTGCCCCTCTCCTCCTGCACCTGCCTGGCCGCTCTGCACCTGCAGGGGCTTCCGTTTGAGAAGACTTCCACAGTCTCCAAGTCACCACCGCCGCTGGATTCTTCTCCCCGTGGCCCCCCCCTTTTCCTACAGTCAGTTGGTCTCATTTTATGCCTTATAGAAATTTCTCTAAATCATTTGCACAACCTCAAATTTACAGAAAAGTTGCCAGACCAATTCAAGCGACTCTCATGTACTCCTCAACAATTTTGCTCCATTTTAATTCCCCCCATATTTATATAGAGAGACGCACATATGTACATATGTACACATATTTATATATGAAGTCACATCACATATATTACATCCACATATAGCATATATAATGTGTGTATGTATATGCTTTTTCTCAGTGTTTGAGCTGTCCTTTTATACTAATTACTTTTTTTTCATGTTTATTTTTAAGACAGAGAGGGACAGAGTGCTGGGGGGGGAGGGGCAGGTAGAGAGGGAGACACAGAATCCAAAGCAGGCTCCAGGCTCCCAGCTGTCAGCACAGAGCTCGACGCGGGGCTCAAACCCACAAACCTCGAGATCATGACCTGAGGGGAAGTCGGACACTTAACCGACTGAGCACCCAGGTGCCCCTATCCTAAATACATTCATTATCCTAATGAATGTATTTCCTGAGAACAAAGATAATCTCTGTGTAACCATCGATTATGGAAATATGGAAACTGAACACTAATACATGACTATTATCTAATTTCCAGTTTTGATCAAATTGTATCACTTGTCCCAATACATCATTTATTGCCATTGCTTTTTTGGCTTTAGGATACTGCTCTGAATCACATGCTGAATTTATTTGTCACACACTACAGTCTTCTTTAATCTAGAACACATCATCGGTGTTTCTTTGGTTTCCTTGACCTGATATTTTGATGAGTTCCAGGTCAGTTATTTTGTAAAATGGCTCTCAGTTTGAGTTCCTCTGAGATTTCCTCCTGAAGTGAGGATGTGTTCCTGGTCAACCAGCTCCACCCTGATGGAGAAGCCAGAACTCCACGGCAAAGCAAAATAGAAGAAAATGGGATCTCAGGTGACCACATGGAAAGCAGACCCCTTGACAGCTCTGGGCAAATTAACTCTAGGTTGTACTGTAAGGGAAAATTAACATTATTTTATTTATGTCTCTAAGTTTGAAGGTCTTTATCCAAGTTTCATTCTGCTGCCTGAGTAATCACTCTCAATTGCAAATGTATTCATGAGATTATCAAGTGTCTACAATACACAACAGCTGAGAACATACAGGGCTTATTCATTTCTATCTCCCAAATACCTAACTGAGTGTGTACCTAAAGGCACTAAGCAAATGTTTGTGGAAACTGTGAATCAGTATGACTTTCAACAGTAAGTATTTGTGCTGTGTTCTCTAGAGCCAACTCTGGGTCCCCTGTTGAGCATCTGATTCAGTTCACACGTGGACCACCCCCCTCATCATGTCCTCATGTCCCAGGCTCCCTGGGACCCACCCTAATCACCCCAGGGGCCGGCCCCTGTGCCCCAGACTCACCAAATTATTCAAAGTAGCCAATCCATACCACTTCCCCTTTAAAAAAATATTTTCCATAAGCCTATGTGTTTCCAATTCTAGACTTCACAAATGTTACATATTTTCTCTCCAATCTTTTTAGGTCACCACAAGGCTTGTGATATTTATCTGATTAATAAGTGCATGCTGTTCTTAGAAATAACCTTGGGATTTATAAAAACCCTCTGGGCTCGTCTTCAATGCTGGACATTAAGAACACCAAGTCAAGTCCGCTCTCGCCTACTAGATAGTAGCATCCAAGGCAGCGGCCGAGACGTGGGCTCCAGAGCCAGCTTAATTGGTCTGCTGGCTCCAGACCTAGGGCAATGCACTGTTTCCATGCCATGGTTTCACCTCTGTAAAATGGCAATGCTAATGCTTCCTATTTTAAAGATGTGCTATGAGGATTACATTAGTTAATATACTGAAAGTGATGACAACAAACCTGACTGCATTCATAAGCACTGGGTAAGTGTGGGCTATTGCTACTGAGAATTGTCAATATGAATACACGTACATACACAACAAAGGACATAGTGTGAAAGCAACTGCTCAAGACAGAACTGCTCATGAAAGCCAGATTTATGAAAAAAAAAATAGACAAGTCAGAAATTAGTAAGGTATCGTTTATGAACAGAAAATATTTCATCGGTTACCCCAAATAATAAAAATGTTAGCGCCTGTGCACACGCACGCTTATTGTTTCCTCCACAGGTACAAAAACATTTAACAATTCCTCGAGATTAAGAAATTAGGAAGAGACATCCCCACTTTTCATTGTGTCACATTAAGTGCAATGTGGATAAACACACTCACTTCCACACTCACATGTGTGTATGTACTATTTTTACTATTATTATTATTTGATTTACAAAATGTTACCTGTGAGGAAAATTGTATTTTCTTATCCACAGTTCACTTTATTCTACAAATAAGAGAATAAATACCCCATTTTTCAAATATTGAAAGGATGAAAGCGTTAAGCATAGTGAGAGGACTTTGCGAGTAGTCGAAAGTGGGTAAGAAATGTTGACACGCTGGGACATAACTTAAGGCGATATGCACATAAAGCACAGAGAGAGAGACACACACGACCTAACCAAACACGAAGCTGGATAATGAATGAACTATGGTGATTCTGTGTGGTGCTGGGAACATCGTGCTGTTTAGTGGGTACCTTCGTGGTTGTTGCTATCAAAAGACACAGTTCGGTGTTTATACTGCTTTGGGAAGAAGGGGTGGGCAGGGCAGAGCACTGGATATATTTACAGAAAATAAACCTTGTCTCTCCTCGGAGAAGATTTCAAAGATGAGCTGGCCTTTCCAATGTCTTTGAAGGAAAGTCTGAAGCAAGATCGTGCCAGATAGACGCCTGCGTGGGTACCAACTGTCTTGTTTCAGGAGAGACGGCAGCTTTGCCTGTGACTTCCGCACAAAGGTGTACCGTGACCTGCAGTCTATCATGACTGGATGCTGAACACTTTGAGAAAATACAGGACCATAGAGCCCATAGGCCCCATTGTCATTATAAATCCCTGTCTTCCCTGAGATATATACGTGGAGCCCACATAGACACGTGCACATGCTCTCACACACACGAAGGATTTGGAGGCAACACAGACGAAAGGAAGCAGGAATTCAAAGTGGACTCTTCCCAAGGAAGTGGAGACAGAACCCTATTCGGGAATTAAGTCATTTTAGGAAGAAATGAGCCATATGAACAGCAGGTGTGTATGCTAATAGAATGGCTCTGTGTTTTAATTAAGCAGCATTTCCCTACAGAATAATTACCTATGTTGTTTACTCAACTATTTTTTTAAAAGCCATTAACACTTCTGTAATGTACTTTCTTCCCAGGCTACACGTTTAAAAGCTTTAAGAACATTTACTTTCATCATGAAAGAAATACATAATAGGTACTTTGCTTATTGCCGATATTTATTCCCTACAAATAGTTCATCCAGGAACTCAAACACTCCATAGCCTTACTTTCATAGCTTACTTGAAGTTTATAAAAATTTGTCTTGGCTTTATTGTAAAGAATTATGCCTTGGATTCTACAGAAGTGCAAAAATGTTTTGAGGGAACATCAAATGCACATCCCTATTCCCATGGAAACTTCCACAGCTGTGATGCCTTCTCATGGCGGCTGTCCGGGGGAGACAGAAGTGTCACAGTGTGCAAAATCACAGAGTGCCATCTCCTGAACTAAATACTCATCCCTTGAATTCAAAGCTGCCACGTGAAACACCCAGAATGGAAGCTTCGGTGCTCCTTTTGGAAGAATTTCTTGGAAGTCATGACAGCACTGTCATGAACACAAGGAATCCATACATTTTGAAGGCTTACAGAAGACCTGACCACATGGAGGGGGTACTCTGTTTCTTTACCTGAACTAGCACAAATCCACAGCATTTTGTTAAAGATTCAGTGGAGTAGCGTTGCTTATCAGAGAAAGTTAGCTAAGTGGATGATTTGAAAGACAAGGTTACCAGAAGCCATGCAGAAAAAGTCTACGCCATCA
Source organism: Puma concolor (assembly GCF_028749965.1). NCBI lineage: Eukaryota > Metazoa > Chordata > Mammalia > Carnivora > Felidae > Puma > Puma concolor. The sequence continues at coordinate 1,843,324 of NC_141677.1, read as the reverse complement.
TCTTTTGAAGGCTGAACTTGGCTTCTAAGGATCCCGTGTTTCAGGGCGTCTGAGTCTGGTTCTCTCTGCTGGAACAGTGCAACTGCAGAAGCGGCCCCAATTGTTCGACTGGAATCTTACGGGAAGAAGACAAAGTGCTTGATGAGACTTAATTAGGGGACTGCAAAGTGATGTCTCCCTTTTTTTTTTTAATCTCTACCTAGCAATTTTATAAATTATTTTCAAAAATTCTCACGGCTCTGACTGGACGACGATGTCTGGCAGCCAGCATAGTTGACAAAAAGGATGCTGGACAAATCACACCGATTCGTCTGGGAAGGCAAGGGGTGTGACTGCTGCGAGGAAATGTCATGGTGGACTTTCTATTACAGAGTCGGCCCGCGAGCTGCCGAAGGGTAGATGCCCAAAGAACGCCGCTTCACACAACACACACAGACAGCGGTCCCAAGTGCATCGTAAATGTCTGTGCCGACGGTTAATAGTAAGTATTACGCGCACTTTTGTTGACATCAGCCATGTTCTACTGAGGGGAATTCAGAGCACGGTGCAAGAGGAAGATTTCGGCACAGACAGTGCAAGTGGGTAGATCTTCCAACAAAAGACCTTCCAACAAAAAACAAAAGGAGTGTTTTTCTTCAGTGACTGTGTCGTATGGGGGACTCACACTTCCTTTGTGATGAAGTTTGATAAAGTCTCTTCTTGGAATTTAAATTCGGTCCTCACTTCACGAAACCATCACATCCGACCGGATTTTGGGATGGCTTTTTACAGTCCTCACCTTATAATTTCATGAAAGAAATGATAGGAAACAAGTTCAAAATGCTTTCTTCACGTAGATAAGCAATCGGAGCAATTGTGGCAGTAAGGGTTCAGGAGTGAAGAGGCCTTATGACATCGATGTTGCCGTGGTTTTAATGGTCTCTTTCAACAGGGCTTTAAAAGGTGAGCAAAAAGGAGCCAAAATAAAACTTTTGAGAAACTTGAGGCCTTAACAACTCATTATTGATAATTCGGTTTTTTCTTCATTTTTAAAGAACGACATAACGATGTGTTTGCACATCAACGTAACCCGTACCAGATTTCAACTTCTCCAGATCTCCTGAAACTCAAGGTGCGCTGGATTATGAGATCTGGCAGCAGAGAGCTGCTGTCTTCTGGACAGAGCTGGGGGAGAGGCAGATTTGGAGGTTCCAGGTCAACCCAGTAATTATCTTTCAGCAGGTAAACAACACTTGTGTGTGTGTCCCCACTTCCTGGAATTCTAAGATCTTTCCAAATCTTGTAATTTTAAGATTTTCAAGTCTTTTTTTAATGTTTATTTGTTTTTGAGAGAGACAGACAGAAAGACAAAGTGCACGCACGGGAGTAGGGGAGGGGCAGAGAGAGAGGGAGAATCTGAAGCAGGCTCCCGGCCCCAAGCTGTCAGCACAGAGCCCAACGTGAGGCTTGAACTCACAAACCATGAGACCATGACCTGAACCGAAGTCGGATGCTTAGCTGACTGACCTCCCAGGTACCCTTAAGATTTTCAAGTCTTATCAAGCAGTCCATCAACCCCAACCACAGAAAAGCCATGTAAAGTAATTCTCATCCTTTACTTGTGCATCATAGTCTTCATTTAATTTTCATGAATTCTGTATTAAAAGAACAAAGAGCAGTTACTCTAGGTCTTGACATCTATATTGCTAAAATAGCTTCCTTGAAAAGCATGAGGGCAATTTTGGCACCTTTTATTTATGGAAGCTGTTTACTCAGCAACTTACTAGATGAAGGGTAGGGAACATGAATTGATGATTGTTGCCTGTTCTGATTCTGACATAGTTGGTGGTCACTAAAGACTATCAAATTAATACAAAGACCATTGTAACAACAATACAGTGAATTACTTTTTCAATAGAACAAGACATAATTTCTTAATTTCACTGCCCACATTAGTTCCTAGGACTATATAACCAGGTACCACAAACTGAGCGGCTAAACACAACGGAAAAGTGTCCCCTCATGGCTCTGGAGGCTGGAAGGGGTCATGCTCCCACGAGAGCCTCTAGGAGTGGATCCCACCCCCCACCCCCGGGTCTTCAGCTTCTAGAGATTCCAGGTGTCCTTTGCTTTGGGCTGCATACCTCCAATCCCTTCTGTCTCCACGTGGTTGTATTTCCTTCTCGTCCCTGGGTCTGCGTCTCTTCTCAGGAGGACACCAGTCAGATTGGACTAAGGGCCAATACAGCTTCTGTATGACCTCACTTTAACTTCACCAATTACATCCACAATGACCCTATTCCAAAATTAGGTCCCATTCTCAAGAATGAGAGCCAGGGCTTCAACGTGTGTTTTCGAGGGGGATACAATTCAGCCCCTAACAATACCATTGGTTAAAAATACTGTAGGTGTGATTTAAAATATGGTGACAGATGACTTTAGGATTCTCCCATCATGGAAGGAAGAGAAGACATAAGGATGTGTTCTTATAGAGAAGAGAAGTGAGAATGGAATAGTTATCTGGTAAATGAGTGATGTAGACAGCCACTCTTGATAATGAGGCAGACATTTATGCTTGATATTTGCCTTGACCTTCATAGTCACGTTACACTCACACCTTACAACATGTCAACATGCCGTGTGTAATAAATGCCAGAATCACAGTGTTTCCTTTCACATCCTGGACATTTAATACAATTTTGACATAAAACTGAAATCTTAGCATTAAAGCAAGTTTAGGTAATACTTCCAGGAGTGCACCTCTAACACACTAGGTACTATCACTATTTAGTCTAATCAGGTATATTCCTCCAGGATTCCCATTAGAAATCACTGGAAAAATGATGTAGTTTACATATGACCATATAATGTAACCCTTTATGCTTCCTTTTCTCATGACATTATTTTCCCTTGTGAGTTCAGCTCTGGGAGCCAAGCTGAATTTTCTTAAGTAGAGCACTTAGTTAATTGGCTTGAGGCTTCTTGATTAGAATAGCGACTTCAGCTTCAACTTTTTAATATAAACATTATCACAATAAATGAAGAAAAGTGTCTGTCAAGACACATTTCACTTAAAACATACAATGAGGAAAACAGAAAAGAAAATGCAATATGGATATCAAATATGTAAGCAAGTGTTACTCCTCTGTTTTATGCTGAATAATGATTTTTTAATAAAGGCTCAGTGGTATATTTCAAGTAATTCCTCAAAAAAGCTGAAAGCCGGTGGCCATATTTACATTGTTCTGGCTTTATGAGTTTAATGCTGCCCTGGTTTTCATACCAGGACTGTTAACTACAGCTGTCACAGGCAGCCGCTGAGCACTTGGTATGGGGCTGGGTTGAATTTTTAATTTACGATACTTTAATAAAAATAAATTTAGGGTCACCTGGGTGGTTCAGTCGGTTAAGCGTCTGACTTCAGCTCAGGTCACGATATCACGGTCCGTGAGTTCGAGCCCCGCGTCGGGCTCTGGGCTGACGACTCAGAACCTGGAGCCTGCTTCCGATTCTATGTCTCCCTCTCTCTCTGCCCCTCCCCCGTTCATGCTCTGTCTCTGTCTCAAAAATAAATAAACGTTAAAAAAAATTAAAAAAAAATAACTTTAAAAACTGAAGCAGAGTAAAGTATTTTTCTGTTAAGTACCTTTTTATTGTCTTGGTAGGACTACACTTCATCAAAACCACTGAAAATACAGGATTCAAACTGAGATGTGCTGTGACCCTCCGTGCCAGAATTTGAATAGTGAGAATAAAAAATTAATGTGAAATACCTCAGTCATAAGTCTGAACTGGATTAAATGTTGAGATACTATTTTGCACATATATTTCCCTTCTTTTTTATGTGAACACTATACATTTTAAAGTTATGTATATGGCTCAGTTTACATTTTTATTACACAGTGCTACTGCAGAGTAACCTAAGAAAAATAGAACTGTTACGCAGTTTCAGAAGATTTACAAACAATTCAGTCTTAGGGTGAAGCAGGGTGTTTTTGCTAGAAAAAGTAGTAAGAAAAGTAGCATTTCAACCTCAAGCCTGTGAGTAAAACCAATGCACTGGCTATGTAACGTTTCATAGGAAATTACACTTGTTTGAGTTCTCCATGACTTGTATGAGAAATTTTTTTTTTTTTTTTTCTAATCAAACTTGGATTTGCACACATAAAACACCCTACCCCCAACTCCAAAATGCACACACACACACACACACACACGCACACACGTACACACATGCACACACACACACACACACACACACACACACAGATACATAAACACACATACCCACACAGGCTCAGATGCATTTTGAACCATATTCTGAGTGGTTTTCTAGCTTCATTCTGGAACTTTTACTAGTAAGGTGCATAAAATTAGAAGATTGGTTTAAAAAAAAGAAATCCAAAAGTGATGGGTTTTCTGCCTCATCTTTTTGGAGAAGGAGGAATTGATATATCATTATATTTTTGTTGTTTGTTTACTTATTTATTTTGAGATCGAGAGCATGTGAGAACAAGGGAGGGGCAGAGAGAAGGAGAGAGAGAATCCCAAGCAGACTCCTCAGTGTCAGTGCAGAGCTTGATGCAAGGTTCTGTCTCATGAACTGTGAGATAATGACCTGAGCTGAAACCAAGAGTTGGACACTTAACCAAATGAGCCTCCCGGGCGCCTGGAGAATAATTCTAATCTTACTCAGATTCTGTAACATCCTCACATTCTACAAGAACCCATTATTTTCTTCTGAAATCCGATGATGGTAGCACTGAGAAAGACTGGGTAGGTCCCGTGGCACAGTACTTCCTGTTAGTTAGTTAGTTAGTTAGTTAGTTAGTTAGTTAGTTAGTTATTTTTGAGAGGGGGGATGGGCAGAGAGAGACAGGGAAAGAATCCCAAGCAGGTTGCACTCTGTCAGCACAGAGCCCGACACAGGGCTCGACCCACGATCCCTGACATCATGACCTGAGCCAAAGACAAAACCAGACTCTTCTTAAGCGACTGAGCCATCCAGGTGCCCCTGTTGTTACTTTTAATTTATTTTACTTAATCTTTCTTGTGGTACTTGTTTTGCCCTAATGAGAGCAGACAAGTAAGGCAAAGATGACAATATTAAGTAAATAGTGAGGGAAACAGTACGTAGTATGCGTATATTTATGCTTTTTATATCAATTACTTTACTGATACTTCATAATCACCTGGTTATGGTAGTGGAGCCCACACTTTTTACTAATAAGCAAACCATGTGTCTGCATTTTGCCTGATGTCACTCTGCATCGACCTGCAGACCAAGATCTGGACGGTGTGCAGCCTGTCCCGCCCCACGATGGACAACACAGACAAAGAGGGTCTGGAGAACAATACGGGGGCAGGATATTTAAATTTTTGTTTATTTGTAACTTTTCAGCCATTCTTTTTTTAGACCATTCTTAACAATAAGAACTAAGAAAGTAAAGATCATACAGCCCATTATGGGATTTAGTTTCCAGGGAAATCACTTGGGGAAGCCCACACACTAGTGAATTGCACCTTAACACTTGATGTCTCATTACATTCCTATCTGTTTTCACCTAAGAATTACATTCACCACCTTTGAGGAGCTCGGTCACTGGTGCTTTCCCAAGACATGTAAGAAAGAGTATCTGCTTTCTTTATTTTTTTATTTATTTTTTTTTAATTTTTTTTTCAACGTTTTTATTTATTTTTTTTGGGACAGAGAGAGACAGAGCATGAACGGGGGAGGGGCAGAGAGAGAGGGAGACACAGAATCGGAAGCAGGCTCCAGGCTCTGAGCCATCAGCCCAGAGCCCGACGCAGGGCTCAAACTCCCGGACCGCGAGATCGTGACCTGGCTGAAGTCGGACGCCTAACCGACTGCACCACCCAGGCGCCCCAAGAGTATCTGCTTTCAAGAAGAGGCCATACGCTTGGAGAGACACTGACCAAAAGCATACTGTGTGCAAGGCCCAGATGAGGGCATCTCCTTCTTTCCTTTAGTCTCCCTTCTGAAAATAAAATACTGGCTTTGCCATTGGATCGATTAATGGGTGTTATTTTTTTCACAGGTGTAAAAATCACCACTTCTGGGTCCCACAGGTATCACCTGCCTACAGGCCTACATAAAACTAAACAAAGCACAAATAATTCAAACAAGTACCATCAGCAGTCCTCCTACTCAGGAAAATCATTGTTAATTTTTTGGTAACTTGTTTTCTGGGTTTTTTTTTCCTATACGTATAGAATACATGTAAATGCGTATATCATATATGCATTTTGAACCTTTACTTTAACAGAATACCACAAACACTTTCCACATTAAATACGTTAATATTTTTCAAAGATTATTCTTCACAATTGTATACTATTCTTTTGCTTAAATGCAAATTGCTCCCTTTAATTGTATATAGATTACTTTCATATTTATTATAAATAATGCTTTGGTGTTAATTATTGTAAAGTACATCTTTTTGTATATCTCTAATTAGTATGATTTCCCAAAAGGACAATTAATTACAGGATACAGGAGGCAATTAACTTAGAAAGCTTACGAAATACTACAGAAAAGAAGTTGTTTAGAAGATCGTACCAATTTATATTTATACCAGCACCTTACAAAAGCATTATTCACAAACTTTATGGGTACTGAACGTTTTCCACTTTTTTGATTTAATATTCACATCACTTGTCAACTTCACACATAAAAATTATTCTCAATTTTACATTACATATCATATTTTCTACATGTTTAGTCACTTTGATTAATTAATTTTTAAGTGTGTTTACTTCTTTATTTGAGAGAGTGTACATGCACATAAGAGGAGGAGGGGGAGAGAGAGAGAGAGAGAGAGAGAGAAAGAGAGAGAGAAAGAGAGAGAGAGAGAGAGAGAGAGAAAGAGAGAGAGAAAGAGAGAGAGAAAGAGAGAGAGAAAGAGAGAGAGAGAAAGAGAGAAAGAGAGAGAGAGAGAGAAAGAGAGAGAGAAAGAGAGAGAGAAAGAGAGAGAGAGAAAGAGAGAGAGAGAAAGAGAGAGAGAAAGAGAGAGAGAGAGAGAGAGAGAGAGAGAGAGAGAGAGAGAGAAGAGAGAGAGAAAGAGAGAGAGAGAAAGAGAGAGAGAGAGACAATCTCAAGCAGGCTCCATGCTGTCAGCACAGAGCCCGATGCGGGGCTTGATCCCACGACCCCGGGCATCATGACCTGAGCTGAAATCAACAGACGCTTAACCGACTAACCCACCAGGCGCTTCTACTTTGATTAATTTAAAGACTCATTTTCTTTTTTTTTAGTAATTTCTTAAAATCTTGTCCTTCTCACGGCATAGTAAGTACAAACAAACAAAAAGGGGAATGAAAACGCATCACGGAATTGTTTCTTTGCACAGTTATTATTGATTATTTGGGGGAAGAACCACACATTCTTCTCCCCTTGTCTACAATTTACCCTTTAACACGGAAGCAGAAAAGCACACGGAAGCAGAAAAGCACAGTGAGCAGGTGTGCTCACTGGGAGGCTGGCAACCCTTCCACTAAGTATAATTTTTGAATTGATTAAAGAATTCCATGTGTGTGTTTTCAAGGCACAAGAGAATTATAATAAAAAATAAAATTGAATAAAATCCTCACAAAAGTGAACAGCTTTTTTAATATTGTCAAGAGATATCGTAGATACTGCTTATCTCCTGTGTGACCAGACCATTTTCTATGGCCCAGAACGGATGAAACTCTGTGACAAACGGCTCTGTGTACACTGAGAGTCTCGTCAGAGTATGTTTTCTAGGTGTGACACCGGGCTCCCTGCTGCAGCCGGGAGGCTCTCTGCAGCTGGGAGGCTGCAGGTGCATGGCGCGCCTGCGGGCTCGGGTCCGTCATTCGGTCCAGGCAGCTTCACAGCTCAGCCCTGAGGCAGAAAACCAACCCCATAAATGCAACGGAATTTAATCAGAAAAGCCTTGAATTTTGGAGTCACTCTTGCAGAAAATGCCAAATTAAATGGAAAATTACTCTGGTTTCCCTCGGAGATAGCTCCACATCTAGGAAATTAACTTGCAGAAGCAGCTTCTTTCTGTAGGGAGAAAGCCTCCAGGGCGACCTCAACACCATACGGGAACACGACCCCAGATAACAACAGTACCAGATACGAGCAAGCTGTGCGTTATCACTGCAGAGAGAGCAGGGATACGTAGAGGACTGGCTGAGTAAACTCAACCGTGGATCTCCTAGAACAGCGAAGCGGGAGCCCTTCCATTTTGGAACGATGAGATCTAACCCTGCTTCCTTCCTGAGAAAGGGCGACTGAGCATTTGTTACCTCCTAGGTGCCACTCACAAAACATCAGCTCCTCTATGGGGTTCTCTTTGCCTCTAGCAGCAGGATGTCCTTTTCCTTTGCTACTCTATTTCTATTGTTGGTTCATGCCACTATCATGACACATTAAAACTTACAAGTAGATTTATATATTCTATCCAGTGTCGTGATAACATAGCGAAGGAGCTATCCACAAGATGCAGATGATAAGACAAGTGCAGCGGCTGTAGATAATTTTAAAATGCAATCAACCGGACTAAATTTCATTCTGGTTTTTATTATTACCATGCACCAGGAATCGTACACAATGAGATGATAAAATGCTCCTGTCCTCCACGGATCACTCCCACCCACAGGCACCCTCCATTTCCACCTGCCCCCGCCCCTACCCCTGTCTGGACTACCACTCATTATATCTCTCCTTCTTCACCTGTCATATATTTGAGGATAGAATCACTTTTAATCTGATTCATCTATCTATCTATCTATCTATCCATCCATCCATCCATATCTGTGGCAATACAAAGACACTCAGGAAATGCTGGTAGAACATGTCTATTTTTTTTAAGAAAAAGGTTGTTTGTTTGTTTATTTATTTATTTAGAGAGAGAATGGGCAGGGGAGGGGCAGAGAGAGAGGGAGACATAGAATCCGAAGTAGCTCCAGGCTCTGAGCTGTCAGCACAGAGCCCAATGCAAGGTTGGTAACCCACAGACTGTGGGATCATGACCTGAGCTGAAGTTGGACACCTAACCAACTGAGCCACCCAGGCACCCTAAGAGCTAATTTTTTACACATTTATTTATTTATTAAAATTTTTTGTTGATTTATTTTGGGGGGGGCATAGGGGAGGGGCAGAGAGAGAGTGGGAGAGAGAGAATCCCAAGCAGGCTCTGAGCTGTCAACACAGAGCCTGACTCAGGGTTCAAACCCACAAACTGCGAGATCAAGACCTGAGCTGACGTCGGACACTTCACTGACTGAGCCACCCAGGAGCCCCTAAAACACATCTGACTTAATGAATAGCACAGGTAGAAGATCTCAAAGGAAGGGAAAATGGGAAAGTCAAGTTTCTTACTACATGAGATCAGAAAATATTTTCCATATTAAATCAGAGAAAAATGGCACGTGAAACAAAATAAATGATGGGAACTTTATATAGAGTCATTTTGCAACTTGTGAGAAAACAAGATATTGAAATGTATAGCAAAGACTAAAATAAGCAGTGACTGAACAAGAAAACACATATCTCCCATCTGCACACGTGTCTGCCTGAGAACACCTAGGATAAATGTTGCAGTAATAATTTCTCCTTTGCATTAGTTTTCCGGGTCTAAAAAAGGGCTATCGCTGACATAATCAAGTCCAGAAACATGAGGAAATGGGTTTCGGAAAAAGCAGAGCATGGCTTGTCTTCATGATGCAGAGGGACCTATCCTGGACGGTACTGATGCCACGTTGACAAGAGCAAATTAAGCACAAGAGATGCGTGCTGGGGGAGACGGATTGGGCAGAGTCCACAGAGCAGGCGAATAGTGGGAGTGGATACATTTCTTTAACAGAATGAGAAGAAAAAGTTCAATTGCACCAAAGTAGTAATATACTAGAGGTGTGTGTGTGTGTGTGTGTGTGTGTGTGTGTGTGTGTGTGTGCGTGTGCGTGTATACATATATAAACTTCAGAGGAGTCAAAAAATTTGGAAGACAAAATCAAAGAAAATGCTAAAGCAAGATAGATTTCCTCTGGAATAAAAAGCAAACTAGTCACATGCAGTACAAAAGTCATGGTAAACCACATATCTAATGCTGAAGAAGTTCTGATTTTGATATTAATAACTGAGATGTCATTGTATACCAGCAACAAGATTGAATATGAATAAATTAATCATTAGACGGTGATGGAATCGAGTTTCAAGCAGAAAGGAACACAGAGGAGAGAGGCTCATCTCTTATACTAAGTACAATGCATTTGGTGTCAATGCAAATGTAAGTTGAAAGGGGAATTTAGTATTTTCATGTGCACTCTCTTCCAATCAAATAAAAACAGAAATTTTTAAGAATGTAAACTTGTCTGGGGCATCTGGCGGGCTCAGTCGGAAGAGCCCGCGACTCTTGACCTTGGGGTCATGAGTTCAAGCCCCATGTTGGGTATAGAGATTAATTAATAAATATATTTTTTTTAAAAGAGTGTAAACTTCCCTGAATAAAACAAAGCTAGAATTTGAAAGCATTTTCAATTTGTGGCTACTAATAAAATTATATGGAGTATAAAATAATGCACTGTATACACAAAATACATAGATTACACTATAAATGATATATATCACTTGTTATAATCTATGTTACATGTAGGTCATATATTACATGAATTCTAAATACTGTGTATACCTCATGACCCAGCTTTTATAAATCCACATTCCGTCAGCCTAGAGTATATTCACAACACTACGAGTAAATCAGAGCTGAAAAGCTGCGTGGGAGAAGGAACAGCTGATCACATGTAAGTCAAAGCAAACATCGAGAACCAAGAACACGGGGTCAGGAACGAGGTTGCCTGCGGTCGTGCGTTGTCAGGGTAACATGCGTGTTCGGTGTGGATGCTGTAAATCACAGACGGCACAGGCAAAGCGCTCCGGAATGTGACAGCCTGGCCTCTGAGGTTCCTACCCCGCCATGCCTGAGACTCCCGCGGATTTTGGGCGACACGACTCCAACGCCAACACCGGGAGTGCGTCCTAGTCCTAAAAAACCCCCACAGTGGCCGGAGGCGGCCCTGAGCTCTCCACACAACCTGGCTCCTGGGCTCCACTTCTACCCTTTCCATTCAGCACAGAGTCCCAGCACCTGGCTCCCCCAACGGTGCTGTGACCACTTTTCCTCTGTTGGCTTACATACACCCAGACACCTCCGTGGAGGGTTACCAGTTTGGAGTCCTGACACTGCTCCCGAAATTAGGCAGTGCTTCTAATAGTTTCCTTACCATTAGCAGCTACAGAAAAACAGTATGGAGTGAATAAAGGGTAATTCCAACAGAAAAGACACTTACACATCCAAAACCTACTCTTAGGTTCATGGTACACAGACTCTCCCTCATTGTGTAGTTTTCCCCTGCCTCTAGCCACCGCAGTCCCCCGTCTGCACTTAGGCTTTTGGGCTGGGAGTCAACCTTACCAAATCCTGATCCCTTTGGGCATACACGTTACCGGCTTCTGCTCAAGAGCAGCTTCAGGGACCAATGTTCTCAAAGGCTGTGAGTTTTCCCCCGAGCAATGGTCCAGGTAGTGTAGGCACCCACAGCCCCCTACCTGTTCATGGCTCCTGCACCCGACCCCACACACGCCGTGTCCCAAGGTCTACAAGGGGCAGGCACCCCCCTGGTGGGGTGCCCAGAACACAAGCCGAAAAACAAGGACTCTGCTTGGATTTCAAAAGTCCCAGAGTTGATCCCGCCATCATGCTGCTAACTCCTCATCACTACCTGAGTCTCAGATACTCAGAAACTTTATAGTTCTTGGGGGTTGTGCAGCATATAGAAATACTGCGCAGAATTAATTTAAAACATCATTTAATGTTTATTTATTTTACAAAGAGGGAGAGTGTGCAAGCAGGGGAGGCGCAGAGAGAGAGGGAGACACAGAATCGGAAGCCGGCTCCAGGCTCCGAGGTGGACACAGCCTGACGCGGGGCTCAAACCCACGACCCGTGAGATCATGACCTGAGCTGAAGTTAGACACTTAACTGAGACACCCAGGCGCCCCTGTGCAAGATTAATTTTAAAAGACTCCCTTGTGTGGTCCCTAATGACACCTAACCAAACAGGTCCTTTCCCTTCCTCTACCAGGCCAGGTGCTGCCGGTCCCCACTGCTGGTCCCCACCAGAGAGTCCCCACTGCTGGTCCCCACCAGAGAGTCCCCACTGCTGGTCCCCACCAGAGAGTCCCCACTGCTGGACCTCACCATGGGGACGGCCCTCCAAGCCCCTCCTATGACCAGGCTCACGGCTGGTGCTCTACGCACTGCGTTCTCTGTGACACACCTCATGTTCTCTGCCAGTTGTACACCCACCCCATCCCTTGGAACAAATGCTCTTTAACTTGGTATTAGTGCTGAACCTCAGTGATGCTTATGTGGCCTCCACGGACATGTGTAGACAGAAAAAAGTAATAGCTACCAGCTATGCGAATCCTGCTCAAGCGGACACTTTGTTAGGAGTTTAAGTGCGGCCAGGTGGGGGAACAGCGAGGGTGCCTACATATGGACAGACACTATTGCTGAGCCAGTGAAATTCTAATTACACATGGAATGTGGTGAGGGAGAGATTACTAAGGAAACATTTTAATAACCTGATAACCCTAAAATTAAACATAGCAGGTTGAAAGGATTTATAGTGATTATCAAAGATATTATAAAACTATCCATTTATATCTGGTAACATTGTATTTTTACATTTTTATTCAACTATTCCTAATGGAAAGCGTTATTATGAAAACCAAAAGAGTCATGCCTTCAAAATCAAGGTGGCATTAAGGTTGTGATAAATGTATGTTACGTACAGCATGTTTCAGGAAGAATGTTAGGGTATTTATTTGTCCACACACACACCGCTATAGTCCAAGCATTGCTTGTATTTAAATTCTTCAGTTGCTGATTCGTTTTAAAAAACAGAGGATACCAAAAAGGACTTCGGCATATCTTCAGCATCAGCAGGCCATCGACATTTACTCAGGATTACTAAAAATCTACTGTATTCAAACACGTGTACCTGGGACCTTTAGAAAATGACCTGGATCCTAAATAAAGGGACCTTGTAGGTCATTACTATTAACTACTTTACCGTGGGCTCCACACGTGGTGCTGGCTTGCCACAAAGTAAGGACTCAGGCTACCATGTCCTAAACACATGTTTCGTGTTCAACACCTTGCACATTTCCTCTCTGGGGTACATGAAAGTAGCCCCATTTTACAGGGTGGAAAGTGAAGCGGAGGAAGAGAAGCAATCAAGCCAAGAATCCGCAGGAGAGTTGGGATTTGAATCCGAATTTTTATCTATAATCCCCGAAGTCTTCCCATACCGCCACAGACTCCTCGTGTGACATCTGACACATAAACTGTGCTCACAGCTTCCTGTTATTTCGTACGTAGCACTCTTTCTACATTGCACAAAAATCTCTTCGTGCGCATACAGCTGATGAGGTCTTTAATTCCCTTATGAAGAAACTAAGAAGTAGCAGATGTGATTTTCGTTATCTTCAATTTATAGTGTTTCACTTTATAAAATTTGTAAATGTTTCTTAAAAATATTTTTTCTTTTAAGTTTATTTTGAGAGAGACAGACACTGTGCAAACCCACAAAGCTGTGACATCATGACCAGAACCAAAACCTAGAGTTGGACACTCAACTGACTGAGCCACCAAGCGCCCAAAATAACTTTTGTTTTAGAATAGTTTTCAGTTCATAGAAAGTTTATGGAGATAGTATCAATAGTTCTGGATACATACTCTGCTGCCAATCCATCTGCTTCCCTGGTCCCATTCAAATCCTAACCTCCTCCAGAAACACCCCCCAGACACGGCCGGCAATAATGTTTAACCGGCTATCTGGGCACCATCCGACCCAGACAAACTGACACAGAAAATTAACCGTCACTTTCAGTATGGTGCATTTGTCACAGTTAATCAATCAATATTGATTTATTACTATTAAATGAAGCCTACTTTCCTCAGGTTTACTTCGTTTCTGCATAATATCCTTATTCTGTTCCAGGATCCCATCCAGGACACCACACTGCACCTAACTGTCACATCCCCCTGGGCGTCTCTTGGCTGTGACAGTTTCTCAGACTCCCATGGTTCTTCGTGATCTTGAAAGTCCTCAAATAACCCTGGGGATCAGGACTGCGGAGCAAGTATTTTGTAGGATGTCCCCTCCATTTGGATTTGTCTGGCGTTTGTGATACTATTCGACGGGGTGGAGGGGGGCCGTGGAGAGGAAGTCTAGCTTTCATCCAAGGGCACATCAAAGGGCATATGGGGTTGGCATGATAGCTGTGCCTGTGAACATCGGTAGTTTGTCTCACGTCTCTCCAATGAAAGGCAATTTTGTTTTCAATATTTCAGTTTTTTCTTCCTTTTAAATTGAAGAAGAATTGACATCAAACGTCCTATTAGTTTCAGGTGTACCTGTCACTCGGTATTTTTATACATTACTAAATGATCCCCAAGATAGGTCTAGTTGTCATCTGTCACCATACAAAGTCATTACAATACTACTGACTATGCCCCCATGCGGAACGTTGCATCTCCGTGCCTTATTTTATACCCGGAAACTTGTACCTCTGAATCCCCTTCAGCTACCCCAACCCCTCTCCGCTCTGGTAACTTTGTTTCCTGTTTCTCTGAGTCTCTTGCTGTGTCGTTTTGTTCCTTTTGCCTTTTAGATTCTACATATGAGGGCAATCACACAATATACGTCTTTCTCCAACTGACTCACTTCACTTTGCATGATACCCTCTAGATCCATCCATGCCATGGCAAATGGCAACATTTCATTCTTGTTTGTGGCTGAGTAATATTCCACTGTGCGTATGCACCACCTCTTCTTTATCCACTCCATACCTTGGCTACTGTAAACGAAGCTGCAATAAACCGGGGTGCGTGTATCTCTGAATTGCTGTCGTTCGTTGTCTTCAGCTAAACACTCAGAACTAAAATTGCTGGATGGTGTGGTAGTTCACTTTTAATTTATTGAGGAACCTATACATCACCTTCTATAGTGGCTGCACCAATTTATACCCCTACTGAGAGTGTATGAGGGCTCCCACTTCTCCACCTCCACACCCACACTTGCTATTTGTGTGTGTGTGTGTGTTGATAACAGCCAGTTTAATGGGTGTGAGGTGATACTTTATTGTGGTTTTGATTTGCATTTCCCTGATCATGACTGACATGGAGCAGCTTTTCATGGGTCTATTGAATACCTGTACGTTCTCCTTGGAGAAATTTCCGTTCATGTCGTCTGCCCATTTTTTAGTCAAGTTGTTTCTTTTCTTGATATTCAGTTGTATAAGTTTTCTATATATTTGGATATTAACCCCTTGTAGAATGTAAAGGTAATCTTTTTTCCTCCACTTTTCACGTGGTACATGTGCAGATGACATTTAAGGAATGGGAATTATGCTCCGAATCTTTGAGGGTGGTAATAGGAAGAAGAGTCCATACATACGCCCGTAATGTGGCTCACTCTTCGAAGTGACAGACCAGTAGGCAGAGCCCTGAACATAACCTGCATCTGACATGAATGAGAATCATCCAAATGAGGGCGTCAGCACTATTCTGGTGACTCCGTCCCAGGCCAGGGGGTCACCAGACCTCTCTGTGGAAGGAAGGCTAGACAAGGAGGTACCAGGAAGAGGACAGAAGCATAATTTCCCCTCCTCCCAGCTCCCCAGGGCATCTGGTTTGCTGCAAGATTCGAGCTCCCTGAGAGGAAAACGTGGACTGAATTCCAGACTGGGGCTGGTGCATGAGGTCTCCCCGTTCTATCGGCAGAGAACTGAGCAAGTCTTTAGAAAAGCAACCCAAAGTATGGGGTGTCTGGAACCAGATCTGAGTGGTGGGGCCCCAGCTGCTGGGGTACAAGGGCAGTGCTGACCTGGTCATGCCCAACTGTCCCTGCAGCAAGGGGCATTCTCACTGCCACAACCCTGTGGTTCAGAATGTGCAATAGTGGAAAAATAAAAACCCTACCTAGTGGATATTCCATAATCTAACAATTTAAAAGATTTTGATAATTTGATATATTAAAACATCAACTTTTCGATTCATGACTTGAAATATTTATAGCACTTATATGTCCTTGCTAAAAAATTTTTAATATCTAAAATTTATATTTTTATTTGGTGTGTTAATGTGTCTCTTACTAAGTCTGAGTGCTTTTATACTTAGTTATTTAGTACATTAATCCAAATATTTTCTCAGCTCGATGTTTGCCTTAAAATTATCATAGATTTCATGCATAGCTTAGATGAAATATTATTGGTAGTTTTCTTTGCTGAAGTTGACTTTCATTTTAACAAAATGTTTTCCAGAATCATTTTTAGCATTAATAACTCCATAGCCTTTGATGTGATTTATTATATATTATACTCACATAAGTTGACAGGATTGTATATATTCGTTCAATGTATTCATATTCAGTGTTTTGAAATATATACATAACAGAATGCCTTAAAGTTTATGGTTATTCTCAATTCTTCTAAAAGTCTCTTTAAGTATCAGAATTAGAAATGAAATAGTATTTAGATATACTTTTATATATAATGAAGACTTCTACAGGATTAACACTGTCGGGGCCGATGACAGCCTGCCCCCAAATGCGCCACTTTGGAATAGTATTGTAAAGAAAGTTACTGTAGAGACACTACGACGCTGAGACTGTCCTGAAAGCAGGTAATCCGTCTCCCACGTGAAAGCCCCCTCCCCATCCCAGGAGGTGAAGAGAGTCCTCATCACCAGAGACAGGAAATTTAGAGCCGAGAAGGCTGCTTAAACAACCCAGGTTATTTCTTACTAAGTTACTACATTGGCCCAAATTCTGCTTAGAATTCTTTACCAACTGAATCCCCCGACGTTGACTTTTCTTGGTCCCGACAGTCCCTCACAAGTGTATTGTCTCTTTGTCTGAAAAGCATAAACCCTGTGCCTAGGTCACTCCTTTAGGGTCCCAACGTAATAAAACTGGTTTCTTCTCCTTTTCAACTGCCTCATGTAAATTTAACCCTTTTCAGCTGGAAGACCATGAGGACGGAGAACTTTTCCTTCCCTGCAACACAGTCTGGAGATTTAGAACCAGCTTGTTCACAACACTGTGACCCAGGAGAAATCACGTGGGATCAGTACAGAGGGATCCTCCCTGCTCTGCCCCAGCTGTGCTGCCAGGATGGGTCCTAAGGACTTGAGTGTGCCGGGCTGGGCCACACAGAGAGCGGCAGAAACGAGCAAAAACGAAATTTACGTGGGAAAAACCACGGAGTGATGACCTGAAGGGAAGGATGATCCTGGAACGAGGGGAGTAAGGAGGGCCAGGACACCAGAACGATCATCACAGTGCATTTTAGAAAATTGCACAGAAACTTGTTGCAACTTACCTCCTGCCGGGTCCTCAGAAGAGACCAGCACTGACTTAGATGATATCCCAAAGCTTCTGGGCTCGTGTTGTTAGTTTCATCTGGAGGCCACATCAGCCTCGATCTGCCCTGGTTTCAGAACACAGACATGCAAGTGTACTGGGGTCACTTTTAAGCCTTGTTTATACATTTCCTTTTTTTTTTTTTTTTTTTGCATTTGCATCCTAATCAAACCCTCAATAAGATGTTTGTAAAAAATACATAAGTTTTGATGTTCGACACCTACCCTTGATATTGTGTGATTTACTAGCCCTCAGACTTTAGACAGATTGATCTCGTGATTGACAGGGAAGGAGTCCCAGGGCACTGCCCAAGTCACTCCGATCGGCCAGTCTTTTCTATGGAGGAGTCATCACCTAGTCTGTTGGGCTCGGTCCATTCTGCGCAGGAGTAATCTGGCATACAGCAGATATATTACGCATTTGCTTTGCTCTAACACATTCTATGCTCAGAGATTAATAAAAACATTTTATGGACTTTATTATAGCTGAACATCACCAGCGTTGGCCCTTTTAAATTTTACACCAACGGCTGCTTATATCTGCATTTTCTCAGGCAGGTTCTGCATCACACTGTGTTAACAGCTTTCTCATTGTGCCAAAGAACCTTGAATTCTCCTTCCATGTACTTCAATAACCAAAGGCACATAACTACAGCTTGAAAGTAAACACATTTTTAATGACCTATTAGCTATTAAAGCAATGCGTGTTGGAAAATGAAAATGGATGTACAATTTGATTAATTCAGTTTGCTATGAGAATGGTACTGGGAGTAATCTGTTTTCATTATGACATCTATAAATTCTGCATATCCTAATCACGCCTTACACTTCAACACAATGTATTTTATTACACTTTTAACATATGCTATACCACGGTTGTTCTTAGCGTTAGACATAACAAAATAGTGGAAAATGGGTTCTAAATTGCTGCTTTTGGCAATATTACGTAGGAACGTGTAAGAATGTGAGAGCATACAGCTGAGATAAAAGTCAGATACATGCTGACCAAAGAGATGCACGTACATGCTTGTACACGCAGGTCACACATCGTGTGCCTGTGTTCACACAGACACACAGACTCATCCATGGTGACTTATGCTACAGCCCCAGTAAGACCTGAAACTCAGGTCTAACACATAGTAGCTGGGCAAGATGTTTAACTTAACTAGATCTTATATTCATACACTGTAATTTTCATATATTTATGAGACATTCAGATTCAAGAGAAAATATTTCTCAAGTAATGGATTTTTTTAATGGTTTTTAATGTTTATTTATTTTTGAGAGAGAGAGAGAGAGACAGTGTGAGCAGGGGAGGGGCAGAGAGCGAGGGAGACACAGAATCCAAAGCAGGCTCCAGGCTCTGAGCTGTCAGCACAGAGCCTGATGCAGGGCTCGAATTCATGAGCTGTGAGATCATGATCTGAGCCGAATTTGGGTGCTTCACAGACTGAGCCACTCAAGTGTCCCTGGATTCTTTTTTATTTTTTAAATTTATTTATTATAATTAGAGAGAGAGGGAGAAAGGATGAGTAGGAGGGGCAGAGAGAGCGAGAGCGAGAGCACCAGTGGGGAAGGGACAGAGAGAGGCAGAGAGAGAATCCCAAGCAGGCTCCCTGCTATCAGCACAGAGCCCTATGCAGGGCTTGAACCCATTAACTGTGAGATCATGACCTGAGCTGAAATCAAGAACCAGACACTCCATCCACTGAGCCACCCAGGGGCCCTTCCAAGTGATAGATCATTTTAAAAGTGCTATTTATCTTTCTTTCCCACTCCTTCTGCATTTTCAAAGCCTATCATTTCACTTTGTTTTTGCTTTTCCATCTCCCACAGATGTACCAGTATTTGCCACCCAGGCCCCATGGATTTGATTTCATCTTTTGCCTTTTTTTTTTCTCATCTATGTCTCCAAACATTTTCTACTAAATCACATCCTTCAGCACACAATCATATCACACACTGGGTGAAAATATCTGCAAAGGCTATCCGACAAAGGACTGGTATCTAAAAAATACAAAGAGCTCTTAAGAATGAATAAGAGGAAGGGGCGCCTGGGTGGCGCAGTCGGTTAAGCGTCCGACTTCAGCCAGGTCACGATCTCGCGGTCCGTGAGTTTGAGCCCCGCGTCGGGCTCTGGGCTGGTGGCTCGGAGCCTGGAGCCTGTTTCCGATTCTGTGTCTCCCTCGCTCTCTGCCCCTCCCCCGTTCATGCTCTGTCTCTCTCTGTCCCAAAAATAAATAAAAACGTTGAAAAAAAAAATTTAAAAAAAAAAAAAAAGAATGAATAAGAGGAAAATGAACAAATGACCTTAACAGATAAAAGTGGGCAAAAGACCTTACCAGGCGTCTCACCAAACAAGGTCTACTGACAGCAAATAAGCATGTGGAAAGAAGAGCCACATCCAAGGGCACTCGGGAATTACAAATGAAAGCAACAATGAGATAATCCTACACACCTGTTAGAAGGACCAAATTCCAAACCACCAGGGCACCCACTGCACGTGAGGGTGTGAAGGAGGAGGAGCCCTCATCTGTTGCTGGTGGAAGAGCAAACAGTTCCTCCACTTTGGAAGACGGCTGGCCGGTTTCTCCCAAATCTAAACATACATCCACCATAAGACCCAGCGATCGTGTTGCTAACATTTTACGCAGGTGAACTGAAAACTTATGTCTCCACAGAACCTGCTCATGGCAGCTGTATTCCTAATTGCCAACAACCTGGACTCAACTGAGACGTTCTTCAGTAGGTGATGGATACATACACTGTGGGGCATCCGGACAATGGAACGTTATTCAGCACTAAACACAGAGAGCCATAAAGCTGTGAGATAAAGCATATAATTCTGACTATATGACACTCTGGAAAATACAAAATTAGAGATACAGTATAAACACCAGCGGTTGCCAGAGATTGGGTGCGGGAAAGCTAGAGCACAGAAGAAGTCGGGGGCACTGAAACTATTCGGATTGTACTACAGTTGTGGATACCTGTCAGCATACATGTGTCAAACCCACAGATGGCACAACAGCAGGGGTGAGCCCTAAGCTCACCTACCTACTTGAGGTGACAACGATGTGCTCCTTTAGGCCCCTCAGTGGTAACAACCCAACCACTGTGGTATCACAGGTCTGGGCTGGTGGATGGTGCATGTGTGTGGGCAACGGCTATCTGGGAAACCTCTGTATATCCCACTCAGCTTTCTGTAACCTAAAACTGCTCTGAAAAATTAAGTCCATTAAAAAAAAACCCTGGGTACATTTTTTGCTTCATTTCAATTTGTGTAAGCTATTTGTGTGAATACCCTTGATGAAGCTGTGTGATTTTCCAATACTTATAAGAGAATCAGAAGACTCACCCCTTGTTTTCATAATTGCCTGTGTTATCAAAAGAGTCCCCTGCCCAGAAATCAGATCAGACAAGTCACGCCCCATGGTAGAGTCTCTTGTTTTTGTAATTATTCAATTATAAATTCAGAAACAGAAGGAACTAGCTACTTCATTCTGCTCAAGTTTTAATCCAGTTTGTAAGAGATAATGGACACTAAAGTTTAGTGAGATCTTTATTCTGCCCGCAAATGCAAACTGAAATAGAGACAAGTCTGGGGAGTAGAAGACATCGATTTCTATTTTAGCTGGTGTATTTACCCGCACACAGAACTCACATTCATTCTCTCCAGAGAGGTTTTCCTGTGAGATGATAAACAAGTTTTAGAAAGAAATAGCATTTGACTCCACTAAAATAGAGCATGCGTGCGTGCATGCGTACACACACACACACACACACACACACACACACACAGATGCAAAGGTAGGCACAGACTGAATGAGTTTCATGTATTTAAAACTTAGGAGTTACTTTTATAAATAGATGTGCCCATTCATCAAATCAGTCCTGTCCAAATGAAAACATTACTCTTACTTCAACTCTTGACTGTTGGGAGAGTTGGAAAGAACGTTGAATCCATAGTTAAGTATTTGAGAGCAAAGCTTGATCCTTCTCCTCACTTACTCTATGACTTTTGGAAAAATGGGGAGCTTTGTAGTTTGATAAATATTTAGAAATTCTTCCTCTTACCAGGTGGAAGATATTTGCTTGACGTATTCAATTTGAGGCTCAGAGACTTCCCCAAACAAATCAGTATAATAACTTATAGCCTTAACAGTTGTTATTAGGATGTTATATGAATGCATATCCTACATTTGAGATTTTAAATTCATGCAAGGAATTGTCTTAGCCATCTTTTCCACATCGGTGACTCAAAGGAAGACTGAACTGGTTCAGAAGAACCAAAATCTATTCCAGGCTGACCCACCTGTTCCATTATTTGGGTAGAACACTGAAAGATGTTTAGGATTCATCTTTCTCAACTGTAATGAATGAAATTGTTGGACCGGGCAATCAATCTTTCCCCTTTGCTTTCCAAATGCAAAATGATTTCTCCTAACTTATGCGTCACTTCATTGTGTTCTTGACGCCAAATTCCATTATGTCCTATTCTCTCTCTCTCTTCCTTTCTCTCCCTGGGTACATGTTTATGTGCGTGTACCTGTGACCAAATCACCACTGGATGCAGCAATGGCCTTGCCAAGGTTAGCCTGCACTCTTTCATCGGTTGGATAGAAGCAAGCACACATTACATGTGAACCAGCTTTCTCTAAAAGCATCTAAATATATGTATAAATTAAAATGACATGCATGGAGAAGCACTTGCCTACTTAGCTTGATAAATGCCCTCCACAGTTATGCCTACCACCCTTCACAATTCTTCTGTCTAGGATGAGATTTAGAACCTAATATACTAATGAAGTAATTGGAAGTCTTAATTTTATTCCCTAGGTAAACTGTGAAGAATGGTATACCAGCAATTTGCTTACATTTGAAAAAATAAAAACTAGCCAAGTACTCTCCTGGAACTCTACTGTGGTGACAGTATCAGTATGCCATGTATCACTGTGGTCACTTTATCTAGCAATGCTTAAAGGATGAATTAACATGCGAAATACTTTTATGTTAAGTTCCTAGACTTGTAAAAAGACTTAGCAATTAATAAAAAATGTATTTTACAATTAAAAAGCTATTAATATATATGCAAACAGTGCAAAGTGAGAGATTTCCTTCAATATAATGCTGGGTTCAGTAATTTTAAGAAGCATGGAATAAATTTAATGGGAAACAGGAAAGCTCCTGAAATTCACATGTTCTACTGGATATGCACATGTATCTGCTCATGTACATACACACGATTTTTGAACTTTTCTCCTGGGTAAGTTCATTCAATGATATGTATTTACCATATGATTTTGTGCACAGTGCCATGCTGGATATTGTTGGATATTTCCAGGGCCACATCCTGGGGAAGGGCTAAGGATCATTGTATGGAAAGAAGAGCTAATTGTAATTAACATAACTGAGAAGCAGGAAGAAAGGTGATAAAAAGCAATTGGTCGGTTGGTAGTAACACACAGGTAAGTAACAGTATATCCCCCCCTGTCCCCCTGGAGCATTTACTGAGGCCCTCTCGTCAGACCCTGTGCAGGCAGAAATCACTGGCGATGGTGAGGACAGCTGATGCACCGTGTACACCGGCAGCCGTGGCAGAGGAATGTCCAGCCCTGAAATAATGCTGGAAAATCCAAAGGCACTTGGTTCTGTGTGAGCTACCTTGTAATTTGTGACATCCAGTACTTGTAATGGTTTGCATCAGCAGTACCAAGAGTAAGATTCCTCCCTCAGAGCTACAAATAGTGAAGACAGGACCCCACATGCACCAGGCAGCAGAGTTGTCATTGAAGGTGAGGGTCAGGAGATGATGTAGGCGAGGACGAGCAGGTTAGGAAAAGGAAGCACGATCGTCAAGACAGATGAAGGGTCTTATAAGAGTCTAACCAACCAGACTCTACTGTTATCGTACCATTCATACCAAACACAGAAAAGAGAAAATTAGCAGAGGAAACATATTGAAATATTCATAGCCAAATTTCCAGCTATGCTTTATCACCCATTTATTGTAGGACAATCAGAAATATAAAACTGTAGGGTGCCTGGGTGGCTCAGTCGGTTAAGCGTCCGACTTCAGCTCAGGTCATGATCTTGCAGTTAGTGAGTTCAAGCCCCACGTCGGGCTCTGTGCTGACAGTTCAGAGCCTGGAGCCTGCTTGGGATTCTGTGTCTCCCTCTCTCTCTCCTCCTCCCTCGCTCACATTGTCTCTCTTTCTTTCTCAAAAATAAACATTAGAAATATAAAACTGTATCTAAAATGGTTAATATATTGTGTGAATTTTATAGAAGCTGTGTTTGGATTAGTTTGACTTAGTGTAAAGGCTTTCCTAGGAGAATTTATTTCTCTGATATTTGAGTAAATTAACAGTCCCTATGATTAACATTTCCTTAAAATAGATATGCCCCTACACAGAGGTACAGGCTGTAAACTCACAATCTCCACTTAGAAATTTAAGCATGGTGTTTAAGGTCACTGTCCTGTGACTTTTCCAAAGAGAGTTTAGCCTTGGCTGTGCTTGAGGGAAAATCTGTGTCATCCATAAAAATAATTAATTCTATCTTGTAAACATTGTTGTATATTTTGGTTGCATATGTATATATCATATGCCGAGGTTATCAGTGCATTTTTAAATAAAAAATGGAAGGCCATTCAAGGCTAATGTTCTCATTGCTAATATCTTCCATAAAGATCTTATATTTTTTTCACTAATTCTGCAGAGTTTGCCGAGTTGTGGTACGAGTGTAGATATTCAACGGAATATTGACACCAACTTTGCCTCAAATCCTGGAGTATTTTATAATTAAAAGGTTATTAAAGGGGCACCTGGGTGGCTCAGTCAGTTGAGCATCCCACAGGTTCAGGTCAGGATCTCGCAGTTTGTGAGTTCAAGCCCCACTTCGGACACTGTGCTGACAGCTCAGAGCCTGGAGCCTGTTTCAGATTCTATGTGTCTCCCTCGTGCCTCTTCCCTGCTCATGCTCTGTCTCTGTCTCTCAAAAATGAATAAACGTTAAAATTTTTTTTTTAAATAAAGGTTATTAAATAATGGAAATATGCTATGTGGCTTTAAGATTTGCATGTTCTTACCCTAAACATCCTATGATTATGTTATGAACAGATTCTATCTCTGAAGCTCTAAGAAGAATTAAATTTCAAATTTCACGTTACACAGAGCAGAGCAGCAGGGTGGGGGCAAGCAGGTTACTGGGTGCTAACTGTAGAGGGCGCTGCAGTTCTCAGCTCCAAGCTCTGAAGAGTTTTCAAATGACCATTGATCCCTGGAGTGTAGACACTATTCCCCAAGCTCACAATCCACCAGCAGAAGTTCTAACGGACTCTAACACTTCCCCACGGATTACTGATATGTTCCTTATAAGTCAACGTACCCTGAAGGCTTGTGCAAAGATACTCTGTTAGACAAAAGCTAAAATACGTGTTGGAAAATTTTCTCAGATGGAACAAGTTGGCATGAAGATGAAGGCCCTTCTCTTATGTCCTAATCCTTCGTGTTTCAAGAAAATGAATTCAGACATCAGTACAATTTTCTTGAGTTTCACAAGGCCATAAAACTTCATGAAAATAAAAGATTCATTTGTATCTACAGGTATGCGTGAGTATAGCAGTGCGCAGCTCGGACAACGCTCAGGAAGTATGGCAGGAAGTGCGCTTTCACAGTAAGAGCCAAGGACCTGGAGTCAACAGTGTAAGATCTCTGGACTTAAATTCTCACTCAACCAACTCACAAATTATGTGAATTTGGTGTGTGTGTGTGTGTGTGTGTGTGTGTATGCACGCACCCTCTCTCTCTCTCTCTCTCTCTCTCTGCGCCAGTAATTTAAAAAAAAAAAGTTCTGTGTTAGGTATTACTCCCCTTGAGTCAGGCACTCTAAGGTAAGCCAAAAAAAAAGCTTGCCCAAAACCCCTAATTTCATCTCTAAGTTGGTATATCATTATATTTTAGCACTGTGATAAAAATAAAGCAAATTATTATAAGTAATAACATTCTCTGAATTGTGTAAAATGCTTCACAATGTTGGGTTTTTTTTTCCCCCTAGTCAATAAGAGAAAGTTCAGATTGGCTACAGGGGGGCCATTAGTGGCCTTGGGTCAAAAAATGTTAATTGACCAAATTGAGAATTTAAACTCATTTTCTGGCTTCATTAGCCCAATTTTCTTGTCAGCTGATTTAACCAGTAACAGACCTAAACTGCCAAAAAACAGAACTGCTATGCATCCTAGCAGTGAGCTGACAGATATAGGAAACCATTTCTGCAAGAAACCCTGTCACCTGTCTCTTCAGCCCAAATTTACAGTGATTATTGCCAAAGTCACTCAGTGGAAAAGAGGCTTGGACCTTTGACTGCTCAGCTACATAGTTTTAACAGTTATTAACAATACATTTTTAGAAAATGTCAACATATCCATCAAAGCAGAAGTCTTGTTAAGAAAAGAGTTTGAAAAAAAACTGAAAAGTTTCAATGATGGAAAAAAGATGCTTTCTTACCCTCTGAAAATTCAAAACTGGATGAGCAGAAATTAACATAATTTTCCAAGAGCTCACTCCAGATACAGAATTCTGTCATATGGAATTTTAGCCTAAAGGAGATACCTTACATCCTATAAACTTTATATGAAAGAATATAAAATCTCTAAATTATCACCACAAAATGTAATTTATGAGTATAATAATAATATGTTCTTTCAAAAACAGAAAAAGTTTTCTTCATTAAGATTCTGGTGTCATCTGACCATGTAGATTTATTTTAAAAATTGTTATTGAGGGAAACAATCAACCTTTGCTTTCATTTTTTAAAATACTGATTTTGATGAGTATTTTGATCAGAAACAAAGGACAGTGAAACAAAAGAGCTATAATATTATCAATTGTAAATAGTGTCAGTTTCTATCATAACATATGTAATTCTATTTACTACATTATCTCAAGATTATTTGAATTGATTTAAATCCATTGTTTATTTTGGGTTCTGACAGTATGAGAGGCAGGGTGACCAGAGAAACTTGGGGGATTTGCTTACAGGAATCAACCAAAACACTGAATAAAATTAAAAATATGTATCCGCATGATGACAGTTGTGTTAGTAATAAGGTAAGGAAATCTTAGAATGCCATAAATAACATGAAATTGGGAATACAAGGAGGTCAGAGGTTGCCTTGAATCAACCTTTGCTCTAGGAACTTCTAGCCCAGACCTTAGATTTTAATGGATCTTACAGAGACATAATCTAAGGACCCCACTGTGAAAGGGTGAGGCAATGATCCCCCCCCAATAAAGCTGGGTCTCCTAAAAACCAACGCTTACAATGGACAAACTAAGCATGAAAAGCAGAAACGCTCCTTAAAGGGAGACAAAATCAGAAGATTCTGCCCTAACAATCCCTAACCACAGGCTGAGTATCACATAGTATTAGAGCTTACATTCATAACACGTGTACCCATCTAACAATGCACAGGCAAAAATAAAAATAATGATTGTCCTAGATTTGGAAGTCCTTGAGGGACCTGCCAGAAGCAACTATACTTTCTGGAGAAATGCGGTTAAACTTTCAACAAATTCTCACCAATAAAGTGCAACTGTCATGGTCCCGCCATTAAAGTTCACAAAAATACATGAGGAAATAATCCATCATGAGTGAGAGGTAGGAGACCCACCAAACTGCAGATCATACCGCAGACACTGGAATTTCCAGAACCAGGATGAAAACATATCAGTGTATTTCAAGATACAAAGTAAGGTATCGAAATGTTACGCATTAAGAAAGACTGTCAAAATATCCAGGAATATTTGTAAAGGAAAGAGTTTTCCAGAGGTTAAAAATGCAAAGATACACACACACACACACACACACACACACACACACACACACAGTATGTGAAGCTGGCAACTCAATCCAGAATTAAGGAGTAGCTTATGATCAGCAGAATACAGAACTGGCACCCTGGAGAACAGAAGAACCACACAGAACACAGCACAGACAGACGAGAAGGCGGGAAGTGTGCGTGGGGGTCTGAGACACTATTGGTGGAGTGAGCCTATCATATTAGAAACTAGCATTAGAACAGGTAACACCGGTGAGGATGGAGAAAGGGACAGATTCAGACACACCATGGTGCCTTCTCCTTCTCTGCTCTCCTCCTCTGCCTCCTCCTCCTCCTTGCCTTAACTGTCCATCCATCTCATGTGCACTCAGTCCAACAGCAGACAGGAGGTGACCATCTAAAGCTGACGGGAACATAGGCAGGTACGAAGACCAACATCAGGAGTGCGGGGAGGGCACACGAGCATGCGGAGCCTGAGTGGTGTGAGGGTGGCATCCACACGGGGAGGTGAAAACGCGGAGGACTTTTTATCTAATAAATGAATAAATAAAAGCCAAATAGAGCCATTTCCTCAATGTTAGAGAAGGCAATTACAAATATGGAAAGAAAGAAAATAAGAATGCACCCTGGGATATGAGACTGGATTTGGCTGTATCTATGTGCACTCAAGATTTTTGATGAGACACTGGGGCGCCTGGGTGGTGCAGTCGGTTAAGCGTCCGACTTCAGCCAGGTCACGATCTCGCGGTCCGTGAGTTCGAGCCCCGCGTCAGGCTCTGGGCTGATGGCTCGGAGCCTGGAGCCTGTTTCCGATTCTGTGTCTCCCTCTCTCTCTGCCCCTCCCCCGTTCATGCTCTGTCTCTCTCTGTCCCAAAAATAAATAAAAACGTTGAAAAAAAAATTTAAAAAAAAAAAAAAAGATTTTTGATGAGACACAGAGAAACAGAATGAAGCATAACTCAGGTGGAAATGTGAACAGGTACACATTTTACAGCTCGTTCACTGCGAGAGCTGGGAGCAGCAGCCCCCAATGGCAACGAACATTACAGAGATTCACATTTTGGCTTCTAACTACCATCCTTCTCTGAAATGCACCAAGCGTCCTGATACGGGATAAAGGCATATAAAAGGGGACGACGATCCGTGAATAACTTCTGCCAGATGGCCAGAAATGCTCAGAGATGCAAGTATGTCAAAAACACACAGAAGCCAAAGACATTCCTATTGGCTAAGTGGAGAAACTTGACCATTAAAGTGACGACAACAACAGCAACAATAAATAATGGGTTATAACACCAAATAAAGCAGGAAAACATGAATCCAAAGTGTTATAAATAAATAACTTGGAGTTTCATGAGAGACAAGACTGTTAGAGTTTCAAAGTAACTCCTACAAAAATATGTATCCACTTCACAGGAAAAACCTAACATTTCTGGGTGATCAAGTCTGGGTGATCAAACCTCATTCCAGTGAGCAACGCGACCCTCACCACTAACAGGGAAATCTGAAGTGTGCAGCACCTCATCAGACACGTTTAGAAGAACACGGCACCGACTCAGGGAAGCTCCCGCCACGGTGTCTGAACCTGGGCGGTATCATGAAGAAACATCACACAAAACCGAGCTCGGCAGCATCTTCGAACATGCCAAGGCGTAAACTTAAGGGATAAAGAATTGTTAGAGGCTGGAGGAGACCAAAGAGACTTGAAAACTCCATGCAACACATGCCTCTGAGCAGAGCTGCTTGGACATAAAGGGCATTATTGGGAAAAGTGTAACGGACTCCGAATGTTGTACAGAAGCAGTCCATCAAGGTTTGTTGTCACATTTGACGGCTTTATTGAGATCAAGTAGTAGATTATCCTTCTTTGTACTAAATATGTAGTAAAGTATTTCTGGTCATAGCATCTGGTCAACAACACACAAATAGTATAGAAAAAAAACTTTGTTCTATATATGCAACTATTTTGTGAGTTTGTGAATACTTTAAAATAAAACTATTTTATTGTACACATTTCTTCCTAAATTGCCTTCATTTATAACAATGGTTTCTTTTTTTTTTTTAAGTTTATTTATTCTGAGAAACAGAGAGCGTGAGCAGGCGAGGGACAGAGAGAGAGGGAGACTCAGAATCTGAAGCAGGCTCCAGGCTCTGAGCTGTTAGCACAGAGCCCGATGCGGGGCTCAAACCCGTGAACCACAAGATCATGACCTGAGCCCAAGTCGAACACTTAACCGACTAAGTCACCCAGCCACCTCTATAACAGTGGTTTATAAATCTCTTTTATTATTTTTATTTCAAGCTTATTTGTTTTTTTTTTTTGCCATAATCTCAACGTTTTTTTTTAATATTTATTTTTATTTTTGAGAGAGAGAGAGAGAGATCAATTGATCACATGAACGGGAGAGGTGCAGACAGATGTGGGGACAGAGGATCCAAA
This sequence comes from Puma concolor, assembly GCF_028749965.1. Taxonomy (NCBI): domain Eukaryota; kingdom Metazoa; phylum Chordata; class Mammalia; order Carnivora; family Felidae; genus Puma; species Puma concolor. The sequence goes on along the minus strand of NC_141677.1, from coordinate 1,813,587 downwards.
GCAGGCTCTGTGCTAGCACAGAGCCTGATGCAGGCTTGAACTCAGGAACCATGAGATCATGACCTGAGCTGAAGTCGGATTTTCATCCAACTGAGCTACTCAGGCACCCCTCAACTTTCTTAAACTACTACAAGATGTATAATTATTACTAAAGCTAAAATAAATAAAAATTCATCTGGGTTTTTTTTTAAGGGCTTTTATGTCATTGGAGGTCCTATATTGTACAAATAATAGAATGAAAGAATTTTGAGGATGAAATTCATAATTCAAAATGCATTTACAGATATCATTTTTATTACGAAAAGTTATACTAAATTCAACAGTTTCCATAGACGCTGCATATACTTTTTTATTGAAGAATATGGATTGGTGTGTTGGAAGAAAGGGAGGGCATACTGTTTCCAGAAAAAGACTGAAAAGTAAGTTACATCTTTCTAAAATTAGTGAAGCAAGCTCAAAGTCTGTGTATTCGTAAGGGTTTTCCACTGAACCTCAACTGTCATAAGAGCTCATGGAGTGGGTAAACTGAACACTGGTTGCAGATTAAGCAACTTCAAAGTCATATTTCAATACTCCATGGTGTTGTGTGGAGAAATTACAACCTACAGCTACTGTCCAAACGGTACCCTAGTGACCCAAAATGTTGAATGTGGGATTTCTTTAAGGAAGAAGCTTATGCACTCAACTTTGGTTCAGTAATTAACACTTAATTTTAATTTTACTAAAATTTTCTGTCAAGAGTAGTTTGTATTTCAAACCATATTTATGTAAATACATATACCTGCAAAACTATGATAGAAAGTAAATGCCTTTAAATCACTAAAAACATTTTTTTATTATTTTAGAGAGAGAGAATTAGTGGGGGAGAGTGGCAGGGGTGGGGAGAGAAAGAGAGAGAGAGAGAGAGAGAGAGAGAGAGAGAGAGAAAGAGAGAGAGAGAATCCCAAGTAGGTTCCACACTAAGCACAGAGTCCAACACAGGGCTTAATCCCATGCCCCTGGGATGATGACGTGAGCTGAAATCAAGAATGAGATGCTCAACAACTAAGCCAGGTGCCTGGCTCATCCCTAAAAACATTTACAGTAGAACCATGGACCAACTATTTCTCAGATATACAAAAAATTTCATAATTCAGGATTCTCTCAAAAGAAGTAAAAATGTCCCAAACAGCTCACAAAATTCTGAATTACTCTTAAGAACAAGGATATTATTTTTCCGAGTCAAAATTACACATTAGGGGCGGCTGGGTGGCACAGTCGGTTAAGCGTCCGACTTCAGCCAGGTCACGATCTCGCGGTCCGTGAGTTCGAGCCCCGCGTCAGGCTCTGGGCTGATGGCTCAGAGCCTGGAGCCTGTTTCCGATTCTGTGTCTCCCTCTCTCTCTGTCCCTCCCCCGTTCATGCTCTGTCTCTGTCTGTCCCAAAAATAAATAAACGTTGAAAAAAAAAATTCAAAATTACACATTAATATGCTAACTTGATATTGAGGGATAGTAAGTAAAAGTTAATATTGAGCCTGAAACAATAAAGCACTGTCTAACACCTCATGTCTCATGATACCAAAATAAGCTTTCTCAGGAAAAAACCAGGTTCATCTCCTGAAAGCAAAGATAATAGGTAATCGTGCTTTACAGATAAGACGATAATTATGTTAGCATGTCATTTTGTTGCTCGGGGAAGGGAAGGCCAAGTATGGTTTATTGGTAGGTATGCGTTATTCTTACGGATATTGTAATCACATAGAACTATAAGGTACATTTTTAAATAGTCCTCTATTCCTTTTTATTTTTTATTTTTCATGGATTCAGAAATTAGTTTCTGGGCACCTGGGTGGCCCAGTCGGTTTAAGATTCCAATTCTTGGTTTCAGCTCAGGTCATGATCTCATGGTTCATGAGATAGAGCCCCACGTTGGGCTCTGTGCTGACAGTGTAGACCCTGCTTGGGATTCTGTCCCTCTCTCTGCCCCTCCCCTGCTGACACTCCCTCTCTCATAAAGTTGATATCCAAAAACCATGTATTTAAAAAAATTTTTTTTACCGTTTATTTATTTTTGAGACAGAGAGAGACAGAGCATGAACAGGGGAGGGTCAGAGAGAGAGGGAGACACAGAATCCGAAACAGGCTCCAGGCTCTGAGCGGTCAGCACAGAGCATGACGCGGAGCTCGAACTCATGGACTGTGAGATCATAACCTGAGCGGAAGTCGGATGTTTAACCGACTGAGCCACCCAGGCGCCCCAAAAACCATGCATTTTAAAAACAAGTGCCTGACGAACTTCTTAAAAGTATTAGTCTGCTAATTATCCACCAAGTCCCTTTTGCCATATTCCACCTTTTAGTGAAGAATGCGCCAGTTTCAGAACAACCGGCCGAACAGGGACAAGTCACGTCTCCTGGCCTCCCCGCCTCCGGCTGTTCCGTGACAGTTGGTGGAAGGTTCGGCACAACTTCGGTAGCACGTCTTGATGAAACCAGTTTGCGTTCCATTTTCTCTTCCCCTTTTCTGCAGGCAGTCAGCAGAAAGTGGCAGGAGTTAGAGTGAACAATGCGTCAAGAACACACACATGGAGACAGCAGACACAAAGGCAGAAGGAGTTCTGAGTTACTCGATTCACTTAATTTGGGGGTCCCTTTACGACACCTTAATCTGTACACTAACTCAGAGGCTTTGCACCTGGAGGTGCGTGAAGATTCTCTGAGGAGTATGAAAGCACAGACAGGTTTAAGGGACTTAACTGTCAACGCTTTAACTTCCATATAGCCCCTTAAGAGAAACGGTCTGCCTGAGAACTTGCCGGGTCATCCACAGCCCTTCTCCAGCTTCACAAAACAAGGGCAGACATACCTACTTAACCATCCCCGATCTTCACACAGCACCTAGCTCAGGCTGCAGAAATCCCCCCACGGTATAAAAATGGGAATCCATGATCCCACAGGACTTCCTGTGTTCCCCTGTCATAGAAAAGTTAAGTGACAGAAGTCAATGAAGGAATCGAGATTCAAACCTAGGCCGCTGGCCCCAGTGCCTGTCTCTTGATCACAAACCAGACTCCAGAAAGACAAGCCCAAAAGACAAAACCATCACGCACAAAGCTCTCCCCCTGCATCCTCTGTTTCTGAGCCATATCAACAGCGATCCTCAAGGTGTGAAGCCTGATTAGGATAAGGGGAGAGGCACCGAATGACCTTGGAGCCCAAGTTTTAAAATCAAAATAACGCGAAACTAAAATTTATGGAACATCCACCATGTGCCAGGCACCACGCTAAACCATTTACAGAGACGTACGATAAGTCTGTGAGAAGTGCACGATTATACTCATTTTATGGAACCCGGCACACGGAGGTAAAGCTAATATTTCAGAGTAGCACAGGAAGTAAGTTGTTAAGGAAGCGTTCAAAGTCATGCCCCCCACTGCGTATTCAACTTGCTCTGAATATACAGCGGGGGCATTAGTGTGTGTTTGTGCAGCTGAACACCTTAATCGCAGATAGCACGTCTGGTAAATAAGTATTAGCAAAGGCGAGCATAAGTGCGTTCAGGATCCCTTCAAAGTTTGTATTCTCTGAAAGGCCAAAAAGTTTATTAAGCAAGGAATGCTTTTTGATTGCTCAGGATGTGACAGGGAATCTACAATACAGCGTCAAAAAATGCTGCTACTCTGTATATTGAGAATGATAACTACTTCGCTTTTATACCTACCTACGTAATTAATCACATTGGATGGCCTGTCTGTTAGAATCATGGATTTTCAGAGAAATGCAAGCTGCTATAAATCTTCATGTGTACATATTAGTGTAGACATTCCTGTCTTTCTCATGGGTAAGCAAGCTAGGATTGAGACCTCTGAGTTGTATGGGTCACTCTATGTGTAATTTTATAAATACCTTAAAATGTTTCCCAAAGAAAGTGTGTAACCACTTTAAATCACTTCAAAGAACGTCCATGTCCACGGTTGTGCCATTTTTACGTCACCTTTCCTGCCAGTGCTGCATGAGAGTTCCAGCTGACCTACGTGCCTAACACCACTTGGTTTTCTCCATATTTTAAGCTTTAGCCATTTAGGGAGTATAGAGCTGGGCGTCTTGCCGTTTTTAATTTGCATTTCCCTGGACACTATTTTTCTTCCTTTTTTGCTATTCATTTTATTTATTTATTTATTGGATTCCTATTTAAATTCCAGTTAGTGAACATCCAGTGGAATATTAGTTCCATGTGCACAGCAGAGCGATTCGCCACGGCCAGACATCACCCGGTGCTCCTCACGAGAAGTGCCCTCCTTCCTCCCCATCATCTATTTCAGCCTAATTTTTGAGTACAATACATTAAAGTATTGCATGAGCTATTTAGTTTACATATCTAGGATAGATGCTAACTATAAATATTATCAAATAAATCATGCTATATATTTTAAACCCTGTTTCAGCTTTAACACTCTAATTATCCAAATATGTCCATGTTAGAAAGTATGGATCTATCTCATTTATTTGGGTGACTACAAATCACGTCTTATCCATTTATCAACATACCATCCTTGATTAATTTTAGAACATTCATAATACTTCCAATTTTTGTTACACCAAACAACTCTATAATAAAAATGCTTGTGCAGAAATCTGACATAGCAGTCGACTTCTATAAGTAGGATACATTTTCTCAAACTATAATTGTTAAATTTGTCCATTTTAATGTTTCACTTGCATGTTTTTTATTTATTTTTAATGTTTACTTATTTTGGAGAGATAGGGAGACCGAGCATGAGCGGGGCAGGGGAAGAGACAGAGGGAGACACAGGTCACATGCACATTTAGAGGGTCCACTTCCATGGACGCCTGCAAACGTGAAAGATCATCGTTCTTCTCCACCTTTTGACATTCCTTTTCAAGTCACTTTGATTATGATCTATTGATAAACTTGTGAAAGACTTATCCAAATATACTAGAATCTATTAGATATATGGTAGTTATTGAAGTACTTTTCATGTTTGGATAAGATTAGAAAAGTATAAAGTCTGGAAGTAACTTAACATTAGTTGCTTTTCCTGTGAGAAAAGCAACTGTTTGCCAAGCTTTGTTTACGTACTATGGCTAAACTGGTGAAGAAGGCAGACAAAACATCACGTTTCACAGACCTTACCTTGAAGGGTGTTGGGCATATAATAGTTTTAACAAGAAAACTACAAAATCTTTGATTAGCATTAAACAAATATTTGCAAAACACCTACACTCCCCAGGATATATTACTGAATAAAGCAAGAGAAATGACCATCCTCGTGGACCCTGCGTCTTAGAAATCACTCCACGGCAGAGAAGGAAGCACATTTTGGAAGTGCCCCAAAATGGCAGTCCAGGACATGGGGATCAGAGGGCAGTGTAAGCGCTCTGTGGGGAAGTACAACAGAGTAATAATGCAGAAGGATGAGCAATCACTAAGGAAGGGACATAGAGGCTGAGGTGTGAATGACAAAAAGGGAACCATTAATTTGAAGATTGAAAGTCAGGGAGAGTAGATACTGCAAAGTCTCTACAGCAGGAACAAAACTGTCATATTTGAAGTAAAAACAAAGGGGTTGATATGCTTAGAGCTTAGAGCCACTGTAAGAATCACAAGAGCTGGTGTCTGAGAAGCAGGCGTGGCCGAAGACTTAAGAAACGCATGTGCAGGAGACCCCATCTGTTTGAGTCACGTAGAGTCTCCACTTAGAAAGTTACACGTATGTATACCCTCAGAAACATCCACAGAATCATATTTCTGGGTGTGTGTGTTTCTGGAAAGAAGCACATGTTGACACGAGTGATGGTAGAAAATTCATGTTTCACTTGACCCCACTGACTTTTTGTTACGATCGGTTCCACGTTCTGAGTTGTCCTGAGAAGACGTTGGATGATCTGTTTCATCCCAAGGAGGCCAGAAGGACACACACACACACACACACACACACACACACGCACACACACACACCAGGAAGTATGAACAATGGAAGAGACTGCCGGGTGAGTGAGGAGGAGGAGAGGGAGGAGAGGGAGGAGAGTGGGGAGAGAGGCCGGCATGTCACCGAAAGGCATGAGCAGCCTCGGTGACAACCAGGATGGATCTTCCCTGGTATTTGTGTCACCCGACTTAATTTGTCATCTCTCCACTTCACCAGACAGAAGAAATCAAGTTTAATCTGTGATTCTTTCTATCCTCTACTGCTGTATCTAAACCTCACAGGCGGGAAGAAGAGGGATTACTTTGTCTTTATGTCATCTGTGCTGCCAACCCTCGTGACCATTAGCTAGTCCTGTCCTCAAGCTTCAGTCCACACAAGCCACCAGCGAGTTCCCCTCCACAACCCTCTTTATTAATTTCTACGTTTTTATTGAAGTATAGTTGATATACGATGTCCTGTAAATTTCACGTTACACCACAGTGATTTGATATTTCTGTGCATCACAAGACGATCCCCACAATAACTGGTTACTGCTGTCACCACATAAAGTTGGTGCGATATCATTGGTATGTTCCCTGTGCTGTACATTCTACATCCTGTGTCTTACTTATAATCCGAAGTGTGTATGTCTTAATCCCCTTCGCCTGTGTCACCTGCTCTCCAATCCATCCCAACCCATCCCCTCGCTGGTATCCAACAGTTTCCTGTATTTGAGTCTGTTTCTGTTTTGTTTTGCTTCTTAATTTGTTTTGTTAGATTCCACGTATGAGGGAAATCATACGGTAAAAATCACTTCCTGCCTGACTTATTTCACTCAGGATAGTACCCTCTAGGTCCATCCATACCGTCACAAGTGACGAGACTTCATTTTCCTCAGGCTGAGTAATATTCCAGTGTGTGTATATACAAGCCCCAGGCCTGCACTCTTCTCTCCGCCATGTCCTCATCAGTGATGGCGGGTTGCCTCCCTCTGGTACCCCTTTAATCTGCTGTCATTTTCCAACATCCAGTCTTCCGCTTCTTCCTTGTTCTCTTTCCTGTTTGCTCTGCTCTTAAAGTTCTTAAGGGACATGGGTCTTTCTTTCTTCGTGTTACTGTTTTCTTTCATAGGGCTTCGCACTTGGAGCAGGTTAACAAAAATACTCCCATTTCCAGGAAGCCATGAACGCCCATTCGTGAGTTTCCTATCCCTGACCACCCTCAACCCCACAAAAATCATTTTCTTCTCTCTGGTCTTAAAATAAAAAACACTGTTCATCTATCAATCTACTTCCTCTAAAATAACTCATACGACTGTGAACCATTATAGTCCCTGAGGTCCTAAATTTGGAAAATCAAAAGGCAAGAAAATGTAAAAATATTTGGGAGGGTTTTGTTTTTTGTTGTTGTTGTTGGTTTTTTTTCTCTCTCTCTCTCATACTCCTCCATGAGCAGATGAGCACAGCATAACTGTCAGGTGATTCACTGATGGTGATAGAGAGGATAGTGATAGTGGTGATGGTGGTGGTGGTAATACTTTGCATTTGTGTGTGTGTGTGTGTGTGTGTGTGTGTGTGTGTGTGTGTGTGTGTTGGGGATGGGTATTGAAACCAAGAATAGATGAAAGGGTCCAAAATATGGAACGCAAGGCAAATACATCTATTAATCTTTCAAAATTCTTACGCTATCACTGAATAACATGACAAATTGAAATACCAGACTAGGATACAAGTCAAATTTGCAAAGCACTTAGATACTCACTTATATATGACATTCAAATACTTGGTACACCTGACCCACAAAATGTTACAAACTTAAAATTTTGTTATTATGTAGATGTGTTCATTAGAGAAGCCCCTTGAGTCCTTATTTATTCATTTTAAAAAAATTACATTTATTTTTAAGAGCAAGAGAGAGAGAGAGAGAGAGCAGGGGAGGGGCAGAGAGAGATTGGGAGACACAGAATCTGAAGCAGGCTCCAAGTTCTTAGCTGTCAGCACAGAACCCAATGTGGAGCTTGAATTCACAGAACGTGAGATCATGACCTGAGCCGAAGTCAGACGCTTAACCAACTGAGCCACCCAGGCACCCTGAGTCCTTATTTATTTTAAAATACAGAACATGCGGGGTGCCTGGGTGGCGCAGTAGGTTAAGCGTCCGACTTCAGCCAGGTCACAATCTCGCGGTCTGTGAGTACGAGCCCCGCGTCAGGCTCTGGGCTGATGGCTCAGAGCCTGGAGCCTGTTTCCGATTCTGTGTCTCCCTCTCTCTCTGCCCCTCCCCCGTTCATGCTCTGTCTCTCTCTGTCCCAAAAATAAATAAACGTTGAAAAAAAAATTAAAAAAAAATACAGAACATGAGTTCCCCTTTTTCTGCTTACCACTCATGTAATACATTATATGAATTTATAAAAAATAGTATCAGTAATAATTATAGTTTTTGTTTTGTTTTTTTGCTAATTTGCTGAGAAGTAAGCTCATGGAAGAGGGATTTGCTTTTATGTTTTCATTAGTCTGATTAAAAAAACCTTTCCATAACAGGGGAACCTGGGTGGCTCAGCCGGTTACGCATCTGGCTCTCGATTTTGGCTCAGGTCATAACCTCATGGTTCATGAGTTTGAGCCCTACGTAAGGCTCTGTGCTGACAGCTTGGAGCCTGCTTATAATTCTCTCCCCTTCTATCTCTGCCTTCCCCCCCAACCAAATAAATAAATAAACTTAAAAAAACCTTTCCATAATAATGAATTCAAGTATTGGAAGAATCCACATTTTCCTTATTCTTTTACTAGCTATCATTGAACAAATCATTGAAAAGTCTATGGATGCCACCTAGCTATATATACATCTTCAATATTATAAAAATACTAAAATGAGTAACGAAGCTAATTAAAGAAATCTAAAAGGGAAAGATAAAAGTTTCTAAGTATAATTGATAGAACAAATCTAATTTGAAAGGTTAACAAGCACTTGAAAACCACTGAATCAAGTAAAGAGTGATGTACCTAATATATTTAGATGTAGTTAGAGGGCATATTCATTTTTATATATTAAAATCTGTATTTCATCATGCCAAACAAAATCTGAATTAAAAATTTTGCAGATTATATTATATAAAATCTGAATTAAGGTTTGTAATTGACTCAAAATTCAAATCCATTTTTGCAACTAAACAGGATTTGTATGTGCTCTTTATTTTAAAATATCACTATGAAAGGTCTTCATTTTCTACATTTATTGGATATTATTTGGGTACCTGCTATGTCAGATGCCAGTGAACAAGGCTCCAAACCTATTCTCAAAAGCTAGTATGATCTACACAACGATAAATGAAACAAAGAAGTATAACAACTAATAAATATGGAGGGTTTAGAGGATTTTAATGGAGTATGTAGGAGAGGCACCTGACTGTGTTTGAGATGAGACAGGGAGGATTTGGGAAATGTTTCCAAGTGCAGCAGACTCAATGCCCAGGCATCACCGGTGGGGAAAGGAAAGAGCAGGGTCCTAAGCAGGGGAGAGTCAGCAGGTGACAGACACGAGGAGGAGGAAAACCCACCACATCTGTGCAACCCTAGAGAGCTGGAAAAACTACATCCTAAAATGGGCAGAGGAGCGTGGGGGAAACACTGTTAGATACACAGGCAGACTCCAAGGGCTTAAAGATCTCATACCCCCAAATAATGGGGTTGAGCTTTGTTTGAAAGTCCCTGTGGGTTTTTTTTTTTTTTTTTTTTTTAGTTTATGTATTTACTTTGAGACAGAGAGAGTGAGCACGGGTGAAGCAGAGAGAGAGAGAGGGAGAGAGAATCTCAAGCAGGCTCAGCACTGTCAGCACAGAGCCCGATGTAGGGCTCAATCCCACAACCCCGGGATTATGACCTGAGCTGAGATCCAGAGTTGGACACTTAACTGACTGAGCCACCCAGGCGCCCCATAGTCTTAGGGGGTTTTTAAACACAACATGTTCAGAGATGCATATTTAATCTATTTCTGAAGTATATTTTATTGTAGAGATATTTAACAATAAGCATGCCACCCAGTACCCAAGAGCATTTAAAATGACAGAACCATGAAGATAGGAACAAAAAGATACAATGCAAGCCATCTTAACTCCTTTTCTTTCTTTTTTCTTCCCCCCACCCAAGTGGCTCAAGTTGATCAGAGGGGAAAGTTACAGAGATTAGGAATGTCAAGGATCAAGGGTGAGTGTTTTTCTTGATGGGTCATCTCAACAATGAAATCCTCTCTCTCTCTCTCTGTCTCTCTCTCTCTCTCTCACACACACACACACACACACACACACACACACACACACACACACGGGGGGGGGGGTATAAAGAGAATATGAAGGTGGCAAAGGATTTGAGAGGGAAAAACAAGCAAAAATGTGGGCAGATGACAGCAATGGGGAGTGTAGACGAAGTACATCCAAAAGGCCTTGCCTCTAAACAGCATGAGGGGAGCCAAGAAGGAAGGCACACTGATCTCAAGTTGCTTTGGTTTCATAAACAAAACCAGTTCTTCTTTTCACCCTGACAAATGGATCAGAAATGGAAAATAGTCAACTATCTCAAAATCAAATAGCCATTTAAGCCAGAACATCAAAAATCTCCCCTCCAAAATACAACTTTTTCTGATAGATCACTCCTGTTCTCTCCTTCCAGATTTTGTCTCTCTATTCACGTTAAATGTGCTATTAATTTCATTTCCACATCACAGAAAATATAATCACTTTTGTCTCCGTGGTTCCAGTGTGCGAGACGAGTTAAAGTTATTACCGACACACTAGCAACCTGCAACTAAAATTTTATCTAGAGAATTTTTCAGTGGTTTTTACCTAGCATTTTGCTTCATTCTAAGAGGGCTGCAATTTACCTAACAATTTAAACCAGAAATGTAATCAGTATCTGAGGACAAAATATATTTTGGTTGGAAATCCTTCCGTCTGGAATTGAAACGCACACACACACGCCCATGCACACGGGTGTTCTGGAACAGAAATGCTTCACACTAAACTGACTTACCATGGAGCTAATGGCCATCTAGACCCGCACGAATCACTTTATTGTTTCACGTAATATTTGCTATTGCAAAGACCTATCATGAGTGATTAGGAAATGATTGTTTTCAAACTGGTTGTTAGAGAACATTTCTAAAATTATTTTAGGATTACAAAGTTTAATTTCTTCTATTTTAATGTGTTAAATCTCAGATTTTCAGTTTAAATTCTGACCAGATATTTAATAAAGGAAGGAAACATGGTGGTTATAAAGCTTGGTTGAGGAAGCTCTATCATAAGATGCTGTTTTAAGTCTCTTCATTTGACAGTCAATCCTGATTATGCGACTGTCGGTCCCAAGGTGACACTCAGCCTCGTAACGAACACAGATGAAGACCATACAGTTCCCTCCTGCTCCAGAGACTGACAGAAGACTGGATTCACGCTATGCTTTTTTTTTTTCTTTGTGTTATAGGCTTTGTCACAGGAATTAGGTTTTAGAATTTTATGGCATCGTGTGTTCCTGGAGAGATAACATTAAATTGTATTGTTTTGATCTTTACCATGTTCCATAATTTCTCTGGATGGTCATTCTGATTTTTCCTTGTATGTGCTCGGAAGTCGATGACAAGACAAAAACGGACCCAGAAAATGCTGTGTGTACTTGATACTTGGTCAAAGGCAGGCGACTCAGGCCTCTTTCCCAGGGTATTCTGAACATTTTCTTGAGAGTGTTTTTGACGCAGAGAAATATCAAGTTTGGATGAAGTCCAGACTCTGGTTCATCGTCCTTAAAACCTAAATGAGCACTGGAGTGAAATAAAACCCCGCGAATCAGTTACCGGAAACACAATGCTATCATTTGGTGGTTTGGGGATCCCACTTCACGCACAAGGCCACTTGTCACAGAGACGATTAGTAACCTACCACATGAGGAACAGGGGCTCGTCTGTTCCCGCCCTTGTCCCCACACGTGTGGGAGACCACTGCCGATACCGTCCAATAAACAGGAAACCACTGCAGCCTCTGACGAAATACTACTGAGCGGTGACTGCAAGTCAGCCGCACAAGCGGGAAGAGTCAGAAGACAGTGGCTGAGTTACGGTCTCTCACGCCGTGTATGGGACAAGCATATGCTCTGGAACTGGTTTGCTACGAACAGAATCAGCACCGATCGCCTTTTTAGTTTTAGGCTCCTTGATAAAGATGAACAAACTCCCAAAACACTTAAATGTTTTGAGAACAGGATCTCACACGCCGCACACAGCCACCAGCCGTAGGTCCTTTGCCTGCACCTTCCAGGGTCACAGAATGTTCCAGGTGATGGCCTCAGAGCCACTTCATTTCCTAACACCTCGCTCAGCATCAGCTATGTCTCCTGGACTCCTCGCACTACGTCCTTTATTCGAGGTCCACGGCCCTTAGGTGGACGTGATTCCTGCCACTCACTCTCCTGCCGATAAATGTCAGTGAGAAGGGGCTTGCTCACGCGACGCTATATTCCGTGGAACACACACTGGGAAAAACCCACGATGCTGTGCCTTCTGTTGATTTCCTATTTCTACCACCCAGTATAGCCCTAAGGAGATCTCTGTTCGGTTACACTTTAACCTACTACTTCTGAATTTGACTAGTCTAGACACTTCATCTAAGCGGAATTAATTATACAACGTTTATCCCTCTGTGTCTGGCTTTACTGAGCACAATGGCTTTACCTATCATCCATGCTGGGAGGTGTCCCAAGACTTCAGTCGTCTCACTGCTGAATGATGTCGTCACACACACACACGCACACACATTTTGTTTACTTGTTCATCTGCTGATGGACATTGGACTGTTCCCACCGTCGGCTACTGCAAAAACGCTGCAGTGAATACTGCCTGCCTGTCTCCGGTTGTTGGAAGTGGACTCCAACTGCTGGGCCACACGGTCATTCCACGCTCAGCCCGGAAGAAATCTCCCACCTGTTTCCCACGATGGCTGCGCCACGGACGTTCCCACAGCACGCTGTGCTGCTTTCAATTTCTACAAGTCTTTGCTGACCCTCGCTCTCTGACTGAGGCAGAGAGGTGCAGCTGTGTCCATCCAGCAAGCCTGGGGCCTGACGAAGGTCCTCCTGTGTCGCGTCCCCTCCCTTCACTGCAGGATGGAAACCCTGCACCGTCCTGCCTGCCTGCTATATTGTGAGGACCCAGTCGGTCCTCTGTCATGATTTATACTGAGTACCCAGTCAGAGTGGAGGCAATATCATCCACGGCTTTGTTGACTAAAACTGCAGTGATGAAAGAAAATCAGAGTAAAGAATAAAACTGCCATCAGGGGTTAGTCTAAAAGAAAAAAAAAAATCACGTAAATGTATGTTTTGATTTTTAGTGTCCCCTGATTGAAAGAAAAGAAAAATAATCTGAGAATCAAAATATCATTAGAATTATACAGAAAGGATCTAAGTGACACATACTGTCCCTTTTCACATTGTTTCTCGCATTCAGAGAACATTCATTTCAACATTCCATGGATTGGCTTCTGTGAACAAAATCCACTTATTGCCACATGTTGGTTTGATAATTATTTCAATTCCTCCCCATTGAAAATGAATAGGCAAAGCAAAACAAGATGAAAATTCCCTTAAAAATAGAAAGAAAAAATAAAAGAGCAAATATGAAAAGACATTCAAATACCATAAAAATCATATATTCTCTTCTACCTTAGTTCCATCACTTGTCCGTGTTCCTTGTTTCAGGTCAGCTGAAAAGAGCTCCACCCCAGTGCCAGCTCATACCTAAGTCCTCTGTTTATTTATTTCAAGATTCCCCAGTGTTTCTGACAAAACCAATTTCTTATAAACCACACTTCATTCCATCAAGTTGGAATCAAGACGGCTGGTTATTAATGTTAGAAATCTTGCAAGGTTTGATATTCTATACTGGTATTTTTATTTTCCCAGACTTTTTCCTTTTGCATTGAGTTCAGCATCCTAGAGATTTCCGTAGGAATTTAAGGTTTGCATATCATCATGACCAAGTCTCAGGTTTTCTATGGAAATGCAATTTTCCTGAGAAATATCATGCATGTCCTACCCTTACCTCCCAGCAATGGCTTTGATTCATCACCACAAAGGACTGTATCTCGCTCATGCATTCTTCTCTACACACCTCACCTGCTCTTAAGGAAATGGGCCCTCCCTTGAAGGAACCCAGAATGATAACATCTGCTTGGGGAGGCACCATCTTTAATCTGACTTTGGCTGCAATGTCCCATTGAAGCAGAGAAATTTTAATAGAAAGTTCCTGAGATGATAACCTTTCCTCATGTTAAGACTGTCTCTTTGCAGCTACTTAGAGCACCTTGTCTTTGGCATAAAAAGGCAACAGTCTTCGAATCACAGAAGTGTATAAACACTGGGAATGTCACTGACTGTACGCTGTCCATCACGGCTGGAGTACTGTTCCTCAGCAGATTGGTTTTCCCTTCTTTCTCTGCTTGTGAAGGGTCTGGCCCTCATCTGATGCTATTGTCCCTTGCAAGGAGGTCTTGAATGGAAGCAAGAGGCGGAGTAAGAAAGCAAGTCTGATTCCCTTTTTCTGTTCGTCCTCCTACTACAGCTCAGTCAGCATGAGGCCTCACGCACAATGGTCAGGGCACGAAAGCGTGCCTGACGTCTGACGGGTCTGCCTGTCCATCCAAAAGCGGTCGGCATTTGAGACTTTCATATCAAGGCTTGAGAATGTCTGCAGCCCAACGTCTTCCAGACTGCCAACGCCACATATTCGCTCCCACTACTGTCCACAACATTTTTCTGGGCCACTAATTCTGTACCCTTCATGAACGTATTCAGATGCCCAGACAGAACAACCCCCATTAAATGATTTAATCAGGTAAGCGTTTATTTGCTTGTTTGCTTCTAACCGGGTAAGAAATCAAGAGGTGGCTGTGAAGGATTGTGCGGTGCCTCCATTTTTATATCAAGGACCCTGGGTCGTACTTTCTCTCTCTCTGTCCATCATTCTTAGCATGAGCTCATTCCCCTCCCCATCACGCTTTTAAGATATCTGCAAGGCTGACTCGATAGGCGTGGGGCCTGTGTAGTGACACAACGCCCTACTCTCAGAAGGGACTCTGCTCGTGTAACTGAAGTCCACGGGAGAACAAAGCACGTGCACAAGCACATGGGATGTGCGGGGTCAGCACGTGCGCACAAGCTCCGGCCTCTGGGCAGGGAGAGCCGCGCACAGCTGTGCACCTGCTGGTCTCAAGGTACTAAATGTTACAGAGCATAATGAAATGTCATTGTATAGATTTAAAATTAAATTCCGACCGGGGTGCCTGGGTGGCTCAGTCCATTAAACATCCGACTCTTGGTTTTGGTTCAGGTCAGGATCTCGAGGTTCATGAGTTCGAGCCTTGTGTTGGGCTCTGCACTGACAGTGTAGAGGCGGCCTGGGATTCTCTCTCTCCCTCTCTCTCTCTGCCCCTCCCTCACTCTCTCTCAGAATAAATACACTTTAAAGAAAACGGATTATAAAAACATAAAAATTAAATTCAGACTTACAAAAAAGTAATTTGTTTGAAAAATTAAATAGTTTAGAAAAGAAAAGTTGTATAAGAATCATCAGCTCTAGATGGACTAAAATTGTTATCCTGAAATAATTGATTAGAAATGCATATCCAAGTTTTTTCATCCTCCAAAACACAATTAACAGCTGCAGTAATGATGATGTAAGTAAAAAGATCTTTCTCAAAGTTAAAAAGTTTAAAAATTAGTTAAGATCTTGCATTTGCCAACAGAAATCGGTATCACTTTCAACTATCGTGCTTACAAATGAAGTTGCCAGAAGTATATATTTTGATAACCATTGAACAGACATGCAGAAAAATGAGACAAAAAATCTTTGATCAAATGACACATTAATAAATTATTTTGCTATATAAATTAATGGATGAAAATACTTAATGCCATTTGTACTATTTGTCTGCCACTATATTGTTACTTGTGTATTAGTACTAAGCCCTGTAAGTCTTTTTTTTTATTTTTTTTTTTTATTTATTTTTTTTTTTTTATTTTTTTATTTTTGGGACAGAGAGAGACAGAGCATGAACGGGGGAGGGGCAGAGAGAGAGGGAGACACAGAATCGGAAACAGGCTCCAGGCTCTGAGCCATCAGCCCAGAGCCCGACGCGGGGCTCGAACTCACGGACCGCGAGATCGTGACCTGGCTGAAGTCGGACGCCCAACCGACTGCGCCACCCAGGCGCCCCAGCCCTGTAAGTCTTAAAGTAATGAACTAGTTGAAAGGAAATGTTCTACATTTATGCACCTATTCTACCCCTGCTCTTTGAACGGGGGGGGGGGGGGGGGGTGGCTATTTTCATTTGTACCAGATTCTGCAAATCGTGTGGCTGGTCTTGGATGTTTGTTATTAAGTGAAAGCAATATATGCATGTTGCAGCCAGGAAATGAGAAAGAAGTCAAAAAGGTAAACGGAGAACGGGAGCATATCCGTATCCCTTCAAGATGCAATTTTTTCCTCACCCGCTGGTTACTGGCCATCTCATTGGCCATATTGTATCACATACCCTTTTAATTTCACGGAAATTTTGGAGGCAGAGCATGCTAATGGGGCACTTGGCCACTCTGGAAAAAAGGCTTTGTAGACCTCCCTTTGTAGGGGAGAAAGGGTGAATGGGTAGTGAGCTACCCACAGGGTATTTTTCATTCTGTCAGTGGTCACCAGGTACCCATGGCTCTCCATGTTATCACCTCCGATTCCCTTCTTTTGTAAGAAGTATTTATAATACCCCCTTTATTACTGTGAAACAAAATTCTGAAAGAGTTGTATATGTTACACAAAAAACATAAAAATAAATCAATATGACGGCCAAAATTAGCTCCCTTATTCTAAGCAGAACTAAAGATGAGTTACAATACTATACTACAGAACTGTAAAACTAGGCACTCAAATAAACTGACATTAGACGTCACAATAAATTGGTCTTAGTTAACCCTCCACACAGAATCGTGCATAGTTAGGCTAATTCATGGTGCCAGCCGCACTCTACAGCCCAGTGGACATAACAGGCAGCGTTGCCCCCAGTGATGTGATCTTCTGAAACTGAAGTGGGGGGGGGGGTTAAAACCTAAAGATCCACAGAAGATAAACTGTGGTCTCTCTTTATTTACACTGAAGTCACAATCCTGAAAGCCTCAGCATATGTTAAAATGATGTAGACTGAAGAGTTGGGGTCTGGACTCAGGTGAAGAAGTGTGCCTGTGACACAGATACCCGAGGACAACAACGGGCATTTTCACGCTCAGGTAGGAAGGTCGTGCACCGCACGAGGTCTCTGATTCCCCGGGCCCGCACTCCGCGTACCAGTAACACTCACAGTCTGAGTGATCCACACCCACCATGAGGAGAGCATCCCCAGAAATGCCCCTCCAGGTTAGACCTTCCCCAGAATACCTGCTGATTCGCAGGTCTTTTCTCTTTCTTTCAGGAAAGCAGGTTTCTTTAGAACATCATTACCCTGTTTTGTGACGGCTCCTGGCTTCCACAGCCTGGACGGAGCCCACGCCTTCCTGACGTCTCTTCCCCGTCCCCCCAGACGTCCTGGTCCTCACGTGCATCCTGGCACTTCACACCTTCACCCACGCTCCGCCCGTGCATGGAAATCCTGGGTCTTTGTGGAAATACCTACTCGGTTGTGTAAATGCCTACTCAATTCAAAACGAAGACTTCTGTCGATCTTAGCCTTTGGGATCTGGCTATTTCCTTCGCTGGCAACAATCGTACCCTGCTACCAAAACTCGGTCCTCTTGAAACTTCGGCACTTTCCTGTCCTCTTTGAGCCTGCATTTCCTAACGTGTCACTGAGGCTATGCCGGGATGTATGTCACCTGGTGACAACGATAATGCAGTGAGACGCTGTGTGCGGTGATGCACTTAGTGCTGCCTTACTTCATGGGACGCTCTCCGTCAAGTATCATCAAAGGCTGTCATGTGCCACTGTACCTAAACCATTTTTACGAGTCCTCCCGTACTGCCTCTATGGCTAAAAGGACACTTAAAATTCACATCTAGGGGTGCCAGGGTGACTCAGTCGGTTAAGCGCCCGACTTCGGCTCAGGTCATGATCTCATGGTTCGTGGGTTCGAGCCCCACGTCGGGCTCTGTGCTGCCAGCTCGGAGCCTGGAGCCTGCTTGGGATTCTGTGTCTCCCTCTCTCTGTGTGTCCTTCTCCCTCTCTCACTCTGTCTCTATCAAAAATAAACAATAAACATTAAAAAAATTTCAAAACTTTCCCATCTAGCACTTTATTTGTGGTGTAGCATACGGTAAAAACTATTTTTGAGGGAATAAATAAATGTATGCATTAATATTTCACAATGTGTGTGGGCAGAGGTATGGGTATGTGATTCTGGAAAGGCTATCTTGTTTTGAATTAATTTTTCTATGATATTCGGATGTCCTCACTAAAGTTAAAGTTAAAACCTAAGTTAAACTGTCCACCCCCATACATCAGCCTGATAGTAACAACATGGCTTATCAGAGTAGATCGCACTTAAATAGAAAACTTGACAGGAGTGAAAAATTCTCACACTTTTTTTTTTTTGTCTCACAATAATACTCTCTAGAGAGCCACATTATTCTGTGCAATGTCAGGAGACGGTCCAAGAAAAGAAACATAAAATATTCTGGCAAGAACACTTGGAAAGCTGTTAAATACTGTTCAGTTAAATACCGTTTTTGTTTGTTTTTGTTTTTAAACATTTACTTATTTTGAGAGAGAGAGAGAGAGAGAGAGAGAAGTGAGCGAGGGGCAGAGAGAAGGAGAGGGAATCCCAAGCAGGCTGCACACTGTGAGCGCAGAGCCCGATGTGGGGCTCGAACCCACCAAGCGTGAGATCACGACCTGGGCAGGAACCGGGAGTAGGAGGCCTCCCCGGCCGCGCCCCAGGCGACCCGAGCACCCAGGGCTCAGGGTGTCCCCCCAGGTGCACCTGTGCAGCCCCCGCCTGGCCGGGGTCAGCAGAGCACAGGCCCGCACGTGCCCGGGCAGGAAGGCAGGTGTGCCGTCGTCACCCAGGACGGGTCGGCACTCGTGGGACCGGCGCCCCCAGGGAAGGAGCCGGGGGTGGGGGTGGGGGGGCTGAGCAGGCGGCAGCTCGGCGGGTCCTGAGCCGTGAGCCGGGCCAGCCGTCCCGGCCCCTCCAGGGGGCGCTCACACTAAACAGCTGTGAGTGTCCCGGGACCTATGCAAATGCACGTCTGACCCAGCCCAGCAGAGCCCAGGGCAGGGAAGACGAGGGACCGGCCTTGCCGACGGCGGGGTGCAGGGAGCTCACCGCTCCGGGGCGGGCGCCACTCGGGCCTCCGGCAGGGCGAACCATGCACCGGGGTGTCCGCGGCGGCCCTCGGAGGGGAGCGACCACTCACCTCCCGGGGCGGGGGACGGCACGGAGGGCAGTCGGGACGACGGCGGGGGACGGCCCAGGGGCCGCGCGCTCGCAGGGCAGTGCTTCCAGGTCGGGTGCTGGGGACGCACCCCGCTCCCCTGGGGCAATGGCTCTTCACTTGCGGAGGGAGGTCCCCCCGCGAGACAAGGGCTAGCTGTGCACGCTCCGCAAACAGCCACAGGAGGCCAGGAAGGCGGGAAGTCCCCCTCCCCTGCAGGGTCCAGCCGGGGCAGGCGGTCAAGGAACTCGAGTGATTGGACCTTTCGTCTGGGGGATGAAACAGTTTGGAAATCTGAAGTGGATAAAGGCATTTTTTTATTACCTAAGAATGATCGCAAGAAAATCAACGAGGGTAGATCCAGATTTCAACCAAGAGAGAAGGAAAACTTGGGGCCCCCGGGTGGCTCAGTCGGTTAAGGGTCCGACTTCAGCTCGGGTCATGATCTCCCAGTCGGAGGGTTCGAGCCCCCGCATGGGGCTCTGTGCGAACAGCTCAGAGCCTGGAGCCTGCTTCGGATTCTGTCTGTCTCTCTCTCTCTCTCTACCTCTCCCCTGCTCATGCTCTGTCTCTCCCAAAAATAAACAAACACTAAAATTTAAAAAAAAAAAAAAAAAAGGGAAAACTCAGTTCCACAGAGTGGTTAATGATGGACGTAGGAAAGAAGAGAATGAAAATTATTTTCTCTTAATAATCACTGAGTCCCTCTTCTTCAGTTTACAAATTATACAGTCTGTTCAGTGATAGTATTTTACATTCCAACTCGTCACTGGCACGGGTTTGAAAATGAGGACGGCGCGTGGCAATGTGGTTAAACACTTTCCCAAAAGGCCAGTTTTCAGAGGAAAACTACTTAGAAAACGAGTCCGTATTCTGAAGTGATCATTCGGCGCTCCATCCACAGTGTAACACCGAGACCCACCTGACAGCACCTCATGTCCGGCAATATTCCCACGACCGTATCTTCCTGTCAAAAAATGTCATCCAGAGATAACCCGGCCTGTGGACGTCCACTGCCCTGCTGAGGCTGAGTTCACTGCCTGATTCTTGAGCCACTTCGAACTAAAAACACTGCCCTGAGGAAACAGTGCCTGAAACAAAGTTTGTCGCATTTAAGGATCATTGTCACTGGAGAGCAGCTGCCCGACTCTCTGCGTTCCCTGACGATCCCATGCTTCACGTAGGTACACGGCCAGTCGTGACCACACGTGACAACTGTGTCTCTGGAGACCTCGTGGATGATCCACCTCAGACTGTAGAAGATAAGCCACATTACAAGATACTCTTCGCCCAAACTAACATCGTTTGTGGACGACCATGTGACCTCAGCTGCAGGCCACTGGCTGGCAGATTACGTCAGGGTTCAATAGATACTTCACCTAATTAGATATTTAATAATTCTGCTTCAGAGTTTTCTTCCTATATTTGAAGCCCGTCTCCTGTTTTTGCTGTAGTGGTGATCATTTATCCTTTCCCTTCTATTTTTAACCCAAGCACTTGTACAGGTTCTTAATAAACCTCTCAGGCCTAGGCACAGAACGGCAAGTGGCTGGGGTTCCTGTTGTCAGCTCTCAAGGTGACTCTGTTTCGGGAAGGGACTCAATGACAATTCACGCTGCACAGTCCACAGAACCTCTGGGGCCTCTGGGGGCCCAGGAGAGAGAAGGCTCTGCAGGAAGAGGCCTAGCTGCGTCTCGTCACCACATGACGTGGGGAGGCCGCTGTGTCCCCTGCTCCTGAGCATTAAACCAGGCAGCTCACACCACTGACGCCCCCGCCCTGGAAGCTGGACACACCTGCTGCCCCCGCCCCACTCCCCCTCCATGGTGTCCCCATCCACAGCAAGTGGCTCTTCTGATCAGGAAAAGAACCACAGGGGCAGAAAAAATTCTAGCTCCCCAATATCATAATTACGTGTGCCATGAGGAATCGCTATTTTATTTTTCTGTATCTGAGTTTTCATATTTGCAAAGTCAAGTTTCTGCTACCAGGAAAAACTCAAAAAGGAAGACAAAGTATCAGGTGTGCACACGTGTGTACGTGTGTGTGTGTGTGTGTGCAGGGTACAGGAGATGAGAACACATGCTGGACGGAACCGCTCGGCCAACATACAGAAGAGAGAAACCCAGAGAAGCGGATCCAACAGTAGAGTCCTTTTCCTCCCCGGGGACGTTTTACGACTTCCAGATACAGCAAAACTACTGAGAGCCCCACACGGTTAAACAGACAAATGTGGGGCGGGGACATCACTCATGGGGGCAGACAGGCCAAACTGGGGGCACTGACATACTTCCGGTCCTGAGAATTGGGGCTTAACGATAAACTGGAAGTAATGCATCATATGCATGTCCTAGAAAAATTCCACCACTGAAAGTCAACTCACATGTTCCCAGATTGCTGATGCCTGTTACCTAAAAAAATAAAAAAAAATAAAAAAAATAGAGAAAAGCCCCTTTAAAGGAAGATATGCTAGGGTTTAGATTCCAGGATTTAAAGCACAGGGTCCAGGACACGAAGCCCACACACGCGCGGACACAGGCAGCAGGAGCGCTAGGTAGGAGAAACACGAATGAAAGCCAGGGAAATGTCAGGTCCCCAAAGCCCTTATAAACTCTACACATTTGAATAAATACATGTTGTGGGATTAAGGAAATAAAAGATAAGCTTAGTAGAGGGAGATTCAGGATCAAAGGGGGAAATTACAGCAAACGTTCTTCACGAGAAAGCCCACGACTGCTCCATGAACACCTGTGCATCAGAAATAGCTTCTCCTGGAGAGAAGCAGCAAGCTGATGACCTGGGCGAGCATAAAACGTATCCAAAGGGATGTTACCTTCCTGAAGCACCGACTTTCTGAGGGCATATCAGGTCCAGGCCTGGACCTGTTAGGCAAGAAGTCTCTTTCACCCTCCTCACTACGATCGGCAAAGTGATCCGAGACTCACTGAGGCTCCAGGATGCCTTCCCTTCTGTCCTTCTGATGAGGGCCCTGGGTCTACACCCAAAGATGGGTCTCCACTAGCCCCCAGGAGCCACCCTGGGTGCCCAGCAGAACATTCCCTACCACGTGGGCCTGAGACAGCTTCACCTGGGAACACAAGAAGCCCATCTCCTGCTACGGACTGTGAGGGGTCACTTGTGTTGGCTCAAAAGGCCCCAAGAGTGTGCTTCAAATACCCTTCACCACCTCACAACAGGATGATGCTCACCTCAGCCTGATGGTGAACATGGGTCTCAGCTATGAAACTCTACTGATCCTTCGACTCTCCCTCATCACTTCATATGCTTGGCACTTTCCTCACGAGACCCTCGCGCATTCCCCTCGAATATGGCACCAGCCTTCTAACACCTCAGGTGCGTACACGGGGGTTCTCTTGGAGCTTAACTTCTGAGCCTCCCACTCATTGCCCTGCACACGCGTGTGCACGTATGCACACACACACACACGCTCTCCTCATACATGAAGATCACTTCAAGTTGATGTTTTATGTAGAATTATCCTCTTACTTTAGTTCACATAAACACTAATTTAGAAAGTATGATAAATACACTTTTAAAGGATTTAATTTTCTCATTTTATAAAGCTACACTGCTTGAAATAAGGGATTGTAAAAACTGATGTTGAAAAGAATTTTACTCAAGAACTCAAGTTATTTTAACTACAATGAAGAATATTATTTTGGGGCGCCTGGGTGGCTCAGGCAGTTAAATGATCTGACTCTTGATTTGGGCTCAGGTCATGATCTCATGGTTCATGGGTTTGAGTTTCGCATCCGGCTCCCTGCTGACAGCTCAGAGCCTGGAGCCTGCTTCAGATTCCATGTCTCCCTCTCTCTCTGACCCTCCTGTGCTCACTCGCTCTCTCTCAAACTAAGTAAAATAAATTTTTAAAAATTATTAAAAATGAAAATATTAAAGAATATTGTTTGAATATTTCTGTTGTAACAAGGATTTTGTGAATTAAGAATGCAGATTCTTTACTCGCTTTAAAACACCTTGGGTTGTGTATCATTTGTTTTTCAAGTAAGAAAATAATTATCGTAATGACGAAATGTCCATATATACACACACAAAACCAGCCACTGCTGGAAATCAGAATAAAGAACCTCAAACATCTCAAAAAGCAGATGATCTGTGAATCACCCCACAGGGAGGGTTCACAACAAAGACAACTGGAAACCAATTCCCTAATATTTATGGCAAATAATCATTAAACGCTCTGCTAAATTTATGGCTCAGTTTCACACACGTTCTTGTTATTCTGCCATTTCCTGGTTTGAAGGAAATTCACATCAGCCAATGTCACATCAGCTGAGACACTGTCTACCCACATCACACAGCTCTAACACCAAACTGTCACACAATCCATTTGCTCAACATTAAGTCACATAACAGAATGACAATGCGGGGGCTTTACTCAATAACACAAAGGAATAAGGATCAAAAGAAGTATTCCAAATCTCTAATATACGTGGACATTAAAAATACCTGTTCTTAGGTGTGTAATTTACACAGTCGTTTTTATTAGACACACTTTTTTGCCAACAGAAGGATGTTGGAGGTATTAAATCATTAGAGACTACGAGTATTAGGGCTTTACTCAATAAGGCAACAAAAAGTTATACCATAAAGTTAGCCTAAATATTTAATATGTGGTGTCAGAAAATAATGCTTCTTAGGTGGGTTAGTTTTTTTTTTAATGTTTATTTATTTATTTTGAGAGAGAGAGCGAGCATGGGGGGAGGGACAGAGACAGGGAGAAAGAGAATCCCAAGCAGACTCTGTGCTGTCGGCAACCCACGAACCATGGGATCATGATCTGAGCCAAGATCAAGTGTCGATGCTCAACTGACTGAGCCACCCACCCAGGTGCCCCATCTTAGGTGTGTTTTCTATTGGTATTACTGTTAACATTTTCCAATCACCAATTTAACCATCCAAAAAGCATTCAAAAGATTAATGTTTAACTTCCTTTTCTATCAAACTTAATATCACATTGTGTTTGAGAATCTGTTCAAACCCAACAATCTAGAATTATGTTCGGTCCACCTCACTGGACATATACTGATATAACTGGAGAGTTTAATTGGAAGAACAGATACAATTTAAAGTCTATGGAAATAATATCTAAAGGCAAACACACTTTTTTCCACTTTCTTTTGATAAAAATATATTTAAAATCTGTTTTTCTTAATCTTTTGGCAAAATAGTCTTTTAAAGAAAGATTGTTCAAATACAAGCAAATCTAAAGTTTAATTTGGCCTTATAACAAATGTGGTTATTTGACTATTAGTTTATGTTACATTAGTGTTTTGCAGTTACTTGTACCAACTAATTACATAACACCTATTGGTCACAATAAATGCATCTAGTTACCATGAGCTCATGGATTTAAGGCTAATCCCATTGTTAGCATTTTCTAGAGAAAAAGCAAATGTGATTACGCCTGTAAATGACCTGCAAGTTTCTGAATACTATATTCAGGACGGTGAAATATTTCTCATATTCCATCAATGTCGAGCTTGATCAGAAAATCGGAAGCCCCTGAGGTAGTCCAGCAGGAAAAAAATGAATACCAGGCAAGCAGTGTTTCTAGTCTTAGAGACACTAAGGTGACCCAGCGATTCCTTAACTCCTGACGTCCACATCTTTATTTCGTTCTACTTGATTGTATGCAAAACCTACAACTTGTTTCCAACCAACAGAAGGTGCAAAGCGGATGGGCCATGTCATCCACCAGAGGTCACAGCAGGCAGCCTCCGTCCTTGCAGATGCAGATGGAATCTCCACGTGGGATTCAGGAAACAGGAAGCCATGTTACAGAACGCTACCTAGGAAGGACCTCAGGTGGCCTCTAGGGATGGAGGGGTACCTGCAGGTCTGAGTTACAGAACAAAAGTGACCGCTCAGGCCTGGAACCTCAGGGAAATGATAATGCCATCCACATGCTAATCATGAACAGTTCCCTACCAGATTTCTCCCAGAAGGCCCTCCACAGGAGAACACAGTGCAACCACGGGGCGTGGCTAGTGGTACACAGCCCCCTGACCCCACGACCTACGAGATAATGGATACGTGCTGCGGGAAGCTGCCGCTCTTGCGGTTAATTGTAACACAGTAATGGACAATGAAAGTACTCTTGGGAGTGCTGAAGCAGCAAGCTCAGAAAAACAGAAAGACTGTGAGCTCTCCGTGATTTGCCCTGGAGGCCTTCCTGGATAGAAACACCCAATGGCCGGAAATGCCTGCAGGCCAAGAGGATTGATCTGCATCAAAACAACTGCCGTTGAAGTAAAATCCTGCATCAATAATGTTCCACCAAGGATCCACCGTGCTGTGGGTGGAGAAAAATAGCTTCTGCTTTCCTTATGCCTTTTAAATATCCCAAGGGTACCTCCCATGAGCTGAATGGAAACCAGAACCCTGCAGGCGAGAGACTCGGGAAAATACCGTTCCTGAGATTCAGAATACATATGTGGCACACAGCAGTAAATGAAAAATGGCAGCACAGTGATTAGAACTCCTGGTTCTGTGGAAATCGACTACATCCGAGATGTAAAACTTCAGGAAACTCATTTAACCTCTGTAATCTCAAATTCTGTCTTCTATAAAATGTGAAAACTTTCACCCGCCACACTGGGTTACGGAGAGGATTAAGCATGAAAGTAGCATATATGAATGCCTCTAAAAATGTAACTGCTATTATAATGATCACCATTATTGTTGCTCTCATTAGTATTGGTTAGCATGAAATTGCTCCAGAAGACGTGTTCTTCCCGAGTTAAAACCAGCTTTTTCCAAGACGCTCTCATGTCCCTGGACAGGCTCCCCTTCTTCTTCTTCCCCTTGGTTAACATTCTCAGCATGATCTTGCCACCGTTTCTAAATCTAAATTCGGTCTCCTTTCTTTACACCGTCAGACAGGTAAGGCTGGTTTCTACTGTCCGTTCCCTTGGAAAGCACCCACCTCTCACCTAGCAGAGCGGCTTCTACTCTATTCCATAAACTCTTCAAGTCACAAAGTATCTTTTTTTCTTGACTGTTTAAACCCTATTTAATTATTTATTTTACTGAGCTCTTTTTTTTAAAAAAGATTAAGTCTGGAATATTTTGTTGCTCCTAATTGTTTTTGAGAATAGTATTAGCGGGAAGCCAAATACTTTCCAGGTACCAAACTGAGCCTCCTTATTAATGAAAAAAAAATTCTATACAGGGATTTTGAGACTAGGGAGGAGTGAACATGCATCAATTTTACTCTAGAGCGGTATACACAAACCCGGGGTGATCCACACGGATCTAGAGCGGTACCCACAAACCTGGATTGATCCACACAGAACCAAAGTAGTATACACAAACCTAGAGTAGTATATAGAAACCCGGAGTGGTACACCCGAATCTAGAGGCACAGTCACCAACTTGGAGTGGTACATGCAAATCTAGAGTAGTATACACAAAGCTAGAGTGGTGCTCAAATCTAGAACATATAAACATACCTAGAGTGATATAAACAAACCTACACCGCTATACAGAAATCCTGAGCAGTATACACAAACTTGGAGAGATATACACAAACCTAGAGACTCTTAAAAACTGAGAACAAACTGAGGGCTGATGGGGGGTGGGAGGGAGGGGAGGGTGGGTGATGGGCATTGAGGAGGGCACCTGTTGGGATGAGCACTGGGTGTTGTATGGAAACCAATTTGACAATAAATTTCATATGTTAAAAAAAATAATAAAAAACTTAAAAAACAAATGTAGAGCAGTATAAACAAGTCTAGAGCAGTATAGACAAACCTAGAGTGATATACCCAATCCCGACTGGCATAAACAAATCTAGAGTGTATAAACAAACCTGGAGTGGCATCAACAAGGCATAAGAAAGTTAACTGGAATTTTTAGGAGAGGCATATCCTTGACCTAAGGCTGAAGACGTAGACAGAAAAGGTAAGACAGTATACTGTGAGATAGCAGTGATCCATATTTTAGCTTCCATCTTTACTCTTTCTTCCAGGTACTGGAATCATAGAATTGTGATTGTTTCAATCTCTCTCATTCTTCTTCTCTAACTTAATCTCAGGATTGATCAACTCTGGATGGGAGCCAAATCTGGATTACATCTGGATCACAAATCTGAAAATGCACCCATTACTCTCACTGGATCTTTTACCCTTTTGCTGAAAAATTTAGTGAAGGAAAAATAAAGCATGGAAAGAGAGAATTATTGTTTGAAATACACTTGTTACTTACCTGCTTAGAAGATGAGAATCATTTTGAGCATGAATCTTTAAAAAGTTATTTTTGTTTCTCCAAAACTTATAAATACCCTAATTATAGGTACCATATGTTGGCTTTTTCTTTTCCTTTCCCCACCCCTTCCCATCCCAACATCAAGCACAATGTACGCTTATGGTATGAGCCCAAGAGATACTTGTTGAAATGAATTCCAACCTAATAGCGTGATCTTCTATAACATGGCAGAGTAATATATTTCAAGGTATTTGAAATTGATCATTCATAATATGCTGTCTCTAAACACATAGGCAAATAGATGCATGTCGCAACAGACTCTACAAGTTAAATGCCACTTCAGCAATAATTGGGTCTATCAGGGTAAGGTGATTTCTGTGCATTTTTAGCTCTAGGAGAATTGCTTTACTTCCTCTCTTCACTGTAGAAAATATTTTCATTTCCATATTCAGTAGGAAGTCAGTCCACAGCCATTATTAATGTTCTTCAGAAAAATAGATAATTTCATTTCTATTTTTAAATGTTGTGGCTTGAGAGCTCCAAGGTCTCCTACAAAATCGAGTTGAATAGACGGAATTTAAAGAACTAGAATATTCTCTAACACACCATTACAGTCTTCATCCACTCTTCCTTTTTTAGTTATGTATTTTCTGGTATTTTTCCAATTTTGGAAGAAGTATAATAAGTTTTGAAAGAAATACTCAAAAGACACATCTACTTCGTGTCTGTCTTTATGACAAGCCATCTGTTGCAGCCGGGAGAAGGGTCTGCAGACCTGCCATCAAGATTCATTACGATCTTTACTGCTTCACATAAAGAGGGATTCCGCCTCAAAAATAAGGCAGAAGGCCTTTGGGCTTTTAAGGGCTCATTTAAGGGCTCCTTAAAATGAGATAAGAGTCTGAATTATGCTAAATGCAGACCGGGCAGTCTTGACAGGTCTGTCTTCAGACTGGAGGCACCGATCACTGGTATTCTCTGGGAGAGGAATGACTGCATTTTCATCTTCAACTCAAAACAGAGTCATTTGGGTAAATCACAAAGTCTATGGCTGAGTGCAGGACTTGACTTGCACTTAGAAATAATCATGCGACAAGACATACAAAACTATAAAATTACCAGTGAACCCAGAAGCGGTTAATTTTAATTTTTTTTTTTTTTCAATGTTTATTTTATTTTTGGGACAGAGAGAGACAGAGCATGAACGGGGGAGGGGCAGAGAGAGGGGGAGACACAGAATCGGAAACAGGCTCCAGGCTCTGAGCCATCAGCCCAGAGCCCGACGCGGGGCTCGAACTCACGGACCGCGAGATCGTGACCTGGCTGAAGTCGGACGCCCAACCGACTGCGCCACCCAGGCGCCCCAGAAGCGGTTAATTTTAACGTGGTCATAGCATAAGTCACTGTGAAGAATGTAAGTGCACTGGAAAATCAACAGTCTTTTACTGTTTTAATTCTGTCCCATTTAAAGGCATCCTGCAAATATGTTACATTTTCCCTAGTTCAATGAACGTAGTGATATCTATCACTTGTTGGGAGACGGCTGTACAGCTGAGGCCATTCCTTGACAGACAACTTCCTTTTCTACTATGTAGT
This sequence comes from Puma concolor, assembly GCF_028749965.1. Classification (NCBI taxonomy): domain Eukaryota; kingdom Metazoa; phylum Chordata; class Mammalia; order Carnivora; family Felidae; genus Puma; species Puma concolor. Next base: position 1,784,382 of record NC_141677.1, on the reverse strand, counting down.
GACCACGTCATTAGAATTACACGGCTTGTGTATTCATTATTCAGACTGTCTGGCCCTGCCTCAGACACAGTCAGTCACAAGGACCAATATTTGGCACAGGAATTTAAAACATATCCAAGCTCCTCAGGTGATTTTAATATATACTGACATTTAGCACCATGACTTAAAAGGATAGAAGTTTCTATATCCAAATGCTCTTTATCACCATCAAATACATTCATAAACTAGGGGGATTCACATTAGAAGTCATCTCAAGCAAACTTCAAAGAAGAAAAACATCCTCACTATATTTATACCCATTGTATGGTTTTGAGTATAAAAATGTGGTGTGATAAAAGGAGACAAGAAATAAAACTCTGGAGGACGCACACACTTATCAAAAAATATGTACTGAGATCTCCAAGAGCCACGTCCTAAGCCCTGGGTTTACAGTAATGAAAAATGTTCTCAAGGCGGCACCAGCATTTTCTCCACCGGCAACTTCGTGGTAGGAAGCAGAAAACAGTAACATAATAAGTGAAGTACACAGAACATAGGAAATAATATATGCTATCATTCACGTTTGAAGGCTGCATTATGGAATTTTCCATTACACTTATTTTTCTCAGCTAAGCTCTGCTATTCTTTCATCTTCTGGATTCTGCTGAGAACTGTATGCCTCTTTCTGTATTGTTCCTTAAAGATAAAGTGTCCTCTTATTTCCGAAGACTCTTGTGAGGTTCCTCTTTGTCTTTGGGTTTTCAACAGTTGCGCTATGATGCTTAGTTATGCGGAGTGTGTGTGTGTGTGTGTGTGTGTGCGCGCGCATGCGTGTGTGTACGCAAGCTTAGGGTTTATAAAGCATACTGATTCTTTGGTTGGATGTCTTTTGTCAGTGTTGAATTTTTTTTCAGGCAGTATCTCTTCGAACATTTCTGTTCCTCATATTCTCTACACTTACAGCCTCTGAGTCACAAACTGTATGCATCTTAGAATTTTAAACTATTTCCTAGGCTACTTTTAAGGTGTCTTGTGTGTTTTGTAGCACATTTTCTCTCTGCACATTAATGTGGGTGTTTTCTACTCCTTTATTGTCCAATTCACCAGCCTTTCTATTCTGTCTAAACTGTTTTTACGCATAACCACTTAGTACCATATTTTTAAACACATTCAAATGCTCAGATGCAGTTGTTGGTCTTTGTTTTCTGTAACATATTTTTCAGTTTTTTATTTCTTTTAATTTAAATTCAAGTTAGTTAACATATAGTATAATAATGTTTTCAGGAATAGAATTAGTGATTCATCAATTCATACAATTAATGCTCCTCCCAACAAGTGCCCTCCTTAATGCCCATCACCCATCTAGCCCATCCCCCAGCCACTTCCCCTCCAGCAACCCTCAGTTTGTTCTCTATACTTACGAGTCTCTTATAGTTTGCCTCCCTCTCTGTTTTTATCTTATTTTTCCATCCCTTCCCCTATGTTCATCTGTTTTGTTTCTTAAATACCATATTTGAGTGAAATCGTATGGTATTTGTCTTTCACTGACTTATTTCTGTCTTTCACTGACTTAGTATAATGGATAAAGAAGATGTGGTATATATATACAATGGAATGTTACTCAGCCATCACAAAGAATGAAATCTTGCCATTAGCAACAATGTGGACAGATCAGAGTATAATATGCTATGCTCAGTTGTTTTTAAATATCTGTCCTATAACTACAATCTCTAGGTCTCTTCGAATGTCTTTCTATTATATTTGTTTCTCCCCATCTGTCTCTGTGTGCTTGTGTGTGTGTGTGTGTGTGTGTGTGTGTGTGTGTGTGTGTGTGTGTCATTACACCAGAGAGGAATCCATTTGTTTAATCCACTGGAGTCTGACCTAGTTATGATCTGTCCACCGTGGACACTGCTGGCTTTCAAAAGGAGATAGCCTGCATGTTCTAAGGTATGCTCACCATTTCTAGAGTCTTTGGCAGGTTTTTCCATGTGGGCTCCTTGGCTACTGAGTTCTTCAAGCCAACAGGAATCTCTTACTTCAGAGAGAGCCCAATCCCTTTTTAACGGCTTCCACCTGATGAAAGGCAATCCTCCCATATAGTCACCCCTTGGAAGACCTCAAAATCAGCTTGATTTCACACCTGCAGAATTCTTTCACCTTGTCCATTTGGCTAGGAGCAGGTCACATGTCTCACCTACACTGGAGGGGAAGGGCCTCCAGAGACCGTGAACACCCGCAGGAGTAGATGCCGCGGCAGACCCCTGGGTGCACCCTCACTGCTCCTGATGGGAGATCACTCCTCTGGCAGCAGGTGCACTTTCCTGCAGGGCCTCCATGTTCTTGGCCCTTTATGACTCCATGAAAGCCCTGAATGCAAATGTTCACCTACTCCCAATCTAGTGAGACTTTTGCAAGTTCTATTCCGCTTTCTCTTCAAGATGTGGCACGTGAAGTGAATTCACAAATATCCTTTGAGGGAAACAATAATCTGCCTTCTTTCCCCATCAAATCCTGTTGCCTTGGCTGTTCTCTACTTTCAATCTCCCTTCCTTCTTTTGTCTGTTCGGGTGTAGTGTTGCTTTTAATCTACTTGTTATAGCTGTTCCCAGAGACAATATGCCCTTCAATACCAGCCACTGCCCCGAGCTTGAAGCACACTTTAGATAGTATGCAATTATTCTCATCTTCGCAAAACCCAGCTCTTTCTTCTTTCAAATTAGATTTATTTTGTTTTACATAATACACTGCATGAAGCGTAACTTGGAGGAATTAGTGTTCTTGTATCATAAGCCTGTTTTTTTAACCCCCTAGTCTAGATGGATGGCTTGGGAATGTTAGTATTGTTTTGTTTTGTTTTGGGAATGTTAGTACCTTACTATACTAAAGAAAGAAGGTTAAAAAGTTCTTTTATATTAATCGACTCCCTGTCCTCCACACGTTTTTAAAATTTACTAACCAACTTTGTTGCCATCAGTGTTAGTGACAAGGCAGAGCTTGGATAAGAGCTTTAACCACCCTATTGTCTCCGTTAATCTCTTCTCCGTGAGACTTCAAGGTGCAAAATAGGTCATTTCTCAATTATTAATATAAGGAAGCATCCAGCACAATTCGAGTGAGATTGTTGCTCCCAAACCCTTGGTAAAGATTTCTGGAGTTTCCTCTGACCGCCATCTACTGTCTTTCTTTGTGCTACAGCGAAATCCCAGATTCCTTTCCTGAGAACGTGTGGCACTAGCAAAGAGAACACTTCACTCCTCAAGTCTGAGATGCCCTTACCTGGAGGTAATTTGCCAGTGGACACACACAAAGGCAGCGCCACCCCATTTAGGATTTTGCACTTCAGTTACATGAAGCTCGTAACATCACTAGCATTCAATAATACAAGTGGAAAAAACATAATGAAATAACAAGTCACTGAGACACACTGATGGGTACCAATGTTTGAAGCCATTATTTTAACCATTTGAAATTTGGTTTTCTCATCTATAAAACAGAATAATAACATCAATAGCAACGAGATCCAACAGTATGTTGCTTACAACTTAAGTTTTAACGGCATCCACAGGCTGAAAGTGAGGGACAAAAAAAGATCCTCTGTGCAAATGGAAACCAAAAGAGATCAAGGTAGCTCCACTTGTATCAGACAAAACAGACTTTAAGACAGGCTATAAAAGGAGACAAAGAAGTTCTTTATGTAATGATAAAGAAGTCGATTCATCACAGGATATAACAACTGCAAGTATATACATAGCCAATACTGTAGTACTTTAAATATATTAAACAATTATTAAGAGATCTGAAGGCAAAAATAGACAACAATGCAATTTAGCAGGGGACTTCAATATCCCCACTTTGAACAATGGACAGGTCATCCAGACAGACAACCGGTGAGGAAATAACAGACTTGAACTACACGTTAGAGCAGGTAGACCCGACAGACACGCACAGAACATTCCACCCCACAGCACACACACACACACAGAATACACATTCCTCTCAAGCACACATGGAACATTTCCTAGGACAGGTCTCAGGTTAGTCACAAAACGAGTACTAACAAATTTAAGAAAACTGAAACCATATCAGGTACCTTTTCTAGGTACAATGGTATGAAACTAGAGACCAATAACCAGACAAAAGCTAGAAATATGCAGATACGTGTAAATTAAACAACATATTTGTGAAAAACCAATGCATCTAAGATGAAATCAAAAAGGGAAATCTTCAGATCTTGGGGAAATAAGATTTCAGGTAAACAAAAATGGAAACACAACATACTGAAACTTAACAGATATAGCAAAACATTCTCTACTATCACCATTTTAAGAAGGAATTTTACAATGATAAAAGTCTTCTTCAAGAAAAAAGGAAGATCTCAGTTTAACAACCTAATTTGACACCTTGAGGAATAAAAAGGGATAACAAACTAAGCCCAAAGATAGCAAAGGAAGGAAATAATAAGGATTAGAGTAGAAATAAATGAAATAGACAATAGAAAAGATCAATAAACTTAAAATTTGTTTTTTCAAAAAGCTAAATGAAACTGACAAAATTTTAGCTACATTAATAAAAAATTGAAAGAACTGAAATAAAAGAAGGGATATTACAACCGATAACCAGAGAAATACAAAGGATCGTAAGAGAATGGTATGAACAATTATACACCAACATATTGGATAAGGGAAGAAATGGGTAAATTCCTGGAGACACGCAACTTACCAAGAGTGAATCATGAGGTAATGGAAAATCTGAACAAACCAATAATGAGCAAGGAGATTGAATCTGCAATCAAAAATCTTCCAATAAATAGAAAAGTCCAGAACCAGATGGTTTCACAGGTGAATTTTAACAAACTTTTAAATTAGAATTAATGCCAGTACTTCTCAAGCTCTTCAAGAAAACTGAAGATAAGGGAACACTTCCATATTCATATGATAAGGTCAGCATTACCCTGAGACCAAAGCCAGATGAGTACACTGCAAGAAATGAAAATTACAAGCAAATATCACTGGTGAAATCCTCAACAAAAGACAAGCAAACCTAATTCAAGAGCACACTAAAAGAAGCATACACCATGATCAAGAGGGATTCATCACTGGAATGCAATAGTGGCTTCATATGCACAAATCAACTGATGTGATACACCACATTAAAAGAAGGATGGATAAATATATGATCAGATCCTTTCAATCATTGTAGAGAATGCATTTCACCAAATTCAACATCCTTTCGTGATAAAAACTCTCAACAAATTGTATGTGGAAACAATGTTCCTCAACATAACAAAGGCCATATAGGACAAGCCCACAAGCTAACGTACTCATTCATAAATATAAAACCCTTTTCTCTAAGATCCGAACAGGACAAGGATTCTCACTCTTCTCATTTCTATTCAACATAGTACTGGAGGTCCCAGCCAGAGCAATTAGGCAAGAAAAAGAAAAAAAAGCCTTCTAATTCAGAAAGGAAGAAATAAGATTATCTCTGTTTGCAGATGACCTGCCCTTATATAGAGAAAAATATAAGACCTCCACCAAAAATCTGTTAGAAATAATAAATTCAGTAAAATTACAGGATACAAGTCAACACACAGAAAATAGCTTTGTTTCTGTACAATAAAAACAAAATGTCTGAGGGACACATGGGTGCGTAGTCGGTTAAGCATCCAACTTCAGCTCAGGTCATGATCTCGTGGTTCATGAGTTCGAGCTCTGCGTCGGGCTCTGTGCCGACAGCTCAGAGCCTGGATCCTGCTTCAGATTCTGTGTCTCACTCTCTCTCTACCCCTCTCCTACTCAGGCTCTGTCTCTCTCTCAAAAATAAACATTAAAAATTTTTTAAACAATAAAAAAATAGCTGAAAAGAAATTAAAGCAATTCCATTTATAATAACAACAATAAAATATTTATAAATAAATTTAATCATGTAGGTTAAACACCTACATACTAAAACCATGAGACACTACAAGCAAATGAAAATATAGTCTGTGTTTTGGATTAGAAGAATATTGTGAAAATGTCCATGCTACCAAAAGCAATTTATACTCTTTCTGCAACACCTACAAAAATTCCGAGGGTATTTTTTCACACAAAGAGGAAAAAACTCTACTAAAATTTGTGTGGAACCAGAAAAACACTGAATCGACAAAGCAATTCTGTTTCTTTTTTTCAAGAACACTGAAGGCATCCCACTTTCTGATTTGAAGCATATTACAAAGCCTAGTAATGAAAACAGTGTGGTACTGGAGTAAAAACAGGCTCCTAAGCCAGCAGGACACGACAGGAAGCACAGACACAAAGCTCTGCATATCCAGACACGACTGATACTTGATAAGGGCGCTAAGAACACTAAGGGGAAAAGGACAGTCTCTAATAAACGGTGCTGGGAAAACTGGATATCCACATATTAAAGAATAAAACTGGACCCATTCTTACATCACTTACAAAAATTACCTCAAAATGGATCAAAGACTTAAATGTAAGATCTGAAACCATAAAACTCCTCGAAGAAAACATAGGGGAGAAGATCCTGACACTGGTCTTAGCAATGATTACTTGGCTAAGACAACAAAAGCCAAAATAAACCAGTGGGGCTGCATCAAACTGGAAAGCTCCTGTCCAGCAAGGCCCACATTCAATAAACTGAAAAGCTATTATGGAAACAGGCTGCTGTTTCCTCACAAAGTCAGAACTAAGCTACCACACGATCTCGCAGTCCCACTCCTGCATATACATCTAAGGGACCCAGAGCCGTATCTTGAAGAGATATCCACTCCCCCATGTTCACTGTAGCGTCATTCACAATAGCCAAGATACAGGAACAGCCTCAATGTCCCTAAACAAATGAATGGATAAAGAAAATGTGGCGCACTCACACACACACACACACACACACACACACACACACACACCCCAATTATTATTCACTCATAAAGTAGAGAAAATACTGCCATCTTTGATAACATGGATGAAGCTGGAGGGCATTACACCAAGTGAGATAAGCCAGACATAGGACAACATATACTCTGTGGTATCGCTTATGCATGGAATATTTTTTAAAAATGCTGATTTTATAGAAAAAGCAGAGAATAGAATGGTGGTTTCCAGGAACTGGGGTCAGGGGAAATGGGATGACATACGGATGACATACAGTAAAATTTTCAGTTGAGGTAAGAACAGATCAAACACACAGCATGGTGACTATAGTTAACAAAATTGTATTATATACTTGAATGCTGTTGAGAGTAGATCTTAAGTATTCTCATCACATTAAAAAATTAAATAAAAAGAGTTAGCTATGTGAGTTTCCAGATGTGTTAATCATCTTAATCGTGGGCATCACTCCACAACACATATGTACACACATAACCACATTGTACACTTTAAATACACAAAATTAGATGTGTCAGTTTTTTCCTCAATAAAGTTTAAGCAAAACAAAACAAACAGAAACAAAGCTGAATGACCTTCCAAACTGTTCAGGGAAAAGGATATGCTTTAAAGAAAAGTAACATGGAAAAATTAAACTATATAAAGAGGAAACTGGGTTTTTGGTCTGGCTTCCCAGGCATGAGTAGCACACGCACGTTTTCACTTTGATATTGCCTCCAATAATCATGTCAATTACACCAACATGTATGTTGACCAATAATTAAAAGAGGTAATTTAAAAAGACACCCAATTTACACTGTGTTCTAAGCAATGTCATTTGGAACCCTAACCAACCACCAACGCGGAGTCCTCACTTCCTGTTTCTGTGCAAACTCCTCCTTCCACTTCGTGGGGTTGATACATTGGTCACCTAATCAAATTTTTATATAATTCAACTAGCTTAACTCATAAGCTAAGAAATGAAAGCAGTCTTAAAATTTGGAATTGAACAAGTCTGCAAATAGCATTCAGCATTTTCTTTTTTCCTCCTCCTTTCCCTTCGATTGAATCAACAATTCTTTAAAGATCCCAAGTACCCACTGTTATCACACTTTGCCAAGCTTTGAAGGTAAAGACCTTTCCAAACACATTCAGGTTTACTGAGACACATTATCAGTAAAAACCTTGCAGACTAAGAGGGCCATTCTTTGTATACTGTCTAGCCTCTTGCCCCTTCTCTTACCGGCTTCAGTAGAAGAAATTTAAATCTCTTTTTAAAGATTTTTATCCAAAGAGTTTCTGCCAGCATTTCTGGTAACCTTAAGCTAGCAATTATCACCACCAGATCAATATGTGTTGTGTTCTTCTAGCTTGCATCCCTCCTGCAAGAACTTGAGTTCTGTTATTTAAGGAAAATCTAAGCCACCACTCCACGTCAGCATTATTTGTGGTGACTCATCAGAATAACCACTGCATCAAACTAATTTGCCAGTGAGAAATCTGAAGTATACTCTTTACTAAATTTCACATGCGTAAGTAATACCAGATCTGGACCACAGCCCAAGATTATGTCCAGCCACTGTTCTCCCACTCCTCCACATGACCTTTCAAGTATTTACTATAGCCCTTAATACAGGATTGATGCAAAACTGTTTTTTTTCTCTTTAAAGAATATAAAAAGTAGTAGAAAACTGAAACTGGCCCAACATACAGAGTACTTGGAAAATATTCAAACTTTTAATGAGTCAGTTAGTCATGACCTATATTGCAGGCATTTTGACTTGCACATGAAATATGACAGCCCATAAGTACTGGCTCATGTAATAGAAACTATCATTTGACTTGGGATCTGACAGAACAGTATATATAATTGAGAGCTTTTGAAATCAGTTACATGAACAACAATAATCAACTGGAAGAACTAATCATCAGACAATTTCAGTCAAAATACAGGAGAGAGTCTGATTCAACCACTCATTGCTAAGTTTGCTCAGTCAATTAAATACCAATAAGATTTGTTATAATTTCTGTTGTATATACTGATGTGTGAATCTCATTATAGGAGGCGCTTACCATGATTTGATACCCAGCATAAAAGATACCATATTTTTTCAGACACAATGTAAATTAATTGCCAATTCTTTTCAGTTTTTTCATTAATTTATACCGAGGGAGTTAACTTATAATTTTGAGGAGATGGACTGATGGCAGAGAGCATGCATGCTTGTGGATATAAGTGAAGTTTTCCTGGTAAATACTCAGTTTCTCTGACAATGTACAAAAGCAAACTCTGCATTACACATTTAAGTCCATTATGTTGCCAAGATGTTATGAAAATATTTTCATATAAATATCTTTAATTTTGAGCCAATGTATGGTACTTAGAATCATTATAGCCTTTACAGGATTTAACTAGTAAAGTGGAAAAAAAAAAGACTGCACAACACTGAATGCGATATTAAGAGTTTAACTAAGAGTGAGAAGCTGGCACCCAGTTATTACTCATTAAAAAAGAATCATTGATAATGAGAAATCATATGCTACAATAAATCCCAGTGGAAAGAGTAAGCATATAGTGAAGGTAGCAACCTAGTCACTTACGAAGATCGCATTAAGGTTAAAAGACAAAAGTAGTGAAAATAGAACTACAATATTAATTAGGGATACAAAACATAAAAGATGCAAAATATGACAGCAGAAAGATAAAACAAGAAGGGGAGAGTAAAAATGTAGAGTTTAGAATGAGTTCAAGTTTAAGGTGCTATCAACTTCAAATAGACTTTTATACAAATAACATTATATGTGAACCTCATGGCAACCCTACAGCAAAACCTTCTAGTAAATACAAGAAAATGAGCAAGGAATCCAAACACAAACTAAAGAAAGTTAACTACCCAGAAGGGAAGAGAGAAAGAGAAGAAAGAAGAGAAAAAAAACTATAAAAACAGCCATAAAACATTTAACAAATGGCCAAAAGTACAGGCATACGGTGTTTATTGTACTTCACACATATGGCGTGTTTTACAAATTGAAGGTTTGTGGCAGGAAACAAGTCTATCAGTGCAACGTTTCCAACAGTATTTGCTCACTAGGTGTCTCTGTGTCACATCTGGGGGATTCTTGCAGTATTTCAAACGTTTACATTATCATTTTACTTATGCTGCTGATCTGTGATCAATGATCTTTGAAGTTACTATTGTAATTGTTTTCCGACGCCACAGAACATGCCCATATGAGATGGCGACTTACTTGACAAATGTGTGTGGGTTCTGACTGCCCCGCTGACCAGCCATTCCCCCGCCTCCCTCTCCTCAGGCCTCTCGATTCCCTGAGACACAACAATACTGAAATCAGGACAGTTAATGCTCCTACAGTAATGGCCGCTCGGTGTTCAAGTGACAGGAAGAGTCACGGGTTTGTCACGAATCACAAACTAGGAAGGAGTCAGCTCAGAGAGGAAGGGGTGTCCAAAGCTGAGACAGGCTGAGAGCGAGGCCAAGGGATGCACCAAACATCAGCCAAGTGGAGGACCCAGAGGACAAGCTCCTGAAGGAAAGGACAGGTGCTTCTTCAGTGAGTGCACAGATGGCAAGAAAGCCACACAGCCTACTGCTGATACGGAGAAAGGTTGTGTGGTCTGGACTTATGATCTAACCGGCCCCGACGTTCCTTCAGGCAAAGCCTAACCCAGAGCAAGGCCCTTCACTTCTGTGCAGGCTGAGAGGTGAGGAGACTGCAGAGGAGAAGTCTGAAGTGAGCAGAGGTTGGTTCGTGACCTTTAAGGAGGGAAGCCACCTCCATGACATAAAGGCCCCAGGCAAAGCCACAGGTGCTGATGTAGAAGCTGTAGGAAGTCATCCAGAAGATCCAGCTGAGAGAGTGAGTGAAGGTGGCCACACTGAACAAGACTTTCAAGATGAAACAGCCTCCTGTTGGGAGAAGATGCCATCCAGGACTGTCATAGCTGGAGAGAAGTCCGTGCCTGGCTTCAAGGCTTCAAGGGACAGGCTGACGCTCTCATTAGGGGCTAATGCAGCTGGGGACTTGAAGCTGAATCCAGGGCTCATGTACCAGTCCTAAAATCCTAGAGCCCCTAAGGATCCTGCTAAATCCCCTCTGCCCAGGCTCTATCGAGGGAGCAGCAGGACGACAATGCATCTGTTCACAACATTGTTGACTGAATATTCGGAGCCTCTGTTGAGACCTGATGCTCAGTTCAAATACAGCTGCTCACACAATGCACCTGGTCACTCACAAGCTCTGATAAGAATGTACAATGAGATTAATACTGTTTTCATGCCTGCTAACACAGCATCCGTCCTGTAGCCCACGGATCAGGAGTCCTTTCAACCCAAGTCTTATTATTTAAGAAATACATTTCATAAGGCTCTAGTTGCCATAGATAGTGATTCCTCCGATGGATCTGGGTAAAGAAAATGCAGAACCTTCTGGAATGGACACATAATTCCAGATGTCAATAAGAACATTCATGATTCATGGGGAGAGGTGGTCATCAACATGACCAGGAGTCTGGAAGAGGTTGATTCCAACCCTCATGGAGGACAGTGAGGGTCTCAAGACCTCAGGGGAGGAAGTCACTGCAGATGTGGTGAAACAGCAAGAGAACTGGACTCAGAAGTGGAGCCTGAAGGTGGGACTGAATGTCTGCACCTCATTATAAAATTTTTAATAGATATGTTGTTTCTTATGGATGCTCAAGAACATGGTTCCTCAGGATGGAATCTACTCCTGCTGACGATGCTGTTAAGACTATAGCCATGAAAGCACAGCATTAAGAATATCACACGAACACAGTTGATAAAGCAGTGGCAGGTTTGAAAGAATGGACTCCAGTTTTGAGAGAAGTTCTACTGTGGGTAAAATGCCATCAAACAGCATCACATGTTACAGAGAAATCATTCATGAAAGAGTCAACTGAAGTAGCAAACTTCATTGTTGTCTTATTCATTGTTGTCATAGAACTTTCTATGGCCGCCCAAGCCTTCAGCACCCAGCAACCTGACCAGTCATCGGCCACCAACATCAAGGGAGAACCCTCCACCAGCATAAAGATCATGATTCATTGAAAGCTCAGATGATGGTTAGTACTGTTTATCAATAAATCATTTTTAATTAGGGTATGTACCTTGTTTTTTTAGACATAATGCTATTGCAGACTTAATAGACAAGTGTAAACATAACTCTTATATGCCTTGGGAAAGCAAAACCTTTATTGTAGTCACGTTGCAATAGTCTGGAACCAAACCCATAATCTCTCTTAAGTATGCCAAAATTCATCAAACCTTATTACAAAGTTACAAAAATCAAAACATTGTGGTATTGACATGAAACAGACACATAGATCAATGGAACTTAATAGAAAGCTCAGAAATAAATCCACGATTATATGGTCAATTAATTTATGATACAGGAGCCAGGATTATCCAATGGGGAAACATGGTCTCTTAACTGAAATGTTAAGAAAACTGGACAGCGAGGGAGAAGCCAAGATGGCGGAACAGCATGGAGGTTTTTTGCATCTTGTGTCCCTGAAATGCAGCCAAATCAACATTAAACCATCCTGCACACCTAGAAAACTGATTTGAGGATTAACACAACAATCTGCACACCTGAACCACAGAACTCAGCAGGTATGTGGTGCAGAGAGGTGAACTGTGGAAGAAGCTGTGGAGGGCAGGGAGGTGTTTTTGCTTGCAGAGAGAGGCGGGAGGCCAGTGGGGAGAGTGTGGCAAAAGCATCCCACCCCCCAAACCATCTGGAAAGTGGAAAAGTGGAAATAGCTGCAAGGATAGAACTAAAAAGGGAGAAAGGAGAAAAGAGAAAGGAGGAAGGACAGGGTTTAAATCCCATTAACACTCTATAAACAGGGGGAGTGCAGAGTCTGAAACTCTCCAGCTCGACACCTGGCAGTGCTCTGGTGAGAAGGGTGAATCCCCATGAGCAGAGTGAAGTCTGGGGGTCTTCAGGCCACATGGGAAGAGTTGGTTCCCCTGCTGGGAGGACATCTAGTAGAGGATATGTGTCTCCCCAAAAGGCAAAGGCCCCAGTGGATCCAGGAGAACAACCACATTTGCTGGTGCTGGAACAAGGTCACAGGGGGTGAAGCCTGGTGCCAGATGTGTGTTGTAATTTTCCACAATCCCTGAAACTCTGTTGCTACACTGTCCTGTGAACTTTTTCTGGGATAGGCTGGCACCCAGCCACAGTTTCTAGGCATCAGCAACAGCATGATCCCGTGAATGTTCCTGGGTGGGGTCAGCACCCAGCCATTGCTCAGTGAGAGCCTCCTGCACAGGGGCAGAAAGAGTCAAACCTACAGACCCTCAGGGCTAAGAAGTCAGGAAACACAGCCACATCTGACATAAAACTTATGAGGGAGGTGCTGCCTGGGTCTTGGTCATGGACAGTGTAAAAGCAGGGAGCAGATGGACGCCGAAGACAAAGTACGGGTGCATGATTGCTGCTGGGGAGAACAGAGTTCCGATACTAGAGACAGGGTAGGTGGGTGAGGCCAGTATCACCCCTCCTGTGCATGCACGTACACACCTACAAGCACCACAACAATCCACCCCAGTCAGCTAAGCAGCACCATCTGGTGGAGAACATAACCATTACACTAAACCCTGCCCAACTGGGCCAACCTCACTCTTCAGGAACACCACAAGTCTCTCTGCCTGCTTAGTTTATGGACTATAAAGCGCTTCATAGCTTGACTTCTAGGAGAAAACGAAATAATTTCAATCATATTTCACTCTGTTTGCTGGTCCAGCTACACAATTTTCTTTTTGTTTCCTTTTTTATTCTTTTTGTTTCTTTTCTTGAATACAGAAAGAGAAAAAAAATTATTTTTATTTTCAATTTTTATTAAAAATATTTTCTTTGTTTTTCTACTATATTTTTTACGTTCATGTAAATTTTTTTCAAACCCTATTTTACTACCATTATTTCATTTTATTCTATTTCAGTATATTCTTTTTTTTTCAAATTTTCGAATGATTTCTTTTTTGTCATTCTCCTTTTTTTCTCTAATCTATCAAGCCCCTCTCAACACCCAAACCAAAACACACCTAGGATCTAGCATCATTTATTTGATTTTTTGTGTGTTTGTTGTTTGTATTTTTTTAATTTAAAAATTTTTAATTTTAATTTTAATTTTTTACCTCATTCCTTTTCTCCCTCAAAATGATGAAACGAAGGAAGTCACCCCAAAAGAAAGAGCAGGAAGAAATGACAGCCAAGGACTTAACTAACACAGATACAAACAAGATGACTGAACCAGAATTTAGAATCACGATAATATGAATACTAGCTGGAATCAAAAATATATTAGAATCCCTTTCTACGGAGATAAAAGAAGTAAAAGCTAGTCAGAATGAAATAAAAAATTCTGTAACTGAGTTGCAATCTCAAATGGATGCCACGGTGGCAACAATGGATGAGGCAGAGCAGAGAATCAGCAATATAGAGGTCAAACTTATGGAGAATAGTGAAGCAGAATAAAAGAGGGAGAGTAAGGCAAAAGAACACAATTTAAGAATCAGAGAAATCAGTGACTCATTAAAAAGGAACAACATCAGAATTACAGGGGTCCCAGAAGATGAAGAGAGAGAAAAAGGGACCGAAGGGTTATGTGAGCAAATCATAGCAGAAAACTTTCCTAACCTGGGAAAGACACAGACATCAAAATCCAGGAAGCACAGAAGATTCCCATTATGTTCAACAAAAACCGACCATCAACAAGGTATATCATAGTCAAATACACAAAATACTCAGGCAAGGAAAGAATCATGAAAGCAGCAAGGGGGAGAAAGTCCTTAACCTACAAGGGAAGACAGATCAAGTTTGCAGCAGACCTATCCACAGAAACTTGGCAGACCAGAAAGGAGTGGTGGGATATATTCAATGTACTGAATCAGAAAAATATGCAGCCAAGAATTCTTTATCCAGCAAGGCTGTCATTCAAATTAGAAGGAGAGATAAAAAGTTTCCCAAACAAAAATTAAAGGAGTTCCTAACCACTAAACCAGCCCTGCAACAAACTGTAAGGGGGACTCTTTGAGGGGAGAAAAGATAGATAGATAGATAGATAGATAGATAGATAGATAGATAGATAGAGATAGACAGAGATAGATAGAGATAGATAGATAGACAGACAGACAGAAAGATAGGCAGACAGATACCAAAATCAACAAAGACTAGAAAGGACCAGAGAACACCACCAGAAACTCCCAACTCTACAAGCAAAAAAATGGCAATAAATTCCATCTATAGGCTGTTTACAAGAGACCCACTTGAGACCTAAAGACACCTTCAGATTGAAAGTGAGGGGATGGAGAACCATCTATCATGCTAATGGTCAACAAAAGAAAGCCAAAGTAGCCATATTTATATCAGACAACCTAGACATTAAAATAAAGACTGTAACGAGATGAAGAAGGGCATTATATCATAATTAAGGGGTCTATCCACCAAGAAGACCTAACATTGTAAAAATGTATGCTCCAAATGTGCAAGCACCCAAATATATAAAGAAATTAATCACAAGCATAAAGAAACTCATTGATAATAATACCATAATATAGGGGACTTCAACACCCCACTTACTACAATGGACAGATCATCTAAACAGAAAATCAAAAAGGAAACAATGGCTTTGAATGACACACTGGACCAGATGGACTTAACAGATATATTCATAACATTTCATCCTAAAGCAGCAGAATACACATTCTTTTCCAGTGCACATAGAATGTTTTCCAGAATAGACCACATACTGGTGTTGGAGAACAACAAGCCAGAGGCACCATAAGAATATCCTAAAGGGAAGGGACAGAGCAGCAATAAACTAAAAGCATTTTCATTCCTAGGACGGAAAGCCACCAGGACTGCTCGTTCTCTCCAGAAGGACATCATACAGGTGCCAGGCCTGGGGATAAGAATGTTTTGTCTGGCACCAGATGTATTCATGACCCGGTATGGAATACATGGCAGGTGGATGACTTGTCCAGATGCCAAATACTATGTCGTATGTGCTTGCTGTTGTCAGACAATTTGCAAAAATAAAAGAGGCTTGAGTCAGGGGACTGATGCTTCGGCTGCTGGAGAGCCTTAGCCCCCTGCTTTCCAATTCTCTTGCCACAGAGCCTTTAGGACCTGTCTCTCCACATACTGGGACACAAATCAGCCGTCAACAAGTACAAAAGGAATGAGATCATACCGTGCATATTTTCAGACCACAAAGCTATAAAACTCAAAATCAACCACAAGAAAAAATTTGGGAAGGTAACAAATACTTGGAGACTAAAGAACATCCTAGTAAAGAATGAATGGGCTAACCAAGAAGTTAAAGAGGAAATTAAAAAGTACATGGAACCCAATGAAAATGATAACACCACAACCCAAAACCTCTGCAACATGGCAAAGGCAGTCAAAAGAGGCAAGTATATAGCAATCCCGGGCTTCCTAAGGAAGGAAGAAAGATTTCAGATACACAACATAACCTTATGCCTTAAGGAGCTGGAAAAAGAACAGCAAATAAAACCCAAACCAGCAGAAGACAGGAAATAATAAAGATTAGAGCAGAAATTAATGCTATTGAAACTAAAAAAACACAGAACAGATCAATGAAACCAGAAGCTGGTTCTTTGAAAGAATTAACAAAATTGATAAACCACTAGCCAGTTTGATGAAAAAGAAAAAGGGAAGGACCCAAATAAATAAAATCAGGACTGAAAGAGGACAGATCACAACCTACACCACAGGAACACAATTATAAGAGAATATTATGAGCAATTATATGCCAACACTAATGGGTAATCTGGAAGAAATGGACAAATTCCTAGAAACATATACACTACCAAAACTGAAACAGGAAGAAATAGAAAATTTGAACAGACCTATAACCAGTAAAGAAATCAAATTAGTAATCAAAAATCTCCCCCAAAAAACAAGAGTCCAGGGCCAGATGGCTTTCCAAGAGAATTCTATCAAACATTTAAGGAAGAGTTAACACCTATTCTCTTGAAGCTGTTCCAAAAATTAGAAATGGAAGGAAAGCTTCCAAACTCTTTCTATGAAGCCAGCAACAGCTTCATTCCAAAACCGAAGACTCCACTAAACAGGAGAACTATAGACCAATTTCCCTGATGAACATGGATGCAAAAATCCTCAACAAGATTATTAGCTAACCAGATCCAACAATACATTAAAAAAATTATTCACCATGACCAAGTGGGATTTATACCTGGGATGCAGGGCTGGATTAATATCCACAAAACAAACAATGTGATTTATCACATCAATAAAAGAAAGGACAAGAACCTTATGATCCTCTCAATAGATGCAGACAAAGCATTTGACAAAATACAACATCCTTTCTTGATAAAAACCCCCAAGCAAGTAGGGATGGAAGGATCATACCTTGAGATCATAAAAGCTATATATGAAAGACCCCATGCTAATATCATTCTCAATGGAGAAAAACAGAGCTTTCCCCCTAAGGTCAGGAACAAGACAGGGATGTCCACTCTCACCACTGTTATTCAACATAATATTTGAAGTCAGCCTTAGTAATCAGACAACACAAACAAATAAAAGGCATCCAAATCAGCCAGGAGGAGGTCAAACTTTCACTCTTTGCAGATGACATGATACTCTATATGGAAAACCAAAAGATTCCACCAAAAAACTGCTAGAACTGATTCATGAATTCAGCAAAGTTACAGGATATAAAATCAATGCATAGAAATTGGTTGCATTCCCATACACCAATAATGAAGAAACAGAAATCAGGGAATCGATCCCATTTACAATTGCACCAAAACCCATAAAATACCTAGGAATAAATCTTACTAAAGAGATGAAAAATCTATACACTGAAAAGTATAGAAAGCTTATGAAAGAAATTGAAGAAGACACAAAAAAATGGAAAAATATTCTATGCTCCTAGATAGGAAGAATAAATATTGTTAAAATGTCAATACTACCCAAAGCAATCTACATACTCAATGCAATCCCTATCGACATAACACCAGCATTCTTCACAGAGCTACAACAATCCTAAAATGTGTATGGAACTAGAAAAGACCCCAAATAGCCAAAGTAATTTTGAGAAAGAAAACCAAAGCAGGAGGCATCACAATCCTGGACTTCAAGCTATACTACAAATCTGTAATCATCAAGACAGTATGGTAATGGCACAAAAGCAGACACTCACAAAAGTGGAACATAAAAGAGAGTCCAGAAATGGACGCACAAACATATGGCCAACCAACTTTTGACAAAGCAGGAAAGAATATTCAGTGCAATAAAGACAGTTTCTTCAGCAAATGGTGCTGGGAAAACTGGACAGTGACATGCAGAAGAATGAATCTGGATCACTTTCTTACACCATACACAAAAATAAACTCAAAATGGATGAAAGACCTAAATGTAAGAAAGGAATCCATCAAAAGCCTTGAGGAGAAAATGGGCAAAAAACCTCTTTGACCTCAGCTGCACCAACTTCTTACTCAACACGTCTCCAGAGGCAAGGGAAACAAAAGCAAAATTGAACTATTGGGACCTCATCAAAATAAAAAGCTTCTGCACAGCAAAGGAAACAATCAGGAAAACTAAAAGGCAACCGACAGAATGGGAGAAGATATTTTCAAATGACATATCAGATCAAGGGTTAGTACCCAAAATCTATAAAGAACTTATCAAACTCAACACCCAAAAAACAAATAATCCAGTGAAGAAATGGGCAAAAGACATGAATAGATACATCTCCAAAGAAGACATTCAAATGGCCAATTGACACACGAAAAGATGCTCAACATCACTCATCATCAGGGAAATACAAACCAAAACCACAATGAGATACCACCTTACCCCTGTCAGAATGGCTAACATAACAACAGGCAACAACAGATGTTGGCGAGGATGCGGAGAAAGAGGATCTCTTTGGCACTGCTGGTGGGAATGCAAACTGGTGCAGCCACTCTGGAGAACAGTACGGAGGTTCCTCAAAAAATTAAAAACTGAACTACTCATGACCCAGCAATTGCACTACTAGGCATTTATCCACGGGATACAGGTGTTCTGTTTCAAAGGGACACATGCACCCCCATGTTTATAGCAGCACTATCAACAATAGCCAAAGTATGGAAAGAGTCTAAATGTCCATCAACTGATGAATGGATAAAGAAGATGTGGTTAATATATACAATGGAGTAATACTCGGCGATCAAAAAGAATGAAATCTTGCCATTTGCAACTACGTGGATGGAACTAGAGGGTATTATGTTAAGGGAAATTAGTCAGAGAAAGACAAATATCATATGACTTCACTCATATGAAGACTTTAAGACACAGAACAGATGAACACAAGGGAAGGGAAGCAAAAATAATATAAAAAGAGGGAGGGGGACAAAACATAAGACTCTTAAAATGAAGAACACACTGAGGGTTACTGGAGGGGTTGTGGGAGGGGAGATGGGCTAATTGGGTAAGGGGCATTACGGAATCTACCCCTGAAATCCCTGTTGCACTATATGCTAACTTGGATGTAAAAAAAAAAAAAAAAAAAAAAAAAAAAGGAAAGGAAAGGAAAATTTAAAAAAAGAAAACTAGACAGCCACATGCAAAAGAGTGAAAGTAAACCACTGTGTTACACCATATATAAAATTAACTCAAAACTGATTCAAGACTTGAATGTCAGACTTGACATTATAAAATTCCTAGAAGAAATCATAGGCAGTAAGCTCCTTGACATCAGTCTTGGTGATGATTTTTTTGAACAAAAGCAAAAAATAATCAAGTAAAACCACATCAAATTAAAGACTTCTGCACAGTAAAGGAAGCATGAACAAAATGAAAAAGCAACCTACCAAATGGGAGAAAAGTTTTGCAAATCATATAGTTGATAAGGGGTTAATATCCAAAATATATAAAGAACTCATTACAACTCAACAGCAAAAAAAAAAAAAAAAAAAAAAAACCAGCAAAACCAAAACCAAACAAACAGTCTAATTTAAAAATGGACAGATAACCCGAATAGACATTTCTCCAGAGAAGACATCCAGATGGCTTACAGACACATGAAAAGATGCTCAACATCACTCATCATCAGGGAACTAAAAATCAAAACCTCCATGAGATGCAACCTCACACCTGTTTGGTTATTATCAACAACAACAAAAAAGGAAAAAATGCCTTAATTAGGAAAGGCTGCCAGCATGAGGCTGGGGCCTAAGTCGATCCTTGCCTTACTCTAATTTTAAGGCTATTAATGTGGTCAGGCTGATCAGTTTTGTTGTTTTTATTTAATTTTTTTAATGTTTTTTAAATTTATTTTTGAGAGACAGAGACAGAGCACAAGCATGGGAGAGGGGCAGACAGAGGGAGACAAAGAATCCCAAGCAGGCTCCAGGCTCTGAGCTGTCAGCACAGAGCCTGACGTGGGGCTTGAACCCACCAGTGGTGGGATCATGACCTGAGCTGAAGACAGGCACTTAACCGACTGAGCTACACAGGCGCCCCTGTTGTTTTTAAAGCCACAAGTGAATAAGGCTTCCACTCGGAGCCTCCTCTGGGACAGTGGCCTCACCACCCTGAAGGAGAAGCAGATGGCAGTGAGGGTGAAGTTGAACAAGGTGCAGACAACAGAGCTGAAGACAGAGAAAGAAGGGGGTGCGGAGGTGGCAGAAGGAAGGGGGTGAGAAATCAGGGCCAAGAGAACACCAGCGAAGGAGGGGGCTTTGAGAGGTACAGAAACCATCCTGAAGGCGCGGTCCTTCAGGAACTTCATGAACTCACATCACATTGAGCAACACAAAGAAACAAACTCAAACGTGGGCAACAGAGTCCCATGGAACGTCAGTGTACGTCCAAAGAGCACGAAGTGGAGAGGGCGTGTGCGATGGGGGCGGGATCTCTGTCCCACGTGGCCATGAACTGCTGACGCTAAGACCCCCACGCTTCTTGCAGCACCTACCTTCGCGTGTGACGCTGTCACACTGTTGCGTGCCTAGATCTCTTGGGCTTTTCTGAACAAGACACTGAAAGAGAATGGGACAGCGGAGAAGGAGACCGAAACCAAAAATCATCAAATGCATTTCATTCACTGGGAAAGGAGTAATTGAAAGGAAGGAATTTTTCAATATATATACTGGAGAATGTTAAGTATGAGGTCAAAGAAGGCACCTTGTGTAGGGGAGACTCAGCTGTTCCCCAAGCCTTTGACCCACCTGACTACTCTTTTTCAGTGTTCTCTCTTTGAGTGGGGGTAGGGAAGTTTGGATTCCAACACCCTTTCTATAGTGCTAGACAAAATGTCAGTGCGTCATAACAGCATGTTATATGGAATTCGGCTTGGAAATTATGGCTGTTGAGTTATTTAAGCAAGACTTGTTTTCAACACTGTTCTCTTCATTCATATTAACACTTACATTCATTTAAAACTATCTCAACTAATATGTGTCCGAATAATAAGAATTGTAGGATTCTCCATTTCTTTTCCTACATTAGATAATAAATTAGCAACTGCATTATCACCATAAATGACCTTAGTACTTTTTTTATAGGAAATGGGTACAGGGTCACTGTTGGGGCCAGCTGTCCCACCACGGCCACAACGGAGTCCCCTTCAAGTCTGGAATCCAGTATTTCCAGGTAAATGTGGCAAGATGGATCCATGAACATACTTCCTTTACGTACACTGATTAATAAAGAAATCATTGGAAGAAAAACAGTTGTGTAATTCTCAAAAAGTTCTTAATGATACAAGTTCTACGTGATCCCTTTGCACGACACATGCTCTCGACTCAAGATCCTTGTATACACTGTCACTTGTACAACTGGTCTCCCAAATTCCCAGATGGGGCCAATATCGTAGCGCCACTGAGCTGGATCCAAATCATTATAAGCCTTGTGATCCCGGTTACATTAAGTCTTGTATAATTTTATTTCTTTCCTGTTACCATCAGCAAACCATGAAAATCTCTTCTTTTTTATCTCATCAACAAGACCAACCTAGCACAGCACTTCAAATGTTTACTTCCATGCCTACAAATTGGTATCATTTATTTGGCTTTTACAAATGGACTGTGGTTATTTATACTCCTAGTTGAGCACACCTACATGCTATTCTAATTTTTATTTAAATACAATAATTTCTTATCATCATTTTATCATAGCTTTTTATCAGTGACCTGAACGAATTGCTCTGCTTTGTAATGATGTGATTATCTTAAAAATTAATAGCAAATTAACTACATTTGTATGAACTCTTCAGGGCCCTGATTCACTTACTTAGGAGTTGTTTTTTCTTCCCTCCCCACGCCCCCAAATCCTATTCTGGGTTTTTGTTGTTACTGCTTTGTTGCAAGCAAAGAGAAGAGACGCCATAGGAGATAGATCAGACTATATCCTGGTACTGAGAGAGTATTAACTCTGGAAGAGGAAAATATAAGTCATGTGCATAATGAAGTTATGAATCACTTTGACATTATGCTTGGAGCTAACCCTGGAATAAATTCAAGGCAACAGGCAGGCTTCAAAAAGAATCAGGATGAATGTCGCTATGTGGAGGGGGTTCTCTATACAAATGTGTGACAAGCCAATTTCATAGGGCTTAAATTTCATAGCAAAAATGTGTTACTTAACCCCAGTCTGAACACTTTGTAATAAATTATTGAAAAAGAAAAATCACAGCAAAATTAGTCGATACATGCTCCTGTTGTTGGAACCTTTTTAGAGCAGAATTTGCAACCTAATGTGTTATAGACAACATCCTGTGAGGACAAAGGTTTTGTTTACGTCACACTGTTTTTGGATTGAAAGTGTGTTTTAAAATGGGATTTCACATGATAATATGTATTTTATACATATATATGTATAATAATATGTATTTTATACACATGTATAATAATATGTATTTTATACATATATGTATAATATGTATTTTATTTTATACGTATATATGTATACATACGTATATACATGTATATACATATATATGTATCCATATATACATGTATATACGTATGTATACATATATATGTATAAAATACATACTTCAAAAATATATTTTATATATAATGAATCTTATTTTTAATATCTAAGTCCAATAAATATTCATTTATAAGTTAATCACTAAATGCAAAGTCTAAATTAAATATATATTTGAAATATATGAGAATATACATATATACGTATATATATGTACATATTTTTATATACCTGTGTGTACGCACATATACACATACACACAGGCACATAAAAATTGTAGTCTCTCTTGGTAAGAATTGAAAGTTTTGGCACCGTATTTTCAACACGACAACAACTTGCCAGAGCTGACCTACCCCCACCGCGGTTGGCCAAGCCGCCCTAGAGCCTGTGTGCCCCACACTCCCATGGGGTATTACTTGCTGCTCATCTATACTGTCTTGATTTTACAATCCTGAGTCTATAGATGATGTTTGGGAGCACACATATTCATTTCCATCTATCTGTTCTACTTCTCCAGCTGAAACAGTAGGCAATGATAGTTGATACTTCTCAGGAAATGCATTATTTCATCATCAAGAAAATGTTAAATTATCCTTAATACTGTAAACTGATGTCTTTAATTTCTAACAATGTTGAAACAAAAATAAAAAGAGAATGAAAAAAATCTCTGCTTAGCTAAGTCAATAGGAAATTAAATTATGCTGGATTTTTAATACTTGAACATTAGAATTATCGAAATCTTTACTTTTTAGATGCCTCCAGCATAGAAATGAATTTAGAAAGCAACAAAAATTCCTACAGGAGGAAATCTTATGTTTATATTTAATATTCAAATCCAATAGTTTATAAAGTTGATCACAAAATTAAAAGTCTAAATTGAATATGTAGATATATATAATTATTTAAAATTTAATAAATTTCTAACCTACATATTATAATGCACTTATACCCAGCAAACCTCTTGTGATATTTATATTTCTTGAGTATCCAGAAAGTTGGAGTATGAACTTCTCTACATCACTGCCTTTCAGAAACTGAAACTGCCTTTCAGTTTTTTATGATTGATGTAAACCCAGGTCATCATTAGGAATTTTCCTTATTATGTTGTGCTATTAAAAACTTAGGGCCATACCTCCTATTGATGGAAACGAATTTCTTTTATGAATGGCCATGGATTATTGTAATTTGAGACTGACTCAGTACACAGTACACAACATTTTCTTTCAGTTTTACAATTAACTCTTACTTGTCAGCATTTTTGGTGCAGTCCTGATGGTGTGGCATCTCCTTTTACCACTGACATTTCTAAAATTCATACAATTAATATATTTTGGGGCTGGTGTTGTAACATACATCTTGTTAATCAGAAGCTTTTTAACCGTGTACTCCTCTGTTTCATTAGGCAAATCTGTAAAACAACCTAAGTCTGGATACACGATGTGTTGCTGCACCCATGTTTGCTTTAAATTTTCTGGGAGAAGAATTAGAAATATTTTCGCATACTTATGCCTTCTCACTATAAGCTGAACAATCTGGGGGTGGATGCAGCGTACCCTGAAAGTCAGACCAGAAACGAGACAGGAAATTAGTACATAAAAGCACAAATACTGAGTGCTTTGAGCTGCTGGCTACACTGAACATTGTCCCAAAGGTGACAGAATGAGGGAGTGAGACTTGGCGGTGGATGTCACAGCGTCTACGCGCTAACAGGACCCTAGAAAAGGTATTTAACATCTCCCACCCTAGACTTACCTATCAAATCAACAGAATAAATACACCAGAGGTCTGTTAAGATGAATAATGAAAATAATTAAAAGAAACCCCTCTAAACTCGACATTTCGATCTCATTTCTTCTGTTTAAATAAAATTTTGTAGAAACAATTGCCTGACATACCGCTCACCTTTATGTGGGAAAACACAGGCTGCTGTAAGTTTTATTACTGAAAATTTAGAATCGTATTTTGGTGGCTAACGGCTACCAAGCGGCACAGCAGCCTCTAATTCAGAGCAGCTAATGAGCTGTGATCCCAGAAAATGTATCCGCGGTCTTAGCCTTGCACGCTGATGCCCTGAGAAACTCACGCACCATTTCTTAGGGTCTCAGCAAAGCATCATCTACAATCCTTACCTTTGAGGTGTTAAAAGGATTAGTATTTGTAAAACACTTAAAGTCCCTTCATTGAATATAAAAATCATTGCACAGGTACTTTTCCCATCCCACAGTAAAGAACACGCGTGGGCTATTTAGTTGTAAATGATTATTTTGGATAATCCAGCTTTGTGTGATGGTGACAACTCACTGGTTACTGGGAATTCCATTCTTGTCATGTCTATGGATGGAGACTTTTATACCACAAAGTGGAAAACCAGAGCTGTACCATAAACCGGGGTAAGAATGACAGGTAAGTGTGGTGGTCAACAAAGTAACCTGGAAGAAGTTTCCTAGATAAGTCACACTAAGGGTGTCTCTTTTTCTTGGCCCTAATATTCACAAGTGAAGTCATCACAGGCAACCACTGTAATGTTTCTGAACTTTGAGAAGAACTGTGCGTCCGCCCCTTTACCGCTCATAGAAACCTTGGACTCCTGGCCTTTTTTTAAAAAAATGAACACATTGAAAATGTATCATAATGATAAAAAAAGTGGAAACATTAAGCTCAACACAATTCCATTTTAAAACTTAGAAAGTGAAAACCAAGTACCTAATTCTATACAACTGATTGTGAGAGACAGAAAAAGCAAAGTTGCTCACAGGAATGATATGAAACTAGAATTACCAAACTTACTTAGGGAAATAGGTTTCATTGTAGATTTCAGAAAAGGGAACAAAGAGTCACACACCCTGGGGAGCTAGCGAGCTTCAATCTGCACGTCGCAAAACCATCTCTGACCTCCTAACAACCATCTCGATCTCTACTGAGTGCATCACTGAGTATTTATGTCAAAGGTATATAGAAAGAAGATGCCTTCATTACTCAATCATGAATATAATTTCACAGAAAATCAGATTAAAAAGCACATAGCTTCCCCCGAAGCCAAGGCTGACATTATAAGAATGGCACTCAACCTTCCTGGACGATGGTCTGAAGCCAGAGAGATTAAACTAGAAGCCAAGAGCTCTGTCCCACTTTCAGGCTCTCCCATCAGCATCTCAGAGACTGTGGACAATCGCTCTGTGCTCCCTGCCCCTGCCTTCTCAGGGTTAAGTCAGGTACAACGGTGGCTGTGTGGTGCAAATGACCAGATTGCCGTAATCACATGGGCATACAGTGAGCAATCAAATACTTAAAAACTGAGTACAGAGTATTTGATTTAAACACCACCATCATCCATCACCTATCGTGATGCCACACTGAAAAGTGTGCTTCACGGCCTGTTGGGGAAAAAGCGGCCATTATTAAGCACCGTTGTCCGGCCTGTGCACTGGAGGGCTTGTGGGGTGGGCGGCCCGTGTAAGATACTGACTGGACAGAAACCCACACGGAATAAAAAGACCCCCGACCAGAGTTCCGGAGGAAGCAGTGAAAGATACTCAGCCTGTGGCTGACTTTGCCCGTATTTTCTCCACAGCATTGGTAACAATATGGGAAATAGGAAATATAAATGAAGAGAGATGAAACACGTTAAATAAAAACTTAACAGTATGAAAATCAGTTTTCAATATTTGTATATAGTCTGTACAGATCCGCAGACGCAGTAACAGGAATGTGAGCACGTGTGTGCGTGCGTGTACATACGTTGCTCGCGTGAAAGTCCGCGCCAGCCGCCGTGTGTGCCTGTGTGTGTGCGGGGGTCTGACTGTCCGCAGCTGGGCGAGCCGACAGGTGGGTTACTGAGACCGGACTTGACACCCACAGGGCACACAGACAGGATGGGGAGGGGACAGGGGCTGCAGCCCGACCGAGTGCTGTCTGCAGGCTCAGCTTCACCGCAGAGGAGCTCCAGAATCCAGGGGAAGATAGAGCGTTTGCTGATCTGAGCACCGCCCTGCCCCGAAGAGGTGAGCCCGTGGGTAAACAGAATATATGAGTACAGCCTTCCCTCCAAGTCACCCACAAGAGTTGCAGCCGGGGCTCACGCTTCCAGAGACAGGCGGGAGAGAGGGTTCTGGCAAGAGGCCAGCACTCAGTGCAAGAAGCTTACAACCGTGTACTTCCAATCCCCTGAATCGGTCTTCGGTGTTAATGTCACGGATTTTACCTCCACATATGATGCAACCCCGTACTCCACTGCTAACTGGCTGTGCTTTGAAGTATCAAATTTTAAAGATATCCAAATGGTCTCTGTTTGTCCTATTTTTGTTTTAGATCCAATCCAAGAGAACTGCCTGGAGGCGGAGTTAGACCCCCACAGTCTGAGCCAAAAGTGAGGCACAAGAGAAGGAGATGCGGTTGCCACATCACAGGAAGACAGGAATCGCTGACGCCAGCACAAAAACTCGAAAGTATGTAGTTTAACCTCTTCCTTCTAAATATTAAATTACAAAGGAAGTGATATTTCTATAGCTTTTAATAAGTATCTCAGCATTTTTTGCACAACGTATTTCATTTCATTTTAACAGCAATCCCCTATGTCTGGAAATAATTTTGTAATTTATCCGAGTGGTTATTAAATGCAGAGAGTTAAGACTGCCATTCTCATTTTCTGATTGCAAACGCTTAAATATTGTTTTTCCAATATTTTAACTTTTTGAGGAAATAAAACTAAAGTGCATGCTCATGTGACACTATACTGTGTAAAAATTCCCAGTAAGGAAGTTCTTACTGCTATAGGCACGAGGATAATGAGAAACTGAAGGCATCTTGACTCACTTTTCTCCCACTAACGCTGTGATCAGACAGATGCTCTGTGCTCGGAGCCTTATCCTTCCCAAGAGACGCGTCCAAAAGAGCGGAAAAGCGCGAGGACCGATGGGATTTCTGCCGATTGAGGACCTTCCAAAGGTAATCAGCATAGAATGACCTTTGCAGGGGCCAGTGTAGCTTTGCTTTGATTGCGTTGAAATCTGAATGCTCCCCACACACCAGGCTCCTATTTTCCCCGCGTTTCAATCAAAGCCAGCAAATTGCTGTTTCTGAGCTCCACGATGGTAAATATCTCTGCAGCCACAGGTGTTCACCGCTCTCGCTCTCGCTGTTGAAGGGGCAGCTTTTGTTCTGAGGGTGAGCTTTGCCCTCAGTAACCACTGTTTCTTTTTCTCCTGGCTGGAATCTAGAGACAGGGGTCCACGGAAGGAAAACCTCTTCGGTGTATTACAGCACATGGTGGATCCATTCTTCTCCCAGACAATGCGGGAGCAGCAGAGGATCAGAGGAAAACAACTGACAGGTGGTGTAAAGGCCAAAGCGAGACCCAGGATTATTCACTCTGTGCTCAGTGGCCCCGAGCCCAATCCACAGGCTGCATGGTCGGAAGTGACCGGCCATCAAAGAACACGATCACTACGCCCAAACGGGCCTGGAAACAAAGGGGCTTGTCTTCGGTCCCTGCTTCTCGTTGAGCACCCCTGAAAACGCATCTTTAACTTTTTGTGTGACTGTGCTCCAAGTGGCCTATATCATAAAACAGCATGTGGGGAACACAGCCCGTGACCAGATTCGAGCTCAGGAGGCTCCCGCCCTGCGCGGGTCTGCGGTTACTTTTCATTAAGGCATGTGGCGAAGCCGCCCAGGGCCCACGGACCTGACAGCTTCCTGACTGCAAAACAAATGAGTACCATCGGCTTCAGACAGTAGTTCTGAGTCGGAGTAAGAACCTGCAGAATATGTTTCTATGCAAAGGAACACTGGGATGGAAAGGGACGCGATTCTGGGACTAACGCATTTATTTCGTCGGCACTTCTGCGGACACGTCTTTCCACTTGTTCCAGACAATACACGACAAAGGGCCTCCTTTTTCATGTGGGCAAATTGAGAGGCAAGGCTGCAACGCCGACTGCGTTTCTTCCGGTGCCTCTGCCTTTCCTTCCTGGGTCTTGGAGGTGAGCTGGGCAGCCGTCTGCCACCCCGCACGGGGGTCTGCTCGCCCCCCTTCCTGCTGCGATCCCTGCCTCTCCCTGGTGGGCCCAGGGCCATCGTCCCCCCCCCCCCCCCCCGCCCCTGGTGAGGCCCGCGTATCTGCAGAGCGTGGGGCAGACACAAGGCCTGGCATCGTTAGAGCCAGAGTCACAGAGGCGGCCATCTCCAGGGCCCAAGGGGGTCCCCACTGCAGTGGGCTTTCTCGCACTTGGGTTGTGCATGTGAAAACACTGAAATAAAAACTTGAGGAGTTTGGGGTGCCTGGGTGGTTCCCTCGGTTGAGCGGCCAACTCTTGATTTCAGCTCAGGTTGTGATCGCGGTTCATGAGTTTGAGCCCCTTGACCAACTCTGACGGTGTGGAGGAGCCCGCCTGGGATTCTCTCTCTTCCTCCCTCTCCTTACCCCTACCCCCCAAAATAAACATTTAAAAAAGACTTAAAGCAATATGTTCTCAAACCCATTTTTCCTGCAATGTAAAACTCTAAATTTTGTTTTTCCTGCTTTAAAATATTAAGTAATAGAGAAATGTTTTCCTACTCTAAGTAAAAATAAAAATGATAAATTCAGCTTACACTCAGTATCAATTTTGAGGAATTAATAAAGGAACCCTGGGGAATACTTTGAACTCCCTTCTAAAGGGGCACGTGAATTCCACATTTATTCACACCCAGCATCTCCTCACCATGAGAAAGTATGGACGGAGGGTTGTTTGAAAACCTAGTATTACTAGAGAAGCCAGAAATACAGATTTTGAAATAGGAAACACCTATCTTCAAACACTTTTGTTAAAAACTCCATTTTAAAGGCTCCTTCATTCTGAGAGCCACATATGTGTGTGTGTGTGTGTGTGTGTGTGTGTGTGTGTGTGAGAGAGAGAGAGAGAGAGAGAGAGAAAGAGAGAGACCACATTTAGCCCACAGGCTAAGAATTTTCAGCTTCTCACAATGAAAATGAATTCGGTATAATACAAATTAAATCATTGAATCTTTGATGATTATGAGCAACTGTACCCACGTGACAACTGTCTAATTTACTGAGTACACAGCTGACTAGCACATACATCAACACACTACACAATTCAGCCTCCCAACTCCATCGAGTGAGCTGAGATAAAACGACTCGTTGGGATGACTATTGGGCACAGGAAGGTTTTGTGTAGTAGGAATTAACACATCCTCCTTTCCGGCCACAGTACATGTGCACGGCCATATTGCAGGACATTTCCTGCCATATGCAGAGAAGGGAGCAGAACTGCAGCATTTCTGAACTCATTTAAGGTTTAATTATAACAATAATGCAATAAATCTAATTAAAGGACATTATGAAATTCGTTGTCTCATTCATGCTTCTTGTGAGGATATTGATACCGGGAACACAATTCTTTGTCATGCACACATCAGTAGCTTTCATTATTGCCATACGTCTACTTGGATTTTTTAACCATTTGTTGACGTGTGACACACAATACAGAAAAGTGCGTGTGCGCGCGTGTGTGTGTATAAATATAAAATTGTGCAGGTTGATGAACGGACACAAAATGAACACCCGTTGAATCAGCACTCAAATCAGGTACTGGACATTTTTCAGCACGACGGTTAGTGCCTTTTTGGGTTTCCTACTAGTTTACTTCTCTAAAGGGTAAACAATATCCTGATTTTTAATCACGGATTAGTCTTGCAATCCTTTGGACTTCATGTTGGTGTAAGACTTGAGTACGTACATTTTGTGACTGTGTCCTTTCATGCAGTATCATGTCTGTGAGATTATCTGTGGTGTAGAATGCACCTGCAGCCAATTCATTCTTAATCACTGCAAGTATTTCCTCCCGTGAATGCCTCACAATCTATTTAGGGACCTCTCGACTGGCCTTCTGCAGTTTCCAAGGGCTGGCCACTGCAAACAGAGGGGCTATGTTTTGGAGACTCAGATATGCACTTTTTTTTCCGACAAAGCCATGGGATTCCTGGGCCATCAGTTGTATCCACAGCTACAGGTGCCCAGCACTGCTAATTCCCCCAGTTCACTGAGTCACTCAGCTAGGTGAGACTCTGAGAGTAGTACATAAGAGGTTCCAGTTTTCAGTTTTCTACACAGTACTGAGTTTCTAAAATTACATTTTATGTTTTAGCCATCCTCGTGGTTACATATTTTCATTTCCAATATCCCTGATGACTAATGAAGCTGGACAACATTTCTTATATTGTTACCCATGGGTTATCTTCTTTGGAGAAGTGCTCATTAATTTATCCATATCTTTTGCTCATTTTTATATTTTTAAATACGTATTTTTATTTCTACTTATATTTTCAAACTGACAATATACCCATTTCTTGGCAGTTTTGCAATAAATTGGTTTACGACAAACATAAGTAATAAGTACGATTAAATTGGTAGGGAAAGCTTACTCTTTTAAAGATTTTTCCAAAAATACTAGAAATAAGTTCTAGCTTATTTTTTTCTGTAATTAGATTCCTTGAGCACAGTTACAGCTAATGACCTCGGGAAGCATGATTATCAACAGGAACAAATTATCATAAAATGACAATTCAATTCTCAATGTGATTTTTCATTTACTTTACAGTAACTCTTAACATTCAATCATGTGTCAGACATTTTTCAAGGAACTACACACAGGGTACTGCACAGATTCTCACCCTGTTACGAAGAGAAAGCTCAAACCAATTCAATTACCGTGACGACTCCTGTGCACGTTTGTTTGTTTTCTAATCAGACATCAACAGAAAGCACGATCTCTCCAGTACTTCTCTCGATGCCATCATGAAACCCATTTTCTGAGTTAAAGGGACGGAGAGCTGCCTCGTGCATAATTTTCCTAAGTGTTAACACAATGTATCTCCTGTAGTTCCAAATAATTTATTGGATTTTGGGGTGAGGCAAAGTGGCTCCAAGGTTAAGGATAACAAGGTCTTGAATTCATATTAATTTTCTGTGAGCAAATCACTTCCGATGGTTTGTGATGATGAAGTACATCCAGGTTAGGGGAGAAAAAGGCTTCCTCTGCTGTTCCTTCTTGACCACTTGACAAGTGTCCATGCTATGGCATCCCTGCACATACTGCTTGGTGCCTTTCAACCAAGTAGAACCTGCTCTCACCCTACACTTCATCCTTCGGAAGGAAATACCTCCAGCTAGAAGATGACTTAAAGAAGATTTTCCTTGGACACATCTCATAGCAAGGTCGGCCACAGGTTTTCTGGGTCATTAAAAGTAATTAATCTTCACTGGCACAAAAACAGACACTCAGATCAATGGAACAGAATAGAGAACCCAGAAATGGATGCACAAGCGTATGGCCAACTAATCTTTGACAAAGGAGGAAAGAATATCCAATGGAATAAAGACAGTCTCTTCAGCAAGTGGTGCTGGGAAAACTGGATGGCAACATGCAGACAAATGAACCTGGACCACTTTCTTACACCATACACAAAAATAAATTCAAAATGGTTGAAAGATCTAAAGGTCAGACTGCACCACCAAAATCCTTGAGGAGAAAGCAAGCAAAAATGTCTTTGACCTTGGCAGCAGCAACTTCTTACCCAACACATCTCCAGAGGCCAGGGAAACAAATGCAAAACTGAACTACTGGAACCTCATCAAAATAAAAAGCTTCTGCACAGCAAAGGAAACAATCAGAAAAACTAAAAGGCAACCGAGAATAGGAGGAGATATTTGCAAGTGACACATCAGATCAAGGGTTAGTATCCAAAATCTATAAAGAATTTATGAAAGTCAACACCCAGAAAACAAATAATCCAATGAAGAAATGGGCAAAAGACATGAATAGATACATCTCCAAAGAAGACATTCAAATGGCCAATCGACACACGAAAAGATGCTCAACATCACTCATCATCAGGGAAATACAAACCTAAACCACAATGAGATACCACCTTACCCCTGTCAGAATGGCTAGCATTAACAACAGGCAACAACAGATGTTGGTGAGGATGCGGAGAAAGAGGATCTCTTTGGCACTGCTGGTGGGAATGCAAACTGGTGCAGCCACTCTGGAGAACAGTATGGAGGTTTCTCAAAAAATTAAAAACTGAACTATCCTGTGACCAGCAATTGCCCTATCAGGTATTTATCTAAGTGATACAGGTATGCTGTTTCGAAGGGGCACATGTACCCCAATGTTTATATCAGCCCTACTGACAGTGGCCAAAGTATGGAAAGAGCCCAAATGTCCATCGACTAACGAATGGATAAAGATGTGATATAGATATACAATGGAGTATTACTCGGCAATCAAAAAGAATGAAATCTTGCCATTTGCAACTACGTGAATGGAACTGGAGGGTATTATGCTAAGCGAAATTAGTCAGAGAAAGACAAATATCATATAACTTCACTCATATGAAAACTTTAAGACACAGAACAGATGAACACAAGGGAAGGGAAGCAAAAATCATATAAAATCAGGGAGGGGGACAAAACATAAGAGACTCTTCAACATGGAGAACAAACAGAGGGTTGCTGGAGAGGTTGTGGAAGGGGGGAAGGGCTAAATGGCTCAGGGGAAGTAAGGAATCTATTCCTGAAATCATTGTTGCACTATATGCTAACTAACATGTATGTAAATTTAAAAAGTAAGTAAATTATTTTTTTAAAGTATTTAGTCTTGCCATAGCAACTAACAACTTTGACAGCTATGTTTTAAAGATATAAAAGGGAAGCGAGGGAATACATTAAAGGAAAACAGAAATCCCTCTCTCCTCGGACGTATAAATTAAAATATTGATTTTAAATGCCATTGTTTAAAGTTTTCTAATGTTTAAAATAGAGGACTGAATTTATTCTGTGTGGCACTCTCAACAGATCCTGAAATCCTATGCATATTTTTAAGGGTCACACCTTACTTTGATTTGGTTCTTTTGTTTCTAGCTATGTTTTGGCTGGTTTTGTAACATAAGGAGTGTGCTAGTAAGATGGCTTAAGTTTCTATAATTTTGTCAAGTGCTTTTACATCATCTATTGAGATGATCATAAGATTTGCTACTTTATTACCATGGTGTCACGTTGGTTGATTTGTAGATGTTGAACCATCCTTTCATACCTAGAATAAATTCCATTTGATCATGGTGTATTATCCTTTCAATGTATTGCTGAATTCAGTCTGCTAATATTTTTATCGAAGAAATTTGAATCTATCTCATTGGGGATACTGGCCTATGATTTTCTTTTTTTTTGCAGTGGCCTAGTCTAGTTTTGGTATCTGGGTAATGATAGCTTTGTAAAATGAATCTTGAAGCATTTTCTCTTTGATTTTTTCAGAGTTTGAGAAGGATAGGTATTAAATCTTAAACGCTGGGCAGATTTTACCTTTGAAGCCATCTGGTCTGTATTTTATTTGTTGGATGTTTTTGATTACTGGGTCTCATCATCCTTATTAATATTTGGTCTATTCAGGTTTTCCATTTCTTCATGATTCAGTCTCGGAAGATTGTATGTTTGTAGGAATTATCCATTTCTTCTATGTTTTCCAATTTCTTGGCATATAATTGTTCACAGTCATCTTGTTATCCTTTGTGTTTGTGTGGTATCAGTTGCAATATCTCCTCTTTCCTTTCTAATTGTATTTATTTGAGCCCACTCTTATCTTGCAGAATCTAGCTAAAGGTTCATCAAATTTGTTTATCTTTTCAAAGAATCAGGTCTTACTTTTATTGATTTTTTTGTCTCTATTTCAGTTATTTCCACTGTAATCTTCATTATTTCCTTCTTTCTACTAACTTTTAGCTTTGTTTGTCTTATTTTTCTAGTTCCTTTAGTTGTAAAGTTAGGCTGTTGGAACTAATAAATTAAGTCAGTAAAGCTATAGAATACAGTATCAATATGCAGAAGTCTATATATAATAATGAACCAAGAGAAAAAACAGTCCTATCTGGGGAGCCTGGGTGGCTCAGTGGGTCGAGCGTCCGACTTCGGCTCAGGTCATGACATCACAGGTCATGGGTTCAAGCCCTGCGTTGATCTCTGTGCCGACAGCTTAGAGCCTGGAGCCTGCTTCAGATTCTGTGTCTCCCTCTCTCTCTGTCCCTCCCCTGCTCATGCTCTCTCTCTCTCTCTCTCTCTCTCTCTCTCAAAAATAAATAAATGTTAAAAAAAATTTTTTAAAGAAAGAAAACAGCCCTATCTATAACTGTATCACTTGATACAATTAGGCAAGAAAAGAAGAAAATAGCTATGAATAAACTAAATGATGGGGGTGAAAGACCTGTACACTGAAAACTATAAGACATTTATGAAAAAAAAACCTGAAGACACAAATAGATGGAAATATGTATTCCACGTTCATAAATTGGAAGAATTAATAATGTTAAGATATCCATACCATACAAAGCAGACTACAGATTGAATGCAATCCTTATCAACAACCCCAACAGCATTTCTCACAGAACTAGAACAAATAATTCTAAAATATGCATGGAACCACTCAAAGACCCTAAATATCCAAAGCAATGTCAAGAAAGAAACGTAAAGGTGGAGGCACCACACTCCCTGACTTCAAACTACATTACAAACCTGCAATAATCAAAACAGCATGGTGCTGGCATAAAGACACACTGGTGACTGAAACAGAGTAGAGCCCAGAAATGAACCACATGCGGTTAATTAATTTATGACAAAGGGGCCAAGAATATACCTTAAGGACAAGACAGTATCTTTAATAAATGTTGTTGAGAAAACTAAACAGCTACAAGAAAAAGAGTGAAAATGGAGAACTGTCTCATGACAAACACAAAACTTAAATGGAGAAGACCTGAATGTAAGACCTGAATGCACAAAACCCCTAGAAGAAAACACAGGCAGTAAGCTCCCTGACATCCATCTTCCCTTTTGAGTTTTTGGATCTGACTCTAAAAGCAAAGGCAACGAAAGCAAAAATAAACTACTGAGACTACACCAAACTAAAGAGCTTCTGTGCAGCAAAGGGAATAGTTAACAAAACAAAAAGATGACCTACTGAATGGGAGAAAGTATCGGCAAATTATACATCTGATAAGGGGTTAATATCCAAAATATATGAAGAACTGAACTGAATATAAAAAAAATTCAATTAGGGGCGACTGGGTGGCACAGTCGGTTAAGCGTCCGACTTCAGCCAGGTCACGATCTCGCGGTCCGGGAGTTCGAGCCCCGCGTCAGGCTCTGGGCTGATGGCTCAGAGCCTGGAGCCTGTTTCCGATTCTGTGTCTCCCTCTCT
Source organism: Puma concolor (assembly GCF_028749965.1). Classification (NCBI taxonomy): domain Eukaryota; kingdom Metazoa; phylum Chordata; class Mammalia; order Carnivora; family Felidae; genus Puma; species Puma concolor. Next base: position 1,748,273 of record NC_141677.1, on the reverse strand, counting down.
CTCTGCCCCTCCCCCGTTCATGCTCTGTCTCTCTCTGTCCCAAAAATAAAAATAAACGTTGAAAAAAAAATTTTTAAAAAATCCAATTAAAAAAGGGGCAGAGACTCTGAATAGACATTTTCCAAAGAAAATGAAAAGATGACACATGAAGAGATGTTCAACATCACTCGTGATCAGGGAAATGCGTATCCAAACCACTGTGAGATCTCACTGTTACAAGTGGCATTACCAAACAGACAAATAAGTGTTGGCGAGGATGTGGAGAAGGGGACGCTCATGGACTGCTGGTGGGAATGCAAACTGGTGCAGCCACTCTGAAGAACAGTATGGAGGTTCCTCAAAGAGTTAAAAACAGAACTGCTATATTCAGCTACTCCATTTCTGGGCATGTCTCAAAAAATATATAAATTCAAAAAGACACATCTTAATTGTAGTATTGTTTGTAACGGCCAAGGTATGGAGACAACCGAGTGTCCCCTGACAGATGAGTGGATTGTGAAGGTCTGGATACACATATGATGGAATGTTACCTAACCATAAAAGGAAGGCATTCTTGCCATTTGCCACAGCACGGATGAACTCTGAAGGTGTTATGCTACATGAAATGAGTCAGACAGGGAAAGACAAACACCGTATGGTTCAACTTATATGTGGAATCTAAAAAATTCACAAAAGACAACACAACAAAACTCATAGAGTCTGAGAACAGAGTGATGATTATGAGAGGGGAGAGGGGTTGGGCAAAATGAGTGAAGGGGTCAATTATGCTGTGATGGATGATAACTAGACTTATTATAGTGATCATGTTGTAGTGTATACAAATGTCTAATTACTATATTGTGTACGTGAAACTAGTATCGTGTTAATGTCATATACCAATTTTACCTCAATAAAAGTAAAGGTGATATATCCAAAAAATAGTTCAAAGACAGAAACTGCCATAAATGATGTATGTTCTAGCTATTTTCTACCCAGCTAGCTACCCCTGGCCCTCCTGTATAGAAATTCTATAACTGTCACTGAAAACAGTCTGGAATGGACAGCCAAAAGGTTTTATGTGTTATGAGACCTTGGCTTATAAGCCTTTGGCTTATGGATCTTATAGATCTTTGGTTTATAAAGACAGAAACATAAACTTTATACTGCCAACAACTGGCATATATATATAGTTTATGCCCAGACTAGGCAAAGGGAGGGAATGCAGAAAAGTCAGGAGAACAGAATAGACCATTTTTGTCTCTAAAAACCTCCTGAATGATGAGCTCCTGGGCCCATGTCAGAAGCAAATGGAATCTGAGAAGACCAAGAGATGTATGGTGATTCAGAACAGAGGCGCCTCACCTCCCAACTGGGCATGGGTTACTGATGCCGTCCAGACGTGCCCTGGGGCTGGGTATGTGCAGGACTTTATGACTAGGCCTGTCTGAGCAGAACAGAGTGGGCCCGAGACAGCCTGTGAAATTCCCGACGTCCTGCACAGAACCGCAGAAGAGCCAAATTTGACCACACCACCTTGAAGGACATGAGGACTTTTTGAGAGGGTGAAATCAATGGGTCAAAGAGATTCATGGTCCTAATGAGGGAAGCCTGCAGCAAAATGCATGGGGAAGATATGACCGGAGTAATATGGAGACACGGGTATTCCAGCAGAAGCTACAGCAGGTAGGTATTGCCGCGTAACAACCAGTTCAGTGGCTAAAGCTAAGTTCATTATTCCTCACAGATCTGAGGGCTGCCTGTGAGTCCTGTGGGCCTTGGCTGCTTCATCTCTTTGTGGACAGTACATTCATGAGTCTGCAGTCAGCTGAAGCTCCAGCTGGAGAGCCAAGAGGCGAATCTAGGAGCACCCAGGCTGGGTCTGCTCTCATTCACGTGTGCTTCGTGTCTCTCAGGCAGGCACGCTCTTATTCTAGTGGCAAGGTCCAAGGAAGGAGGAGAGATGTGCATGCCTGTTCCCAAGTCTCTCTGAAGTCTGCTGCCACCGTACTGGTAAAGCATCTCTCTTGAGAGGGGGCTGCATAGACAGAGCACAAGCAGGGGAGGGGCAGAGAGAGAGGGAGACACAGAATCCGAAACAGGCTCCAGGCTCTGAGCCGGCAGCACAGAGCCCGACGCGGGGCTCGAACCCACAAACCGTGAGATCACAGCCTGAGCCAAAGTGGGACGCTCAACTGACTTAGTCACCCAGGCGCCCCAGGAGCGTGTGAGTCTTAATTTTCTCTGTGGTTATGTTTCCGGCATGGCCACCACCAGGGAAAGTATCTCCCTCTCCTCTGAAGAGGTCCACTTTAAATCTGTGCACATCTACCGAGGAGGTGACATACAGGCCTGTATCTCTACGGAATGCTGCAACATATACTGTGCCCACAGAGTGTTACCATGATTTTGCAGGTTAATCTTTTAATACGAAAATGCTGATTTAGTTTTTCTCGAAATGCTGGCACATCGGGCAGCACGGGGATGGCATTTCCGAACGGCAGGATTTTCTGGTGGCCGTAACCCACCATTCTCAGCAGCCTCAGACGCTCCTCACCTCCGCGATCACACTCTTGGTTTTCTGCGTTAGAGAAATATACGTATTATGCTTCTAGCAGGAGTGGACAATTTGGGTGTTGAAACATGGGAGAGGGCGTATTTGTCTGTGAAAACTAACCCACACGTGTTTAAGGTGAACCCTGCTTTGCGCCTCTCGTGTCTGTTCCTCCGTAGATTTCTCACTTTGTAAGCTGTGCCGCTTCACTACTCATCAGGCGTTGTCTCCTTTGGTAGATACTCCGCGCACATGCTTTACTTCATTTTCCAGACTATAAATTAACTGATGATAAGCAATCACGTCTTGATGCAGAGTCGACACTTAATACTTGAATGCTTTACTGAATTTATTTTCATAAACCATTCATTTTACCATGTTTACATAGATGTGTATACACATCTACACACACACAAGGAGGAAGAGAAGCATTTGGGGACAACAGCTTTTAGGCTATCATGACTTCTTAGTGTTGTTGAAGCATAGGTCACACTTTTCACAGGGATCGGGGACCTCCTGTGTTACCAGCGGTCGCTGACTTCTGATTATAAATATTGGAATTTTCATTTTTCTCATTGCCAACCCTCAATTTCCATTTGGTCAGGCATAATCTGGTTTGTGTAAGTTTCAGGTTAGGTGATGTTCTGTAATCATGTCGTCCGATGAAGCCTTCTTTCTAGGTCCTCAGGTCTATCGGCGAGTTTCTCTCATTCTTCGGGAGTATAACCCAAACCCTTCCTTGTCAACACATGGACCCATAAGATGTTCTGGAGAAGAAAATGAGTCAAGGTTAGGTAAGTGTGTGAAATGCAGTATATTTTCATCTTAAAAGTCTTTTAGCAAGTATTAGTGTGCTCACGACTCTCCGGAGTGTCGAATAAAGAAATTTCCGCATTTTCAGATGTGTTTGATTATAAAGCACTTTTCCCCCATCCATCCACGTGGGACTGAATATTCTTGGGTTACCACTAGTAAGATCTTATCAAGTTAAAAACCTGCCTTTTTAAAAATTATTTTTAATGTTTAGTTTTTAGAGAGAGACACACAGAATGCAAGTGGGGGAGGGGCAGAGAGTGAGGGAGACACAGAATCCGAAGCAGGTTCCCGACTCGAGCTGTCAGCACACAGCTAAACATGGGGCTTGCACCCACAGACTGTGATATCGTGACCTGAGCTGAAATTGGACACTTAACCAACTGAGCCACCCACCCAGGTGCCCCAAAACTTGATGGTTTTTAATATCCTGATGAGGCCAAGGAAAAACATTAAGAAACTCTTTCTCCCAAGCCCTATTTTATTTATAGCTCCAATTTTTAAAGAAATATGTAAAATTTATTTTACCATTTACTTCCTTGGAATATCAAATTCAAATTTAAAGGTTAACCATAATGATGATTTCATGCAGTTTCCTTAATATATTTTCTTCTTTGTTCCTATAAGTTCACGTAGCCTGCTTTTATTTTAAATCGCTCTTTTAAAAATCAGTTTTAACTTGATAACGTGTATTTTGTTAAACATGTGCTCACCTCTGCTTCTGCCAAATGATGGCGGATGGCAGCAAAAGAATGAAGAGTCGTTTCCGCTCCTGTGTGCACAGGTCCATCCACACCACAGCTCTGTTGTCTCTCACTGTAGGGAGACCACCACTGGGTTTCTCTTCCCGGTGATGCAGCCAGGAAACTGGCCCCAGGAAGGAAGCCGGCACAATTACTGTCCTCTTGGTAATCAGGGCCCACTGCCTCCTGTCCACCACCCGAAAACTACTGTTTCATATATTTTAATCCTGTTTTCCAGTTGTTTACTGTGGAAAGATAAGTCTAGTCCTTTCTTCACATTGGCCTGCCTGAAAGATTTATGAAAATCAAATTTTCCTGCAATGCTGGGTGACACTCCACTTGGTCTATATGCATTATGTTTTCATATATTGCTGGATTTATAATCAAATTCCTGAAAACCCGTGGAAAGACAAGTTTCAAAAAAGACCTGTACAGAGAAACAAAGATAAGAGTAACAGTGGATTTCTCACCAGAAAACGGCACAGGCCAGAGGATTTTTGCTTCGTGTGCTCATGTAAGATACTGATTTATAGTTCAATTTGTTTCTCCCCTACGGTCTTTGACTAGTTCTGGATGAGGATTATGCTGGACATGCTGGGGGTTCATCAAGAAAGTGTGGAGGGGGTTGACCTATCATCAGGAAGATGTGGCCGTGGTCGACTATCAGCAGGAAGACGTGGCTGTGGTTGACCTGTCATCGGGAAGACGTGGCCATCGTTGATCTGTCATCGGGAAGGCATGGCCATGGTGGACTCTCAGCAGGAAGGTGTGGCCGTGGTTGACCTGTGAGCTGGACCCAGTGACTGTAGGTTCCCCACCCACCCCCATCCTTGGACTGTGCCCTCTGCTCACCTTCCCTATTCCCAGAAGCTGCCCCAAGGATACAGCCTTGAAATAGAAACATGGTGTTGAAGCTACCTGGAGTACACGTGAATGAACCCAGTTAAGGCCTCTGTATAAACTTCCAAGGTTTGGTGAGCTGGTACGGTTACCTGCTGATCATGCAGCCACCCAACACAAGCCCCAACACAAGTTCCCTCGCTTATTAAACCTTCCGCCTCCTACCTCTTTGTTTGCCTTTTCTTTGGTCTCTCCCTGCCCTCCTATATGGGAAAGTACGGGAACTAGTTTCAGATTAGATCTGGGAAACTCCCAAGGCAGTTGTAAAGCAACACATAAAATCATCTGGGAAGCGTTCCCCTCTTCTGTATTATTCAAGAGAGTTCATGTTTAATTGGTATTAATTCCTTGTAAAATGTTTGATAGAATTCACCAGTGAAGACCTCTGGGCTTCAGAAACTTCTCAATGAAGTTTTCATCGATGGAGGGATTTTTAATTCAAAGTAAACTAATTTAGATTACACTGAAGGTGGCAGCAGAGGTGGAGGACCCATAAACACTAGAAGATAAGGATCATATCATCCTAAATAGCACAGAAATCTGGCCAGAGAGGGCAGAACAAACCCCTCAACTAAAGGGAGAGAAGAGGCCACATCATAGAAGGCAGGAAATGAGGAGAGGTGGGGTAGGGGAGAAACAGGTACTGGGTATTGCAGAGGGGAGGGAGCTGTAGTCATGGTAAAAGGAGAGAGACAGAGAAAGAAAGAGAGAAGGAGGGTGAGAGAGAGAGAGGGAGAAAAGGAGGGAGGGAAGAAGGGAGAGAGAAGGAGGTAGAGAGAGGAGGGGAAAAGAGAGAGGGGGGAGAGAGAGAGGAGGGGGAGAGACAGAGAGAAGGAGGGGGGGAGAGAGAGGGAGAAAAGGAGGGAGGGAAGAAGGGAGAGAGAAGGAGGTAGAGAGAGGAGGGGAAAAGAGAGAGGGGGGAGAGAGAGAGGAGGGGGAGAGACAGAGAGAAGGAGGGGAGGAGAGAGAGAGGGAGAAAAGGAGGGAGGGAAGAAGGGAGAGAGAAGGAGGTAGAGAGAGGAGGGGAAAAGAGAGAGGGGGGAGAGAGAGGAGGGGGAGAGACAGAGAGAAGGAGGGGGGGAGAGAGAGAGAGAGAGAGGAGGGGTGGGGGGGGCGCCCAGGAATGCACAAGAAGAACAGGTCCCCTGGGTCAGTGCTGGAAGATGAGAGGGGTGGAATTTGAGGAGTCCTCACAAGCAGCAGGGCTTGAAGCCTAGAGATGGTGTGGTGTGCTTGGTTCTGGGGGCGCCCAGAGGACACGGGGCTGCTTCTGGAGAAAAGGCAGGGCAAACAGCGCATGGACAGACAGAGGACAGACAGTGAGGAGACAGTGAGGACGAGCACTTGGTACACACAACAGGCAGGTGAGGTGCTCATGTCAGAGTGTCCAGGGGCGGGGGCAGCGTTCACTGGGTGACCCCCTGTTCCATCTCCCTCCCGTGTCCTCAGCAGAAGCACGGAGCTTCCTTCTGCCAGCGCTAGGACCCCTTCACCCCAAGCCTCCCCACACACACTCAGGCGGGCCTCCCCGCCCCGCCCCCCAGTCACACTGGCCCAAACCCCTGCTTGCTCCGCCTCTCCCTACACAGGAGTTTTGGAGAGTGGTGGTGGTGACAGGTTTCACTGCACTAGCAGAGCACACCCCGTTCAGGCCAGGACCCCACGCTGCCCCCGGCAGGCCACAGGGCCTCTGCAGACATAGCCCGAAGGACACAGCAGCGGATACAACAGTAGGGCACACCCAGCATGCACTAGAGACACTCCCGGGAGCACCGGGCCCTGGGAAGCAAGAGGCACGACAGGACCTCTTCCTCATAAGCCACCACCGTCGAGAGCAGTGGACACAGCTGACTCTCCCAACACAGACAGGCACAGAGACTTAAGCCAAATGAGGAGACATAGAAATTGATCCCAAATGAAAGAACAGGACAGAGATCTAAGTAAAACAATGTAAGTAACATGCCTGATGGACAGCTCGAAGAATTGACATAAGGGCACTCGCTGGACTTGAAAAATGAGTGGAAGACGTGACTGAGACCCTTGATGCAGAGATAGGAATCAGACCAGGACCAGACGGCCTCACAGCAAACTCTACCAAACATTTAAAGACGACTTAATACCTCTTCTTCTCAAACTACTCCAAAAAATAGAAAAAGAAGGAAAACTTCCAAATTCATTCTATGAGGCCAGCATCACCCTGATAAAGGCCCTCCTAAAAAAAAGAACTATAGACCAATACTCCTGTTGAATATAGATGTAAAAATCCTCAACAAAATACTACCAAACCGAATCCAGAAATACATTAAAAAAAAAAAAAAAAAACATTCACCATGATCAAGTGCTATTTATTCCTGGGCTACAAGAGCGGTTCAAGATTCACAAATTGATCAACATGATACATCATATCAATAAGAGAAAGGATAAAAACCATATGATCATGTAAATAGACACAGAAAAAGCATCTGACAAAGTACAACATCCATTCATGACAAAAACGCTCAACAAAGTAGGTGTAAAGGGAATATATCTCAACATAATAAAAGCCATATATGAAAAACTCACAGCTAACATCATCCTTAATGGGGATAAACTGAAGAGCTTTTTCCTACGATCAGGAACAAGAGACCGATGTCCACTGTCCCCACTTTTATTCAACATAGTATCGCAAGTCCTAGCCGCAGCAATCAAAACAAAAAGAAATAAAAGGCATCTGAATCGGTAAGGAAGAAGTAAAACTTTCACTATTTGCAGATGACATAATATTCTATATATAAAAAACCTGCAAGACTCCACCAAAAAACTGCCAGAACTGATATATGAATCCATTAAGGTCCCAGGATACAAAATCAATGTACAGAAATCTGTTGAATTTCTATACACCAATAATGAAGCAGTAGAAAGAGAAATTAAGAAAACAATCCCATTTAAAATTGGACCAAAAATCATAAGATACCTAGGAATAAACCCAACCAAAGATGTGAAAGATCTGTACACTGAAAACTATAACACACTAATGAAAGAAATTGAAGATGACACGAAAAATGAAAAGATATTTCACGCTCATGGGTTAGAAAATAAATACTGTCAAAATGTCTATACTACCCAAAGCAATCTACACATTTAATGTAACCCCCTATCAAACGCCAACAGCATTTTCCACAGAGCTAGAACAAATAATCCTAAAATCTGTATGGAATGACAAAAGACTGAGAATAGCAAAAGCAATCCTGAAAAAGAAAAACAAAACCGGAAGCATCATGTTTTTTTACAAAGCTGTAATCATCAAGACAGGATGGTACTGGCACAAAAAGACACAGAGATCAATGGAACAGAATAGAGAACCCAGAAATGGACCTACAACTATTTGGTCAATTAATCTTCAACAAAGCAGGAAAGAATATCCAATGGAAAAAAGACAGTCTCTTCAGCAAATGGTGCTGGGAAAATAGGGCAGCAACATACAGAAAAATGAGACTGGACCACCTTTCTTACACTATACACAAAAATAATTCAAAATGGATAAAATATATAAATGTGATACAGGAAACCATCAAAATACTACAGAACACAGGCAGCAACCTCTTTGACCTTGGCTGCAACAACTTCTTACTTCACACATCTCTGGAGGCAAGAGAAACAAAAGCAAACGTGAACTATTGGGACCTCATCAGGATAAAAAGCTTCTGCACTGCAAAGGAAACAACCAACAAAACTAAAAGGCAACTGATGGAATGGGAGAACATATTCACAAATGACATATATGATAAAGGTCTAGTATCCAAAATCTATAAAGAACTTATCAAACTCAACTCCCAAAACCCATATAATCCAGTTAAAAAATGGGAAAAAGACACAAACAGGCATTTTTCCAGAGAAGACATCCACATGGCTAATAGACACATGAAAAGATGCTCAACATCACTCATCATCAGGGAAATACAAATCAAAACCATAATGAGATACCACCCCACAACTGTCAAAATGACTAAAATTAAAAACTCAGGCAACAGTGGATGTTGGCAAAGATGAGGAGAAAGGGGAACCCTTCTGCACTGTTTTTGGGAATGCAAATTGGTGCAGCCACTCTGGAAAACAGTATGGAGGTTCCTCAAAAAACTAAAAATATAACTACCCTATGACCCAGCAATTGCACTACTAGGTATTTACCCAAAGAATACAAAAATAGATTCAAAGGGGCACATGCACCCCAATGTTTATAGCAGCACAATCAATAATAGGCATTTTATGTAAAGAGTCAAAATGGCCAGCTACTGATCAATGGATAAAGAAAATGTTGTATACACACACACACACACACACACACACACACACACACACACACACAGAGAGAGAGAGAGAGAGAGAGAGAGAGAGAGAGAGAGAGAGAGAGGAATATTACTCAGCAATGAAAAAGAATGAAATCTTATTTGCAACAACATGGATGGAACCAGAGTGGATGATGCTAAGTGAAATAAGACAGTCAGAGAAAGACAAATACCATATGATTTCACTCATATGTGGAATTTAATAAACAACACAGATGAACACAGAGGAAGGAAAAAAAGAGAAGAGGAAAGCACACCAGAAGAGACTTGTAACTACAGAAAACAAACAGGGTTGATGGATGGATGTGGTGGAGGGAGTGGACCAAATGGGTGATGAGCATTAAGGAGGGTACTTGCTGGGATGAGCACTGGGTGTTCTATGTAAGTAATGAATCACTAAATTCTACTCCTGAAGCCAATATTACCTTCCATGTTAACTAACTAGAATTTAAATCACAACTTGAAATAAACAAAAAAAATCTTCTGCACAGCAAAAGAAATAATCAACAAAACTAAAAGGCAAGCTACAAATGGGAGAAGATATTTACAAATTACATTACTGGATAAAGAGCTAGTATCCAATATATATATAAAGAACTTCTATTACACAACACCCCCAGAACAAATAATCCAAGTAAAACTGGGCAGAAGACTTAAACACATTTCTCCAAAGAAGACATATAGATGGCCAACAGACACATGAAAAGATGTTAATCATCACTTATCATCAGGGAAATGCAAATCAAAAAAACAATGATATCACCTCACACATGTCATAATGGCTAGATCAAAAACACAAAAAAACAGCAGGTGTTGGTGAGGATGTGGAGAAAGGGGAACCCTCTTTCGCTGTTGGTGGGAATGCAAACTGGTGCAGCCACTGAGAAAAACAGTAAGCAGGTTCCTTAAAAAGTTGAAAATAGAACTATTCTATAATCCTGCAAGCACACTATTAGGTATTTACCCAAAGAATACAGAAACACTAATTCCAAAGGATACATGCACCACTATGTTTAAAACATCATTATCTACAATAGCCAAATTATGGAAACAGCCCAAGTGTCCTTTGATGAATGGATACAGAAGTGTGTGTGTGTATACATATATATATATATATATATATATATATATATATATATATATATATAATATATATGTATGTATAAGTGTGTATACATATGTATATATATATGTATAAGTGTGTATATATATGTATATATATATATATATACATACACACACACAATGGAATATTACTCAGCCATAAAAAAGAATAAAAGAATGAAATCTTGCCATTTGCCACAACACAGATGGAGCTAGAGAGTATTATGCTAAGCAAAATAAGTCAGAGAAAGGCAAATACCATATGATTTCACTCATATGTGGAATTTAAGAAACAAAACAACAAGCAAAGTGGGGGTGGGGAAGTGGGGGAAGGAAGGAGAGAGAAAGAGACAAGCCAAGAAACAGACTCTTTAAAAACTTTTAAAAAGTAAATAAATAAGTCATTTTTATTAAACGATAAAAAAGTGAATTTATTTATTGAATCAAAAATCTACTTAGATCGTTTTCTTTGCCACTTTTGTTTACAAGTGTCTTCCATTCCACTAACTTATGGGATTTATTGGCATAAATTTTTTCACACTTCTTCCATTCATTCTTTTCATGTCTCCTGGATCTTGAGTGTGAGCCCTTATTTCACACATGATGTCGTGACTGGGCCTTTTCTCTTTTTTCCCTGAATATCCTGGAAAGAGTTTATCAATTTTACTCACCTTCTGGATGAATTGTCATTAGATTTACTTGATGTCTTTCACTGTAAATCTGTTTTATTTTATTGTTTTGTTTCTGTACTTGTCTTTATTATTTATTTTGGGATTTTTCAGATATCTTTCTCTTATTGGTTCCTCATTTACACGCATGCTATGTACAAGTACAATTCTTTTAGGTTAATGGAGACATAATTTGGTCCATTACAATTCCTATCTTTATGCATTTGTTGGCAGCTAGAATAAACATGAATTCTACTTTTGTCTGGAGCTGGGTCTGCAAATCTAATTGTACCCAGGTCTTGCCTGTGTGCTCAACTTTCATACGCTGACTTACCTTCTGTCTACTTGTCAGTCATAGAGAGAGGAGCACGGAAATAAATATAGTTGTGGTATTGTCTATTTCTCTTTCCAGTGCCCTCTGTGTAATGAAATTTCTGTAATTTAAAGCATTTATGATTTTTATGTATTTTCTGTGACTTGATCCTTCTATTATTCTGAAATGCCTCTACATCATTCCCAGAAATCCTGCTTTGGAGTCTCTGTCTGACAGTAACGTGGCCACGACAGCTTTGTGATGCTTACTGCTTGGTTATAGTTTGCTTATTCATCCTTGTCCTCCTAATCTCTCAGTGTTCTCCTGTTTGATGGGGATTTTTTTTTCTGTGGCTATGGAACAAACTTGTGTCTTGATCTTCCATTCCACCTAAATCCTCTGCCTTACTGGAAGGCATAAATCCATTAGAGGTAATGAAATTAATGACACGGTTGGCTTATGTTTGTCGCCTAAGCCTTGTATTTACTTTGATCCTTTACCTTCTCTTCACCTGCCTTCATTTGGAATAACTGGGTATTTTTTTTTTATTATTTCATTTTATGTCCTCTACTGGCTTATCAGCTATTGTTGTGCATTTTACCATCCGCGTAAACACCACAAAGCCTTTCAATAAATACGTTTACTTTAAACAATTATAGTCCTAAGAAAATAAAAGCACACTTTGTACTTGAGTTTTCATCTTCTGTGACCCTCTTTGCTCCTTTTCCTAGATCCAGTGTCTTTCTGTTAAACAATGCTATTGTTATTTCTTGCAGTTCATGGCTGTTGGTAAAAAATCTGCTCAGTTTTTGTTTCAAGAAGTTTTTATTTCATGTTCGTCTTATGAATAATTTTTGCTCATAGAAACCCAGCCCCCTTATCACAATCTGGGAAAACGTGTAATAGCCCTCTCCCACATATCCCTTGGGATTGTGAGAATATAGAGACTTCTGTTGTGTTTATATCACATTCTCTCCTTCTCCCCTATTCTACTCCCTTCACTCCTGCCATGTTTTATTCCAAAGTTACTGTTCCAGAACTTTCTGTACTCAAATTTCTCACTCAGTTTCTTTTGCCAAAGGAATTCAATTTAAGACAAATTTTAAAAAATTGGTAATGGATGTGGATTTTGATATTCAAACACAGAGTCTCAAAGATTAAGTCATACAATAACAGTCACACACACACACACACACACACACACATATTTTAAATTCTCATGAATGCTTGGTTTGAATCAAGCTTAATCCAAATCATCATCAAGGTAAAGGGATATCAAACTTCTGTTGGAGTTTCAATTACCTATGTCTCCTAAAGCTTACTGTTATGATCAGCCACTCAAACCTTCCCCACCTATCCATCTTTCAAAGTACCCAGTACCTTTTTTTTAAATGTTTATTTATTTTTGAGACAGAGAGAGACAGAGCATGAACGGGGGAGGGTCAGAGAGAGGGAGACACAGAATCTGAAACAGGCTCCAGGCTCTGAGCCGTCAGCACAGAGCCTGACGCAGGGCTCGAACTCACGGACCACAAGATCGTGACCTGAGCCAAAGTCGGACACTTAACCGACTGAGCCACCCAGGTGCCCCACAAAGCACCCAGTATCTTAATGCAGTCTTAGACCGCAGATCTCAGATTCTGCCAGAATTCCAAGTTAGGATGAGAGTGAATTCCGTGGCTCTGTGATCCTCCTGACAGAAGAGTGTGTGCTCATCCTTAGGAAGTCCTGGGAGAATTTTCAGTTGTTACCTGGTCATGTTGAAGTACTAAGGTGACCACAAAGCTCCTTCATTTAATGGTCTCCGATAAATTTTACGAAACAGTTTAACTTGTATGGCCTTTTTTTTTTTCATTAATTTGTATCCAATAATCTTTACAGGAATGTTTCACTTTCACAGATGCACGTAACTTTCATGGGTGCATATATACTAATTAAGTAGGTATATAGTTAAGCTTAATATAATGAATATAATCATAATGGTAATTAGTCTATGAATAAGTTGTCATATTAATTGTGCTCACCAATGTCATTACCTTTTGTTCATTTCCGTTCTGGATATAATAATTACTTTATAATTTTATTAATCCTGTTAAATCATAATTGTCCTATTAATTACAAATTTATGATTAACATTGTATTGCTCAAAATCGTTCTCAAAGGAAGGAAGAAACTGGCATTGGAAGATCAAGAAGGGCATTACTTCATTAATTAGAAGGTAGAGGTAAACAAAGAATTGATCACTTTAAAATATATATGAGTGTTATACTTTCTAATAAGTTTATGAGCTTCACAAACGCTCCCCTAACATTCAGTCACATGCAGGTTATTAAATGGGCCATTGCACATCTAAGCAATGGGAATAAAATATGCTACTTTGCTACACTGATGTGAGGTTTCACTAAGGTAACACTGACCCACAGTTAATAGAGCAGGGATAATACAATTGTCCACGTGGATTTCCAGGAAGATAACCCTAAAATTGTAGTATTTTAGGAGAATCATCCATTAAGAAATGTATCTTTGTTTGCACGGTCCGGTGGGACCCATGAACGGAGCCCTGCTGGCCAGCAGAGCCAGGCAACCCTGGGCATCCTTCTGGGTGGCAGCCAACGAAATCCGGGACACCAGACACGTGCAGAAGCTCCATCCCAGGGTCGCTGGTGGCCGGGAATAGGCCAGCAGGGCAGGGAGAAGGCACTGGCTGTCTCCCTGGCCTCCAGCCCCTGGATTTCTACTCAATCAGAAGACTGACCCTCAGGCAGCCATTTTTAAAGTAGGCACACCCGCCTCTTGGAGGGAAAGACAGAGAGGTGGAGTTTCCTTTCAGCAAGCCCAGCTCTGAGCCCTGAGGGCACAGCCACCGCAGATCCTGTATTTGCTTGCTGGGGTCTAGTGGGTCTCCATCATGCAAATCCCGTTAACTTTCAGAGCCCTGTGCTTTAGGGGCTGCTGTTCAGGTGGAAATCTTATAGCTGGGCACTAGGGATGGGGTCCAACCCTCTGCTCCTCAGGAAGAAGTTGGGACACGTGAGCTCCCTCCCAGGAACTGCCTTTCCCGAGGCCGGCCGACTGTGGGGTTCACAAGAAAGTGTGCTTCGGCCTTTTCTACCTGCTGTGACACAGGTATTGCCTCACTGGCCCATGTGTACGAATCCTTTTCTAGATCTTTCCTAGGGAATTGCTCCGCGTCTAGCTGTAGAGTTGGCATGTCCGTGGGGGCAGGCGAGCCCAGGGGCCTCCTATTCCGATGTCTGGGATCAGAACCTCACTGGATGATTCTTTTTTTTAAATGTTTATTTATTTATTTTGAGAGAGAGACAGAGAGCAAGCGCAAGCAAGGGAGGGGCAGAGAGAGGAGAGAGAGAAGCCCAAGCAGGCTCCGCTCTCGGGCTTCTCTCTCTCCTCTCTCTCTATGCCTCCCCTGCACATGTGCACATTCTCTCTCTCTTTCCCTCAAAGAAAAAAAAAATACTAGTTTAGTATATCCTTGTCATGACTTGTTGCTTTTCCTTGTGTTACCTTTACTGCAAATTAGAAAACTTGTTCTTCTGACCATAAGGAGAAAAGCATTAACCTATATTATGTAAATTTGTAAGATAAGCCTTAAAAAAAAGAAACATTCAGACTATCATTTTCATTGTAGAAAAGCAATTATGAAGTTGATATTCAGATATGTATTTGGTACACGGTGTCTGATAGAAAAACCATATGAGACAGTTCATGTTTTTAAAAGCATAAGTGATCATTTCGAATACATAACCTCTGATGTTAGGAGTCTTAACCTGATGTCTGAGGACGATTAAGCCATGAATTTGCCACAAACTCATTATATGGAATTCTGTGCATAATGTGTGCATTTTTCCTAAGGAGAGGATACAAAAATAAACCATTCTGAAAAGGGCTGTACATCCCTAAATATTTAAGAGTCTGCTATTCACAGCATTTCTGATGAATGTAGCTGGGTTCCCTTTAAATATTCATTTCAAAGAGAGAAATTGTGATGTTTTGCTTGTGTAAGATTTATCCCACGACTTATTTTTCAAATGTCTTAAAAATAAAGCATTCATTTGATTTTAACTAAATTGTATTTTCATGCAGGGAAGTCCCATTATCACAGAACCTGGTTAGAGAGAGCGACTTGGTTCTGGGTCTTAATAAGGCAGCATCTGGCTTCCCGCTTCTTATATGTGTGCATGTGTGTATACATGTGTGTGCCTGTGTATCTATACATGTGTGCACACGTGTGCGTGCATACACATGTGTGCATGTACGTGTGCACATGTGATTGTGTCCGTTGTGTGCATGTGTTTATACACATGTATGCCTGTGTGTCTGTACGAGTGAGTGCACTGTGTGGATGCATGTGTGTGCATGTGTATACACAAGTGTGCACATACGTATGCACATGTGTGACTGCGTATGCGTTGTACACATGCGTATGTGTGCACGTATGTGTGCACGTGTGTTGTGACTGCATGTGTGTGCATGCGTACGTGTGTGTGATTGTGTGTGCATGTGTACCCATGTGCATGTTTACGTGTGTGTGCGTGTGCACATGTATGTGTGCACACGTGTGTTCATGTGTGCACATGCATGTTATGAGGAAAGGGCATCACACGAAAATGTGTTATCTGTATCAAGTACTCACAAACTACAAGCCATGTGCAACAAGCAGCTGATTTTCTAGTAATTATACAGAACTTCTCCCCACCTTGCCCCTCACTCAGTTGGAGAAATCTGTAGCATAACCTGGCATTTCTCAGTGCCGAAAGGTCATCGCAGGAGGCCCTCCCTGGAGCAGCAGAGGTACCACGCGTGTGTCAGGTGACATGATGGCTACAGGGGCGGAGGCCAGCGACACCAGCTGAGCATCAGTAAGGGCGGGGTAACCCTATGAGAGATTCCTGCTGAATCTTCCCCAAACCAGTGAGGTGTGGTTGCTGCCGCCATGTCTGAAATAAACACATTCATTGGGAAATTAGACATGTGAATACGTAAGGCACCTCGTGGGAGTTTCAGTGTTCCTCATTCTGCCGGGTCTCCATTCATTTGTCTTTACGTATCTCTTTGATGGGCTACAATACAATCACATCTACGTGAAAACAGCAGAAGAGCAACAACTGAGAGAGAAAAAGAGCGAGAGGAGGGGAAGGAGGCGTGACTCCCTTCAAGGGGAACAGTGTGAGGCACGCGCACGGACACGAAGGGCGCACTCCAGAAAGCCACACCTCCAGCGAACACATCCAGGCGGACCCCACGCTTGCAGGCGTTCGCTGCACCTTTACAAACATTCCCGCGTGTCTTATCAGATCCGGTATCCATCCTGATCAGTGAAAGGGGAACATGAATTATTTTGGTGAAGAGTTCATCTGGAAACGAGAGACACGTGCTCCCACAGCGCTGCTCCCCTTGGGCCACACCCTGACCCCCGCAGCACCTCCTTCCTTCACCTGCCTTGTGCTTCACTTCCGCGAAGCCGCATCAATCACAGTTTCAAAAAAAACTGCAGTTATCTAGTCTGATAAAAATATGTCCTTTGAAGAAAACCACTTTGAGACTAAATCTTTAAGTGCATTTTTTTAAAAAAATGCATTAACCTTTTCACTAGAAGAACAGACCTTACTAGAAAACATGCTCATTTATATACAACCTATTTCTCTTAGCAGATACTGCTTGAATAAAAAGCTGAACAGCATTTACCAAAATAGGTCAAATTCCTAAGCATGGCTTAGCATTTTGAGTCCTTTTTATTTTTTTACCCAGCATTGTTGATGCTATTTTTTATATCACAGCTTTTGATTCCTCTTCAACAATCACTCCTGTGCCTGTGTCGAGCATTCAGCAAACGAGAGTGACATGAGGGGACTCACATGTCATTGCAGATGACGGATGAGATGCAGGAGAAAACAATACAGAGGACACCTGCCACGTCAGTACCAATCTCCTAAGTGCTGAAGCAAATAACAGATTGTGAAGGAGTCCCACTTGTCCATTTTTGCTTTTGCTGCCTGCATTTCTGGTGTCACGTCTGAAAAATCATGGCCAAGATGCTCCGCCCTTTCTTCTAGGAGTTTTAGAGTCTAAGTTTTACAGTAAGACTTTATGAGCTGATTTTGCATATGGCGTAAGGTGTGGCCGATTTTCACTTTTCTGCGTGAGCATCACCTTTTCCCAGTACTGCTTGTTGGGGACACGATCCTTCTCCCACTGTGTGTTCTCTGCACCATTATCAGAGACCGCCTGGCTACACGCGGGTTTATTTCTGGGCTCTCTGTTCAGTTCCCCCAGGTCTGGATGACGGTACTAATGTACCTTACTGTTAGGGGCGCCTGGGTGGCTCAGTCGGTTAAGCGGCCGACTTCGGCTCAGGTCACGATCTCGCGGTCCATGAGTTCGAGCTCCGCGTCGGGCTCTGTGCTGACCGCTCAGAGCCTGGAGCCTGTTTCAGATTCTGTGTCTCCCTCTCGCTGACCCTCCCCTGTTCATGCTCTGTCTCTCTCTGTCTCAAAAATAAATAAAACATTTAAAAAAAAATTTAAAAAAATACCTTACTGTTAATTACTGTACTTTTGTAATATGTTCTGAAATCAAGTGTGATACCTCCAGCTTTGTTCATCTCATTCAAGACTGTTGGCAATTCTGGATCTTTTGTGGTTCCATATGAACTTGAGGACTATTATTTTTTATTTCTATTTTAAAAAAAGGGCATTGGGATCTTGATGAGGATGGCACTGGATCTGTAGGTTGTGTTCAGTCTTCTAGTCGATGAACACACAATGTTTTTCTTGCATTTATATCTGCTTAATATCTGCCATCGATGTTGTCATTGTACAAGTCTTACCTCTTGGTGAGGCTCATTCCTATTCTATTCTTTCTGATATGGTTACATATGGGGTCAGTTGTGTAATTTCCTTTTCAGACGGTTTGTTGTTAGTGTACAGAAATACAACTAATTTTTGTCTATTGATGTTGTGTAGTGGAACTTCAATGACATCATTTGTCAGTTGTAAGACACGTTTGTGAAGTCCTTAGTATTTTCTACATACGGGATTGTGTCATCTGCCACCCGACGATTGTACTTCTTCCTTTCAGATTAAATACCTTTTATTTGTTTTCCTTGCCAATTGCCTGTTGTCCTAGGTTGAACAGAAGTGGCGAGAGTGGGCACTCTTCTCTTGTCCCTGACCTTAGAGGAAAAGGGTTTACTTTCTACCACTGAGGATGTTAGTTGCAGGCTTGTCAAACACTATCCTGTTGGTATTGTGAATTAAATTGAGTTTTGAGACGATCTCCATTCCTGGGAAAAACCCAATGTGGCCTCAGTGTATTATTCTTTTTATGTGCTGCTACATACAATTTGCTAATATTTGAAAAAGACTTTTTCATGAAAGTTTTTTTTTTTTTTTATAGTTTACTTTCTTGTAATGTTTTTGTCTCATTTGGGGATTCTTCCAACTCTGCTCTAGGCTCCTGCAGCACAAATGTTAGATGATAAATTTCACTTTTTAAATGCATCGTGGATGCTTAAATACTGGCTCTCATATCCATGCTGTAGTGCCACTTTGGGGACCAGTATGGCACTGCCATTTTCTCCGTACTCACATGACAAGGGTATTTTCTGCTCAAATAGTATCATCAGGTATTTCTTATAAATTATGTGTTGCCAAGATGTGGCGTTCTGTTGCTCATTTTGTTGTCTATAAATCATTTCATAACTTACACATCCTGTAATTTACATGTAAAAATATTTTGGAGAGAGAATTTTAGACTTGTTTATTTTTTTCCTTGTGTTTCCATTGTTTTGTTTATGGAAAATTTAAGATAAGATGTGGCTGTTAATTAAAGTATATTGTTTCATTAATTAACAAAGAATAAGAAAGCCTTTGAGAATAATCGCTTTATGAAATGACTTCAAATTCAACATTGTCATTCTTTTTAAGAACTAATGGAGGGGACCTGGGAGGCTCAGTTGGTTGAGCATCCAACTTCGGCTCGGGTTGTGATCTCATGGTTCATGAGTTCAAGCCCCCCATCGGACTTGCTGCCGTCAGTGCAAAGCCTGCTTTTGGATCGTCTGTCCCCCTCTCTGCTCCCCTCCCCACTTGCACTTCCTCTCTCAAAAATAAATAAGGCTTTTAAAAAAATTAATGTGATTTCTCTCCATCTGATGTGGTTAATCACTAGGTTTTCTTATGTGAAAGTTTGGTTTTATTTTTCAACGACTCACTTTTAGGGGAATGTAGACTATCAAGAGATTGTTTTTAAAAAATAGGTCAGGAGTGGCTGGGTGGCTCAGTCAGTTGAGTGTCTGACTCTTGGTTTCGGCTCAGGTTTTGATCTCAGAGTTTCATGAGTACAAGCCCCGGGTGAGGCTCTGCACTGGCAGAGCGGAGCCTACTTGGGGTTCCCTCTCTTGCTCTCTCTCAATCTCTCGTGCGCACCCTCCCTCCCTCCCCCGCTTGTGCCGTCTCTCTTTCAAAATACATAAATAAGCTTAAAAAAACAGGTCAACAAATTTATTTTTCGAAGACAAGATCAATAACTTTCTCTAACAAGCATTAGGGGATGAACTTCTCATCCCATTTCTTGCATGGTCTGTGTCGGATACTGTGTTCAGCACTGCAGAGTAAAGTTTGGCTGGGTTCCCGGCAGGGATGTGCTCTATCTGAAAAGAGGCAGAGTCGCCATACGAGACGGACACTGGACCCTCACCTGTTGCGCACCTGCCACCGGGGGAAGGACGTGCCCAGCCTGCTGTTCCCACGCGGGGCTGACACACACGGGAGCCTTAGCTGGGCCGAGCCTAGACGCGCTCCTGCTCCGTCTCTGGGGTCCCCCACAGACCTGCAGCTTTGACCCAGTAAAGAATCCAATTCCAAGCCTGCTTTTTTGATGAATCATGCATTTGATCAGATTCAATTCCATTTGTCCTCATGTTTCTATTTTTCTTGCCTTGCACATTTATTCCTATACTACAGCCTCATGTAAACTATTTCACATTTTGATAATGTTTGATGTTTCTACTATTTCATGAAGTATGAAACAGGATTCTTTACAAGGAAAGAAACTTCAGTTTAGAAACTGATCAATTTTCCTCTCAATTCTAACACCTTATTCTCGACTACTAAGGCTTAGTTAAAGGAAAAGAACATACCCAACCCACCAGGTGCCCCTCCATTAATTCTTAAAAAGAATGACAATGTCATTTCATTCAGCAAGTATTTAAAGTCATTTCATAAAATGATGATTCTCAAAGACTTTCTAATTACTAAATGAAACAATATACATAAATGTAATTAACAGCCATATCTTATTTTAAAATTTCCACAAGCAAACTCTATCTGGGATTTGATGAGGCATTACAAAAAATAAAATCTTCAAAATCTTCAGTAGTCCATTTTACTGTGCCTCAAGCCAAATAGAAGAGCCTATATGTTTTATGTGTAACTTAAATTCCTCACGTTGTAATAGCTGAAGTAACAGTAACAGACTGAGTGAAGCAAGTGTTCTAGGCGCCATGCTAAGCAATCTGTAAACACGTACGTATCTCTTTAATTTCTTGTAACAAGGGGCGCCTGGGTGGCTCAGTCTGTTAAGCATCTGACTTCAGCTCGGGTCATGATCTCGTGGCTCGTGAGTCTGAGCCCCACGCCGGGCTCTGTGCCGTCAGCGTGCAGCCTGCTTGGGATTCTGCCTCCCTCTCTCTCTGCCCTGCCGAGCTCTCTCTCTCTCTCCCGCTAGCTCTCAAAAAACAAATTTCCCATAACAAGACTGTGCGGGAGGTACTACTATGATCTTCAGAGATACGGGGTGATATTCGGAATTCATGAAGTTGACAGGGGACAGAATGAGCCCTTAAGCCGAAGCAATACACGCTCACGAGAGCTTGTGTTCTGAACAACATGCCTACGGGAATTTTTATGATCACGTGGAAAAAATACAACTGTATGCCACACAGTGAGGTAATTAAGTTAACCTCATTCCTTAAACGTCTAAGCATTACAAAAGTATTTAAAGTAAAAATGGAAATGTCTTTCCTCCCAGGCTAGTCACGATCTACATCAAGATGTAACTATTTGGAATCACGCAAAACTCGGAGTAAAAAGGCCTGTGGCGGCCAGGGTTTCAGGGCGGGAGAAGGAGCAAGTGGTGGGGCACACGTATTTTGTAGGTGTGGAACCTATTTTGTGTGGCACGGAAATAGGGGAAATACAGCACTGTGAATCTGGCAAAACCCACAGAACTGCACAACACAAACAATGCACTTTCCCGACGCGACATGTTAGTAGCAGGGACGCTGTGTGGGAGGACTCTGTGCTTCCTCTCAAATTTTCCGTAGAACTGAAAAATAGCCTTTTAACTTACAAAAGGCAAAGACCTTCATTCTCTGGCCTCCTTCCACACAGGTCTGGCTGAACAACAGCCGGTGACACGCAGGGGTCAGCGTGGCCTCAGGTGGAGTTCCGTGAAACGGACGCAAGGTGGGGAGTGACGCAGGCAGCGGATGGTCAATGACCTTGAGAAGGAAACTGGAAAAAAGCTAGGTTCCTGGAGAAGCGGTGGTAAGGCCTATTTTCGGACATTTCCCTTATGTGAAGGAAATGTGAGCCACTTGTTGAAGTGTCAAGGGTAAGGAGCTCGACGCATTTCTCAAATGTGGAAAAGGCAAGTGTATTTCAAGACTGACAGATACTGCTAAACTACCTTCGGAAAAAAAAAAAAAAACCGCATCAATACAGAGCTCAACACCATTAACAAATATTTGTTTCTTCACAGATTCCAATATCAAGTATTACGATTTTTTTGTTTCTATAATGAGAAGAAAAGTGTCTTATTTCTCTTTTACAATGTTATTTTAAATTACATATTTCTGATAATTATTCAGAAAGAAAATATTCTTAAGGTTATATTGGCCATTTATATTCTCCTTTTATGAATTTTCTGCTCGGATAACTTTTCCTATTACATTTTTTATCTTCTCCCTACTAATTTAAAAAATACATATATTTATCTGGATACTGAAGTCAATTCTATTCTTTTTTTTTTTTTCATGGCACACTAAAATCATTAGCCCAAATGAGGCATTGTCTCCTTTCATGCTGTTTAATTTGTTTTTACCTGTTTACTTACATCCTCTACCCCTTCACAGTCTCTCACCCTAAAACATTTACTGCAGGCTTAGATGTGCGTATGTAAAAATATCATGGAAAAATGTATAGCAGCTGATTATGTCGTTCTAACTTAAAAATATTATTATGCAATCAACCTCCTTGTTTCTTACTCATTCTATTTTACACTAACTTAGTGAGATCTGATGACGATGCCAAAGGACAATGTCTATACCTGGAATTCTTATTGAATGCCTCTATTAATTTAATCAATCAAACTAGCTAGCTAGCTACCTATTTATTTCAATAAAAATTATTTGCCGACAATAAAATGCTAGGTCTTACGAGCATAACTTGACAGTGCGATACTGTGATAAACACACGTGCACTACACCCAGAACAGAAACAGAAAAACACGGGCCATCACATCACAAAATCTCTCCTGGCCGCTTTCCAGTGAATCCTTTTCACACAGTGGCATCATCCACTGGATGTTCAACCATCACATTGGTTTTGCAGAATCTTGGATTTCGTGTAAATGTGATCACTGAGAGTGTAACATATGGGTGGCTTTATCTCTACGTAACGTTTTTCAGATTCATCTCTGCTGTTTTGTGTATCATGGCTTTATGCACTTCTGCTGGCTGGTATTTCCTGCTGATGGCTATTTGGGATGGTCACCGTTTATGAGGATTATAAGACTACCATAAAATTTTTTAACAACATTTTTTATGGGCAGATTTCCTCCTCCTCCTGAGTAAATAACTAGGGGAGATGTACGTGCAACCTTATTTACCATTCTTATTCAACATAGTACTAGAAATTCTAGCTGGCACAATCAGCCAATATTAAAAAAAAAAGGCAGGGCGCCTGGGTGGCGCAGTCGGGTAAGCGTCCGACTTCAGCCAGGTCACGATCTCGCGGTCCGTGAGTTCGAGCCCCGCGTCGGGCTCTGGGCTGATGGCTCAGAGCCTGGAGCCTGTTTCCGATTCTGTGTCTCCCTCTCTCTCTGCCCCTCGCCCGTTCATGCTCTGTCTCTCTCTGTCCCAAAAAAATAAATAAACGTTGAAAAAAAAAATTAAAAAAATAAAAAATAAAAAAAAAAGGCACCAAATTGAAAAGAAAGGAGGAAAACTATCATTATTTGATCATGAGATGATAACTCTAAAGAGTTAACCAAAACAGTCTTGGAACCAATCAATAAATTCAGTAAAGTTGCAGATTGTAAAATTAACATACAGAAATCAGGTGTGTTCCTATACACTATCAATGATATGCCTGAAAGTGAAAATAAAAAAAAATTTTTTTTAAATTAAAAAAAATAAAAAACGAAAAACTATCCCATTCACAATTGCATCAAAACCAATAAACTACTTAGAAATAAATTTTACCAAGGAAGAGAAAGATCTGTACAATGAAAACTACAGAACTGTGATAAAAGAAATTGAAAAAGGTACAAACAAATGGAAAAAATATCCCATGTTCATGGATTGGAATAATTAATATTGGTAAAATGTCTTTACTACCCAAAGCCATCTATAGAAATCAATCCCTACCAAAATACCAGTGACATTTTCCACAGAAATAGAAAAAAAAAAACACCTCAAGTTTGTATGGAACCACAAAAGACCCTGAATAGCTAAAGCAAACCTGAGAAAGAACAAAGGTGGAGGCATCACACTTCTTGACTTCAAAGGGCACTACAAAGCAACAGTAAAATAAATAAAAATAAACAGACCAATAGAATAGAATAGGAGCCCAGAAATAAACCCAACATATACAGTCAACTAATATTTAACAAAGGAGGCAAGAATACTCAATGGAAAAATGATAGTCTCTTCAATACAGTGTTGGGAAAACTGGATAACCACATGCAGAAAAATGAAATTACCTCAAAATGGATCAAAGACTTAAGACATGCAGTACAGTTTGAGAAAGAAAACAAGCAATGTTCACCTCTACACTGAACTTCGAGTCTACCACCAAAGAACAGAGCAGATACCACAGTGAGCCTAACTATTCCAAACTAAGCTGTTTATTCTAATCTATGAAGAAACCTTCTGTCAAGAACTCCCTTGGAATGATAAAGGTAAGCATAAGTTTCTCGCGCATGTTAACACTGGTTAAATCAATACACATTGATGAAATCTTATAAAATTTTTCAATTACTTCTTGCCACATCTCTCTTGAATGTAATCATTGTAAGTATGGCAAAGATATATCACATGAATTAAGAAAAATTCTATCTAAAGTTTTGTCTCAGTCAGTATATTTTATTTAGAAATACTGTATGACACAACAGAACCTTATCATGAATATTCTATAAAGTCAATAAATAAATCTTACATTTTAAATGGATTCAGCCTATTAATCTAAAACAGACTAAAAGAGGGGCACCTGGGTGGCTCAGTTGGTTAAGCGTCTGACTTTGGCTCAGGTCATGATCTCACGGTCTGTGAGTTTGAGCCCCGCGTTGGGCTCTCTGCTGACAGCTCAGAGCCTGGAGCCTGTTTCCGATTCTGTGTCTCCCTCTCTCTCTGACCCTCCCCCGTTCATGCTCTGTCTCTCTCTGTCTCAAAAATAAAACAAACAAACAAACAAACAAAAAAAAACAAATAAAACAGACTAAAAGAATCCTATGTCAAAACTACAGGAAAAAAATTCTTAAAATTAAACAAAGTTCCAAAACATTTTGGACAACACTAAGTGAATCTGAGCATCATCAAACACCTTTGTTAGATGCAAAATCATAAACAGAAGTTAAAATATGCTTCTTCCCATTTGGCAATTCTGACACTGACTATGTTATACTTTAACTCCCTTAGAGAAATAAAGTCCCCAAATAGGCAGTGTGCACCATTTGAAACAAGCTAGATTACACAGACCTCCATGCACCTGGGGGGCTCAGTCGGTTGAGTGTCACACTCTTGATTTTGGCTCAGGTCATTCCAGGGTCTGAGTTCAAGCCCTCCATTGGGCTCTGTGTTGAATTTGGAGCCTGCTTGGGATTCTCTCTCTCCCTCTCTCTCTTCCCCTCCCTTGCTTGTGCACTCTCTCTCTATTAAAAAAAATAGATGTGACAGTTTCTTTCTTTAATGAACCTGAAGTCTGTTAGGATGCATGTATTTAACAGACTACACTACACATCTTCAAAAGTACTGTAGGAAAAATAAAAAAAAATAAATTTCTGTAGGAAATTAGATAAATAATCTCCCTTAATTGTGAGCAAGATAGGTTACAGAGAAAATCAGGAATAAGAGCAGTAGTATTTGGGGAATCCTTAGCAGACATATGATGTTGAAATGTATGAAAATGAAGGTGTTAACAAGTTTGATTGAGAGGACAGAGTCAGAAAAGAATATGAGCTACAGGATGAAGATATGTATCTACATGTGTATCTATATACCCTAGATATATATGGTCTCTATATACATATTTGTTACACTTATAACATTTATTATATTTAAGTACATATAATGATATGTAATAATATGTATTTATGTGTTTATTACATATTTATACATTATACATTTACATATAGATAAACTTATCTAGGCTACATATATATACATATATATGCACACACACATACACACATATACATATACCTATAGATATACAGATATATAATATGATGCTTTAGGTAATACACTACATATAGATATTCATAATCAAATATTTAATAATACTGTAATTGATGATTTGTAGGCCACATTGCTGTGCTTTTACTTCAAAATGTGCAGTAATACCTTCTTCTATCTATACAGTCTTTCCCAGGATTCCCTTAGGATTTATAGAGTTTATGCTGTTATGTGAAAGGAGATGGTTGGCAGATCAGCTAATACTCATGAATTATGATCTAAAACTTTATGACTTGTCTCTAAATCACTCCACTGATTTGTTACATCAGACTTCTAATTTTCATTTTATTAACAGAAGCCCTAAATGTATGTTAAATGAGATTTTGACCTGTGTATAAAATAACTCATCTCATCATGCACCGAAAAGGAATAAAAACAATAAGGGAGATGTGCCAAAGGCAATCGGGGAAGACGGCTGTTCTGTCTCCTTCCCAGAGATGCACCTTGGGAAGGCGAGCGCTCTGTGGAAGCAGGCGGTACCTTCCCTGGAGGGAATGTACTAGACCAGTTCTGAGTGCTGCAAGGAGGCAGGGTTCTGCTCCCTGATTCTCAAAGAGCCCAGGGAGTCGTCCCTTCCTCTGTCTGTCGTGTCCTCCCTGCCCTTCTCCAGAATCAATCGTCGTGCCAATCACTGTAAGGTCTTCCTTCCCTACGTATCCCCATCAAGGGCCTCAGGAATCTACTAAAATCTCCTTAATAGTATCAGGGATTTGACAGCAACAAGTCAAGGAGTAGCAGTTTTGTCCTCTTAAATGGTTTTCCTTATAACATCACATCCTTAATTCAGACGGCATAAAAGGAACACTGGACTCTGCAAATTTCTTGAGGGGAATTAAAGGATAATGGAAGAAAAATGTCTTAAAACTTTTTCATTATAATAATTTATAAGAATTTATCACTCTATCATAAGTTTTTAATATGCACTAATTCTGATTTCCTAAGTGCAAGTTATTGCGTTACTACAGTCTACTGAGAAGACTTCAATAATGTTTTTAAAATTTTTTTTTTCAACGTTTATTTATTTTTGGGACAGAGCATGAACGGGGGAGGGGCAGAGAGAGAGGGAGACACAGAATCGGAAACAGGCTCCAGGCTCTGAGCCATCAGCCCAGAGCCCGACGCGGGGCTCGAACTCACGGACCGCGAGATCGTGACCTGGCTGAAGTCAGACGCTTAACCGACTGCACCACCCAGGCGCCCCATTCAATAATGTTTTTAAAAGTCGGGCTGTACTCAACATTTGGAAAAGTTGCACAATTTTTTTTTTTGTTTTTTGTTTTTTTTTAGTTTTAAGTACACAAGCATATAATTACATTTCCATTATTCTTTAGAAGAATGCTACCTACCAGTGCCCCTCAGAATTCTCTTGGGTTAGCTAAGATTTTTATTTCCCATTCTCTATTTTATTATACATTACAGATATTTAACTGGCATTATTGGTTGAGACTGTTGCAACAGTAAGGTACAATTACAAGAAAACCACCTTTGCCTATTTCCAACAATGAAGACATGTACACCTTGAAAAGTCAAATATGAATCATAAGTACTCATCCTGCTCTGTGTGTTGTAAGCGTTACTCTCCAATATTTTCTATACACAGAAGTGAACTTCATAGATGATATACTGATCCATTTTCTATTAATTAGACATTATGGATACTGTTAGACACAGTAAGAAAATATGGCAACATGAGGTATCCCTACGGTGTTTGGAAATGGTTAGTATCTTGGCCGTCAGGATGGACACCCTAACCTACACAAATGATGAAATTGTGTAGAACTTAATGCATACAAAAAGAAACTTTACAAAGGATTGATGTTCACTCAATAATTAATATTTGATTTCAAATATATCGACAAATAAAGGTACAAGTGTTTTTAAGGGATTTGTAGCCTAATTCATAAATCCAAACTTCAGAGATGGGGGAGTGATCCAACTGTAAGCCTTCATATCATGCTATTTCTCCAAGCACAGCTTCTAAGCCTCTTTTGCATTTCTCTTAGGTCCCCTTAGTTTCCTTAAACAAAGTACCATAACTGCACTGTAATAAACCAGGAGCATATAGTTAATCAACTTCATTACTCAACAATTCATTTAAGTCTACATAATATACTGAACACCTAAAAAAAAGATGAACCCAGGGACACCTGGGTGGCTCAGTCGGTTAAGCGTCCGACTTCAGCTCAGGTCATGATCTCACGGTCCGTGAGTTTGAGCCCCGCGTCGGGGTCTGGGCTGATGGCTCAGAGCCTGGAGCCTGCTTCTGATTCTGTGTCTCCCTCTCTTTGCCCCTCCCCCATTCATGCTCTGTCTCTCTCTGTCTCAAAAATAAATAAACGTTAAAAAAAAAACGTAAAGTTGTACATAAATGTAGTCATCACTGCCATATTAGCTTAATTTACTGGAACAGTACACAATATTGGGCTTTTCTACTAAAATTTTAAATGAAGATTTACTATGAATTCTGTCTCTGTTGAGACTCATTGCTCCTGAATATTCAAAGACGATTACTTGTGTAAGTTTTTTTCAAACCACTTGACTTTGTGTTGATCACTATGAAACTGAGGAATATAAATTATTATCCCTTTAGTAATCAAAGGCTGACTGTAAAATGCATATGCATGTATTAGACATGCAATAAAATATGACTGCAATTTAAACACCTGGACATAGCCTACTTCTCAGTATGTATGTCATCAGTAGAGTTAACATATTAGTGGCCTATTATTAAACCTATTCCTTCATAACTGGCTTTCTACCAACAGGAACACCCTATTAATACAAAATTTCACAGTTATTAAGTACTGGGTTGAGTTATTTTCCTCATGACTGCTCTGAGGTCACACAAGACCTTGTGGTCTTTCTCAAACACTAAAGAAAAGATCATTCATACTCACTGTTTTTATGTCTACTATTATTTTCTCTTTGGAATTTGATATTTGAACTGTGATAATTATTAACTAATCACAAAATATTATGTGATCAGAGAAAATACCAAAGAGTTGGCACATATACTGGTTATTGATCCTAGGACACCCATTTGTATATATGCTAAAAATTACGAATTATTGTGTGTTTACATATTCTGATTTTTTGCCACTCTGGCTTAGTTGTGCAACATGGATATGTAGCCATTGATATACAACTAACAGAATCCCTCTCATACCTTAAACTCAATGCAACACACACACATACAATGCAAGGTAGCAGAGATTTAGTTACGGTCTTCTAATTTTATGTGCTCTCTGATTCTAATAAATTGGTATTTTAAGAAGTGAAGATGATGTTTCAATAATATATCATAGTATTCAAGTAGTTTTGCCAAATGATCGAATTCCCCTCAAGTTTTGAAGGCAGCCAAATGCAGAGAATCACGGGGTAAATGCATGTTTATGCTACGTCCTCTTATACACACTCAGTACTACCTCTGCACGGAGCTCCCGACTGGATTTAACAACCAGTTCTCAACCCTAATACAATGATGAAATGGGCACGTATATGAAACACTTAAACAGGTAAGCAGATGGATGTGAAGGATGGTTGTGAAAAAGGAATCGCGGGCCTGTTGTCAAAAAGCAGACACTGAATCATTGCAGTTGAGTCTTGTAATTTCATTGTCACAACAATTTATAAAGAAGGAGGAACAGGGAGAGAAAGGGAAACACAGTATTTACATTTAAACTATGGTCTAACCAACATTACCAAATCCGATCAGCCCTATGCCTACTACCTGCTCATAGAGATTGAAGAAAGTCAGCAGAGATACGGCTAAGGGTCCCCTTCCTTTCCCCCCAAACTCCGTAGGTTGAACCCTGCCACCTCACATTTCCTCTGTAGTTTTCATCCAATTTGAATTCACGTTTATTTGCTGGACATTGAGTCAAATTTATATCAAAGAGAATATGAAAATATTTTGCATTTCATTGGACCAATCAACAAATTTAGAGTAAATTAATGTATTCCCATGGTACATTTCCTAGAGAGGCTCAAATAAGGCTCAAATCTATCACATTATGTGCAATATCTGTGCACCTACAAAGGGTAAGTCACATGTTTACGATCCCTAGAGCCCAGGCTTTAGATTTTTCATCCTATAACATTTCTAGTCAACTTATATTCTTATAGAACAGATGCTTAATTTTCTAGCTCTTTATTTCATACCACAATTCAACAGTGTTATCTCAGAGAAAACTTATATTTGGCAAAGATTATTATTAGTAAAGCCAAGAATATATTTACTCTATTAGGACCTCATTACTTTGAAAGAAAATTGAGTATTTTTTCACTTATTTTAAGGTTTTGCAATACATCCTTTTATGGAGGATCACATCTTATTATGTGAGGATCTTCTCTTATGCCAAGTGTTAACGATAATTAGTTTTTCCCAGCACTTTAAAAATTAATTGCCAGCAACTTCCATTTTTTTCTTTCTTCTAACCCTAGTTGTTTTGCCATCACGAGAACATAACACAATTGACAGGTTGTTATTGTAGTTTTTGATGCATACAAAGATGTATATGTGGGCATTTTTTTATTGCCAACAATTTATTATTTCAATCAATATATACTCAGCAGCCACTAATGACATAATTACTGTGTTAGGCTAGTTAGGAGAAATAATGACTTAAGTCAGGCTGCTAGAATTCCGAGCATTGGTATCAGGAGATGACATTAAGCCAGGTTCTTCACTTAGTACAGAAAAAGACTGCAGCTGTAGGTGAATTTGGAAGAGGTTTTAGGGGGAATCTTTTCCATTTCAGAGGAATAAAAGGACACTGAAACGGCGGATAAGGAAGGTAGTTTCCAAACCTGTGTGATTATATTAGAGACGAAGAGGGAAGGCGCCAGAGCGTTAGGTGGGTGGGGCATGTGTGTGGTGTCAGGAAAGGGAGGGGTAATTTTAGAACGCTGTGAGGGGTACACAGGGCTAAAGAAGGGTGTAAGTTCACAAGAGCAGGGAAAATGGACCAAAATACAGACCGGTTGCTTAGGTAGCATTTAAAAACCGCCCGTTAAATTCTTTTGAGGGGGAAATGCCATAGCCAATGATGCTCTGTCAAATGAAGTACTTCTCATTCACTGGCAAAATGATATGGACACATATCCTGAGAGGAAAAATGAACTGTGTCTGAAGAATAGATTTCAGATTTGTTTCAGAATTTGTCCTGTGCTGAACTGTAACTCCAGTACAAATATAAAGCCATATGAGAATGCTCTTTGAATTTGAAACTGAGACAAGCCGGAGTCTGTGCTCCCAGCTGTCCACACCGAGATCTCACGTGAATGCACGTACGTTCACATACCGTTCGTCCCATTGCACACACGTGCTTATTAACTTTCCAAGGTCACGGAATTACAACGCATCTTTTTTTTTTTTTTTTGTAGTCATCTTATTATCTATCAGATGTAGATAGTCTTTCAATATCTGATATTTTAGAAAAACACAGTAAAGCAAAATGTAAAGATAGGTTCTTTGCTCCTCATCCGTTTTTCATGTGTCAAGAGAGGATTATTCACACATTAGTCACACCCCAGGCTTGTGTTCCGGAAACATCCAAAATAAGACCCAGAACAAGGCCCAAGGTTGATTACAGATAAAAATATTGGGATCAGAGAGAAAAACTGTCATCATATACTTTCTATATTTCATCCAGGAAATAGATGCAGGAAATAAGAAATGACGATTCATTACATTATTCTAATTCTATGCTCTTAGTATGTTTGGGGCTAAAAAGAAATTTCCTTGGGAGAACAAACACCAGGGTGTCTCCATTAATTCCAAACATAAGAAACACAATGCAGGTAACAAAAGGGCCCAGGGCTTTTAACCCCCTATGGCTTTTAGACACCAGAAATCCTGGCCCATATGTATTGGGTTAATAACAGGCTCCTGGCACAAAAGTGAAGAGAAGAGACTGTTCTCAAAACTGAAGAGTCGTCCTAGTAGGTCTGTATTGTGTGTTTCTTCGAAGCAGAAACTTTCCTGCCTCACAGAAGTTTATATCTGCCTACAGGGATATTAAAAGGAATATTATCTATATTACTATTTTCTTTCTTGTGATGACGATGTATTTGAGGACTCCTTGATTCAGTAATGTTGAACATAATTTCCTTTGAAATATAAATCATTCACATATGTATGTATCGTGCATGTGTGTGCATATGCGCATCCCTGGTTTGTGTGTGTGTGTGTGTATGTGTGTATATATATATATATACATACACACATATATATATATATATATATATATATATATATATATATACCTCTGATTTACTCAGGATTCATAGCATTTTAGAGAAGAGAAAACACAGAGTAAACAAATAAAGAGAAATAATACTGTGGCAATATGTCACATTTTTTGATACTTACGTAGACCCCATTTTATTCCAGAAATAATTTATTTGTAATGCACTCTATTAATTCCTTTGTATAAGGCAATGATATAGTTTCATTTTGGAAACTTTGGATAGCAAAAATAAAGAAAAAGAAGACAATTAAAATAACCTATAATCTCAACATTTAGATAAATCCACTACTGAAAATCTGTTCACGTATTTACAATTTGTGTGTGTGCATGCACACCTGCGTAGGGGGTACACGTGCCTGTGTGTGCATGCTGGGGTGTGCATGTATGCACGTGGGTGTGGGTGTGTGCACGCATGTGGGTGGGTGTGAAGGGGTGTGCACACGTGTGGGTGGTTATGTGTGTGCACACGTGTTATGCATGCACACATGTGGGTGGTTATGTGGGTGCATGCATGCGTGGGAGTGTGGGGGTGTGTGTGCATGCATGTGTGGGTTTTGAAGACAACTCCATAAGCACAGTAGAAAGTGAAACCCCAAGACCTTCGGTGTCTTTCTGCAGCGGGCAAAACAGGGAGCTGGACCGCACAACAGGGGAAGAGGACTGAGATTTGGGGTGTCATCTGCGGAAGCCATGGAGATAAAAGAAAGAGAAGTCCTTGCTCAAATGTGGAGGTTGATGTTAAAAATGAAAAGCAGACTTAAATTCAAAGTAACAGCAAGATAATTTGAACAGCATCAGAGGGCAGGGCACCCCCACGTGTGAGGTCACCCAGACAACCTATGCCTTCCGACAACTGCCTGACATCTGGACACGGAAGGAGGGCCCCTGAAACCGCACCTGCCCTTAGTGACTTCCCAATTATCTCATTTAGATCTCTAGAGGCAGACACACACCTATATAATACTCTAGGTACATTCACCAATTATGTATTCCCAGCCTACCAGCCTAAGATTACAAACATTACAATTTTTTCTTTATTATGATTTAACCTGACTGCAGAAAATTATCCCTCTGCATTAGCACGCCTCCATCCAATAACAAATATTCTCCAATGTACCAGCTCAGGAATATTCCAGAACAAGTCCACTTCAGCCTATTCTGTTGCCTGAGTATTTTCTCCTCTGCTGATAACCTAGTACCCCTCAAATGGCTAGGTTTGAACCTGGATCGCCAGTAAAGACCTACTCGAGCCTGAGAATTCCAGATAGCACGACTCAAAATAATTGTGATTGTTAGTACAATTTATTGAAATCATAGTACAAGGAGAAAGAAAATACCCAAAGTAATTTTTAAACACATATCCATATTTAGAGGTCCTGAAACTTAATAATTAAGAATTAAGTAATTAAGAAAGGTCACTATTTTGGGTGGCTGTCTCAACCTTCACAAGCTGGGATCTCTCGGTAGGACAATACCTCACTGTCTGGCCTCAATCATAATGTCCCGGAAAGACCAGTGTCCTTCCTTGTCCCAGATATGAGCTCGTGTAAATATTGATTCCCCTCAGGGCAACTCCCGAGGGCACTATTTTATCCCTGTGTATCATAAGAGTAATCTCCCAAATACTCATATACTGAGTCTTAAACAGCCCAACATGCAAGACACGGTCAACTCAGGCCAGACAATGGAAATGCCGACGCAACACCTTGTAGTATTTCCTCCAATGTGGCAGACCGATAACCAGCTGCACGGCGGCCTCGGCTGCAGAATTCTTGCAAAGAAACACTTCCACGAAAACACAGCACAGCCACGTACACACGGTGACCACGCGCGCGCGCGCACGCGCACACCTTGTGAGAACAAAAAAGAATTTCCAGGCAAAATCCATGCAAAGAACGGGAATGGGGGATAAACCTCTAAATTTTCAAAGTCATAGTTGTGCTGATACATAGGAACATGCTCTATCGAAGGGAAGATTCAAACTCTAAGCATTTGTGTCGTTTCCTCACAATTAAGGGATTCTCACCGAAGAGTGAGGAGGAATTTGCCTCAGACATTCAGGAAGGTTCATGTACAAGAGGATAGTCTCTGCGCACGGGAAACCGTCATGCAGTTTTATATATGCTATTTACGTTCCATTTCTTTTCTTTTTTGCTTTCTACCACAAAAACACCACGACGTGCGGCTTCTCGGCGTTAAATACTTTACCTTCGGAATATTTTACGGTAACGATATCGCGAACGCCCCGCGGCCTCCCCGCCGTCCCTCCTGCGTCGTGTCAACGTCCAGAACGCCGTCCTGATTTGCTCCGGGGACGCGAAATCTCTTCTGCGTCGGGACGCCGGACTTTCGCGTGCTCCCCGTCCAAGCATCAAGGGGTAGGTCCCCGCTTTGGCTGACGCCACCTCCCTGCCGGCGCCTCAGCGCTTTGCGGGAGGGGCTCCCGACGCCCGCCCCTCGGCCCTCGGCCCCACTCGAGCGTTTCCTTCCGGGGTGAGTCGAGCTGCAGGGTGAGTGCCAGCAGGGGAGCTGAATACCAAGGAGGCCGTGGAGGCGAAGACTCCTCCCCCCAATCGCCACTCCCGCCAAGGCCAAGCGAAGACGCAGCCATCACAATCGGACCCTTGGTGTCCAGGCCCTGAGATAACACGCAGGTGTAAACAGTGTTCCTCGAAGGCGATCGCGCTGGAATAAAAAACGTACCTTGTAAAATATCATGTGTGCCCTTTTGTCTTGTACTCTAAGAGACAAACAGCACGTTACTCTCAACGTTTTTTGAATCATCTATAGGATAACTTCTTAGAGTGTGAAACCCTTAAGAAAACTCAAATTTTTACATATTAAGACTTTCAAAGCAGCACAGACTGTGTTGTAAGGAAAAAATAAAGCCCCTAATTTTGCCTCACAGATCCAAAATAGAGCCTATCTCTCACACATCTAAATAAGTTTTACTACGGGTGCTGTTTATTTATTATGTTAATTTCACCTAACATGATAGTTAGGCCATCAGCTCAAAATGATTCCGTGTTTACTGCGCTCAGCTATTGTGCCGCTGACAATACGGGACCAACCCCCCAGCCTCCCCTCAAAGGTCAGAGGTAACCGATACATAGACTCTCAGACTGCATTTTAATATAATACCTGGCTGTAATCTCTCCATATTCACTTGCACTGCATAACCGATTATTTTCTATAAATGTGCCTGATGAGGGGCGGCTGGGTGGCTCCGTCGGTTAAGCATCCGATTCTTGATCTTGTCTCAGGTCATGATCTCGGTTTCACGGGATTGAGCCTGCGTCGACCTCTGCGTTGACAGTGTAGAGTCTGCTCGTGAATCTCTCTCTCTCTCTCTCTGCCCCTCCTCAACTTGCACACACACCCCAAAATAAATAATATTAAAAAAAAAGTTACAGCTGTCTTATTCTAACCTCAGTTTTAACCTCAGTAAACCAGTTGCTGCTGTGTAGACAGCTTCCAATTCCGTGCACAATTTTCACACACCTTGAGCAAGGGAGGAGGAAGAACTATACTCTTAGGAATAAGCGTGTGCTATGTGAGTGCACAGTCATCACCTGACTGTAGGATGGGAGGAAGGGTGGAGGTCACTGGTAACTTCCTGGCAGAAGAAAGAACTTGGAGCAGTCACCCTTCCCGCCTCTCCTCTTCAGCACAATCAGTGATCACAAAGCAAGCGGCACAGAGTGAGTTAGGTCGGGGGAATTGATTTGCTACCGCCTAAATGCTGGCTTCATCTTTTCCTATATGTGTGACCTTGGGCAATTTCCTTAATCTCTGTGAGTCCACCTCTATGCCCCCCATTTGGAAAAAGGGAATAATAGAAGTTATTCATTCCCAGGACTGCTGAGATGACCTTACCACTACTACTGTAGGTAAACAAAATAGGGCAGTGACAGGTGTCAAAGCAAGCTTCCCTGAACACTATGGAAGGAATGGGAGGTTTTATCTTCAAGTTTACTACAGGAGGAGAAAAAGGCCAGATTGCAGTCTGAACTCAACTCCCCTGAAAGACAGGGCGGGACACCTTCCACCTCCCTTGGTGATTACATTCCAAAGGCACTTTGGGCCCAAGGATCCGAGAAAGACTGCCCTGGTTGTAAAGATGACAAGAGGTTTTTTAAAAAGAATTACTGTCCAATAAATAAATAAATAAATAAATAAATAAGTAAATAAATAAATAAATAAATAAATAAAAAGAATTACTTCTCCAATGGAAAGAGAAGGAGTTTTCAAGGTTCTGAAAGTAAATGCTCTCAGAAACAGGAAGAGGTGGTACTTCTCTGGACGTGGACGTGGCTGGAGTGTGGAAGACGTCGGGGCAGAGACTCGCTGAATCAAGCCGAGGGGACCGTGAAGGCCCCGTGGTCATAGGTGATCAGCAGGCACTTGATAAGCAGACTGCCCTTATTACTACGCTTATAACTAGTGATACGGATAGGAGTACCAGCCACAAGGACGCCAGGCCACCACGGAGCATTTCCTGAACAGGCACTACTCATCTGATTTGTTTCTTTCTTTCCACTTCACCCTTTACAGAGGGTCTCCTCCATCCCCACATTCCACCAACCAAAATTCTACGTTTCACGGATCCTAGAAAACTGAGTTTCACCCCTGCCACGGACTCAACTGTGTCACGCGGTGAAGTCCTAACCTGCCGTGTGATATCTGGAGGTGGGGCTCGGGGAGCTGGTTAGGTTCCGGCGAGGTCACGGCGGTGGGGTCCTGGGAGGGGACCCGTTGCCTTCCTGCCCTGGGAGGGCACAGTGAAAGGGTGAGAACGGCCACCGGTCACAAAGGAAGGGGGCCTTCCGGAGAACCGGCCTTGCTGGCCCCGGACCTCACACACCCAGCCTCCAGGACCGTGAGGAGGTCAGTTCTCTGGCCCAAGCCCCCCCCCACCTCCCCCGTCTCTGGCGTCCTGTCACGGCGTCCTGTCCCAGCAGCCCCAGCAGACGACATGACCAGACACTCCTGCAAAGTCTTTCCCAACCCCCTCCTCTGCTGCAGACATGGTGACGGTAATGTCACACTGACCAGTGAGGAACAGAAAGGACAACCCCTCACCAGTGTTCACCAAGTGCCAGGATCTGTGCAGACACTTCACACACATTCCTCATGTGGTCCTCACAGCAGTTGTGTGACGAGTAACGTACAAATGTGCAGAGTTACAACATGGCTCAACAACGCAGTGGGCAGACCATTCTGCTTTCTCTGAATTTTAACATAATTTACGTAGGTGACTCCCTTTGGGTATTATTGCCGTGGACCCATACTTGCTGCCCCGTCAGACCCCAACCTACCAGAAACTTGTTTCACCTATGAGTTATTGTGAAGTATTTTCCATTGTTGCCAGTAAGTTCAAGATGAAAAGATTAACATACAGATCAAAATATCTTGAGACAACTCAGATAATCAATCTTGCGATGAGACAGAATTAGAGCCATGAGAACCATCACCCCCGGACACACAGAGTAATGGGCAAAAACGACCCTCCGGCCTGTGTCTGTGCTCCTGACAGGCTGTCGAGTTGTACATGCTGTGTCCCCGATTATTACAGTTTCTTCCATCACTAGAGTAACAGAAGACCATGGCCCCAATCAAAGCAGAGCAAAACGTACAAATTACGTAAAGAACCTTTATAACCATTTCGTTTTCAGATATGACATTGAAGTGTAAAGCCCTCAAAAAAAAAATCAGATGAAGATTACACATTCTTCAGTTAATAAAGTAATAAATATATAACAAGAAAGAGAATTTAAAATATCCCTGCGAAAAAGGAATTTAGGTGAATTTATTCACACACTAAAAAGGATTCCTGAAAGAAATACTAAAAGAGATGAAACCTTAACAATTGTCAATTCAGAGTGAAAGCCAAAACCTCGTCACATTCGCACTTTGGAAACTCAGTGGCTTCATCATCGGTGACCGCTCTTCACTGGACAATACTATAACCACGCTGCACACCGCCGTGTGTCCCCAGTAGGGTGACAGAAGTCGCATGGGCAGCAAGACCTGGCAAAGACAAACACCCAGCACGTGCTGGGGTCACTGGGGCCTCGCCCGCTGCCAGATGCACAAATGCGAGCAAACGCTTTGGAAACCAGAGACTATAACCCACTGCGGCTGGAGAAGGTAGGTAGGTAGGTGCGGAACGGGAACGAGGGCACAGATTCACGTAAAATATGCACAATAGTGTTTACACCAGCAATACTAATACTGACCCAAAATGGGAAGCAATCTAAGAGCACATCCACAGTGAAAGAGTTCAGTGTTCTGGCATGTTCATAAAAATGGTACCTGCGAGATGTGTCATTTAATATGGGAGTAATTAGCCATGTGTAGCCATTAAAAGTTTTCAAAATTAAATTGAAAATCTAAGTCATCCTGTGCACTAACCACATTTCGAGTGCTCAGAGGCCACAAGTGGCTGGTGGCTAACACTGGACAGTGCCCTTATGGAAGATGCCTTGTACTGCAAAACATTCTGGTGAATGGTGTCACTATATAGCAAGGAAAACAAATGCATTATTCTGTACTTTCATAAAAAGTCCACAAAAATGGTGAATGGTGTCACTATATAGCAAGGAAAACAAATGCATTATTCTGTACTTTCATAAAAAGTCCACAAAAATGATGAGCTAAACCATTTAGATTTACAAATACACACTGTATGATTATTTTTTTGTTTTTTAGAAACTCAAGCTGTTTTATGATTGAACTGAACCATTTTACCAGTTAATCTCAGCGGCAGTACATGAAAGTTTTAGCTTCTCTACATCTTAGCGAACACTTTTTATGCTCAGTGTTTTCAATTTTAGTCATTCCAAGATAATCAGATATACAATGCACACAAGTTTCTTATTTCTATGAGTCATTAGTTTTCATACGCAGTATGTGGCTGGGGTCAAATTTTGGTTTGAATATGGACACCCAACGGCTTGTCGCACAGGTTGTCACTCTCCATGCAATCACTCTGTGCTTCTCACATCCAGACACCCAGTTGACCCATTTGCTAGGTCCTCAGAGCCACTTTGTTAAATAGGTCCTGCCTAATGCCACCATGTTAGAAACGCAATTTACTTTGAAAACGTAAATTTACCCAGATGGGTGGGTAAATGTGCAAAGAGAGAAATAAAAACAGAGGTCGTCGGTAAGCGTGGGAGACTGTTAACAGCTGGTGAGTCTAGGGAAGGCCTGGACGATCACCGTACTTTTCTGTCACCAAAATTTTAAAGCCACTGTGCTCCTCCCTGTGACAGTAACTGTCTTCTTATAAAACACAGGAACGAAAACAAACTTGGCAAGATATTCTTATTTCAATGTGGTTTATAAACTCATTCATATTATTTTTGAATGCCTGGAAGCAGCATGGAGTGAATGGATTTTAAAAAGCCTACATTGACCATGTATTCAAGTAAACATTAGTGGTAAATATATACAGATTTCATGTCACAGCCATTATTTACATAGAGTTAAGTGTTGACACATTTATTTTTAAATGACCGATATTATACATGCTATTTTTCTAAGAAACACACACAAGGTATTATGCATCACTGTTTTCAAGAAAAGTGATTTCAAGTGTTTGTAATACTTGTGTTCCTATAGGAGAAGTGAAATCTACACTCTAATTTTGTTGCACGAGAGCACTGGCAACTGCTGTTAACAGAGTTACACGTCCATAAGGACAGCAAGGCCAGTCTCAAGACTGTTTCACAAAGAACACCGGGTTCTCTTTTCCTATACCAAGTTCACAGATCATACCAGAGCTAAATTACTTTCTAGTACACTATGGATTCTCAAAAAGTTAAAATAATGACCTGAATTCTAATGACTTTCAATTCTGACATATCTATATATTCAAACAGACTTTAGTTCTATTTTTGTCATTCCATCTATATAACAGTGATATCCATATAGCATATTATTAAAATTTAAGATTAACAATTATCTTTCATCAAAAAATATTTCCAGATTCTATATGAAAATCCTACTATCTAAACTTATCAAAAGCCTCATTGTTTCAATTTGCCAAAGCTGTGTGCTCAAGATCCATAGGAAGTTTTGGAGATCTCTAAAGTTGGGTTATTGGGAAGAAAAATCCTATGGAGATACTAAATATAAATACTAGGCCAGTTTATTTCTACTTTCTCAAAATTATAAACACTAGACCGGACAGAGAAATGGACATTGCTGCAGCCTGTTATTTTGTACAATAATTTTGGCAAATATAACATTTTAACCTCTTTTGTTAGCTTAACACCAGAGTAGTCACGAGCACACAATAAGTGGTCATTCTGCTCAGGAACAATATCAGAAACCAAATAAAATGATTTTTAAAAATGAATGAGGAGAACAATTTGGAGAATAATGTTTTATGCAGTCAGATAATGTTCTATAACTCTACTCTAAATGAGCAGTGAAAATATAGCTGGGTCCAGGA
This sequence comes from Puma concolor, assembly GCF_028749965.1. Lineage (NCBI taxonomy): Eukaryota > Metazoa > Chordata > Mammalia > Carnivora > Felidae > Puma > Puma concolor. Next base: position 1,707,413 of record NC_141677.1, on the reverse strand, counting down.
CAAATTAGTGTTTTCAAGAAAGGAATGTATAAGGACTTGATAAGAATAATTATAGTCTATTTAAGAAAGGAAAGGAAAAGAATTGTAACTAAAAATGGCAACTACAGGCACCATAATTATAACTAGCAAACACTTGGTACTGATGTCTTTAATATAGTCTAGACAAGTTTTAGACATTGTTACATTTTAAAGACCACAGTTTCACTTCTAATGACTAACTGTAAGAACAGAACAAATTGGCAGTTAATATTTTCAATAAAAATCAGTTTAGAGAATAAGCAAATTTATAGAACATCTTACTTGAATGTGGTTTTGAAAAGCTTTTCATACAATTATATAATCAAGATCATAAAAGTATTTCCATAAGATTTATTAAAATCTTTATTAAGGCATAGAGTGGAAATAGTCTAGCCTTGAATTAAATAAAAATATTCTTATGGTCCTAATGACTACCCCCTCCACACACATTTTTTTTTTTTTGACTCGGAGTATTTATTCCCTTAAATGCTCTGAGTTTTTTTAAATGAATGCACTACAGTTAAGGTCACTTTAGGATTCACAGGAAAATGGAGTGTACAGAGAGTTGCCACATAGCCTGTCGCATCCTTGTACAGAACCTCTCTCTTTGTCAACACCCCCACAGGGTGGTGGTCTCTTGCACCTGGTGAGCCAAGGTTGGCATATCATTATCACTAAAAGTCCGTAATGTACATTAGTGTTCATTCTGGGACTTGTACAATCTGTGGGTTTTGAAAATGTGTAACGACACATGGCCACCCTTATAGTGTCACACAGAATCATTTCACGGCTTACAAATCTCCCATGCTTTTGCCTGTTTATCTCTCCCAGCCTCCAACCCCCGACATCCACTGGTATTTTTACCGTCTCCAGTTCTGCCTCTTCTGGAATGTCACAGAGCTGAAGTCATACAGTGAGGCCTTCTCAGATCTTTTCAGCCTTCTTTCACTTCATGGTATGTGCTGAAAGCTCCTGTATGTCTTTTCAATCCATTGAATCATCCACCATTTAATCATCCACTAACCCCCTGAAGAAGTTTCCAAGTTTTGGTAATTATGAAAAATTACCAAGTTTTGGTATTAGCTTCCAAGTTTTGGTAATTATGAAAAAAAAAAAAGCTGCTGTAATAATCCATATGAAGATTTTTGCACGCACATAAGTTTTCAACTCCATCAGGAAATGCCAAAGAGTGCCATTGCTGGATTATATGGTAACAGTATGCTTATGTTTGTAAGAAACTACAACTGTCTTCCAAAGTGGCTGCACCATTTTACATTTTCACCAGATGTGAATGAGAGTTCCTGTAGCTCCACATCCGAGCCAGCATCTGATGTTGTCAGTTTGGGATTTTTGCCATCATACGGGGTGTGTAGTGTGACTTTCTTTTGAAATATAGACATGTTATAAAATTAAGTAAAAAACAAACAAAAATGAGCATCTTTGATGGTTACTGTTTGTGCCCATAGTATAGCATAGAAACACTTCAGCAAACTTGTCTCTTCTCCTTCCTTTGACTTTTTATAGAATCTAAGATGTATTTTCCTTTTCCTTCCTTCTTTTCTTTTCTTTCTTTTTTTTTCTTTTTCTTTCTTTTTCTCTCTTTCTTTCACTCCCTCCCTTCCCTCCATCCCTCCCTCCTTCCTTCTTCCTGCCTTCTTTCCTGCTTGCTTGCCTGCCTGCCTTCCTTCCTGCCTTTTCTTAGAAGAATTCTTTCTTTAAAAGAAATTTAATAGAAATTTTTGCTTGAAATAAGACTGCCAGTCTCTAAACGGAGAGCAGTTTACTGTGGGGGTTGTGGACCCTGACTCTGAACTAGCCTCCCTGGTGACCTAGAGACTGGGGCCTGTAGGCTTCATGGATCTACAGCACTCAGTCTCTCTGAGTTCAGGAGAGCTGGAAGTGAATTCATGGGAAGAGGTCCAAGAGTTAAAAGCATAGAAGAGAGACTGGTGAAGATACTCTTGAGAACTGATGAGATGTGTAATCACCACACTTCCGGACACACAGAATTTGGAATCATATTTGTGAGCTTGCAATTAATTCAGACCTCTGGCTTTGGAAAGGAAAACAATTGGACTTTCCAATCACACGTCAGTGGGCTGGACTTCAGACAGAAGCTCAAAGCTGGCATTCTCTCCAGTAATAATTATTGGAGAATCAGTCCCTAAAACACAGGCATAAGTAATCACAGTTCCCCAATGATTTCTCAGATTCTCTGCTTTTCCTCTACTTTTAACCTACGGAAGTTCCTATTTTTAATGAAAGTAAAATGGATTCACACTTTCAAATCATAAGAACAAGTTGAGAAATGCATTGCTATCACTGCTCTTCTCAGGCCAACTTGTTTACCATGTACTTTCAGTTTCCATTTTTTTTTCAAAATCTCTCTTTGGGTTACAAAGCCTATCTCCTTACGTTTATGTCATTTCTTCGAACTTACGAAATTTGCTGCTCCTGAACGTGGAAAATCTGTAGAGAGGAAAGCACAGACTTTGGAAAGCCTGGGTTTAACTGGCAGCACTGCCATTTGTCAGCTCTAGGATGCTGAACAATCATATTTAGCGAAGACTAATTCTCTCAGGTGTAAACACGAAGGATTTCTTTTTCTGTGTTGCAATCCTTGCCTTTTTTCTGTGTGCGTCAACTGAGATCAAAGCGTATTTGTGAAACTAAGTGTTATCTACACGTAAGACAATGAAGGTGGTTATTATATAACAGCATGAAGAATGGTCACTTTAATTGTAAATTCACGCTAAAATGTTCAGGTACTTGGACATCAGAAGTGTCACTGAGTCACCATACAGACGGGCCACCTTAGAGAATTCTTATACAGCTAGGTGTTTAAAATTTTGAATGAAGCTAGTAGTTGGTATCTTGTTAGTATTTATTCTCAAATAGATTCTTGTTAGTATTTTCTTGTTTTATTTTTTTTTAAGTTTATTTATTTATTTTGAGAGAGTGAGAGAGCACAGGCTGGGATGGGGCACAGAGAAGGAGAGAAAGAATCCCAAGTAGGCTCCACACCATCAGCGCAGACCCCACGGTGGGGCTCAATCTCACAAACAGCGAGACCATGACCTGAGCCAAGATCAAGAGTCAGACGCCTCACCGACTGTTCCACCCAGGCACTCCATTAGTATTTTCAAAGAAACTCTGCTTAATATCTATCCTCAGGTAAATTCTCTAAATGTTCTCAGGATAACATACATGGATTCTGAATCCTGCCAATAGCTGAGATTTGAATGTTAGCTGCATTAAAAGCACAATTATTTCTTGAACTGTTTTTATTGGCTCAGAATGGATCAACTTGGATTTATGTGAGTAAGTGGTAATTATGGATCTTTTGAAATGAATTTGAAGGTTATGGTTAATGAAAACATTTACATAAAAATTGGATTTGTATTATAATGAAACCAAATCGAATATATCTTGTTCTCAGTTATTAAAATGTTTCTTCCATTACAATTTTATTTCATAGTAATGGTACTTACATAAATTAGCTTTCCTTGTCCCTGGTTATTTTCCTCTTGCCATTATATTTTCACAAAGACCTTCATAATACACTTTTCAGTTGAATCTATCCTCTTGGACAGAGTAATGCAGAACTCTCTTTTCCATTTATCTTCTAAATATATAATAGTTGACAAAATTGTGATTAACACATGTCTTTGTCCATTCGTGCTGCTGTAACAAACCACTTTCTTCCTCCAAGTACATTCAGTGAGCAATCACCACTAACCAGTTTGATGCAACTGTCTGTCTTGGCTTTTGCTAAGCCTGCAGTAGCTTCATCCAATATTGTTTCATACCCTCAGTGGAGATAGCAACAGAGTAAAATGGTGACAAGTGTGTTCCTATTTTTATGAAAATAGCTTTTACCTTAAGGACAGATACCATATAAAGGTCTTAGGGCCTCTTGGGGGTCCACAGAGCCCACTTCAAAACCTGCTACATAGAACACTGATGAGATTATATGTCCCCAAATGGAAACTTCCACCGTCCCAGGTGGAGCAAACTGTGCGGTGTTCTTGGTTTACTGAGACGGAGGGAAAAGCATCTGCCAGAATGACAGCTGCAGGCACATGTGGGCCACCCACACACAGGAACCCACCTTGAAAGCCACCTGCACTCAAAGCCACCACTCAGTCTTTGTCCAAGGCTTGCCCGATGTCAGCCGAGGTCAAACGGTAAGTCCTTAAAGCCACCACTCAGTCCTCCTCCGAGGCTCTTCCAACGTCAGCTGAGATCAAACAGTAAGTCCAAATGAGGCACATTAAGACTCAATCTACAGTTTTCAAGTCTTTGAGAGCAGAACTAATGCTGGTGACTCCCCAGGGATGTGGTATTTCTTCTGAGTTACCATTTCAATATTTAGGAAAAGTTCAAGGAGCTCTTTTGACTCCTCCTTCAATTTTAGTCCCCAATGCACAGATTCCATTACCAATGTGAAGATTCTATCTAGTCCATTAAAGGACTAGAAAAGCAACTCCAGACCAAGAGGACTTTTCTGTTAAAGATATTAAGTTATAAACATGCTTCCCATCTACTTCAGATCTATGGCTTATCTACCCCTAAAGATTCTTGTGGGTCAAACCAAATGATTATCTCTTCGGTACCATTACCTGCTATGGGAACCACACTCTCCTCGTCTCTTTTGGCTGAATGTCGCTGCCCCTCCGGACTTCAGTCATTTCTACTGAACTGAGAAGCCCGCTTCAATAGCAGTATCTCCTGTCTGTGTTCCTAGTTTTCAAGGACATCCATTACTGCACTTTTGAGGGATGCAAGGGTTCTCTTCATCAGTATCTTTCTCCACACCTTGGTGAAAGGACAACTGCCAAAACCCTGAGGGGATGTCTGAGGAATGTACTCCATATCAGGGCAGAATACCCGCCCAGATGTGATTGACAGCTTTTCTGGATTACTGCTGAGTGCTTTCCACTCTTTTTTCCTGAATGGTACTTGCTGTGTGTGTGTATGTGCATTAGTCAGCTTGGGCTGCATAACAAAATACAACTGACTGGGTGGCTTAGATAACATAAACTAATTTTCTTACAATTCTGGAGATTAGAAATCCAAGATCAAGATTCTAGTGGATTCTGTTTCTGGTGAAGATTCTCTTTCTGGTTTGCAAATGGTCACCTTCTTACTACGTCCTCACATGGTCTTTCCTGGGTGTGTGTGTGTGTGTGTGTGTGTGTGTGAGAGAGAGAGAGAAAGAGAGAGAGAGAGAGAGAGAGAGAGAGAGCATGAGCACTCTGATGTCTCCTCTTATGAGGATGATAATTCTATTATTTACTAGAATAGGCCTCATTTAATCTTAATTACTCCCTTAGAGACCCCACCTCCAAATACAGCCACACTGAATGCTAGGACTTTAACATATGAATTTGGGAGGGGACACAAATATTCTGTCATAATTGTGTGTGTGTGTGTGTGTGTGTGTGTGTGTGTGTGTACATGCGTGTGTTTTATATGGGGAGAAGGTAAGAACAGATACTTGGGTAGTCAGACTGTGGATATCTTTCTTTTAAAAGAGAGTAAAGCTGGGCATATAGCCAACCAATTAAACTCTTCTCATTCCAGCCTCTCTTATAGCTAGACTAATTTCTCAATAAAAGGAATATGAGCAGAATCATTAAGCAGAATTTCCACATTACTTTCTCGAAAAGAAGTCTTGTACTTTCCATGCACTTCTCCTCTTTTCTCCAGTCTGGAACGTGGATAGAGAGGTGACCTAGCTTCTTACACAGATGAGGACAGACCTCTCAGGAAGAGTACATCAGAGAGACAGAAGAAATCTCAGTCTCTGAGTGACCTCATGATACAGAGCTGTTTTAGGAGCCGGGTCTCCCCATCTCTATGCTATTAAATAACAAAAAAAGAAACTGCCTTGTTTGAGCTTTTGCATTTTGATGTCTTTTGGGTTATAGCATTTTAAACTCAACCCTGATTAATACTATGGAGGAATACTAACTACCCACGATTAATACTCCTTAGCCTGGGGGCGCTGGGGTGGTTCAGTTGGTTAAGAGAGCCACAAGGCAGGCTCTGCACAAATAGAGCCTGCTTGGGATTCTCTCTCTCTCCCTCCCTCTCTGCCCTTCCCTGACTCTCTTAAAATAAATGAATAAATAAGTAAGTAAATAAATAAATAAATATTTTTAAAAAATACTCTTCAGGCTCAATTCATATTTATACTTTCTACCGTTCATGCCTACTCTCAAATACCATTTGCTTAGTATTTTGAAATTGTTAATAATATTTCTCGTAGAACAAAGTCCTGCTCTAAGGTTCCGGCTATTCAGTCTTAGTTTTCAAAGACTGATATTCTAGCTATTACCCTGCTCTACATAATTGATATAATTTGTTGCACTGTTGATATGCCCTTAGGAAAGATTCTAAAGACTGCAACTGATCACTAAAATGAAATAATCTGCCTCGTTACTATGCTACAACATAGCTGGGGGCTACATGATGATAATGGTCTTGGGCTCATTTCAAGAGCAGGATTGAAATTACTGGCACTTTGAGAAATAATGCCATGTTAAATCTGTTCTATATCCTCAAAGTTCTAAATGTTTTATGAGCAAAATATCTGTTGTGTGACACTGTATATAAATACAGCTATTACTAATATTCTGTAATCATGAAATTAGAATTTATATATGTACTGAATAGTTTTTTTCAATCTAACCCACATCATTTTGTTTATATTATCCATTCATCCGTTCACTTGACCAATATACATTAGGTGACTGCAGTCTGCCAGCCACTTTGTGGGGCTCCTGGAGAGGATAAACTGCATAAGACAGTTTCTAGAAATGTTATCTTCAAATCTGTGCTCTTAGCAAATCCCTTCTGATACTTCAAGTCCAAACCTGTTCTCTACCAGTTCCGTAAAGTCTATTTCATGGTACAATCACAGGCAATAAACCACAGTGGTAATAATGTAGATTGTGAAATCAGAAAAACTCTGGCTTAAAATGATACCTACAACTTCAAATTATTGAATGAACGGGGAAAATTAATGAATCAAGGTGAAATTCGGCTTACTTAACTTAAGCGAGGATGATGACACTGAAAATATGGTTGTTCTAAGGGCTAAAGCAGAACATCCCCCCTTCTCTGCATGCTCCTGGCTACCGCTCTGGTGTACGTTCTGAGCAGACCACTGGCAGGCTTGCTGTCTTCTACCCACTCTTAAATATGGGATGTCAACCTTCAGTCCTAGGTCCTCTTCTTTTTCACCCTATGCTCACTCCCCTGAGTGACTTCCTCCAAATCCATGACTTGAAAACTGACCTCGGGGCTCCTGGGTGGTTCAGTCAGTTGAATGTCCGACTTCAGCTCAGGTCATGACCTCACAGTCCGTGAGTTTGAGCCCCATGTCGGGCTCTGTGCTGACAGCTCGGAGCCTGGAGCCTGCTTCGGGTTCTGGGTCTCCCTCTCTCTCTGCCCCTCCCCTGCTTACATTCTGTCTCTGTCTTCCTCAAAATAAACATTAAAAAAATAATTTAAAAAACTGACCTCAACACAGATGATCTATAATCGTGTATTACTAGTACATATGTCCCTTCTAAATTTCAATTCTTCTATACAGATGCCTACAAAGTCTACTTGAAAACCCAATGATACACCAACACTAGGTTGTCAAAAATGAAATCTGTAAGCTGCTTCTCAGCAGGTGCAGCGTCACCGAGGCATAGGGCACTTGGCTTCTTTTTTATAAAAGAAACAACAACAACAAAAACAACAAATAAATAAAACCTTTATTTTTTTCTTCCCATTCATTAGACTAAATAATTTCCATCGATTTACCATCAAATTCACTCTTTTTTGCTGCTGTCAAAAGTGCTTTTTGAAGAAATTCCACCGAATTTTTTTTTTTCTGAGGGTGGATTTTTCAGCTCTAGAATTTCCATTCATTCTTTTTATTTGGGGTTTTCTGCAGTCTGAGACTCTCCATCTGTATGTTGGTCATTGTCCTATATCCCTTTGACTCTCTGAACATGCACTTTGTAAGAGCTGTGTGAAGGTCAAACCTGTTAATTCACACATCTGGAGTTTCCTAGGAAAAGCTGCTTTGCGTTGCCCTTTTTATCTATGTTTCCAATTTTTATTCTCTTCTCAGTTCTAGTCATTTTTGTATGTTGAATATTGAGGAGGACATGTCGTAAAGACTCTGGCTTAAGTTGTCTTTTGCAGATTGTTGATACTCTCCTAGCGCAAAGCTGGGCCGGCCGACCTCTAATCACAGATGGTTTCCTCTGTGTTGGGTAGCAGCTAGGATATCTGCTCAAGTTCTTTGGGTCTTTAAGTATGTTTCTGCTCGGAGTCTCTCCTTTGCGAATGCTTCACAGGTTCCCTAATGTCATCTTTTGAACTTGCAAGCAGACTAGGGGCCTTCCCCTGTACAGAGCCCTCACTTCCAGAACACCCCCTTCGCTCACTGGCCAGCAGCTTTGACACCAGGAAACCCATCAGGTCACTCCACAGTCCAGCAGCACAGTGGCTTTCTGCATGAACTTGAATGGCCTTGTAGAGCACAGACTTGGGGAGGGGTCTACCCTTACACAAAACCACCTAAAAAAATTGCACCCAAATCTCCTCCCCTTCTCCAGAGTCAGCTTTCCCCTAAGTGCAGCATACTTGTGACCACACTCTAATGCTTTCAAACATCTGTAGCCCTCTAAAACTGAAGTGGGGAGAAATAGAGAATTTGGACAGACTAATTACTAGCAATGAGATCGAATCAATAATCAAAATTCTCCCAAAAAACAAAGGCCCAGGTCCAGACAGCTTCACAGACAAATTCTATCAATCATGCAAAGAAGAGTTAATACTTATTCTTGTCTAACTATTCCAAAAAATAGAAGACGAAGGAAAGCTTCCAAATTCATTCTAGGAGGCCCCCATTACCCTGATTCCAAAAGCAGATAAAGACACAACAACAAAAGAAAACAACATGCCAATTTCTCTTTTGATGCAAAAGTCCTCAACAAAATATTAGCAAACTGAATCCAACAATATGCTAAACAAATCACTCACTACGAACAGGCATCCCCAGGGATACAAGTGTAATTCAATATCTCAAATCAATCAATGTAATACATCTCCTTAATCAGAGTTCATGGTTCCTGTCTTAGGAGGGCTAACCAAGTACTCTCCCGCACACTGTTGGACTTCAGCATCCTATCTTTTATTGACTACATTTAGCTTGGTCCTTAGAAGCTCTCTAAAACTTTCTATTAACAGTCAGTTAAACAGTCAGAGCACAGAGTGAGCACAGAAGAGAATGCCAGAGGGCAGCCAAGATAGACGCTCTTCGGGCATCCTCGACTCAGAAGGGAATCACATCCCCTCTACCATATGATATTCACTAGAAAAAAGTCACTGAATCCAGCCAATACTCAAGTAGGATCTACTGTAAAAGGGTATGGATATAAGGGGCCACTTCAAGGTTGGATACCATAAAGCCTTTTGTTTGAAGTGTATTTATTTTGAGAGAGAGAAAGAGAGCACAGGCAGGGGAGGGACAGAGAGAGAGGGAGAGAGAGAATCTCAACAACTTGGGATCCCACGAACTTGGGATCCCATGGATCCCACAAACCGTGAGATCATGACTTGTGCTGAAATCAAGAGTCAGACACTTAACCAACTGAGCCACCCAGGTGCCCCTGCCATAAAGTCTTTACCTGAATCATTTTTGTGTTTGTTTCTCTTTTGTATATTTTGTCTTGATTTTCTACCAGTTGGTCTTTTTTTTCAATATACGGTTGACTATATATTATCGTGTATTATATACCATAGATGTCAGAGTTTAGAGATAATGTTTGGTCTGAGGTTTTCTCTCTCGTGATATGATGTTCGTATACTTCCTTTGTATGCCTAAGAACACATGAGTCCCACACGACCTTTACCTGATTAGAGATTCCAATGTTTACAGTTGGCGTTATTGTGAGGGCTGAACTACTTTCAGTACATCCCTCCGTCTTTGTGATATGCTGTTCAGAGTTCCTTCCCAAAGCCTCTGAAGTTTACTTAGGTCTTCCTTCCTTAAAATTGCAAACCTCCCGTGCCCATGAGTTTTTAAAAAGCGTCTGCTTGACTCAACAGTCTGAACGTCCTCTCCTAGAACCGTCAGAAATGCTAAGGCAACAGGGAGTTCAGTTCACGCCATATTTTAACACCAACACACCAAAAGTCTACTGACACATCCAAACCGTCATGAATCCCAATCAAATGTATGGGAAGAAGACACAAATATATTTTATAAAAAATATAACATAAAATGAAAAAATCTAATTGGCCTACCGAGGGCACGTTATTTTTCTGCTCCATTCTTTAATATTCTCTCGTGTTTATGATTTGCTCATGAATTCAGTGGTTTGGGAGAGTCACAGAAGGGAAACACCAGGGCTGGGATTATAAAGTGAGGGTGTGCTCAGGGTTATTTTCTTCAGCGAAATTAAAAACCAGATTATGCTGGAGAAGACTCTGTTACAAGGTAAACAGCACATTAAAATTTCAAGGGCTTATTTGAGCATACAAGGATTTCAAGTGAGCGGTGCCGAACTGAAGGTGGTCAGGGGCACCCCATGACCGGAGCTGGTGGGGGAAGGCCTGACGCAGACGGTGGAGAAGCGAACCCAGGAAACCATGCAACTGGCCAGAGTGTGAGCGGTTGTCGTATTTGGAAAAGGCCCGTTGGCTTTTTCTTGGTTGGTTTTTCTTAAATTGCATTTTCTGGGATTTAGCGCGTTGACTCTGGCTGAGGTTTTGGTTGGCTTTCGGAGGCCACCAACGCATCAGAACCACCTCGGTCCAGCGGCCTCCTTGTGGAATTACTTTCACAAGAAAAAGGCAGAAACGGCATTGCCCAGGGCAGGGATAGTAAAGCCATAACAAGGAACAGCTAAAAGTAAATTCGTGAGTTCAGTCCATTCAGTAAATCACGCAGTCGCTCGCTCACTCACTGTAGACGGCAAGATGGAGTCACTGGGGTCGGGCAGGGACCCAAGCAGGGCCCTCAGCTACGAGGCGCCGCCCAGACCGGCGGCAGCAGCACTGATACCCGGCAGAAGCAGGGGAGGCCTGCGGGGACCCAGGGCCGGCCACATCCCGCCAGAAGGGGAGGGTGTTTGCAGCGAAGCGTGGGCCACACAGACGCGGCCCGTCGGGGTCTGTCCCCCCAAAAGGGCGGCTCCTCCGGAGAGAGGCTGCGCGCGCAGCGCGGCGCCCGTGCCTGCTGGGACACAATACGCAGACGCAGACGGACTCCGTGTTTGCTTCGTTCGCTCCCCAGCCCGGGTGACCTTGCGTGTCGTGTGGTTTGTCGCGTGTCCCGCTCTGGGCGCCTGCAAGGAGCCAAGGGAAGCGTGTGATAAAGCGTACTGAGTTTGGAAGGCTGAGCCTGCTCTCTGCTTCCGTGAGCCTCCCTTGGGGCTCAGGGCCGCGGACCGTGCGGACAGACACGGCTCCACTCGACTCGCGTGCGCGCCTTCCCGGCGTGCTGGCGGCGGCGCTCACACGCACACTCACCCAGTCCGTCCCTCGTCCGGTCGCGGGAGCAGCTGGCCGCCTGGATGGGCCAGGCTCTCTGCGGCCCCGGGCCACCCGACGGAAACCAAGTCCTCGCAGTCCCGCAATTCGCGAAGCCCACGTTTGGGCGGGCACGTGACACAAAACGCGCAGACTGACCCGCGGGATTTCGGGAACCGACGCTTCTTCTCTTTCCTCCCTCCTCCTGTTTCCCCTTCTGACCACAGGTAGGCCCGGAGTCAGCCCGCAAGGCCACGTGTCTTCAGATCCATCGGCTCCGACACATTATACACAGTAAATCACTTACTCCTTCCCGAGCTTTTCATATTTTTTCCTGTTAATGGTTTTCCGGTACTTCTAACAAACGATAAACAAAGCCGGAGAGAAGAATCTACCTTCTACTTTCGCAGGAGCCTTTGTGCGCAAAGTAACCTTCTGGGCGTTGAATTTGCTCGGTACTCACCCTGCCATCTATTCTGGCATCAGGGCCTCCTGGAAGGAGCTGAGCGGCCGGAAGAATCTCTCCCTATTTCTCGATGTTCTTTTGGTTATGATGCAGTGAGAGCTGCCCATAATTTTTCCTTTCCAAAAATGCAGCCCCTTGCTTTGAAATTCAATAGAGTTATGCATTTGAAGTACGGTAGTTGTTCTTATTTATTAAAAAATAAAATACTTGCAAACTTTGATTATTCACCCTGAGTAATACGCTTTTGTGATACATTCCAAAAACAATCTGGACATTCTAGTGTCTTCAAATATTGAAATTCAGAATCCTTGAGCCATATAGAACACTTTCTTATCACTTCTTCCTTCTTCCATTTTCCATGAAGCTCATATTTCAAGAATATATTCTGCTCATATATGTGAGCATCTGTCATTTTTATTCAAAGCTCCACTGTATTGATTTAACTGAGATCTTACTAATAGTGCTTTTTTCCATGATAGAAGCTCCATTAGACTGTAAGGTGAATATGAGAAAAGCAAAATTAAACCGAGGGAATAAAATGTGGTTTTCCAACCTATTTAATTAGCAACCAGTCAAACAGATCCATCGTCCGGTAAACATTTTAAAAATCCATTTGCTTTTTAAGGATATAGTCTGTAACATTTACGATGCGATCATCAAACGTTCTCAGATGCTGAAGTCGTCAGAGTCTCGGTTACCTTTGTGTGTGTTCAGTAGTAAACGTTTTATTGGACGTAATTAGTATTCTTCCCACAGAGAAGCTGCTGGCCTCTTTCAGTCGGGCAGGAATCTCCAGAACAGTCACAGTTGAGATGATCTCTAAATAAGTATTTTACATCCTTTTGGCTAAACATATTTTGGATACAGGCAATCAGCAGTTCGTGACTAGTGGCTCCCTCTTTCCAGCAAATGTTAAGTGCCTACTGTGTGCACAGTCACCCTGTGGATGGCGGAGCTGGTCCTACTGAGAGGAGTCTGGGTGTGTGAGCCAAGGAGTGTGCCATCGGGAGGATGACTCCGGGCAAACGCGTCAGTGGTCACACAGACGTACGTCATCCTGGAAGTCTGAAGGAAACACTGAGGAAGCAGCCTGCGTTTTCCCCATGAGGCCAAGTCACCCGAACTAAGATGATTCTGGCCTGGGCTTCGAAAGACAGAGAAGGTGTTTACGCACAGCTAGAGAGAGGAAAAGTGAAGTTTCTGTGGCAAACGCAGCACGCGGACGCGAGAAAGGATAAGCAGAGGCGTGTGGCTGCACCGTGGGACGTAGGGCAAGAAGATAATGAGAAGAATGTCAGGGCTGTCACAGTTCAGAAACACAGGGACTCGCAGGCTACGAGACATGATTTTTTCTGCGGAGCTTTTGAAGGTGTCCGAACCAGAGGATGGCGTGACCCTAACTGGACGGTAGAAAGCTGACTCCAAAGGCTGTGCGTTACTCATGGCCGTGGTGACGCCCCAAGTCGGGCTCAGCGCTCAGGTGACAGACGTCAAGAAGCAAAGCCAGAAAAGTGGCTGAGGAACTGAAGAGAAACTGTCTTTGGAACCGAAGTCACAAAGTTACCTACAGTCTTTAATGCAATGAAGCCCGAGCCCTTTTGTCCCCTGTCAATGAGGGGAATTTCCCCATAAACAGCTTCTCTTCTGTCCCTCGGTCCACACTGTCAAAGGAAACACAGGACTGAGCCTTCTTTAACAAGCACTCTGAAGTGCTTGTTAAAGTACTCTGAAGGCATCGTGAGCCCCCAGTGAGGCTGCAGTAAAATAATCTGGTGTTTCTCACGGATTCTTCCAGCAGGTCTGTCGGCACCAAGAAGCACGATGTACGGCCCTTTCCCTGGAGAAGGGCATCCTCGGCGAGATTCCAAGCGAGTGCCTAACTTTGACTCCGGGCCACTGGCAATGTCACAACGTAATGAGCACTGTGGGATAGCCCATGCAAAGTCAACTGAATACATCTGCTTCTGCCCTCGCATGAATTGTTACGAGGCTAGTAGCTTCTGTGGTATGAATGTTTGTATCACCCCAAAATTCAAGCGCTACAATCCTAATTCTCAAAGGTGATGTTATTTGGAGGTGATGCTAGGGAGGTGCTTAGGTCAATGGTAACCTTGGAAGTCTTGTTTTAGTAGTTTGATTTAATTATTGCCTTGTTTGAGCAATGGGGAAAAAAAATATTCCAATTCAAGACTAATTATGCCAGACACTGTTTGATGCTGTGCTTGAGTGATCCCTCTTGCCCTCAAAACTATTTATAGAATATGAACTCTAATTATACCCATTTTGCAGTTTAGAAATGGAAACATATAGAAATGTAATTACGGCTACAAATCACAATGCAGGTAAGTGGCAAAGCCACACAGGAACCAAGACCTTTCTGATGCTGAATTTCAGGCTCTCAGGCACTCCTGGATGGTGCATTTCCTTTTTATTTTTTTTTAATGTCTATCCATTTATTTTAAGAGAGAGAGAGAGAGAATGAGAGTAGGGGTGGGGCAGAGAGAGAAGAGAGAGCCCTCCGCTTAGTGCAGAGCTTGACTTGGGGCTAGATCCACGACCATGAGATTATGACCTGAGCCGCAATCAAGAGTCAGACGAGCACTCAACCGACCCAGTCACCAAGGCTCCCCATGATGGTGCATTTTCTAATATTTGTTTCCACAGAGACCTGAATGTCACTACACCACCTGCTGCAGTGTTCCCACCGGTCCTACTATGTGCACTCCTACAGAAGTGAGGTCACATGAGGCCTCTCCCTCTGCCTGGATAACCACTGTCCTAGGAATCCTGAAGTCAGCATCCTTCTGCTTAAAGACACACAGGATTTTAATGACAAAAACACTGATGATGATAAAAGTAAAAGTTAACACTTACTGAACAGTTAATGCCTGCTAGGGTCTGTCCTATATGCGTCCCCATCTGATTCGGAACAGTTACAAACTAGGGAAGCAGGAAAAAGAAGGTTGTGCTAAGAATCTGAAAGCTTTGTGTCCACATGGAACCCACCCCTTCTCCAAATTCACGACGGGATTTCGACCTACTCCTCAAGTGTCAGCTTAGAAGTCCTTGCCCCACGGAGGCTTTCAGGCCCCCCGTGTCAGTGCCCGCCAGTGGATGGCAATTCACCGCGTCTCTATGCTCCTTTCTGCCTGTATCTTAACACAGGGGTCTTGGCCATCCACACACTACAGGCTCTCTGGGCCAGGGCTGTGTGCTGTCCTGTCTTGCTCTTAGCAACACTTCTATAGTTTGAATGAATGAAATGTTGGGATTCGCTTTCTCCTACCCCCACGTCCACTGACTTTCAAACTAAATGGAATGTCACGCCTAACACAATTCCAGTCTGTTCGATGCTTTTGGTGATTCTAACCAGGCTGCCAGGTCTGCCTGAGCTCAGGGCAGCGGTGGTCAGCTCTTCCTCCCAGGGACAGTGACCAGCACGATGCTGAGTTCCTATTCCCACTTTTTCTGACTCAGGGCCTTCTCTAAAGCCTTGCAAATAGTCACCTCAGGTAGATGCACAGCCTGAAAATCAGGAAGAACTAACTCCCCGAGGACAATTCTCAATCAATAGAGGAGACAGTCTTGAATAAACAGCCCAACCTCTCTCCTACCCCAGCCCCTCCCCTCTCCCAGCCTCTTCCCTCTCCCCAAGCCTCTCCTCTCTCTCAGCCTCTCCCCTCCCTCTCAGCCTCTCCCCTCTCCCCAGCCCCTCCCCTCTCCCCTCTCCCCCAGCCCCTCCCCTTTCCCCCCCAGCCTCTCCCCTCTCCCCAAGCCTCCCCTCCCTCTCAGCTTCTCCCCTCTCCCCCAGCCCCTCCCCTCTCCCTCAGCCTCTCCCCTCTCCCCCAGCCCTTCCCCTCTCCCCCAGCCCCTCCCCTTTCCCCCCCAGCCTCTCCCCTCTCCCCAAGCCTCTCCTCTCTCTCAGCCTCTCCCCTCTCCCCGACAATTCTAGCAGGCTTTCTGTAAAGGTGTCTGAGATCCTGGAGCATTTTTCTGAGTTCTAAAATGGTATCAGCCTCCTCCCCTTTTGTCTCACTTCCCAGGCTCCCTCCCATCTCTCTTTGGGAGCAACTTCCAAACAGACCACCTGCACTCAAGTCCTGTTTTGAACCTAGGCACTCAGAAACTCTGAAAGGCTTCTGATCTATTCCCTCAGGTTTCCCCTCCTGTGATCACTCTTGCTGGGAATCCCTCAGCTTGAATCTCCCTCTGCCCCTGCCTTGTCTGAGATTACTACCACATGTAACACGGCAGGGTGGTAAATCCAACGGATGGAAGGCGGAATTTGTTCTAGGGTCCACATGCACCCTTTCTCCAACTCCTCTGCGGACTTCAAGCTGACACAAGCCCGCATCCTCACATTCAGTCTCTTTGGAACATCTTAGATCTGAATCTGCTTTAATCTAATCCTGGGATGAATACCTGAAGTACTTGGGAAAGGTCATGCTGGAATATTTCTTTGAGTTGCAACAGAACCTTAGTTCAGAAGCTTATTGTTATGACTTTTTAAAAACAGCTCTTACTTCTGCACTTACCTGTATGCCTTTTTTCTTCTAAGGCATTAAAAAGGGAATGTATTTGTACTCTACAGTTGACCCTTGAACAGCATGGTTTTGAACTACACAGGTCCACTTATATGTGTATTTTTTGCAGTCCAGTACTGTTCATGTATTTTCTCTTCCTTATGTTTCTTCATAACCTTTTCTCCAGCTTATTACAACACAGTATATAATACAACACACAAGATACATGTCAATTAATTAAACAATATGTTACTGATAGAGCTTTTTGTCAACAATAGGTGATTAGGACTTAACTTTTTAATTTTTTTTTTTAAGTTTACTTCAAGATGGAGAGAGAGAGAGAGAGAGAGAGATGGAGAGAAAGAGAGAGAGAGAGTGTGTGTGAGTGGAGGGGGGCAGAGAGTGACAGAGAGAAAGAGAGAGAGAGATTGAGATTGATTCTCAAGCAGTCTCCACACTCACACAGAGCCAGCGTGGGGCTCGAGCCCACAAACCATGAGATCATGACCTGAGTGGAAATCAAGAATCGTACATTTAACCGACTGAGCCACCCAGGCGCCCCAGGAGTTAAGTTTTTAGAGAGTCAAAAGTTATATGTGGATTTTTGACTTGCGAGGCAGTGCCCTAACCCCTGTGTTGTTCAAGGATTAACTGTATTTCTAATTAGATTTATATTATTATAAGCAATATACCCCTTCATCTCAAACATTTCTGCATTTAGAACAGAGAAATCGGATTTGGGAAAATACTGTATTATTTCCTTATTGATGCTGTGAAAACATAAAGTCTATTCAGAACAAAAGACATCGTGGATATCAAAAAATGCAGGAAAACTCATCTCTAAAATGAAGAGAAAAAGACAACAATTAACTATGGAACTGTCCAAGATGGACCATCTGTTTAAGAGCTTCCTCCATTAGGAAGTACCAATTCCAGCCACTTCTCATCCCCCAGGATGCTGGATTTATTGAATGTTTTTCAGCATTTGTCAAAAAAAAAGTCATGTTTTTCCCTCCTTATTTTCTATAATGTATTGAATTACAGTGACTGATTTTTTAATTACAGTGACTGATTTTTAAGGATAAATCAGTATTGCAAAATTCTTTGGGAAGTGCTTGATGTTAGAAGAATCTATCAGGATTGACAAAAATCACACAAAGTTCTCTGGAAAGTCTTTTCATAAGAAAGTTAAGTTATTCTAATTGATACAAAGATAATTTTTAACTTTTTAAAAATTTAAATGTAATGTTTAAATTTTCATTCTAGTAAGTTCGGTTTTTTTGTTTTGTTTTTTTTTTTTAATTTTTTAAAGTTTATTTATTTATCTTGAGAGAGAGACAGCACATGAGCAGGGGTGGTGCAGAGAGAGAGAGAGGGAAGATGACAGAATCTCAAGCAGGCTCCAAGCTGTCAGCACAGAGCCCGATGAAGGGCTTGAACTCACAGACTGTGAGATCATGACCTGAGCTGAAACCAAGAGTCTGACTCTTAACAGATGGAGACACCCAGGTGCCCCTGAGTTGTTTTTAATTTGAAGAAATTCTTCCATTCCATCTAAATCCTTAAATATACTTACAGAAATGTTAAATACCTACCCATTCTCATACTAATAAGTCACAATATCCAACTAAGTGGAGTATTTTGAAAGGGAGATTTTAGAAAAGGAAGTATTTGCCACTACACCATTCCAGACAGTATAAAAGGTAAATCATTAGGTCAACACCTACAAAAGTATCTTTTTGTTTCATCTGTACAAGGGCTTGTAAGAGTAAATACATAATGGCATCTGATTATTGAGAAACACGTACACAATTGTTATTTTATAGCTAAGATGTCAACAGTTGAAATGAAGAAATTACTGACACAAATCTGTTGGCATCATGAAAAACACTGACATGAAGAAAGGAGACACTCTCAAAGCTAATTTTGATAAAATGGAGGAAGTACATCCTCACCCTCAAATCCACAAATTGAACTGAGCTTTGGTAAAAACAAGCCCTTGGGAGCATTTGGAATCTCAATCAAAAAATGAAAACTAAATGTTTTCTTTGAAATACAAACTCATTTTAGTTAAGTAGCAAGCTCCTTTTCTTACATACTTGAAGCTAACATAATTTAGAATTTGAGAATTTCAAACAGCTCCTTTTACAAATGGAGAAATCACCACCGTCAGTGAAATTAAGAGGAAAGCTACGTTTGCCAAAGAAGTGGGCTTTTTTTAATTCCCCCAAGGGCCAGGATCAGTTTAATGGTATGCAAATTCAGTAAATCCCTTGAAATGTTTTTCTGCTTTATACACTCTTCCTATGAGGTCGCTGAAGGGAATCAATACTACCTCAAGAAGGTGACAGGGCAAAATCAGAAAACAAACTAACCAGCCTACCAGGGAAGACAGGCTCTTTCCTCTTCCTTTCGTAGTTTTCTCCTTCATTTACGACGTCTCCCAATCAGTAACCGAAGGCATCGCAAGATGGCCCCGAACGTGGCTCCTGGCACCCGCGATTTCCTGCTTCCTCGGTGCAGTGTTTCTCCTGTCTGATATCATTTTAAATCACTTGGCAAAATAAAGCTGTACACGTACAGAAAGAGGTATCTCCACGTTACCAGTGAGTGACCCAGTTTTATGGACAGGGGACACACAGAGAGAACTTTTCTGATGAGGGAGGATCAGGCTGGCCGCCAGGCCTCCAACACCTCCCCCACCCGCCAGGTGGGACAAGTGTGATACTCCTCGGGCACTCCTGGCTGCCCAAGAACAAAGGAAAGGGGGAAAACAGATGGTTAACTGATAGAGATCACAGTCCTGCAGGACCTGAGTCTCCATCACCCCTCCGTAGTGATGTGGGGACAGGGGCAGGAGGAAATGGCAGATAGAGCTAAGTTTCCTTATACCCTGAAGCCCATTGACTAACGCTTGAGGCCGGCAGAGCAAACGTTTCTCCGGGAACCCCCTGCTGTCTCAATGCTAACGCTTTGCTGGAAGGAAAACCACCCCAGCTTGACAACAGCCAGGCCTCCGGGATCCTGGGAGTCTTCTTCAGCGTATGGAAATCTCACTGGAAACTTCCCCTGGACTTTACCTCCCCCAGTCTGTCCTCATGATCCCCGGGCAGCTCTTCCTGGCCACGGGTCCTGTCCCCGTGCTTCAACAAAATCACCTTTTTGCACCAAAAATGTGTTCAAGAATTCTTTCTCGGGCATCAGCTCTGGACCCCGTGAACCTCACTATCACCCCCAAAAAACCTCATCAATATCTACAAGTTACATCTGAGAGACTAACGAGGTGTAAGTCGTGTTACAAATCGGAATATTCTTACTACAGCACTTCTTAGGTCAGAAGCATTTTCAAACTTGAATTGCGCATTTTTAAATAAAATACGAGTTTTCACCTCCATTTTATCACAGTGCTGGTGGTGCACGCACGGAACTGTGCTTCATCTCCGTTTGCATATGTGTCCCCACAGCTGTAGGTTGGAGACAAATCTACAAACTAATAACAAACAAAAGGACAAAAGCAGCAAAATTGTAACTGACAACTGTAATGGAGTATAATGGATGATAGTGGGTTAGAAAGGAATAGTCGATTTTGCTTTTAAATTAGAAATGTGACGTGTCAGGTCTTGTTATATATATAAAATCTATCCTTTTCCTCTTTTCCTTCAGTAATGTTTATGTAGAGAACGTATATTGTTTGCAAACTCTACTGTAAAATATGGACTTGAAAATATTAAAGCTTTGTTTTCTGATTATAGACAATCGGACTTTACATTTGCACAATTCTCTAATGACCATTTGCCGCCTTCAAGGTGTGCCATTTGAGGATCATAATGCCACCCCATTACCTTAAATATAAGATTAACCTTGCAGTTTAAGAAGCTGTGAATGAAATGAGCATGTAATCCAATCATTGTTAGAGCAGAAAAATACTTCTGACAAATTTATTGCTACTTCCTAAGAGCGCTATTTGGCCCATGCAAATAGGTGATTCAAATATTAGAAGAAACCTGTTCAAAATGTGAATACAAACTAAGTCTGGTTTTAAACTCTGCCACCTGCCCTCGAGTGCCCCTGTTTCCTGGGAAAATCTGGCTAGCAAAAGGCACTAGATTTGGCTTTTACTTGACAAAAGTATGATTGTAAATACAGAAATATTAGTCATGAAATCCTAGCGATCTCTAGTTGCACACTGGTTAATATGATGTCGAACTTGATTTGAGTATTTTTAAAGAAAATTAGAGTTTAGAAAACCCTGAATGTAACATTCTTAGACTCAAGAGTCCCAAGAGCATTTCCAAACACGCCTATGTTCCTCGGTTTGAGAAATTCTGCCATACTGTCTCCCAGCGGAAGAGTCTATTAAACAATTTTGAAAAGAGAGGAAAAAAAAAACAAGGCAACATTCCTGTTTGTCGTCATCATTTCTGAAATTATTTTTAAATATATTAATTTAATTTCTTGTGGGTATGCTCTCTTTGAGAATTCTAATTTCAGGACAATGAAATGTTCTTCTCCTG
Source organism: Puma concolor (assembly GCF_028749965.1). Classification (NCBI taxonomy): domain Eukaryota; kingdom Metazoa; phylum Chordata; class Mammalia; order Carnivora; family Felidae; genus Puma; species Puma concolor. The sequence goes on along the minus strand of NC_141677.1, from coordinate 1,686,348 downwards.
AAAGAACTAATTTTCCCTACTTTAATGAATTCATTCATCCCTCCATCTAGTTGTATAGGTTCCCCAGAAGCATCTTTACCATAATGACAATAGTTACATTCATCGGAGATGATGGTGACCAAAATATTACAAACCGCCTTCAGAGCGGAGGATCGAAATGCAGAAGTTTCTCCTTTTTTCCATAAGGCAGATACTTAATAGAATCACATCATTTGAAGGAATGGTCTTTGAAAGAAAGTGTTTTGGAAATAAATACACAGACATATTAATAGATAAATCCTATCAGAGGAATATCATACTTCAATAAAGTGAGATTTCTAAGACAAAAATTTCACTGCCTGGCCATTATGTCTGAAATCTAGTACAAAAGAGCCGATTGATAATTTTTAAGAGAAAGAAGGGTAGTAAGTTGAATGTGAACGTGATGCTTATTAAGGACACATGGGTAACTTTTCTAAAGTTTATGAGCTTGACTTTGGAAAGATGACTGATCAAACATATGTAAGTATGCTGTACTTTTATAAGCAGCATTATAAAATGAAAACATTAAAACTATGATATATAAATATTACTAAGTTAAAATACTAAGAAATGAAATAATATTTTAGGCAGTCTAATAAATTGGAGCTTTTATGCTCTTTTTTAAGTTTTTTAATGTTTATTTTTGAGAGACAGACTGAGCATGAGCAGGGGTGGAACAGAGGGAAGAGGGAAACACAGAATCTGAAGCAGGCTCCAGGCTCCGAGCTGTCAGCACAGAGCCTGACGCGGGGCACGAATCCACAAACCACAACATCATGACCAGAGCCAAAGTCAGACACCTAACCAACTGAGTCACCTAGGCGCCCCAAGCTTTTATGCTCTTTAGGATGCCACAACATCATGGGTATTTATAAGTGGGGACTTCTTTAGAGATGAATTTTGTCAAGTTTCAGATGAGTGAAGGTGTCTCACCCAGATAAATATGGAGACAAGAGATGAGATTTAGTTACCTTACCGGTTGTCAGTTGTTTCTACAGTTCAATCGGACAAAATTTTCTACTCGTAGACAGAGAAGCTAACTGAAGTATCTTCTCAAGCATCACGTCTTTATTAGCTGTTGGGCTGTTGACTATATCCCTACTGCATGCTATTTCCCAATTTCTAAATCTTAAAATAGCAAGACAAATGTATCTCAGAGAGTTGTAAGGATTAAAGGAGATAACATATATAAAATATTTATCAGAGTTCCTGGCCCAAGTTTAAAATATATGAGAGGTGACAATAATATTAATGTAATTATAATTTGATAACAGGCCTGCTTACCAGTGCTGTGCTCGGTGATTATGGCTTTTATTATTTGTTTAAAAGTCTTAGAGGAGTGTGTTATGTTAACAGACTTACAGAACGGTTTCACTTCTTTAGGCGGATGTATCTTCTCCCCTGATTTTTTTCCTGGTATAGAGATCATTTCATCCAATTTCAGATGTCTGGGGACACTAACAAGCTGTCTACGATGTGTCCTACAGGGACAGGGAAATGGGCAGGAAGGACTGGAGGGAGAAGAGGAGAGAGGAAAACAGACTGAAAGATTCAAGCAGAGATAGCGGGAAGAAAAGGAAGACCACCACAGACAACGCCTGCTCAGCGCTGCTCTCTGACCTGCGACCTGACGAGTCTCTGTTCTGAAGCCTGAGGTCTGGGGACTTTGGCAGTTCAGGGCCCTGCACTGCTGGCCTTGGGACGGGGGCTTTCCAAGGGCGTCAGCCTCCGTGCGCGGGACTCCTGGATGGTTTTCAGGCCTTGATGACATTACTTTAGAGGACACCCTGTCGCCGGGGGACTCAGCCCAGGTGCCCAAATGCTGGCTGCACTGTCACTCGACACCTTCCACGTGCTTCTCAGACACACGGACACCCCCATGAGGTCTGTACCTGAAATGCATGCTTCTGAGTGACTTTTAAGACACGTGCTGAAATTCACATGAAAGGTCCTCAACAGGCTGAGTTCACACGGGCAAGCCGAACGGTTTCTTCCACAATTGTCTTCAAACACGGTTTTTAAGATTTCTCTCCTTACCGGCCTGGGGATAATGAGACAATCCTACAACTTTCTGGCACTTGCAGACATCGCAAGTCTGACTTTGTGACATTAGAAAATCCAGACCATTGCTCTTCTCTTGTGCCGGAACCAGTCACTGCACGGCACCGCCCGCACACGAGCCCGCTCCCACCCAGTCGTGCGGGCCGGACGCCCCGCCGGCCCCGCTGCCCGGGCCCTCACGACGCTAGCGTCTGTCCGCTTGGAGCTTCCTCAAGTTGAGAGCAGACTCAGCTCCTTGCAGCTGCGGGAATGAGCTCCCTGTCGGCTTGCTGACCAGCGGCCGGGGCTCCCTCTCAGCCCCGCATCCTGCCCTGGGTCCCTGCACGTGAGTCCCTCCAAGTGGAAGTGAGAATCAGGGCGCCGACCCCTGCGAATACTCTCCCGCTGCATCCGGTTTCTGGTTATCCCAAACCCTGAAAAGCAAAGAAGTTTCTTCAGTGATGTGATTCGACTGGGCTTCCCAGATATTCCAGGAAACTCCTCTTTTCTCACCTGAATCTACATCATATCTCCTAGTCCAAGGCTTTGGAATTAGGCTAAGACGTGTTCTGCCTCCATTAACCTTGATTAAATTTTCAATTTCTCATCCGGCCCCAAACTTGCCATCGGCCATGCCCCCAGCTCAGGTCACCCCACATCCACGCCTGGGGTGCAGGGTTCTTTCACTCTCTTCCCCTCAGCTATCCCAACCCTGTCTGAAACTTCTGGCTGGTTCAGGTTTCTGGACTTGGGAAGGAGAGATTTTTAGAGTGAGTGTCGGGTAACTGTGTCCACATCCTCGAGACACTTAGCCAGGGAGTAAGCCCTACAGCCAACACTGATCTGCCACGACTCCCTCAGTGTTACCAGAACATGACGATAAAAATGACGCGATGTCAAGTCTAACATCACTGACCGCGTTTGCTTCTTATCAAACAGTAACACAAGTGTGCGTGTTTATGGACAGAGCGTCCTAAAAGCACGCGTGGCGAATCATTTGTGTGGTTCCACATCCAAACGCTACTGGCCGGCAGTATGACATTGGGAAAGTTTATAACCCCCGGTGCCTCTTGGGTGTGTACGTCCCAGAAAAGCCAAATTAGTCTGACCCAAGATAACCATCCAGTTTAATCAACTCAGCCAGAGCCTTGAAAGCTATGGGAGCACAGGGACGTGTAACCAGGCGGCCGTGCCCAGACATACACACTGGGCTTTACGGATAGCACTCGGCTAAAAAGACACAGGTGGGGCTTGGGATCCATCCCACGCTCTGCCCAGCACACCCGTGGAGGGTTCCACTCGGAGCATGCAGGACTCCTTCCTAATTACTCCTGGAGGAGTGACTTTTTTTTTTTAATTTGAGAGAGAGAGAGAGAGAGAGAGAGAGCAGTGGGGAGGGGCAGAGGGAGAGAGAGAATCCCAAGCAGGCTCCTGTTCAGCACAGAGCCCAGCATGGGGCTTGAACCCAGGATTCTGGAATCATGACCTGAACCGAAATCAAGAGTTGGACATTCAATTGACTAAGCCACCCAGGTGCTCAGTGAGTGACTTTTATAAATTATCTATCCACAGGAAACACCTTTTTATCATTTGTGGAAAGGGGTCATATGTGCTTTGTGAGTACATGAAAAAGGGGGGAAACGGTCAGAATCAATTATATTAGTTGTTTGATAGTTGGTAGGTAAAAATAATTTCACTCTATTTCAAAGGACACACTAGGATCTGTAGGTACGAGGTGCTGCCTGGATTAGTAACCCCTCAGGACGTAGAATCTTTCAGAAACTGATCCAGGCCATGACCTCTCTCAGAAACATGCATCCCTGACTCTTTGGTGCCCCGGTTCATTTTCCCGGCTTTAGCTTCATTCAACACCTGACTTTTATTCTGTGCATTTATAGGCTCCCTGTTGACCTGGCTAATGCTCCCAACTCAAAGAGCTGTATTTCCTCCTGTACCATCACCTCCTGCATCACCATCACCTCCTGCATCAACATCCCCTCCTGCACCATCACTTCCTGCATCATCACCTCTGAATCATCACCTCCTGCACCATCATCACCTCCTTCATATCACCTCGTGCATCATCTCTTGTATCGTCATGACCCCCAAATCACCTCCTGCACCATCACCTCCTGCATCATCATCACCTCCTGCGCTGATGAAACCATGAATGACAGTTAACATCTAAAAGAATGGTGTAACATTTCCCATCAACATGATATAGACCTTACAGCTGAAGCCAAGACTTAAAGAGAGTCCTCCAGCTTTTCCAGAACTTATCCATTTTGTATCTGAATGCTGGACACTCTGAGCCTTCTGGAGGTAAGCGGAGTGCCCTGGATAGCAAGCAAATGGGGAACCAAAGATTCTGCATGTAATCACGTACCAGCCAGCACGGACACACTGCCGTAACTTAGCACCCAGTACAGCTGTTTCCGGGCATAAGGACCGAGTATCAGTCATGGTGAGACCACCTGTGCTTCCAGCCAAGTCTTCCCGTCACAGCGCACGCCCGACTCTTGCTTCCACCCCGCTGACCCCCACTTAGGGTCCTGGCCGGCTAAGCCTGGGATCTCGTAAATGGACAAATTCCTAACACTCTCGTTATTAGAAGTAAAGTGTTTTGGCTTAGGGTAGTTTATTTTGAAATTTCTTACTTTACAACTGGAAGAATACTGATGTAACTTCTTATATCCTCAGCACATTAGTTCTTCAAATACACACTTTATCATGTGTATCTTCAATCTCTACATACTCAGGGAGTCTGTATGTTATGCTTTACCAAAAACATCGAGTTGTCCTAGCCTAGCCTACTTCCCTTGATCTTTTTCTTCCTTTAAACACCAAAATTCTTGGACGTAGAGTCTAACTTTAGTTCCCCATATTATTTTTCCTACAAATCCACTACATTATTGACCTACTAAGGTAATAAATAGGTTCCTGCTAAGATAATTACCAATCTGCAAAGTTCCAATTCAGTAAGGGTTACCTTCTTATCTTAACAAGTTACCTCTGCCTTCCTTACAGTGTTCTTTCTGAGTCTCCTCTGCTAATATTTTTTCCTCTGCCTGCTGTCTATAATTTGGTGTTTTTTCCTATTTACTTTCAATCTTTTTCTCTTCATGCTACATTATTTTTCTGGATAGTCCTGCCCATGAAATTCATTCCCTATATTATATTTGGCTCTTAAATGTTTGTTTACAACTCTGATCCATGTTTTTTTAAGTTTCTCTATTGGCGGCGGAGGAAGAAGGAGAGGGAGAGGGAGAAAGGGAGAGGGAGAGGGAGAGAGGGAGAGAGAGACAGGGACAGGGAGAGAGAGAGAAGGAGAGGGAGAGGAGACACACATGGGCACGAGTGGGGCAGAGAGAGGAAGGGAGAGAGAATCCCAAGCTGACTGTGCAGAGCCCGATGTGTGACTTGATCCCACAAACTGTGAGATCCACATAATGTCCCCAGTTTGCAAAACAAGGTGTCTCTTATCAATCCTACTGCTCAACACATGACCTCACTGTTCCTTCTGACCTTTGTATGGTGTGTGTTTTTTTATCACCTTTAGCTTTTCCATTCCAGAGTTTGTCACCTCCAACTGATCACACGTCATTTATGCCACAGCTTGTCACATCCTTCAAATCTCATTCAAACATGGTCCTCTTAAGATCTTCCCACCGTCACCTTATGAGTAAATGTGGCTATCAGTGCTTTGTATCGTTTCCCTACCCCGTTTCTTTCAACACAAAAACTCTCTTACATGCTACTGACTCACCATCTAATCTCTAATGTAGTTCATCCTGGAGCAGGGCTCACCTAAAGAACTGAAAAGGACCTAATGGGGGTATATCTGTGCCCCCCTTCCAGGCAGTACAGAATGCCCCTCAGCCACTCTGTCCACCTCTGCACCTCAGTATATTTTTCCACTTGACATTTAACCTTTAGATTCTGTTACCTTTCTCGCTTTCTTTGAAATGCCAAAATGTATCAGGAAAAATGAAAATCATGTATAATTAAAATTGTTGGGAGATATTTTTGAAAAATACAAGTTATTTTCACAACACAATAATGAAGTAACGGTAGAGTGGGGTTGCTATTTGAGAAAAGGCACATTAAAGGGAAAAGAAAAACTGATATCTCGTATCAGAGGTACAAGTACCACATTCTAAACTGTCATGTAGTAGAAGTAAATAGACCTAGAGTAAACAAAATTCAGCTTACAAGGCTTCTGTGGTTGGAAACTGTGCCGCACCATTTCACAGGAAAATGAGCTGCTAGAAACCCAACATGAAATGCATCACCCTCAATTCTATTTGTATTTGGAATTCTATGATACGCACCGCACCGTCTGTTTCCAAGGAAGGTAGGTGACCTGTCAGATGCATATATTTGCCAAGGAGGCAAGCACACATGCGGTTGATTCAACTTAGTTTATGATCGAAAAATATACACAGAAACAAGAAAGTCCCCACTGGACACCACTTAGCAATGAAAACCAATAGATGTAGTCAAACAGCATAGTTTCTAAACTGCTTCAATGATCATATGTGACATTTCTCTGCAGACGTGATCTGAGCTCCTCTCTGGATGCACTACGCCTGACATTGACAAGATCCCACACGTCAGCTGTGGGCCCTGAAGGTTCAGCTACGGACCCAGGCACAGGGGAACCACTATGTCCAAATGCTTTGGAAGCCTCCACCTGCTGGGTTTAACCTCCTGTATCTCTCCTAAAGTAATGTTATTTTATTCCCCATTAACCTCCGTTCCTGCATCCCTATCATCTGTGATGCCAAAAATGCCTGACATAGAAAAAACCATCTTATTTTGGGAGTTTAGAGGAGGGGGTTCCAGATACAGCCTTGCTTCTGTCAGACTGATCCTCCCAGAGTTGTCCGACCACTCAGGATCCCCAGATGAACAGGAAATAAGAATGCCGTCTGGATACTGAAGCTTGCATTCTGATTGTTTGCCATTAATCAAATTTATTTCGCTTATGGGATTTTTCTTTACTGAAAAACCTAACACAATTTTGGAATGATTTGTCTCTTTTCACCTATGGAATTAACAATTTCTTTTCTTAAATACTTACAGGTCTTAGGTCAGTCTTCTTTACTGTTCAATTAAATTGTGTGTGTGTATATACTTACATATATATATATATATATATATGTAAGTATAACATATATACATATATAGGTATGCATAATATATAAGTCACACAGAATTCATTAAAAATTCAATTTGTCACAGAATTTGTTATTGTATTATTTATTGTATTTTTTAAAATTCAAATCCAAGTGAGTTAATATAAAATTTAGCATTGGTTTCAGGAGTAGAATTTAGTAACTCATCACTTACATATAACCCCAGTTCTCATCCAAATCAGTGTCCTCCTTAATGCCCATCACCCATCTAGCCCATCCCCCACAACTAACACATCTCCTTCAACCCTCAGTTTGTTCTCTATTGGTTAAGAGTCTCTTACAGTTGTCTCCCTCTCTGTTTTCATCTTATTTTTCCTTCCCTTCCCTTATGTTCATCTGTTTTGTTTCTTAAGTTCCACATATCTGTGAAATCCTATGGTATCTGTATTTCTCTGACTGACTGATTTCACTTAGCATAATACTTTCTAGTTCCATCCACATTGTTGCAAATGGCAAGATTTCCTCCTTTGAGATTGCCAAGTAGTATTCCATTTTGTATCTATACACCATTCTTCTTTATCTATTCATCAATCGATGGACATTTGGGCTCTTTCCATAATCTGGCTATTGTTAATAGTGCTTCTATAAATATTGAGGTGCATGTGTCCCTTCAAATCATTTTTGTATCCTTTGGATAAACACTCACTAGTGCAATTGCTGGGTTGTAGGGTAGTTCTCTTTTCAATTTTTTGAGGAACCTCCACACTGTTTCCCAGAGTGGCTGCACCAGTTTGCATTCCCACGAAGAGAAAAAGAGTGTTCCCCTCTCTCCACGTCCTCACCAACATCTATTGTTTCCTGAGTTGTCAATTTTAGCCACTCTGACTGGTGTGAGATGGTACCTCACTGTAGTTTTGATTTGTATTTCCCTGATGATAAGTGATGTTGAGCATCTTCTCAGGTGTCAGTTGGCCATCTGGATGTCTTCTTTGGAAAAGTGTCTATTCATGGCTTCTGCCCAATTCTTCACTGGATTATTTGTTTTTTGGGTGCTGACTTTGATAAGTTCTTTGTAGATTTCAGATACTAACCCTTCATCCAATACATAGCTTGCAAATCTCTTCTCCCATTCCATCGGTTGCCTTTTAGTATTGTTGATTGTTTCCTTTGCAGTGTAGAAGCTTTTTATCTTGATGAGATCCTAATAGTTCATTTTTGCTTTTATCTCGCTTGGCTCTGGAGACACGTCGAGCAAGAAGTTGCTGCAGCCGAGGTCAAAGAGGTTGTTGCCTATTTTCTCCGCTAGGACTTTGATGGCTTCCTGTCTTATGTTTAGGTCCTTCATCCACTTTGAGTTTATTTTTGTGTATGATGTAAGAAAGTGGTCCAGGTTCATTCTTCTGCATGTCGCTGTCCAGTTTTCCCAGCACCATTTGCTGAAGAGACTGTCTTTTTTCCACTGGATATTCTTCCCTGCTTTGTCAAAGATTAGTCGGTCATACATTTGTGGGTCCATTTCTGGGTTCTCTATTCTGCTCCATTGGTCCTAGTGTCTGTTTTTGTACCAGTACCATCCTGTCTTGATGATTCCAGCTTTGTAGTATAACTTGAAGCCAAGGATGGTGATGCCTCCTGCTTTGGTTTTCTTTTTCAACATTACTTTGGCTATTTTGGGTTTTTTAGTGGTTCCATACAAATTTTAATATTGTTTGTTCTAGCTCTGTGAAGAATGCTAGTGTTATGTCGACAGATGTTGCATTAAATGTGTAGATTGCTTTGGGTAGTATAGACATTTTAAAAACATTTGTTCTTCTAATCCATGAGCATGGAATGTTTTTCCATTTCTTTAATTTCTTTCATAATCTTTCTACAGTTTTCAGAGTTGTCAGATTTTTTTTTCATTGAAAATTGCTGTTTTAAAATTTTAGTCTTCTTTCATAATTAATAATAGTTAGGGTTGGTTAGAAAAATTAGACACTACAGGGGCGCCTGGGTGGCTCAGTCGGTTAAGCGGCCGACTTCGGCTCAGGTCATGATTTCGCGGTCCGTGGGCTCGAGCCCCGCATTGGGCTCTGTGCTGACAGGTCAGAGCCTGGAGCCTGTTTCAGATTCTGTGTCTCCCTCTCTCTGACCCTCCCCCGTTCATGCTCTGTCTCTCTCTGTCTCAAAAATAAACGTTAAAAAAAATTAAAAAAAAAAAAAGAAAAATTAGACACTACAGTTAAGCATAAAAAGAAATTAATTAAATCTATTTTTCCTGACCTTCTTTACTGAATGTATCTGAAATAAAACAGAATCATACCAAATATTCATTTCTGAAACCTGCTTTTCTTGTAGAACAACATATGAAGAAAATTATTTAATGCTAGTTTATCTTCATTTAAATTTTTTCAATGTTTATTTATTTTTGAGAGAGAGAGTGTGTGAAAGGGGGAGCGGCAGAGAGAGAGGGAGACACAGAACCGGAAGCAGGCTCCAGGCTCTGAGCTTTCAGCACAGAGCCTGACGTGGGGCTTGAACTCCCAAACCGTGAGATCATGACCTGAGCTGAAGGCGGACGTTTAACCAACTGAGCCACCCAGGCACCCCAGTTTGTCTTCCTTTAAAGGGAAATTAAAAATAAGGACTGTTTGAGGGGTACATGGATGGCTCAGTCATTTGAGTGTCTGCCTCTGATTTAGGTTCAGGTCATGATCCCAGGGTCATGGGATCAAGTTCCTGGTTGGGCTCTGCACTGAGTGTGGAGCCTGCATGCAATTTATTCTCCCCCACCTGGCTCTCTCCCTCAAAAAAAAAAAAAAAAAAAAAAAAAAAAATGAAATAAAATAAATCAATTGTTTGGGAACAAAAAATGTAATTGTGTTAAAACACCTGAATTATGTGAAGTCACATGTAATCCCTTCTACTGAAATGAAGGAGCACCTGGGTGTCTCAGTCAGTTAGGTGTCAACTCTTGATTTCCACGGAGGTCATGATCTCGTAGTTAGGGTTCAAATCCCGAATGGGCTGTGCACTGACAGCACGGAGCCTGCTTGGAATTCTCTCTCCCTCTCTCTTTACGCCCCTTCTGCTCTCTCTCTCAGAATAAACTGATAAAAAAAAAAAAAAGAACTGAACACACCACTTTAATAGACTCCAGTAAGATGTAATACTGGGATTGCTAGGATTTGTGATTCAGGGTCATTTTTATTAGGAACTGTATTTCTAATTACTTCAAGGAGTAAAAGACATTCCTTAGAGGAGCAAGGGCATCTCTGAGGCCCCTGCAGTGCCTGCCCTGCACCTGCTCACCTGGGCACACATATTGAAGCACTCTGCGACCTATGTCAGCCTCTGTCGTGGTCTCAGCAGCCACTACGTGTGAGAGGCAGATGTTTGATTCCGCTAAAAACTCAGTCTGTGCCTAAAGCTTCAGTAGTCAGAGTTCCGGAGGAAAAATAAAACATTATTACTCCTCGGATACCTATTTATTTTAGCAACACACACGCATACACACACAGGCGCACACACAGGCTTTACATCCTGAAACTCAGCAGATATTCTCATGACCCTGTTTGTGTCCTTTCCCGCAGGGTTTCCAACAAGTCTGGCTCGTAATCAAACAACGCTGTGCTCTGAGCAAAATTTGCCGGACAATGTGATCCACGTGGCCAGCGGCTGGTTGGTTCCCAGTCGTCTGAACTCGGTACCTCCAGAGAAAACAGGGATCAGCCAGTAGTTACGCGTACGCGTTCCCCGCACGAAGAAGGCAAGTGTCTGCACAGAATAAAGGGTTACCACCGCACCTCAAAGTATTCAGAAGATTCTTGGCTCTCAGCTTCATTAAAAGCAGGAAGCCATAAATTTGTTCAATAATATTCAGTCTCCCAGCTGTGTAACTTTATAAAGCTCAAGTCCTCGCTTGTCCCCTACATTTATATCCCTCAACGAACATGAGAGCATCTGGAGATGAGCTTTTAATTGGAAGTAAACCCCCTTTTGCAAATCAACGTGCTCATCTGCTCATCTACCCTCTTTGTTGGTTTTAATCACTATTCACTCTACAAACGGATCCTGAGTGGCTGCTATGTGCCAGGCACTGTTCACTGTTCTTGGTCAAAGAGCAGCGGACAAGTGACCTCACAGCTTGGCTTTAACGCTCCCCTCAGCTCCAGTACATCCTAGATTTCCTCCTGACTGTAGGACCCTGGCTTCCCCTTCCTTAGCACATTTACCCCAGAAAACTTACAAACGTAAAATCCTTCTCTGCCCGTTTTTAAAAGCATCTTGCCAGTTTTACAGCACAGGACTCTGTTTTGTCAGGACCTGGGAGCCATCACTTTGAAATGTGGTTATCACAAAATATAGCTCCCTGTCTCCCAGTTTCCGTGGGAGGGTAGGAGCCCCACCTCGGGGAGCACCCATCCGAAAGCTCGGGTGGCCCCATCACATGGGCCAACCCCCCTCTACTGTCCTGCAAGCCCTTTCCACTGGCCATGCCATCCCTGCACAGGTCTCCTCCCTACAAACGTTCTTATTTTTTGTTTCGGCAGAGTTGTGTTCAATCCCCCTCTCAAAAGCAGTGGTCCTCAGTAAAGTTTTCCCTGGCTGATTAATTCTTAGCACAGTTTTCCTTCAACAGAAAACAGAAAAAGTCCCTGTCCTTACACAGTTTGTATTTTAGTGGGCAAGAGACCCAGTAAAAAAAATAAATACAGTGATTTTCTATTTTCATAATAATATCAAGAAATTAATGGTGATAATAGAAGTCTTGGTCCAAACCTAAAATGGACTGCTCACTCAATGTGGTAAATGGAGAAGAGTATAATTTATAAAGGACGAGTCTGACGTTGGGGTAGAGACACCATAGCAGGTAAACGCTGGAGCTCTGCTGCGTATGCTGTGTCCCAGAGAACCAGGACAGGGGTGGTCATCGGTCCAGGAGAGAGGGTGGGAGAGAGCCTGGGAGAGCTGATGACACGGGGGACATCCTGTGTCCCAGAGAACCAGAATAGGGGTGGTCATCGGTCCAGGAGAGAGGGTGGGAGAGAGCCCGGGAGAGCTGATGACACGGGGGACATCCTGTGTCCCAGAGAACCAGGACAGGGGTGGTCATCGGTCCAGGAGAGAGGGTGGGAGAGAGCCTGGGAGAGCTGATGACACGGGGGACATCCTGTGTCCCAGAGAACCAGAATAGGGGTGGTCATCGGTCCAGGAGAGAGGGTGGGAGAGAGCCCGGGAGAGCTGATGACACGGGGGACATCCTGTGTCCCAGAGAACCAGAATAGGGGTGGTCATCGGTCCAGGAGAGAGGGTGGGAGAGAGCCCGGGAGAGCTGATGACACGGGGGACATCCTGTGTCCCAGAGAACCAGGACAGGGGTGGTCCTAAGTCCAGGATTGAGCCCAGGAGAGCTGGTAACACGGGTAACAGAGTGTGTCCCCGAAGGACACAGCCAGGAGCAAACACCCAGATTTTCCTGTCCAGCCTGTCTCCCATGTCCTGACCGGGGTCCCCAGTGGCCAGACTAATGAGAACCAGAATTCTGTGAAGTTGTCTTGAAATACTTCATGCAGTTGGGCCAACAATATTCATTTTGTATAATTCATTTAACTCCAGTTATTTTACTATAATATCTTATTCCCTTTCATGTGTATATTTATTAATTTACTTATTACATCGCACTGAGCCCATGCCACTTGATATGAAAATCTAGGGCAGACAGCGTCTTCATACAGAAGAAGGAATGTTTGTTACTATGAAATTACAAACAGAGTGGTTGGGCACCGTCCGGAACAGTTACCACGTAGACACTAGACAGTGCTTCTGCACACACGGGGCCTGGGAGAGGAGCTCCGTGATGTGGAGAGAGAAATTCCCGAGAGGGGATCTTTTGCGAGGCCTCCTTCCCATGCACCGAAGGGGCACGGGAATGATGCATAAAGAAAAGTTATGCCTCAAACATACAAGAGTGCAGGAAAGGATACTGCTCGGATTACACAGCTAAAGACTTTTAATTCGATTCCAGAGAGGGGGGAGCTGGTAAAATCCTTTGGAAAAAAACCACAAGCTAGAGCATGTGTGTGTGAACAGCACTTGTAAGTTGAGCAGCAGCACCCAGGGTAACCTCGAGAACGGGGGGCTGGGTTAGGGGACTGAGTGGCCATGTGAGAATTCACAGCACTGGGTCATCACGAGCTGTCACTGAATCCGAGTCAGTCTCGCAGTGTCTGTGCTCACATGCCAGCTCGCCTGAGGTTTCCCTACGACTCCCACTACCGCGTCTACCTCATCGACACGTACGTGCGCCGTAACCTCACCTCAGAGCCCTGAGTACCCAACTGCTTATTTTGTCTCCTTTCATCTTGTTTGAGGTTTGTTTATTTATGTACTATGTGGGGGGGGGGGGGGGTTGGGGCAGAGAGACAGGGAGAGAGAATCCCAAGCAGGCTCCACACTGTCAGCACAGAGCCAGACTCGGGGTGCGATCCCACGAACCGTGAGTTCACGACACAGGCCGAAGTCTAGAGTCAGACGCTCCAGGACCGAGCTACCCGGGCACCCCTGTCTCCTTAACTCTTTCGTAGGCATTTCCAACTATGTACGTGCAAACTCTGACTGGTCCTGCCCTCACAGCCACCTCCCCAACCCCTCGTCTTTTGCACCCCTCCCAGACTAGCCTCTGAAAATAATACCCTTTGCTTCAAACGAGCTTTCATTCGTCCATCCAAACAACATGTTTGACACACGAATTCACCCAAAGCCTCTGCTGCAGCATCAAGTCCTTATCCTTCCCATTTGCATCTCTAATTTCCGACCTGCCTAATTAGTATTTTTTTCCCAAAGCACATCATAATCAAATTGTTTGAAACCAGAAAGGAGGAGAAGATCTTAGAAGCAGGCAGAGGGGAGGAAAAAGACATTTTATACAGAAGGACAAAGGATAACAACAGCCCTCTCATCAGAACCATACCAGCTAATAACATAAAAGTTCATCTTCTTCCCCTTTCCCCACCGAGATTCCTCACATGTGTCAGGGGAGTCTGAGAGTCACGCACGTCCACGACATGCCGTGAGCCAGTTTCTCAAGTCTCGGTGAGAAAACACCAGCTACAAGTGGTTCACTCTTCAGGCTGCCCTCTGGGAACTGTGCCCTAAAAGGCCCGGAGCCCCTCCAGGGCTCGGCCCAAAACTAGTGAACTGCGTACACATTATGGACTCAAGTGCTCGGAAAACACTGGTCTGGGCGCCTGGGCGGCTCCGTCGGTTGAGCGTCCGACTCTTGATTTCAGCTCAGGTCACGATGTCACATTTGTGAGTTCGAGCCCTGCATCAGGCTTTGTGCTGACAGTGCGGAGCCTGCTTGGGATTCTCTCCCCATGTCTCTCCCTCACGCAGGCTTCTGCTCTCTGTCTCTCAAAACAAATAAATGAAGTTAAAAAAAAATTAGTAAATAAAAAACATACTGGTCAAAGCAAAATAATACGTAGTAAAATCAAAATTTGAATGTGACCTAAGAAAATATCAGAGCTGAAAGAAGAAATGTGAACTCTACGAATATGCTTTTATTTTAACATTAAACTATTTCATTTTTTAAAGTTTAATGTTTTATTTATTTTTCAGAGGGAGGGGAGAGGGAGGAAGAGAGAGAGAGTGAGAAAGCGGGAGACACAGAATCCGAAGCAGGCTCCAGGCTCTGAGCTGTCAGCACAGAGCCCGACGCGGGGCTCGAACCCACAAACGGTGAGTTCATGACCTGAGCCGAAGTTGGACGCCTATGCCCTAAACTATTTAATTTTTATACAGATTCCTGTTTTTCTCAGCTTATCTCAAACAGATAAAAATGGAGAAAACATATTTCTGTTTATAAATCTCCACTTTGCTATTGTCTTGGGCACAATGAAAGCCTTCGGCTGGAAGAGGACTTCCTGCAGTAAACACCTAAGAGGCAAGTAGCAGGCACAGAACAGGGAAGGGACGCTGCTCGGCAGTTTCCGGGCAGAAGCGTGCTGCACACGGGACTCCCCTTCCGGCCGAGAGGAGAGGACGGGGAGCTGTGACTGTTCAGCCTTGTCCTTGGCCGCCCCAGGCGGGAGGATGGAGCCCAGGTGCGGACCCCTGTCAGGACGGCCAGAGGCAGCGGCAGGGACACACCCACCCTCTCGGGGCAGGAGGCCTGGAAAGCTACAAGGAGCAAGGAGCGTGGGTGTGACGGGTGGCCGCAGTAGGGAACGCTGCCCTCCCCCCCTTCCCCCCCCCATGCTCACTGTCCTCCAGATCCCTGCAGATTGTGCAGGGGAGGCGGAGCAGGGGCAGGGTCTGCAGGGGAGGGGGAGCAGGGGCAGGTTCTACAGGACAGGGGGAACAGAAACAGAGTGTGTGGGGCAGGGGGACCAAGAGCAGGGTCTGCAGGGGGCTGGCGGGGGTGGGGGGGCAGAAGGCAAGAGCACTGCCAGTCTTGGGGGCAGAAGCAGCGGCAAAGGATCAGGGAAAACCATCACTTTATGTCACAGCAGAAGGACACAGGAGTCCAATTTCTACCTCATAGAGTTTTTGGGAAGTGAATGAACTGAGCTCATCTCTGTAAAACATTTACACAGAGTATGTGTTATGTGTGTGTATATATGTGCACACACACACAGGGAACAATGTGCATGGCAAGAGGGGTTTTAGTCATAACAGGGAGTGGTCGGTATGTAGAGGAAACAGATCCCTATGACAGTCATATTTCTATCTATTCTGAGCTACCTTTACATGAAGAAAAACAGCAACATCCTTTACTCTGTAATGTTTTACGTCAGTTAAATGTACCTTTTCTATGGAAATTTGCTGCAGACAAAGTTTTCCTCTCAACATGTCTCATATGTGAATGTAGAATCTGGAAAGAAAATGTTACATGTACCAGAGAAAAGTTAATGTTCTCACAAACACACATAATTTTAGCGTGTGTTGAATGTATTTTAAAGTTGCTTTTAAAATTCAACCAAGCAAACTTGCACAGAGTTTTTAACCTAGTAAATAATGGCCAATAAGAGAAAAAGTAACCAAACACACAAAAGACGATCAGTGTGTGAATCTCCCCATCTCACTGCCTGATACTAATACCGAGTCCAAAACAGGTGTTCGATGCAGTTCTATTTCTTTTCAATACACAGGTGGACTTTGCATAAGCTCTTCCACTACAACTAATCCATTTCAGGAAGACAGAACTTTAGGTAGTGTAAGGTGATTTGTGAATTCCTGTCCTTACAACCATACAGAGACCCTCGCTCATCTGCTTTAATGAGATATTTAAAATACAGCCTTGGGGACTTTATTGACATAACCATTCTGCCATATATTCAAATTTGAGGCTGCGGGTTTTATGGTCAAGTAGGTATTTCAATTGTAAAGCATTGTTTTATTGGTAGAGCAGATGATGATGACCTTTGTTCATCGTCTCACATAAAATACGACTGTAACTGCGCAATAAAATTACACTTTTCACTGTTCCAGTCACCATTTTGTCTCTCCTTTCAATGGTCTCATTCACTGAAGATCAGAACTGGAAGAGGCCTGCTTTCCCTGGCATCAGGAAGCTCCCGGATTCTCCGAACATCTCACACTTACTGCAAAATGTTCACCTTCAAAACGATACAGAATTTGAAAAACCAGGAAAGCTAACCTTTTTCATGACCAAGAATAACAACTAATCAAAACACCATTGCCTTAAATTAAATATTTAGCAGGTCCAGTGTCTTCTATTTGAAAATTGTGGCTAACACATTAAATGTCTTCAAGTTTCTTGCAATCCTAAAATCTAGTTATAGGACTTTAAACATTCTAAAGCATGGCTTTCTAATAGTCTCATTGCCTGCTTCAACATACTAAAAATGTTATATCCATTTGTGATGTATTACTAGTACACATTTATGAAATCTTGCTTTTGAGATAGTTTCTAAGCTAACTACTTTGCAAATAATACCACCTAATTCAAAGATTCTCTACTATTACCACGACTATTATGGAAAGATTCCATAGAAGTGGTCAAGGTGTTCAGACTATTCATCCCACCTCTGGCAAGAGCAGACAATGTTTGACTCTGAGAGTTATGGTCTCTTAATCGCAGTCGGTTTTCCAACTGTTGTCCAAGAAGACAAGGTAAAGTAAGACACACGTAACTATGCCTAAAGAGACGGCATGAGGCATAAACCATCTTGGGGGGTTTCTGAAAGGAGGACACGGAAAGGACTTTGAATTTTAGATCAACTTTAACACTTGACACATTTTTAGAATTCACTCTAAGTAAAATCTGCATCTGTTTTAGGTCATCTAATACCTTCCCCTTGATTCCTGAGGTGAGAAGTTCTCCTCATCCCACGCCCACCCTTTCCCACCTTTTGTGGGCATCTTCGTCCCAAGGCTTACTTCACTTTAACAAGGGTTCTGGGGGCGCCTGGGTGGCTCAGTTGGTTAGGGGTCTGACTTCAGCTCAGGTCATGATCTCATAGTCTGTGAGTTCGAGCCCCATGTCAGGCTCTGTGCCGAAAGCTCAGAGCCTGGAGCCTCTTTCCGATTCTGTGTCTCCCTCTCTCTCTGCCCCTCCCCTGCTCATGCTCTGTTTCTCTCTGTCTCAAAAATAAATAAAAACATTTAAAAAAAAATAACAAGGGGTACTGCAGACAGAAGGACTCCTGAGCACAGGGACCTGTCTCTCCCTTGTCTTCTTACTCCAACACAATAAAATCTCTGTGCGTCACCAGGGCAATTATCTGTCTTCTGCAACACCGAGGGAGGGAGCGGTTGTTTCTGCTTTTAAAACAGGGAGGAGTCTCAGCACGTGATGAAAAAGCCTTGAGAAGTCTCATACATTTTGTATTCCATCTGACTTCACGCTTAAGGATTTCTCCCCTGTAGCATAATTTAAAAGAGTGATGTAGACATGGAAATCAATGTCTGACAAGGAACGCCAGAGATAATTCATTGGAGATTTGGATAAATATCATTTCTAGGCTTTGTGTCTATGGAAAAGGCACCATTTGAAAATAATTTTACCACGTGCATTCCCAATTATTACACTTGATAAGACGTTGAAAATTATACCCTTCAAAGACAATTAACGACTACCTTTTGATAACCACACGAAAGCTGTGGGCCATCCCCTCACCTGCGACAACTGTGAAGGAAGAATCTGCAGAAAATCAGTGTCTGTCAGCGGCAGGCATCTGGGAGCTGTGCTGTGGGCAGAGGGAACAAGGACTTCCCGATTTCACTGTGGGTTCAATTCAACAGGCGTCTGTGCGCATCCGCTCCGTAACAGGAGCCTTTCTGGGTGTGCAGGGGGCCCGGTCAAGACTAACACAGAGCCTCGGCCCCGAAGGCCTTCACCTCCTAACAGCAGAGGTGAAGATCGGCCGCGTTTCCTGCAGCAGCAGCAAGAGCACTTACCGGTGTAAGGGCCACACGAGCCAGGGTCTCCGACGTGGACGACTGGAGAGGAAGGGTCACAGGAGCGAGGGTCTCCGACGTGGACGACTGGAGAGGAGCCAGGGCAGTGGCGGGGGAGCTGGACCCCGAGGGCCGGCAGTTCCAACAGGTGGAGGCCCAGGATGCAAACCTAGGGAAGCAAGGAGCAAACACCGTGGACACGTGAAGCCGCACGTGTGTACCTGGAAGGACGATGCAGAGCACAGCCAGTCTGGGCTCAGATGGGGAAGCGCAGGGGACCTGCCCCGAGCTGGCCAGTGCACACGTGTGACGAGTGCACTTCTCCATGCAACTGCTCATTTTCACCGTGCTCCCTTTCCACACTGCGACTCTGTTTCTACGTGACATTCACCCTGAAAGTCAAATAAAATGTCTACACGTGGGGTTCTTTTCTCACTCAAATTTTTATAAAAGCTAAACAGATCTTTAGAAACAAGTATGCATTCTCACTTTTTTCAATCTTTAATAATATATCAGTGATAAAATTACATTCTTCTTCAGCTCTCATCTGGGCATGTACTGAAGCTTCTTTTTAAAGCATCCTTGGGGCGCCTGGGTGGCGCAGTCGGTTAAGCGTCCGACTTCAGCCAGGTCACGATCTCGCGGTCCGTGAGTTCGAGCCCCGTGTCGGGCTCTGGGCTGATGGCTCAGAGCCTGGAGCCTGTTTCCGATTCTGTGTCTCCCTCTCTCTCTGCCCCTCCCCCGTTCATGCTCTGTCTCTCCCTGTCCCAAAAATAAATAAACATTGAAAAAAAAATTTTTTTAAAAAATAAAGCATCCTTTTGTCTGTTTAAAAAGTAGAGAAGTAACAAGTTATTCATGATTTCCGCTGTAGGCCGTTCGGGCAATACACAAGTGCACCGAGTAGATCATGGCCACGTGTCTTCTCCACCTCACCCTTCCCAAACCTTTAAGTAGGACCCTAGTGACGCTACAGTGTGCTTTCTGCTAGCCATATATCATATACATAATGGAAACGTAATCCTAATACAGCAACTGTTTTGGCCTTTACTTATTTCTAATTAACACTGACTCGGAGACGCTTAAATCACCCTACGTTCTGTTGTCCACAAACTGCAACTATAAAAATGAGATAAATGCTCGTTTATCTTTTTCTATGTGTACAAAAATTTAGTTTGTGAAAACATTTTCATACACATAAGACTCTACTCAAGAGCATCCAACTTTTTGTAATCTAATGCTTAGAATTTTTTTAAATAATAATTTGAGATGTGCCTGGGTGGCTCAGTGGGTTAAGCGACCGACTCTTGGTTTCGGCTCAGGTCATGACCTTACGGTTTGTGGGATCAATCTCCATGTCGGGGCTCTGTGCTGACAGTGTGGAGCCTGCTTGGGAGTCTCTCTAGCTCTCTCTCTGCCCCTCCCCACACATTCTCTCTCCCTCTCTCTCAAAATAAACTTAAAAATAATAATAATTTATATAAAATCATACATGTCATTCATCTTTTCAAAGTGTATCTTTTCCTTTTCTGAAAGTTGTCCTTTTTCTCTCATACTTTTCTGCCTTAGGTTACTGAAATTAAAACCTCTTAATAAAACTCCTATGTTTGGGCACCTGGGTGACTCAGTGGGTTAAACATCTGACTCTTGATTTCAGCTCAGGTCATAGTCTCACAGTTCGTGCTTTCGAGCCCCACGTCGGGCTCTGTGCTGACAGCTCAGAGCCTGGAGCCTGCTTCAGGTTCTGTGTCTCCCTCTCTCTCTGCCCCTCCCTTGCTTGCAATCTCTCTCTCTCTCTCTCTCTCTCAAAAATAAATATTAAAAACATAAAAATAAAATGAAACTCTCATGTATATTTATATAGTCATACACAACCAGATAGATGGATACATATTTATATGTATTAGAGTTTATCCTCATTTTACTTGGATTCCATATTTAAGAATTCCCCTACTCACTGATATATATTTGTAACCTCCATACACCACTATCCATGGTAATTCTATTGTCACTCTTGGACATACACAGAGCGGAGGCTCTGAGCCACCAGACCTACACATCCTCGGCTAAGGTTCAGTACGATGGTGCTCTGGCTTCTTCTCTTAGCTATCACAGGGTAAACTACATCCTTTCTGCAGTCTTGTTAGTCCATACTTTTTTAGATTTTTGTGCTTTTTGTTGCTGACTTCACTCTTCAAAATGGTGCCCAGCATGGTTCTGACATGCTATAAGTCAAAGAAGGTTGTGATGTGTATTAGATCAGCCTCATTAAGACAGGAGTTATTATAGTGAGGTTGCTTGTGAGTTCAATGTCAATGAGTCAACAACGTATAGTAAATATGATGCCTTTAAACAGGAACACACATAAAATGATTTACATGTTGACTGGATGACAAAAATATTTTGTCCGGGGGCTCTCGAGAATCTAACCCTGTATTTATTTCCTGTGAGGTGAACTGTTCCTAATTTGCTGAATCAGTGTTTATAGCAACCATAGAGGCCGTAACTGCCACAAGTAATGAGAATTCACGGTATTTACGTCTATCCATCTATCCATTTACAGTTTCATCTTTTTTCACAATACGGATTGTATTTTAGAAGAGAGATGATGTAAGTTTCTGGTAAAGGGTTTCAATCTTATATAGTCTCCATTTTTCACCTGGAGTTTCCTAAACTATTATAATCATATGGTGTTTCTATTCTAAACTATCACTATAACCATTTAGATCAAAACATTTCCTATAATTGTAGCACTCTTGCATTCTTGTGATAAAGAACGGCTGGAAATACACAACATACCTTTTAAAAATATTTATGATGATATAAATAAGTAAAACTGTATACATATTAATTTTGTACAATGGTTTATTAACTACATATAAATAAGCTCATATAATCAGCACTGAAATAAAAAAAAGGGAATACTGGTAGGTAAACAAAAGCCCCTATACTGCCCCTTCCCATTCAAAATCATCCATGTTCACTAAGAAATTGAGATAATCATGCATGTACCAAAAGTAAGATGCATGCTTAGAAGAACATCTGAGAAGATCCTCAGCTTTCACCTCAGGCTGATCCCGAGACTCGGCAAAAGGTTAGTTAAGTCTCAAAGGAGCAGGACACACAACCTTCAAAGATATTAGACAAACTTTGTTTTTGTTTTTGTTTTGCTGATGGCATTCATCAAAATCTGAAAAAGTACTAAACAAATTTAAGCCAAGGGACAGAGACTTCAGAGACCAAACACAATAAGGAATACAGACTTTGCAAAATACAGTTATAAAGTCACTAAAAAATTGGATTATTACAGCCTTCGATGATCAAAAAAAAATCAATAAACTCTTACAGGGGTGGAGAAGCTAATTTCTGTACCTACCATATTATATTAAAATATCCAAGTTCCCACAAAAATCACAATGCATACAAATAAACAGAAAGTGTGTTCCATTCAAAGAATTGAATAAGCTACCAGAAGTCCCCCAAAGTCCAGATATTGAGCTTACTAGAAAAACACTTTAAGGGGACTATTATAAATATACTCAGAGATAAAGGAAATCATAAGTAAAAAATTAAAAGAAATCAGGAATACAGTATATGAATATAATAACAATAAAATATACACAAAATATAAAAAGGAATTAAATAGAAATTCTGGAGGTGAAATGTTTAAAAACTGAAAATTTAAAAATACTAGAAGTGTTCAACAGGAGATCTGAGCAGGGAGAAGAAAGAATCAATGAGCATGAAACTAGGAAAACTGAAATTGAGTCAGAGGATCAGAAAGAAAAAAGAATGAAGAAAAGTGAAGAGACTAAGATACCTGTGGGACACCAAAAATATAAAAAAAGAAAGAAAAATAATTAACATACACATTTTGGGAGCCCCAAACAGAAATAGAGGGGAAAAATGCAAAACTGGTTCAACATAAGACAATAAAATAACATAATATGTCACATTAATAGAATGAAAGGAAAAAATACATCATCATCCCAACTGGTGCAGAAAAAGCATTTGACAAAATCCAACACCCTCTCATGATTAAAAATTCACTCAGAAAACTAGGTAGAAGGAAACTTCCTTTCGATGATAGAGTATTTTTTAAACACTACAGCAAACACCACACTCGGTGGTGAAAGAATAAAAGCTCCCTCTATAAGAACAGGAACAAGACAAGGATGGCCACTGTCACCAATACTAGTCAACACTGTACAGGGAGTTCCAGGTGGAACAGTAAGATAAGAAAAACGATGAGGGAGAAGAGTTAACATGGAGGGGGAGTAGAGAGACCCGAAGCTTGACTCATCCCTGAAGACAACCTGATAAATATCAACTCACCGTGGACACACAAGAAATTGATTGGAGAACTGACAGAACAAACTGCACAACTAGAAATGGAAAAATGGCCACATCCCAGAAGGTAGGAGCTATGGAGAGCTGATTTCGGGGAGAAAAGAATTGTGGGCGATGCAGAGGGGAGGGAGCGCTGATCACAGAGAGAGAAGCAAGACAGACAGAAAGAGTGAAGCAGTGCACAGGGGTTGCATACAAAATCTCTTCCCCAAAACTAGGGAGAGGGAAAACAAGAGGTGCTGAATACCACAAGGTTTTATAAGCAATGGAGCTCAAAGTCTGAAGTTCTGGAAGTCCTCGTCATCGCCAGGGTCCTGCCTGGCTGACGCAGTGGTGCTCCTGTGTGGAAGGAGGGTGAAAACCCGGGAGCAGGCAGCATGGTCTGAGGATCTCCTGGGTCGCATGGGGAGAAACAGTTCCCTTTCTTGTAATGCATTTGTGAGAGGTGGCACAGCCTTGGCAAAGCCAAGAAACTGTATCCAGTCAGGCGGCTGTCATTTAGAATAGAAGGAGGGATAAAGAGTTTCACAGACAAACAAACAAACAAAAAAGGAGTTCATGATCACTAAACCAGCCCTGCAAAGATATTGAAAGGGACTCCTTGAGTGGGAAAGAAAGACCAAAAGCAACAAAGACTAGAAGGAACAGGGAACATAATGAGAAACAAAGACTTTATAGATAATACAACACTAAATTCATAACTATCAATAATCACTCAGAATGTAAATGGACTAAATGCTCCAATCAAAAGACATAGTGAATCAGAATGGATATACAAAAAAAAAGACCCATCTATATGCTGCCTACAAGAGACTCATTTTAGACCTAAATACATTTAGATCTATCTATCTATCTATCATTCTAGTGGAGATAAAAGGAAAGCCAGAGTAGCCATGCTTATGATATAAGCCATGTTTATATCAGACAAACTATATTTTAAATCAAAGACCGTGGCAAGAAATGGAGAAGGGCACTGCATCATAATTAAGGGGTCTATCCATCAAAAAGACCTAACAATTGCAGATATTTATGCTCCCAACCTGGTGGCTTCTCAAAGATATAAATCAATTAACAACGAACATAAAAAACTCATTGATGATAATACACTAATAGTAGGGAACTTTAATACCGACTTACTACAATGGACAATTCAAAAGAAAATCAACAAGGGAACAATGGCTTTGAATGACACACTGGACCAGATGGACTTAATGGAGATATTTCATTTCATCCTAAAGCATGCTAAAATATATCATCCTGGGGCGCCTGGGTGGCTCAGTCAGTTGAGCGTCCGACTTCAGCTCAGGTCATGATCTCGCGGTCTGTGAGTTTGAGCCCCGTGTCAGGCTCTGTGCTGACAGCTCAGAGCCTGGAGCTGCTTCGGATTCTGTGTCTCCCTCTCTCTCTGCCCCTCCCCCACTCATGCTCTGTCTCTCTCTGTCTCAAAAATAAACATTTAAAAAAATTAAAGAAAAAATAAAATAAAAAAATAAAATAAAATAAAATAAAATAAAAAAATAAAATATTTCATCCTAAAACAGTAAAAAATTCATTCTTTTTGAGTGCAGAAGGAATAGTCTCCAAAGTAGATCACATACTGATTCACAAATCAGCCTTCAACAAGTACAAAAAGACTGAGATCATACCATGCATATTCTCAGACCACAACAATGTAAAACCTAAAGACAAGCACAAGATGAAATCTGGAAAGACTATAAATACATGGAAGTTAAAGAATCTTACTAAAAAATGAATGGGTTAACCAGGAAATTAAAGAAGAAATTAAAAATTACATGGAAGCAAATAAAAGTGAAAATACAACAGTTGGAAACGTTTGGGATGCAACAAAGGTGGTCGTGAGAGGTAAATATATAGCAATACAGACCTACCTCAAGAAGCAAGAAACGTCCCAAATACACAACCTACCCCTACACCTAAAGGAGCTAGCAAAGAAAGAGCAGATAAAGCCTAAATGAGCAAAAGTAGGGAAATAAAAATGATCAGAGAAGAAATAAACAATATAGAAACAAAAACAATAGTAGAAGAGATCAAGAAACTAAGAACTGGCTCTTTGAAAGATTAATAAAATTGATAAACTTTAGCTAGACTTATCAAAGTGAAAAGAGAAAGTACATTAATATATAAAATCATGAATGAAAGAGAAGGGATCATAATAACACCATAGAAATACAAACAATTATAAGAGAATATTATGAAAAATCATATGCCTACAAACCACAATCTGGAAGAAATGCATAAATTGCTAGAAACATAAAAACCACCAAAATTGAAACAGGAAGAAATAGAAAATTTGGACAGACCCATAACCAGCAAAGAAATTGAATCAGTAATCAAACACCTCCCAACCTACAAAAGTCTAGGACCAGATGGCTTCCCAGGGAAATTCTACCAGACATTTAAAGAAGAGTTTCAATAGCTTTTCTTCTCAAACTGTTCCAAAAAAAAAACGGAAATAGGAGGAAAACTTCCAAACTCATTCTATGAAGCCAACATTACCTTGATTCCAAAATGAGACAAAGAGCTAACTAACAAGGAAAATTAAAGACCAATTTCCTTGATGAACATGGATGCCAAAATTCTCAACAAGATACTAGCAAATCAAATCCAACAGTATATTAAAAGAACACGAAGATCAAATGGGATTTCTTCCCGGGCTGCAGGGCTGGTGCAATATTCCCAAACCAATCAATGTGATACACCACATTAATAAAAGAAAGGATATGAACCATACGATCCTCTCAATAGATGCACAAAAAGCATTTGACAAAATACAGCATCCCTACTGATAAAATCTTCAAGAAAGTAGAGATAGATGGAACATAGCTCAACATCATAAAGGCCATATATGAAACAGCCACAGCTAATATTATCCTCGATGGGGAAAATCTGAGAGCTTTCCCTTTACAGTGAGGAACAAGACAGGGATGGCCACTGGTTACCCTTACTATTTAACACAGTACTTGAAGTCTTAGCCTCAGCAAACAGACAACAAAAAGAATAAGAGGAATCCAAATCAGCAAGGAAGAAGTCAAACTTTCACTACTTGTAGACTGAATTTATACTTTATGCAGAAAATCCGGAAGACTCCACCAAAAAATTGCTAGAACTCATACATGAATTCAGCAAAGTCACAGGATATAATATCAACATACAGAAATCTGTTGCATTTCCATACACCAATAACGAAGCAGCAGAACAAGAAAATCAAGAAATTGATCCCATTTGCAAATGCACCAAAAATGATTAGATACCAGAAATAAACCTAAATAGGTTAAAGATCTGTGTTCAAAACTATACAATACTTATGAAAGAAACTGAAGAGGACACAAAGACATGGAAAAACACGCCATGCTCATTGATTGGAAGAACAAACAGAGCAGTCTACACATTCAATGTAATCCCTATCAAAATAACATCTGCATTGTTCACAGGGCTAGAACAAACGATACTAAAATTTGCATGGAACTACAAAAGCCCTGAATACTCAAAGCAACCTTGAAAAAGAAAAAGCTGGAGGCATCACGATTCCAGACGTCAAGGTATATTACAAAACTGTAGTCACCAAGACAGTATGGTAACGGCACAAAAACAGACACTGAGATCAGTGGAGCAGAATAGAGAACCCAGAAATGGATCCACAACTATATGGTCAATTAATCTTGAATAAAGCAGGAAAGAGTATCCAATAGACAAAAGACAGTCTCTTCAGCAAATGCTGTTGGGAAAACTGGACAGCGATATGCAGAAGAATGAAGCCAGACCACTTTTTTACACCATGCACAAAAATAATTTCGAAACGGATGAAAGACCTAAATGTGAGACAGGAAACCATCAAAATCCTAGAGGAAAAAACAGGCAGCAACCTCTCTGACCTTGGCCACAGCAACTTCTTACTTGATATGTCTCTGGAGGCAAGGGAAACAAAAGCAAAAATGAACTATTGGGGCCTCATCAGGATAAAAGCTTCAGCACAGTGAAGGAAACAACCAACAAAACTAAAAGGCTTCCTTCTGGAATAGAAGAAAATATTTTCAAATGACATATCTTATAAAGGGTTTGTATCCAAAATCTATAAAGAACTTATCAAAGTCAACACGCCAAAAAACAAATAATCCAGTGAAGAAATGGGCAGAAGACATGAATAGACACTTCTCCAAAGAAGACATCCAGATGGCCAACAGACACATGAAAGGATGCTCAACATCACTCATCATCAGGGAAATGCAATCAAAACCACAATAAGATACCACCTCCTAACTATCCGAATGGCTAAAATTAACAACTCAGGAAACAAAAGATGTTGGTGGGGATGTGAAGAAAAAGGAACCCTCTTACACTGCTGGTGGGAATGCAAACTGGCGCAGCCAGTCTGGAAAACAGTATGGAGGCTCCTCAAGAAGTTAAAGATAGAACCACCTTACAATCCAGCAATTGCACTACTAGGTATTTACCCAAAAGGCACAAAAATACAGATCCGAAGGGGCACATGCACCCTGACATTTATAGCAGCACTATCATAAATAGCCAAACTATGGAAAGAACCCAAATTTCCACTGACTGACGAACGAATAAAGAAGATGTGGTGTGTGTGTGTGTGTGTGTGTGTGTGTGTGTGTGTTGCCCCTTTCTCCTCATTCTTGCTAACATCTGTTGTTTCCTGTGTTGTTAATTTTAGCAAAATTATACACACACAAACACACGCACTCACACACAATGGACTATTAATCATCCATCAAAAACAATGAAATCTTGCAATTTGCAATGATGTGAATGAAGCTAGAGTACATTATGCTAAGTGAAATAAGTCTGTCAGAGAGTAACAAAAATATCATTATGATCTCACTCATATTTGGAAAATAAGAAACAAAACACATGAACATATAGGAAGGAATAAAAGAGAGAGAAAAGGAAACAAACCATATGAGACTCTTTTTTTATGTTTATTTACTTTTGAGACAGAGCAAAACAAAGCATGAGTGGTGGAGGGGCAGAGAAAGAGGCAGACACAGAATCCAAAGTAGGCTCCAGGCTCTGAGCTGTCAGCACAGAGCCCAACCTGGGGCTTGAACCCACGAACCATGAGATCATGACCTGAGCCGAAGTTAGCCACTTAACCAACTGAGCCACCCAGGTGCCCCTTGAGACTCTTAAAGATACTGAAAAAGCTGAGGGTTGATGGAGGGAAAGTGGGTGGGAGATGGGCTAAATGGGTGATGGGCATTAAGGAGGGCACTTGTTGGGATGAGCACTGGGTGTTATATGTGAGTGATGAATCACTAACTTCTACTCTTGAAACTAGTATTACACTGTATGTTAAGAAGCTAGAGTTTAAATAAAAATTTGAAAATAATAAAAAAAAAAGATGAAAAGTATCCAGTTTGGAAAGGAAGAAGTAATAAGATTTCTATTCAAAAATCACACAATCCTACACATGAAAATCCTACACAATCCACAAAACAACTACTAGATAACATACACATTCAGCAAAATTGTAGGGTAGTTATAGGGGAGACCGACACACAAAAACTAGTTGTATTTCCATACTTAAGCAATGAATAATACAAAAAGGAAACTGGGAAAGAAATTTCATTTATAATGAAACCTAACAGCGGCGCCTGAATGGCTCAGTCGGTGGAGCGTCCAGCTTCGGTTCAGGTCATGATCTCCTGGTTCGTGGGTTCGAGCCCCAAGTCGGGCTCTGTGCTGACAGCTCAGAGCCTGGAGCCTGTTTCAGATTCTGTGTCTCCCTCTCTCTCTGCCCCTTCCCTGCTCACACTCTGTCTCTCTCTCTCTCAAAAATGAATAAATGTTATAATGAAGCCTGACAATAAAATAGGTAGGAATAAATTCATGCAAGGAAGTGAAAGACTTGTACCATCACTGAAAACTACAATCACTGCAGATATAAATCAAAAGCATAAAGAGTTGGAAAGACATCCCGTGTTCAAGGATTGGAGATTAACTAGTGTTTTTATGTCAATACTATTCCCCAAATCTACAGATTCAGTGCAACCTCTATCAAAATTCTAACAGCCTTTTTATCAGAAATGGAAAAAATTACCTTCAAGTTTACATGGAACTGCAGCTGGCCAAGGAGAAGCCAAAACAGTGTTCAAAGAGAACAAAATTGGAGGATTCACACTTCCTAATTTCAAAGCTTTCTATAAAACTGCAGTAATGAAGAGAGTGTTGTACTGCCATAAAGATAAACATACACACCAATGTAACTGAATTTAGAGTCCAGAAATAAGCCCATGCATGTAAGGCCTATTGATTTTTGACAAAGGCAGCAAGTTCATTCAACTTGGAAAGGACACTTTCTTTGATAATACATGGTGCTAGGGAAAATGGACTTCCACATAAAGAAGCATAAAGTTGGGTCTTTACTTCACACCATATATACAAATTCAAAATGGATCAATGTCCTAAATATAAGAGCTCAAGCCACAAAGCTGTCAGAAGAAAACATAGGGGTAAATCTTCATGACCTTGGAGTTAGCAACAAGGTCTTAGACATGACACCAAAACCATGAGAAACAAAGGATAAGTAGGTAAATTCAACTTGATCAAAATTTAAAATTGTATACATCAAAAGACATTAACAATAAAGTGATAAAACAACACACAAAAAGGACAAAATGTTAGCATGTGATATATCTGAGAAGGGTATAATATACAGAATATATAAGGAGCTCCAACAACTGAACAGTAAAACAAAACCAGATATATCGTCTTCATCCATGACTACAATAAAAATACAGAACTTTTCATCCATCGGAAGAAAGTCTGTGTTGCTTTCCAGAAAGTCTGCACCCCCTCACTCCAAGACATCTTTTCTTACCATTGGTTAATATTGCCTGTGCTTGAGGGGCGCCTGGGTGGCGCAGTCGGTTAGGCGTCCGACTTCAGCCAGGTCACGATCTCGCGGTCCGTGAGTTCGAGCCCCGCGTCGGGCTCTGGGCTGATGGCTCAGAGCCTGGAGCCTGTTTCCGATTCTGTGTCTCCCTCTCTCTCTGCCCCTCCCCCGTTCATGCTCTGTCTCTCTCTATCCCAAAAATAAATAAACGTTGAAAAAAAAAATATTGCCTGTGCTTGAATTCACATAACTGACTCATAAGGAACAAATTCTTGTGCATTTGTTTTTCAACATGATAATTTTGCGATTACTATTCTTGCACACGCCAGAAAATGTTCATGCGTTCTCATGGCTAAATAGCATCATATTGCACAAATGTAGCGTGTGTTTTTTAAATCATTCTCCTGTTGAAATTTTGGGGTATTTGTAGTTTGTGCCATTATAAGTAAGGCCACTATGAACACTTTTTATATGTTTTTTTGTGTGTGTGTGACATACCTTTTTATTTACCTTAGGTAAAAATTTAAGAGCAAAGTTGCTAAGTTTGAGGTAAGTGTATATTTAACATTATAATAAAGTGCCAGAAAGCTCTCCAAAGCTTTTCCATCATCTTCCACTACCAACAGCAATGAATGAAAATTCCCATTGGTCCTCATTGTTGCCAAATTTGTTTATTTTCAGTACTTTGGGTATTAAGTGGTATCCAAATATAGTCTAATTTGCATTTCTATCATGACTATTAATGTTGAGCACCTTTTCTATGGTTATTGACTTGTGCAGATACATGCATCTGTTGTGAAGTGCTCACTGAAGTCTTCAGTAAAAACTGTATTGTCACAGTCTGGGCATGCTTTTGCATTTTTCCATTATGGAAAAATACACAAACATAAATTTATCATTTTAACCACTTAACATTATTTCACATTGTATGTTCAATAATACAGATTTATAATTATTTCTATGCATTTGTCTTCTAAATAATTTGGAAAACAAATAGTAGAGTTACAAAAAAAAAGTAATAGTAGCTTTCATATCTTCCCAAGTGGTTTCTTTTATTAGAGATCTTTGTTTCTTCATACAGTTTTAACCATGTCAACCACTGACTTTTAGCCTTCATTTCTGATGGGAAATCATCTCTTAATCTTATTGAGGACCCGTTTTATGTGATTAGCTGCTTCTCCCTTACTGAATTCAAGCATCTTCTAGGTCATTGGACGGTTTAGTTATTAATTATAATATGTCTTGCTACGGATATCTTTGAAGTTATGCTACTTGGAATTCGTTGGGCATCTTAAATCTCTAGATACATATCTTTTGCTAGAATCAGGAACTTTCTGGCCTCCTTCCAATATTCTTTCTTCTCCTTTCTCTCTCTTCTCCTTCTGATACTCCCATAATGCACAGTAGTCTTATTAATGGAATGCCACAGGTTCATTATGCTCTATTCACTTTTCTTCATTCTTTCTTTCTGCACCTCTGACCACATCATTCAACTGCCCTATATTCAAGTTCACTGATTCTGTTTTCTGACTGCTCAAATGTGTTAAAACTCTCCCTTCCCCACAGAGAATTTTTCCTTTCAGTTACTGTACTTTCCAGCTCAAGAATTTCTTTTTGGTGCTTTTAAAAATTTCATCCCTTTCCTGATAGTCACATTTTAATCATACGCAATTTTCCTGATTTCTTATAGTTGTTTACTCTTGTTTACCTTCAGCTCTTGGAGAATATTTAATACATTTATTTTAAATTCATCAAGAAACAGACAAAACAATTATAAGATGAGCAAAAGATTTGAATAGAAAGAAAACATACAAATTGTCATTCGGCATACAAAATAATCCTCAGCATCGTTAGTCATGAAGGAAATCCAAAAAGAAACCACACTGAAATATCACTTCGCAACTACCTGGATAGATAAATAGAAAAAAAGGAGGGTTAAACAACAAGTATTAATGAGGATGTAGGGAAATTGGAATGTTTATACATCACTGGTAGGAGTGTAAAATGGTGCAGCTGCTGTGCGATAAAGTTTGGCATTACCTGGGAGTTGAAAATTTTCAAACGAAGACTTATATGATAATGCTCACTGCAGCAATATTCAGAACAGCCAAAGAAAGAAGTGAGCGGAGTGTCTAACAATAGTTGAAGAAACAAAATGTAGTGTATTCATACAGTAGAGTGCCATTTAGATATAAAAGTAAATAAACTTCTGATATATGCTATCTATGTCAAGATGAACCTTGTTCACTTGCTAAGTGAAAGAAGTTTGCCATAAGCAATCCTATGCTTTTAAATTCCATTGATTTGAAATGTCTAGAATAGGAAAATCTATAGAGATATGAAGTGGACTGTTGGTACCTAGGGATAGGGGTGGAAAAGAGTAAGTCATGTTTAACGGATGCAGAGCTTCTCTTCGGGGTGATGAAAATATTTTGGACATACAGAGTAGCTATACTTGCACAATATTTTGAAAGTAATTAATGCTACTAATACACTTTCAAAACAATGAAAATGTCAAACGTTATTACATTTTAAGGCAGTAAAAAAAATTAAACCTTCATTTTTTTCTTCATTTTTGAAGTATGTTTCCTATGGGTGCAAGATTTTAGGTGGAGCATTATCTTCTGACAGATTTTTGAAGACGCCTTTGCGTTTTCTTTTTAATTTTATTCTTTAAGAAATATGCTATCTCTTAATTGTTGCTCTTTGAAAGTATTGTGTTTACCTCTATTTCCACCCACTGGCTACTTTGAAGATTTTCTCTTTAACATTTCATATTCATAATTGTATTATAAAGATCCCAACTGTGGTTTTCTTTGTTTTTATTTATTTGTATTTATTCTTCTTGGTATTTACATAAGTCCTTCTTTCTCTGTAACTTTCACCAGTTCTTAAAAATCTATGGACACTGTCTTTTCAAATATTGCTTCTCTTCTCTTCTTCTGAGACTTCAAAGTCTGCATGTGTGTGTGTGCATGTGCACGTGTGTGTGTACGTGTGTATGGTATGTATTTTCTTAAAAGTTGCCATTTGTCTGGGAATGCAAGCTGGGGCAGCCACTCTGGAAAACATTTTGGAGGTTCCTCAAAAAACTAAAAGTGGAACTCCCCTATGACCCAGCAATTGCACTACGAGGCATTTATCCATGAGATGCAGGTGTGCTGTTTTGAAGGGACACAAGAACCCCCATGTTTATAGCAGCACTATTGACAAAAGCCAAAGTATGAAAAGAACCCAAATGTCCCTCGATGGATGAATGGATAAAGAATATGTGCTACATAGATACAATGGAGTATTACTCGGCAATCAAAAAGAATAAAATCTTGCCATTTGCAACCATATGGATGGAACTGGAGGGTATTATGCTACATGAAATCAGTCAGTCAGAGAAAGACAAAAATCATATGACTTCACTCGTATGAGGACTTTAAGAGACAAAACAGATGAACATAAGGGAAGGAAAACAAAAGTAACACAAAAACAGGGAGGGGGACAAAACAGAAGAGACTCATAAATATGGAGAACAAACTGAGGGTTACTGGAGGGGTTGTGGGAGGGGGGATGGACTCAATGGGTGAGGGGCTCTAAGGGATCTACTCCTGAAATCAACATTGCACTAGATGCTAACTAACATGGATGTAAATTTTAAAAAATACAAAGTAACATAAAACAAAATAAAAAATAAACAAGCAAAAAAAAAAGCTGCCATTTGTCTGTTTTTATCAGAGAAGGTTTAACTTCGTGCTTGTGGGAAGATACTATTGGGCAAAGCCTCAGTAATTTCATCAAAAAATGAATATGCAGGGTGACCTCCATCTAAGAAGAAGTTAAAATCCCCACTAAACATAAAGTTACAGCTACATTCTGATATTTGGAGGGAGTGGTGCTCCCCTTGCTTCAGATGAGCTAGGAAAGAAGTGAGTTATTCTCACTGGAGGAGTGATTGGCGGTGACCCTTAGGAAGCATTAGACTTGCTATCCCACAATAGGGTTAGGGAGACATGTGCCTGTCAATGACTCAGTGTCTGGTGTCTCTTAGTGCTTCATGCACGGGCTGAAAAGCTTCAACCAGAGCCCTTCAGGGATAAAGATCGGGGTCATCTCTCCATCAGCACAAGCCACCTAGACCTGAAGAGATGCTAACTCAACACAAGGAGACTGCAGAACGGATAGCAGGGAAAGAGATGAGGACCAGCGGTCAGAATCTCGAGACCCTCTGCAGTAGCAAGAGCTCGAGCTCATCTTACACTAAATTTCCTGTTGCGGGTTTTACACTAAATTGTAACTAAAAGCAGTCACGTGGATTCTGGGACTGACTGGAGCAAACTTAATTTGCAAAGTGGAGTCGATCAGCGGAAGGGATCAACTACCATGAAATGTGTTAGTGTTTGCACCAGATCCCTTCACACTCCTTTTCCTGGTTGTGCAGGTCTCGTGACACCTTCTGCTGGCTCCTTTCCTAATCGCCCACACGTTCAAAATGTATCAGGAAGCAA
The DNA here is from genome assembly GCF_028749965.1 of Puma concolor. Classification (NCBI taxonomy): domain Eukaryota; kingdom Metazoa; phylum Chordata; class Mammalia; order Carnivora; family Felidae; genus Puma; species Puma concolor. The sequence goes on along the minus strand of NC_141677.1, from coordinate 1,652,020 downwards.
TCTTGGACAAGTAGAACCACTTGGAATAAATGCCTAGAAAGGCACTGAGAGCTGGGATTTCTGCTCATAGTCAGCCCCTGACTGATGGAAGACTATGAAATCTGGCTTCATTCTTGAAGCCAGAATAAACTCTGGAGTCGGAATACTTCAGAGCTTCTTCAAAACTGAGCCAAGACTGGAACTCCGTGTGAAACAACACCTTTGCTTTTCTTCTTCCTCTTTGTTATCCTGCTTCTCGCGGTCCCTTACCAGCCTCTTCTGGGAATTACCTTCTGAACAGATTGTTCTCAGATGTAACTTCACCTCGGCATCTGCTTGCAGTGACATGATCCAAGACAACCAATTATATGATTTTGTGCTGAAGTATGTGATGAAGTCTAGGAGAATTATATAACTTGGCAAAGAAAAGACAGATGGGTAAATATAACACCACTGTTACAACTTGAAGAATTTTAGAAGAAAGAGTATTTCTAATAACTTATCTATGATCTAAATATATTCTATGAGCAATATGAAATAATGTCACAAATTTTGGTAACTGTTAATGTAAAACATTAAAAAAACCAAAACAGTCATCATACACACCAATGACTGCTTAATAATCTCCCCTTCAGATAACAGAAGGCAAATGTTAGGGGGCATTTTGTAACAGATCTAAACTTCAAGAACTGAACCTCTGTAGCATATGAAGCAGAATGTAGAATCCACACTGTACACACCCATTGAGAATTTCTCCCTTACTTTAAACTTAAGGATTATGTGCAGAATCATTTTGGGTACAGTTGTAGGGTTGGCACATACTCAAGAGAAGTTGTTTCCGTGGTAACCGTAACCCTAACCTTGAAGAAGGTGGCAGGTCAAAGACATAAATTCATATCATAACCCAAATAAAATTCACTGAATTTTCCATGACACACAAAATCAATGTGACCAACATGTCTGATATACTGTTCCTTTATAGGAGACTGAGGCAGTAAATAAAAAGTTAAAGTCAGTCTGAGTTACAACAGTCTCTATTACTTCCCAATCATTTTCAAAATATTGATGCAATAAAAGGGATCTTAACTAGTCCTTAGAGTGTTGTTTCAGAAATAGTATATAAATGTGATCATTTTCCATTTATTTAACAAAAGCTTGTTTGGTGGCTGCAGACTTCAAGTACTTTGTTAGACGATAGACAAAATAATAAGACAGAAACACTGCTCGAGATCATTGCAGAAGACTAACTGTAATCTTTTTAAAGACATAGCAAGAAATAATCTTCTCATAATTCCCAGATAATTGCCTAATACAGTTCCCAAGTAATTTGGGCATTTCCAGAAACAAGGGTGTTCAGAGTGAACACAATCAGTCCCCCACTGACTCACCAGGAGACGCTGCACCAGCGGCTGGTGTGAGCAACACTGAGAAGTGCCAGTCCTGACCGAAAATGAGGAAAGGACAAAGCTCGAGCGGCATCGTCCAAACTGAACTGGTAACGTTTCCTCAAACACCTTTATGCGCTCTAGTTACTTACCATTCACGTGCAACACCTTCATCCATGTCGAGCATACCAGTAAGTCAAACTAAAATACTTTCCACAAGTAATTTCAACTTTCCACAACAATTTCAAAATCAGCCAAACAGACGGGAGACCTAAAATTATTTCAGGTTCGTGCTATGATGCGTTTGGGGGCCTATCATCTAACAACCGAGAATATAAAAGCCTCAACTCACAAATGACCATCATGTTCTGATCGTTACGTTGTTGTGGTGGATAAACTGCTAAAACACGGAAAGCCAAAATTAAGATGATGGAGTTTGGGAGATCCGTAGAACAGTATAGCATTTTTGATGCATTATGTAACTGATAAAATAAAATCTATACTGATTCGCTAATGGTAATTATGATGACATCTCTCCATCCTTAGGGATTTTTTTTAAGCACAAAGTATACAGCATCAATCCCATGTTAAGAAATTTGGGGTCAGACTGCTTAGAATTCTCCTACATGTCAATCAACTAAAGAAGCTGTACTGAATTCTACCTTTTCTTCTACAAGGTGATGGTCTCTGTTTATCAAGTTTTCTTAAAGTTGGGCATAACTACAAAATTATTGACATTAGATGATGATTATATATATCACACTTTTATTTACTTCAGTGTATTCACTAACACTTAGAACAGTGAACCAGCACTGTGACAATGACTAAGGGCATACACAACCAAATCTGGCCCACACGCCTTTGCTTCTGTTAGCACCAGGCATGCCCAGCAAGGGAAATGGACAAGTTACAAGATGGGAAGTTATGGGCCCTGTAAGCAGCAGGCTGACCTCTGCACGCTTGCTCAGGTTGGTGGCAGAGATACGAGGGAGAAAGCAGAAAAACTCAAAGCTTTTTAAGGCCCAGGCTCACAACCAGCACACTGTCATTTATGCCCCTTTTCTTTTTAAATTTTTATTTATTTATTTTGAGAGAGAGAGAGAGAGAGAGAGAGCAGAGGAGGGGCAGAGAGAGAGAGAGAGAGAGAGAGAGAGACAGAAGTTTAAGCAGGCTCTGCACTGTCAGCACAGAGCCCTAAGCAGGGCTCAAACTCATGAACCGTGAGATCGTGACCTGAGCCAAATCAAGGGAGTCAGACGCTTAACCCACTGAGCCACCCAGGCACCCCACTTAGGCCTTTTTTTACTGGTGAAAGCAAATCACAACAGATTCAGCGGGAAGAACCATAAATCCGTGTGGCAAAAGCTGTGGAAATACATCTGTATCGGGGCAATAAATTAGACTCAAAACAGTAACACTGTCTAAATGATCTTCTCTCCTAGCTCTAATTATTCACTCCCCAGGCTGGGAATAATACATCAAAGCAGGCGTCCTCTAGCAGGACTAACACATCAGCTGGGAGTAGCTGCCTCTCAATGTGTCCCATCACGGCAAGATCCAGGATAGGACGCTGTGATGTTTATTACCAGTCAGGGAAACAACCTTCCAAGTTCTTGTCTTCTCTTCAAAGTAAGAATCTTGGAACCCACCACCTAATTCCTTACTATTCCTTTCTGATATTCCTTCTGAAACATAAAACACTATCTCTTAACTTTGTCTCTTTTGAAATAAAAGATCTATTTCCATAAGAGTTATTTTATAGCTATGTGTTAACATATTAGACTGAGCATCAAAATGTATTTGCCGCACCCTCACCCTTCACAGAGGAGGGATCTAACTGGCACGTGCTTGAAACACATCCAAATGAGATGGTGACCTCTCAGTGGCGCAGCTCTCCGATTCTATGACAACGTCAGCAAGGGTGCCTCGTGAGTATGGTCATCGAATGAACACAGCTGCCTGCCGGCTTTTCCTTGATTTCAGCCGGGGGATAAAAATCGTCAATAATAATCATGACTTCATATGGCCTGTTAGTTACGCAACTCAATATTCTTAATCCAAATGCCGGAAATAGAAAATTTACACTTCTCTTACAGCAGGTCAGAAGAATTTGAGACTTCTTCTTACCTGTAGGTAATACCTACCTTCTTACCTGTAGGTAATACCTAATACCTACAGGTGATAGGTATTACCTGATACCTATTATCAGGTAATAATGTATAAAGAAAAAGGGGAGGAGGAGAAAATGAGGAAGAGGAGATAACTACATTCTTGAGAAGTCTGAATTCTTCCCCTACTTTTCAGTATCATTTTCCGTACTTACTGAGCACTTAATACATTCCATTATGCAGTGTAATATGTATCTATAGACATTACCTTAGTTTTCACAAAAACGTAAGATATTCAAAACAGGAATAAAGATGTCAGTTATAAGAGTCAGTGAAGGTTTCATTACTTCTCCATTATTTATCAATAATCATCAGTAATCCTACGTTAATTATCAATAACAGAATTCAACATAGCTAAACTTGTGCTAACCTTCATGAATTTTAGTACCTATATAATGTGAGCCTCACTTAAATTTTTACTCTTATTAACCTTATTACATAGATTACTTAGGTTCTTTTTGTTTTCAAATTTTATTTTAGAAAGAGAGAGAGAGGGAGGGAGAGAGAATCCCAGGCAGGCTCCACACTCAGCACAGAGCCCAATACACCAACACAGGGCTTGATCTCAGGACCCCAGGATCACGACCTGAGCCAAAATCAAGAGTCAGACGTCCAACCCACCCAGTCACCGACGCCCCCTTACTTAAGTTCTTAAACGGATAACTTTCTCTCTTAGCTAACTGGTAAGCCATTCAAACTCCGACATAACCGTCAGAGAAATGGGCTGGGAACGGTGTTACAGAGACTATGGGCAGGTCTCCGGAGAGGCGGTTTAGGCTGGCAGGCTTCCAAATCTCCCTATGGCTCAAAGTTGCTTCAGCCATGGTCACATCCAGGCCTTCTCCTATTCTGGGCTTGGATTTTAATTCCAGTTTATATCTACATACTTCAAACATATTCAGGATTACTATTTTAAGTCATGATTTGTTCAGATTTACTCGCATTTACCACTATCTTCGCTCTGCATGAATTAGCACGTTTTATACTTCTTTCTCCTACATTTACTTCTTCTTTCTAAAGAAAGTATCTCAAAAGCCTTCTGAGTTTCTGGGTGTGGTAGGCCTTTGATACATCTTTATCCCTAATTGTTCATGGAGTCCAATCTGGCTAGATAATTTCAGGTGAAGAAATATTATTCCTAAAAATCTTGAAGATACTTCTCCAGTATGTTTAGATTGGAATGAAACCATGAGAAGTTTGCTCTCAGGCCAGTGTTTGATGGGTGTTTGATGAGATTCGAGTCCACTTAACTTTAATTCTTAGTTTACATAACTGTTATCAGTGAAAGGCATACACTGTTGCCATTCTTTAAGGGAACAGTCACATGAATATATAAAATACACACACACACACACACACACACACACACACACACGTTTTGGGTGGACTCAAAAGAGAATGAGCTTTAGAGATAAGCTGGTAACATTTTAGAATCTCTTCCACGTTAAGATGTACATGCTTCGGCAGAACTCTCAACAGTTGGAAGTTATTTGTTCCCTGTGAAATTCAGTTGACAACTGGTAAGATGACTACCGTGCCGTGTGTATGTGTGGGGTGTGCGTCCCACAGCCTCCTGCTTCCTATTTCCTGCCGTGCTCAGTCTACCTCGTGGAGTTGTATCTCACGATCTACTCCTCCTCCCCACAGACTGGATTCAGCTTTCCTGTGCGACGGAACGGGCAGACATGTCAAGTAGGAGGCCCTGAGTGTCCACGGATCCAAGATAACTTACACACGTCATCAGAAGACGGAGCTGCTCTTTTTCTGTTGTCCTTGGTTTTTCTTGTGAAAAAGCAGATTCGTGTATGCACTAACAAAATGTGGATATAAAATAATGTCATTTTGCATTTTTCCTATGAAATTCATTGATGTATCTGTCAATGCTTGGTGGAGAAGGAGGTAAATAGCAATTTAACACAAAGACCTTGGAGGCTTCGGTAATATTCACCACTTACGCTACAACCAGGGCTGGGGCACAGAAAATTTGATTTCCATGAGGCTTCTTATTTAAAATTATGTTTTGAAAAAAATGACTTAATATTGAATCCTCATTTCTTTAATGACAGCTTGGAAAAATGGTGTATTTCAAATTGATTCCGTGGAATTATCACTACTGCACATAAATGTGGTTCATCTATCAACAGGAAATTATCTATCAGCTGAGGATTGTATCACACAGGAATTTTAAGACAGCCTAGGATGAAACATGATCCTCTAAGTAAATTACTGTAATTTAAGCAGAAATACAGACTAGATTTAACGTGGTTGGTCATACTGGCCTCAGATGCAGTACACAACCATAGTAGCAAAGTGGCTGACCTGCTCTGCCTAGATACAACCAGTTAAAAAAATCAATTGGAAATAATTGAAATAAAAAATTGTAATCTGACATTATACAGAAATATGTATTCAGTTACTTTTCCTAATGAACCTGGTTTTTTAATTTAAAAGTGATGTATTTGCCAATTTTTTTCTTTGGAGGACACCTGAGAACATTACTCGCCAAGTTTGGTATGTGGGGTAAGTACAATTCCACTTCCAGTTTACATGTGACAGAGACTTCCACTCAAATGACTAATTCTTAAACTGGGACCCAAACTCTTTCAGATCTTTCTAGAGCGGCTTAATAGACCAAGAGCTTGCTTGCACACCTGTGAACAAACACCAGCCCCAGCTCCTGGGGGCCTGGAGTTGGCACACGGAGCTGTCCTCTCCTAAGGGGAGGAGAAGAACGGCTCACCGGCCTGAAGGCAAGGCTATACTGGAGTCCCCCTCCCCGCCCTCCCCTCGGTTTTCAACCTCCAGTGACACTTTGTCCTCATGACAGTGTCTTGGGGAAGGAGACCATCTGCCGCGCGGCTACTGGGATGGCGGTAAGGGCGGACCAAGATGAATCCTTACCATCTGTCTGCGTGTTGGCCACGCAGGGTGTGGCTCACAGGGGCAAGGAGCCAGCACCCCTGCTCCTCACATCACCTCTGACCCCCGGACCCGGGGCGCCCTCACCCAAACCCCCACACCCCACACCCCCGGCCCCAGGGTGCACTCACCCGGACCCCGGATCCGGTAGAAGCTCACCCACCACCTCGGACCTGGGGTGCCCTTACCTGCACCCCCGGACCTGGGGCACCCTCACCTGGACCCCCACACCCCCGGCCCCGGGGCGCGCTCAGCCCTCAGAGCCTGTACCTATTTACTATTCAGGAATGAACATCGGACAGACTGAGTACGTCATCTCCCCCCCTCCTGAAGGCACCTGCAAGACGGAAGGTCACCGTCCGTGACCCGGACCCCTCTCGTAAATGGTATTTGTGCACGCCAAAACCAAAACCCAAGAGGCCCAACAAATACACCCACATATGCATGCATATAAACAGCTAAGCCTCTGCTGGGAAGAAAAAGCCATCGGGCACCTTGAAATCACGGAACGTGTCTCAGCACATGCTGGGGAGTCAACTAGTAACCCATCCCACCAGGCGGCAGGCGCCCACAGCTAGAACGCAGTAAACAGTCCGCGTTGGGAACACAACCATAGCATAAACAGAAGTCCAGTTTCCGACACGTACGTGCATCAGGAATGCAGACTTCACAAGGATTCAAACTCTTGTCACAGGAACGCAAAGGCAAAGTAGAACTGAACTGCAGTAGGAAGTAAAAGGCAGTAACTTGCCTCGTGTGCTTGAGACCCTCCGGAATTCCCCAGGGTTTCTTCCTCAAGCATTCCCCAGTATTATATTCAGGGTCAAGGACAGAAATTCAAGGGACTACGTCACTGGGTGGAAACTCTAACTGGATGGTCGTGGGGCTACATGTGCTGGGATCCTTCCAGGTGAATCACTACCGATCAGGTCAGACACACATGTTCCTGATCTATAGTCACAGTGCTGAGGTGCCTTTCAGGAAATCTGGAACAAGCCAGAATGAGCTCACCTGCATTGCCCTGGAGACCTGGTGGTAAACCAGACACTGCTCCCCGGGGACTGGGGGACCGCAGAGACACATGCCTGCGCAGGCACTGACAGCAGCTGCTGCTGTCAGGGAAGAAAAGAGCCTCAACTGCAGAAAATACGTTACTTTACAAGAACACAATGGCAATCAGTCTCTACGGTGTATTAGTGGGAATTTTTACAGAACGGAAATCAATCCACAACTATGTTTTATAATATCACCAATTCTGTTAAAACCACTGATTTGATCTTCCATTTTAAATGCAAAGGATGGGATGAAAACACATACAAGCATCCCTCCTTCCCTTCAGGGTATTCTCCTGCCAAGTTCTTGGCTCTGTTCAAAGAAACACTAGAGGGAAAGATAAACCAGAAGGGAGAAAGCAGAGAAAAACATCAAAAGAAGGAAATGGAGAGAATGAGAAGGAGGGGGCGGTGGGAGGGACAGAGAGAGAGTCGGGGGGTGGGGTGGGGGGAGAGACAGGGAAGGAGAGAGACAGAGAGGGAAACAGAGACAGAGGATGAGAGAGACAGAGGGAGAGAGACAGAGAGAGGGAAAGAGAAAGGACAGACAGGGAGAGACAAAGGGAGACAGAAACAGAGGCAGAGAGACAGGGAAACAGAGACAGAGGGAGACGGGGAGAGAGAGAGAGAGTGAGGGAGAGAAAGACTGAGACTGACATAAACACATTCGAATGGACAAATTATGAAACTCACACCCCATTCTGAAAGAAATTTTAGCCAATCTATATTATTTCAAAGTCAAAAAGAAAAAAAGGACAAGATAAAAATCACATTTCATTAAAGAAATGTACATAGTGGAAATATTTTTATTCTAAAAACGCATGTTCACATTTTCCTTGACAAGGATTATTTTTATTTATTTATTTACTGACGTATTTCTCTATTTTTGAGAGAGAGAGCAAGCACAAGCGGGGGAGAGGTAGAGGGAGACAGGATCCTAAGCAGGCTCCACGTGGTCGGCACAGAGCCCAACGCGGGGCTTGAACTCACGAGCTGTGAGATCGCGACCCGGGCCCAAGTCGGCCGCTCAGCGGACTGAGCCCCCCCGGCGCCTGGACAATGATGATTTTCTTAACCGCATGCAGTACAGCAGCCGCAGTACGTAGCCGTTGCCGACCGCCTCAGCACAGGGGCGTCAACGCCGGATGTGCGCCCGGCTAAGTACCAGGTTGCTTGGGTTAATCTCCCTACTGGAAATAAAGCCGAACTTGAGGACTAGACTTCATGACTGTCCCGAACCGGTGGAAGGTTTGAAAGTCCTGAGAAAGCAAGGACTGTCGAAATCTTCGTGCTGAGGGTGGAAGGTACAAAACAGGCCAAACTCAGGAGCGCTTTACGAGCGGCTCGCGCGCTCGCACAGAGACCTGTGCCCGACAACGTGTGCGCCTGCTACACCGTGTGCACCAGGATATACGAGCTTGGTTTCACGCTCCTGGAAAACTCTTAATGACAACAGAAGCAGCCTGTCAGAAATACCGAGAGTCTGGAAAAATGAGTACCACAGACTTGTAGTAATGATTGAAGAGAATTTTTCATAAAATATTTTTTTGGGAATTGTCTTTCTTCCACTTCCTTGTGTACGTGTTTGTAAATATACCTAGCTATTTTAACGAGTTCCTAACACAGAGCGTGACTGAATCAAAAAACGCCTTTATTTTAAAAACTAATGTTAGGATCAGAAATATAAAAAGAAAAACAAAAACAAAAAAACAAACGTGGGATATGTTTTTTGAGACAAAGCATCTGTCTTTACTGCATATGAGAATCACAGAAATAGAACATTTCCTTTCCAATATTTATTTAAAATAGTAAAATGATATATCCTTTCTAAGAAACTGTAGCACTAAATCCGTGCACTCTCACGTTAATGCAAAGCTGCATTTTCATTCATTAATTGCAAACCTAGTGCTTGAACTCAAGGTGCAAAGGAAAATGGCTCCTACAGAGGGAGAAGCATAGACTGTCCTCAAAAACAGCGGTTCCATCTGAAGATAGACTTTAAATGTATTTATTCCACCTTTTCTTTTTTTTTTCATATGAAATTTATTGTCAAGTTGGTTTCCATACAACACCCAGTGTTCATCCCAACAGGTGCCCTCCTCAGTGCCCATCACCCACTTTGCCCTCCCTCCCACCCCCCACCAACCCTCAGTTTACTCTCAGTTTTTAAGAGTCTCTCATGGTTTGCCTCCTTCCTTCTCTGTAACTTTTTCTCCCCCTTTCCCTCCCCTATTCTACACCTTTTCTTCTTTAAATAGAAGAACCAAAATAGCAGAGATTTATTTATCTTTTTAGGATCTATACAATGGTAGCTTTTAATGTTTTCTCTTATTATAAACAGCATCCTTTCTAGGGTAACATGTCTTATATTCCAGTTCAGAGTCCATTGTCCCTTATGGGGGTATTTCTCATATATGAAGTTCCCAACCCCCAACACAGATGTCACAGATCACACCCATGATATGAGAACACGGGAATGGTTTATGTTGTGCACTGTACCCACCTGATTTTTTGTTTGCAAAAGTACGAGAAATACAAGAAGACTTGATATTTGTTGAGCTCTTAAATTCCAAACACAGGTCATCCTTTTTTATCCTGAAAACACTATTTCTATTACCTATCAGATATCAGGTGTTCAGAAGTCAAAGGGCCTGCTCACGACAGCATGCAGCATAAGAGGACACAGAAGGATTCCAAAATCATGTCTTCAGAACTACAGATACCATTTAATCACGCAGTGCAGAGTAACAGGAATTTTTATCTTGGATAAACATACATTTGACTTTTTTTTTAAGGTTACTTATTCATTTTGAGAGAGAGAGAGCACAAGTGAGGGACAGGCAGAGAGAAGGAGAGACAGAATCCCAAGCAGGCTCCACAACATCGGCACAGAGCCCAAAGCGGGGCTGAACTCACTAACTGTGAGATTATGACCTGAGCCGAGATCAAGAGTCAGACGCTTAACTGATTGCACCATCTAGTTGCTCCAACATACATTTGACTGTTAATCCACAGATTAATTTACACATTCTCAATGCCAATTTTCTCATCTTCAAATGAATATGATGTTTTCAAACAGGTGAACACTTGTTCCTTTAAAAAAAAATAGCAAATCATACGTAAATATAACTTCCCAGACAAATGAGGACAACCAGCACTGAAAGAGTGTAAATACTAAAAGCAAACTTTCATACCCACAACCATATATGTGGTCAATTCAGAAGCAGTAAGGAAGTCACCAGGACATAGCTCTCCAGTATCTCGTAAAATACAAACGGAATAAAATCACATTCTGGGGTTGCTGAGACATGATGTCAAGTTTTTTGGTGATCTCTGCAAGTCTTATATACAAAAACAGCAAAATGTGTAGAGAAGGGAGACCGGCGGAAGGCAGCCTACAGGTGTTCAACGCTGCACTCCCATGTCGTGTGACACAAGATAAGGCAGATGCTGCCTCGCTGGAATGGGACACAACTCACAAACACACCCTCGTGTCCTGACGCTCTTCTAGCATATGGGGACATTTTTCCAATCGTACTAGTGAAGAAAGTTTTAGCGCTTGGATACCAGAAAACGAGCTTTAGTCTATCAAATACATTTGAATAAAATTAATGTATTGAAAAGTGAACTGCACACAAAAAATACTGACATCATAAAATTTTAAATATTTTAACATATTGCTGCTAAGCATACAAAAACACAGATCTATACATAAGATTTATTGAGACTGAAATAAGTTTTGCTCAATAGACTCTTCAAAATTTCTTAAATTTCTCTAAGTTAACATAATGTTGTTTTCCAAACCTTTTTATTTTTTTCTGAACAAGAGGCTTTTGTTCTATGGTGTTTTACTCTACTCAGATCAGATGTTGGATCCGGTGACAATTAAACACCTGCGCTACACAGCTTTGTGCTGATTCTGTGCGAAAATTCCAGATTGGCCACACGTCCTCATTAGAACTAACGAGAACTTCACGGCTGATTCCCTGTGTGCCAGGCTGCATGTTGCTCCCTAGCGTTCAATAGCCCTTAAATTTTCCTCATTTCTTACCTGTTGTGCCACCTGCTAATAATTGAATTACTCCATCTGCTTCTTGCACACACTTGAAAGAAGAAGCGGTTTCTCATGTACAGCATTGAACTTTAGCACATGCTAGAAATACACACAAAACCGTTTTAACATTCTTGTCTGGTGTTATTTTTTGAAGTTATTAATATTAGCTGAAAAATTCTTTATACCTTGAAATTGTCAGGTTTGAAATTTCCTCTGGGAGAAGGAGGTAATGTGGTTGATAGGTGAGACATAATTTGGTGAATAATCTGGAGATATTTCCCAGGTCAGAATATTTACTTTCATTTTTATGAACTATTTGTTTTGTGACTGACTGGGTTATGTCTTTGTCTTTCATAAAAGAAAAGGTTCATGAAGATCAGAATATCATATCCAGATCAGTACTGCACCCCTGTGGCCTGACACAGGGTCAGGTTCAGAGGGTATCTACACTTTTTCAGCTTTGCTAGGTTATCCTACTAAAAAAATATTTTTTATATTAAAAATATATACTGCAGTGGTGCCTGGGTGGCTCAGTCAGTTAAACATCCGACTTAGGCTCAGGTCATGATCTCACAGTTCTCAGGTTTGAGACCTGTGTCAGGCTCTGTGCTGACAGCTCAGAGCCTGGACCCTGCTTCGGATTCTGTCTCTCTCTCTCTCTCTGCCCCTCCCTCATTCATGCCCTCTCTCTCTTTCTCTTTCCCTCTCTTTCTCTCAGAAATAAAAACATTAAATTTTTTTTAAATATACATATACTGTGAATAAATGATGCCCCCAGGCAGTACTTGGTAGGACTGAATACTGCCTGGAAGACCAAAGCTTCCCCTTAAACTACAGACATCTATTCAGAAGCACCAGACAATTCCAGAAAGGATGGTGTTTAAGAGGAGAGAAATTCCAAAGAGGCCAGAAGCCTTTAGAGGAACACTGGGAATCTATCACTGGGCTGGTGTGCTTCCATCCACCCTGGGCACTGTGGAGGCTTAGACTTGGAGTGGGGTTGCCCATCGGTCATGTAATGAGTTGGGGAAACAGATGGACTGGACGCTACAGAGTTAAGGCCAAGCCTCTGAAAAACATGGCCTGAGAGTCTCGTCACAGAGCTCACAGAGGCTGGGCCTGAGGACCAAGTCAGAGGAAAAGCCCGAGAGGGACACTGAAACAGGAATGCCAAACGCTCTTCTGTCTGGTCCCTGACCAATCTCCACCAGGGAGTGGGACCGGCCATCTTACTGCAGCTTAACTTGCAAATCTGTGACGGGAAGGATGTTCCGCACATTTTCAGGTGCTGATTGCTGACTTTTGTATTTTTATATAATTATTTTTCAAAGTGTGTGTTCAAGTTTTGTCTGCTATTAACTTAATGCAACTTTTTGTGTTATAAATGTTGACTTTCAGGGAGACAAGTCTGACAAAATGAAACAAATACATCACAAACATTATAAAAGTCATAAATTATGGGACAGTATTTCTCATGAACACAGATGGAAAATCCTATCCTGTATGAAGTTTAAAAATATTGATTCCACTAAATACAAAAAAGTTAATGGATCATGACCAAATGAATATTATCGTACAAGTGGTTTAACATCAAAAAGTTTATCTTTGTGACGCAACATTAGTAAAAAAAAGAAACATTAATCACTTAGGTCCCAAAAATGGATTTGACAAAGTTCTAAATTGACAAAGCAGGAATAATAATACATTGTTAATATGGTAAAAGTTTATCTATAAACATCTATAGAAAACCTATACTAGACAGTGAAATAATGAAGAAATTCTTCCTCAGAACAGGAACAAAAAAGGATGTCTATCATCATGATTTCAAAGGAAAAAATAAACATTTAAAGAGAATACTACTTACAATAGCATTGAAACTATCACATATTTAGGAATAAACCTAACAAACATGTCCTTTATCTCATACATAAAAATGTGAAAAAAATATTATTTAAAGAAATTGTTGAAAGAATAAACTAAAAAAGGTAGACACTATGATCATGGACAGTGGGGATATTATTCCCCTCCCTCAAATTATATACTTTGAGAAAGCCAAATAAAGTTCTGTAGTGTGTGACTGTATTTGTTTGTGAACATACAACTTTGTTCCTAAAATCCATGTGAATAAACAAAGGGTCTATTAATAGCATAAAAAAGAACTACACATTTCTGTGTAGAACAAGAATAAATCAGACTACCAGGTGTCAAGCCCAAGTTAAATCTGTTAACATTGACCGATATGTGACTGACGAAGGGACAGAGACCGTCCATCAGTGGAAGTACACAGAGGATTCATTCTTGGGCCACATGTAGTTGGTCACTTGAGGAACAAAAAATGAGACACTTCAATGAAATAAAAAGTACGGTCTTAGTAACAAATGGTACTGGGCTAGACATCTATATGAACATATATGTAAATCCTTATCCTCGTTAGGCATCAGGAAAATACAGAAGAAAGCTGCAATAAAACGCACCTCCCCACCCCCACCCCCGACCCCGTGGAAAACAGAATGACCAAAGTAGATAAGTCAGTAAATACCAAGTTTTGACAACAACGTGCTGCAGCTCAGGAGCCCTTTACTGCAAAGAGCCACACTGATGAAGCCACTTTGGAAACCTGCACTAACTACAGGGTGAACGTGTCCCCACGCTCGCTGCAACAGCATCCTTCCTGGGTGCATGGTCCACTCTAATGTTTACACGTGTTTAAAACAGATGTGCGTGCATGTATATTATGAATGTTCACAACATCACTATTCACAAGAGTTCTAGAGGCAAACCCCAAAACGCCTATTAACAGGAGAAAGAATGGTGTATTTGGATTACTCATAAAGTAGATTTATCTATACAGCAAAGGAAACAAATGAGTGGTAACTTCCAGCAGCATATGATGTCACAAGCAAAACGTACACTGAAATACATCAGTCCCCCATCCACGTTTCCGTCACTGGTGGTCAATCATTCACACGAGTTTTATTATAGTATATCGCTATAATTATTTAATTATTGTTCTCTTACTATACCTCTTACAATTTATAAACTAAACCGTATCATAGGGATACCTGAAGAGCAGAAACCATAATCTATGTAGAATTCCACACAGTTTGTGGCCCCAGGCATCTACTGGAGGTCTTGGAACCTATCCCCCATGGATACAGGGAACTACCGTAAATGAGACACAAAGGAGTACATAATGTAAGAGGCTGACCATATCAAGCTTTAAAACAGACAGAAAAGATAAATGCCATTAGATGTCAGGCAAGTATTCACTTGTGTGTGGACAATGACTGGAAGATAACAGGAGTGCGGTGTCTGTGGTTTCCACACAGGATGGCATTATGCAATCACTGTATTGACCTTTATTTTTTTTTTTTTAATTTTTTTTTTCAACGTTTATTTATTTTTGGGACAGAGAGAGACAGAGCATGAATGGAGGAGGGGCAGAGAAAGAGGAAGACACAGAATCGGAAACAGGCTCCAGGCTCTGAGCCATCAGCCCAGAGCCTGACGCGGGGCTCGAACTCACGGACCGCGAGATCGTGACCTGGCTGAAGTCGGACGCTTAACCGACTGCGCCACCCAGGCGCCCCTGTATTGACCTTTAATCTAAAGGTCTAAGAAATTTAATCCAAGAAATTATATGTGTGGATTTAGGTGTATGATTTTATGATATGTTTTCTGTACCCCCCGACTTTTATTCCATTTTTCTTTCTACTTTATCTCGTTCTTGCCTGTCTTCTTTTGTACAATATATTTTTCAGAATTCTATTTTTATTTGCTGTTTAGCCATAACACATTGCATTATTTTTCTGTGTTCAAATGTACAAAACCGAGAGTGAACCCTAATGCACAGTATGGACTCTGGATGATGGTGTGTCAAAGTATATTCATCGTTTGTAACAAATGCACTAATCCAGCCGGCTATGCTGATGGGGAGGGGCGGCTGTGCCTGCGTGGGGTCACGGGGTGTGTGGGAAATCTCCATACCGCCCTCCTAATTTTACTTGGAAGCTAAAACTGTTCTAAAGATGAAGTCTCTACACTGAAAACAAATTTCCCAGACAACCCTTAGCCTGGGATTCCCTAAGTAACAGTGCAGATCACCTGCAGTTATAAAATGTCAGTAAGATATTAACTAATGTGAGTATTTACCAAGTCTGGTATCTTATAAGCCTAACTTGCATAACCACCAACATAGCTAAATGTTATCATTCTCACTTTATATATTTAAACAACTACAACAACAACAAAAAAGACCCCAGGACACTTAAATAATTTCCTCAACTTGACCCACAGAGCTAATAAATTACACAAATTGTATTTAAAATCAGCATTCTTCTGGGGCACCTTCATGGCTCGGTCAGTTAAGCGGTTAAGCGCCTGACTCTTAATTTTAGCTGAGGTCATGATCCCACGGTTTGTGAGATGCAGCCCCACATCTGTCAGTACAGAGCCTGCTTGGGATTCTCTCTTTCTTTCTCAAAATTAATAAATAAGCTTCACAAATTTTTAAATTAAATTAAATCAGCATTCTTCTCTCACAATATGTTTTCTTACGTAGCTAATTAAACTACAGAAAGAATTCTATTTGTAACTCCATTGATGAGATCATGCATAATTGGTTGGCGATAAAAAAGTATACTTTTTAGTCACCCTGTACAGCCGAACTATTTTTTTGAGGAATTCTTCCAAATTCAGTTACTTAAACAAGTTAGACACTTGGTCATATATCATAATGTGTCTTAGGTAATTTAGAGGGTAATCACACAAAACCAATGGTTATTTCTTCTTAGTTAAATATAATCTGATAACCAATAGTGTGAAGACCGTCTGCTTCAAAGTTGAAGATCAATTACAATGCAAAACATTTTCACTTAATGCAAGCGTTCCAGTTAATGAAAAGCACACTCGTGGACCACAGGGTCAACTTATAAAATGACACACTGTTTTGTCTTCAACGTGTTTCATGTTGTGAGGCGCCTGGGTGGCTCAGTGGGTTAAGCGTCTGACTTGAGCTCAGGTCATGATCTCACGGTTCATGGGTTCGAGCCCTGTGTCTGGCTCTGTGCCGACAGATTGGAGCCTGGAACCTGATTTGGATTCTGGGCCCCTCTCTCTCTGCCCCTCCCCCACTCGTGCTCTGTTTCTCTCAAAAATAAATAAACGTTAAAAAATTTTTTTTAACTGCTTCATGTTGCAGTCAATCTGCAACTTGCCTTTTCCATATTCACAGGCCTGCAGAGCCCAAACTTTCTACAGTGAGGATGAGAATAAAATGGAATTTCTGATGTGAGTATTTCACACATTAAGTAGTACATACATTTTAAAGTGTGGCTTACAACTACTTAAGTGAATCATCAATGACCATAAATTAAGCATGAAATGAAAAAATTATATGTACAATTTAAATTAGCGTTTGAATGCTGATATTAAATCATACTTCAATCTCCTTTTCCCAAAAATTAATTAGCCTGCCTTTTTTAAAAGCATCTTTATTAGAGATTTTGATATTATTTAAAATTAAGTTTCTCTGCATCATTTATATTTCAGATCACAGTTTTAATTTCTCTCAGTCACACTGGGAGGTTCTCGTTTTAGACGCAGGTAATGTGCAGCTCTTTCTTTAGAGAATAAAGCTTGAAACATCACTATTTCTTAGTTTCTCCAACATTACCAAATTGATTGTAAAATTCTTTTAAGCTTTTATACGATTTATCAGCTTAAAATGAATCCTTCCGGTACAAAAGGAGCTAGCAAAAGCTCATACAAGATCACGGCCTGAACCTGAGGTGTAGCACTTTAGCTTGTGGTGTCATAAGCCGTTCAACACACTGAAAACCCTCCGGCTTCTGGGTAGACTCGTGTCACCCGTGATGCTGGTCGTACGGAGATCTGGCAAGGAAATGTAACCTCGTCACTGCAGCACCACGTGGGTAATGCCCGGGCACAGAGCCTTCCAGCACACAGTGGAGAGCCCATTCAGCATAACACAGTCATGCCTCCTACCAGCCTGAGAGCCCAACAGCTCACTGTCTGCTGAACACACTGCCTCTCGGACACAGAATAAAACTAAACTAACACTACTGAGCACTGGCTTGGAGAGTAGAAGCCTTTTAAACTAAACCACTTGTTTCTAATCTGGGAAGGATTTGTCGAGGAGTAAAGTAGTTTGGGTTTGTTAAGTTCCCAGGCAGAGGCAGGAGACATATAAAGTGTTGATAAAAGTGCTATTACGTTGACGATTTTTCAAGATCCAGGTTTCGATCAGTTTTCTCAACCACTCAGCTTTCACAAGTGACAGGCCTACAAATTATAAACAAGACACTGGAGGAGCGTGTCAGATGCCTGCATTCAAAGCTGAACATTTGAATTTTAGCTGAAAGGTACTTTCATTATAAACAACTGTGTGTGTGTGTGTGTGTGTGTGTGTGTGTGTGTGTAAAGGAATACAAGCTTTTTTAGAAAGACACAAGTGTGTGTGCACACATTTTTACACACAGATAC
Source organism: Puma concolor (assembly GCF_028749965.1). NCBI lineage: Eukaryota > Metazoa > Chordata > Mammalia > Carnivora > Felidae > Puma > Puma concolor. The sequence continues at coordinate 1,633,959 of NC_141677.1, read as the reverse complement.
TGTCCCCTGACCAAGAGCAACTACTTGCTCAGGTAGGAAATTGGGTAAAATGTAGACCGTATGGCACTGTGTGCTGAGTTTATGGAAGTAAGAAGAGGGAATGTTCTAGAGCTCTACAGCGACACACGTACAGCTTCTAACTGTTGCTGAGAACCTGAAATCCTGGTGGCAGTGTCGCAGCAGGACCTTGGCAGCGCCCGTGCACTCTCCAGGGGGTTTCTGGGACAAAGGAAAGTTGGCTGTTAACAAGGGCTTTGTGGAAACCAAATCTCAGGAGCGGAGGATACTCAGAATTAAATAGGTGCAATGTAGTGAGTTTCATTTTTCTATAACTAGCTTTTTTGTAAAAAATATTCTGAGTATACAGAAAAGAGTTGTTTTCATGGTGGCCAAAGTTTATTGGTTGCTAAATATATGCCCTACACATTTCAGAAATCTTTGATCTTTATAACAGCTCTATAAAGTGGACACGATAGTGATTTCTATTTTAAAGACAAAGACTCTTAGGGAAACATTGGATGAGGGCTTGCCTAATGGTCTAGATTTTCTGTGTGTCAGAACTAGAATTTAGACGCATGATTATTCCAGAGCCAGGACTCTTAAAAACTATGCTACAAAGACCTCCAGAAGGATTAAACGGACATGCTATTCCCTATTCTTCCCACTAAATATAGCAAATAATGCTGGCCATTATGATATATATATTTATAGGTTATCTCTACCTATCATCTATCTATCTATCTATCTATCTATCTATCTATCATCTATCACTCTATCTATGTATCTACCTATCTATATTAAAAGGTTCTCTGGGGGCGCCTGGGTGGCGCAGTCGGTTAAGCGTCCGACTTCAGCCAGGTCACGATCTCGCGGTCCGTGAGTTCGAGCCCCGCGTCGGGCTCTGGGCTGATGGCTCAGAGCCTGGAGCCTGTTTCTGATTCTGTGTCTCCCTCTCTCTCTGCCCCTCCCCCGTTCATGCTCTGTTTCTCTCTGTCCCAAAAATAAATAAACGTTGAAAAAAAAAAAAAAAAAAAGGTTCTCTGGAAGGTGTACCCCAGGGAAGGACACCAAGCTGATTTTCCTGGGTATTCCTTTTAACTCATATATTAGAGATGTAACAGAAGAAGCCAGTTGCCCAGAGATTCCAGTGGGCACTTACAGGAAAAGGCCCATCAAAGGACTAGAGAAAAGAGCAGCCTGGTGATGTGGCAAACGTTTAGAAAACAATTCCTCCAATCCAGATAAATATCACAGAAAAAGACTCCACCTTCACCCACAACCACAAAGGCCAAGTGGGGAATCTCTGCTTCCGTATTCATGAAGATGTAATGAGGTGCCCATCACACAATCTACAGACAGATAGGGGTGGTACACATCCCAGCCGGGGGTAAAAGCCAACTACCCTAAGGGATCTGTTGATGCCCAAGGGCAGCCGGAACCTCCCGCCCCGCCCAGCACTAACCAGGACCCTTCCAAGTCTGTGGAGCCTGAGCAGGGACGACGACCTCTGAGCCCTCCCAAGTAAGGAATTGGCCACAGCAGCGTCGGAGGAAAGCAGCTAAAACACAAGGTCTAAAAAAGATACAGAGAACCTAATGCCCAAAATATGCCATTTTTAACTTAAAAATCACACGTCACAGCAAAAATCAGGAAAATCTCAAAGTGAAAGAAAAAGGACAATCAAGCAATGCCGATGCAGAGACGATAGAGAGGTTAAGATGATCTGAGAAAGACTCTAATGCAGGTATCACGAATCGGCTAAAAAGAGCAGTTACAAAAACACCTGAAACAAAGGAAAACACAGAAAATCCCAGCAAAGAGACAGTCGTGAAAAAGAAGAACCCAATGCAAATACATGAACTGAAATAGGAACTCAGTGAATGGGCTGGAGAGCACGATGCAGAAGACGGGAGAGCAGGAATGAGTCAAACAACAGAGAGAAAATAGTGGGGGAAATGAACAGACAATATAACAAAATACCAACCACCACAGTCCTGGGAGGACACTGCGGAGTGCCTGAGATACACTAGCAGGAATAATGGTTAAAACTTCCCCAATTAGGCAAAAGAATGAACCTACAGATTCAAGTATGAGTAAGCCCCAAACAGCACACCTGAAGAGATTTCCACAACGTCAAGCTGGAATGCAGAAAACTGGACAAAGGAAAAATCCTGAAAGCAGGAAGACAGAAAGGACAACTTGCCTCATATGGGAACCACCGAGTGACAGGACCTTCTCAGAAGCCATGGAGGGTAGGGGGATTTGCACAGTGTTTTTCAAGTGCTCAAGGAAAAAAAGAAGTGTCAACCCAGAGTCCTATATGCAATGAAAATGACCTTTTGTAATTATCAAAACATCATCAAATGGAGGACACCGGATATAATGTGTCATCTTCAAACCCACCTTAAAGGAATGCCTGAAGGAAGTTCTCTAAACACAAAGAAAACAATATATTAAGGAACCTAGGACATCAATAAGAAAAGAAGCACATGGCTAGGAAACCTGAAAAAATACAACGGACTGTGCTTTTCCTCTTAAATTTTCTAAATTATGTTTGACAGTTACATCCTCTGATGTGGTTTTCAATGAATGTAGAGAAATATTTAAGATAATTATATTATAAAATGGATGGTTTACAACAGGATGTGCAAAGAGGTAGTTTCTATATACTTCACTCATTCTTGGGAATGACCTGACCGTTAGACTGTGATGTCTATGTCCCCATCTATATCTATGGGTCTATGTCCCCCCCCCATGTCACCTAGAGTGACTATTTAGAAAGCTATATAGGGGCGCCTGGGCGCTTAGTCAGTTGAGCGTCTGACTTCAGCTCATGTCATGATCTCAAAGCTCGTGGGTTCGAGCCCCACATCGGACTCTGTGCTGACAGCTCAGAGCCTGGAGCCTGCTTCGGATTCTGGGGTCTCCCTCTCTCTCTGCCCCTCCCCTGCTCATGCCCTGTCTCTCTCTCTCTCTCTGTCAAAAATAAAAAATAAACATTAAAAAATTTTTAGAAAGCTATATAAAGAAACACACTAAAAACTACTGTGATAAAACAAAATGGATTTCTAAAAACTAGTTAGGAAACCCACAGAAAGGCAGGAATAAGAAAACAAAAGTAGAAGGGCGCCTGGGTGGCGCAGTCGGTTAAGCGTCCGACTTCAGCCAGGTCACGATCTCGCGGTCCGTGAGTTCGAGCCCCGCGTCAGGCTCTGGGCTGATGGCTCAGAGCCTGGAGCCTGTTTCCGATTCTGTGTCTCCCTCTCTCTCTGCCCCTCCCCCGTTCATGCTCTGTCTCTCTCTATCCCAAAAATAAATAAACGTTGAAAAAAAATTAAAAAAAAAAAAAAGAAAGAAAACAAAAGTAGAAAACAAAACGAACAGGCATAAAACAAACCAAAAAAATGGCAGACTTAGCCCCAATATATGAATAAAAATACCTTAAATGTAATGATTCTTCAAAAAATACAAAATGATAAAAACTCACCCAATATGAAGTAGAGAATTTAATAGCCCTATCGGTGTTAATGGAACTGAATTTACATTTAAAGTTCTCTCTAAAGAAGTCCCCAGGCCCAGGTGATTTCTTTGAAGAATTCTACCAAATGATTAAAGAAGAATTAAAAGCAATTCTAGAAACAGAAGGATAAACTCCCTAGTTAATTTTGTGCAGCTGTGATTATGGATTACCCTAAAACCAAATCAGACAAATATAGTACAAAAACAACAAACAAAACCCCCACAACTATGGACCAATATTCTTCATAGATAAAGACTCAAAAACACATGTAAAACATTAGCATATAAAATTCACAAACACATAAGAAGAATTATACTCAGTGCCCTAGTGGTGTTTATTCCAAGGAGAAAAGGTTGCTTCAATATTCAAAACTAAAAGTAATCTACCACATTAACTGGCTAAAGAAGAAAAGTCACATGATTTATCAAATGATGCCTAACCAGCACTTGACAAAATCCAAAATTCACTCACGATAAAAACTCTAAAACAAGTAAGACTAGAGAGAAACTTCTTCAAATTGATAGCAATTACCCATGGAAAATCTACAAGTAATATTACTGGTGAAAGACTGCTATCACCTTAAATTGGAAATAAGACAAAGTTATCTGTTCTCACTATTTTTATTCAACATAGTGTGGAAATTATAGTTGGTGCAATAGGGCAAGAAAAGGAAATAAAATTTATGCAGATCAGTAAGGAAGAAATAAAACTGTTTCTATTTGCAGATGACATGATTTTCTACGTAGAAAATCCAAATGAATCTACAAACTCCTAGGCCTATTAAGTGGTTCAGCCAAGTTGTAGGATAAAATATATACTAATCCATTACATTTCTATGTAAAAGCAATTAACTCATGGATATAGAAATTAAAAATATAGTAACATGTACAATCACTCTAAAAAAAGAGAAATTAGGTGTAACTCTAATAAAATGTGTGCAATAGTGTATACTGAAAACCACATAACGCTGATGAAAGAAATCAAAAAAGATATAAATAAACGGAGAGACCCAGTGTATTTATGTTATTGGAAGTATCAACATAATAAATATGTCGGTTCTCCCCAAACTGATATGCAGGTTTAATGCAATTCTTATTAAAATCCAACAAAGATTTTTGTAGATACAGACAGGATTGTTTTTGAATTTACATGGAAAGAAAAATGTTCTACACTTGTTAAAACCTTGAAAGAGAATAAAGTGGGAGGAATTAGTCTACCCAAGGTCAACACGTATTCTATAGCCACAGCAATTAAGATTGGGAGGTACTGGCAGAGGGATAGACACATAGATCAATGGCACAAAATATTTATTGGAAATAAATGCACAGAAACATGCTAACTAATTTTTAACAGTAGTGCAAAAACAGTTCAATAGAGAAATAATAGCATTTTCTGCAAACATTCAGGAACAAGCGGAAATCCATGGGTGAAAGAAAAAAGTGAACTAAAATCACACGCTTTACACAAAAAATAACTCAAAATGGATGACAGACTTAAGTATAAATACAAAATCATACAACTTTTAGAAAATGATTACAAAATCTCCAGGATCTAGACACTTCAAGTCTCGGACACTTCAGTTTAACACCAGAACCCATCAAAGAAAATAATGACAAAATTGACTTCACCAAAATTAAGTCTCTCAAAGTTTGAAAAGCAAGCTCCAGATGGTGAGAAAATATGTGCCAACCAGGTATCTGACAAAGAACTTCTATCTACACAATACATGAATGAAGATAAAAAAGTATAGATTTGAAGGGGCACATGCACCCGATGTTTAACAGCAGCGTTATTGACAATAGCCAAAGTATGGAAAGAGCCCAAATGTCCATCAATGGATGAATGGATAACAAAGATGTGGTAGATATATGATGGAGTATTCCTCAGCCACAGAAAAAGAATGAAATCTTGCCGTTTGCAACTACGTGGCTGGAACTAGAGGGTATTATGCTAAGCAAAGTAAGTCGGAGAAAGGAAAATACTGTATGATTCCACTCATATGTGGATTTAAGAAACAAAACAGATGAACATAAAGGAGGAGGAAAAAAAGGAAACAGAGAGAGGGAAACAAACCACAGGAGACTCTTAACTCCAGAGAACAAACTGAGGGTTGCTGAAGGGGAAGTGGGTGGGGGGACAGGCTAGATGGGTGATGGGCATTAAGGAAGGCACTTGGGATGAGCACCGGGTGTTACATGTAGGTGATGAATCACTAAATTCTACTCCTGAAAGCAGTGTGTTAACTAACTAGAATTTAAATAAAAAATTTGAAAAGAAAAAAATACAACACATAAATACTAAAATATTAATAGTAAAAAAAATCCCCAATCAGGTTAGATAATGAGAAAAAAAAAGATGTTTATTGAAGAGTTTATACGGATGGAAAATAAGCATATGAAAGGATGTTCAACAGTATTCATCACCAGGAAAATGCAAAATCAAAACTATAATGACATTACTACATACTTATCAAAATGGCAAAAAATAAAAATAATGACAATACCAAACTCTGGTAGGAGGCAGAGGAAACAGATCTTTCCCATGTTGCTGGTGGGAAGGTAAAATGGTACAGCCATTGTTACCAGTTTGGCAGTTTCTTAAAAAACTAAACTAACTACCATACAACCCAGCAATTGCACTCTTGAATATTTATCACAGAGAAATGAAAACTTAGGTTCGCAGGGGGAAACAAAAAACAAGACAAAGAAAAGAAAAGAAAAGAAAAGAAAAGAAAAGAAAAGAAAAGAAAAGAAAAGAAAAGAAAAGAAAAGAAAAGAAAGAAAGAAAGAAAGAAAGAAAGAAAGAAAGAAAGAAAGAAAAGGAAAGGAAAGGAAAGAAAAAACACTGTACACAAACATTTAGAGCATCTCAATTAGTAACAGTCCAAAACCTGGAACAACTCTGATACTCTTTACCAGTGACGTTTTAAAGCTCATGCCTCCATACTATGAGATATTACACACAGACACACAGACATACATAAAACTTCTGATACACGTAGTCTATAACCTGTAACAATCTCCAGAGAATGATGGAGTGAAGAAAACCCAATCTCAAAAGGTTGCAAACCATAAGATTACATTGGTAGAACAGTCTCCAAATGACAAACTTTTGGAAAGGGAGAGGAGATCAGTCATTGTCCGATGAAGGAAGGGGTGAGACTCAGAGGAAAGTAAGTCTATGGAAGATCAACATGAAAAACGCTTCTCATGACAGAAATGTGCTGTCTTGATTGTGCCATATTAATATAACTGTAATACTGTATATAATTTTGGACGAAGTTACCATGTGGGGAAACCTTGGGGGAAACACCACCTTTCTATATCATTCCTTACAATGGCTTCAGAAGCACAATGGTCTCAAAATAAAAGGTTTAACAACAACAAAAAACTAGTCTAAATAAAAGGAACATACGGAAGTTACTAGGACAGTCCCCTACTTTATATTAGATTCCTTCATTTAACAAATATTTATTGACTCTTATTGATACTGTGGGGATACATCACAGAAAAAAACAAGTATGATATCTGTAGTCAGGAGTAGGAATAGGAGGAAATTAGTAAGTGATTAAAATGTATTAAAAGAAAAAATGATAGCTTCAGAGGTATATGCTCCAAAAGAAAATAACAAGCTGAATCAAAAACAGAAATGTCAGGGGCATCAGTCAGTTAAGCATCCGACTTCAGCTCAGGTCATGATCTCGTGGTTCATGAGTTCCAGCCCAGGCATCGGGCTCTGTGTCTCCCTCTGTCTCTGCCCCCTCCACTGCTCATGCTCTGTCTGTCTCTCTCTCTCTCTCTCTCTCTCTCTCTCTCTCTCAAAAATAAACAATAATAAATAGAATATTTTTAAAAAGAAACATCAGAGAGAACATCTTTCAGCAGGTAGCACCTAAGATCTTCAATGAGGTCTGAGGCTCAGAGATGTGGCAGCATTAGCTGCTGCCACATATTACATTTCCCTTCCAGAGTGACGTGTCCTTCTGGGAAGGGACTGCTCATATAGAAACTACCATTCCTAGCCTAATTTATAGTTTTATGCAGCCACATGATAAATATCTGGCCAAGTGAATATAATCTAGAGTGGCCTGATTCAAATATATGCCCTACATGGTGCTCCTGTGTCCTTTTTTCCTTTAGGTTGGATGGAACAGAGGTGATCTCATGAGCATTCCTGAAAAATGACTGATGATGCATAAACTCTTATCAGCCTGTGTCCCTAAATGGGTGGATAGTTCTTTCAATACCATACATTATAAGATTCACTATTTTTAATGTATGTAACAAAAAGAGCTGTCAATTTCACTGGAAAAATTAAAAAAAAAAAAAAGCATTTACAAGACCTTAACCTGGGGTGGCTGGGGGGGTCTGACTCTTGATTTTGGCTCGAGTCATGATCTCACTGCTCATGAGATCAGTTACAGCCCCGGGTCGGGCTCTGTGCTGACAGTGCAGAGCCTGCCTGGGAGTCTCTCTCCCTCTCTCTTTCCCTCCCCAGCTTGTGTACATGCTTGCTCTCTCACTCTCTCTCTTTCAAATAAATAAACGTTAAAAAAAAAAACCCAAAACTTAAAAGACATGATGTAATTTCAGTCACTAAATATGCTAAAAGTAAAGCACCTTTTGGAATTCGTGACAATTTGTACTTTGTAAGCAGTTTACAAAGCATTTCCATAAACATTAAAATACTCAGTACTAAAACCATCAATTGAATAACAGAAATATTATGTCAAAGAAGTGAAATGATTTGCCAAAAATTTCAAAGCCATTATGTGGCTAAGACTGGCCCAGAGCCAAAGTTCTCTGACTTCAGCACTCTATGATTTGCTTCTTGTAGTAAATACTGTAGGGTAGTTCCTTTATACAGCCCTCGACTTTAGGTGACAATAATGGCTGTCAGATGTAATGGCATCTTAGAAGTTTACGACAATTTCAGTTTCCGATTTCACTGCATCTACATTTCTTGTCAGTCTGCTCTATGTACTATGCGGAATGTAAATATAGCCCCCTTTAAAAGATTCACAGTGATCCATACGTCTTTTTGGTTACAACAGCCCTTTGGTGGCTTCATGTAGAATATATATGGATACCCACAACTTTTCTCTATGGCGATTTGAATCCAAAAAGGAAGGAAGATTCACTCTGTGTACTAAATAATATCATCGAAGGGACGAGTTAAGATATTCTACCAATAAACTATTTGACTTCATTAAACATCGTGACTCTTTCTCCGCTGTGTGGTCCACTTCCCACTACGAACCTGTTGTGGTATTACCCACTGTATTACCCACTCTTCATCCTCAAACACTCACTGAGCTCTCACTACAAGTCAGCACCCACATCCTAACGGTGTTCACAATTCAGGGAGAGGTGTGCAGCGGTGAGGTTAGAAATAGAAATTTAAAATCGAACCTTTATATAAGCTTTACCTTAACGAATTCTAGGGTCATAATTCAATTGTCATCTTTCAAGAGCCCCCCACACCACCCCCTCCTTCTCTCCCTTTCTCTAACACTTCTTAAACTAGAAAAATGAGACGGAAACACAAAGACAGATTTATATTCAAAATACATGTCCTCAAGGAGAGCCAGATCCCTATTTCTCTTCCACGTTACCTGAGCTTAAGCACACCTTTTGTTTCATTTTCCTCTATTTTATGATATATTTTGGAACCCTTGTTTCTTTTCCTTCAGATATTTTAAAATGATTATATACTTTTTAAGTTTTTGAGAACATGGAGAAGTATTCCTTGACTTATTTTTGATTTTTCTTAATGTTTACTTACTTTTGATAGAGAGAGAAACAGAGGGCAAGCAGGGGAGGGACAGAGAGAGGCAGAGACAGAATCTGAAACAGGTTCCAGGCTCTGAGCGGTCAGCAAAGAGCCCAATGCGCGGCTTGAACTCACAAATGGTGAGATCATGACCTGAGCTGAAGTCAGATGCCTAACTGACCGAGCCACCCAGGTGCCCCTAATTTTTTTCTAAAGATGACCTCTGCTTCTTTCAAAAATTCCTCTTGGGATAATGATCTTCCTCTAGTTGCTTCTATTTAATTCTTATTACTGAGACAATCTTCCGGGTAACTTTCAGAGGAAAAAAAAATCAAAATCATATTTTGAAAACATGATTAATTCTAACAGGTCACTTGAGCAACAAGAAGATTCCTGCCTCAGCTGGTGGGAACAATGACCTTGCGATTTAAAACAGTTAATGTATGGGGCGCCTGGGTGGCGCAGTCGGTTAAGCGTCCGACTTCAGCCAGGTCACGATCTCGCGGTCCGTGAGTTCGAGCCCCGCATCGGGCTCTGGGCTGATGGCTCAGAGCCTGGAGCCTGTTTCCGATTCTGTGTCTCCCTCTCTCTCTGCCCCTCCCCCGTTCATGCTCTGTCTCTCTCTGTCCCAAAAATAAATAAACGTTGAAAAAAAAATTAAAAAATAAATAAATAAAACAGGTAATGTAATTTCCCTATTCAAATTGAATTAAAACTGGTAGTTAGTGCTCCTGCAGAAATCTGTGGCAAGCGTGGCAAGCGTCCAAAGGCAGTAAACGCCCTGATCTCCGACTTTCACATTTGCTTTAGCAAGTCATGTGCCACAGCAGCGTATGCAGATGCTGCTGTCATTGCCTTCACCGCTGCCTTAGTCAGTGCGACCCTCAGGAGTCCCTGGCGAGTGCATGCTAGGGACCGGAGACTTTCCACTGTGCTCACCCGTCAGTGCACACGCCCTGGCCATTCTTCCTCAGAACGTGACCCGCGCTCCAGTGACAGTTCAAGCAGACATGTGACGTGCGGACGGCCCATGTGGGGATATGACTACTAGCCGCCCACACTTACGACTTACTCCCTGCAGAGGACCGAGGTATCCACTAGGGGCGCACCAGTGGTTTTGACACCTGGAGCCAGGACTTTTTTTTTTTTTTATTTTTATTTATTTTTTTTCAATATACGAAATTTATTGTCAAACTGGTTTCCATACAACACCCAGTGCTCGTCCCAAAAGGTGCCCTCCTCAATACCCATCACCCACCCTCCCCTCTCTCCCACCCCCCATCAACCCTCAGTTTCTTCTCAGTTTTTAACAGTCTCTTATGCTTTGGCTCTCTTGCACTCTAACCTCTTTTTTTTTTTTTTTCCTTCCCCTCCCCCATGGGTTTCTGTTAAGTTTCTCAGGATCCACATAAGAGTGAAAACATATGGTATCTGTCTTTCTCTGTATGGCTTATTTCACTTAGCATCACACTCTCCAGTTCCATCCACGTTGCTACAAAGGGCCATATTTCATTCTTTCTCATTGCCACGTAGTACTCCATTGTGTATATAAACCATAATTTCTTTATCCATTCATCAGTTGATGGACATTTAGGTGGAGCCAGGACTTTAAAGACCCCTCCTGTTATGGCACAGAATTATTTCAATAACATGTTAATATTTCAGTTTCTTGATTTGTTCTTTAGTTTTAAACAACTAACCACCTGAACAGAATAAATTTCTATTTTAAAGGTATTACTCACATTCTTTAAAATGTCTCACATATGAATTAAAACTTTCTCCTTCACAAATATATCACAACTTGCAGTTTACGTTATATTTCACTACTTTACAGTTTAGACGCAAATTAGGTATCCAAGTAGACACCTAGAATGAATGGATTGAAATGATTGAAATTCTAGGTCATTTCTTCATCGTTATGACGACTGTGCTAACATCACTTGTCTTAAATCCAGGACCGAAGGCCACTGGCCCAGGGCACAAGTTTGTACATCCAGCTCCCGAACAATGACACAGTCACTCTCCTAGGGAACAGCTGAGATTCCTGAGTCCGCACCTTGGGTTCTGTTCGTTAATCCTCAGTTTCTAAGTAGTTTTCATAAACATTACAGTGTTTATTAAAGAATAAGTAATAAAATATTCTAATTGAAATATTCAATCTAATTGAAATATATAATTGAAATGTATAAATGTATATGCATTAATGAAACTCCTCTGTTTCATTCAGAACAGCAAAACATTACCTTCCCAGGAAGAGTATTTCATCATTGACATAGTTTAGATTTATCTGCACATGACAATAAAAAATGCAGACTGAATTTTAGTCCATTTCATTATTACTTTTAAGAGTTATTGAGACAGGGCGCCTGGGTGGCTGTCGGTTAAGTGTTCCACTCTTGATTTTGGCTCAGGTCATGATCTCATAGTCCTTGAGCTCGAGCCCCACATTGAACTCTACACTGACAGCGTGGAGCCTGAATGGGACTCTCTCTCTCTCTCTCTCTCTCTCTCTCTCTCTCTCTCTCTGTCTCTCTCTCAAAAATAAACTAAAAAAAAAAAAAAAGTTATAGAGACAATTTACCCCTCACTACCTGCACAGGATATAAAGTCCTGCCCCCCAGTCCTTGGTAAGGCCACTGTCATGGACTAGATAATTGTGTGTGTGTGTGTGTGTGTGTGTGTGTGTGTGTGTGTGTGTGTGTGTGTGTGTTAGAGGTAAGATTCTTGATTGGAGACTCAGGAAGTGATAAAGCTCTCGGACAGGCATGGCTAGCAATCAAAACAACTGATTATCTATTTTAAATCTCTTAAGTTATATTTCTTTTGGAACAATATACACTTAGGATTAATTGATAAGCATTAAGACCACACCATCAATGCTCGTAACCTGAATAGTTTATGGAAATTGTGGTGTCTGTTCTGTCTTGGATATTTAAAAGCAAAATAGTTATAGACAAATCACCCTAAAATATGGAATGCAAAATTTAGACACTGTGCCACACACACACACACACACACACACAACATTGATGCTCTCAATTTATTTAAGAACTAAATGTACATCCCTGCCTTGTTCCTGACCATAAAGGAAATCTCTCAGTTCTTCCCAATTGAGTACGATGTTAGCTGTGGGTTTTCATTTATGGCCTTTATTATGTTGACGTATGCTCCCTCTAAAACCTACTTTGTTGAGGGTTTTTGTCATAAACGGATGTTGTACTATGCCAAGTGGCTTTTCTGAGTCTACTGAAACGATCATATGGTTTTTATCCTTCCTTTCCTGAGGTGATGTATCACACTGATTTATTTGGAAATATTGAACCAACCTTGCAACCCAGGAATAAATCCCTGGTCATTCAGCTTGGTCATGATGAATGATTTTTTTAATGTACTGTTGGATTCAGCTGGTTAGTAGCCTGTTGAGGATTTTTGCACCCCTGCTCATCAGGAATACTGGCCTGTACTTCTCTTCTTTAGTGGGGTCTCTGTCTGGTTTCACTATCAGGGTAATGATGGCCTCATAAAATTGAGTTTGCAAGCTTTCTTTCCTCTTCTTTTTTTGGAATAGTTTCAGAAGAATAGGTATTAACTCTTTTTTTTTATTTTTTTTTTCAATGTTTACTTATTTTTGAGAGAGAGAGAGAGAGGCAGACTGCAAGCGGGGAAGGGTCAGAGAGAGAAGGAGACACAAAATTCGAAGCAGGCTCCAGGCTCTGAGCTGTCAGCACAGATCCCGACGCGGGGCTCAAACCCACGAACTGTGAGATCATGACCTGAGCCGAGGTCAATTGCTTAAACAACTGAGTCACCCAGGTGCCCCTAACTCTTAAATAACTGACAGAAGATACCTGTGAATATATCTTGGCCCTGGACTTGTTTGCTGAGAGTTTTTTGATTACTGTTTCCATTTATTTGCTGGTTATCAGTCTGTTCAAGTTTTCTATGCTTGCTTGTTTCAGTGGCAATAGTTTATGTTTCCAGGAATTTATCCATTTCTTCCAAGTTTTTCAATTTGTTGGCATAAAGTTTTTCATAATATTCTCTTATACTAAGATCCAACAATTCCACTACTAGGTATTTACCCAGAGAATACAAAAATACTGATTCAAAGGTATACATGTACCCCAATGTTTACAGCAGCATTATATTAATAATATAATTATTATAATATAGTAATAATATTTTATATAATGTGGCATGTATATATGTATATAATGTGGCATATATATATGTGTGTGTGTGTATATATATATATATATACATATGTACACAATGGAATATTTTTGACCATCAGAAAGAATGAAATTTTATCATTTGCAATGACATGGAGGGAGTTAACTATATTATGCTAAGTGAAATAAGTCGGAGAAAGACAGATACCACATGATTTCACTCATATTTGTAATTTAAGAAACAAATGAGCAAAGGGGGAAAAAAGAGAGAGGCAAACCAAGAAGCCGACTGTTAACTACAGAGAACACACTGATGATGGTCACCAGAGGGGAGATGGGTGAGGGGGGCTTGGGGGAAACAGGTGATGGGGATGAAGGAGGGCACTTGTTGTGATAAGCACCAGGTGATGTACGGAAGTGTGGGGTCACTATGTTGTACTCCCGAAACTCATATTACACTGCATATTAACTGGAATTTAAATAAAAACTTGAAAAAATAAAATATATAAAATTTTAATTAAATGAATATTTGAGAACACATCCAGTTACCTTTGACAGGAGTGTGATAATTGATCTTTGAAAAGTTCAATGGAATAAAAATGTGCAACGGATCCCAAGTAGGATGAAGATGAGAAAACGTGTGCGTGTGTGTGTTTTCCTCTTAAACAACTACTTCTGTTCTCTTAAATGTTATAATTCTTTGTAAATTTGTCCTTGTATGCAGTTTGATGTTTGACTACAACAACTTTAGTTTATTTTACAGACACCCATTCAGGTGTTCCAAAACTATTTATTGATATATCCATAATCTTTCTATATTTTACAAAGTTATTTCAAGTGGTCAATGTCACCATAATGCACCAAAGTAATTTAAGCATTTTAGTATATTTCTGGACTTCCCATCCACAGGCTAACACTGGACTGCTTTTGATTACCACAGCTTATATAATGCTTTAATTCCTGGTGGGACCACCCTCGCTTCATTTATCTTCTTCTCCAAGGTACAGCAGTTACTATTTGATGAATAATTTTGAATTGAGTTACTTAAATGAGCTTTATCTGTGGTGTTCTTTTCTTAAATAAATTGTGGTATGAATATTATTTTCTCTAATATAATTATATTAGCTACTTTTTTTTTTCATTTTCTATGCTCTGGATTGGCTTAACATTAAGATGATCTAATATGATGGTTATAAGAATAACTGTGTAAATTACTACAAGACTAGTGTTTTACATACAAATAGAATTTAGATGACAGTTTAGATTTCTATGATGCTACTCTACTAATTAATCTTTTCTTAATTTCCCTTTCTTTTGGAGTCCTTTTGATAAATTCTTACTTTGTGGAAAATAATGAATTTTATCCACTTCTACTAAATTATTTTTAGCATAGAAGAAAAATACATTTTTGTTGATACTTTCACTTTTTTGTCTAATTTTTATAGTTACATCCCTCATTATTTCTTCTTTTGTAAAATTATAATCTTTCTCTGCTTATACTCAGTTAGCTAAAATCTGATTATTTTACTGTTATTTTTAAATTATTTTCTGCATTTATCCTCCTCAACCCCTTCCTTCTTACCTTAGATTATAAAATTTCATTGTAAAATTTAAATTTCATTTTATAGTCTTCTAACTTGTTACCTTTTGTGCTTTTTGGGTATTTCTGATCCGTTAATTTTTAAATAACGTTAAATATGTCAATTCCTTTATAAGCATTACTTCAAATATTTTCACAGTTTATTCTAACTACACTATTGACAGAAATAGTCTTACAAATTTGATTTAGTCTCTGATCCAAGAATTAAGAGAAACTGCTTTTGATTGTTGTTGATTTTCATGTGGGTTGGGGGATGTTTTCTTATATCAATTTGTTTTTAATTTCTTGTCGTAATATTCTTAATCAGAAACTGCCTTTGCAGCATGTTTACTCTTTGGAAATTATGGGTATTTTATTCGTGGGCTATAAACAGTTTGTTGTTACAATGGGATTCTGATCACTCAGTTGGAGATGGTTCCTCACGATCAGTGACATTACTTTGCTGCCACACTGATCTTGTTTGTATCCCAAGGTGTGGATGAACGCATTCACTGTTCTAATAGATCTGTCAGTGAATTTCGTAGATTTTTCACATAAAATAAGAGGCCAACTGTAATTATAGCTCTTTTTATTCCCACTCTGAGTGACTTTACTTCTTTTTCTTCATTAATTACTCTAAAACCCCCAGTAAGATGCTGAATGGAAATGGGGAGAGCAGATACCTGGTTTTATTCAAGATCTTGGGAGGAGGGCAGCAGCGAGACATTTAGTCTTTAATCACCAACTATGATATTAACTGTGGGCTTTCAATAGGAAGTATTTACTTCACTGAGGAATATCCCATCTATTCCTAGTGTGTTGAGTGTTTATGGAATGGTGAGTGAAAGTGTGTTGAATTTTGTCACGTGTTTTTTCACTCTATTTAGATGGCAATATGCCGTCTTTATTCTATTAATAGTGTGTATCAGACTCTATGTAGATGACGATATGCCATCTTTATTCTGTTAAAAATGTGTTTCAGTTAAGTTCCACCAGAGCTGCAGAACAAGTAAGAGATACATATTACTAAGTCCACTGGCAGAACTTAGTTTACACAATTGGGGAGACGAGGTAGGCCAGGCCTCCATCCATAGGGTGAGGGAGCTGAGGACACTCTAGAGCTGTAGGGCAGAAGGAGGCCTGTCTTGAATACATACAATTAGACAGCTGGGAAGGCCATACCAGAACTCTATGGCATGGGGAAGAAAGTCCTCAGTCCTTAGGGGGACGCAGTTGGGAAGACATAAGACACACTGGAGTTCTAAGACATGGGGAGGCCGGTCTTCCACCCATAGGGGGGACAGCAGGGAAGGACATGCTAGAGTTCTAGGACATGGGGAGGCCAGTCTTCCACCCACAGCGGGGGACAGCAGGGAAGGACACACGAGTTCTCGGGCACAGTTGAAGCTGCTGCCCATCAGCAGAGTTTCTTTCTAAGCCTTTCAACTGATTAACTCAACCTTCCCAGATTATGTAACATAATCTTCTTTCTAAATGTCAATTTATTATGGACTTTAATCTCATCTACAAAATACCATCACAACATATAATTAGTGTTTTACTCAATAACCAGTTACTGTAGCCCTAGTCGAGCTGATACATCACAAGACCATCAGGTGTTGTGTTCCATTGTTGGATGGAGTTTCACATGTTAAACCATGTTGCAAAACCTGGTTAAATCCCACTTGTGCAAGGCAAGAGTTATTATTTTAATTTCACAGATAAGGAAACAGGCCCAGAGAAATAATACCACTTTCTGAAAGTCATAAAACTCAGAAGTGATGGCTTTCAAATTGGAACCCAGATCCTATGACTGCAATGCAGTCACTCTAAGTTCCAATTAAAATAGAGGTTCTAAAGTTTTGAGTAATATTTTAAAGCCAGGAGAAACTAGGAAGATGCAATGGATGTAGTGGTTCCCTGACTGTTACATTTCAGAAACTGCTGGAAAAAATAAAAATGAAGCATAAAGAATGGTATGACTTTTTGTCAAATAACTTCAAGCCAACATAAACACTGTAACAAAATAAATACCATCAAAATCACCATGTTTTCACCAAGCAGATATTAATTTCAGGAAGTTGGAAGGGCACAATCTTAAGTGACAGAGCCACCCATGGATCCCAGAAGGGCACAATCTTAAAGCAATACACACTCTGTCCTCAAACAGACAGATGGACAGGGCCTTGTAACTGATGAGTGCACACAGGCTACATTGCAATTACAATCATTTTCCTTGTGTGGCTATGGGTCTATGAAAATGTCTTCAGGGCACCTAGGTGGCTCGCTCTCTCTCTCTCTCTCTCTCTCTCTCTCTGCCCCTCCCCAGCTTATGCACTGTCTCTCTCTCTCAAGAAAAACATTAAAAAAATATTAAAAAAAAAAAGAAAAGAAAACGTCTTAGTTACATGGGAAGTGCGGTTTTATTAATAATGCTAAGGTGGGGAGGGGGGTAAGGGGAGGGAGAGAGAGGGAGAAAGAAAGGGGCGGTGAGATGGGATGTGTGTGTAGAGGGAAGAGGCAGCAATTCCCCAAAAACCGCAAGACTGTGTTCACCTGGAACATGTAAAATGCTGACAGTTGGCTCGATCTCCAATGTAGCTAAAATGTCTTAAAGTTAATCCTGGAAAAGGGCTGCTCTTTAAACAGGACTGAACTTCAAATTTCCATCTGCTTTTATATCTGCATATATATAAGCAGAAGGCTTTCTGCAGCTTTTTTCCCAGAATCCCGCTAGTAGAGATGACATTCTCAAATGTCAATGGCAAGACAGTGTCAGAATAATGAAAGTCTAAACCAAAGAAAGTTAACAATCAACTATCTAATGAGATATCTGGATTAATATAGACTTTTATGTCTCTATATTGTGAAAGCAATGCTAGTTTTCTTCAACACTTGTTTTGATATTGAAAAACTTCCTCACCAAGTCTCTGAATTGGTTATACACCCTGGGGAAATACTAGAAGGTGGAAACAGAGGAGAGGGAGGCAGACAGTACATTTAATATTTAAATACTGAGCAACTGCATGGCACTGTCTGCTCAATTAGCACAGTCAACTGGTGATAAACCCGGGTCGGGGCTGATGCCCTCCCTGTGCACCACACTCAGAAACCAGCATCGGGTCCCTCAGTGCTGGCACAAGACGGATACAGCCATTAGTTCCATGAAAGCACCAGGAAGGCAGGTCGGGGTGAAAAACTACATCATGGTGAGGAGTTTAAGGTCATGCTTCAGCAATTTAGTTTCCGAGAAAATGTAGGCACTTTGTTAGCAAAGCACAAGTTTTTATATTTAGAATCATCATGAGTAAATATTAAAGGTTGTTATTAAAATGCTAATAATTGATTGTGCTTTAAAATAAAAACCAGACTATACTACATAGAATTTGGGTAATTTAGTATAATATCACTAGACAGTGACTTTGCTCAATAATACATTGCACAATTTTGAAAAGGAAAAAAATAGTACTATCTATTTTTAGATCCTAAAATCTATTACATTAATTATCATTTAAGATTTAAAAATATTTAACTAAAGGTTAAGAGCATGTTTTTAGATCCTTATAAAATGTCAATAGAATAAACAGGGTGATCTGTGACATATTCTAAAAATTCACGAATACAAACATCTTGGGTCAAGTTAAAAAGCACAGGTTTTAGACTCCCAACCATCTGAGTTTGAATCTAGCCAAGCACTGCACTCTCTGAGCCTCAGTAGCCCCCAAACAATGGAGGGCTCTGTCTGTGGTCTCCAAGAATCCTCCTTTGAAAAGCCACCTAGAGGGAAATCATACATTTCTAATGGGAATGGAGCTGCATAATCATACCTCATCTTTTAGTAATCTAATTAAAATAAGAACATGTCAGGTTTTATGTAAAAACTTTAGCCAAGTTTTTTCAAGTTAATTTGTCAATACCGATTGGATAATTATTATATAGTCGGTCCCCTGTCCAAAAGCCTGGATGTAATTAGTGAAAATCCTGACCCTTGAGAAAATTACAGTAAGGAAGTCAGGCATATAAAGCGATCATCTCAATTAGTCTAAATGAATCTATTCTGAACAGAGAGGTGAAGAGATAAATATGGAGACACTGTCATAACCAAATTTCGCTACTTTCTTCACACACCAGGGCTTTTCCAAGCAATAAAATTTTAAGCTCATTAAAGTGTGAAAATCTGAATATAAAATCCTTAGGTGGCTCTCGGCCACACTGGTAATATATGTTACCTTCGTGTAAGTTTGTGCTCTCATCTCCAAACTTTCAAAGGCCGCTTTCAACCTCAGGGCTTAAGTTTTAAAACCTAAAGTTTAGTAATTAAATCCTTTTCATTTGATTTAATCTACATCTATCCTTGAGAAAGCCATAGTGAAAGCTCCTGATTATATATCAATGCAAGTTTTACTTGTCTTTCAAAGTAGTATCTTTACGATTCAATTTATTCTTGGGTTCATCCCAGGTTAAGAGTATGATTTATACATTAGCCCTAAAGCAGGCCCCCAATATATTCAATCCAAAAAATTCATCATTTGTTTTTTTTTTGTCTGCTATAGGTATTTGTGAGGCTGATTTCTTCTGTGTCAACGTGGCTGGGCCATGAGGTGCCCAGATATTTGGTCAAATGTTATTCCAGGTGTTTCTGTGAGGGTATTTTCGGATGAGCTTAACATTTAAGTTAGTGGTGCTTGGGTAAAGCTGATTGCCTTCCATAATGTGGACTCATCCCCATCAGCTGCAAGACTGAATAGAAGAAAAAGACCAGCCTCCTCTGAGCAGTCTGAAGACTGCCTTCACCCTTCCCCAGCAACATTGGCTGAATGTTCGTTCCTACAGCGGACCGCCTTCTGACTAGAACCGGACCGTCCGCTGTGCTGGGTCTCCACCTGCTGGCCTACCCTACAGACGGTGGACGTGGGGCTTGCAGCCCCCATAACTGTGTGAGTCAATTTTTTAATAACATATCTCTTTATATACATAAATATAAATATGATACAAAATATAAATAAAATATAGAAGCCTCCCACTAGTTCTGTTTCTATGGAGAAATCTAACACATATTTGGTGTTGAGAGACTGGTTACAGAGGGACAAAATCTTAAGGATGAATTTCCAAATAGGTTCTAGGTGTTCTGGAATTGGCTCTCCAATCTGATTAAATTCACTCATGAGTGTAAAGTCACTTGGGAGTAAAGAGATCACTGACTTAGGTCTATTATGTGATCTGGCAATAGGGACACACAGAATATCACCACTGGAAGTTTCTAATCAAACACTTACAAGAAACAGAGGTCGGGTGACTTTCCAACATTGCTGTCAAAATAACAAGTATAATAAGACTGACGGGTTGCTCCTCACACTGCCGGACAAAGTACAGAAAGAAAAGGATGAGTTTAGGTATTGGAATCCCCAGCTCAAGAGCCACACAAATGACCCAAAGCATCTAGATGTGTCCTGAAGGAGGCCTTCACCTTCTGTGGCCATAGGGCTGAGACTGTGC
Source organism: Puma concolor (assembly GCF_028749965.1). NCBI lineage: Eukaryota > Metazoa > Chordata > Mammalia > Carnivora > Felidae > Puma > Puma concolor. The sequence goes on along the minus strand of NC_141677.1, from coordinate 1,613,420 downwards.
CCTCGGAGTGACAGCCCCCACACAAATGACATTCCTGCTGTGCAGGGCGTCTACGGTTCCAGGGCAGGCACTGCAGGGATGGGGAGTGGATCCCAAACACGGGAATGGGCCTTGTGGGAAGGAGGACCTCAAAGAAGCTCTCAAATGAGCCCCCAAATTCTAATGAGCCTTCTCTGCCAGCAGAAGTGGCCTCTCCGGCCCAGTGGGGGAGGGAACCCCCGCGATGGCCTCCACTGGGGCAGATGCCTTGCAAAGCTGGCAACCGCTTCCGGTTCAGTGTGAGTGCAAGAGGGCAAAGCTCCAATTTCAGCACTCATCAAGGAAAACCAGGCCTGAATAGAACACATCGTAAACTCAAAATCAGGAGGTGATACATTTTAAGGTAAATTTTCATGTGCTTTCCAATTCCTCCCTGGAATATAGTAGTATGTCTTAATATATAGCAAACACGCATTGTGCAAAAACCTCAGCGTACAATAGCAAACACTTACTAATAACCCAGGGTCCCAGAGCTGCGGTGGGTCAGGAACCAGGTACAGCTTCGCTGATGCCTGCGTCTCACAAGGCTGCAGTTGAGGCATGAAGAACAGACACAGCTTTATCTGAAGACCTTCCTGGGGAAGACCCACTTTGAAGATCACTCACATGGTCCCTCAAGGGACTCAGTCACTGGTGTTTTGTTGGATTAAGGCCTCAGTTCTCCCAGATCTATGGGACAGAGGTCTCTCTCAGGTCCTCGCCACAGAGGCCTCTTCATGGCACATCTCCAAGATGGCAGAGAGCTGCGTGAGGGCCAGCAAGCAAGCAGGAGGGCAAGAAGGATGCCACTGTGATTGAGAGGGACTATGGTAAGGGATACCATAGTCCTCTGTAACCTGGCCATGACAGCCATGCTCACTCCCTTTCAGTTTCTCCTTTCTGGTAGAAGTACGTGGTGACACAGCCCAAGGATTCCGTAACGGTATAAACACCAAAACACAGGGGTCCCAGGAGAGCATTTCCGAAGTTGGTCTACCATATGTATTGTGAGGAAAACTCCAATTTTCTCTACTTTTTCATTACTATCCTCTTCTACTCTGCAGGTTCCATTTCTCTTTGGAATGTAACTTGAAACCAGTTATTAAACCTCATTTAAAAAAAAATGGGGTGCCTGGGTGGCTCAGTCGGTTAAGCGTCCGACTTCAGCTCAGGTCACGATCTCGCGGTCCGCGAGTTCCAGCCCCGCGTCGGGCTCTGGGCTGATGGCTCAGAGCCTGGAGCCTGCTTCCGATTCTGTGTCTCCCTCTCTCTCTGCCCCTCCCCCGTTCATGCTGTGTCTCTCTCTGTCTCAAAAATAAATAAACGTTAAAAAAAATTATTTTTTAAATAACTAACATGACCCTCGTTTGCAGCATGCACAGTAGTGGGAATATAAGTTTTTACTCTGCAAGTCCTTTTACATCATTTAAACTAAATAATCTGTAATGAATTAAAAAATGTGCTAAAATGAAGTACAGGGTTGAATGAAGAACAGAGAGGACTTGAATGCCTAGTCTCATTTTCTTCTTAACTTATTTTAAAAACTATTTATTGATCTTAACTAGTTTTTATTAATAATAATCAAAAAAATAATTTCTCGACAGATAAATGTTTTTTCAAATTCTTTTTCGGAGATATCATAAGGTGGCTGCATAGGCGGCGTCCCGCTGATCGCTTTGATTCCACCCACATCTGCCTAAATAACCCAGAAAACTGCCAGAAGACTTGCAGAACACACTCTCCGGAGCCAAGCGTAGACAAGAGGCCCACGGAAGAGGACGGGTCTGCCTCCCTCCCGGTGCCGCAGGGCCCCTCCTGAAGCGGACCACCGAAGGCAAAGCGAGCTGAGCCTGCCCCTCCCTCCCCTGTGCACCTTGCGGATTCACCCCGCCTCATACGCCAGATCCCATAGAAGCAGCGCCACAAGCCTGGCGGTGTGCAAGCAGCCCAGACAGGGGCCACACCTCTCCACAGTGAGTCGCGCCCCTGGGACAGGGGAAGATAACGTACACACCAGTCTGACTGTGGCCCCAGCGGTGGACTGGGGGCAGACATCGGGTCTGACTGCAGCCCCGCTCACACAAGTAACACAAGTTACTCTGGACAGCACAGGGGGAGTGCTCCACAGTTCCACACCACCCCAGGGACTACCCAAAATGACAAAATGGAAGAACTCTCCTCAAAAGAAACTCCAGGAAGTAGTGACAGCTAACGAATTGATCAAAAACGATTTAAGCAATATAACGGAACAAGAATTTAGAATAATAGTCATAAAATTAATTGCTGGGATTGAAAAAAGCATAGAGGACAGCAGAGAATCTATTTCTACAGAGATCAAGGGACTAACAAATAGTCATGAGGAGCTAAAAATGCTCTAAATGAGGTGCAAAATAAAATGGAGGCAACCACAGCTCAGATTGAAGAGGCAGAGGAGAGAATAGGTGAATTAGAAGATAAAACTATGGAAAAAGAGGAAGCTGAGAAAAAGAGATAAAAAAAACAGGAATATGAGGGGAGAATTAGAGAACTACGTGGTGCAATGAAATGAACAATATCCATATAATAGGAATTCCAGAAAAGGAAGAGAGAGAGAAAGGGGCTGAAGGTGTACTTGAACAAATCATAGCTGAGAACTTCCCTGATCTGGGGAAGGAAAAAAGCATTGAAATCAAAGAGGCACAGAGAACTCCTTTCAGATGTAACTTGAATCGATCTTCTGCATGACATATCATAGTGAAACTGGCAAAATACAGGTTAAAGAGAAAATTCTGAAAGCAGCTAGGGATAAACAGGCTCTAACTTACAAAGGAAGACCCATAAGACTAGTGGCAGACCGATCTACTGAAACTTGGCAGGCCAGAAAGGAATGGCAGGAAATCTTCAACGTGATGGACACAAAAAATTTGCAGCCGAGAATCCTTTATCCAGCAAGTCTGTCATTCAGAATAGAAGAGATAAAGGTCTTCCCAAACAAACAAAAACTGAAGGAATTCATCACCACTAAACCAGCCCTGCAAGAGATCCTAAGAGGGATTCTGTGAGTGAAATGTTGCAAGGACCACAAAGGACCAGAGACATCACTACAAGCATGAAATCTACAGACATCACAATGACTCTAAACCCGTATCTTTCAATAATAACACTGAATGTAAATGGACCAAATGTGCCAACCAAAAGACACAGGGTATCAGAATGGATAAAAAAAAAAAAACAAAACACATCTATTTGCTGTCTACAAGAGACTCATTTTAGACCTGAGGACACCTTCAGATTGAAAGCAAGGGGACGGAGAACTATCTATCATGCTACTGGAAGTCAAAAGAAAGCTGGAGTAGCCATACTTATATCAGACCAACTAGACTTTAACTTCAAGGCTGTAACAAGGGATGAAGAAGGGCATTATATAATAATTGCAGGGTCTATCCATCAGGAAGAGCTAACAATTATAAATGTCTATGGACCGAATACAGGAGCCCCCTAATATATAAAACAATTAATCACAAACATAAGCAACCTTACTGATAAGAATGTGGTAATTGCAGGGGACTTTAATACTCCATTTACAACAATGGATAGATCATCTAGACACAGGATCAATAAAGAAACAAGGGCCCTGAATGACACATTGGATCAGATGGACTTGACAGATATATTTAGAACTCTGCATCCCGAAGCAACAGAATATACTTTCTTCTCGAGTGCACATGAAACATTCTCCAAGATAGATCAAATACTGGGTCACAAAACAGCCCTTTATAAGTATACAAGAATTGAGATCATACCAGGCACACTTTCAGACCACAATGCTATGAAACTTGAAATCAACCACAGGAAAAAGTCTGGAAAACCTCCAAAAGCATGGAAGTTAAAGAACACCCTACTAAAGAATGAATGGGTAAACTGGGAAATTAGAGAAGAAATTTAAAAACAAATGAAAATGAAAAGACAACAATCCAAACGCTTTGGGATGCAGCGAAGGCAGTCCTGAGAGGAAAATACACTGCAATCCAGGCCTATCTTAAGAAACAAGAAAAATCCCAAATACAAAATCTAACAGCTAAAAAGGAACTAGAAGCAGAACAGCAAAGACACCCCAAACCCAGCAGAAGAAGAGAAATAATAAAGATCAGAGCAGAAATAAACAATACAGAATCTAAAAAAAACACTGTAGAGCAGATCAATGAAATCAAGAGTTGGTTTTTTGAAAAAATAAACAAAATTGATAAACCTCTAGCCTGGCTTCTGAAAAAGAAAAGGGAGATGACCCAAATAGATAAAATCATGAATGAAAATGGAATTATTACAACCAATCCCTCAGAAATTCAAATTCTTTTTCTGTAGCAATTCTTATTTATGCTATACTGAGTAGGAGCAATAATTAAAGTCAAAATATAGTCAGTATTTTCCCATAAAAATGCAGAGGAAAACTAATTATTCTTGGTTTAATTAAGATAATCTAGTGAGCAAGTATATAAATGTTGTTTAATTGTACCTGATGTCCTGTCAAAAACAAAATGAAGACAGAGGAAATTGGTGTTTCCAATTCTAGAACTCCCTAGCACAGTTTTTTTACTGAACTGATGTCACTAGAAGTTAATTTAGAGTTTATAGAATTTTGTATAAATGGAATTATGGACTTTGTACATTTGGGAGAAGTTGTGTTTTCTTCACAGTAAAATTATTTTAAGATTCATTTACCTTGTTGTATCAACAGTCCATTGATCGTCCATTATTGCTGGAAAGTATTTCATTGTACAAATGTACCAAAACTTGTTTACTGATTGACCTTCTGATGGGCATATGAGTTGTTTCCAGGTCTTGGCTAGTAAAAATGAGCCTGCTATAAACATTCATGTACAAATTTTTGCCTGGACATATACATTTTGTTTGTATTTAGGTATGTATGTATGCATGTATGTAGTGTTAACTTATTTACTTATTTATTGTTTATTTATTTACTTACTTATTTACTCACTTATTTACTTAGTTTCACATCCAGTGCAGAGCCCAACACGGGGCTTGATTTCATGACTCTGAGATCAAGACCTGAGCTGAGATCAAGAGTTGGATGCTTATTCAACTGAGCCACCCAGGCGCCCTGTACATTTATTTTTCATGAGCAAACACAGTAGTGAAATGGTTGGAGGAGATGCTAAGTATATGTTTAGCTAACAATGTAGAAACTGCTGGACAGTCTTCCAAAGTGTTTGCACTATTTCCCATTTCTAGTATGTATATATTTTATCAAGAAAATGCATGTTTATTTGCTAAATATGGCAACCCCACCTGAGTTTAAAACTGCCCTCAACTTAATACAATATTATCTTAACAATTTACTTATCTTTGATTTTCCTAATGGTAATAAGAAAATAGAACCATATTGTGTTGTAATACATTCATCCTATGTTGTAGAATCCATGGGATTCTTATCATGGGATATGACACACTAAATTACACTGAATTGTAGCCATCATGGTATTCTTAAGTCCTAATTATAGTATTATTTTTCCTTAATTATAAAAATAATGCCTATTTTTCTCCAGGAATATTGGAGAACATGATGAAATATATATAAAACAGCACAGGCATGTAGCTTACAGCCACGTCCTCTAGTAAGACGTTAAGGTACTTTCTCCCAGCCTGTTACCATGCTTCTATTTTCAAATTTATGTCACTTGTGAAAAACCACTTTAAATATTTTTTGGTTGTAGATATAATTGTCTTTTTCACCTTTTGATAAGTTCTCTTAAAAATTGTATTTAGTGATAGCTATTATAGTAATGATAAAAATATATAACGAATGTTCACTATGTATCTTATCCCTTTTATTCACTTGTAAATTGAACATTTTAATTGGATAATTCCATTTGAACTCATGACCAATATATTTTCCTTAATGATTATCTTATTTTTAGAAATCCAGGCTCTTTCTATAAAGTCACTCTTAGTAAGTAATTACAAATATCACTTGTATAAATCTGAGAATACTTCTTCTTCAATGTGGAATACTAGTAGCAAAGTTATTGGAATAAATATACAGCAGTAATTAAATATGCACAAAATAAAAATATATTTATAAAGTAAATATCGCACAATATTGTAAGCATATTTATTCTACATATACACACATAAAGACTGCCAAATGGGGGGCACCTGGGTGGCCCAGTCGGTTAAACGTCCGACTTCGGCTCAGGTCATGATCTTGCGGTCCGTGAGTTTGAGCCCCGTGTCGGGCTCTGTGCTGACAGCTCAGAGCCTGGAGCCTGTTTCAGATTCTGTGTCTCCCTTTCTCTCGACCCACCCCATTCATGCTCTGTCTCTCTCTGTCTCAAAAATAAACATTAAAAAAATTTTAAAAAAAGAATGCCAAATGGATTTTAATCATGCTGTTCTCAATAAACCCCAATTCATTGTGGTTTATGAATTTTTTACAATCTTTATGTTCTACAACTGTTAAAGTTAACCTTCCTAGAAATGCAGAGACCAACCAAATCTCCCATTCAGTATCTGTCATACAGAGTACATGAAGCCATTTTTCCCTATGAGCAAGCCGGTGGGGTCATGGTTTACCATCAACAACTAATATCCCAACATCTACAATTAAGGTGATCTTCAACACTTTCCCTTCAACATGCACCAGACAGAAGACCCAAACAGAACAGATCCTGACCTAATATAGAGTATTATTTCAGAGCACATAACTAACCCATCCTGTAGCACAGAGAAATACAGTGCTATTCCATGTGAAAATGACCAAGATCTCTAGACGATCCAAGCTAAGTGTGTGAAGCATGTCATGAAGGCTGTGGAAAGCTTGCAGAGACTGAACTCTTACCACAGATGAAACCAGAGGAAACCACTGTGAGAGGACTTGGGAGTTCCCTGAGAAACAATCACTGAGAAAATCAAGGTTTAGTCTCAAAAGGAATAGAAAGCATCCTTGGGAATAAGTTGTAAAGTTTTCACTTCAGTAATCATGTTTCCCTTGACAAGTTATTAAACTTTCATTAGGACGACCAAATGTGTAGATGATATGATTTATAAGCTCCCCGGAAATGTGAAAATTAGATAATAATTATGGCACAGTTTTGAAGAGCACTCACTTAGAAATGAAGTAGGCTAATTTCTCACATTCTTTCAAATATTTATTAAATGCCAAGTATGTGCAGAGCACAGTTCTGGCGCATGACAGAGACTGAGAACGATGGCAAAGCTGTGTGCACTCACAACCTGGGACAGACACGGGGGACAAAGAGCAGGTGGCATTAAGAGTCTCCAGTTAGTGCTGGAAAAAAGAACGTGCCCTCACCCTCCTGCAGCCTCCACCCCAAGGTTAAGTCTGTTCCACAGAGGGGTGAGCACTGGGTGCTGGGAGAGGTGCGGAGGGAACCGGACCTAAAAAAGTTTATGCAAATTTAGTGTCTGACGTGGAAGAAGCTCCCAGACTGAGGGGGATTTGGTTAAGATTTTTACTTAAATCCATAAGTGGGGACTCTCCGTAGCTAATACAATCTAAGATTCTAGTGACTACATGGTCTCTTCTATTTACGCTGCTCCAGGACAGTAGAAACCAAGTCCATACGTGTGAGTAGCAGTGGGGAGAATGCTAGGGGTTGTTCTTTGTTGTTTGCAAGTTCTTTATTATTTAATACAAAATTATTTTTCACTATTCATTTCACTATTCATTCACTATTCATTGGTTTTCTTAACCTCAAAGTAAATATAGATCTTGAAGACAAACTGTTTCATGATTTTTTTCTGAATATTTTTAATACAGTATTAAACACCTACAAGGTTCCTTAAATAGTGTGGTCCTTCCAGAAATCCCCTCAAGCTAAGAATTAAAACACACACACAAATACACACACAAGCACGTACAAAGGAACTAATGAATCTACTTCCTACTCTTTATCATTAACATGTGCTGATTTCTAAATTTTTTATTTTTCAACGTTTATTTATTTTTGGGACAGAGAGAGACAGAGCATGAACGGGGGGAGGGGCAGAGAGAGAGGGAGACACAGAATCGGAAACAGGCTCCAGGCTCTGAGCCATCAGCCCAGAGCGTGACGCGGGGCTCGAACTCACAGACCATGAGATCGTGACCTGGCTGAAGTCGGACGCTTAACCGACTGCGCCACCCAGGCGCCCCAACATGTGCTGATTTCTAAACTATCCTATCAAAACTGTGTGTGTGCGTGTGTCCACATTTTGGAGGAAACTGTTAATTATTAAACTTTAGAAAGCTATTTGCTTATTTATATAAATGTGATCTCTTCCCTGGTATCTCTCTAGTTATACTAGACATTATTTCTAGATAAACCCTATTTTGTTATTTTTATCAAGGCTCTATACTTCAGAGTAGCATTAAGCATAATAATCAACTATAAACACGTGTGATTTGTCACAGAAATCACATCAAATCTGAAACGTGATTAATAAATCTGGACGCATCACCTCATACATACTGTAATTGACATGTTCACCTCCAACAATTTTACAGAAGGAAAAGCATGTGTGTGTGCATGCGTGCGCACACATCCGTCTGGACTTGAGGTGCACATCAGAGAACCTGGGGATGCTGGCCATAAAGGAATTTGAAGGACATCTGAACCTCAGCCGTTTGGTTAAGCTTAATTGTGAAGAGGCATGAACAGTGACAACCAAATACAGATGGTTCGCCATAGTTTGGTCCTAAACCACAGTGCCTGTCACATACTAGGTATTCAAAATATATTTTTAAATAAAATAATGTACCAATATGTATCCTTGAAAAGTCCCAAAAGATTCATACTGTTGCTTTTTAAAAGTGACCAGGTATTGTTGCACAAAAATATAGGGGAGAATAAATTTAAGGAAAAGACAGTGTTGTAACGGGGAGCAGAAAGTGGGTCTTTTATTACAAAGATAATTACAAGGTAGAGTAGATTTTCTTTACAACTTATCATTGTTCCCATGGCAATCATTGATCTTTTTTTTTTTTTTAATTTTTTTTTTCAACGTTTATTTATTTTTGGGACAGAGAGAGACAGAGCATGAACGAGGGAGGGGCAGAGAGAGAGGGAGACACAGAATCGGAAACAGGCTCCAGGCTCCGAGCCATCAGCCCAGAGCCCGACGCGGGGCTCGAACTCACGGACCGCGAGATTGTGACCTGGCTGAAGTCGGACGCTTAACCGACTGCGCCACCCAGGTGCCCCAATCATTGATCTTTTCACAGGCTTTTAAGTAAAATATCTGAGAATCTAGCAATTATCTCACCTCTTTTTTGTACTTTTGTATAAAGAACTTAGCATATTTAGAAAAGAAGAGAGAAGCAAAGATACTTGTCACACACTCATATAGAAATCTAGATGTCCTGTTAAGGCTATGGAGCCCCCACATGGTCTGACAGTCACAAATAAACACAGGTGTGCTCTGATTATACGTGGGGGCACAGATCTTACTTTCTCTTTGATCAGAAACATACATTCTTCAGATCATGATTTTATCACTCGTTTTTGGAATAAGAATTACTAGTTCCACTTGCATAAATAAAGTTGAATGTAATTCTAGTTAGCAAGATTGTTTTCTTTTGGAAGGACAGTGATGCTGCCAAGGTTTTGTTTTTGTTTTTGTTTTTTTTAACGAGAACTGTCAAGTTAGGCACATCGTGTGCAAGCCCCCGGGTGTAATGTTCATATCCAGAATGCATGCAGAGTCACAGGACATTAAATACGGGGGTTCACAGAACACCATCCCAACGTATACCCTTTAAAAAGATTTAAAAGTGTCAGGGCGCCTGGGTGGTGTAGTCGGTTAAGCGTCCGACTTCAGCTAGGTCACGATCTCACGGTCCGTGAGTTCGAGCCCCGCGTCGGGCTCTGGGCTGATGGCTCAGAGCCTGGAGCCTGTTTCCGATTCTGTGTCTCCCTCTCTCTCTGCCCCTCCCCCATTCATGCTCTGTCTCTCTGTCCCAAAAATAAATAAACGTTGGAAAAAAAAAAATTTAAAGTGTTAAAAAAAAAAAAAAGGATGATTCATATATTCAAGGTTAATACCTATGAGGTGCTTCAGGGGCGCCTGGGTGGCTCAGTCATTTAAGTGCCCGACCTCGGCTCAGGTCATGATCTCACGGTTTGTGAGTTCAAGCCCCACATCGGGCTCTGTGCTCACAACTCAGAGCCTGGAGCCTGTTTCACATTCTGTGTCTCCCTCTCTCTCTCTGCCCCTCCCCTTCTCTCTCAAAAATAAATAAACATTAAAAAAATTTTAAAAATGGTAATTTGGAAACATTAATTTAGGATCATAACTTTCTATAATTTTTACTGAATAGTTACACTTCTAAAGATTTACTCTGAAAGCAAAGCAAATCCTTTCAGAAAGCTATATGAAGAAAAGAAAACTACGCATCCAGTTGTCAAATGCAGTGTTATTTATATTAACAATTTGGAAAAAAGACGGCCAGTGTCAAGGGTTACGTTGTACCCTGGATAGTGCCCCAAAGATAACAATGTTCTACTATGTTCTACTGTGGCACCTTTCATGGTGGCAGGAAGTCTGTATGTGAAATTAGGTGACTATACTAGATTATGCCACCCAGGTGGGCCTGATATATTCACGAGGGTCCCTATGAGAAAAAGGCAGGTCAGAGGAGAAAAAATGTCAGGCTGCAGATACAGCAGGTAGGGAGGGAAGCCACAGGGTACAGAAGGAAGGGGAGGGCAGGGGAGGGGAGGGGAAGGGAGGGGAGGGGAGGCGAGGGAGGGGAGGGGAGGGAGGGGAGGGGAAGGGATGGGGGAGGGAGGGGAGAGGAGGGAATGTGAGGGGAAGGGAGGGGAGGGGAGGGGAGGGGAGGGAAGGGAAGGGGACAGGAGGGGAGGGGAAGGGAGGGGAGGGGAGGGGAAGGGATGGGGGAGGGAGGGGAGAGGAGGGAATGTGAGGGGAAGGGAGGGGAGGGGAAGGGAGGGAAGGGAAGGGAAGGGAAGGGAAGGGAAGGGAAGGGAAGGGAAGGGAAGGGAAGGGAAGGGAAGGGAAGGGGAGGGGAGGGGAGGGGAAGGGATGGGGGAGGGAGGGGAGAGGAGGAAATGTGAGGGAAGGGAAGGGGAGGGAAGGGAGGGGAGGGGAAGGGGAGGGGAGGAAGGGGCTGTGCCTCTAGAAGTCAGAAATGCAAGGAAGCAGATTCTCCTCTACAGTCTCTGGAAGAAGTGCCAGGTTCCAAACTCAAAACTGCTAAATAATGTATGTATCGGGGTGCCTGGGTGGCTCAGTAGGTTGAGCTTCCAATTTGGCTCAGGTCATGATCTCATGGTTCATGAGTTCGAGCCCCACATCTGGCTCCGTGCTGACAGCTCAGAGCCTGGAGCTTGCTTCGGATTCTGTGTCTCCGTTTCTCTGCCCCTCCCCCACTCATGCTCTGTCTCCCTCTGTCTCTCAAAAATAAATAAATGTAAATAACAATAATAATAATGTATGTATATTGTTTTAAGTAACTAAGTTTTTGGTAATTTCTTAAAGGTTACGTAAGTTTTTGTGGTAGTGGTATACTGTTCTTTGGAACTTCAAAAATTAGGAAAAATGATGTTTATGTTACAGAGCTAAATGAAAAATAAATTACCCTAAATGTGACCCATACCAGTATTAAATAACAATCACAGATCTAGCATAATCTGCTACATCTACTGTAACACTGTATTCATAACTGAGTGGTAGAATGATGGGCATTTTGGGTTACTTCTCTATATCTTCCCATATTTACCATTTTTCTCTAATATGTATTTTTCTTAATTTTTTTAATCTTTATTTACTTTTGAGAGAGATACAGAACATGAGCAGGGGAGGAGCAGAGAGAGAGGGAGACACAGAATCCAAAGCAGGCTCCGGGCTCCGAGCTGTCAGCACAGAGCCCGCCATGGGGCTCGAACCCATGAACCGCGAGATCATGACCTGAGCCAAAGTCAGACGCTTTGCCCCATCTAATAAGTATTTATTTACATTAAATAGTATAGTAAATCATAAACTGCTCTTTAAGATTCTTAAAAAGAGACTAAAGATATTTGTTAAGACTTATTTGTAAACTGATTATCAGTTGGGCCTTTCCATCCTTCCTCACTAAATCATTTAGGTGCCTGCTTGATTAAATAAGGAAAATCTGACCTTATCTGAGGGGACTGACCACTAACTATATCAGGATGGTAATTTCTTACTGTATCATCAGTGTATGTCTTTGTCTTGCCCAAACTGCCTTTCTAGTGTGATTAGATTAGGATTTGTCATTTTCCCAGGGTGATACAACTCTGCCAAAACACCATCTACTTCCCATGACATATATTTTAAAATTATTATTCGGGAATAGAAGCTAGAAACTGTGGCATTTGGATGCTTTTAGAAAAATAAACGAGGTGGCTGAGTGCTGGAAGGTTAAACGGACGTGGCCGGGATCCTGGTCAGGAAGAACTACTTCTACTAAGTAGCATACGATGTTTTGACTCCTGGACCAGCACGTGGTGAGGAGAAGGACATCAGTCAGCGAGAGATGCGCCTGCAGTCAGGGCCAGGCAAGAGCTGCAGACCGGCCGCTTACCTAAGCAAGGCTTCTGGAAGAGCACACGGGCGGGGGCGTGGTCTCGTTAGCTTTCCTGTCATTTACCCGATTTCAGTGGTCACCTTGACCTTGGGGAGTTCAGAGTGGCCATACTGTGCTAACGGAGAGTCCAGGCCATCTGGTTTTCACCTAAACTGACAGAACATTTCAGCCAAAGCATTTGGACACATTACACTCCTAGACATAATCACCAAATACCTTAATCCACCTCTCCCCAGAATGGGGATTTTAAATGAATGACTGAAAGATAATGAAAAACATGAAATACGAAGTGAAATAATTTTAATTGCACTTCTTAAACTTAAGTACAAATTGTTGCAAAATGGACTCTGGTATTTTCTGTAGATAGCTTATTTTAATTGTTTAAATATTGTGCTTTTGTGACAAAATGATATTTGTTCATTTTTAAATCCTGTTCCTGGTACCTAAACATTAACTGAATTTTGCAACTCTTGGAAATGGAAATGAGTATTTTTCCTAAACGTGGCCATGGTGGTGTCATGAATAACAATTTCAAGACTTAAAGTAAATGTAGGCCTATGTTTTGGTCAGACATGGCTTGACCGTTATTTATGTTTTATGAAAATTAGGCCAATTTTAAAAATTAGGATATTTCATTTCAAATTTAAGTTTCTAGTTTTTTCTTTTTTTTAAGTTTACTTATTTTAAGAGAGAGAGAGTGAAAGCAGGGGGAGGGCAAAGGGAAAGGGAGAGAGAGAGAATCCCATGCAGGCTCCACACTGACAGCACAGAGCCCGATGTGGGACTTGAACTCACGAACCATGAGATCATGACCTGAGCTGCAATCAAGAGTCAGATACCACCAACTGAGCCACCCAGATACCCTAAGATTACAAGTTTTTTCTTCAATAATTGGAGTTTCTGGCAACACAGAACTCACAAAGTATGACCACAACCGGAAGAACCTAAAGCAAACATTCATGTCTTGAAAGACACGTACACGAATTCACAAATTTCCCTCAGAGCCCATCGTTGGCACAACACATGCACGTGATTAATGACCTACCCAATCCTTACCGGCTTTCATCTTATAGTCACTTACAGTAGATATCGTAAAATCACGCAGTGAATAAGGACACAACAGTGAAGGTGGTTTGCAAAGGGGACACGTAGAGGTTCCGTATGGAACTTGAACTTTCCTAATATTTTTGTAACCGTACCCTTCATCTGTCAGGAAGCATCAGATCTGGATTCGACATTGGTAGAGAGCTGACGGTACCTCCTTCAAACGGGCTTGGAAAAGTTCTGTCAACAAGGAGTTAGACTTTTACTTGTATCTGTACCTTTCCTTTGTTTGATCAAGAGTTGACATTGCCTTCGGGCCCTGACCTTTTGATTCACCAAACAGGCAAGCATAAGGTCAAGTGCAGGAGTTCCTGGAGACTATTTCTGTGAGAAATGGTCTTTCCTGGTGCACAACACCCAAGAAACTGGCAAAAACAGGCACACCAGTATTCGATAGTCAGCAACTGACTGGGATGAAAGCTATACGAATACCTAAATGGGACAATTCCTTGACCACAAAGGAGAGTTCACAAAATCTACGCTGTGCAAAGTGCAGGCATGACAAGACATCTGGAGAAACAGATAACACACTTTAATTATACAGGAAAGGTGTCACTTGACCAAGGCTTCAGGGTTGTGGGCACGTGTCCACAGAGTACAAGCGTTAGCTCTGAAAGCTTCGCTGACAGGAATTAAGTGATGACTTTATTATAGGGAAACATACAATTGGCATGATCAAAACTAACAAAAGATAGTTCCATTTCACAAAGTTAGTATTTATACTTATGAAGAAAAACAATGAATCCAGCACCTGTATTTTTAGTTTACAAACTGCTTTCATTTATCTGGTGATTCTTCATGTGATTCTTAAAAACCTTTAAGGCAAAATTAGAAATGGCTACCTTTTTTAAATGTATTCTCTTACAAAGACTATCACAAAAATAATTCAAAATATAAAAAAAGAAAATCAATCCCTTGGTGTGTTTTCGGTGAGGTGCTAATATGACTTTGTATCATCTGGTCTACACCACAAATCTCTAGAGTCTACGGCAATTTCTAGATTTTTATTTAGTAAAGATGCAAATAAGTACTGTCCAGTGTCCACTTAGTTTATTGTCTTTTTGGATATTAGCCAATTTTAGATCTAACCAGCAATCATATCCTACCATTGCCTATAAACTCCTGGTTTTTAAAATTCTCTTTAAATATTTGGAACATTTTAGGGATTCTCTCATTAATTAACAAGATTTCTAAAATCCTTGATATGCTTTCATTTTACATGTGCATGATTTTACCTGTTAGAAAATGACATAAAGAAGATATGAGAGAGATATATATATATATATATGATATATATGATATATATGATGAAGTCTTGCATTTGCAACTACATGGATACAACTAGAGTGTATTATGCTAAGTGAAATTAGTCAGAGAAAGACAAATATCACATGACTTCACTCGTATGTGGAATTTAAGATACACAACAGATGAACATAAGGGAAGGGAAGCAAAAATAATATACAAATGGGGAGGAAGACAAAACATGAAAGACTCTTAAATACAGAGAACAAACTGAGGGGAGGCGGTGGGGGATGGGCATTAAGGAGGCACTTGTTAGGATGAGCACTGGGTGTTGTATGTAGGGGATGAATCACTAAATTCTATTCTTGAAATCTTTATTACACCATATGCTAACTAACTTAGATGTAAATAAAAGATAATAATAATTTTACAAAGAAAATGACACATTAAAGATGTATATTTCAGGACTTCCAGGGAAGACAGCAGAACAGGAGTATCTGAAATTCACCTCAACCCATGAATACGATGAGGGAACACCTACATCAGTGCAAATAACCCAGAAAATGACCCAAACACTGGCAGAAGAGACTCTCCACAGAAAGAAAAGAGGCCACATCCAAGAGGGTAGGAAGGGCAGGGATGACCTGTCTGGGGAGGAGGGACACCACAGGCACAGTGAAGGGAGAGGAGCAGACCCTAACCAGGCACTCCAGGCACAGGGGACCTGCACTGGGCAGAAGAACCACAACATTTGGCTTTGAAAACCAGAGGGGCTTAACTTCCTGAATTCTTACAATCAGAGGGGCTTAACAGCTGCAACTGTGAATATCAGCCGCTCAGCTCTGCAAGAGCCCCGAGGGCAAAAGGAAACTTAGTCCTGCCCTCAAATGAGCCTATATAACGAACAGCTCTGCTGAGATACAGCTCAGAAGCAGCAGTTTGAAAACACCTGGGGTGCGTGGGGGAGAGATTTATTTACTCATCTCAGAGCACACACTGGAGGGGCAGGGATCTTTGGGAGAGTTCTCCAGGAACAGAGGAGCTGGCAGGTGCCATCTCCCTTTCCCAGTCCAGACACAAAGACACCTGTGGGAATCAATGCAATGCCCACACTCCCTACCTAACTTGCTAACAGCACCCCCACCCCCTCCGACAGGTCCCCTCCCACAGCCCAGCACACACCTTACTAACACTCAGAGCTGTCCCGTGGACCCAACAGCTCCAGCGAGCCCTCTACAGGAGCCCATGCACAGAGGCTCCACAAGCATGGCAGCGTGCCAGCAGCTCCGACAGGGGCTCCCCTCCAGGGTGACTCCTGCCCCGGGAAAGAAAGGAAGGTAACCACATACACCAATCCAATTGCAGCCCCGGCAGTGGGTGGGCACAAGCGTCTGGTCTGACTGCAGGCCCTGCCCATCGATGAAAGCTCAGGGGACAACACAGGGAAGCACCTGCAGCTCCAGGCCACCGCATCTCTGGCACAGGCCCAGTCTGACCCACCTGCCCGAGGCAGCCCCAGACAAGTCCACAAAGACCACAGGGAACAAACCCTGCCCACAGCAGACCAGGAGCCACCTCAGATGACAGTCCTGAAGGCACAAGGGGCTCAACCACAACAGGGCACACGACGCACACAGGAGACACCCCCGTAGCACCAGGTTCCGGGGAATAGGGGACGCGGCACTGCCGGGCACGGCAGGGCCGCTTCATTAGGCCGCGACTTTCGAGAGCAGGAGACACGGCTGACCCTCCTCACACAGAAACACACCCAGAGACTCAGACAAAATGAGGAGACAGAGGCATACATCCCAAATCAAGGAACAGGACAAATCACAGCAGGAGACCTAAGCAAAATGGAGATAAGTAATATACCTGACGGAGAATATAAAGGTACTTACTGGACTGGAAAACTGAGTGGAGGACCTCAGTGAAACTCTCAACCAAGAGATAGATACCATTACTAAATAATAATCAGCAATGAAGAACTCAATAAATGAAATTAAAAATACACTAAATAGAATAAATAATATACTTGAGAAAGAGGAAGAGCAGATTAGAGATCTGGAGGACAGAGTAATGGAAAACAATCATGCTGAAAAAGAGAAAATACAATAAAAATGAAAACACACTTAGGGAATTTAGCAACATCATCAAGCATAATAATATTCATATCACAGGGACCTCAGGATGTGAAAGAGAGATAAAAGCAGACATAAAAATTATCTGAAGAAATAAAAACTGAAAACCTCCCAACTCAGGGGAAGGAAACAGAAATTCAGATCCAGGAGACATAAAGAACCCCCCAAAAATCAACCCAAGGAGGTACACACCACAACACGTAGTAATTAAACCAGCAAAAAAGAAGTGAGAGTTGTAAGCCCAGCAACAGAAAAGAAAACAGTTACATATAAAGGAAACCCCATAAGGTTATCAGCTGATTTTTCAGCAGAAACTTTACAGGACAGAGGGGAGTGACATGATATATTCAAAGGTCTGAGAGAAAAAAAAAAATGCTACCAAAAATACTCTGTCCAGGAAAGCTACCATTCATAAAATAATGAGATATTAAGGGTTTCTCTGACAAACAAAAGTTAAAGGAATTCGTGACCACTAAACCAGCCCTATACAAAATGCTATAGGGGACTCATTGAGTACAAAAAAAGACCATAAGTAGGAATAAAAAAAAACAGGAGGAAGCACAAAAGCAATAAAATTAAGTATATCTCTATAGATTAGTCAAGGGATTCACAAAATAAAAGGATGTAAATATGATACCATATCCCCAAAACATGGATGGGACAGAAGTAAAAATTTAATGCTTCTAGAATAGATTCAAAGTGACCATCAATTTTAATAGAGTAAGATGTTACATACAAACAACAATAACCACAAATCAGAAACTTGTAATATATGCAAAAATAAAGAGAAAGGAATCTAAGTATATGACTAAAGAAAGCCAGAAAACCCTGAGACAAAAGAGCAAAAGAAGAAAGGAACAGAGAACTACAAAAACAACCACAAAACAAGTAACAAAATGGCAGTTAGTACATACCTATCAATAATTACTTTGAATGTAAATGGACTAAATACTCCAATCAAAATACATAGTGTGGCAGAATGGATTAAAAAGCAAGACCCACTCATATGCCGCCTACAATAGACTCACTTCAGACCTAAAGATATCTGCACATTGTAAGTGAACGAATGGATGGAAAAGCATTGATCATACAAATGGAAGTGAAAAGCTGGGGTAGCAATACTTAAATTGGACCAAATAGATCTTACAACAAATACTATAACAAGAGACAAAGAAACACATGATATAATCATGAAAGGAACAATCTAACAAGAAGATATAATGATTTTAAATATTTACACACCCAACACGGGAGTACCCAAAACATAAAGCAGCTAATAACAAACACAAAGGAAGTAATAAACAGGAATACAATACTAGTAAGGAACTTTAACACCTCACTTACTCCAAAGAGAAAATAAACAAGGAAACAGCGGCTTTGAATAGCATATTGGACAAGATGGATGTAACAGATATATTCAAAACATTTTATCCTAAAACAGCAGAATATATATTCTTTTCAAATGCACATGAAACAGTCTCCAGAATAGATCATATATGTGGTCTCCAAACAAGTCTCAACAAATGCAAAAAGACTGAAGTCATACCATGCATCTTTTATAACACGATGAAACTAGAAATCAACCATAAGAAAAAGTCTAGAAAGAATACAATTACATAGAGGTTAAAGTTAATGCTACTAAACAATTCATGGGTCAATCAAGAAGTAAAAGAGAAAATTAAAAAATACACGGAAACAAAAGAAAATGAAAACACATGGTCTAAAATCCTTGGGATGCACAAAAGAGACTCAAAGAGGGAAGTGTATAGCAATACAGGCCCAGCACAGGAAGCAAGAAAAATCTCAAATAAACAACTTAGACTTACACCTAAAGGAGCTACGAAAAGAAGCACAAGCAAAACCAAAGCCAGCAGAAATAAGGAAATAATAAAGATTAGAGCAGAAATAAACAAAATAGAAACTAAAAATAGAACAGAACAGGGCAATGAAACCAGAAGCTGGTTCTCTGAAAAGATCAACAAACTTGATAAAGCTTTAGCCAGACTCATCGAAAATAAAGAGAGAAATAAAGGGGATTCAAATAAAATCAGAGATGAAATAAGAGAAATAACACCCAACACCACAGAAATATGAAGGATTATATGCCAGCAAACTGGAAAGCCTAGAAGAAATGGGATAAATTCCTAGAAACATGTAAGTTTTCAAACCTGAAGCAGAAGAAATAGAACATTGGAACAGACCAATTATCAACAATGAAACTGAATCAGTAATTTAAAAAAAAAACAAAAAAACACCTCCCCAAAACAAAAGTCTAGGACCATAAGGTTTCCCAGGTCAATTTTATCAAACATTTAAAGAAGAGTTAAAACTATTCTTCTCCAACTATTCCACAGGAAAGAAAGAAAGAAAGAAAGAAAGAAAGAAAGAAAGAAAGAAAGAAAGAAAGAAAGAAAGAAAGAAAGAAAGAAAGAAAGAAGAAAGAGAGAGAGAGAGAGAGAGAGAGAGAGAAAGAAAGAAAGAGAAAGAAAGAAAGAAAGAAAGAAAGAAAGAAAGAAAGAAAGAAAGAAAGAAGAAAAGGAATGAAAGTTTCTAAATTCATTCTATGAGGCCATAATCACACTGATCCCAAACAAAATAAAGACACTTCAAAAAAGAGAACTACAGGCCAATATCTCTGATGAAAAAATATGCAAAAATCCTCAACAAAATATTAGCAAACCAAATCCAACAATACATTTAAAAAATTATTCACCAGGACCAAGTAGGATTTATTCCTGTAGGGCAAGAGTGGTTCAATATTTGCAAATCAATCAATGGGATACATCACATCAACAAGAGAATGGATAAGAACCATATTACCATTTCAACAGATGCAGAAAAAGCACCTGACAAAGTACAACAACCATTCATGATAAAACCCTCATCAAGGTAGGTTTAGAGGGAACATACTCCCACATATGAAAGGCCATATTAAAAAAAAAAAATCACTGGGGCGCCTGGGTGGCGCAGTCGGTTAAGCGTCCGACTTCAGCCAGGTCACGATCTCGCGGTCTGTGAGTTCGAGCCCCGCGTCAGGCTCTGGGCTGATGGCTCAGAGCCTGGAGCCTGTTTCCGATTCTGTGTCTCCCTCTCTCTCTGCCCCTCCCCCGTTCATGCTCTGTCTCTCTGTCCCAAAAATAAATAAACGTTGAAAAAAAAAAATTAAAAAAAAAAATCACTAATATCATTCTAAATGGTGAAAAAGAGAAAATTTCCCCTAAGATGAGGAACAAGACAGGGATGTCCACTCTCACTGCTTTTATTCAACATAGTACTGCAAGTCCTAGCCACAGTAATAAGAAAGAAAGAAAGAAAGAAAGAAAGAAAGAAAGAAAGAAAGAAAGAAAGAAAGAAAGAAAGGAGGGAGGGAGGGAGGGAGGGAGGGAGGGAGGGAGGGAGGGAGGGAGGGAGGGAGGGAGGGAGGAAAGGTATCCAAATTGGTAAGGAAGAAGTGAAACTTTCACTATTTGCAGATGACATACTAGAAATGATAAATGAATTCAGTAAAGTCAGAGGATATAAAACTAATATACAGAAATCCACTGTGGGGCACCTGGGTGGTTCAGCTGGTTGAGCGTCTGACTTCAGCTCAGGTCATGATCCCACAACTCATGAGTTCAAGCCCCATGTCTGGCTCTGTGCTGACAACTCAGAACCTGGAGGCTGCTTCAGATTCTGTGTCTCCCTCTCTCTCTGCTCCTAACCCACTCACATTCTGTCTCTGTCTCTCTCAAAAATAAATAAACATTAAAAAAATTTTTTTAAAAAGAAAAAGAAATCCACTGCATTTCTATACACCAATAATGAAACTGCAAAAAGAGAAATTAAGAAAACAATCCCACTTACAATTTCACCCAAAATAATAACATACTTCTGAATAAATATAACCAAGAAGGTGAAAGATTTATACTCTGAAAACTATAAACAATGAAGAAAGATACTGAATAAGACACAAACAAATGGAAATATATTCCACGCTCATGGATTGGAAGAACAAATATTGTTAAAATATCCATACTACCCAAAGCAATCTATACATTCAAAGCAATTATTATCAAAACACCAACAACATTTTTCATTTTTCACAGAACTAGAACAAACAAGTCTAAAATTTGTATGGAACCACAAAGACCCCATATAGCCAAACAATATTGAAAGAAAATCCCAGATAACAAGATACATAGATCAATAGAAAGAACAGAGAGCCCAGGTATAAACCCTCAATTATGTGAAAATTGACAAAGCAGGAAAGACTATCCAATGGGAAAAAGATAGTCTCTTCAACAAATGGTGGGAAAACTGGACAGCAACATTCAAAAGAATGAAAATGGATCACTTTCTCACACCATACACCAAAATAATCTCAAAATGGATTAAGAACCTGAATGTAAGACCTGAATTCATAAAAATCCTAGAAGAGAGCACAGGCAATAATTTCTTTGACATTGGCCATAGCAACATTTTTCTAGATAGGTCTATTGAGGCAAGGGAAACAAAATTGGTGAGAATGTGGAGAAAAATCAACCATTGTATTCTGTTGGTGGGAATGCAAACTGATGTAGCCACTGTGGAAAACAGCGTGGAGGTTCCTCAAAAAATTAAAAATGGAATTACCATATGATCCAGTCATTCCGCTACTAGGTATTTGCCCAAATAATTCAAAGAGTTTCGAATCAAAAACACATTTGAAAAGACATATGCACCCCTATGTTTACTGTAGCATTGTTTACAATAGCCAAATTATGGAACCAACCCATGTATTTATCCACAGAAGAATAAATAAAGATGTGATCATGAGATACAGAACCCAGAATGTAATCATCCAGCTAAGCTACTCTTGGATTCTTACCCAACAGAATAACACATGCTTATTTTTCAAATTATTTCTTTTATAAGTTAATGTTCCTTTCTGTCTTCTTATCAAGACTCTGGGATATCTCAAAATTAAAATGTACTGATGCTATGATAATAGTGAAATATATTGCCACTGTCAATATATATATATAATAGCCTGTGATTTTGAAAGATTAAAACATGAGATAGGTATTAAGTGACAAAATATGTAAGACATATATTGAGTGATACTATTATATAGAGAGCATCCCCAGGGGATTTTTAGAACAGAAAAGCCAATAGAATTCATAATAGTTGTAGAAATCCTTATCACAGAAGTCAGGAGTGTAAGTCACTTAAAAAATACTGCACCTTGTGACTTCGTTATGAAATAACAGAAGCTTCTGGTGAACAGAGGGACATCATATAAATCAGACTGGCAACTGGAAATTGGCTTGGGGAGTATTCCCAAAGATGTGACTACCAGTTATTCAAGGAGGCTGTGCACGCATAGGGGCAGGGGTATGTGAGAAATCCGTACTTTCTTTTTTTTTTTTGTAAATGTCCAGTTATTTTTGAGAGAGAAACAGAGTATGAGCAGGGGAGGGGCAGAGAGAGACACAGAGACACAGACTCTGAAGCAGGCTCCAGGCTCTGAGCTGTCATTACAGAGCCCAACATGGGACTCGAACCCACCAACTGCGAGATCATGACCTGAGCCTAAGTAGGACATTTGACCAACTGAGAGACCCAGGCACCCCGAGAAATCTGTACTTTCATCCCAACTTTGATGTAAACCTAAAGTTCTCTAGAAAATAATGTCTATTTTATGTATACACACACACACCTACATACACACATATACACACATTCATATACAAAACATATACATATATAAAACATATACATATATAGTATAACGTATTTTGTATATTATATAACAGTATGTATTACATAGAGACATTCATTAGCTATACATATATACACACACATGCACAAACACCAACATTCATGGTCAATATGTATATTATATAATATTGTATAGATATACTTATTTCTCTTACATACCTAGTACATATACATATAGCCCATATATTATATATCTAACATAAATTTAATCCAGTTGAAGAATACAGTTGTATAGAAAATTAAAATGAAATTATAAATAGAAGAAAAGCAATACTGATGGGAAAAGTTGAAAAACTTCATGTAACTGTTTATTATATCCATATGAGCGTGCAGAGAAACTAAAGGCCCATATATGTCTGCAGAGAAAACATAGTTTAAAATATACTCTGACTTACACGTATGTTGTATCTCCACAGTCTGTCTCTTTCCTGGGAATTGCCTGCTATTGCAAGGACAGAGGTGACACATTGTAACCTCTTCAG
Source organism: Puma concolor (assembly GCF_028749965.1). Lineage (NCBI taxonomy): Eukaryota > Metazoa > Chordata > Mammalia > Carnivora > Felidae > Puma > Puma concolor. Next base: position 1,590,126 of record NC_141677.1, on the reverse strand, counting down.
AAACACTTCCCCAATTTATCAAATCACAAATGTCAACCAGTAAGCGGTCTGTGCTATCTTTGAGGTACTACTATATTTAAGGTGAATCGTGTGACTAATTCAAGGAGACCCTGCAATATACCCACCATCTTATCACAAAGGGACACATAATAAGAGAGAACAACTTTGCTGACCTCTGAAACACTCTCAATGTCTCAACACCACTATAGAAAACTGAATGATTTGATTCTACAGCTATTGAACATTGCACATTAATAGGGAAAATGTGAAGTTTACAACTCCATTATAGACAGAAGCATTAAATTTCGCTCATCAATGATAAAAATTACTTAAACTTTTAATGTTTCCCTTTTAGCAATATATCTAAAGTGGCACCAAACTGGACACAAAGTTTATCAGAAAAATTTAATATTCCACTTGTCCAATAATAAGAGATAAATGATATATTCATCAATTCAAATTACTTTTGTTTTTGGAAATGCTCTTGTGGGTCCAAGTAGTTTAAAAATACACACACACACACACACACACACACACACACACACAGAGTGCCAAAGTATTAATTTCAATAAAGATTATGGCTTTCAAGTGCAGCAGGTACTCGTATTTGCTGAGCAGCAATTCTTTGCTTTCTAGTACAATCTCCCTCAAGAAACCAAACTACAATCACTGAGTGATAGTGAATATGAATGTAGAATCAGGAGAGTTGATCTATCAGCCAAAATGAATTATTTCAAAAACCATGGTACTCTACGCATCCATTCCATCTAAGGAAACCAGCAAGACCCCAAAGATACTCCTTTTCATAAGCCCTGGGACTCTCTTCCACAGACAGAATGAAGCATAAAGACCCATGCTCCCCCATGAAGATTTTACATCCCCTACACTTTTATGTCAACACTAACCCTCTGCTTGCATTTCTTTTTCTCCAAATATCTGCACGATTCTGACATATGAGTGAAAGTTATTTTCACAGCTCACTCCTACTCGTCATCAAAGACACCAAGCTTGTTTGACATGTAGAGGTGTTAGGCAATCACTAAATTTCACTGGAGACAGTCACAGAGGATTCCACAACCAAGGATAAAGTGAGTAGGTCACTTAGTTACCATTATCCTTCCTATCTGGTAGGTCCAAAAAAGAACACCAATGCATACACGGATGAATATAAATACCAGTCATTTTCTTTTTGTTTCATTTTTCTTTGAATTTCCCTATAGTTCCTGAAGCCTCTGTGATGAGGAATCCTGTTGTATGGTACATTTTACTTACCTTTATGAGTTATTTAACAATGTAATTCAAAAATACTATTTTAAATCGAGAAATAAAACTTTTGGGAAAAATGCATTTCAAACAATTGAACATTTACAAAAATCTAATTAAAAGATTTAAATGCCATTTGGAAAAGATCAAAGGTACATTTTATTTAATATATGCTTTAAGATACATGATGAATACTTCATATTGAAAGTTACCGCAAGGAGGTATAGTGCATATATGAATAATATTCTATTGCCTAAGGACCTCCATAACATGCTACAAGAAAAGTATATATTATGTGCTTTGATCTGTTTAAAAAGTAATAGACTACTTTTGACATTGAATGTTTAAAGTTTCATATTAAATGCTATGAACATTAAAGGGAATCAATATTATCTGTGCACATTTCTATTTTGGAACTAACTTTTTATATGTAATGATGAGAGGAATCTGAAAACCAACAGACTTGCATCTCATTCAAAACTCCGATCATATTAATGTTAGAGCAGTAAATATATCTGATGTTGGCGGTAATTTTGAAATAAAGAGACTGATTTTTTATTGTATTGATGTTAACATTTTATTCTAATTTCATAGTGATGATACCTTATTTTGGATGCTGGGCATTAAGACTTGTTTTTCAATTGAAGAAAAGAATGTTAATAAGAGATTCACACCAACACTAAACTAAGAACTTGGAAAAGTGACCTACTATGATACACATTAAACATTATACAGGCTGTGATGTCACATGTTATTTTTCAAAGCTGAATATAATGGACTTTTAAAAGAAGTTCTGCTCTCAAATGAGATATTCAGATGTATCTCCATTCCATTTATGCACAATATAAGGGAAAAGACACAAAGGAAGAAAATTAATACCATCGGGATTTAAAGGAAAAATAAATCAATTGTCTTACAAGTGTAATTTCCGAGTGACCTTCCTTGGATTACTTCCAAGTCCAATAAGATCCATGGAAAGACACGTATCCAGTCATTTGGACAGTGAAAAATTAAACATTATTAAAATTTTTGCATTTGGTTAATATGTCCTTTTAAAAGATAAAACAGCCCAGTACCCTGGGGTAAGGCTGGTTAAAGCCTTCCCATCAAAAAGACGCTCAGAGATCTTAGAATCAAACATGTTCCACGTTACCATCAGGAAGAATGAGAAGCTCACATCTAAGACATCTTGTCGATCTGTTTCTGCTTGTGTCTATGCGAGCTGTGACACTGGAAACTTCTAGCTGCAAATGTGCCCAGGAGTTTGCAAGGGTTGTTTTCTTCTCACTTTTGGTTTGTTTTGTTTTGTTTTATTCCTCCTCCCTTCACCCAGAATGAGGTCTGTTTTTGGAGCATCTGTGGAGACCAGTCACTAAGTGTGTCAGGTGATCGATCCCATAATCCATCTGGGCTGCTGTCACCACAGACTGGGTGACCCCACAAGGGACCCCATTCCTCACAGCTCTGGAGGCTGGGACTCCCAGATCCAGGCTGCAGCAGATCTGGATTTTGGAAAGGGCGCTGAGCCATCACATGTGGGAGTGGGAGGGGCTCTCTGTTCTAAGGCACTGGTCCCACTCCTGCTCCCGGGGCTCCACTCCCTTCCCCATCATACTGGGGGTTAGGAGTTCCACATATGGACTCTAGGGGGACACAGTGCATGGCAGCAACTCCCGTGCTTGTCAAAACTTTCTTAACTGAAATATCACAACTGAAAATACCAAAGTCACCATTAAACCAATTCTTGCTCTGCCCTTTCAGCCATCTTTGTCTCTTTCCTCTTATGTCTACTTTTATCCTTTTTCTACTGACGTTTCCAGGCCATGTGGCGCTAAGGCCTGCACTCATTCCCCATGTTCAGAATGCACTATGTTTGCCCAACAATCAATTTTACCCTTTGTTCTGACCCAAGTTCTCTTAGCCTTTGGCCTAGGTGTTCAATGCTCAGACATGTGCTTTCCCTGAGGTGTCCTCTGAACGCTTTCCAGGTACCTGAGCTCCCTCTATTTACAGGAAAGCGCGATAGCTTCTTCAAGGTTTCTAAAGATGTAAGAATGAAAATAAACAAAGTGCGTGAACTGTCTAAGGCTGTTTCTTCATTATGTACCACTCAATATTCATGATATAAGCTCCCCCAAACTATTATAATTCCATGCACTCTTTCAGAGGGGAGATTCCGGGCTAGGAATTCAATAGAAATTTGTGTCTGTGTGTGCATGGTGTGCAGGTGTGACTGTGTGTGCACGTGTGTGCATGCATGTGAGAATTCTGTACACGTCTGCACAGACATGGGTGCATGCACACGTACACGTGTACATGTGTGTGTGAGTGCATGCATATATGTGTATGTGTGCACGGCTGTGTGTGCATGTGTGTACGTGAGAATGTGTGTACGTTTGCAGGCATTGTGTATGCACATGTGTGGCGTGCACGTATGTGTGTAGGCAGATGTATGCACACGTATGAGTGTGACGTGCACACATGCATATGTGTATGCACATGTGTTAGTGCAGATGCATGTGTGTACATGTGTGTATGAGTGTGGTGCGCACACATGCATGTATGTACATGTATGTGTACATTATGAGTGTACACATGTGTTTTGCGTGCACGTGTGTGTGCAGATGTGTTTGGCATGCATGCATGCATACATGTGGGTGTGCACAAGTGGGAGTGTGTTCACATGTGAGGGGTGGTATGTGCGTGTCTGGGCACGCAATCCTATCTCTACAAGCTTAACGAAGCCTTTTATACTTCCGTCAGCAGTGGTGAGAACTCCGTGTGAATTCAGAGAGCACGGAGCTCAGGCTATTGTACATTTGGTGAAGTCCTCAGGACAGACTATCGGCTCTTTTGCATATTCGTTTTGAAACACAAATAACAGAAAATTCAAAAGACATTAAAGAGCTGAGAAACACATAATAATAACGTTGTGTTTCTAATAAATATTCACGAACACCTGTGCAATTCTGTGAGGTGCGTGTGCTGGCATGGTGTTTCCTTTCACTACATCTGCATCAGAATGTGTCAGAACTTCTACTACAGTTCTCAGCAAACATCAAACGGTGCTTTAGGAACGTCAGCTCTTCAGGTGTTCCAGCCCATGAGTCAGATCAGGAGGGCTGCAGGAGACAAGTGCAGCAACATCACTTGGGACAAGGACTTCAACTCTGAGTCGGGGAACACTGGCCCTACCTGCCTGTCCAGATCCTCCATTGGAAGATGAACGGATAAGAGAGCCCTGGCCAGGTCTGGATGGCCCAGCAGTTCCGGATCCTTCGTTGCAAGATGAACGGAAAAGAGAGCCCTGGCCAGGTCTGGATGGCCCAGCAGTTCCAGAGCAGTGGCACAGCCCAGGGGAAGCCGTGAGCGCGGCAGTAGGGCTAAGTCAGGATCGAGTGAGATCAGGGCAAGTGAAGAGAGCAATGGACATTTCCTGAGCCAGGTGCCAGGTAACAGAGTGTCCTTCTTACTAACAGGACGGACGCATCTGAGGCGCAGAGGTGATCCCGAGGAAGTGACACAGCCGGCGTCTGCTTTACCGCCAAGTGGTTAGCTGGCCCCTCACTCCTGGTCCACATGGTGTCTGGGGCCCTGCTTAGATGTAGGGGACTCGGCAGGACAGTGGGGAAACTGAATCAGAGGGCGCAAGCGGGACCAGCACATCACTGAGTTGAAGAGCAAAGTATTCTGGAATGCCTGGGTGGCTCAGTTGGTTGAGCCACCGATCTTGGCTCAGGTCATGATCTCGCGGTTTGTGGGTTCGAGCCCTGTGACGGACTCTGCTGACGGCTCAGAGCCTGGAGCCTGCTTCGGATTCTGTGTCTCTCCCTCTCTCTGCCCCTCCCCTGCTAGCATTCTGTCTCTCTGTCTCTCAAAAATAAATAAACATTAAAAAAATTTTAATAAAATAAAATAAAAATGAGCAAAGCATTTCTGCTCCTGAACCTCAAGATCTTTTACATATTTTCTTGTATTTGAACTAATTTTATTCCTTTTTTCAACAAAAAAGTGCTTATTAACACTTTAACATATTCCTACTTTTAAAATATAGGCTATAAGAATATAAAGTTAAAAATCGCCATCATCTCAAACCACAGGTAACAGTTAATTACTTATAGAGAACTTTCCAAAACTATATGCATTTTTGTCTATGTATAAATGACTACAAATGTTTACAAAAATAACACTTTTACAAGGTACGATCACTAGTCAAGCTTGGTCATCTTTCCACATCAACAACATAGATTTGCAGCATCCTCTTAAGTATTCCGTATTATGTCTTAGAAACGTTGACTATCCTTCTGTTTCCAGTCAGCAAGTTTTGTGGATGGTGATTAAATACAAATGTTGCCGCAAATACGCTGTAAAACACACTTATGCTTACTGATTCATCTGATTTCTAAACATGCATTCTTCGTGACTCAACTAGCTTTCTGGACCAAAGCGGAAAGCATGCCTTCCGTCCCCCTCCCTTGCTCACACACGTCATTCTACAGGTTTACAACTACTACTGCCAAAGAGAAGTAAACCGGGGAAGATGCAGCGCTATTTTACATGGTCCCTTGCGATTCATGAATGATTCGGAAACCGCTCTGCCCACCGCCTATGAGGCTGCTTGTGTTTTCCTCAGTAACACAGATAAAGTCCACCTACAGAAAAGACAGTAACTCTCTGCATGTCATCTGTGTTGATCAAGTTTGCCGTGTGTTTAAAATGATGAAATGGTTTTGTTTCACTTAAGGTTACAAGATTTCTGAAGTTAGGGCACCCGGCTGGCTCAGTGATCTCCTGGTCACGAGCTGAAACCTGTGTTGGATGTGGCACCTACCTAAAAATAATAAAATTTTAAAACAAGAAAAAAGAAATACACTACAGTATTTAAAAATTTTTCAAAGATTCCTGAAGTCAAATTTCTTATCCTTTTCTCCGCAGCTTCTGGCCGCGATGCCTGTGCCACGTTGGAAGGGTGGCCTGCAGGCTCCGGGGTGGGGGGCGGGGGGAGCCCCGTCTCTCTAAGGGGGAGCGACCTGCAGGCTCCTGGTGGGGGCAGGGGAGCCCTGTGTGTGTGAGGGGAGGGAGCAAACACGGGAGGAGTGCCCGGGCTGCTCCGGGCACCACACAGAAACCATCACGGCCTGAGCTGGGGCCGCCGGAGTCATGGCAGGGGAAAGAACTCCCCTTTTCTTTAAAGAGGGCCGACTTGGGGCGCCTGGGTGGCCCAGTCGGTTGGGCGTCCGACTTCAGCCAGGTCACGATCTCGCGGTCCGTGAGTTCGAGCCCCGCGTCGGGCTCTGGGCTGATGGCTCAGAGCCTGGAGCCTGTTTCCGATTCTGTGTCTCCCTCTCTCTGCCCCTCCCCCGTTCATGCTCTGTCTCTCTCTGTCCCAAAAATAAATAAACGTTGAAAAAAAAATTTTTTAAAAATAAAAAAAATAAAGAGGGCCGACCTGAGAGTGATCACCTGCAGCCTGTGGTCACGGTGTGGTCTCGGAGAGGTCCTTCATTTTCCTTCCTACAAGTTCTTCCCTTAGACAGACACACACACACACACACACACACACACACACACACACACACACACACACTACAGGTATATTATACATTTCCAGGCATATCAACATGTGTGATCCTAAAAGAACCGTGTGACACTGCTGAAGACAAGGTTAGTAAGCACGTGTAACAAACGCAAAGAAAGCATAAAGAATATTTTATGGGGTCGGGCGCCTGGGTGGCTTAGTTGGTAGAGCATCTGACTCCTGATGTTGGCTCAGGTCATGATCCCAGGATTGTGACATCGAGCCCCACGCTGGGCTCTGTGCTGACAGAGTAGAACCTGCTTGGGATTCTCTCTCTCCCTCTCTCTCACTCTGCCCCTCCCCTGCACATGCACGCTCTCTGTCTCTCAAAATAAATAAGTAAACATTAAAAAAAAGAAGAAGAATACTTCACACAGGGTCACAGGCCAGGTTACACACTAAGCCAAAACTAGGCTGCAGGCTTCTGCTGCTGAACTCTTTTCTAGAACATCATACAATTTCTGTTTGGTCTATTGCTTCTTTAGGAACATGGCTCGCATAGGAACCATATGCTATGTTCTGTCTATAGCACTGATCTGACAATGGTGCAAAACCATATTAAAGTGTTTAACTGCATTAAGTAAATAACGTGTTTAATCTTCAAATCTACTGTCATATCCGTCAGTAACTCTTAAAATAATTTTTAATAACTATCTTTGTGACATTAATATTAGAAGTGTGTGTGCTTCCCGTGTGCGTGGGATCTCTGCAGACGTCACCTCTGCGCCCGAGAGCTTCTTGTAGCTGTGTCCACTCAAATAAAAACACGGATGGACGCGATGTACTTGGAAACCACAGAAGGCAGAGAGTAACCAGTATTTCATGACTTCTACTTATGTTAGGGCTGAAGCGTGCTCAGAGAATCTAAGTGACTCGTCGACAATCTAACTCAGGCCTTGCACTTATTGTTAAATACAGGCATTAGACAAATATTCACTGTTTTCTTTCTATATACCAGGCAGTAGTCTAGTCCCCAGGGATGGAGCAGTGGAAACAGAAAGAGTGGTGGCTTTAATCACTTTGCCAAGGGCACAGGCCCATCTCTCAGGGAAGAAGACGGTCCAGCAGACTTCATGGAGAACCATACATAGGCAAAATTATATTTAATATAAATATAAAATTATACTTACATGTAGGTAAAATCAGTTATATATATTTGTGAGAAACTGAAGAAATTTCCTTTCCAACCCCTATGGAACATGTCTCAAGATCTAAGCTCCTTCCACAATTTTTTTCCCTGCCTGAGGCTTGAGTACTTAATTTTATTTTGTCATGTTTGTTCTTAAAGTCATGTAAAATTGTATTTACAAGGACTCTCAGATCTTAATTCAAACTAATAACTTAAAGGAATCGTAGTTGGTATTGATGTTCACTGAAGACAGCAGGTATCAGGGGCACCTGGGTGGCTCAGTTGGTTAAGTGTCCGACTTTGGCTCAGGTCACGATCTTACGGGCCCCACATTGGGCTCTGTGCTGACAGCTCAGAGCCTGAAGCCTGCTTCGGATCCTGTGTCTCCCTCTCTTCTGCCCCTCCCCTGCTCACACTCTGTCTCTCTCTCTCAAACATACTCTATGTGGTCTTACTTCCCAAGGCCCAGACTCGTGCTGAGCGTATTTTATAAAAATCAGTACCATGGTGTTAGAGATTTTATAAAAAACATTAGATGATTAAAAAATAACTAGATCCCTTTGACTCAAAAAGAAACTTGAAATAAAACACTTGAAGATTCCAAATTCTATTTACAAACAACAAATTTCCCACTGAGGCATAGATTTTTCAGGATAGTTGAAAGAAAACAATTTACTCAGAGGTAGTAATTATATATGTATTATACCTTGTATCACCTACCTATACTCCGAGCTATTATTGTTAATGTAAATAATTGCCATTGACTATATCTGCAAGCTCATTAACATTCTATCAAAAATAGAATCAAGGGATATGAACAGATTACATTTCTGTATAATGGCAATACACTATCTCCTAGAAATTATGACCATATTGTCACTGTTTAAAATGCTTTAAAACAAACACCATGTCAAAAGTGTGTAGTTTATATGACAATAGACAACTATGAACCAGTGTGTTCATATAACACAAAGACAATTAGCTTCCTTATGACTTCAACACTAATGTGCAGTTAATTGCTGTCCGTAAATTATTTACTATGAATTACACAGACATTAATCCAAAGTTACTAACAGTTTTAACCCACTGAAAAGAAGCACTAGAAATTAAGTCCAGAGCTACACTTTCAACTACCACAATTTATTTTCTAGTAGTGGAAGAGAACTATGAAAAGAACATTTAAAACACAGTCCATTTTGGTGCTTAATTCTTAGAAAACTACAAACCCTCATGTTAACTAAATTACATTGTAATATGTAAATTGTTTAGGGAAGACAATGTTGAGAAATGTAAACTTTTCTGGTTTCACACACTGAATCATCCAATTAACCAACTTTTGATTCCTAAAACCTTTTGTTCCAGGTGGACACACAAATTGTTTCAATTGATGTCATTTATATGACATATTATACTATAATATTAATATGACAGCATCTCTTCTAGTTGAAGGGAGCCAAATTCTTTTCAGAACGAATTGACCTGTTTTATGACACTGCTTTTTTTCTTTAAAACATGTTTTTTTAGGGGTGCCTGGGTGGGTCAGTCAGTTGAACATCTGATTCTTGATTTTAGCTCAGGTAATGATCTCACAGTCATAGAATCAAGCCCCACGTCAAGTTCTGCACTGAGCATAGAGCCTGCTTGGGATTTCTCCCTCTCCTGCTGCCCTCCACCCCCCCCCCCAAAGAAATAAAATGAACATTCAAAACATGTATTTTTTAGTAGAAATGAGCATTTTCTAATAATATACAAAGCTGCTTAATTTATCCATTATTTACTTTTCTATGCCAGATAGGTCTGTGTGGATGGAAAAACCTGTAGGTGCTGATAATTTAACAGATATTTTCACTATTTTCAAAATCAATTCACGGTGTTTACTAAGTTTGAATTATGGGACTTTTCCCCACTATCTGCAATTTTACTACATCGACAACTGAAACGCCAGCTTACTTGGCAGGAGAGCAGAAAGAGAACCGGAGAACCAGAAAATACGGATGAGGATGCAGAGAGGCACTCACTGAACAGATCCTCTGAACGGCTTTAAGGACCACAGGGCTCCAGCTTGCGCACACTGCCCTAAACAACACGCAGACTGGGAATACCTCGATGGCAGGGGAACAGGGTGGCACAGCCAGGGACAGACCTGAATGGTACCCCAAAGGCCTTCAACACTAAAGTGACACTGGACGCACAACCCACATGGAGCTAATCAGAATCCAGGGGACACGCGACCAGGTGGACTGCCTTCTAAATAAAAATGAAGGGAAATGATACACCAACGTTCTACCGCAGGGTTTGTACAAGATCTGCAGCATCCCAACAAAAGACTTAATTAACATGTCCAGGCTACAACCTGAAATTACTCTGCACATGTGTGATCTGCAGAGGCCAAGGTCAAGACAACAAAGATGATGAAATTTATTATTTAATTACAAGGTTTTTTTACCTTCAGAAAAGGTTATTGAACTTAACTCGCAGCACCTATCGAAATAATCAAATCATGTTTCTTCTTTGATAATTGTAGCATCTTATTTTGAGTATATTTAAAATAATGTGCTCTGCACTTTATTAATTAACTTGAAACACATTCAGGCTAATGGCCGACTCCTCAAATGGCTAGTTCCAAGGGTGATGTGACAGAGCACTTCACAAGGGAGCACGGACATGCTCCACTCACACGGGATCTGGAGCTGGGAGACAAGTGGAATCTTCGTCCTGCACCAGACGCCTGGACGGCCTTCAGCAGCCATTTCCCTCTGTACTCATTGCCCTGGCCTATGCAGACAGCGTCTCCACCCCTCCGTGAGTGTAGGCCTCCCACTTCTCAACATGCTCGGCCATCTCCCAAACCCGCTCTCTGGTCTTACCACTTCTAGGAATCTACAAAAGCCTGCTAGGTTTAAAAAGCAAAGTCGGGGCGCCTGGGTGGCGCAGTCGGTTAAGCGTCCGACTTCAACCAGGTCACGATCTCACGGTCTGTGAGTTCGAGCCCTGCGTCGGGCTCTGGGCTGATGGCTCAGAGCCTGGAGCCTGTTTCCGATTCTGTGTCTCCCTCTCTCTCTGCCCCTCGCCCATTCATGCTCTGTCTCTCTCTGTCCCAAAAATAAATAAACGTTGAAAAAAAAAAAAAAAAAAGCAAAGTCATCAAGGTCTCAGGGTACAATATCAATATAAAAAATCAGTTACATTTCTTTACTCTAGGAAAAATTAACTTATGTACATTAGAAACAAATATATTAAATTATGAGACTATGTCCAATAGCATCAAAATGGCAAATACCTAGAAACAACTTTAACAAAAAAAATAAAAAATAATCCTACACTAAAAGGTACAAAACATTACTGATAGAAAATAACTTCGATGCAAACATTTGAATACACTTGACAAATTCACTGGTAAGAAGATAGTACTATAAAGCCATCTATCTTTCAAAATTGAGTTATTTCAGCATACTTTTTTCCCCATATATTTATAAGCCAATGTTAAACCTTATGTATAAATATACTATTTTTAATTTTATAAAGGCAGACCAAGTTGAGGAAATTAATATTACATGAATTTGTCTTACTATAAAGCTACAATGACAGAGAGTAGTATTGGCATAAAATAACAAAAAAGTTAAAACTATTTTTTTAATGTTTATTTATTTTTGAGACAGAGAGAGACAGAGCGTGCATGGGGGAGGGGCAGAGAGAGAGAGCGAGAGGGAGACACAGAAGCTGAAGCAGGCTCAGGCTCTGAGCTGTCAGCACAGAGCCCGAGACGGGGCTCAAACTTGAGAATGGTGAGATCATGACCTGAGCCAAAGCTGGACACCCAACTGACTGAGCCACCCAAACGCCCCAAAATTACAAAAAAGTTTAATTAAATATTAAAAATTCCACACTCTGATTAAACATTTAACTAAGATAATAATTCAACTAAATGGGAAAGAAAAAGACTTCAACGAATGATTTTCTATCAACTGTTTTTTTTTTTTTTTAAAGAGAGGGGCTTACTTAACCTTATACACTAAAATTAACAGACATAAATCTAGAAGCTAAAATTATAGCTACCAAAAGAAAACACAGAAGAACAGTTAAGTAAATAATCACAAAATACTGTGAAGTGGAACTTTATAAAAAATCATCTACTTATCAAAAGATAATGGAAATTCAAAAGCAAGTTTCAGACAGAGAAAAAAATTTTACATATACATTTCTGACCTTAACTTGTATCCAGAATATGTAAAAATATCCAACAAATCAAAAAAAAAAAAAAAAAGAAAAAGAAAACCAATGGGCAGAAAACAAAAACAAACCTTGTAATGACTCCACACACAAAATAAGACCTAAAAGTGGCTAATAAGCATAGAAAACTATGGTCAATATCATTACACAGCAGAGAGATGCTAATACATTCCATAATAAGATACCACGGTATTCCGCTGTTACGGAAAAAGACTAATAAGTACCTAGTGAATATGGGAAGAAGTACTAAGGAATTTGACCTTTCATGCATTACTGATGTGGTTGTAAATTTGTACAACTCTGGAAAAGTATTTGGTATTTTAAAAATACATTTCTTATTATTTCTTTATGATGGAGCAATTCCATTCCTGTGTAATTTCTTAAAAATAAATATATCCGTAAATACAGATGGATTCTAAGAATAGTCATTACGGCTTCATTCATGAAAGCAGTATTTTGAAGCAACTCAAACATAAAACACACCTCGCAGAAGAATAAAGGCTGTGACATATTCATATCATGGAATATTACTCAGCTATTATGATAAATGAACTAATTCATACCACATAAAAAAATTAAGTGTTGAGCGGAAGAATTCAAAGCAAAAGGCTATATGCATTCTGGTTCCATTTTCATAAGGTTTAAGTAATCTACAGAGACATCAATCAGAACAGTGATGGTCTCTGAGATGGCGGGAGGGGGAGGGGAATGTCCAGAGTTAATATTTGACACTTTAACTGGTATATTGCTTAAACACATGTAACATTTGGCAAAACTCATCAGACTGTGTCCTTAATACATGGGCATTTTATCTGTAAGCAGATCTCAATTTTAAAAATTATAGTTGACAATATACACTTCTTTTTCTTTTACTGAATAATTATCACTGGCCCTAAGCAGCGAGTCAATTCCCACTCATTTGCTATTCTTATGTGCTTGGAACATTTAGAGTTCAATTTGTGGTTTCTGGAAGGTGTCCAAGGGCCCATCCTTCTGTGTTTTAGTGTCCCTGACACTAACTCCATACTGTCCTCATCCCACATGTCCTGCATGTTATTTAGTGCTGAATTCGTTAGAAAGCTCTCTATTCAGCCAACGCTGTTCCGTCTAGTTTGTCCTATTCCCCAAGGACAAATAAGAAATTTCTGCAATTACTACTCTAAAGAGAATCTCTCAAAAAAGGACTCTATCTCATTATTTTGTAACAATATAAATGCAACTTCCATCAAGCTCTTTCAAAGCAACTGAACAGTATTTTCTAACACTGTGCCCCCTTTCTAGAATATGACAGACCACAAATTAACTTCCCCATTCAAAGTGTTACAGCTTGTGAAATCAGACTCCGTGAGACAGTCTGGACAAGCCACAGAAGCAAACCGCTTTCTCTCACTTGTACTTTCCTCTATTTAAATGCACAACTTGGTTTGTATTTCATAATCCTAGAGCTCTGTCGACACGGGGGCAGGGCGGGGGGTTGGGAAGAAAAAAGAGAAAAAAAACAGGAAGGACTTCCAATTAAACGAAGAAAAATGAAGTCAGAACAAGCAGTATCAGAATAAGAACGATCATGACAGCCATGAAGTACTCACAATCTTTTTTCAATTTTTTTAATGTGTATTTATTTTGAGAGAGGGAGAGCAAGCAGGAGGAAGGCAGGGAGAGAAGGAGACACAGAATCCGAAGCAGGCTCCAGGCTCTGAGGTGTCAGCACAGAGTCGGACCCGGGGCTCGAACTCACGAACTATGAGATCATACGCTCAACCGACTGAGCCACACGGGTGCCCCCACAATATTTATAATTTAAAAAAAATCCAGCTTTACATATTTCACTGTCTCCCTTATGGATTAGGAAGAATTTACACATAGCTGCTTATTCATGTATTCAATACCAGTATTACGAATTGAAAGCTGACACCTTGAAGTGTTTCCATTTTACGGAACGAAAACAACTGAGGTAGAGGAAAATGGCATCGAGGGAAAACACGGCTCACACTGGCCAGGGCGCTCAGCAACAGTATACTCAACTGGAAGGAAGGTTTTCCCCTGAGATTTCCATGACCTCATGCAAACAAATTAATATGAGCAGAAGATCTAGATTTGTAGATTTTCATATTAATAACTGCCAAGATTGAGAGGCTCAGATACCATTTTATCTGAATGAGGATTTTCTACAGAAAGCAAATATCATTCCAAAAACATCACGCGCCACCAGCCAAGGAAGACCTTCGATGAGTGGCTGCTATCTCTAAAACCTGTAATTGCTCCTAGTTACAACAATCCAACTCTGGGCTTCAGCTAACAGATAACTCCACTCTTAAAAACGCAAAAATCAACCAAATCAAACTCTTCTGAGAAAAGCTTTCACGCACTGCCCGAACGGAAAGAGCAAGGCAGACTACTACTATGTATTTTTTACCATGCTTATTCTACGTAACTTGATCCAGGTGAAAAAAGTAGGAAAACAAACTGATTTTCTGCTTCCTTATTGTCCTTGGTACTCTGTGGACTCTCTCCATCCTGGAGCTATTCCAAGGCCGGCAGAGAAACCCGTCAGCTGACAGATGACCCAGTGGTATCACCCAGAGCAGAGACACCTGCCTCCTGCATTCTGTCCGGCTCTGCACACGGGACAGGAGACGCAGGCCTCTGAGTGGGAATCCGGTCCTGACGGATCCCGTCAGAGCTCGCCAGTGTGGGGTCCGTCACCGCTAATGACTCTGCCACGACCCCCGGCAGGACGTTATTAAGGGCACCGAGATGTGCAAATCTCTGGTGAATCAATTAGCAGACACACACCGTCAATTTTAACCTCCAGATTAAATATCCGAAACAGGAATACCTTACACAAGGATGTTCTGAGCGTTCGGCACTGGTGTCTTGTTTGTTTCAGAGTATTGAAATCACAGTAAAATGACTCAAATTCATTTGTCTCGTCCAGTCCTTCTGATGAGTTGTTGAATTTGAGGATTCTAATGGGGTGCTGTAAGGAGTAGTTGGGAGGGGCTGGAAGTGGCTATGAGAGATGCTTGCAAGGATGTGACGAGGTTCACTCTCCCTTTCTGGAAAAGGGCTGCAGATAAGGGCACTGAGTTCATGCTAACTTGGCTCAAACAGCCTCCTGATGCTTCGTCACCGAATCCTACTATCACGTGTACACAAACTGCACACACACACCAACAATTTCTCACCCAGGAAACACTCAGCAAATGCTTTTCGTATCTCAGTCACAGTCCTAGTTTCTGTGATAGAAGGTAGACAATAAGGCAAGACTTTCGTAGTCGGAAGTTTACAGTTGGGTTTTTCCTTTTTCCTTTTCCCCCACAAATTAATTAGTGGAAACAGCATGAGTTAAACCATATCAATGGCCCCCTCCTCTGACCACGGACTTACTTTTGCATATTGAGTTACAATTTTCAATCCATAAAGTCATCCATTCTATATCATGATACGTGTCTGCACTGATTAGTAATAGTTTACATACCAAAATTAAACTTTCGATGTTACAAAAAGAGAATAAAGAGAATAGTGGCTACTATTTACTTGACATAAAGCATGTGCAAAGTACCACGACAAGGCATTTGTATACATGATCTGTTCACTTAGCAACCATTATGGAGCACCTATCGCGTGCAAGATGCCAGGCTATGCTGAAGAAACAGGGGTGGGCTGGCGAGACAGCCTAGCTTAAGGTGCCTATGCTCAGAGTGAGATAGATCTATAGCATAACAAGTGACAAATAAGGTACAGAAGGTGCTACAGGATAGGTCAGGAGCGTGTGCAATGTTAGATGCAAATCTGCCATGTGCAGGGGCGCCTGGGTGACTCAGTCGGTTAAGCATCCGACTTTGGCTCTGGTCACGATCTCAAGGTTCCTGAGTTCGAGCCCCAAGTCGGGCTCTGTGCTGACAGCTTAGAGCCTGGAGCCTGCTTCGGATTCTGTGTCTCCCTCTCTCTCGCCCTCCCCACTCACACTCTGTCTCTCTCAGTCAAAAATAAATCAACATTAAAAAAAAAAAGAAGAACTTTGAAAATCCTCCATGTTTCCATTCCAAATTAGCAGAAATGCCATGTATTTCCCTCACAGGGCTTCCTCTCCCCCTAGGTTGTCCCCCACAAAAAAGCCTTTATTCAATTGAGAGGTGATTAAGTCCATCTACCATAACCAAATGTTTCTGCTAAAAGTAGGTTAAATCTACTGCTATGTCCCCACTTTTCTGACTCAACAGAATGATACAGAGAATGGAAACAGATAATCCCCAGTAAGTACTTTCAATCATGAGCTTCCTGTTTCCATTCTGTGTTATGACACTTTAAATATTAAAGCTGAATCTATAGAAGTTCAATCTTCATTTTATGATCCCAGCTCCTTTCATTTCTTTTTGTGGGGGAAAAGAGGAGTTTTAACATTAAAATACAATTAGAATTTAAAAAGTCCCAGGTTATTATTTCAATTTGACCCCTCCGATTTTTAGAATATCCTGGTTGTCAATCTTTGCTCTCAGTGATGTTATATAATTGTCTTTAAGCCTTTCTTGGTACGTAGAACTTAAAAGTATGTTGGTTAGGAGCTAAATTACGAATTGCTGACCTCAAATGCTACTTCCTAGTGCAAAGTACACACGTGCACGCATACAACTTTCTCCTCAGCAGAGGGATGTCCAAATGGGAAGCACAGCATTTTAGTATTTCCTAACTTGGTCTTTTTCAATCAGAAAATCCTTAGTTCAAATCCTAGCTCTGCTGCTGGTACGAAACATCCACGTTCTTCGTCTCCCTGCTCCATAACATGAGAATGAAGAGCCAGTCACAGGTCGTGAGGATGCAGTGAGAGAGCCCTGCACGGTGTTCTGACCAGCCTCTAGCACAGAAGGAGATTCAACGCACATTAGCTTTAGTATCACGTAAGTATACTAAAACGTCTAAAAGTGCTTTTAAAGCTGAAAATGATTATATAAATGTAAGGTATAATGGACAGCAACACGTGGAATGTGATAAAGCATTTTTCATTCATTCATTCATGCACGCGTGTGTTCATCCACCCCGCTGAACCCCAAGCCCTGTGATGCCCAGCTTCAGTGTAGAGGGTTGTGCAGCTGAGCCTGAAGCCCTGTGGCGCCCAGCTCCAGTGTACAGGGTAGAGCAAGCTTCGCTTCAGGCAGAGGAATTCAGAAGACATCACTGAATCTCACCCTAATGGTAATTTTCAAAAGCTGGATAAGCCACAAAGTCCCACTTTAACCTAATCAGAGATGTGCGGCACAAAGAATCTCACTAAAGGAAACTCTAGAGAGCAGCAAGCCTTTCATATGACACCAGAGCCTCGTGTCCTCATCCCTCACAGACTTAAGTCTGCCACGAGAAGAGGAAAGGCAAGATCACCCAAACCTCTGTGCAACCTGGACCCCACGTGTGGAACCGCCACAGCGGATCAGAATCCTCAGGAACCTCACTAAGAAGGTGAGTCTACACCCACCTGCTAGTCCTTACGTGGGGATCTTCCCCCGGCGCCGCACCGGAGGGCAGCGTGGCCAAAGCAGAGGGCTGGGTGGGGCCCTGCAGAAAGGAGCGGCTGAGAGGCCACAGAGCGTCCCCTCAACGGGCAGGACCAAGGCAAAAGAGCTCAGAGTAACTCACAAGAGGCACTGCCAACGCCGGACAACGGGGTTCGAGAGTCTTCGAGACATCACACCCTAGGAGTGGGGGGAAAGGCCTTTAAATACAGAGGGAGGAACAGAACTGAAAGAGAGCCCCGGAGGTCACCAAGAGAGGAGGGAAAGAAAAGGAAAAACCTCCCAGTGACCATGAAGTCTGTTAGCTGGGCTAGAGTCACCTCCGGTTCAGGAAGGGACACCTCAGCAGTGGGGAACAGACACACCTCCAGGATTTTACCAGGGCTTAATTTTGGACCCTGTCAAGGGGAACACTGATACTGTCTCCAAACGTCTGAAGGCAGTCACCAGCCCAACCATCCAAAGCTGCCCATCGGACTGGCTCAGACCTCGTCCAGCCGGCGGAGGAAGGGTGAGACTTTCAGGTACAGGGTGTGGCCTGCAAGTGAAGATTAAGAGACCCTGGCAAAAAGTGAAAGAAAGTAGCAATTCACGGAGAGAGCAGAAATCAATAGAATCAGGACAAGGGAGTATCCAGTTAAAGGAACTGTAAGGAAAAGAATAAAGTAGCTACGATAAAGATACAGTGAAACACACAACTTGTCCAAAAGTACTAAATTTCAGTAACGACAGGAAAACTATAAAACAGAGCAAATGGAAATACTGGAAATGAAAAATACCATATAAAAATGAAAAAGAAAAAAAAACCTATCAACCAGGAATCAAACGAAATTATCTTTAAAAATAGGGAGGCAAAATAAAGATGTTCTCCCACAGACTTAGACTTCAAGAAACGCCAGCAGGAAGTCCTTGGGTGGACGAGAGATGCTGCTGATGGCAATTCCACACGTGCAGGAAGAAAGAACATTAGTAAAGGTACAGATCTAGGTAAATACAAACGAGAATACTGATACTCAGTGCGAAAATAATACCAGTGATTGTGGTATATACGTGAATAAAACAAGACAACAAAAACGAGAGGGTAGGTAAGAAGGGAATAAATAGAATTATATAGGTATATGCCCCTACGTGGTTCCCATACTAGTATATCTGATGACAGAATATGATAGCTTAAAGATGCACATTGTAATTGCCCCCTAAGTGGCTAAACAGGAACATGCTGACGTAGCATTACAATATGCACCTGTGCATGTACATATACACAGGTGTATGTGTACATACGTACAGAGGAATGTAATCACACGTTACACAATTCATTACAAAAAAGCAGAAAATAAGGAATAGAAGAACAAAAAACAAATGGTATAAATTAAAAGCAAAGGCCCAGAAGAGATTTAAGTTAATTATATCATTATTTACAATGACTATAAGTGGACTCCAAAGTCTAAGGAAAAAACACAAAACAGCAGGCTGGATTTATTTTTAAAAAAGCAAAAATCCATAAAAAAAGCAAGATCTATGTGTTATATATAAGAAACACACCTCAATTAAAAAGACTGATAGGATCAGTGTAAATGGGTAAAAATATATTTGTATATATACCACAGTAACACTAAGCATAAAAAAACACAGGTGTGGTTACATTAATATAAAAAATACCCTTCAAGGGGCGCCTGGGTGGCGCAGTCGGTTAAGCGTCCGACTTCAGCCAGGTCACGATCTCGCGGTCCGTGGGTTCGAGCCCCGCGTCAGGCTCTGGGCTGATGGCTCAGAGCCTGGAGCCTGTTTCCGATTCTGTGTCTCCCTCTCTCTCTGCCCGTCCCCCGTTCATGCTCTGTCTCTCTCTGTCCCAAAAATAAATAAAAAACGTTGAAAAAAAATTTTAAAAAAAATACCCTTCAAATTAAAGAATACTACTAACGACACAAAAGGATGGTTCATAATGTTTATCACAGAAGTCTACCCCACCCACCCACCCCCCAATAAAAAATAAATAAAAAACATTAAATATGTACATTCACAAGAGATCTTTAAAAACTGTAGAACAAAAAGTGACAGAACTTAAAGGAGAAATTAAATAAATCCACAGTCCAATTTGCATATTTATACCCTGTCTCTTAATAACTGATAGAATAAGCAGAGCACAGCCAATAAACACATGGAAGGTACCATGTGACCTGATAAACATTTGTAGAACACAACAGCCAATAGCTTCACAAAATAAATAAATAAACCATGGTCTCTGGGGAAAATATTTTCAGCATGTCTATCTATCTGACAAAGGGTTTGTATCCAGAATACGTAAAGAACTCTTTCAACTCAAGAAAAAGTTCACAATCCTTCCACAAGGCAGACATATATCAAATCGTCACACAGTACATTTTAAATATCTTGAAATTCCATGTGTCCATTATCCCGCAGTAAAGCTGGATAAAAAGAAAAATCTCACAAACAAGTCAATAAAAAAGGTACAGAAGATGTGGACAGCCACTTCAACAAATAAGATCCACAGATGGGCGACAAGCCCATGAGACGATGCTTATGAGCATGTTAAGGAAAAAGACAAACTACTAAATTTAAAAATTGGGCATGGAATTGAAAAGACTATTACAAAATAGGATAATGATTGGCTAATAAACTTGAGAAAATATTCTCAACATGATTAATCAGCAGGAAATTCTAATTAAAACCACAATTAGATATCACTTTAAACCTGCTGGAGGAACATAAATAAAAAAGACTGGTGACACTAACTGTTGTCAAGATGTAAACCAATTGACAATCTCAAAACTTGCTTGTGTAAGTGCAGAACGATTCAACCACACTGCAGAACCCAACCCACAAATATTGCCAGGAAGTAGATACCCAGTGGGCCATGGTTTAGAAAGACCATCCTCCTCACTCTTGAGACTCTAGAGGGGCTTCAGCATTTGGACTTCTACTGATGTTGTGAGTCCTATAAAGATGCTGTTTTATATTAGTGATTGACAGTTTTAAAGTGACTGATAATGACACATTAGAGTTACTTAATTGAATATTTTATGGGTGGATATAACGTACATTTGCTCTATTATTTGGCAATTCTGAATTTTGCCATTATAAACAAGAAAAATAAATGAGATTAATGAAACTCGTATGAAAGTTTAAGCATAGATACTAAGTAGTCCAGTATCTTGTGAATTCAACTGAAAACTCAGGTGATGTGGTAACAACAGATAGTGAAAAAATAGCTTAAAAGTAGCAGGCAGAATTCATATTATGTGTTAAGTTTAGACAGAAAGTAAATTAATAATATATGACTTTTTTATAGCAAGAAAAGGATGGAAATACTCCATCATAAGGTATGAATCATGGCATCACTCTGTACCTAGGTCATCCCTAAAATGGCTACTCATCAGTGGCAATCAGTATGTCTCATTCTGCCCAGAGTGACAGTATTTCCTTCAAAAAGAACCTTACCTTGTTCTGTCCTTTCCAATTATCCCCAATGTTGGAGGCATGCTCTCAGTGATTATTTTTGGATTTTAAGAAAAAAAATTTATTTTTTATATTTTTAATTTCTTTTAATGTTTGTTTTTTTTATTTTTGAGAGAGAGACAGAGACAGAGTGTGAGTGGAAGGGCAGAGAGAGAGAGAGAGACCCAGAATGCAAAACAGGCTCCTGGCTCCGAACTGTCAGCACAGAGCCTGATACAGGGCTCGAACCCACAAACTGTGAGATCATGACCTGAGCCACAGTTGGAAGCTTAACCAACTGAGCCACCCAGGTGCCCCTAGAAAAAAAGTATTTTAACCTCTATCTTTATGAACTTTATTTCAGTACTTTTAAATTTCTATTGTAAGAATTTTATAATATGTGTAATATCTAGCTAGAAAAGTACATTTACAAACTTTAAATATAAGAGTAAATATTTAGAGCCTTAATAATGTTTTTTTCTACTAAGGACTGCTACAAAGAATGTAGAAATTAGTGTATCTGAAAGGTTTGCTTTTTCTAAAGAAAGTAACTCAATGAGCTCTTATGTATAATGGAAACTGCACTGGAAATAAAACGGTTTCAAAAGAACATTCTTCTGAAGGAATACGCACTACTGTCTTGATCAGCTGTTTTAAATTTCTGTGATTTCTACTCTGAATGATCTTCTGTACGTATTAATGGCATGGGGTACAAAATATATGTACATATAAATCCTAACAGAGATCTTTTCCCATTGTGTTCAAGATATAAAACCTTCTGCAGAATTCAAAAACTCTGAAAGGTATGGGACCACGGAACAGCCATCGCAGCAAATTTTATTGCTTCTTGGCAATTTCTAGAGGGAGGAAAGCCAGTTATTTTAGCTGAAGTCAGTACTTGCTTCCCAAGTTTTTTCCAGACACCCTCTGGTCAATAAAACGTAACATAGTGAAGTAGCCAAGAAATCATTTCCATTTCATAAGACTCCTTTATTCCCGTAACAAATGAGGACTCATTTACTTCCATGAGCAATCTGATCCTTGAAAATAAAAAGTTGATTTCTAGATCAAGAATGATCACCATTAGGAGTTCTATTCATTTCAGACAAGCCGAATAATAGCACTCTATCAGATGCAAATAAAACTGTTATAAAAAAATCGGGGCGCCTGGGTGGCGCAGTCGGTTAAGCGTCCGACTTCAGCCAGGTCACGATCTCGCGGTCCGTGAGTTCGAGCCCCGCGTCGGGCTCTGGGCTGATGGCTCGGAGCCTGGAGCCTGTTTCCGATTCTGTGTCTCCCTCTCTCTCTGCCCCTCCCCTGTTCATGCTCTGTCTCTCTCTGTCCCAAAAATAAATAAACGTTGAAAAAAAAAATTAAAAAAAAAAAAAATCAGTGACTTGGAAAATACCACAGTAGTTTTACCACACATTCCAGGTTTCTGCTTAAAATTTTGATCCTTCTTTCTTGGATTTTTAATATCCTACAAATATACCACAAGTATAAATATAGTACAAATATCCTGTTTCTGAACTTGTGACGTGTTTGGATTCTAAGCCAGTGTTTTCCAAAACTATCTATACCATCTTCAAAGCCTTAGAGTAATATGGTTCCATGAGGAAGCATGTTCGAATAGGCCTCTATCAGGGTACAGGAAACCGAGTTTTGAGTAGCTTCCTGTACAACTACATTTGTAGCTAGACGGTTTCCTCTCTGCTAGATCAATCATAGAACCACTGACTAATCACTACCTTGCCTGCCTTAGTTTGTTGTTTCTAAACCTGAAATCCTTTTATTACTTCTGGGTTATTGGCATACCTTCTTGGAAGAAAGGAGGGAGTTCCTCTAGTGGACAGTTTAGTGAGGGTCTAATCTGGCTTCATGTCCACTGAGAATACGTCTCAGATTATCTGGTGTAACAATAAAAGGTTGGCACCAATATTCTCTTTCCTAAGAATTGACACTAAGGGCAGTAAGATTCAAGGTAAGCACATTTTACCCACTAAACTGAAGTATCAAAGAAAACAAACTTTCTTCCATTATTAAACTGTTGGGTCTCAGCATCCTTCTCTTCTGGATACATCTTTCCCTCGATGAGAAGCTAGAGATCTAGTGGGGAGAGGCAAAAAGATACCCCTGTGTCTGCCTCTGTAAGGATCACATGATTGGAAGTCATACCTGGGGCTTTCCACAGAGCTGCGGATCGAGCCAAAACTTAATAAAATGCCATAGTAACCAGAGGTATCTCAAAGCAAACCTTTAAACTTCATTTCATTATTAAAACAGGAGACAGACAATTCACTGAGAGAATATTAAGATGGTAACTTCAAACATGAAAAGTGGTTAAAGATCATTAACTGTCATATGACCACAAATAAAGACCACAACGGGATTTCACTGAACACCCACCAACATGACTGAAATAAAACAGTACAATGACACATATGCTGATGAGGAATCAGAAAAACTGGATCACCTGCACACTGCTAATGGGAGCATAAACCATAACCCCACCATGGTCAGTTTGCCAGTTTCCTATATAACTAACAGTGCAATTACCTTAGGACCCAGCAGTTGCATTCTTGGACATTTATCCAGAGAAACGGACATTTATATTCAAAACCTTATACATGAAGTTTCAAAGCACTTTTCTCTTAATAGCCCCAAAGAGGAAGCCGTTGAGATGTCCCTCAATAGGTGAACACTTAACCACTCACACAAGCTGGGGTCCATCCATACCATGGAATACTACTCGGCAATAAAAAGGAACACACCGCTGATAACATGCAACAACTTGGATGAATCTCCACTTTAGCTTCGAATTATACAAAGTGAGCAAAGCCAATCCCAAAGGTTACATCCCCTTTGATTCCATTAATGAAAGGTTTTGTAATGACAAAATTTATGAAGAGCAAGTTGCTGGTTGCTAGGAGCTAGAGATGGGAGAGACGGAGGGAATCTGCCGGTGTTTTAAAGAGAAAAGGAAAAAATCCTTGTGGCAAAGAATCACTTCGTATCTCCAATGTGATGGTGGATACCTGAAACGATGTATGTGACAGAAATGTACAGAACGAAACACATATGAAAGTGCACGTAACACTAGGGAAATCTGCATACAGTTATTTGACTGTACAATGTCAGCATCCTGGTTGTGACCTCGTACTACAGTTTTGCAAAGTCTTATCATTGAGGGAAAATGGGTGCACGCACACGGAATTACAGCCGCATGTGAATAAACATTCTCTCAAAATTTTCGGTTAAAAATAATGATAATAGTTCAAAATATTTCCCAGATGTACAAGTAAGACATTCTAGATTATAAAGGTAATCTAAATACTCCTCAAATTAGCTGAAAATTAATCCACACAATAGTCCACCAACATGGTATTTCAGGACTGAAGATAAAGAAAGTATGTTCCAATAGTACAGGTTTTTTTTAAAGCTCAATTAACTAATTAATTGAGAGAGAGAGAGAGAGAGAGAGAGAGAGAGAGAGAGAGAACAAGCAGGGGAGGGGCAGAGGGAGAGAGAGAGAATCTTCAGCAGGCTCCATGCTCAGCATGGACTCTGACAGGGGGCTTGATCCCACGAACCGTGAGATCAGGTCCTGAGCTGAAATCAAGAGTCAGTCACTCAACTGACTGTGCCACCCAGGCGCCCCCAGTTTTCCAGTTTTACACAAAGGATCACGAATCAGAATGGCACTGGAGTTACAGCAGCAAACAAGCTGGCACACAGTGGAACACGCCTTCCGCATTCTGTGGGCAAAATGTTTCCAACCTAGCTGTCTGTCTTCCCCAAACTACATTTACACTTGGCAAGGAGGGCATATAGAGGTATTTTCACACACACAAAGACTCAGAAACTGAGCTACACAATGACCCTATTTCAGCAAGATACTGGAGGATGTTTTACACAGTTCTAAAGGGGTAAATGAGAAAAAAAGAGGTCACAAACTTCAGAACACAGGCAATCCAAATGGATGGCACACAAGAGCAATTTCCAGAACAAGGTTGAAGGAATACACCGATAAAACAACCCTGCATCAAGCCTGGGAGGCCACTGAGTGAGAGTCACACGGTCAGAAAGCTCTGGAAGAGACCTCTTCGAAAAAGAAACATTAATAGATTATCTAATCTATCAAAATATGTAACAAAAGAGCTCTACAAAACTGACAGCCATGGGTTAAGTTTGTGATGTGGACACAGAAAACTAGGTAAAAACATCAAAGACCACTATTATGAAGAAAATACAAAATGTGAGGGAAATAAAAATCATCCCAGGATACTGCATGGCTCAGCTCTATATTTTCTTTGAAAAAAATATTATAAACTTGCATAGTGATCAAATTTATGGTCTCATGGCAGACACTGGGAAAAAATCAGTGCCGGGAAGTATGTATGGAGGAACTGGGGATGCCAAATTCTAATCTTCCATAATAGAAAACAATCGATAGATGATAGTTACAAGTTAAAGGGCACAAAGCAGAAATACAAGTACGCTGTACAAATACATGGAGGGATATGAACATAGTTGGCTGAAAGAATGAAAATTACTGCCTCTGAGGAAAGGAAACAGTAGAGGAGAACATGGATGCACAGTGTTACTAAGCCATACAGAATGACCGGGCATTCTCGATATTCTGAAAGACCATGCGCACACGCGCACGTGCACACACACACACACACACACACACACCCATGTACACACACACACACACACACGGACACACACGTGTGCACTCATGCACACACACAGGCACACACACACACGTGCATGCACACACGCACACCCGTAATACACACACGTGCTCACTCACACACGCACACCCATGCACACACAGAGATGCAGAGGTTAATGCATACACAGATACACATACATGCATTAACATCCAATACATTCTACAAATTTTGATTAATTCTTTTTTTTTTTTTTTTAAAGATTTTTTTTTTAATTTTTTTTTTTCAACGTTTATTTATTTTTGGGACAGAGAGAGACAGAGCATGAATGGGGGAGGGGCAGAGAGAGAGGGAGACAGAATCGGAAACAGGCTCCAGGCTCCGAGCCATCAGCCCAGAGCCTGACGCGGGGCTCGAACTCACGGACCGCGAGATCGTGACCTGGCTGAAGTCGGACGCTTAACCGACTGCGCCACCCAGGCGCCCCAAATTTTGATTAATTCTAAGAACATTTTAAATCCATCAGAGATTACCTTGTCCAACATGAGGCTACATGAATTTCATATTCTGGTTGTAACTTTAAGAATATAACACTAACAATATTTACTTTCCTATAAAAGGGAAAGGCTTTTAAAGCTACTGAAACACAAGTCAAACAGGATGTTTATTACTATAGAAAACATAACAGAATTCATTGACAGTAATTTTTACCAAAATGGATGGGAATTTGATATAAGGTAAATGGAGTTACATACATAATAAGCTATTTATGAATTATTAAAAAGAATATGCCTCATGGGAAAACATTATAAAACATCTTCCTTCCTTTTTTCACTGCAAGATTATGGATGACACTGAGAAATGTCACATATTGAAGCTGTGACCTGCAATGTTCATTATGAAACTATAGCATTCAAAGAAAAACGAACAGTGAAAATACCATTCATCATCAAAGAAGGAGAAGGGTTTTTTGAGGTTATTTTCAATACTTTGATCTGATGTCCTTATGGAAATTTAATTTAGAAGACTGGACTTATGAAAGGAGACCACCTAAAACATACTGGAATTTTCAATTCAGAATGAAAACATTATGCTCACCCAGCACACTTAGGAAAAGATTGCTGATCAACATGGATGCAAAAATTCTCAACAAGATATTGGCAAATCGAATTCAACAGTACATAAAAAGAATTATTCACCATAATAGAATGGGATTTATTCCTGGGCTGAAGGAGTGGTTCAGTATCTGCAAATCAATCGATATGATACATCACATTAATAAAAGAAAGCATAAGAATCACATGATCCTCTCAACAGATGCAGGAAAAGCATATGACAAAATAGAGCATTCTCTTGTGTTTAAAAACCCTCAAGAAAGTAGGGATAGAAGGAACATACCTCAAGATCATAAAGGCCATAGACAGAAGACCCACAGCTACTATCATCCTCAATGGGGAAAAACCCGAGAACTTACTCCTAAGGTTGGGAACACAACAGGATGTCCACTCGCACCACTTTGTTCGACAGAAAACTGGAAGTGCTAGTCTCAGCAATCAGACAACAAAAAGAAATAAAAGGCATACAAGCTGTCAAGGAAGCAGTCAAACTATTATTCTTTGCAGACAATATTATACACTAAAGTGGAAAACCCGAAAGACTCCACCAAAAAACTGCTAGAACCGTTACATGAATTCAGTAAAGTCGCATGATATAAAATCAATGTATAGAAAAAGGCTGCATTTCTATATGCCAACAATGCAGCAGCAGAAAGAGATATCAAGGAGTCGACCCCCTTTACAACCCCAAAAAACATAAAATACCTAGGAATAAAGCTAGCCAGAGAGGTAAAAGATCTGTATGCTGAAAACTATAGAATGCGTATGAAATAAATTGAAAAGAACACAAAGAAGTGGAAGAATATTCCATGCTCATGGACTGGAAGAACAAATATTGTTAAAATGTCGATACTACCCAAAGCAACCTACACTTTCAATGCAATCTCTATCGATATGACACCAACATTCTTCACAGAGCTAAGAACTAACAATCCTAAAATTTGTATGGAACCAGAAAAGACCCGGAATAGACAAAATAATGTTGAAAAAGAAAACAAAGCTGGAAGCATCATAATCCTGGGCTTTAAGCTATATTAAAAAGCTGTAATCATCAAGACAGTATGGTACTGGCACAAAAACAGACACATGGATCAATGGAACAGAATAGAGAACCCAGAAATGGAGCCACAAATGTATGGCCAACTAATCCTTGAAAAGCAGGAAAGAATATCCAATGGAATAACGACAGTCTCTTCAGCAAATGATGCTGGGAAAACTGGACAGTGACATGCAGAAAAAGGAACCTGGACCACTTTCTTAGACCATACATAAAATAAACTCAAAATGGATGAAAGACACAAAGGTAAGACAGAAAACCACCAAAGTCCTACAGGAGAAAACAGGCAACAACCTTTTTGACCTCAGCCACGGCAACTTCTTACTCGACGCGTCTCCAGAAGCAAGGGAAACAAAAGCAAAATTGAATTACTGGGACTTCATCAAGATAAACTTCTGCACAGTGAAGGAAACAATCAACAAAATTAAAGGGCAACGGATGGAATGGGAGAAGATATTTGCAAACAACATATCAGATCAAGGGTTAGTAACCAAAATCTATAAAGAACTTATCAAACTCAACACCCAGGAAACAAATAATCCAGTGAAGAAATGAGCAGAAGATATGAATAGACACTTTTCCAAAGAAGACATCTAGATGGCTAACAGATGCATGAAAAAATGCTCAACGTCACTCATCAGCAGGGAAACACAAATCAAAACCACAATGAATTACCACCTTACACCTGTCAGAATGGCTAACATTAACAACTCAGGGAACAACAGATGTTGGCGAGGATGTGGAGAAAGAGGATCTCTTTTGCACTGTTGGTGGCAATGCAAGCTGGTGCAGCCACTCTGCAAAACAGTATGGAGGTTCCTCAAAAAACTAAAAACAGAACTACCCTACGACCCAGCAATTGCACTACTAGGTTATTTATCCAAAGGATACAGGAGTGCTGATTCAAAGGGGCACATGCACCCCAATGTTTATAGCAGCACTTTCAACAATAGCCAAAGTATGGAAAGAGCGCAAATGCCCATCGATGGATGAATGGATAAAGAAGATGTGAGATATATATATATATATATACATATATATATATATATACACACACATACACACACACACACAATGGAATATATATATTACTAGTTGATCAAAAAGAATACTGCCATTTGCAACAATGTGGACTGAACTAGAGTATACTATGCTAAGTGAACTAAGTCAGTTAGAGAAAGACAAATATATGATTGCACAAATATATGATTTAAAAAATACAACAGATGAACACAGAGGAAGGGAAGGAAAAATAAAATGAGATAAAAACAGAGAGGGAGGCACACCATAAAGGACTCTTAAATACAGAGAACAAAATGAGGGTTGCTGGAGGGGAGGTGTGGGGGGGCTAGAGAAAATGGGTGATGAGCATTGAGGGGGGCACTTGTTGGGATGAGCCCTGGGTGTCATAGGTAAATGATAAATCACTGGGTTCCACTCCTGAACTAATACTACACTGTATGTTAACTAACTTGAATTTAAATTAAAAACAAAAAAAACCCACAAACAACCAAAAGAAAAAAAAAAAAAAAGACTTCTGTCTCCGAAAAAAAACAGTGCATTTGGTATTGAATCTATCCTCATATCAAAAACAATTAAGAAATTGGAAAAAAAAAATAGGCAAAAACTTGCAGACATTGTAAAACACACAACATACAGCTCCAGTAAGCGACCCAGGCAATATAAACCGTATAATTTCCCTGAATTCCTGCCTGGAGGGCAGGCCTTTCTGTTTGTACAGAAAGGCACATCACAGAAACAGCCCATCAATCTCTGAGGATTGAGAAAAATAAGTCAGACTTGGGGGAGAGCAAATCAACTAAAATTCAGAGTAAGAGAAAGGAGAATAAAATCATAATTAATCTAGGACCCAAAGAAATGGAAGAACTGTTTTTTTTAATGGCAATTGTAGAAAAGAAAAATCTCAGTACCTGAATGGGCTACTATGTAATCCAGAAGACAAGATCAGTGATCTTGAATAGACAGAAATCAAAACTGTTCACACTAACGCAAGAGAGAAAAGTACACTGAGAAAAAACGCGTAACTCTAGACATGCACAAGTCTCTGGGTCACTGGTTTTACCATCTCTAAAACAAGACGACAGAGCTGTATTAAAATTAGTAGAGATTACATTTTGAGTGTTTGATACATGACAGATTGTAAAATAAGGTATCCACATAAGTAATCTCTGAATCCATATGGCAACATTATTAGGGGAATAAGAAAGCTAATTTCAAAGACAATTAAACTGAAGGCCTGTGTATTCCCCTACCCTGATCGATACTGGCACTGATATTCATTCAATTCTATCTTAAGATACTATGCAATTCTACCCTTCTGTGGTTGGAATAAAAAAAGCTGAAATCTTTTCTGGAAAAGTAGAGATGATATTATGAGCAATTAGAGTTATTAATTAATTAAATTATATCATTTTGGAGATGATAGAAAGATCTTAAGTATGCTTCTCATGGTGCCTAATGGGCGACCATTAAGTATCCCTTACGTTGGGAAACAGGACATGAATAAAATGTGAATTTAAAGATTACACCACCTGGAATTAACTGTTTGTTATCTAGCTAAAAACAAGGTCATGTTCATTCACCTATTCTCCTAACTCACATGTTCTGACCACGTGGTAGAGAACCATCAGACACGCACTTGTAGTA
This sequence comes from Puma concolor, assembly GCF_028749965.1. Classification (NCBI taxonomy): domain Eukaryota; kingdom Metazoa; phylum Chordata; class Mammalia; order Carnivora; family Felidae; genus Puma; species Puma concolor. The sequence continues at coordinate 1,559,445 of NC_141677.1, read as the reverse complement.
TCTGTAAAAGGAAGTCTGGAATCCCAGTCTCAGATAAGGATGGACAATTCCACGTTTAATTGTTCAGGTTCTTGAATAGGTGAAGATACAGAAACTGTGGTGTTTCCTAAAAAATTACCCAAAAGAATGGAGATTTTCGCATTTAAAAAGTGAGAGAGAACAAAGTGAGGCTGTATTTTGGCTTTATTTTCCTCTCCAGGAGGAATCTGACGAACATCTGTAATCACTCAGCTGCTGTACACACATTTCCCTTATTCTATCTGGATGACCTGGAATGGGGAAAAGGCAGAAGAGAAACAAAGGACAAAATGTGGAACAAATTCCACAAACACACTGTGTATTTCTGGCCACTTATCACTCTGCACAGCGAACGCTGATGACTGGCTGCGTCTGGCTCCTCGGGAGTCCTGCCCAGGGACAGCGTCACAGAGTCCTGCTCAAGGACAGTGTCGTGGAGTCCCACCCAGAGACAACATCCCGGAGTCCTGCCCAGCCACACTGTCATCGAGTCCCGCCCAGGGACAGCATTTCGGAGTCCTGTCCATCCACACCGTCACAGAGTCCTGCCCAGGGACAGCATCCCAGAGTCCTGCCCAGCCACACCATCACGGAGTCCTTCCTGCCCAGGGACACCATCCAGGAGTCCTGCCCAGCCATACCATCATGGGAGCCCTGTGCGAGGACAGCAAACACCCTTATCAACACACTGACCAAGAAGCCCAGCCATGTGGGTGCCCAAGAGATTACATCACTCTCCTTCAGCTCAGGCGGGAAATATGGCCAATTCTAAAACCGGAATGTATCAAAAGTGGACAACCATTCTTGCCCTTAAAGTGTATTCGTGACGACACTCCCGTCAAGTCCGGCTCACAAAGGAGGCAGAGTTCCTGTGGACGTAAAAACACCAGCATCCTTTCCTTGCAACATATTCACAAATAACAGTAATGTTTTATTAACAATCACGAATTTGATGAGTTCACCACTTCAAGCACTGTGCTAAGTAATTTCATGGATTATATCATGTTTTACTCACAAGAATATTATGACAAAGACAGCCCCAGATATCGATGAGAAAACCTAGGAAGGGAGATTATTTGACTTGGTGGAGATAGCACAGATACCGCGTGGTGGAGTCGGGGTAGAAACACATAAATCTGGCGTGTCTAAGTCCAAAGCCTTAACTAAGATGTTGGGGTTTATGCATAACTGTTGTTACTTGAAAATATACACCCTGATTATGGTTTTGACATACCTTTCTCTCTCCCTCCCCCACCCCGTCTCTGTCTCTCCCCACTCCCCATCTCTCTCTCCCCCTCCGTCTCTCTCTCTCTCCCTCCCCCCTCTCTCTCTCTCCCTTCCCCTCTCTCTCTCTCTCTCTCCCCCCTTCCTCTCTCTCTTCCCCTGCCTATCTCTCTCTCTTCCCCTCCCTCTCTCCCTCGTGTGTGTGTGCGTGTGTGTGTGTGTGTGTATGTGTGTATGTGTATTCCTTAGTTAAATCTCTTGGATTCAAATTAAAAAAATATTTTTACCATTTCTCAAAGAAAAAAGTTCTTTACCTAAATTTACAATTGAAGAAGTGTAAGAGCAAAACAAAATATAAAACAAAGGACTACAGAGGTAAAATTCTCCTTTAATGCCTCATCCCTAAAGTGCTATTTTCTAAGTAGGATTATGAATGCTGGAACTCTGTTCAATAAAACATTTATTAGGCCAAGGTGACTAATGCCACACTCATAAAGTGCTCTTCACAGAAAACATACTGCACAAGAAAAGAGCCAAATAAAACGGGTTGTAAACACGGCTTCCGTACGGACAAATCAAACAAGAGACCTGGAAAGAAGGAACAAAATAATAGAGTGAAAACATCATGAAAATAAAGAATGGACTGAGCGAAGGCCTTTATCTTTTATCCTTATGAACAAATGAGGCAGGCTTGATACCAAGAGATACACGGTCTCCAAGTCAGGGATGCTGGAGGAAAAACCAGAATTAACAACTATTATGTAGAAGCATTTTTAGCTCACGGAGGAAGGATGAGCTACAGGAATTTAAACACAATAAAATAATGGTGCCGAAGGGCCTGGTGAATTTCCGGCCCACAGAAGTCACCTTCAGTTTTGACTTGAAAGACCTGTCACTTACGCTCTCTCTGAATCACTGAGGGCACGGACTCTGAAGGACATGGTAAGTCCTGCACCTCAATGCACTCTTTCAGGGGGACACCACGTTGAGAGGAGCTGACAACGGGCAGTGCGCGCTTTGATGCTTCAAGTCAAGTTCTTCTTTAATCCCGCAAATACGCACGAGCGCCAGAGAGAATCATTTGCGTTATGGGTGATAATTAAGCGTGCGTGCTGGAGAAAAGTAAGAAAAAACAGAGCCTGATTTCATTAGTGACATCCTACTATCTGCTCCAAAATGCCTCCTGTGTTTAAAAGAGAAAAGCATCCCACTGGCTTGATAGCCGTTTTCCCAGGCTGGCCCTTGTCATTCAAAACAATCCTACCGACATACGTGTGCACAGAGACTGGAGGAGAAACATTTAGTCTGGTCAGTGGGGCAGAACTGTCGGAAAAGAGGGCACGCTGCCCACCTGGGAGAAGGGTGTCCCCTGAGGGTGGGCGGTCCAGTGCCTGTCCCACAGGTGGAGGTGGCAGTGTGGAGCCACACTGCAGCCCCTTCAGGAATGGCACGACCTCAGACACACGACCACTGGAAAGAAGAGCGCTCAGAGCAAACCCTTCTCTGGATGTGCCCGTATCTGCACACTAGAGATCTCATCTTCAGCCGGTGTGGGAAGAGTGCAGACAAGTGTCACAGACGGGCAGGCGTCCTGGGGCCCAGGGGGAGGCCAGGGGCTCTGCTGCTCTTCTCCCAGGGGCCGGGTGTGCGGGGACCCTCCTATCGCCCCCAGGAGTACTGGCGGCGGGTGCTCTGCGGCACCGGGCGTCAGAGAAACAGTTTCGGCCAGGGCCTGGTGAATTCCGAGCCTCCTAAGTAGCTGCCTTTTGAGCAGAGCAGATGTTCGGGACCGGGCAGGCCTGGGCAGCACGTGGGGAACTCGGAGACACAGGGTGCACGTGGTGAAGTCACGGCATATCAGCACAACTGCCCGGGGCTGCACAGCTGGACGCTGCTCCCCGCTCCCTCCACCCGGCTGCTTCCATCCGGATCCTGCTCTGGGCCAGGACGGTGAAGGGGGAAGTCGGCCCTGACCCCAACGGGGAGGACGCGAGGTCTGCTTTCTGGCAGGTAACACACCAACCCCATCCTTCCCTCCAGATGTTTCCTCTTGCGTGCATTGTCTTCACCCCTGCACTATTCCTACCTGGCATTCACAAGTCCTGGCTGCCAGGTTCCAGGAGCCAGCTAAGCCCGGCGTCTCTGAATTTCTCGTTTCTTTTTCTTTCTCTTACAGATATCATTTTGTAGCCGGGAGGACAGGCAAGAACATTTGTTAATAATATTCATGAAAACAGATTACCTTCTAGATGACAATTTAAATAAAATTATTTCATTTACATGAACACCTACGATGCTGAAATATGAACATGAAAGAAGACGAAGGTCCTACAACGCAGAGTCAGAGTGGGAAATGCGACTGTAAAGCCATCTTTAGCCAAAGTCTGAGAGTAGTTTCGAAAAATGAAAACAAACAGGCTCCGGCTACGCTAAGTGACCACTGCCAGAGCAGTGCCGTGGGCACAGGACGCCAGGCATCCGACCGCGTAACTGTCCATTCTCTCTTCTCGTGCTGATGGGGAAGCCTGTTCTCCTCTAGAGCGACGCTCCTTTGCTTTTCCTTGTGCAAATCTGAGCTATTCTGTGAAGTCTGCCCAGCACCCCGTGGGGATCTTGTACGGATATCTAACTTCTCATGTACTTGCATCCTTAGTCTTCACAGCAAATTATCTTTAAGTTTCTAGGCTCCACAATATGTTTTTCTACCTAGGAAGGTGACTTGCACATGGAAAAGTCCTGACGCATTTGTTTGGTGCTGGAGTATACATCTTGTATTTCTAGGGTAAAGATGCTTCCTCTACTAAGCGCTATTTCTGGGTTAAATGTTTCTGTATGCATATAGTTTTGACACTGCATATTCTATGCAGTTCTAACTTTTCAGAACAAACGGGTATTCTGTCCTAGTGGATTAAAATTAATAGCCTGGGATTTACCCCAAATTTAGGAATCTGTTACTGCACTTTGCTGTGAAGATATCTGTTGACAATAATATGAAGGATCTATAGACCACGAGTTTCAAAGTATTTGGCTAGGATAATAAAATTTCACCTTTTAAAATACCATTATTTTAAATATTGCACTCAGCATTGGCCTTAGTTTCCTTTTACTGATTTAATGCCGTGTCTGAGAACCACTTTAGATTTCTGTAACGATTCTTCTCATAGCTGTTCACCTGTTCTTAAACTTCTAGATAAAAAGTGTAATCTGGTATTGTCCCTCAATTCAAAGTAACTTGGTAGTCTAAAGTCTGTAGTATTAATTCTGAGGCTTTACAAACTCCCATCAGATCAAGTGAACATAATTACAATACAAAACAACAAATTCCATTACACAACCACCTAACAAGAACTATCACCATCCTATACAAAGTTGGCTCTAGGTCTGGTTCAGCACACCTGGTAACGATAACCTGGAAATGCATCCGCTGGTAAAATCACTTCAAAATGGAACCGGGGTATTGACAATGAAATGGAATCTTTATAAGGCAGACTGGGTCACAGAAAAGTACCCTGAACTCAAAGCCTGCACATTATTTTAGTTTTTGCTCTTTCATAGTTGAAGCATCTAGACACAGAAGTTGATTATTCAAAGACCAGAATGTAGTTGTGGCCCACATGCAAATTATTTGTTTCCTACAAACGTGCTCTCTTCCAAGCCACTCGTCTTCTCAATGGTGGGCACTTTCCTCCCCGAGCATTCACGCCAAGTACTTACTTTCCCCACCTCCTTGCTCTTCTGTGAGAAACAGCTCCATGCGCTGCTTGGTTTTCATTTCCATTTCAGGGATCTAAGGAAGTAAGGCACTCGCTGGCCATCTCTACAGAATACGAAGACCGAAGTCGTCCTCAAATCCATTTCTAACCCTGTCTATGCCCCAGGCTGTGTCACTTCCAACAACAACCAGAGCAAGAGAGCGAGAGACCACAGGACGGGGGCATGCCCTGAGCACAGTCGCACTGCTTACCGAAGAAGCCATGCATCATTCGTTAAGAAGCTGTTTTCAGAGATACGTACTGGCTTTATGACGAGCCAAACACGGAAACTGGGTATTGAGATCTGGTCAGCGTAAGTGCAACAGAGGCCAAAATCCTTCAAACCTGGAAGTGACCAAAGAGCCAAATGGACTCCTTCCCTTCAAACTGGATGGATACTATGAAGGAAACACACATCCCAAACAAAAGCAACAACAAAGAACAACCAACTCTTAAAAAACAAAAACAAAAACAAACTACAAGCATGAAAGTCTAGATGTGCACATCTTCTAACTTCTGAAGCCTCCATGGTCCCCTCGCGTCTGGACTCCTCGGTGACCATACGTGAATCGGGGCCGGATAGGAGACAGGTTCTCTCAGGACAAGAACCAAGGCTGCAGCAGGGATCTGGGCCCATCCTCTCAGCAGGAGCTCTGGGTCTGTCCCACGCCCGCTGGCCACACCCACACAAGCACAGAGGCCAACCTGTTGTTTACAAGATGGAAAACATCGATAATGACAGGACGCTCGGCAGTTATGTTCATCTGGACTTTGCCAAATCTAGTAAAGTCTAGGCCACTTTTGATACAGGTACTACTTGGAGGCCTTTTGATACAGGCCATGGAGGCCACTCTGTGGTCGATCCACTCTCCTGAAAGTCTGAGGAACACACGGTCTCTGCTCATCTCCAGAAGCCCAGAAAGCACCAGTGTGAACGGCAGTGAAAACAGGAAAGGGGTTATGGTTCTGCACAGCCACACTGAACTTGCAGGATCTAAGACTTAGGACTCGTGACCTGTATACCACTACTTTACAAGTCTTTTCTTTTCAAGGTTCAGAATCAATGTCAACTTTTTCAATTGAAGGATAACTGACATACAATATTGTATTACTTTCAGACGTACACAACGTGGTTCACTATTTGTACACACTGCAAAACAGTCACCAAGGTCAGTGTACCTGCCATCTGTCACCACACAAAGTTGTTATAATGTTACTGACTGTATTTCTTTATTGTACACGACATCCTCTTTATTTCACAACTGGAAGCCTATCTCTTAATCCCCTTTACCTACTCCATCCATCCATCCTTATTTAAATAAAGATATGTTCAATGTGGGAACAAACGAGATACCATACTAAGTGGTACAATCATATGTGATTAAGAAATGGATCTGACATGTTAAATCTTTAGAGGTAACATATAGGTGCATTAAACAAAAGACACAGAAGAAAGTGGAATTGGAAAAATAGACAAAAGTTTCAACAAGGTTCAAACAAGTACAGCTAAATATATTTACTAACTCCATAAATACTCCATTTCAAAATGTGGAGTATTATTTTATCTATACTATTCACGGTTTCTCTGGTCCCTGGGTCAACCTTACCAGGTCAGAACCAAGCCGACTCACGAGCAGAGAATCCTGGCGTCAAGAACCAGTGGCTCCTTTCAAAACTGAAGAGACCAGAAGTCTCTCCCTGTGACGTAAAACTGGAAGGCAGGCAGAACTCAAGGCATGCAGGAAATGGATAAATAACTAAGTTACTTGACCTAAGCAGTATCACAATGACTTATCATCCCGGAATATCTTATCCATATGTATACCTGTGAAAGGCCGACGTAAACACGCCTGTTTTTACGTCTGCTCCAAGGTTTTGACATCATTAAGCTGTCCCCTGAGGATTCACTCACATACCCACATGAACGCCAAAGAACTGCCCTCTCTGACTTCACATATTAACATACCTAGTTATCCCATGTTCTAAAATTGAAAGAGTTCTTCAGAGGAAACATCTAATTTTTAAATCAATGAAAACCTATAAGCCTTGCCACACAGTATTTTCTCTAGAAAATGCAAAGTTATAATGTGGAAATGGGACATTTTGACAAGTCCTTAAAAGCCACTAAATAAATACACCTTACTTAGGCAATGGGGCTCTGTGGAGGCCATCACCTCTCACCATAATAGCTTCCCACGTAAGACTCCTCAGCTCACCCACCCTACGGGTGGATAAATTATTATTATTAAAACCAGTCCCTGTGACTTATTTTAAGGGCACAGCTTCAAAGTAAGAATCCATGACCTAATCATTTTTTAATTAAGCTTTTAATTCCAGTGTAATTAACATGCAGTGTAATCTTCGTTTCAGGAGTAGACTTCAGTGACTCAACACTTCCCTACATCACCTGGTGCTCATCACAAGCGCCCTCCTTCACCCCCAGCCTGTTTCCCCCATCCCCCACCCACCTCTCCTCTGGTGACCACTGTTGTGGTATGTTCTCCATAGTTGAGACTCCAGTTCTTGGTTTGTCTCTTTTTTTTCTGATTTGCTTTGTCTCTTAGATTCCACATGAGTGAAATCATACAGTATTTTGTCTTTCTCTGACTGACTGAATTCACTTAGCATTATATTCTCTAGCTCATCTATGACACTGCAAATGGCAAGATTTCATTCTTTTTTTGTGGCCAAATAACATTCCAGTGTGTGTGTGTGTGTGTGTGTGTGTGTGTGTGTGTGTGTGTGAATATATACCATATCTTCTCTATCCATTCATCTACTGATGGACACTTGGGCTGCTTCCATAATTTGGATATTGTAGATAATGCTGCTATAAACATAGGGGTGTATGTATCCCTCTGAATTAGCGTTTTTGTATTTTTTGGGTTGATACCCGGTAATGTGATTACTGGATTACAGCGTAGTTCTATTTTAACCGTATGAGGAACCTCCATACCGTTTTCCAGAGTGGCTGCATCAGTTTGCATTCCCACCAGCAGTGCAGGAGGGTTCCTTTTTTTCCACATCCTCACTAGCACCTGTTGTTTCCTGTGTTTTTGATTTTAGCCATCCTGACAGGTGTGGGGTGGTACCTCATTGTAGTTTCGATTTGGTTTTTCCCTGATGATGAGTGATATTAAGCATACTTTCATGTGTCTGTTGGCCACCTGTCTTTGGAGAAATGTCTGCTCATATATTCTGCCCATTTTTTAGCTGTGTAATTTGTTTTTTGGGTGTTGAGTTGTGTAAGTTCCATACATATTTTGGATATTAACCTTTTATTGGATATGTCATTTTCAAATATCTTCTCCCATTCAATTATTACCTAACAATCATTAATGAGAGATATTTATACCCCACGATCCAAAAATATACCATGGTCTTCATTTTATTAAATGTTTAATTTTTAAATGTACAAATTTTTAAATTTGTGTTTACACTGCATCCCAGGGATAGTAGATTTAAAAATAAGGCTGTAAGCAGACTATCAAAATTCTGGGAAATAATACAGTAGATATGTAGAACTCTTCGGTGAAGAAACCTATAGAAAGAGTGAGAAAGTAGCTTATTCCAGTTTAACTAAAAACCAAATACCTGAGTGTCTGTCCACACTTACTCACGAATACTCTAAACCTACACATCTGCCCTGATGTGGGCTTTCATGTTCCACCTCCTCCTTTCCTACCACCTCTCCTACTTTTGCAAAGTCACAAAGGAACCAAAATTGAGTTTTCTACATATTACCACTAAAAAATATATATGAAATATTTTTTAAAAACTGCTGGTCATGCACAGCAGAAAGGAGAATCTGTACTTTTTGGGAAAATACATTAGCTCTCTGCAATGGGCAAGCATGGTCCCCAAGCTAAGCTACAGCCCTGATTCCATAAAGCACTTCTGAAATGTTTGTAACTGCAGAATATACAGAATTAGGGGGGAAAGGGTATATTCAAATTATAGTATTTTTACATCCCTAAATAAAATTGACACATTTTGTTGCTTTTGCAATTGTCAGCCTATACATCACTTCCACCCAAGAAAGAGTGAATTAAAACATTAAACATCTGAATGACCAGTATAGGCACAGAGACCTTCTCTACATGAAGAGCTATTTATCCATATTTCTCTAATCTACTGGTCTTCTTTCCTCTGTCTCAAAGAATGTGGTTTTTATATAGTATACTTCATCAACTTAGCATTAAGTATTATATTTTAAAGAATAAGAAAACTCTAACCTATAGTAATCAGAAACAAAGAAAAATTGGGTGAAATCCAGTTTTCCATGTAATCCTTTAGTAAGAAATAGGCTTATAGTGAAGTAGATAAACAGGTAATTAATGTAGTTAATGTAAATGTATACACGAAGGGAAAAAAATCCTTAAGAAGATACTTGGAGAGAAAAAAGAGGGCAAAAATGGTAAAGTGCTATCAATGTAGGCCTAGCATCAAGTTTGTAGCAGGAGAATCTACAGGTATTCTCTGATGATCAGGATTCACCTCTAGTGAGCATCTATTACTTGTAAAGGATTTGTGTCTTCCCAAGATTAATTTTAAAAAATACCCATATAGGCATGTGGAAGTGTTTTAGAGGAGGGACAAAGTCAGGGAACAAATGAAAAAAGATGAACTTCATTTATTCACCAGCCCACTCACCTCTGTGAGGTGATCTACTCATCCAACTACCCACGCCATACTTTCACCATCTTGGAAGGTGCACAAAACTTAGGAAGCCCTCCCAAGTCCATTTATCTTCCTATGAGAGCAGTGGTGAGGTACGGTCTTTACAGTTATTTGTTTTTCTGACTATATTGAAAACTAAACTGTGGGTTCTCCATGGTACTAAGGAATTTAAACACAAGACTGAAGTCTTCACACCTTAACATCATAAAAGCCATATTATGAAAAGCCCACAGCTAATATACTCAATGGGGAAAACTGAGAGCTTCCCCCTTGAGATCAGGAACACGACAGGGATGTCCACTCTCACCACTGCTGTTTAACAGTGTTGGAAGTCTTAGCCTCAGAGATCAGACAACAAAATGAAATAAAAGACATCCAAATTGGCAAAGAAGAAGTCAACCTTTAACTTTTCTCAGATGACATGATACTCTACATGGAAAACCCAAAAGACTCCACCAAAAAGCTGGTAGAACTGATATAAGAACTCAGCGAAGTCGCAGCATACAAAATCAATGTACAAAAATCAGTTGCATTTCTATACACTAAAAATGAAGCCACAGAAAGAGAAATCAAGAAATCATTCCCATTTACAGTTGCATCAAGAACCATAAAATACCTAGGAATATACCTAACCAAACATGTGAAAGATCTGTATGCTGAAAACTACAGAAAACTTCTGAAGGAAACTGAAGAAAACACAAAGAAATGGATAAACACTCCATGCTCCTGAACTGAAAGAACAAATATTGTTAAAATGTCAATACTACCCAAAGCTATCTACACTTTCAGTGCAATCCCAATCAAAATTGCAACGGCATTCTTCTCAAAGCTAGAACAAGCAATCCTAAAATTTGTATGGAACCACAAAAGGCTCCAAAGAGCCAAAGTAATTTTGAAGAAGAAGACCAAAGCAGGAAGCATCACAACCCCAGACTTTAGCCTCTACTACAAAGCTGTAATCATCAAGACAGTATGGCATTGGCACAAAAACAGACACATAGACCAATGGAATAGAATAGAGAACCCAGAATGGGACCCACAAATGTATAGCCAACTCATCTTTGACAAAGCAGGGCAGAGTATCCAATGGAAAAAAGACCACCTCTTTAGCAAATGGAGCTGGGAGAACCGGACAGCAACATGCAGAAGGATGAAACTAGACCACTTTCTTACACCATTCACAAAAATAAACTCAAAATGGATAAAGGACCTGAATGTGAGACAGGAAACCATCAAACCCCCCCTAGAGGAGAAAGCAGGAAAAAACCTCTCTGACCTCAGCCGCAGCAATTTCTTGCTCAACACACCTCCAAAGGCAAGGGAATTAAAAGCAAAAATGAACAATTGGTATCTCATCAAGATAAAAAGCTTCTGTACTGCAAAGGAAACAATCAACAAAACTAAAAGGCAACCGACAAGATGGGAAAAGATATTTGCAAATGACACATCAGATAAAGGGTTAGTATACAATATCTATAAAGAACTTACCAAACTCCACACCCAAAAAACAAATAATCCAGTGAAGAAATGGGCAGAAGATAAGAATAGACACTTTTCCAAAGAAGACATCCAGATGGCCAACTGGCACATGAAAAGATGCTCAACGTCACTCCTCATCAGGGAAATACAAATCAAAACCACATTGAGATACCACCTCACACTGGTCAGAGTGGCTAAAATGAACAAATCAGAAAACTATAGATGCTGTAGAGGATGTGGAGAAACGGGAACCCTCTTGCACTGTTGGTGGGAATGCAAACTGGTACAGCCGCTCTAGAAACCAGTGTGGAGGTTCCTCAAAAAATTAAAAATAGATCTACCCTATGACCCAGCAATAGCACTGGTAGGAATTTACCCAAGGGATCCAGGAGTGCTGATGCATAGGGGCACTTGCACCGCAATGTTTATAGCAGCACTTTCAACAATAGCCAAATTAGGGAAAGAGCCTAAATGTCCATCAACTGATGAATGGATAAAGAAGATGAGGTTTACATATACAATGGAATACCACTTGGCAATGAGAAAGAATGAAATATGGCCCTTTGTGGCAATGTGGATGGAACTGGAGAGTGTGATGCTAAGTGAAATAAGTCAGTCAGAGAAAGACAGATACCATATGTTTTCACTCTTATGTGGATCCTGAGAAACTTAACAGAAGACCATGGGGAAGGGGAAGGAAAAAAAAAAGATGGAGAGAGCCAAAGCATAAGAGACTCTTAAAAACTGAGGGTTGATGGGGGGTGGGAGGGAGGGGAGGGTGGGTGATGGGTATTGAGGAGGGCACCTGTTGGGATGAGCACTGGATGTTGTATGTAAGCAATGATTCACGGGAATCTACCCCAAAACCAAGAAGAGCAAACTGTATACATGGTACGTTAGCCAACTTGACAATAAACTGTATTAAAAACAAAACAAAACAAACAAACAAAAAAAAAGACTGAAGTCTTAGTGGGGTTTAAACCCAAGCAAAATAGGTATTTCAACCATCCAATATTAGACTGTCAAACTTGAATCAAAAATCAGTTATCACCATTTAGTGAGCTGTTGTGCCTATGAAAATGTTACTGTGCCTGGAAGTCTGTTTGTGTCCTTGTTGGGAAAAATGGTTTTTACAGATGTAATTCAGCAAGGATCTCCAGACCAGAATATCCTTCTTTAGGATGCTCCCTAAGACCAATGTCAAGCTCTCCTGAAGAGAAGAGGATGAGAGAAAACACTCAGAGAACACCACGTGCAGACACACAGAGACTGGTGTGACGCTGCCACGGGCCGCGAACACCTGCCCCCACCGTGGGCCAGAAGAGGCGACAGCAAGTGTGGCGGCCAACGGCGATTGCAAACTTCTGGCCTCCGAAGCAGCGACACAAGTGCCAATTTTATCACACTCTGCTGTGGAAGGTGTTAAGAAACAATCCACAAGCACGCCTCCCTCACAAAGTAGCAGACAGAACTGACGTGAGCATTTGCTGCACCTGGTAAGCTGCACATGTGTCACTGGGCCCTGCCCGCCATCACCCTAGGGGCTGGCCTAGCAGCTGTCTAGTGAGAGATGGCTGCAACCTGGACGTCTGTGGTGGGAGTGAAAACAGAGACAAACCTGAGACGCACTCAGGAGGCTGAAGTTGCAGGACATGATGATGACAGGGTCGCCCGAGGCTGCAGAAGAGACTCCCAGGTGTGTGTCTGGATGAAAACCGGAGACGTGAGAGCTGTACGTCTGCACACTGTACGTGTGTGAAGGGCACACGGCTACCACACCAAAGGGTAACCTGGGGCAGGATACCCAGGGCGCCACTCTGCGGAAAACATTAGGTTTGCAGAACATTTAAGGAAAACGGCGACGATAGCTATTTTGGGGGCCATTTTGACTGAACAGGTGCATTCTTCTAATACCACCTTGTATTTCCACGGTAATAACTTCCTTTAGCTCTGGAGCAATGGTCTGAACATAGATGTTCTATTTAACATTTGAAAAGCCCGTTGCAGGGGCGCCTGGGTGGCGCAGTCGGTTAAGCGTCCGACTTCAGCCAGGTCACCATCTCGCGGTCTGTGAGTTCGAGCCCCGCGTCAGGCTCTGGGCTGATGGCTCGGAGCCTGGAGCCTGTTTCCGATTCTGTGTCTCCCTCTCTCTCTGCCCCTCCTCTGTTCATGCTCTGTCTCTCTCTGTCCCCAAAATAAATAAACGTTGAAAAAAAAATTTAAAAAAAAAAAAAAAGAAAAGCCCGTTGCAGTTTGCTAATTTTTTGTACGGCAGATATTTTAAGAATGTATTCACCTTGTTAACGTAAAAGTTATTCCTCTGCACTGAGTAGCATCTCTGCTGCTACCTCATTTCTAACGCCTGTGCATTAACTCACAAGAGCATACATTTAAATAACATTCCACGTGTGATCTGTTTCAGAACGGTCGTATATGCGCACTACAGAGGAAAGTCAAAAGTTCCTTTTGTAATCACTACACAAAGCACTGAAGAGTGAAATAAGGCTTCCAGAGTCCTATTAAAAAGGTCTAGATAAAACGTAGTTAATAATCCTACAGCAGCATCAGCCACTAAGCAGTCAAGACCCTACCGCTGTGCAGTCTGAGTGATGCGGGCCCCCAGGAAAGCCCTTGGGGACAACGGCTCTGCTTCCCTTACCTGATCTCATCATTACAGAAGGAACATTTTAAAAACAATGAGGTGAGCTTTACAAGGCCAGCTTGGGAAAACAAAGCCAATTGGGCACCACTACCTTGGAAAAGTAACACAACAGGAAAAATGGCATCACCTTTCCCAGCCCTTCCTCTTAAGCCCCAAAGAGCGTTCTGACTCTGCTCTCCTCACCGTTATTCATTTATACCTCTCGCTTGCTTCTCCAAGAAACTCGACGGTCCCTCCCCAAAGTGAAGTAGGTACATTTCGTATTTACTTAGCACTGTGAAACCACGTGCAGCTTTTACTTCACTGTTGTTGCCAGTTTGTCTTTTCTTCTAAAGCCCAAGCGCTTTTAAGGCAGGGAACCCGTTTTCGCTCCTGGGTCCTCAGCCCCTTAACACAACGCCTGGCGTCCGGTGGCACTTTGTAAGCATTTGCTGACAGGAAGGAGGACAAGCACCTTCTCACCCTGTGACGTGCTCGGCTCCCGCTCTTTTGCTCGTCACACCCCGGCTAATCCCAGTCAACTCCGAGAAACCACCCACACTTGCTCCTCACACCCCCGCTAATCCTAATCTATTCTGAGAAACCACCCAGGCTCATAGTGACTGAGTTCTCCTCCAAGTTCCTAAAATACAGAAAACACTGGTCTTACAGTTTCCAAGACCATCGTAAGTTTGTTATCTATGCAAATAAACTAACAGATGTGTGGCTTAAACTTTGACTGCTACTGCATTACACAAAAATGACCGCATAGGTTTTACTAAATTTGGGATTGGTTAACATAAAATACAGACTACGTAGCATGTGCTTAAAATAAGAAGAAAAAAAAAGAAACTTTAGGAAATTCCGGAAGGACCTCAGGGACATAGATATTCCTCCAAACAGCTGTAGGGGTTAATCTGTGAGAACTGCTAGCAGCAGACAATGCTGTATGTTTCTGAGTGAGCTGCGGCACTATTTAATATCTGCGGGGTCAGCTTTTCACTACAGAGATGCACGTCCAAGGTGGACTGTGAATTTCTCCATGGATTTTTCGTGCTCAGATCATCACTGTCCACGAGACACTGGCATAGATCCTCGCATATTGTTCGTGATCATTTACTGATGGCTACTCTGTGCCTGTCTTACAGATGAGGATGCTTAGTTTGAGAAAGGGAGCTAGAATCCTAGTAAACTACACCCACAAAGACTTAGGTCAAGTTAAGACACCACTTTGTATTCAATGTTTCAACAAATGTTTTCAGATGAGTGAGTTAACACAGAATACAAATATAGTAACAAAGCAGATAAAATCACATGTAAACCAAGTTTTGTTTTACAAAGAGTAGAACCTTTTTTATGAGATTGTTTTTATATCTCCTGTCATCCATCTATTTGCTTAGTATTTGCTGCCTTTAAACACTTTTTTCTTTTAGCATATCCTTTCTTCCCAATTTGGTTGACGTCCTGAAAATGGACTGTCTAATGTCTCTTTAAACCATCCCAGTCTTGTCCACGATTTACGCCCAACACCTCTTTGCTGATTAACCTGATGTACAGCTGAATTAACGTCATTGGAAATGAAGTCCGTCTTGACTGAAGTTTCAAACCCCCATTGCCATCAGACCGGAATAAAAGGGAGCTCAAAGAAGAGGGCAGCACTGCACAGTTTGGAGGCCACACGTCGATCCCCAGGCCACATATCGTTGCACCATTTTTGGCACTGGAGGAGGATTATCTAAGTTTCGTTCCTGTTTTGTTCCTAAATTCGTTCCTGCCAGGTGTGTCTGCAAAGGGACGCTCTCCCTCCCCGACACCATGCTGACAGAACTTTGGGGCGGGGCGGGCGGGGCGGGAGGGGGGGGGGGGGGGAGGGGTCTTTTATCTCTTCACTCACTCCAAAGCAAAGCTGGCGATGAAGACCACGGTAGCCAGTTAATGTTACTCAGCGTAAGAGCCAGCACTTACTGAGTGCTTACTCAGTGCGATCCGCTCAAAGTGACCCGCAAGTATCGTGGTCGGCAGGCTTCACAACGATTCCCATGCCCATGGCAAGCAAATACTCTGAGGTACAGGGAGGTCGGTATGCCTCACCGCCAGCTAACGAACAAGTAACAGGAGAGCAGGTGGTAAAACCCCAGGAGTCTGACTCCACAGCCCACATTCCTCTGGCGCAGCAGAGAGGAGTCACAGGGGACCTGAGGACGAGAGATAGAAACTGACGAGCATTTGCACATCCAAGTTCTAAAGGACGGTCAAGTTTTTCCAAAAGAATGTTAATCTAATCATTTTAGGACAGGTAAGATACGTTCGGCTTAATCAGTATCTTAGCAAAGTTTACTTTGCAGGAAAGAACATCCAATGGAAAAAAGACAGTCTCTTTAACAAATGGTGCTGGGAGAACTGGACAGCAACATGCAGAAGGTTGAAACTAGACCACTTTCTCACACCATTCACAAAAATAAACTCAAAATAGATAAAGGACCTGAATGTGAGACAGGAAACCATCAAAACCTTAGAGGAGAAAGCAGGAAAAGACCTCTCTGACCTCAGCCGTAGCAATCTCTTACTCGACACATCCCCAAAGGCAAGGGAATTAAAAGCAAAAGTGAATTACTGGGACCTTATGAAGATAAAAAGCTTCTGCACAGCAAAGGAAACAACCAACAAAACTAAAAGGCAACCAACGGAATGGGAAAAGATATTTGCAAATGACATATCGGACAAAGGGCTAGTATCCAAAATCTATAAAGAGCTCACCAAACTCCACACCCGAAAAGCAAATAACCCAGTGAAGAAATGGGCAGAAAACATGAAGAGACACTTCTCTAAAGAAGACATCCGGATGGCCAATAGGAAAACGTTTTAAAATTAACCTTTAATATGTGTCCAGAATAACTCACAACGGAAAATGGGCAGAAAATTCACAGAAGAAATAGAATGGTTAAGCAGCATGAAAAATCATTATCTTCACCTGTATTTTCTTCAGGTTAATAACTGAATTTACATGTAAGAGTCTAAGACTCAAAAGTAGGTATAACTTTACTAGACAGGAACCTTACTTTAAAAAAATCCAAAAGAAATAATCATAAAACGTAACAAATATATACATAACAATGTTAATAATGAAAAATCAGATTCAGCCTAAGCATCTGGAAAAGGAACGTTCACATAGGGCACACCTGTGTAATAATGTGAACATATAAAAATAAATTACTATGCAGCATTCCAAAAATTTATGAAGATCTCTTAATGTCATTTGAAAATGTGGATACTTTGATATGAACTGTGTTGAATATGTGGAGCTGAGGAAACTGCCATCTTGATAATATTAAGTCTTCCAGTCCATGAATTTGGGAGTCTTTTCATTCATTTAGTTTCTTCAATATCTTTCAACAATGTTCTCTAGTTTTCAGTGTACAAATTTTATACTTGTGTTAAAACTATGCCACAGTATTTTATTTTTTTGCTACTAGAAATTGTTTCTTCATTTCGTTATTTGATTGTTTATTGCTTGTTTATAGAGAAAAACTGATTCTTGTACATTGATCTTGTATCCTGCAACCTTGCTAACCTCATCTACCAGTTCTGTTCATATTTTAAGGGGTTCTTCAGAACTTTCTAGATTCAAGATTATAACATCTGAAAAGAGATATTTTTACTTCTTATTTTCCAACTGAGAAGGCTTTCATGTAGTAGCAGTTAAGGTGGTGGAGAAGTAGGGGGACCCTAAGTTTGCCTCATCCCTGAGACAAGCAGATAAATATCAAATTTGGTGAACAACCAAGAAATCGATCTGAGGACTCAGAGAACAGACTGAACAACTAGAGGTAGAGAAAACAGCTGCATCACGGAAGGCAGGAGTTGCAGAAAGTTGATTTGGGGAGAAAGTTGATTTGGGGAGAAAGTTGATTTGCAGATGCCACAGAGGGGAGGGAGAACTGGGTCACAGAGACAGAAGGCAGTGAGAAAGTGAGGGTGAGAGTGAGAGAGAGACAGAATGTGCTGGGGATTGCACAAGAGAAACTCTTTCCCAAAAACCACTGACTGGGAAATGGAGAAGGGCTGAATACCACAAGTTATTACAAGCAGCGGAGGACAAAGTCTGAAGGTTTAGAAATCTGCACCATCGCTGGGGTCCTGCAGGGCAGGCTTAACCCTGTGCGCTCCTGTGGGGAGGGAGGGTGGAAACCCGGGAGCAGGCGATGTGGTCTGAGGATCTCCCGGATCACAAGGGGAGAAACAGTTGCCCCACTTGGAGTGCATCTGGGAGTCACGCCACAGCCTCCCCAGGGACAAAAAGAACTGGCAAACCTCAGCACCGCCTTTGTGCTGCACTTTGCCATAAACTCTGAACCACTGCTCAGTCCTGCCACTGCTTTTCTGGCGCAACCTTGCAAATAGCATGAAGGTGACAAAACAATCCTCCAGAGGATCAACACGGGTCCCCATCGTGCAGGTCCCTAAAATTTGGAGTTTGGGGTTTTGAAACACAGACATGCACCTGACATAAAACACAGGAGTATTGTGTTAACTGGCAGGCAGACAGCTCGGGCGCAGGCAGGGTAAAGGTGGGTTAGAGAGGGAGGGAGCCAAACCATAAGAGAGTCTTAAAAACTGAAAAAAAACTGAGGGTTGATGCGGGGTGTGGGGGGGTGATGGGTATTGAGGAGGGCACCTGTTGGGATGAGCACTGGGTGTTGAATGGAAACCAATCTGACAATAAATTTCATATAAAAAATTTAAAAAATAATAAATAAATAAATAAATAAATAAATAAATAAATAAATAAATAGCAGGTAATATCCATTCTTCTCAAACTGTTCCAAAAAGTAGAAATGGAAGGGAAAGTTCTAATCTCCTTCTATGAGACCAGCATTACCCTGATTCCAAAACTAGACAATGAGTCCACTATAAAGGAGACTTACAGGCCAATATTCCTGATGAACATGGATGAAAAATTCTCAACAAGATACTGGCAAGTAAATCTAACAGTACATAAAAAAAAATTATTCACCATGATCAAGTGGGATTTATTCCTGGGCTGCAGGGCTGATTCAGTATTCCCAAGCCAATCAACGTGATACACCACATTAATAAAAGAAAGAAGAAGAACCATCTGATCCTCTTATAGATGCAGAAAAAGCATTTGACAAACTATAGCATCTCTTCTTGATAAACACTCTCAACAAAGTAGGGATAGATAGATGAACATACATGAGCATCATAGAAGCCATGAGACACCCACAGCTAACATCACCATAAACAGGGGAAGACTGAGAGCTTTCCCATTAAGGACAGGAACAAGACAAGGATGCCCGTCTCACAATTACTATTGGAAGCAGTACTGGGGCGCCTGGGTGGCTCAGCTGGGTGAGCATCCGACTTCAGCTCAAGTCTCTCGGTTCTTGGGTTCAGGCCCCGTGTCAGGTTCTGTGCTGACAGATGGATCCTGCATCCTGCTTCAGATTCTGTGTCTCCCCCTCTCTGTGCCCCTCTCATGCTCTGTCTCTGCCTCCCAATAATAAATAAACATTAAAAAATTAATAATAAAAATAAAGCAGAACTGGAAGACTTAGCCTCTGCAATCAAATAACAAAATAATAATAATAATAAAATGCATCTACATGGGCAAGGAAGAAGTCAAAACTTTCACTATTCACAGAGGACATGATACTCTATGCAGAAAACTCAAAAGACTCTAGTAAAAATTGCTAGGACTGATACAAGAATTCAGTGAAATCACAGGATATAAATCCCACATACAGAAATCTGTTGCATTTCTATACACCAATAATGAAGCAGCAGAAAGAGAAATCAAGGAATCCATCCCGTTTACGACTGCACCAAAAACAGGAAGATACTAGGAACAAAGCTAACCAAAGTGGTAAAAGATCTGTCCTCTGAAAACTATAGAAAGCTTATGAAAGTAAATAAAGAGGACACAAAGAAATGGAAAAACATCCTATGCTTATGGATTAGAAGAACAAACATTGTTGAAATATCTATACTACCCAAAGCAATCTACACATTCAATGCAATCCCTATCAAAATAACACCAGTGTTCTTTGCAGAGCTAGAACAAACAATCCCAAAATTTGTATGAAACCACAAAAGACCCTGAGTAGCCAAAACAATCCTGAGAAAGAAAAGCAAAGCTGAGACATCACAATTCCAGACTTCAAACTGTATTACAAAGCTGTAATCATCGAGACAGTATGGTATTGGCACAAAAACAGACACATATATCAATGGAACAGAAGAGAAAACCCAGAAGTAGACCCATAAGTTATGGTCAACTAATCTCTGACAAAGCAGGAAGAATATCCAATGGAAAATAGTCTCTTCAGCAAATAGTGTTAGGAAAATTGGACAGCAATGTGCAGAAGAATGAACCTGGACCACTTTCTTACACCATACACAAAAATAAATTCAAAATGGATGAAAGACCTGAATGTAAGACAGAAAACCATCAAAATCCTAGAGGAGAACACAGGCAACAACCTCTTTGATCTCAGCTGTAGCCAACTTCTTTCTAGACATGTCTCCCAAGGCAAGGAAAACAGAAGCTAAAATGAACAACTGGGGCTTCATTATGATAAAAATCTTCTGCACAATGAAAGAAACAGTCAACAAAACTAAAAGGCAGCCAATAGAATGAGAGAAGATATTTTCAAATGACACATCTGATAAAGGGTTAGTATCCAAAATCTATAAAGAACTTATCAAACGGAACACCCAAAAAACAAATAATCCAGTGAAGAAATGGGCAGAAGACATGAACAGACACTTTTCCAAAGAAGACATCCAGATGGATAACAGACCCACGAAAAGATGTTCAACATCACTCATCATCAGGGAAACACAAATCAAAACCACAATGAGATACCAACTTACACCTGTCAGAATGGCTAAAATGATCAGCTCAGGGAACAGCAGATATTGGTGAGGATGCAGAGTAAGGGGAACCTCTTACAATGTTGGCGAAAACACAAAGTGGTGCAGCCACTCTGGAAAACAGTATGAAGGTTACTCAAAATTTAAAAATAGAAGCACCATGACCCAGAAACTGGACTACTAGGTATCGACCCAACATATAAAAAATACAAATTGAAAGGGTTATATGTACCCCCATATTTATACCAGCACTATTAACAATGGCCAAACTGCGGAAAGAGCCCAAGCGTCCCTTGACTGAACGGATAAAGAAGATGTGGTATATGGGGTGCCTGGGTGGCTCAGTCAGCTCGGCGTCCAACTTTGGCTCAGGTCATGATCTAGCAGTGTGTGAGTTCAAGCCCCACATCAGGCTCGCTGCTCTCAGCATGGAGGCCACATCATATATCCCCCCTCCCACCCCTCTCCTCCTTATGCCCTTTCTCTCAAAAATAAATAAACTTAAAAAAAAAGATGTAGTATGGGAGGTGTTTGTGGGTGCGTGTGTGTATAAACAGTACAGTGGATCATTACTTGGCCATCAAAACAAATGAAATCTTTCCAATTGCGATGATGTGGATGGACCTAGGGTGTATTATGCCAAGGGAAGTAAGTCAGTCAAAGAAAGACCAATACCATATGCTTTCACTCATATGTGGAAAAGATGAACACAGTGGAAGGGGAAGAAAAGAAAAAGAGGGGAAGCAAACCATAAGAGATTCTAAATGGTAGAGAACGGAGGGTGGATGGAGGGAGGTGGGTGGGAGATGGGCTAGATGTACTAAGGAGGGTACTTATTGGGATGAGCACTGGGTGCTCTACTCCTGATACCAATATTATACTGTATGTTAACTAACTGGAATTTGAATCAAAATTAAGGGGAAAAAGAAAAAGAAGTTGGCTGAAATTAGTGGTGTTCTGGATAATGCTGCTTTAAAATTCTATCATTATTAGGAAATTGCTATTCCCGTTCTGAATAACCATGAACTAACAGTTTTATAACCAGTTGTCTCTGTGAACGTTTCCCACTGTGGCGACTAAGACACGACAGAAAAGCATAAGCAGATTCTGTAAATCTCTCGAGTGGTCTCTGCTTTTCCTGGAGGATCTCAGTTGCCCAATCTGGGGGGCACCTCCTACAGTTTTAAAAAACTCCTGCTAGTATTATCACTCTGTGCAGAAAAAAAAAATAAGCAAGAATAAAATGTTCTCTGGATGGCTGAAACGCTCAGTTTTACTGGAGTTCTGAAGAGGCTGACAAAGCACACGTGTTTTACACTATGACCGATGGTCAAGCCACAAAAGGGACTCAATGTATGTATTTGTTTTGGCTCATCTGGTAGAGCCCAGCAGGGACTGGGTAGGAAACAGTGCTTCAAAATGGCATTTCTGAAACCTGTTTTCATCACGTGTTTATTTTCCTGTACGTTTCGGTCTGTGCATGTGTTGGCAGGTGACAGTGGAAGGGAGGCTTACCTAGAGACTTGAAGTTTTGTGATGGGGAAGACGTCAAAAGCATAAACCACAGATGTTTATAAAAACACATTCATGAAAATATCAGTATCAGCATGTAAAAAATGAGAAGCTTTTACCTTATATAAAAATTCAGCACATTTATGGTGAATTCTGTGGTAAAGTAATGGGTGTTTTTAAAGAATAGTGTCTAACTATTTTGTAGACAGAGATTAGAACAAACTTTTAATGTATCATTACATTTAAAATCTTACATTCCAATTCATCTTCCTAAAGACTAGAGACCAACTTCACTACAGTGATGCCTTCTGTGATGTCAGAACAGCTGGAAAAAAGGAATCTACTGTATTAACCCCCAGTAAGGGGGCTTGTAGGCAAAGGATGAAGTCGGGTGATGTTTCAGCAAGTTCTGAAATGATGAATGACATACGCTGTGTGCAGGGACCCCTCTTGCTGAACTCAGACTGTAAGAGGATCCAGGAGAAAAGATCTCTTCATACAAGTACAACAGGCGTGTCATTGTCACCTCACTCATCTGTGCTAGAGGATCTCACTCAGGGCTGGGGCGTCTGGGGGGCTGAGGCAGTTAAACATCTGACCCTCGGTTTTGGCTCAGGTCGTGATCTCATGGTTCATGACTTCGAGCCCTACATCAGGCTCTGTGCTGACAGCGCAGAGCCTGCTTGGGATTCTCCCTCCCTCCCTCTCTCTCTCTCTCTCTGCCTCTCCCCTGCTCACTCTCTATCCCTCTCAAAATAAATACATAAACACAAAAAAAGAAGAATCTCACTGCAGGCAAATCTAAGAGATGTGGTCAATGTGGATCAATATAAGAAACATTTCCCCCCAAAAACAGTTAATGACTGAAGGTATTTATTTCATACTGAGGATTAAATGTACAGGGATTTAAGTCTCTTCTCCCTACAGGAATCTCCATTAAAAAATCACATAAGGTGAATAATGGATAAAAAGTTACATAAGTCTTTGTTGTTAAAAATCAAAGCCAACGTGAGCCAGATGTTTAAAGTGTCCGTTTCCCCGACCATGATAAATCAGACTGTAAAAGATACACAGTGGTTTCCAGAATGAAGTTAGTCTGCAATGACATTACCAGGAAGTTGCTCTTCATATTTTTCTATCCTTAGAAAACGCCTTGGATTCAGTATCGTTATCAATGGAAACTCACGAAACAGTCTTTTAATTTCGCTGGAAATGCCATGTAAATATTTTAGCTCCTTACTTACAAATACCATGCATACACGTCAGTTCCTGAAACTCAGTCTGATCTGTCCACAGATACTGCAGCTGCAGTGGTATCAGATCCTAGGGGAGGGAGACTGGGAAAACTACAACTGGGGGTAACTCAGGACCTGTAATAGAAAAAGTCACAGTCGTCGAAGTCATGAAGTAACAGCTCACTGATCAGAGTCGTCCTGTCCCCAAAATGCAACTGGTAAAGCAGTATTATTACATCCACAAGTTCCTACTCCCGCACCGTGACGTGTGTTTGCATGGGTGGTGGGTCGAAGGTGAGGACTGGAGATGAATCTAGGGTCAGCTTACCTGGTAAACGCAAAGGAAATTATAATTCTGTTTCATTTGCCGTTGCCCTCATTCTGCTCTGCCAGGTGACAGGAATCGCACTTCCCCAGGTCGGCCAAAGTATGTGCTGCTGCGGAATTGATCACTTTTAACTAAAACTGTCCCCCCAAACAGATTTATATATATTTACAGATAGGTGGACTATGACCTACCTTTCCTTATCTGGGAAGATCATACCCATCTTTTTCTCCGACACCTGGCATCATGTCCTGCGAAAGTCCAAGACGTCAAGACCTCAGCAAATTCCCAAGAGCCTGCCACACCTCTGGCTGCCTGGTATTTACATTCCAAGCTTTCACTTCAAAACACACCGGTTCTTTCTTACCAGTCTGTTGAATTACATACTATTCTCCTTGCTTCAGTACGTATCACTGCCATGCACACCACTGATGTCATTAAAGCTGACTAAATATGTGTCTATTTTCCAATAATACCGATGAGTTCGAATGAGACATCACTTTTCTTAACATCCACTTAGGCCACCCTGCCCCCACTAGTTCAACCTCCCATCTACCTCCACCCACTCTGCGTGTTCCTCCCGACCCCTTAGTCTCAAATACTGCCTTTGTTTCAATGCAAAATAGTTCACGTTCCTCTTCTCTTTTGCTTTTTGTTTTTTTTAGAGAGCGAGGGCATGAGTGGGGGAGAGGGGCAAAGGGAGAGGGAAGGAGAGAGAGAGAGGGAGGAGAGGGAGAGAGAGGAAGGAGAGGGAGAGAGAGGAAGGAGAGAGAGAGAGAGAGAGAGAGAGAGAGGAAGGGAGGGAGGAAGAGAGACTCAAGCAGGCTCCACACTATGCATGGAGCTTGATTCCACAACCCCGGGATCACAAACTGAGCCCAAATCAAAAATCAGATGCTCAACCGAATGACCCACCCAAATGCCCAGAGTTCATGTTCATCTACTTCTGAAGCACTATCTATCATCAGTCACCATCCTGTTTTACAAATCATACGTTAAATCCTGTAAGCATTATTAAAACAAAGACAGATTCTCCTTCATAGTAAGTCGGGTATACCAGTATGGCATATGTATTTACTTTTATACACCATCAATTTCGCTAGTTATGCATATCATGAGAGACCTTTGTCCCCCCTCACTAACAGACGGTAATCTGTTTTCAAGAAACAGAATTCTGTGAGAATGATCTTTTGGACCACACAGATTTAGATAAAAGTAAGCATATCTTTCAAACCTGTATTAATGTAATGTCTGTTTACATTAAGTTTAGAGAGGTAATTAGATTGTAAGTTTATACCACAGCCAACAAAACACTTTCAAAAACAGATACTTTTGCACTGTGAAAAAACTTTAGTCCTAGAAAGAGGTTACATCCAACTTTTTGACAAAATTCATCACCATAATCTTATTTGGTACAATATTTAACTGGTGTTTATTTGTTTCTTTTCCATATATGCCAGTTACAATGCAAACTTCATGAAAGTAGAGATTTCTGGGGCGCCTGGGTGGCGCAGTCGGTTAAGCGTCCGACTTCAGCCAGGTCACGATCTCGCGGTCCGTGAGTTCGAGCCCCGCGTCAGGCTCTGGGCTGATGGCTCAGAGCCTGGAGCCTGTTTCCGATTCTGTGTCTCCCTCTCTCTCTGCCCCTCCCCCGTTCATGCTCTGTCTCTCTCTGTCCCAAAAATAAATAAAAACGTTGAAAAAAAAAAATTTAAAAAAAAAAGAAAGTAGAGATTTCTGTCTTTTCAAAATTCATATGTCCTACTTCCTAGAACAGTCGTTAAGTACATGAATGCGTGATAAATATTTGTTAAATGAATATTCATTATAGCAGCAATGAATACTTAATTCCAGTACTTTATTTTTGTTGCTGATATTGTATTTGTTTTAACCTTATCATATGAACTTCTCTGTTGACTATGTTTCCCTTTAGAATGATTATGAAGAACATAATGGATTAAATGAATGCTCTGGTAAGCAAAACGCTAAAGTTATTTTCACTGTACAAAGAAGACAAACAAGACAAATCCTTTATCATTCAAAATCTTGGAATTTAAACAGTTGAAAGTACATTTTAGATGGGCTGCCTGGATGGATCAGTTGGTTATGTATCTGACTCGATTTCAGCTCAGGTCATGATCTCATGATTCGTGGGTTCAAGCCCTGCCTTGTCCGGCTCTGTGCTGACAGCTCGAAACCTGCTTGAGATTCTCTCTTCCTCTCTCTCTGCCCCTCCACCACTTGTGCTCACATGCTCGCTCTCGCTCTCTCTCTCTCTCCCCCTCCCTCTCACAATAATTTAGCGTTTTTTTTAAAAAAAACAGAAAGTACATTTTTAGGAGAGATGTATGGTTTCACAGGGTTTGAATGTCAACCATGTAACAAGCAAATTTCTAAACCTTGCCATGTCTTTGCTCCCTCATACATAAATTGTGAGACTTTCGTAACACAATTGTTGAAGACCAAATTAGATGACATATTTCATGTCACTATCAATGAATTGGCACTTTGGAAAAGTTCTATAAATGGTAGTTTTTGCAAGTATTATCTCTAGGGAGACTGTTAAGTGTTTGTATGGTTAGGCTGAATAATAATCAGCTTTCATCATGGAGTCCTCTCCTGTGTGTGTAGAAAGGACAGTGGGAAAGGGACATGGTCAATAATCTGTTCCAAGTTTGCCCACTGGGAGCGCTTTTGGACTGGGTTTAATGTCCTTTGATATGATGACATCCTTTAGTTTTCCTGACCACTTCCTTATTTTCAGGACCCATAAGATACCCAAGGCCGATTTTGTATTTACTCTGTGTAGTCCTGGAATCAACAAATTCCCCATGGAAGCCTGATTTATTTAGAGGAAATTGGGATGTAGTCCATTGGTTTTTGCTCATTACAACTATTTCTGGGAAATATTTATGTGTGTGTGTGTGTGTGTGTGTGTGTGTGTGTGTATAAACATGTATATATGTATACATGCTTATACATGCTGCCCTGCACACACATATGCATCTATTATTTGTTGTGTCCATGTGCACACATGCATAGAGGAGACACACACACACTCGTGTGGTACCTCCAATCCAACATCTCAAGGGGATTCTAGCTTTCTGCCTTGCCTGTCACTACTTACTCTTAGGGAGCCCAGTCTCACGGTTACAATGTAGTTACAGATTTGATCAACCCGAGTATACACATAAATTAGTTCCAGAAATGCTACCACACGCCTCTGTGAAAAACAAGGTTAACTACTGGAGCGCAGCGTTTGTGTAGAGTTCTGTCTTTAGCCTCGTCATCGCCAGTTAAACAGTGTCTTCCCAAGTTCCTCATGCTAACGCCTTTCTTCTCCACACCCCTCACCACACTTACGGATTGCGTCCAAATTCTCTCCAAGTTCTGCTTGATCTATTTTTAAAATCTTGCAAAGAGTTTTATTCAGAGCCTCCCCTACGGAGGAGCTTGGCCTCACCTCCACCTGCCCACAAGGTCTTACCCACTGAGTCGGACCCCAGGCTGGGAGCCCTACCTGCTGCCAGGTGTGCTCTTTGATGGTATGGAAGACAGCTCAGGAGACCCCGTCGCTGTGAATCTAGCGCTGCACCTGCCAAGGGTCCTTGTCATCCAGGAATGCAGTCCTGTCCTCGCCGACGCCCACCACGAGCTGCAGAGAAAAGCAGGCCCTGAGCAGGGTCAGGTGGGGCCACCACCACCAAGCCCACCCCCACCCCAGCCTCTGCCCCATCCATCCCACCCTTGTTGCCTTCGCTGACTCTGTGCCCGTGGGCCCCAGGGATGCCAGCATGGTTTTATTCGCACAAGGTATGGGTGTCGCTCTGGGGTACACGTTCTGCGGGTCCTGACAGATGCACACACTTGGCCGATCGCCATCGCGGCTTCTGAAGAGCTCCATCACTGCCAGAATCCCATGATCACCCCGTTCAGAGCCACCCCCCGCCCCTAGAGTGCCTCCTATCCCACATGTCACCAAAATGGAATAACACCACAGGTAGCTTCCTGGGTTCTAAATCCTTGTAAGATTCATTCACGCTCCATGAACTGGTTCTTCTCGCTGCAGAAGCAAGTGTTCTGCCATCCTACGGACGCTCACCCACAAGGGCTTGAAGGAGAGCGGGTTTCCAGTTACTGGTGGTGACGTCGCACAGACGCTCACCTACAGGTGCTTCAAGGAGAGCAGGTTTCCAGTTACTGGTGATGATGAATAAAGAACATCTGCATACTGATATATGTGAACAAAGTGTCCATATCAGTAGAGGGGGAAGTCGAGGGTCATATGATAAATGCACATTTAACCATATAGAAAACTGCCAAACTGCTTTGCAAAGTGGCTATGGATTTAAATTACTAATTTTGTTGAGAACCTTTGTATGTTTGCTCACAAGGGATTTCAGCCTGTATTTTTCTTTCCTTCTCTTTTCTTTTTTCAAATAGGCTCCATACCCGACATCGGGCTTGAACCCATGACCCAGAATCAAGAGTCACACGTGCTACTGAGCCAGCCCAGTGCCCCTTACTTTTCTTATAATATCTTGTAAGACATTAGGAAAATGCTATCCCCACAAAATGACTTGGGAGTATTTCCTCCTCTTCTAATCCCTGAAAGAGGCTGTGGAGAATAAATGCTATTTCTTCTTTAAATGCTTGCTAGACATTCACCACTGGAAAAAAATCTAGATTGGAAGCTTTCTTTGTTGGATGTTTTTTAATTATGAATTCAATTTTTTTAACAGGTATGGCTACCTGTTCTTTTTTTTTTTTTTTTTTAATTTTTTTTTCAACGTTTATTTATTTTTGGGACAGAGAGAGACAGAGCATGAACGGGGGAGGGGCAGAGAGAGAGGGAGACACAGAATCGGAAACAGGCTCCAGGCTCTGAGCCATCAGCCCAGAGCCTGACGCGGGGCTCGAACTCCCGGACCGCGAGATCGTGACCTGGCTGAAGTCAGACGCCTAACCGACTGCGCCACCCAGGCGCCCCTGGCTACCTGTTCTTGAGAAACCTTTGTTAATTTGTGTGTTCGCACAAAAAAATTTGAATACTGTATGTTTTCTGGAATTTTTTAATTTAAGAAATACAGGCATATCTCAAAGTTACTGAGGGCTAAGTTCCGGACCACAATAAAGTGAGTCAAATAAATTTTTCGGTTTCCCATTACACATAAAAGTTATTTTACATTATACTATAGACTACACTGTAGTCTAAATTTGGTAGAGCATTATGTCTATGAAAAATGTATATATGTCTTAATTTAAAAAATCTCTACATGAGCTTTCAGTAACTGTAATCACTGATCACCATAAAAATAGAGTAATAATGACAAAGTTGGAAATGTTGCAAGAATTACCAAAATGATACATGGAGTGAGCAAACGCATTGGAAAAATGGCACCGGTAGATTTGGTCAATGCAGGGTTGCCGCAAGACTCCAATTTGTAAAAACACAGCATCTGTGAGATGCAAAGAAACAAAGCACAGTACAGTAGGGGTACACCTGTATTAAGATTAGTCAATGGGCAGGGGGTGCCCGGGTGGCTCAGTTGGTTGGTGTCTGACTTCAGCTCAGGTCATGATCTCACGATTCGGGAGTTCAAGCCCCGCGTCGGACCCCGTGCTGACGGCATGGAGCATGAGCAGATGTCTGGTAATTAGATCCTTGCACATACAGATAGCTCACTCAAATAAAAGTTATCATCTCTGGTAGTAGCTCTCTCTGAGCCAGCTCCCTCACCAATCTAAATTATTTTAGGTAGTTCAGGGAGAGATATAAAGGTTTTCTTGATGGGGTGCCTGGTGGCTCAGTTGATTGAATGTCTGACTCTTGATTTTGGCTCAGGTCATGATCCCAGAGTCTTGGGATAGATCCCCAAGTCAGGCTCCATGCTTAGCATGGAGCCTGCTTGGGATTCTCTCCCTCTCTCTATGCCTGTCTCCCCCACTCACTCTCTCTTTAAAAATTAATTAATTAATTAATTAAAAAGAAAAAAGAAAAAAGAAAATCATCTATTAAAAAAAGTTTTCTTGAGTCTGCTGAATCTTGGTTGCCTTCAGCTCAAAATAATATACATGCCAAAATGGCATATTTGGGGGTCACATATTCTCCCCTCCACCCAAAAGAATTACTTGAATATAATATTCTCTAAATAAATCCCAAGACCCAGGAATCTTTTAGAGAGAACAAGAAGTTCTATCAGTGAGAAAATCAGCCCATTTAGCAAAACCCTAATGTCATCCAGAAGGTACGCTTTCTTGATATACAAAATTTTAAAAGGCCTGGAAACCTAAATTTCAATCCTTGAGTAGGAATTTCCTATTGATAGCTTGTTTTAAATGCTACTATCCAAACTATTAAACAAAAATTGATCTGACAGACTAGTATTAAAATTCCATGCAAATAAAACACATATTGAAAGAAAAGTCAGTCGGCTAAGAAACTGAAAGCCATCAAATTGTACTTAAGCTAGAGGACAGTTGAACTGCAATATCTGAACCCTAACTCAAGTGGCTAAAAATTGCTGAATTCTTCCTTTCTTCCTGCTTAATAATGTTCTCAGTGCTTATAAAATATACGTATGTTAACTAACGGTTTAAATTTTATTATTACTAAAAAGCCACGCTGCCATGCAGAATGGAAGCTCTAGCTGGATGCTGTCATGCGAGACAATAATGGAAGAAGGCAGAGGCCAGAGAGGAGCACTGAGAAGTCGAACATGTGACTGAAGCTTTCCTGGAAGTTCAAGTCCAGCCCTGCTGCCAGAGGAGGCTAGCAGAGCACCACTCCAGCCTTTTCCACATGCAGGCGAGGGGCCACCCAAGAAGCAGTGAAATCAAAAATAAAAATAAATTATTATTGCTATAAGCCAATAAAAATTTTTAAAGTCTGTACATTTCTATGCCATCTTACTCTTCTATAGTAAAGTCATTCAACAATATTCATATTTTTCAAAATGTTCTGGTCAAAATTATTCTTTGAAATCCTGTCTCAATAAATATTTTTACTGCTTATTCTGATTTTAAAAGTAATATAAGCTCATTATAGACATTTAAAAATATAATAAAGATATTATAAATATACCAATAACATTACTTTATTTCCTATTTTATTTAATTTATTTATTTTAATTCAAGATAGTTAACACACAGTGTAGTATTGACTTCAGGAGTAGAACCCACTGATTCATCACTTACATGTAACACCCAGTGCTCATCCCAACAAGTGCCCTCCTTAATGCCGATCACCCATCTAGCCCATCCCCCCCACCCACTTCCCCTCCAGCACCTCTCAGTTTGTTCTACTTAAGAGTTTCTTATGGTTTGCCTCCCTGTTTTTATCTTATTTCTCCTTCCCTTCTCCCATGTTCATCTGTTGTGTTTCTTGAATTCCACATATGAATGAAATCATATATTTGTCTTTCTAACTTATTTCACTTAGCATAATATACTCTAGTTCATCCACATTGTTGCAAATTGCAAGATTTCATTATTTTTGATCACCATTATACATATATATTATCTATATATTCACATATACCACATCTTCTTTATCCATCCATCAGTTGATGGACATTTGGGATCTTTCCATATTTTGGCTATTGTTGATAGTGCTGCTATAAACATCGGGGTGCGTGTGCCCCTTTGAATCAGCGTTTTTGTATTCTTTGGGTAAATACCTAGTAGTCCAATTGCTGGATCATGAGGTAGTCATATTAACTTTTTGAGGAACCTCCATACTGTTTTCCAGAGTGGCTGCACCAGTTTGCATTACCACCAAAAGCACAAAAGTGTTCCCCTTTCTCCACATCGTCGCCAACACCTGCTGTTGCCTGAGTTGTTCATTTTAGCCATTGTGACTGGTGTGAGGTGGTATCTCATTGTGGTTTTGATTTGTATTTCCCTGATGATGAGCGACGTTGAGCATCTTTTCATGTGTCTGTTAGCCATCTGGATGTCTTCTTTGGAAAAGTGTCTGTTCATGTCTTCTTCTCTTTTCTTCACTGGATTCTTTGTTTTTTGGGTGTTGAGTTTGATAAGTTCTTTATAGATTTTGGATACTAACCCTTTATCTGATATGTCATTTGCAAATATCTTCTACCATTCCACAGATTGACTTCTAGTTTTGTTGATTGTTTCCTGTGCTGTGCAGAACATTTTTTTATCTTGATGAGGTCCCAATAGTTCATTTTTGCTTTTCTTTCCCTTGTCTCCAGAGACATGTCTAGTAAGAAGCTGCTGTGGCCGAGGTCAAAGAGGCTGCTGCCTGCTTTCTCCTCGAGGACTTTGATGGCTTCCTGTCTTATGTGTAGGTCTTTCATCCATTTTGAGTTTATTTTTTGTGTATGGTGTAAGAAAGTGGCTCAGGTTCATTCTTCTGCATGTCACTGTCCAGTTTTCCCAGCACAATTTGCTGAAGAGACTGGCTTTTTTCCATTGGATATTCTTTCCTGCTTTTCAAGGATTAGTTGGCCATACATTTGTGGATCCGTATCTATTCTGTACCACTGATCTGAGTGTCTGTTTTTGCGCCAGTACCATACTGTCTTAATGATTACAGCTTTAAGTCCGGGATTGTCATGCCTCCGGCGTTAGTTTTCTTTTTCAACATTACTTTGGCTATTCATGGTCTTTTCTGGTTCCACACAAATTTTAGGATTGTTTGTTCTAGCTCTGTGAAGAATGCTGGTGTTATTTTGATAGGGATTGCATCGAATGTGTAGATTACTTTGGGTAATATAGACATTTTAACAATATTTATTCTTCCAATCCCTGAGCATGGAATATTTTCCATTTGTGTCTTCTTCAATTTCTTTCATTAAGCCTTCTATAGTTTTCAGCATACAGATCTTTTATCTCTTTGGTTAGTTTTATTTCTAGGTATTTTATGATTTCTGGTGCCATTGTAAGTGGGATGGATTCCTTGATTTCTCTTTCTGCTGCTTCATTATTGATGTATAGAAATGCAACCGATATCTGTATGTTGATTCTATATCCTGAGACTTTACTAAATTTACGTATCAGTTCTTGCAGTTTTTTGGTGTAGTTTTTCTTGTTTTCCCTATAGATTATCATATCATCTGCAAAGAGTGAAAGTTTGACTTCTTTGCCAATTTGTATGCCTTTATTTCTTTTTTGTTGTCTGATTGCTGAGGCTAGGACTTCCAGTACTATGTTAAACAAACAGCAGTGAGAGTGGACATCCACCTGTGTTGGGCTCTGTGTGGAGTCTGCTTGGGATTCTCTCTCTCCTCTCTCTGCCCCTCCCTCCACTTGTCCATGCCCTCTCTCTCTCTCAAAATAAATAACTGTAAAAAACTATCAAGCCATGATACATGTGATTAACAATGTCTGCAGTTTGCATAATGCTGAACCTGATGTCATTATATATTTTCAGAGTCTTTTAGATGTACTTTATTTTTCACTTATTATTCTGTGTATTTTCTGAGATGAATCACATATAATCTTTCTAATTCTCCGTGATTAAACAGAATAAACTTCAGGATGAAAGTTGACAATGAATAACCTTTGAAAACACATTCATTTAATGCTACATATCCATATCCCATTTTAGAATGTTTGAATAAGTTAAAGCAACACATTTTCATTTAAAAGTATGTTTAAGTAGTCGTTCTAATTCACTAAATGAAATACCTCAACTACAAAGTGTTCAAACAAGTTTCATCCTTTCCCACTGCTGTACTACATCCTTCTTTCCTCCCATCATTCTCAAAGCCACTCTAAATAATGTGTGAGTCTACTATACATTAGCATAATGAATCATGGGTTTTTGTAAACCCCGCAGAGAAGGCTACCCTTGGGTAATTAAGCCTCACCAACTGAAGAGCAAAGCCTCTTGGTCTGGAGATGTTGCTGAGCCCCAGACTCACACAGAATGATCTCAATGAAGGTCCTGGGAACTACTGAGGTCAGACAGAAGGTCTGTCCAATCTTTAACGGCTCAACGTTGTATCAAACAGATCCTTTAAAGGACTCACCACAAAAATTATCAGAGGCACCAGATTCTACTGGGAATTCAACGGAGTCATAAACTTCTTCTCCACATCTATTGCTCTTTATTTCTTCATGCCCAACTATCATTAATCCCTACAGCTTGTCTCAGATACCAGTTCCTCAAAAGCCTTACCCAACTCCTACATACTTGTTTAAGGGCTCTCCCTGCACGTCTCTTGGCAATGTGCTTGAGAATTACAGACTTGTACCAGACTTCATTTCAATCACATACACAGCATTTCCCTTACTAAATGGTAAGTTTCCTTGGTGTTAGAAGCTCTGACTCAAACTCAGGATCATTTGTTTTACTCATCTCTTTTCAATCTCTAGTAGCTGCAACAGTGACTATAAGTTGAGGGTAGCCAATGGATATTTAATTAAAGGTTCAAGCGTTTTTAGAAATTATCTCAGTTTCATAGCTTTCTTATTAAAAGGCCCATTTCTTTATTGACTTGGTTCTTCCTGCAGGAGGACTGCACCAGTTGTGATTTTTAAGACTTTCAACTTTATATAGCTGCATGATCCTTTCACTTACTTACTGGTATATGTTTTCCTTGGCTTTTCAGCTCTGGGTTAGGGATTAACATGGCCTGTGGTCACATAATTTAGATAAGACAGATCCCCCAAGAAGATTGAGGAGGCCTGGGACCATTACTGAGTTTCTTGTATTATCCAGCACTTCCATTAGTGCTGTGCACTTTCTGTCCACTTCCATTCGTTATATTTACTCATCAGAGGACCACACACTCCTACAGTAACATAATTTTATCAAATCTTTGTCCAAGAATATACTGTTTTGTTACACTAGTTCTTATATTTAAGTCTCAGTAATCATGCCCAGGTCCACCACAACAAAATGCAAGCAGATGTGGGAAGAACGTGGAGAATTACCATCCCCAGCTGGACACATCTTTATAAACTGTGCAGGATGGATTATGACTCTCTCAATTTGTTAAATCTGGTGGATATCTACTGTTCTTAAATTCAGAACTATCTACTCAAATGATATAAGACTTAGTATCATCCACTAAGAAAGATCTGTCACTTGTGGGGGGAAAATAGGACAAAGACACCATGAGGAGATGTGTTATAAAATTAAGAAATACAAGGAAACTACCAAACACACACATAAATACTATTTCTGCTTGTTTACTTGGGTTTACAGTGATTAAGACTGAATGTTTATTGTAATAGTTTTATAGATTAAAGCAAAAAATAACTTGGAAGTATAATGGAAAAGTAAACTAAAACTTAATTATTTGAAATTCTACTAAATACCCATTTATTGACTCTAAACGCTGTATGTAACTTCAATGTTGTTTA
This sequence comes from Puma concolor, assembly GCF_028749965.1. Classification (NCBI taxonomy): domain Eukaryota; kingdom Metazoa; phylum Chordata; class Mammalia; order Carnivora; family Felidae; genus Puma; species Puma concolor. The sequence goes on along the minus strand of NC_141677.1, from coordinate 1,524,348 downwards.
CTAATTGCACAGAACATTTTAAGTGCCTTATAATTCAAGGTCAAAATCACTGCCAATCTGGAGAACAATGTCTTTTTTTTAAATCTTTATTTATTTTTGAGAGAGAGAGAGCGCGCGAGCATGAGCAATGGAGGGGCGGAGACAGAGTCCGAAGCAGGCTCCAGGCTCTGAGCTGTCAGCACAGAGTCCGAATCAGGGCTGCAACTCACGAATCACAAATTTGTGACCTGAACCAAACTCGGACGCTTAACCCACTGAGCCACGCAGGCACCCGTGGAGAACAATTTCGAATAAAATACTGACATGACATATCATTGGTAGCCATAATTTTGCAAGTATAGCCTCTGGGCAGTAAAATAATAACCATACTTAAAAACAATAAATATGAAATACGTATTTGTATTTAAATAAGCATTCTTTGAAAATGTGTTTTGGAAATAATCGAAATGTCCATCCAAATGTTTAAAGTTAAGTATTACACATGATGGAACACTATGTGGCCATCAAGAAATATAATTACATACCAACCATGTATCTAGTATATACCCAGTGTGCATAAAAACAAACATAATAGTGTTCATACACATCCACATATACACATATCTGGAGTAGCCTTAATTGTACGCCTTTATTTTCAAATTTATCTACATTGATAACATACTGCTTCAATAAAAAGGTTAAAAATTTTGGAGGTTTCCCAAAATTCCCAGGAAGCCATAAGTGCAGCGCTAAAAGTTGAATAATAACAACAACAGATCCCGGCTTCTCTGTTACTATTTTGCTTTCATCTTCTCCATCTAGGAACATGATTTTCTGTCTCAAACAGAGCGAATACCATTGAGAGGACTCTGAATGTTCACAGTCGCACAACTGCCAGGCAACTTTTACGTGATAAATGAATCCAAGTCTTTGCCAGAATGGAAGATAGATCAGGAATTGAGTCTGGGCAGATGTGATCCTTCCGGAATCGGAAAGAACAGGAGGGGAGTCAGAAAGCCACAGATGGGCCAAGGATCAGTTTTCCAAAAATATGAAGGAGGATATTGCAAAACATGTATCAGGGAAGTTAGAGTCCGTGAAAGCAATGTAAAGTCAGATTTTAGAACGATTACTTAAGACGGCAATTTACCAATCATATCTGCGATTACAGGAGGGAGTTTTCTAAAAAATAATTAATGAGCCCCTTTCCTTGCCTCCTTTTTATACACTAATCACCATACTTAGAAATTCTAGAAATACAGTAAAAGCAGTGAAGCTGAATTTGAGCAAAGAATTAGTAAGTTTTCCACAACAGTTTTGTGAGACTGACGTGGGCTTTGTGCTTGTCTAAAAACATTTTAATCAATATTTAAATTATAATACTCAAGTACAATTTAGAATAAATTTCAAATGGTATTTCAACTCCTATACTGAGTTTAGCCTGCTTCAATTTACTGTAAGTCTGTGAAGCTATAAAAGTCTGTTTGTGGGGCACCTGGGTGGCTCCGTCAGTTAAGCATCCAACTTGCTGTGGCTCAGGTAATGATCTCAGGGTTTGAGATGAAGCCTCGCTTCCGGTTTTGCACTGATCACAGAGCCTGCTTGACACTCTCTCTCCTCTGTCTCTCGCACCCACTTGTGCTTTTTCTCTCAAAAAAATAAATAAATATTTTTAAAAGTCTATTTGTTTATATTTGAAGAAGACACAAAGCTGGAAGCCTTGTTGAATATGTCTGGTAACAGACTGAAAGAGATACTGGCAAACCTAAAGCAACACATTAATATTTAAAAAATTTAAAAATGGTGATGATGATAATAATCCTACACTTAGGTCTAAAAAATGGTATATTCATAATGGAGAAAATCTAGCTAAACAATAGTTAATATCAAAAGGTTAAAAATTAAATTTATTCAACACGATTCAGGAGTATGATAAATCCAAGCAATGGCTGTCTTAATTTACATTCCACAAAAGAGGTGATCGTCCTATTATATACCAGACAGAAAGGCCATTTGCAAGACTTTGTATTTCATTCTGGATAGTATTTATCAGGACATAATCTACAACATGTTTATATTAAGGTAACAAAAACAATAAAATGAGGAACTGAAAGATTTGTTTGCCTGTAAAAAGAATACTGACGAATCAGAAGATATAATAATTGTTACAATCAAGTGTTTCATAAGCCTTTGGATGAAGAGGTACAATGATAAATGACATTGGTTTTGCACAAAAAATCTAGGCTATGGCAAGAAAGATTTCATCTCAATGACTACGTGGATTTTTATTAGAGAATCACTTGCGAGGTGTTGCAGCATTAAAGGTGCAACTTTTCAATCCAGCAGATGATGAGTGAGATGTGGTTCTGTCACGTAATGAATGTGTGACCCTAGGAAATTGAGGCAACTGTCGGGGATTCAAATCCATCCTCTGTGAAAGGTGGACAGCAGTGGTTCTACTGAGGTTCAGGAGGATCAAATGACAGTGTGGATAAGATACTTGGCACAATGCCTGCTACCACGGAGAACACTCAATACATAGTGACTATCTTATATTTGATGCCATTCGTCAAATGTGCCTCACCAGCCAGAATTCTTGGTAGCAAACAACAGAAATGCACGGACTCCGTTAGCTAGAATGAAGTCTGGCTGCAAGTGACAACCAAAGACCAATTCTAAAATCCCAGTTGCTTCAAGTTGTAACCTGCTGAACAGAGCCCTGTATTACTTCTGCACTCACTTATCACCTTCCAAATAAATACTAGACTGAAAGACACCAACTTATGTCAGAGTCTCTTACTGGGGGATCAATCTTACACCAAGTCATCCCAGATATGATCCTAAGAATCAGAACCCTCCCACGGATTTGATGAAATCTGATGAAACCCTCGCATGGATCACCCTCTGAGCAGACGGCAACAAGGCCCTCCTGCCTTCTGATGATGTGACGGTAAATACAAAGAAGCCTGATGTCAAACCCTTACAAGTGTCCCCGGTAGGAGGGAAGAAAAGGGACCTTACAACTTCGGATGGGCTATTTGGTTGGAGGTTTGGGGAACTGCAAACCCCCACATTTACCTGAGCACTCTGTGATAAGATAAAAAAGAGAGAGGGAGGCAAACCACAAGAGACCCTTAAATACAGAGAACAAACTGAGGGCTGTTGGTGGGGTGCTGGGCGGGGGACGGGCTAAATGGGTGATCAGCAGTGAGGAGGGCACTTGTTGGGATGAGCACTGGGTGTTATACGTTAAGTGGTGAACCACTAAATTCCACTAAATTCTACTCCTGAAATCATCATTACACCATATGTTAACTAACTTGGATATAAATAAATAAATAAATAAATAAATAAATAAATAAATAAATAGCTTATGTTCTTTATTCTTCTTTAAAAAAAAAAAAAAGGAAAAGAAATCCTTACTTCTTGTGCTATAAGAAAGCTGCTTCCTCTGGCCTGGAGACAACACAGAGCTTCAGATGGTGAGACCAGGACAAGATGATGTTTATCCCCATCGAGATCTGCCCCCCTCTCCTCTAGATGCCTTTAGTCTGTGACCGATATAGTCAGGTGTGTGCAGATAGCCTGATAAAAGAAATGCTGTCCCTCCTTTGGGGGGAAAGAGATGAAAAGGCATAGTGGGCCACAGCTAATCCGTACCATCCAGATCTAGAACAGTATGCACAGGAGGGGATGTTTGAGCCCACTGGAGCAAAGTCCCCGCGGCTTGCTGAGGGGCACCAAATACACCACCCAACCAAGGGCACTGCCGCAGACTCTGCATTACATATAGGTTTTAAATCACTGTTATCCCTTCCTTGATTATCTCACAACTAATATAAAGACATACTACCATTTAAAGATACAGCTGACTCTAACAACATGAATTTGAACTGTGAGGGTTCACTTACATGGGGATTTTTTTACAAGCACAGTGCAGTACTGTAAATGTATTTTATCTTCCATATGAATTTAGTAACATGTTCTCTCTATAGTTATTCTGTGAATATACATATGACATATAAAATATGGGTTGATCCACTATTTCTGTTATTTGGTAAGGCTTCCAGTGAAGTTAGTAGTTAAGTCTGGGGGGAGCCCAGAGTTACAGGCAGATTTTGGACTGTAGGGATAGGAGGGCACCCCTAACTCCCACATCGTCCAAGGGTCAACTATATACTGTCCTAGGCAAGATTTGTAAGTTCAAGGCTTTTACTAGTGTGCAAACCTTTCGTGTTAAGAAGACACTGTCAACTGATTAAAAACAGTAAATGAGAATGCCTGTAACTGGGTCGTGTTCTGTTAAGATCATATAGCCAGCACCATCTCCAACAATCTTATGTCTGTATTTTGCAGGTTTTATTTCGCTATAAAATTCCTGAAGATATTTGAGACTCTGATCCTCTTTTTCATTTTTGAAACTATTTTCCATAACTTTTATGCACAGGTACTAAATATTTCCAAAATGAATACTCTCAAATCATCCCTAATCTTCATACTGCTTGGCATAGATATGTGCTTCATAAATGTTCATTTGATAGTGAATACGTTTAGTTTTCCATATAAGCTATGTTTCAATTACAGCACACCTTGATTATCTATTACAGAGGATATAAATATTCTGCACAGGAACTAGAAAACCATTGTAATTTTTTCCATTCCTGAATACTATTTTATCCCCTCTTTTTTGTACCTTTTATTTATTTTCATTTAGGACTCATCAAATAGAATGCATTTGATGCTTTAGTATTTATTTCATGTCTGTGTTTCTTCCACTTACAAGAATTTAAGTTCCATGTGGGCAGATATTTTGGACTATGTCATTCACTCTATCTCCTCAGAGCCTAGAACAGTGCCTGGAACATAGCCAGTGATTGATAAACGTTTGTTCAATCACTAAAGGAAATGTCAGTAGCACTTACATGTGGACAGGAAAATGGTTATCAGAATTCAAGATTACACTGGCAACACTGCATTCCTTCAGTCGTGAAGCCATCGTGGCAGAACCAGAGGATGAAATGTCCCAAGCTCTCCTACTTATGTCAAGCAGTTATGCCAAATGTGGCCACAGCATGTTGCCGACAACTGTATATCTAACAAGCATCGTTTGATCAACTCGACATATGGCCACACCTTGAAACCACTACTACAACTGAGACAATAAACACATCCATCACTCTTCAAAGCTCCCTCATGTCCTTTGCTATTCTCCCTCTCTACCCACCACTAACCTACCTCCTATGTCCAACCACTGATTTCTTATCCATCCCGAAGATCTGCCTGCACTAGGTAAGACTGGCTAGCATGTGTCGCCAGCAGTAAGCATTCATTTAGCCCACAAGTCTGTGGGCGATTTAAGGGTTGACTGACCTAGGCTAGCCTAGTATCTGCTCCACACATCACTCATACTCCTGCCCAGGTAGGTCATCTCCTGGCGATGGCAGTGGCATAAAGGAAGAGTCCCAAATCTGCAAGCAACTTTCAACCTTTTAGTCCGATCACACCCAATAATATTCCATTGGCCAAAGCAAATCTTATAGTCAATCCAAAGTCAAGGGGTGGGAACATCTACTTTTCCTCTTTAGGACATCCACTCGGCAGAGGATGTTGATTCAGAGAGGGCAGAGGTGTGGGAAGTGAGGAAATGTGCTGTTAATACAGTAAGCCACACCAGGAGACAGACTGGCTTACTCAATTTTGTGAATTCCCGTACCTTCCATAGAATGTTCTTCTTAAGTTGTCCTAGTGATCTAGTAATTCTTTGTGCTGAACAGAGCCCTCAGAGACTTTCAAACTAAAATAAATTACTAAAAGGTTTTGTTCTTCTGTAACAAGCAAGAATATCAAACATTCTTCAAAGTATAATCCATAAATTTAGTTGATTTGTTATTTTTAAGTCTCCAATTTCCCCAAAACATTTTTAACACATAACAATGAAAGACAAAGCAGTAACACATGATGAGTAAATGAAAGGATACGAGGTAGCTCTTGTCTATCTTATTTCTTCATAACCATGTTAATAATCTGTGACTGTAAATTTACTACCTACAATTATGAATTACCACAATTATCAGGTCTTTTGGTACCAGAAATAGCCTTTTGTACCTATGTTACCTGTTTCTCACCTTAAATTGTACCTTCCATTAGTATTTTTTAAGTCCTCTTTATTTTCTTACATTAAGCCCACAAAAGTATATTTGCTTATACAAATTACCTTGTGTATCCATGTACAAAACGGCCAGTTGTAAAATTTAATAAGCTACTCATATATACAAAAATGTCATGTACTTCTGATCATAATAAGTAGATGCTAGCCACCATGTACCAGATACACTAAAACAGTTTAAGAGTTAAAAAGTATATATTTTATATGTACATTTTGCAAAGTATTTAAAAATATTTTAATCACCAAATATCAACAGTCTAAACTTCATTGAATTTTTGCTATTACATAAACCTAACATGCTAACTCATCACTGTTTAAATATTGGTTTGTGGTTTTTTACAGTTCTCATAATTCTACGGGTAACTACTTGTTAGAACAAAAGCTGATTTCTAGAATACCCACCTGAAACTCGCCTTTCAAAACAAAGCTAACAGGGAGTCTTTAAAAGTCAGCATTATACCTTCTCATATCACACACAGGGCAGATTACGAATCCAATTAAATTCAATATTGGCCACTCGGTGGAGCATTTAGCCTGAATGAGCGGCAGAGACAAGAGAACGGAGTTCAAAGGAAGGGCTGGTAGAGAAGTTGAGCTTCTTGTGAACCGAGGAATCTCTTCCGGAGGGCTGAACCCAAACATGCAAGACGCATGTGTGTGTGTGTCAACAGGCCCTCCCGCAAGATCTGAATGCTGCACAGCGCATGCAGCGCTTTCAGACAACAGTGTGATCACAGAAGGTCTTAGACCATATGCGGTTTCCCGGCTCTGCCTCACGGTCTGCAGCTACTCTTGCCAACCCAGCAACCACTAACCACTAGCGCTGAAGCTGTGGGCAGTGTGGACTGACATGTACTGAAGGGCAAAACACACGCTCTGTTTGAAAGCCTGGTACTAAAAAATGAGGCACGATATCGCACTAGCAATTTTCTACTGCTAATGTGTTTCCAAGATAATATTTTAGATAAATATTTAATCTCTAGTATTACGACAAGCAGATTTTCAAGTACGTATATGGCTGGTATTATATCTCTAATTGACAGTGCTAGACCAGAGACAGGCTAAATCTTCCAGAAGAATTATTTCCCTGAGTAATTCACGTGATTCCAGAAGTACGTAACAAAAATATCAGTAAGAGTATGGAAATACATGTATTCTACTAGCGGCCCCATAAACTTGTATCTTAACAAAACTGGAGGAAAGATACATATTCTTTGTTTGAAACAGGTTCATTTTACCAAAAATTATCCTAATAATTGCATACAAATTAAAAATATGGCATTTTATAATGGTTCTTAGAATAAATAACATTATTTACATACTAGAATTTGTCTTAATTACTAAAATCAAGGAATTCCACTGAGTAAAATTTCTTACTACAGAGGCTAAGAGAAAGTTCTATCATGGATTACAAGAACCCTGAGAGAGCCAAATCCAGAAATGTAAGATTTCAATAAAACAAAGAATAACTTAATGCAAACATTATATGTAATTTAATCCAGATATGAACAATTTAGGCCACAAAGAAGAAAGTCTCATTAGTTTTACTTGAGTTTCACTGTGAGTGATATGGTTCATTTGATCTTGAAATACATAATATAAGTTTTAAAGCCATGAAAATCAATTCTGGAAAAAGCCTTTAAAGAGACGTTTCATGTTTTTACACAGTTATGGGTGATGTGCTTTTGGTTTAAGGTAAGAACATCTCACTTCTCTTGGTTTATAGCAAACTTCCTCATCTCAGTTTTCAATAACATATTTTCTCACATTCTCGGAGACATGATTTTAGTTTAACCATAATAGCTATCAGTACATCATTTAATTTTATATCCACATGTAAATGGCCTAAGTTTTCCATAATTGGGTATTAATACGATTGAACAACTGAACCAAATGTAACCAAATCACTCAGGTAAATAAAATTGTGTTAATACAGAGGGATAATATGAAGAATATCCCATTAAACACAAGCTCTGTCTACGTTAAGCAAATTTGTTACTTTAAAAATATATAAATAGCGGGGCACCTGGGCCCCACTACATGCGTTTATGTAGCAAAAAAGCCAATTTTCCCCTACAACCAAAAGGTAAATTTGGATGTCAACTATCTGACACTGAACAGTGAAAATGATCTTTCAAGCTACTAAAGGCTCTATCATGACACTAATAAATGACATTCACATACATTTTTCAAATCAAAGTATGATTAATTAAAATTAAAATACAATTTATTTTTAAAACTGCTTCATATCGTGCTTTGGGGAGATACAATAATTAGTATATGTATCCAGTACTGATTTCATAGAGAAGTGATGAATACGCAGATATTTGAAAATGTGTTTTTACACAAGCCACAAGCTTACGTGTGAGGCATCTGTGACCTCCCACGTGTAAGTATGTGCAAGCATGGACCGGAATACAGCAGAACCAGGACCAGGGTCAGAGGGACTGACTCCTCAGCACAGCTGTCCTCCCCAAAGCCACCAGCAACGGGAAACGTGTATACATAACATGGGCCGACACCAATGTCCGAAACATCAACCTAACTAACAGGCAGGCGCTCCACGTTACCGTGTCTGTCAGCGCAGAGATGCGCCAGTCTGGTCCCCGGGACTGGGGCCCAGTGTGAAGGAAGCGCACAGTCACCCAGACTGCGCTCCCGTGACACTGGACGCTACAGTAGAACCTTGTGGGCCACAGTGTATTTCGGCCGGACACTGCGTGGTTTTGTGTGACAACAAGATTAAAATTGAAGGTCAACTCCAGATTGTCTAAAGCGTGTACTCAACCTTCAACCAGTCTCTTTACACTTCTCAGAAAGTTCTGGATGCAGCCTTCTGAATTCACTTGTAGAGGTTCCCTGGTTCCCTAGTTTTCCCAGAAAACTAAAAGAAAGTAACTACCCCTGCACATATATCAAGAGTGTCTATAAAAGGTATATGAAAAACTATGAAAAAACCGCTTTATATAGACAGTGTTTTACAAACCTGCAGTTTTTGTTGCTACTACTGTTGCTGTTGTGGTAATAATTTTGCTGCTGGACACCAGCTAATAACCCTGCTAATATATGATTTTGCATGGACCTGAATAAATGTTTCATTCTATCATAGTTTTTAATCTTTACTTTTTATGAAATAGTCACCTATTTACCTTTCATGTTTACGTGGAGTAGAGGAGGAGAGGTGGTCAGCCTGGTGTGCGACTCATTCTCTGTGTCCTGAGAAAGAAAGCCCAGATCTCGCCCCCACAACTTTTTTAGTGTTCAGAGCCCAGCCACAGGACTCAGCTGCTTTCAGAGGCTGGCCCTGAAAATGTGATTAACAAGGAGGTGCTACTGAATGATCAGTTTGTGATGAACTGGATAGAGCACAAAGGCAAGATGTGAATGGGAGCATATAACCAGTTCATGTGACATCAGAGAAAAAGGGCAGAAGAGAGGGACTGATTACAAGGCACTGGAGGAGGTACGAGGTGAGAGAGGAGATCGGCTCTGGAAACAGCTCCATGAAAGTAAACCTACCAAGGATGCTTTTGTATGAGGCCCAACCAACGTCGTGCAAAGCTAAGGTGGGTTCTTTAAGGAGGCTAGCCAAGGCCCAGCAGACAGTATCAGATGCTCACTGAGCATGACAAGTAGATCTCCCAAGTCAAATCCAGAGGTTTGCAAAAAAAAAAAAAAAAAAAAAAAAAAAAAAAAATCCAGGGTTTTTGACAAGAAGAATATTAAATGTAAATATACTTCTAAAGAGAAAGAGATCACTTGACCTAAGTATACCATACGAGCACTTTGGGAAGTGACCTGTCTTCTCATAATCCAAACTTTATAAAAGGATGCCTAAAATATATGATTTATAAACCTACATAGATGGCTTTGGGGTTGCCCAGGGACGTGAAGGCCAATTCTATCCATTTTGATGATCACAACAGCTATGTTTCTACTCTAACAAAATGTTCGGCTGGCACGGACAGGATGCAGAAATACTAACAAAGATGAACCTTCACTGTTCCAGCAAATCTGTTCTTCTACATAACATTAATGTGAAATTGTTTACCCATCTGTGACCAGAGAATGTAATAACCATAATGATTATGACGAATGTCTGATTACACAAAGGCCCCCATGCTTACAGGACATTTTCTTTACGTATGCCAAGTGCTTTATACTATTATCTCGTTTAATCTTCCCCGATACTCTATAAAGTAATGTTTTCTTTTTACCTCACACATACATAAATTGAAATAAAAGGTTTTCCTTTCAGCAGGTCTGCTCTTGGTAAATAAAGGATACTTCTATAATGACAATAAAAAAAAAACTGAAGGAATAGAATACCTAACTTAAGAATTACCTGTTAGACTTCAATGAGCAATACCACACATGGAACTCTGAGACTTTATTCAACAGAATTTTTCACACACTAGTTCTCTCTATATGTCAATGAACATACGAGACATGTCTTATGGAGGCGTCAACTAATACAACTATGGACTGTTGCCAGAATACTTAAACATGGGTAAAGCTGTACTTATACCAAACATTTTAAAACTAAGAGCCCCCCAGAATTTAGTTTCCAGTATTGCAGTAACTCTGTCCTGTATATGACCGACCAACCCAGGTTGCTGGGACTGAGAGACGAGTTCACAGCCTGAAGGAAAGTCTTGGGCCCACTGGAACACTGGTGGTCACTCTACTGAGATGTGTTGGTCAGATGCCTTTCCTATGAAATTAAGTCCAAGATATTACCTATAATTATAACGAGAAGTACTACTTGTTTTGCTTTGGTCCTCGTAAGCTATTTTGTACACTAAGACGGAGCTACCTGATAAACTCAAAGATATGAAATGACGCACTCCAACAGAGTTTGCCCAAAGAGCAAGCAGTTTGGGGTATTCCAAGTCACCGATTGGAATACTCACGAATTTTTTCCCAAAATACATGAAATTTCTGCCACATAATTATTACAAGATTCATTTATTCAGGCAAGGGTCAGAATCAATTGTCTACCGAAATATGCTAGAAATAGATAATATGTGTTTGATATCAAGAATCAGAATCAACAACTGACTGTAATCACAACACCCTACAGCTACCCTCAATATATTTATCACAAAGTTTCTTTCCCATTGACATTCTGCGTGCCATACACATTAGATTGTTTCTTCCATTAATCTTGAAAATACTCATGAATCTAAATCGTCATTTTTTGAGGCCATGCCTTGAACTACGTATAGAGTATGAAGTAATGCATAGGCCTTAATTCAACTAGAATTTACAGATCTTTTGCTCACATCACTAGACTATATACAATTTTGTGCTTGGCACTTAGTAAACTGCCCAATAGAGAGGAAGGCCTTGATATATAGCTATTGGTACAATAAATGGTTCCCAAAGGAAATACAATAGTATTTCTACTACTAACTTCATCTTTCAAAAGCTTACAGTTCCCCTGGGGAAACAAATCTTCCATTAAAACCATGTTTTCTCAACTTAAACACAACTGACATTTCGGGCCAGGTAATTCTTTACTGTGGTGGGCTCTCCAGTACCTTATAGGATAGCAGCATCTCTGGCCTCTACCTACTAGATGCCCTCATCCATACCCCAACCCTGTTCTGACAGCCAAAAGTACCTGCAGACATTTCCAAATGCCTTCTGGGTGGCCCAATCAACCCAGATTGAGAACCAATAGTATAAAAAGTCAGTCACAAAATCTGAGACAATACAAGGATAGTTATACTCCTACTGTGAATCTGAGATGAGCCATTAAGAGGGCCACCTGACTTCGAGCAGCAGTGAACAAAGAAAAGGATTAATACATTCGTAGGACCTGGGGAGAAGTATGTCAAAACCAGGGGGAATAACCAATTTAGTTCAAAATCTTCTGTGGCTAGGTAGGGGATAATTTACTTATAACATCATATCTTCTGTGGGGGTCATGTTCTAAATCGATTTTGAAAATGTAATTTTTGCATATGCCAAAATTATTCTCAAAAACACTTACAAAAATTCCTACTCTAAAGACCAATATTCTACACTGTCTTTCAGTCATCTAACACAGCCATGGGCGCCTGGGTAGTCCAGCTGGTTACGCTTCTGACTCTCGGTCCGGGCTCAGGTCTTGATCTCACGGTCATGAGTTCAAGACCCACATTGGGCTCCATGCTAGGTGTGAAGCCTAAAAAGACAAAAAAAGAAAAAGAAAGAGGAAAAAAAAAAAAGCACATCTAGCACAGCCAGGTTTTCTTCCCCCAGCATTGGTGCAGTTTCCTCTTCTCCAAGTGTCTGTACATAAAGTAGCTAGCGTGTGCTTAGTAGTTACGCTGGATTTAAAATTACAGTTATGTTCTCGGGTGTAAATGCTCTAGGTTGACCCACATTATTTAACACATCTCTCATTCTTTAATTTGTTTTATTTTTTTGTTTATGATTAATGACGTATAGCTTCATTTGTGCATGTAACTTAAGTGGGCCTTTGAAGCAGCTTACCCGTAGGAGATACAGAATAAGAGGCTATAATCTAGACCAAGAGAGAGCTGAAAGCAGAGGGTGCCAGGTGGAGACTGAAGGAACTCCAGACATCGGGAAGATGCTGTGGGCACTGTCGATGACGTGCTCACGGGCACAGCCAGTGTGCGGGTGGAGGGTTAAATTCGCTGTTCTGGCCGCAGTCACGGTGCCAGGAGCACAGGCAGTTCAGGGCAGGGAGGGCGGGGAGCAGAGGGCTTGCTGAAGTTCTGCTGGATGGGCTTCCGAGGGATGCGCACCTAGGTTACGAAGAATGTGCTGGGGAAAACCAAGAAAGACCGCAAATCCACCAGGAGGGACTGTGTGGGAAAAATCACCCTAAAGGGGTTTGAAAGGACGGTGTGAAGGGGAAATTCTGCAGCAGACGCTTACTAAAAATAAGACAGACTGTAGTGAGCTACTGTGGCAGGGGTGAGAGTTCAGTACAGAACTGGGCTCAACTCCACACGCAGCAAAGGTGGACAGAGGGAGGGGGCCGGTGGTGGAAGATCGCTCGGAGGAAAAAGACTGGACATCAAGTGTGCTGAACTGGTGGAGGGGAACTCTTCCTCAGGGGGCCAAGGGCCGAGACATCCCCCTACTGAATGTGCGACTGTGAGTCGGCTACCTAAAATCACACTGGTTGTTTCCGGCCTGCAAAACATGGGCCCTGTCAAGCAAGTGTTTCTGTGGAAACATAATCACAGGACTTGGGACTTGATTTGTATGGATAAAAAGAACGGCAGCAATTTTTTCCCCTTTAGGTATGTGGCCAATGTTTACAACTATGTAACATAGTCGTTAAAAGGAGAAATGTCATCTCACACATTTTTTGAGTCCCTCGCACTCAACACTGGTAAGCACACGGCATTTTCTCACAGAACAGTGGTCTGCATCAGTAGCTGACGCAGAGGACCTCAGTTCTAGAAACAATTTCACTTTACTCCTTAACTCTAAGGACATCACAGGACGGTGTTAAAATCATCTCCCACATATACACCTCTGACACGCTGGACCCTGAAATGAATATTCTGTTTTCTTGAAAGTAAAAATCGACCCCGGTGCTATTTTACAATTCTGGCCTCTTACAGTGATGTTCGCACTCTCATTCCCTGAAGTCACATGACCTCCATGCTCTAAAATTAGTTGATACTGCCCTCCAAAAATCTCTGATTTTTACAGTGAGTGTTTGTATGAGAATTTGGAGGAGTAATAGATAAGTTTAAACAAATCAGTGTCTTAGTGCCACACACATCAGTGCATGAACATACACACAAACGCACACACGAGGAAATGTGGGGTTTTTTTTGTTTTTTTTTTTTAAGAAATAAATTAGATGTGGTTCCCCAGAAATAGGCCCCTTGAGAGCTCTCACCGAGCAGCTGCTTCGAGAAGAAACACTGAAGAGGAGGGGCTCCCAGCAGAGTAGCTGAAGTCTGGGCTGAGTATTTGCTACCAGAGGCTGTTCCTGCTCATGGAATCAGAGCTGCCCAGAAGCCTAACCAGCAGCCGCCAAGAGGGGTGAACTCGGGCAAGTCCAGGGACCAACACTCCAGAGGAAACCTAGAGGAACATTCCACGAAACGCCTTAAGCTGGAAACCGCCACGTGCCCAGGGAAGGGTCCGATCCGGCTCTTCTGTTTAAAGGACAAAAGCAAACAGGCTCATCTTCTCTGCCTCTTCCTGTGCTGGTGGGGCGGGGGTGGGGATGCCAGGGGCTTAGAGAATTCGAGAACCCACCTCATTACAATAACATTTAGGTGAAAGAAAAAGGCTTCAGCATGAAAAATGCAACCACAGCAACCTAGAAGAAGAGGAACTGTCCGTCTTACTCGGAGGAAGACACACAACACTCGTGACACGGAGGCCCGTCAACAGCACACGGGACAGAAATCACCAAAATCCTAGGCTGCGATCCCATCAAACACCAAAGGGAAAGAAACACGTCCAACTCGGTGTCACTTCCAAAGACACACAAATCGCTTCCACGTGTTCTTCGACGCCATCAGCCCAAGCACAAACATTTAAATGAGGAGAAGGAGATTCGTCCATAAAGTGCAGAGCCACCCCCTAAGGGAAGGTAAGCAGTGGGGAGCATGAGGGGGGCCACAAGTGAGGAGTCAGAGGCCTTTATATTTTCCACACAAGCTTCCTGACATCTTCCAGCACCACAGAATTGTGTCTTACATCCAGCCTGTTTTCAAAAGTACCTGAAACCATTGTTCTTCTCACACTGACACGACCGGACAAAATATTTTTCTCTTTCTGTAAATCTATCACCAGCTTTATGAACTATTACTTTATCCTACTGAAAGTTGGCATATGCAACCCACAAATCTCTAAGAAAGGTCAGTAGAATGATTAAAAAAGAAAAACGAAACAAAAAACAAAAACCTGCGTGCTCTGTTAAAACCCAGTATCTCCAGGTAACAGTAAGGATGCCTGTTTGTTTTCATCCTGAGAGTAGGTCTCAACACCCCAATTTATGTTCCCGCACATCAGACAGACCATGGGACGGACTTGCGGTAAAGGGGCACATCCAGGCGTGCCCACCCCCGGCCATCGCTAAGCCGTCATGTGGCTTGCTTGGTCACAAATGTCTCGCCACACGGGCAACTGCATCTCCCTAACGTAACGACTACCTGCGAGCAATGAAGACTGCTTGACAAACTGGTGTGTTTAGCAAGATCCAAACACATTCCTCCATGTTTTACTTCATATCTGGAGGAAGCTCTTTCCCACAGAGATGTGGGTAGCCATGCTATTATCACTATAAGCAGACACTGCAACCTAACAACTACGTATGAATGAAAATAGAGGAGCAAACATCCACATTACTGGAGGGGGGGAGGCACAAGGAAGCACGTGCAGAAGGCTAAAAAGCATCGTTGTAGTGGATGGATCAGAATCGGAAGCATTCGCATGAACTCATCTTTAGCTTTACGTAGGTACAGTCACACATAAAAATACATACAGATACCTGTATGTTCATTGGCTAACACACTGCATGCATCTTCTTGCTCTGTCATCTTACAGGAACTAGAAGCAATGCCACTCCAGAAACAAAGGGCATGCCCAGTACCCAGTTCTTGGCTTCGAGTGCAATTCTCCAATAAAAGGAACCAGGAGTCCTGGGGGAAATGGCCGATTCCAGAGCTGGGCAGGAAATACAGGAAGGACTCAAACAGCATCCCATAACCCCCACACTGATGAGGGCATGTCAAATGGGCTCTGAGGCACAAAGAGCCCTCTACCGTCAAGGCTGGAACAATCTGAACAACAAAATGAAGTAGCACTGGATTATAACCTAACACATAACAGAAGTATCCGTGAGTCCACACTGGTATCATTAATTCTTGTGTAGATAAATAAACCGGGGAAAAGGGGAATCTCCTACCACAATGAGACATCATTTCACACTGTTTAGAACGGCTATCATCAGAAGCAATAACAAATGCCAGCAGAGATGTGGAGGAAAGAGAACCTTGTGCACCACGGGTGAGAACGTAAACTAGCGCAGCCAGTACGGAAAACAGCATGAGCGTTCCTCAAAAAAGTAAAAATAGAACTACCACATGTGCCAGAAATCCTAACTCTGGGGATATGTCCAAAGGGAATGAAGTCATCACTTCGGAGAATTCTCTGCACCCCCCATGTTCCCTGCAGAGTTACTCACAATACGCACGGTATGGAAATAATCTAGGTGTCTGTGAACAGATGAATGAATCTAAATCTGTGGTAGAAACACGCAATGGAATACAATTCAGCTTTAAAGAAGGACGATATCCTGTCATTTGTGAGAACAAAGGTGAGAATGGAGAGCATTATGATGAGTGAAATAAGCCAGACAGAGAAAGACAAATACGTCATGGTATCCCTTATGTGTGGTGAGGAACACAGGGAGGGGTTGGTAAGAATACAAACTCTCAGTTCCAAGCTGAATGAAGTCTTAGAAACTCGTATATAACACGGTGCTATAGTTTATAACACTGTATTCTATACTGAAATTTGCTAACAGAGAACTTAAACGTTTTCATAAAAAGGGGGCATTGAAAAACAGGTAAAAAAAAATTCCAACATAGAACATCTCCAAATAACTTATGAAGATACACGGGTCCCAAAAGACAGAGCACGACTTCGCACTTCCAGAGTGTGGGCTGTGCATAGCGATGTCCTTCCGAAGAGGAGAGAAGATAGGATCACCATACGGCAGAGAAACCTGACCAATGTTACGTGAGCCACATGTCAAGGTTACATCAACAGTGATCGGTCATACTGAGAGTAGGTACCTTTGATATAATGTGATGAAAATGACACTATCTCTATTTTCTTCCTCTCTGAAACACAACTCTATTCTAGTCGTGAGAAAGTATCAGACATTCTACCAAATACCTAACCGATAGTCCTCAAAGCTTTCAAGGTGATAAAAAACAAAGAAATTCTGAGAAACTGTCACAGCAAGGTGGAGCACTAGGAGACACAGGACATACTGGATAGGATATTCCTAACATTATGCTAGGGAAAGAATGGAAAAGATGCCCATGATAATCAAGATAATCATTCTGTTGGAGTTCATGGTTTCAACTTACATCATTCAGGTTCTCAGTTTGGGAGTTAAAAGTCTCTTCAGCTATCCCAAGGAAACATGTACAGAGAGCCTGAAGGAATTAAGATATGAGTTAGTCACCATCACCTTAGACTTTAAATTTGCTTAAATAAACCAACTGAAAACTAGCTGAAACTGAAAAGCAGAGAAAACTGACAGTATAATATTCAGAGCCAACGCGGTGTGGCAGAATAAAGGGAGTGCACGTTGATCTAGATTGGAGAAAATGAGACACGTTAATGGTACCTTTTAATAGGATTTCTGTAGAAAGAAGATATTTTTAGTTTGACTCGGTCAAAAGAAAGCAGAGGAAAGGATATACAAAGCTGACAAAATGCCAAATGCTCTCCAATGACAAACACTTCCTTGCATCTCAATTTGGCCTGAGGATGTTTCTGATGGGACATTACAAGTATAAATAAGGCAATTATTTGAGGAATGATAAAGTAATAGTAATATATGATGAAATACATTTATATTCACATAGTAGGATTCATTACAATTTTATTTGGTAAAAAGCCTTTGGAAGGTGTAAGAAAAACGGACGTATTTGAGCATATTTTAAATATCTAGTTGAGGTATTCAAGTTAGCACAATAAAGAAGAAAAATTTCCACTGAGTATTGGCAGATAAAACTAAGTTACATTACACACTTATGGCCTCAAGATCAAAATGAGGAGAATTTTCCTGGATTAAGTGTCTCTTGCCCAAGTTAATGATACATAATGGGATAACTATCAGGTCACTTAGTCAAACAGTAATTCTCGACCGATCATAGGTGGGATACAACCCCACCCTTTATCGAGTGTCCGGACAGGAGTCCGTGAGGAAACCGGGAGCAGCAGAGGAGGACGCCTCGAGCAGGTGCCGTGAGCACGCGTTGTCAATTAAAACGGCTGACCCTACTTCCCTGAGAACGTTGTGGATGTGACACAGGCGTACTGTGTCTTGCACTGACCGCACACGCCCACTGTGAAGAAAACTAGCAACCGCGCAGACCCTCGTTCGTCCAATTATTCTCGCTGTCAGTCTTGTTACCCAAGGGACTGCGGTCAGAAGCCCGGCAGAGACGCCCGTCTTGGGCGTCTGTCGGGCGGTGACGAGGTACCGGGAACACTGCGGACCACGACGTAGGCTGCTGCTCCTCCTCACGTTGGCAGAGGAACGTCAAGGCCCCTCTGCAAGGCTGTAAGGCTAGAACTGGACATTAACCTGCTATCATTTCAAGCTTCAGTTGAAAAGCACAAAACGAACTCCTTCACGGGCTCAGGAAACCTGGGAACTCTACTCCAAGCGCTTTGGGTTTCTAAAGTTCTTTTTTAGAAAATCAATAGCGGGGCGCCTGGGTGGCGCAGTCGGTTAAGCGTCCGACTTCAGCCAGGTCACGATCTCGCGGTCCGGGAGTTCGAGCCCCGCGTCGGGCTCTGGGCTGATGCCTCAGAGCCTGGAGCCTGTTTCCGATTCTGTGTCTCCCTCTCTCTCTGTCCCTCCCCCGTTCATGCTCTGTCTCTCTCTGTCCCAAAAATAAATAAACGTTGAAAAAAAATTTAAAAAAAAAAAAGAAAATCAATAGCGATATCAGGCAGTACTACACGAAGAGAAATTTCCAAAGCATTTCTAGAATCCTCTATCTTTCAATAGAGAGCTTGATTTTAAGCTTAATGGGACAGGGGTCCCATTGATGCAAGGGATTGATTCTCCTTCCCATTGTTCATGAGGTCCTTTTATTTGTTTAAGAATATCACGACAGTGCATCCATCAATTCAGAGAAAAAGGGTAAATATGCAAACTACAGTCCAGAAAAAGCTTCACTTTGTAAAAACATAAAAGAATATAATCTATGTTTTCACACTCTCTGGTCACTGTATATTTATGACTCATAAATCCTGTGTGGTTGCTCTAGTAAGGAAATCATTACTTTTATCATTATTCCAGGATCAATAGCAAGCAAGATACTATAGTAAAATAAAAGACAGTCTACAAACTAAAGGCAAGTTTGTTCATCTAAGCTTTGCCCTTCTCTTCACCAGTGACCACAATTGAAGCATTATCCAATTCCAATGTAAAAAAAATACAATTTTTCACTTACGGTTTGAAGAATTAGGATAGTTCTGATACCCTTATGTAAAAAGATTCACAAACCTCTGGCCTAATCATCCTCTCCCCCTCCCCGGCCTTTTGTAATAACCCCAGACCCAGAGGACATTTATCATTTAGCCCAGATAAATGATTGTTGTTTTCAATGTTAATTTCTTTTTGAGAGAGAACAAGAGAGAACGCGAGTAGGGGGCAGAGAGAGAGGGAGACCCAAGAACCTGAAGGCTCAGCACTGTCAGTGCAGAGCCCAACGTGGACTCAAACTCATGAACCGTAAGATCATGACCTGAGCCGAAGTCTGATGCTCAAGAGACTGAGCCACCCAGGCACCCTACTGGGATTTATTCTTAAACCATGTCTGAGAGCCGAGATGTTGACTACCTCTACACTATCCCCTGCCTCGCACCTCTATTCTTCCATTTCTTCACGATCAAACGAAGACTAATTTATATAAGAGACCATAAGACTGTAATATGATTTCTACTAACTGCCAGAAGATAACAACAGTCTCACTTGTTAACTGACCACCCTGTTCTCTGGTGTTCTTTCTCTAGAACCTTCAACACTGCATTTGTTACTGCTTAAAAGAGATGTGGTATAAAGATAAAAAGGTATGCACATGCAATGACCAGAACTTTCAAACATAGCTTTGGCACACAGAAATTTTTAATTTGTCTATAGGTATCAGCTGAATTCTATTTTTTCATATTGAACTATTTCTGTTTCTACTTTAACACAGCAACTAAGTAAATTCAGTTTTGAAGGACTAACCACTATTTTATGGAACTGATAGTCTTTTAGAATACTATTTTTATATTTGAGCATAAAGAATTTTTTTGAGAAATTTCAGCTAATTTAAAACTTGAATTTCATGAAATGAAACTTATATTTTAAAGTATATGTTCATTTTAAATGGTATAATGTTTGAAAATGGTAGAAAGATATATAGAAAAAAATTAAAATGTGTTCATAACCATCCCAACCAGAAATGATAATTTTAAATGATCTCTTTTCTTGACATATTTATCCATTTGCATTTGTGGCACAAAGCTGGAAATACGTTAAATACACATTTTTGAAAGTGGCTAATTTCATTTGATAAAATATCATGCTCTCATATAATTAAATAATTTCTAAACCTTGTTTTAGTGACTGACATTAAATCTATATGGCCGTACCATAATTTTTGTTAACTATCATCTATTTTTAGGCATTCGGTTTGTTTTCAAGTTTCTACCTTAAAAAATAATACTGCAACTTCCAGTTTCCAGTTCCTCATGTAAGGAGCTCGATTAGCTAACAAGAAGTCAGAAGCCAAACAGATGGAAAATCGACAACTATTTCAGATCTCTAGGAGAGGGCAGGAACAGGCAAACTATTCCCCCAAGACTAGAGAAAGAGAGGTGACTACATACAGTCAAGGTAAGGTTATTGGAGCAGAGACTCATGACCAGAAACCATCCAGGGAACTAGTGCCAGAGTAGACAAACCCGAACTCTAACCAGCAAACTGCTGGAGTTCAGGGTGGACAACATTAAAAGCTCCTAGGAACTCAGTCACAGAGAGGCCCTCACAATACGGAGCTAATGCGCAATATAGCAGGTGACAGGATTCCAGTCTGATATACAACAGTTAATCCCTTTGCTACGTGTCAGAAATTAACAAGTGGAATTTGAAATTAAAAACGCAGTATCATTTACATTAGCACCATAAAGTGAAATCCTTAGGTATAAATCTAGCAACATATGTACAAGACCTTTATGAGGAAAACTACAAAACTCTGATGGATGAAATCAAAGAACCAAATGAAGGAAGAGATATTCTATGTTCATGAACAGGAAGAGTCAGTATTGTCAAGATGTCAATTCTCTTCCCAACTTGATATATAGAGTCAATTCAATAGAACCAAAATTCTAGCAAGTTATTTTTTTTCCATTCTCATGGGGACAAGCAATGTCTCCCCTTTTATTAAGTTTTTATTTTTTAAATTTATTTTAATATAATTTATTGTCAAGTTAGCTAACATAGAGCTCTTGCTTTTGGGGGTAGATTCCTGTGATTCATCACTTACATACAACACCCAGTGCTCATCCCAACAAGTGCCCACCTCAATGCCCATCACCTGTTTTCCCCTCTTTCCCCGCCCCCACCATCAACCCTCAGTTTGTTCTCTGTATTTAAGAGTCTCTTCTGGTTTGCCTCCCTCTCTGTTTGAAACTGTTTTTTTTTCCCCTTCCATTCCCCTATGGTCTGCTGTTAAGTTTCTCAAGATCCACGTATGAGTGAAAACATATGATATCTGTCTTGCATGCTAAATGAAATAAGTCTAGCAAGTTATTTTGTAGAGAAGGACAAACCGATTCTAAAGGTTACACAGAGAGGTAAAAGACCCAGAATAGCCAACACAATACTGAAGGATAAGACTGATGCTGTATCTGAGTTCATCTTACCACAAGGCTGCAGTAAGCAAGACAGTGTGGTACTGGCTATAGAATACATCAACACAAGTGAACAGAAAGCCCAGAAATACACATTAATAAATATAGTCAAATGACCTTTGACAAAGGAGCAGAGGCAAGAAAACTCAGCAAAGATGGACTTTTCAGCAAATGGTACTGAACAGGTGGACATCCACATGCAAACAAACAAGCAAAAACAATCTAGAAAAAGGCTTAACTTCTTTCACAAAAATGTATTCAAAATGGAGTACATACCTAAGTGTCGAATGTAAAACTATAACAGTCCTGGAAGATAGGAGAAAACCTAGATGATTTTAGACACGACAATGACTTTTTAGATACAACACCAAACGCATGACCCATGAAGGAAATAATTGGTAGGCGAGATTTCATTAAAAAGTTCCGCTCTGTAAAAGGCAATTTCAAGAAAATGAAAGAACAAGACATAGACTGGGAGAAAATATTTTAAAAGAACACATCTGACAAAGGACCGTTTTCCAAAAAATACAAAGAACTCTTAAAACAACAATAAGGAAAGAGGAAAGAAAAAAAACAAGTTAAAAGACAGGCAAAAGATCGTAACAGACACCTCGCTGAAGAAAATACAAAGATGTCATATGAGCATATAAACAGGTGTTCCACATCATAGGTCATCAGGGAAATGCAAATTAAAGCAACGAGATAGCACTTACACACCGATCACAATGGCCCAATTATCGAACACTGGCAGCAGCAAATGCTGGTGAGGATGTGAAGCAACAGGGACTCCCGTTTACTGCTGACGGGAATGCAAAATGGTGCAGCCACTTTGGAAGACAGAGTGTTCACCTGCTTCTAGCAAAACTAAACATGCTCTTACCACGTGATACAGCAATCATTCTCCTTGGCATTTTTCTAAAGGAGTTGAAAATTCATGTCCACATAAAAATCTGCATTATTCATAATTGCCAACACTTGAAGCAACCAAGATGTCCTTCAGCAGGTGGAGGGTGCGCAAACTGTGGTCCCTCCAGACAGTGAAATATTACTCAGTGCTAAGACAGGATGAGCTATCAAGACAGGCAAAAGGATGGAAGGACTTTAAATGCACATCACTAAGGGAAACAAGCCAATCCGAAAAGGCAACCCACTGTATGACAATCTGGAAGAGGAAAACTGGAGACAATAAAAAGGTCAGCGTTGACACGCCTGGGTGGCTCAGTCAGTTAAGCCTCTGACTTCAGCTCAGAGTGTGATCTCACGGATGTGAGTTCAAGCCCCACATCGGGCTCTGTGCTGATGGCTCAGAGCCTGGAGCCTGCTTCAGATTCTCTCTGTCCTTCCCCCGCTCACACTCTGTCTCTCAAAAATAATAAATGTAAAAAATTAAATAAAAAAAAAAGGTCAGTGTTTACCAAAGAGTGGGGGAGATTAAGAGTGATAAATAAGCAGAGCACAAGAGATTTTCAGGCTGTGAAAATACTCTGCATGACACCATAATGACAGATACATGACATTACACATTTTTCCAAACAGAATGATACCGAGAGTGAACCTTA
Source organism: Puma concolor (assembly GCF_028749965.1). Classification (NCBI taxonomy): domain Eukaryota; kingdom Metazoa; phylum Chordata; class Mammalia; order Carnivora; family Felidae; genus Puma; species Puma concolor. The sequence goes on along the minus strand of NC_141677.1, from coordinate 1,501,002 downwards.
CTTAATACAAACTATGGACTTGAGTGCCCATGTGTTGCTGTCCCTTCATGAATTGTAACAAATGTACCATTCTGGTGGGACATGGTGATAATGGGGTAGGATGGGCATGTGTAGGGGCTCAGCCTATGAGAGACCATTGTATCTTCCTTGCAAATTTGCTATCTCAACCTTACGCTGCTCTAAAAGTAATCGAGTCTTTAAAAAGTAATAATGATGCAATAAATTTGATTTACATAAAATTGACTAAATCTGTCTGATATTTTGCTAGAGTTGGATTATGGACTGAATTGTCCCCTCAAAATTCATATATCAGAGCCCTAAAACCCAGTGTCTCTGAATATGAGCGTATTTGGAGACAGGGCCTTTAAAGATGTGATAAAGTTGGAATGAGGCCTTAACTAGGTGAGAGACCTAAACTGATCTGACTGGTATCTTTACAAGAAGAAGAAATTTGGAAACGCAAAGAAGAGACGCCGGGGATGCATGTACACAGAGGAAAATCCATGTGAGGACACGTGGGAAGGCAGACATCTTCAATCCAAGGACAGAAGCCTCAGAAGAAACCAAACCTGACGACACTTAGCCTCCAGAACTGTAAGAAAAACAAATTTCCACTGCTGAAGCCACAGGTCTGTGGTATTCTCTTTAGGCAGCCCTACCAAACAGGTGTATTTCCGGAAGTGGTACCACTGCACCAAGCCCGTAAACTTACGACACTCTGGACACGGCTGCCATTTCACTTTAGAAAGAGTACGAAAATTCTTCTTCTTATTTTATATATTTATATATAATATAAATTTATAGCTACATTTAAATTATATAAACGTGTAAATCATACCCAAGCAAAATACATAAATACATTTATATATTAATAAATTTACATTTACTGTTACTTAATACTATTTTATCACGTGCTCACAAAAACATTTGCTTATGTGTTTAAAAGACAAAGGCAGGAAGGAAAGGAGGGAGAGAGGGAGGCAGGAACAGCAGTGCTTTAAAAATAACTTCTGACTATAAACAGAGTCAGATATCTATTAGGTAAGATTCTATCTGTCATCTGATACCTTTGTATCCTACTTATAATTTAGCCCAAGCAATGTATTTTCTATTAATAAAAGTATGAAATAACTACAGGTTACTTGTATACAGAACACAGGGCAAGGAGTGAGACAGATTCCCCTTCCTCATGACTACAATCTACAGAATTTGCAGAGAACAAGGGACAAGTAAGAAATGTTATGTGACCCTTTGGCAGGAATATCAGGAGGTGATCAAGTGAGACTCACCTAGTTTAATGATGACCAGAGGTAAATAAGCATATAAAAAATGGCTCACTTTTTACCACACTAAACCATGAGTTGTCCTTTCCCAACACTATGAGAATTTGAACAATTATCACACCTACATTTTGTGCAAAACCCTATGATCCGAAGCAGTGAAGTACTGGAGAAAGGGGGAAATAAGTAGCCGAGAAGACAACCTTAAAGTTAGAAAAGATTTTTGGGAATATAAACAGACTGAATTTTTACAGTACAATGGCTGCAATTATTTCTCATTTTCTTCCTACGTTTATCAAATGTCATCGCTTTAATAATTTACCCGAAATCTGGCAGGTAACTGCTATGTCGGCAATGTAACACAATCTCTAATTTTACAAAATCAGTAATAGAATGGACATATTTAAATGAGTCTTTCAATTTCAAGAGGTTTGCTTGAGGGAGCATCTTTTTAATTCAAAAACTGATAAAAGCCGTTAATATATGTAATATGGGGAAAATGAGTCTGTGTTACCAGAAGATGCCACGCTATTATTAACAAACAGAAGTCCTAAGGCATGTTAAGTATACGATCTGGGGTTGCTTCGCAGATTGTGATAAGGCAATCAGTTTTTATTTTTAAGTGACAACTGTATTTAAAGAGGAAGAATTCTATGTTATTTTTATCATTTTAATAAAGGTGAAACAAGGTTTCAATGACAAATACTCATTTACAGTAGTATTTTACATAACTTCATTCATTTTAATTCTACACTAACAGGACAGAACTGTACCAATAGTCTTTTCTTCAACTCAGAATATGTTCATACTAGAGCTATGTATGAAGTACCATTTATAGCTATACAGAAAATTTGTGTGCTTTATCAAAGTGCAGCAAACATTTTTACATGAAATATTTTTACACAAAAAAGGGCCCCATAAACAAAATAATTTGGAACATTCTGGACTGAAGCGGTTAACCGATGTGTTTTCCCTTGAAGGAATTCTCAGAACCATTAATATGTCAAAATGCACTGGAAATCTCCAAGAAAGGTACAGACTCGTCAGTATTTGCCAGAGGTCAGACTGATGATGTTAATAACTATAAACCAGATTTTGGCTCTAGCCCCTTTTAATTTACTTTATTGCTGTTAAACACCTACGCACACAAAGCTAAAACTGCGCTCTACTGACGTTACGTAGGAAGTGACTCTAAACTCTCGCCATTTGGTTTTCATCTCACCGTCACTATTTTGGCTCTGGCCCTACGTATCGATGCGCTATACGGCAGCCCTGCAAACATCCTCATCGCACCGAAACCAACTCTTCCCACAAATTCTGTTTCTAAAATCAGATCTCGGGAGGCTTTGAGACATTCAAGGATGTCTCAGTATGGCGGCTGGCATCGCGGAACGTGGCCTCTATCACCTTCAGCAGTGGCATCCCCCCAGACTCTGCCTGGCCAACCCCACACTTGGTCCCTCGTGCTCGCTCACGAGTCCCTAAGTACACCCCGAACTTCCGTGCCTTTGTGCTGCCACTCTGAAACCCCACGGCCTCACGTGTGTCCTCGGATTTCAAGGGTTAGCTGAAATGGAACCCTCCGACGTCTTCGTTTTCATCCTGCCCTTTAAATCAAGTTTTACGACTTGATTCCCACGTGGTAGTTTACATTTACATTTATCATAAAAAGAACCAGAGAGGTACAGGCATCTCCTGGTACGCTGTAGGAGGGTAACAGCCAGCAGACAGGATATCTAGGGAAACGATGTCTTTGAAAAACATCCGGTTTGTGCTTCAACTATACTTCAATAATAATAAAAAAGGCTTTCTCAGAGGACGAGCCTCAAAATGATGTAAAATAAAAGAATGAAAGACACCCAGCTCATTACGAATTTTTCCTAATTCTGTTACAAGAATACACCCTTGCTCTTCATGTTTAGTTGCACCTACTGTCCTCTCACGCTGAGATGCGAGGCTGTCCACCAGAAGGCAAACCGGCCGCACGACTGGAGCAGGGGTCTGGGCCTGGACGGGGGCTGAAGAGTAAACGAGTGTGGAGGTATAACCCTGCTGGTCTGGTCATTTACCGGGTGCTTACTGTGTGCGGGGCAACCTGCTAAGCACTTGTATTTACGATCACATGTGTGAAGCACAGGGAGACACGGGGGCGCTAATAAAAGATGAAGTCAGGGGGCGTAACATTTAGGTCCTACATGCACATAACCACACAAATCGCAAGCTTTCGCCATGTCAGACACTATGCCAAAGCCAGCAATACAAAAATGAGTAAGTAATTCCAATTCTCACGGAGCACATAAGCTAATGCTACGTGCAGGCTGTTGTCTAAGGGGTCCGTGAAAAATGCTGTGAATGACTACAGAAGCTGTTCCAGGTCGTATGTCCTCACAAAAGTGCGCTGATCCCAAACCCCGGTACCTCATAATGCGGCCTGATTTGGCAACAAGGTAGTTGCCCGTGTAATCACCTAAATTAAGATGAGGTCCTACTGGAGTACGTGGCCTCCTAACCCAACACGACTGGCATCCTCATGAGAGGAGAAACACAGAAATGCACACGAGGGGAAACCATGTGACAATGCGGCAGAAACTGAAGGGCTGCATCTGCAAGGAAAAAAAGATCAAGGATCTCCAGAAAACCACCAGAGGCCAGAAAGAGGCAAAGCATTCTCGCCTACAGCTTTCGGAGGGAGCAGGACCCCGCCCACACTTTCATCTCAGACTTCAAGCGTCCATAACTGTGAGACAAAAAAGTCTGTTGTTTTAAGCACTCCTTTGGGGGCACTTTATAAAGGCAGTCCTAGAAAACATACCCTAAGCTCACATAAGGATAACATACAATTTCCATATTTGAGCTAGCTTGGGAATTAGCACTCAAAGGAGCAGGTATTAGTTCTCCACGGAAAATGGACATTCTGGTCAGAAAACAGGTGGAGAGCAGTTTGTAGAACAAGTCATTAATTTATATGACCAAGATCTGTTCACCTAGATCTTAAAATCAGTCCTTATTTTCTGCCCAGAGCAACTCTCCCAATGCCTCTGAGCTTCAATTCGGAAAAGACCACCTGGCCCCGGACGTAAAGAACTTCTCTGTGCCTTCTGGTGCCCGTCAGTCATTTTCAGGCAATCTAGCGTTCACAATGACGTTATTACAGTAATTGACTTGAACGATTTTCTCTCTCATGTTATCACAATCTCATTGGTTACAGACACACATTATTTCCTTTAACTGCATCATTATACAGCAAACAGAAATTAGTCTGGGCACTAAACGGCATATTTATTTTCCAGGACTCAATACCATGTAACGGCTCTGTCAGTAATTCTATATCAAAGGTTCTACAGATCAAAATACTCAGCCATTGAACAATTAAGTCCTGTGTTAGAAATCTTCCCCCCAAATGCCTACTTCCACACCTACATCTCCAATATCCTTGAAATGTGTAGGTCAGTTCAGTCTTACTCTGCCTTTTTGTATGTTTGGAAGTGCTTTTGTTTGTACTTCCTCTCTCCCAAAATGTGTTTTCCTGTACAGGAAATCCGGTGCTTGTTTCACCCCTAATGGATAAGCATTTTTTAAAGGAAGCCTCTAACAGAAGTAGGACAGAATGAAGATGCGGTATATATGTCTCCAGGAGGTAAGCCATTTTATCTTTTTTATCAAGAGATTCCAGGGGATCAGTCCATTTGAGAAAATGATACGCTCCTCAATTTTTTAACATTTTTAGTTTAATTATCTGATTAACATTTGAGCAATGCCATTGTCAACACTGTTCATTGCTTTTGATTATCTGGCAGATACATTTAGCAGAGTTGCAAATCTTCGTGCTTTCCCTCCTCAAATATTCACATTGATCCGTACCACTGATAACCATTCACAGCAATGAGAATTTCAATAGCACATTTTCTTTCCTACGGTTTCCGCTATACGAGAACATTTAAAAACTGTTGCATGAGATTCAATCTGCAGAAGGTTAACAGCTTTTCTGCTTTCCAGACTAAAAAGCCTTCATTTTCTTTACCTTGCCACTAATCAATGCAAGCACATATGGTAAGTGTTCATGGGCTCTGCTTGCTTCATGGCTTTTATACGATTCTTATATCCAATTGACATTTCGTGTTATTTTTCCTTCTTATTTATACTTTATATTAACCTTTTGATTTTCAGTTTCTGTGGTTTTGTTTTGTTTTTTTAGAAATTTGCTTACATTATTGGACAGTGTTAGTACGCCTCATCTGTCAGTTCTTAAACCATCAGGTAACCATGATGCAAGAGGACCGAAAATATTAAAATAGTATCATAACAGCATCCATTTTGGAAAAACATCTTACACCATCTTGCTTAAAACTGTCAACTATTCGTTCATCTCCCTTAAAGTGTCAAAGGTGAAATTAGGACTTACCATAGTGGAGTAAAGGCAGAATTGAAAACATGTTATTTGTTTTTGTCCAATCATGGCATAAAGAAAAAGGCCTTCCCTCGCTTAATTTCTGGCTCTTGCTTCTATCACTTCAATTTTGCCCTTTCTAGAACTTACATAAATGGAATCAAACTGCGCTCCGTGACTTCTATCCAGATTCCTTCTCTCATCACATTGCTTAGGCATACCTCTATTTTGTTGCACGTATCAGTACATTATTCCTTCCTATTGTGGAGTAGCAATCACCATCTGATGGATACTAGCATTACTGCAAGTTTTGGTTTCCTTAGCTTTTTCCTGGACTATTAAAGCAGAAACTTAAATTGTTGACTTGAGTCTCTCTTACATCATAAGCATTTATTACTACAGATGAGTATCTCCCACAAATTTGAGTGTTTGTCTTTAATTTTCTTTGTTATGAATATTTTTAAATTTTCATTATCAACATTTTATCATGGTTTATTTAGAATGAAATTGTTTCGTCTCCTAACATTTAAGGATTTTCCCAGTTTTCTTTTTGTTACTGATTTCTAATTTAATTCCACTAGGATCAGAGAATATATATGGTATGATTTAATTGTTTTGATACACTGCCACTTGGCCTATGGCCTAGAGTATGTCCCCTTGCAGTATCTTTTCTGAGTATAGTAGCAAAGAATTTGCATAATGCTGCTCTTGGCTGGAGTTTTCTGTAAATACAAGGTTATCACACCTGAGCATGTTTTCAATCATTATTATTTCTGATTTGCCATCAACGTGTTTTTTAAGTTGAGAGAGGTTTGTGAATTTAGTTTGGGAGTTAGCCATTTTTTTTCCAGTTCCATCGCTTTCTATCTTATACATTTTGAATCTCCATGATTAGCTGCATACTAAGTTATGCTACTAGGTTCTCTTGCAGAATTAACCCACTTATCATTATAAAATGAAGCTTTTTCTCCCTTGCTGTGAAATGTACACTGGTTGATCCTAATATAAACACTTTTGCTTTCTTCGTGCTATTAGCTGGCTTATCTTTTCCCACCTTTTGCCCTTTCATTTCCCTCTGCAATATTTTTTAAAGTGCATCAGTTGTAAACAGTACATGTTTGGATCTTGTTTTAGCCAATGTGAACAATATTTAAATTGTCTAATCTGCTTTTAATCCCCTACAATGTATTTTCATTAAGAGTAGTGCACTTTTCATTTCTAGCAGTTTGGGTTGGGTTGTTTTTATACGTATGAGTTCTCAATCATACTTAATGCTTTTCTCTACCTTCTTGAATATTTGAAGTATGTTTATAAAAAGAAACTTAATGTCCTTATTTAAAAGTTTTATCAGCTGAGTCCCTTCCAGTTCTGACTGATCTTTCTCCTGGTTATGAGTTATATTTTTCCATTTCTTGTATGCCTGAAAATGTTTGACCAGATAACATTTTTTCAAATTTTAAGTGTGTGGCATTTTTTTTCCTTTTTATATTACTATAATTTGATTTGGATTCTGTTCTGAGAAAGTTGTGCAGAATTACTTTGACCTTTTCAATTTTTGTTTTTAACCTTAACCTTGATTAGTGTGGACAAAACTTGATCAGTGTGGATCCAGAACAGTCTTTAGTCAATGGCCAATCTGCTATTTTTCTAAGGACTCTACCGATATGTATTACTCTCCTAGGGGTTCCATAAAAACTACCACATCGTGGGTGACTTAAAACAGCAGAAACTTATTCTTTTACTCTTCTGGGAGATAAAAGTAAAAATTCAGGCATCATAAGGGCCATTATCTCTCTCCTGGCTTTTGGCAATCAATGGCAATCCTTAGGCTTGTAGCTGCCTGACCCCAACTTTTTCCTCCACTGGCACATGGCTTTTTCCCATCAGTGGTGTCTCTGTGCTCACATGACATTCTCCTCCCTTTGTGTGTCTGTGTGTCTCCTAAGGACACCTGTCATACTGAATTCAGAAACCCCTGTGCTCCGGTATGACCTCTTCCTTACTTATGTCCCATATTTGCATAGACCCTAGATCCAAAGAAGGTTACACGCACAGGTATCAGGGGTTAAGGCTTCAGCATAACTTTCTGAAGGACTCAATTCATTCCACTACATAGTTACTCCATGTATTAGGTCTTTGCACTCTGACGGATGTGATACACGGATATGTCCTGTTCCTTTCTTTGCTGTTTAGCCTCGCATTGGCAGTTCATCGAAACACCTGCACGGATCAGTCCTCAGCTAAAGACTTTAGAAAACCCCTTGGCAAATCACCAGGGTTCTCGGCGCACCTTCCTTCCCTGTTCTACCGTGTCGCAAATTCTAGCTGCCTTGGCTTCTGGAACTCCTCTGCTTCTCCGACTCAAGGAGGCGGCCAGGCTCCTTTTGGGTTCTCACTCTGTGTAACGCGGCCCCGAAACCTTTTCCCGAGCAGTAGTCCGGGACACTCCAAGAGACCAGCCCGCTGACTTTTCCGATCTCTGCTTTGCTTCCGAGACGCCACCTCCCGTCGTCCTCCGCTTCCCACCGGACGCTCAGCGAGTCCTGGACCATCCCTTCCCACCGCACACACTCCAAGTCACGCGGTATGCCCTGCAGGTGTCACATGGGCCCCGTCTGCCTTCCGGGGAAAACCCCCATCTGCACTCACCTGAACCAGGCTGGGGGCTGGCCCCGGAGAGGGTTTCCGGAAGCAGGAGCCGAGAGCTCAGAGAGCCAGCGCAGCCGCAGGGCAGAGAGCAGAGCCTTGAGCTTGTCCTTCGAGGCTGCTGGAACGAACAGGCAGCCGTGGTCGTGGGGACGAGCCCCAGACACGACGCAGCCGCAGGGAGGCACACCTGGCCCCAGGGGCGACGGGACAACGGCACACTCGGAAGGCGCGGCCTTGCAGGGCAGTGGACCGGGCAGGGGCGAGGAACAGCCCATCTCTGCTCCGGGCTCCTCAGCTCTGCCCTAGGGCGGCGCCCCCCGCACGCTTCCGGGCCCTGCAGGTGCCTGCGGCGGGCACCAAGCCTTCGGGACAACGAGGACTCCGTGGGCTAGCGCGGGGAGGCCGCGCGGGACGGGGCCTGGCAGCTTCCGGCTTCCTCCCGGCAGGTCTCTGCTCCCAGGAACCCCTGCGGCCCACGTGGTCCGCGCCAGACTCGGAGGCCGCGAGAACAAAGGGGGCGTCGTTTGGAAGTGTGGCCCCCACGCCGCTTCAGGCCCCGCGTCGCCATCGGCCGGCCCCCTGGCCCCCGGTCCCTGCCCAACCCCCTCCCTGTCCCCGCGGGGACCCGCACTGACGCCACACACCCGTCCACACGCGTTTCTCCTGAGCGCCCAGCCGCCCTCGGTGCGCCCACGTGGGGCAGGCCCCCCGCCACCTGGCGCCCCCGCAGCGGGTGTGTCCCTGGAGAATGTCATGGGTTGTCCAGCTCCCGTGTCTCTGCCCAGACACCCTCAGCTCCTGTTTCCTGCATTTTTCTTTGTTTAAGGCCAGAGGCACCCCTGTACCTCTTCCAGAACCATCAGTCAGTTGTAAAGACATTTCTTTAATTTTTTTCCTATGGCTTTTAAGCGGATTTATTATTAAACTTACATTTTGAATGATCTGTGATCAGTGCAAGTAAATGTTTTCTATGGTTTCATGAGATTTCCTTTAATAATTGCTGTGCAAGTTTATTAAAAATAGATGTATGTAGGGGCGCCTGGGTGGCGCAGTCGGTTAAGCGGCCGACTTCAGCCAGGTCACGATCTCGCGGTCCGTGAGTTCGAGCCCCGCGTCGGGCTCTGGGCTGATGGCTCGGAGCCTGGAGCCTGTTTCCGATTCTGTGTCTCCCTCTCTCACTGCCCCTCCCCCGTTCATGCTCTGTCTCTCTCTGTCCCAAAAATAAATAAATAAACGTTGAAAAAAAAAAAATTAAAAAAAAAAAAAAAATAGATGTATGTACCCGTTTCATGTGTTATATGCTACTATTTGGTGCAGAAGGTATTTAAATACTACTTTGTAAAAATATTAATAAAAGAAAGCAGTGTGGTCACATGGTGATTATTTACGAAATCTTTACCAATATAATTCTTTACCCCAGTATATTTAACATAATGAAATTGACTAAATTAATTAGAAATTTTCCTATTTACCAACAGTAAAATGCTAGTAACACGCTTTCTATCTAGAACGTAAATTCAGTGAATCCTCTGTCACATAAGCATCTCGCCGTGATACTGGCAATGAATGTAACAGGCTTAGATTGTCATGCATATATGGCTGAGCAATATGTATTAAAGGATAAATTGGTAATAAATATGAGTTGGTCAGATACATTGATAGTATTGAAATACATACCTGTAAATGTATACTATCTGTTTGTAATCCCATTAAAACATGGGAAATTGTTTTGTCGAAAAGACTTTTCACCCAATAAGACAAATTTTACCACATCCACTGCAAAAATGCAAACGCAAAATATATTTTAAAATTTTTTTATTTTAGAGACAAAGCGTGAGCTGGGGAGGGGCAGAAGGGGAGAGAGAAAATCCAAAGAAGTCTCCATGCCAGTGTGGAGCCAGATGTGGGTAATCATGACCTGTGATCATGACCTGAGCCATGACCTCAACCCTGTGATCATGACCTGAGCCAAAACCAAGAGTCATTGCTCAACGGACTGAGCACCCAGACGCCCAGAAAAATAATTTTTACAAGTAAAATATATAGACCTCATGGTGTGATGATTTACTTTTATTTCACATGCAGTGCTAATAAACTTGGATATTTGGTTTTCCACATTTCACTATATTTAAGAGAGCTAGCTCACTGAAATCGCAGGGGAATTGAAGAATTAAAACGTGGGTTCTTAAAGCAAAACAGACTAAAATGCGACATCACTTTGATACAAGAATCCCGATGTGATTTGAATTTTTCGGCATAGCATGAGTCGGCATTACTCATATCACTCTCCAAGGCATCACTTACTTTATCACGGGTACAACAGAATGCTACAAAATTATATATGTTTCTCAGGGCCCCTGGGTGGCTCAGTCAGTTAAGCATCTGACTCCTGATTTCAGCTCAGGTCATGATCTCACAGTTTCATGAGTTTAAGCCCCCCATCAGACTCTGTGCTAATAGCACAGAGTCTGCTTTGGATTCTCTCTCTTTCTCACTCTCTCTCTCTCTCTCTCTCTCTCTCTCTGTCCCCCCACCCATTGCACTGTCTCTGTGTGTCTTAAATAAATAAACTCAAAAAAAAAATACATACGTTTATGGCACTGAATCTTAAAAAATCAAATATAACCGTTCATTACCATTGTACCCTTCTGAAAAAGCAATGATTGTTTTGAGGAAAAAAAAAAAAGCAACAATTGTTTTGGATGTTCCTAGGGCAAGTTGAAATAACTTTCTGATACAAAAAAAAGGGTAACATTTTCTTGTCTAGAAAATTTACATATGTGCCATTATTCAGGAAATACAGGAAAATATACATATATCTTTTTATATGTATTACAGAAGAAATAGCTAGATTATAATGTTCATGATAGTAGATGGTTAAACTGATATAATTCCCACTGCTTCTTTAATAACTCCCTTCTTTAAAGTTTATTTATTTTGAGAGAGAGAGGGAAAGGGCATGACTGGGGGAGGGGAAGAGAGAGAGGGAGAGAGAGAGAATCCCAAGCAGGCTCTGTGCTGTGAGAGCAAAGCCCAAGGTGGGGCTCGAACTCACAAACTGTGAGATCATGACCTGAGCCAAAACTGAGAGTAAGACATTAAACCGACTGAGCCACCCAGGCACCCCTTCAGTAACTCCTTAATAAAGACCTCCAAAGTACTCATTTATTTACATCATTAAAAATTTATAAAACAACAAATCATACCCTTGCTTATTATCTCTGGTTAACTGCATATGTATGTAAGTCCAAATTGAATTGCAGAACTGTATTTATTGGATAAATCATTTTACTGATGGAGAAAACTGGCCTTCTAAATTATTGCACTCAATAGGTAAGATTTGCTCATTTTCTTACTTCCCTGACATTCTTCGAATTTTAAATACCAAGCACAACGTAGTGATATATGTTATTTCACTATTTCTGGTGCTCTTTTGCAAATACGCTTTCATGGGCGGAGGGAGGGAGATTTGGAGGCAGGTGGTCCAAAGGTAGAAACTCCCAGTTGTCAGACAGAAAGTACTGGGGATGCAGTGTCTGCCATGGTCACAGCTAACCCTGCTCCAGGACGCGTGGGAAAGTTTAAGAGAGTAAATCCCAAGAGTTCTCATCACAGGGAGATGTTTTACCCCTTTATTCCTTTCTTCTTTCTTTTCTACTTATTCTATCTGTATGAGAACATAAATGTTAGCTGAACCTATAGTGGACATGGTTTCATAACAGATGTAAATCAAACCAGCCTGCTGTACTCCCTAAGCTTATGCAGTGATGTAGATCCATCATTTCACAATAAAACTGGAAAAAAATTAAAGGAACAAAAAAAAAATCACAGTGTTGTAAAGCTGATAACTGAGACAACATTTTTGTTTCAGGCTGATCTTTCATTATCACAGTTGCTATTTTTAGTTAGTCAACCTACTTTCATTGACAGCTTACAGTAGCATAGCCAGAAATATCCTAACTATAATATTTTAAGTTTACTTTCAACCTTCTCATTGTTCTTCTGCTAATATATCGAATTAATGTATTTATTGGGTTTATTTACATTTTTCACCTTTTACCATTCAGTGAATGGTTATTATATATGAGGTTTATAAACTCCGTATAGGAAAAGTGAAGCCTAGTTTTATGAGACAGAAGAGAAATACAGAAAATTTTGTTCTACTAATTAGTGCCCCCGGATTTCTTGGAATTTACTACCCAAAAAAATCACTGTAGATGATATTTACAGCACCTCTGTTCTTATACTGAAGGAAAACCATCCAATTATTTTGTTCCTCGGTAATTTCCCATGGTTCAGTAAACAATAACCCCCAAATAGTACTTAAATAACCTTCCTTTCAAATGAAAAGGTCACAGCAACTGCATCAGTGCAGAGGCCGCACCGCGAGGCTTTGGTTGTCGGCAGCTAATCATTCTGATGCCGGTTGTGGCCGGGAATCGCCCGGGAGCTTTCGCGAGCCTGGGAATTCAGACCCGGGCTCCGAATACGAGCAGCTCCCCGTGCACGCGCGCCTGTTTTGCGACGGATTTTTAGCAGCAACATGCTACTTAAGCTCGCACATCGTAAGCAACGCTACCCTGCATTACTGAAGTCAGTTCCCATCCCAAATGGTTTCTGCGTGCTTCTAATGAGAGGCGTGAGCGGCCGGGAGCTCCTGGCACACGATCCACGATCCACGGGGAAGGTTGGCCGAGGGCAGAGGTAATGCCGAAGGCCGGCCCCTCCCCCACTGCTCCCCACTCACTCCCCTCTGCTCATTTCGTCGTTCATCCGCCTCCAGTTTCTCAGTCTGCGAATACTCCCCCCACCCCGACCCCCACCCCCACGAGCTCTGAAGTGCCCAGGCGGGGACATGACTGCGCCCTCTCTCGCTTGGGTCTTGGTTAGAAGCCTCGGACCCCGGAGAAAGTGCCTACTGATGATTTCCACAGCTCCTGCTGGAAGTCCAGGCTGTGAGGCCTCTGCCGGGCCTCCCCCGCCTCTTGCCCTGAATGCTAATGCTGGGCTGAGGATGTAAAGTCTGAAGTTTCAGGTTACCTACTAGCCTAAGCCCAGCAGTCCCAGAAACCGCAGGCACGGGGCACCCTGTGCCGATTCGCGCGGGCAAGGCTTGGGAGAGGCCCGCGCTGTCTGCCTGCAGGCGGATGGGGCCCACAGCCTTGAGGACCCCACGGAACTAATGTGATGCACAGCGACAGCCGTGTCCCCGCGTGGCACACGGGACATCCGAGATGGCGACCGCGGTCCTGGGGGAGCAGCAGACGACAGGACAAACACTGGGGGAGAAAAAAAGGTCAGGAGCGTGGTTTGGGTAAGTATCGACGACGACAGCAGGACAACGTGATGGGCGGCTGGCACCGGGGATGTCTGGAGTCTACGGCTGGGAAGGCTGGTTGGGGTCGAAGTGGGTTTGCCATTTCTCGCCTGAGCGGCAGGGACCCGTCTGTCGTTGCGGCCGTGGGTGCTTCTTCACCCGGAAGCCCAGGGGTCAATGCGGTCACCCCGGCTGTCGGCCTGCTCCCTTTCTGTCTGACAGCAACAAGCGCTGTAATGAAGTCCAGATGCAGTGAGCGTCTGAATTGAGCAGAATCTTCCAAAGTAACGCCGTGTGTCTTAGCAGTCGCTTTTGCCAGCAAGTTCTGTGAGGCCTGCCGTTCTCCACCTATCACAGTCCTAGGCCTGATGCAGAGGGGGTCTCTTCTGCGGAGATTTCCACGTGCTCCCCTCCCCCCACGAAGCTGGGCTTTGCCCTCTATTCCATAGCCCGTTTGTCGCATGCTGAATAATGGTCCCAAAGACGTCCGTGTGCTAGCCGACCCGAGAGGACTCCATGCAATCAAAGGGCACTCGTAAGTGGGATGCGGAAGATGGAAGCGAGCCTTCCACCGTGTGACCGAGAAGCAAAAGGCTGCAGCGATAGAAGGAACAGGATCACAGGCACAAGAAAAGGCAAGGACACAGATTATCCCCGGAAGCCTCCAGAAGAAATGCAGCCCCACCAACCCCGGACCTTAGAATCCTGACCTCCACAGCTGTAGGTGGGTGCATTTGTACGGATTGAAACCACGAAGTTTGTGGTGAACGTGTTACGGCAGCAGCAGGAGACAAATACAACATATTAAATCATTATTTATACCCATCTAGGGCATTACCACAATCACTGCCTGTGAGCCACTCAGTCTGGGCTAGTACAGTGGGGGGGGTCCCACCGTGCTTACCATTCTCTGTAGACTAAGCACATTTTCTAGTGCCCCCTAGTCCCAGAGTTGCCTTTTCAGTACTGAAAAAGTAAATCAGTGTTTATTTGGTAAGATCACCTCTAATAACTTGTGGGCACCACTGGATCGTGTCCAAGGCCAGATAATTTAATGGGAGATGTAACTGGTACAGAATACCCTCGCTCTAAGTCCCGAGTGGTTAGAAACCACAGTAGGTTGTAAGACTGATAAACTTACAATCCTACTTTTCTGCACAGACTCGTGACAGAGACTCCTTCGAGTTTTGTTATTTGATCCTCAACCAATATACACTTTTGCAGCAAGAAGGGCAGGAAAGGAACTCCAGTGCCGTAGCTAATCTTTTCTTTCGTGCTAAAAATGCACCTGAAATGGTAGAGAGGAAATTAACTATATTTGATGAGACCATCATTCATTCCCTGTCTTACTTTTCAAAAATGTAATTTAAGCGATCTTCATATAGGACTTGGCATTCTGAGTAAGAAATACCATTCTATTCTAAATTAAAAGAATCTCTTTCTATATCTCCATTCAATTCTATATTAAATCATAAAATAGATTATGACTTCATAGAACAGTCATGTTCCAGCTGGTTTTGGAATAGCAGTGATGGAAGAAACACTTGAGAGCTTTATTTTAGAAAGGTTTTGAAAGCTTCTAAGACAGAGGTATAGACACAGAGACAGAGAGACAGAGAAAGAGCAACAGTCCAAATCGTGAAGGCTTTCTCTTGTGGCCACAAATATCACAGGACAATTTAGAATGCATATAGGCGTGCATTAAATGCACCTTAATGCATATAGGTGTGCATTAAAACAGAGCCAAAAAAAATTAGACACAGCCATATAATGCATATTGTATTCATATCATAGTGGAAGAATTTGAAATTTTATTATAGCCACTCTTCCGCAGGAATGCCAATGAAATAACCTGTTCAAAGTTCTACTGACGTAGGACTTCTTGTCATTCCCAGCATCAAGAGACAAAACAAAGTGGATTTGAATATGAAAAAAAATTACAAAGTATGAATACATAGATACGTGCTGTTGTACTTTTAAATTAGGCCTCTGGGGCATCTGGGTGGCTCAGTCGGTTAAGCAGCCGACTTCTGCTCAGGTCATGATCTCTGTGTTCCTGAGTTCAAGCCTCACATCAGGCTCTGTTCTGACAGCTCGGAGCCTGGAGCCTGCTTCGGATTCTGTGTCTCCCTCTCTCTGTGCCTCTCCCCTACTAGTGCTCACGCTCTCTCTCTCAAAAATAAATAAACATTCAAAAAAATGTTTTTAATTTTTCAAAACCCCAACTACTTTCTTGGAAAAGGTTGGATTTTTCTACTTTTTAAATTACCTGTAAATGTTACTTCTATTTTAAGAAAAATATAAGTTTGGAGTTTCCTTTTCTCATATTACATCAAAATACATTTTTTTCAATAATGAAGAAATGCCGTTTTTGGCATTATTGCCAAATTGAATATGAACTTCAGACTCATTCCCTAAAGACAGACTATTCTGGACCCTTAAAAAGTAAGCATCACAGGAGAGAAGACAATGTGTATTTATATCAGAAGGTCTTCCGGGATTCCTATTAGAAAAATCAATAATTTTAGAAGGTGACCTCCTGTAAAATGAACTATTACCGTATTTGTCTTAGACACGGGTAGAAACAGAATCTTTAAAGCGAAGCCTGAATCTTTCCATCTGACAGCATAGGAAATGAATCCCCTTTACCTGAACACCTATGAGGCACACTCAAATTCCATTTCTTTGAATTGTTTGTGCAAGAACTTTTCCATTTAGGAATAACAAAATGCATGTGTTTTTTTAGCATTTATTTATTTTCCAGAGAGAGAGACAGAGAGAGAAACAGAGCGTGAGCGGGGGAGGGGCAGAGAGAGAAGGAGACACAGAATCCGAAGCAGGCTCCAGGCTCCGAGCTGTCAGCACAGAGCCCACCGTGGGGCTTGAACTCACAAACTGCGAGATCATGACCTGATCTGAAGTCAGACACTTAACCGACTGAGCCACCAAGGCGCCCCTAAGATGCATGTGTTTTTGTTAAGTAATAAGACTCTTGAACAAAGACTATGAGGTATTTAGATCTGGGGCATCGGAGAACAAAGTTACATTTCCCAAATGAGTTGCCTAATACTGTCAGTGAACAAACCCCTACAGAATGTTCCAGAGTTGAGTCCTGCTTTAGACAGATAACATCTTTATCTTCAAAGGGGAAATCTTGGCCACCATATTAGCTGCAAGTTGAATTGGTCCCCTAATTGTCCCTTTTAGCAAAAAGTCACGGAGGAGTAAAGGCCTTAATCGCATTCTGTGTAGCTCTGGGATGCTCAAAGGAGAGGAGAGAATATAGACTAGAGCGTAGAGCCTACACTTATGTACATCATGGAGTAGGTGACGTACTAGATAGACACATTTAGCTCTCATAACTGTGTATGAGGTCACGGCCATGAATTAGTAACCAAGTCAATCAACAGCATCTCAAATGAAATTCTCTCTGGCCCCCTACATATATACAATTCATGAGAAACATATCTTTGCCTTCTGAACATAAAAAGTTTGGCATATTAAGCATGTGACTCTTTCCAAATGATAAAATATAGGAAAGATAACGGGTAAAAAGGAGAGATTCAGTTCAGTGGATATAGAGTTTCTGGTTTGTGACAAAAATATTCTAGCTTTGTTGCACAGCAGTGTGTATGTAGTACAATCCACTTGAAATCATTAAAATAGTACATTTTAGCTTATGTGTTTTTGATTACGGTAAAAAAAAAAAAAAAGATAATAAAAGTACAGAGAATATTTAACAAATACCCAGGTAGCTGTTAGCCAGATGTAGCAAATGTTACAAATGACCCTTTTGTGGATTTCAGTTTTTCTAAAGAAGCAAAATGCAATCCAAGTTCCTGAATCCCCCCTGCTCTCCAATAGCATTTCCTTTTCACCTTCCTCAGAGGTGAATACAGTCCCAAAGCACATATCAATATTTTCATCCGTGTTCTTATAGTTTGATTCTAAATGTGCATAAGCCTAAGTACTAAATGAGACATGCATTATACAGTATTTCCTAATTTTTAAAAAAAATTATTCCATAACACTTTTGAAGAAAAAAAAAAACAAATAAAACTTCCAATTATAAATTATGAGGAAATGCTGCCCTAATTTTCTAGAGTTTTGAGCTGTCTTTTGCCTCTTTCCAGGATAATCGCCATGGTATTTCTCTGTAGACTTCTCGGCGAGTGTGTTAGTTCCCTAGGGCTGCGGTCACACAACATCACAAACCGGGGCGGGGGTGGGGGGTCGGGGAGAGCAAGAGCTGCTTATTGCCTCCCGGGTCTGCATGTCCATAGTTGGGGTTGAAGTGCGGGTTCCTTCCCAGGACCCCGAGGGAGACTGCTCTGTGCCTGGCTCCCAGATCCCGGTGGTCGTCAGAAATCGTAGGTGCCCCTCATAGGTGCTCCTCGGCCTGTAGATGTGCCCCTCGGTCTCAGCCTTCATTTTCACATGACCTGCTCTCTCTGTCCCCTGCACACCACCTTCCGTCTGCACATGTCCACCTCCGTGTCCAAATGCCCCCTTTTGTAAGGACAGCAGTCCCATGTGGGGCCTACTCTAGTGACCTCACTTTCCCTGGGCTACCTCTGTAAACCCTCTTTCCAAGTGAGGTCACATTCTGAGATCCTGGGGTTGGGTTTCAACACATTCCGCTCCTAACAGCCCATACGGACTTGTCCATAATTACATAGGAGAAATCAGCCCAGGGCTGACCTTTCACGGGTTAGGTATCAAACACTAAGGCATGTGGCCTTAAGGAGGACCATCTTTAAATGGCACCAAAGTTCTGTGCCTGCCACAGGCCGTTTACATGTTTGCAAAGGGCGTTTTCTAACCCATCACCATCCATCCAGAAAATCTTTCTGAAGCAGAGCAGAGTTTAAGACATATTTTCTCCCCTGGAGGGGCAGGGACTGCACACGCTGGCCAGGATGGGGGGAGCATGGAACGGAGCATCACTTCTACCGAACCTCTCGTCTTCCGGACTCTGACACGTGTCAGGAATTACTGTGGCAGTAAAACTGGAGGGGCAAACGAGAGCCCCACAATTTATGATCCATTGGTCAATACAGAACCACTAGTTAAGGAACGCAGCCCTAAATTCAATTCAGTTGTGCATTAAAGTAATAATTATCCAAGAAATTAACATCAAAAGCTTTTAAACTGTGAAAACTGAATAGGCTTTTAAAACGTCACTTTTTAAAATTAAGGCATAAAACTTTTTATGTCAGAATCATATTTTCTGTATTTCTCCCATGTGTCAAACACTGAGGTCTATCTAGGAATGCAGTTTTCACACATGATCTTGTACAATTTAAGAGACTATGTCCGATTGTGGAAAGCTCTCACCGAGTTGCTAAAAAAGCATGGTGCCTGGAGGAATTCTCATACAAATGGCGATTTTGATCTCACTTAGGTAATTTTATGTAATTTATTTCCTAAAAGGTTTTACTAAAGGTTTTTATAAAATGTCAGATTTTAGAGGCATGGCCAGGTTCTTTGACATAAACCACGTTATAAAAACCCTACACAGATATTGTCACAGAGGCGAATATCATTAAATTGAAATTATTTTATTATAATCGATAATAATCACCAGTAGCTATCCATTCTTATATGGCAATTAAATTATAGCTACTTGATGTAACTAAAATGGAAATTTCCCAAATTTAGTGACATTGTATCTCACTAGCTTGCACATCACAGGAAACAGAGATGCCCGCAAGATGAGGCTACGATTTCAGTGGTGAGCTTGGACTTGAATCCTGGTCATTCTAAGGCAAAGACAGACTGTCTATTTGTAAAAAGAAGCAATTGAGCCTACGGATATCTAACTCACTCGCAATCCTGTTTAGGGAAAGCCTGACTCCCAGGTTATATTCATTCAGCTTCACTCACCTGTCCAACCAGCTAGCCATCCTTCCATCCATCCCTTGACTCATTCATCAAAAATTTAAATTATTACTATGTGTCAGGTTCTGTGTGAGAGGCCAGAAATAAAATTTTGAACACTCCGAATGGCGTCCCTTCCATAAGAACACAGGCTTGTGGTTTTATCATTTCACTGCTTCTCCAATAGTCAGACCACCGATTGCATCGGCAATCTGTTCCAGCAACAAATGGAAAATCATTGCTTTGAATTTACGTTGGAGTTTAGGTACTGCCCTCTCCTAACACCTGCTTTGCTCAAGAAATTTGTACTGGTTTTGAGGTCAAAGCAAGGCTGCTTTCAACGACAACCCTCATCACTTACTGTTGCTATTTTAACATCGCTCCACGGGCTCACCCAGGGCTCACCACAAGAGTACTTTTAATCTTCATCACCTATTTTACTCATCCCTCGGCTCACCTCCCCTCTGGTAACCATCAGTTCATGCTTTGCCATGAAGAGTGTTTCTTGGTTTGGGTCTCTCTCTTTTTCCCCCATTGCTTGTTTGGTTTCTAAAATTCCACATATGAGTGAAACCATATGGTACATGTCTTTTCTCTGACTGACTTATTTTGCTTAGCATAATACTCCCTAGGTCCATCCACGTTGTTTCAAACGGCAAATTTTGTTTTTTGCATTTTTTTTAATAGCTGAGTAAAATTCCATTGTGTATATATGTATACATCTTTACCCATTCATCTATTGATAGACACTTAAGCTATTTCCATAATTTGGCTATTACAGATAAACCTGCAATAAACATCAGAGTGCATGTACCCCTTGGAGTCAGTATTTTTGTATTTTGGGGGTATTCAGTAGTGCAATTGCCAGATCTTGGGAAATAATGGTCAACCTTTTGAAGAACCTCCATACTATTTTCCAGAATGGCTGCACCAGTTTGCATTTCCACCAACAGTTCAGGAGGGTCCCCCTTTCTCTACAGCCTTCCCAACACCTGTTGTTTCTTGTGTGTTAATGTTAGTCATTCTGACATGTGTGAGGTGGTATCTCTGCGGTTTTGATTTGCGTTCCCCTGATGATGAGTGATGCTGAGCATCTCTTCATGTGTTTGTTGCCCCCTGTATGTCTTCTTTGGAAAAATATCTATTCACGTCTTCTGCCCATTTTTTAAGTGGATTGTTTGGGCTTTCAGTGTTAAGTTGTATAAGTTCTTTATAGACTTTGATTACCAACACTTTATCAGATATGTTATTTGCAAATATCTTCTCCCATTCTGTTGGTTGCCTTTTAGTTTTGTGGATTGATTCCTTCACTGTGCAGAAGCTTTTTATTTTGATGAAGTCCCAATAGTTTCTTTTTGCTTTTGTTTCCCTTGCCTAGGAGACTTATCTAGAAATAAGTTGTTACAGCTGAGGTCAGAGAGTTTACTGCCTGTGTTCTCCCCTAGAATTTTGATGGTTTCCTGTCTCACATTTAGGTCTTTCATCCATTTAGAATTTATGTTTGTGTACGGTGTGATAAAGTGGTCCAGTTTCATTCTGTTGCATGTTGTTGTCCAGTTTTCCCAGCACCATTTGTTGAAGAGACCGTCTCTTTCCCGTTGCCTATTCTTTTCTGCTTTGTCGAAGATTAATCGACCATACAATTGGGGGTTCCTTTCTGGGTTTTATGTTCTATTCTATTGATCTATGTATCTATTTTTGTGCCAGTCCCACACTGTTTGAAACTAAGGTTTGTGATATAACTTGAAGTCCAGATTTGTGATGCCTCCAGCTTTGCTTTACTTTTTCAACGTTGCTTTGGCTCTTTGGTTCTTTTGTGGTTCCATACAAATGTTAGGATTCTTTGTTCTAGCTATATGAAAAATGCTGTTGGTATTTTGATAGGGATTGCTTTAAATCTGTAGATTTATAGGAATTTAATATAATATATTAGACATATAATATAGACATTTTAACAATATTCCTTCTTCCAATCCTTGAACATGGAATGTCTTTCCATTTCTTTTTGTCGTTTTCAGTTTCTTTCATCTGTGTTTTGTAATTTTCAGAGCACAGGTATCTCACCTGTTTAGCTAGGGTTATTCCTAGATATCTTATTGTTTTTGTCCAATTTTAAATGGAATTGATTCCTTAATTCCTCTTTCTGCTGCTTCATTACTGGTGTATAGAAACGTGACGTTACTGAATTGATGCATCCTAGCAATTTTTTGGTGGTGTCCTTCGAGTTTTCAATATAGGATATCATGTCATCTACAAAGTGTGCAATTTGTATTTCTTCCTTACTGATTTGGATGCCTTTTATTTCTTTCAAAATACACAACATTTCATGAATTTGCATGTCATTCCTGTGCAGGGGCCATGCCGATCTCTGTATCATTCCAATTTTAGTATCTGTGCTGCTGAAGTGAGCACTATTTATCTTCCAGTGAGCTTGGTAATTAGTATCTTTCAGGGAGTTTATCAATTTTATATATAAAAATTTTTAATGTATTGGTATAAAGGTTTTTATAATATTCTCTTAAACTTATCCTGTCGGTTTATTTTCTAGTGGTGTCTCCTTGCTCGTTCCTGATTATCGGTTAAGGTTGTCTTCTCTGTTTTGCTGATCAAAGTGGGTAAAGATTTATCAATCTGATGCATCGTCTCAAATACTCGGCATTTAGTTTCACTGACTTTCTCTACTATTTTCTCTGTCACATTTAACTTATTTCCACTTTGATCTTCACTGCTTCTATTCGTCTTGGCTTCAATTTGCTCATCCTTTTCCAGTTCCTTAGAAGAGGAATCTAAGAGCATTGATTTGAGACCTATCTTTTCTAGAATTAACATTTAATTCTAGATTTGCCTCCAAAGTGTCACTTTAGCAACGCTGCACACATTTTCATATGCCACGTGTCCATTTTTACTAAGCTCAAATAGTCTTAACTTAATCTTTGAATGTTTTCAGTGGACAATGAGTTATTTCGAGTTGTGCTATTTAATTTCCCAGTTTGGGAGATTGGCCACAGGTCTTTCAGTTACTGATTTCTAATTCGGTTCTACTGTTTAACGGAAGGGTACTTTGCGTGGCCTTAAATCTTTTTCCATTTTATAGATGCTTGTTTGAGGGCACAGAATATGATCTATCTTGAATGACGTCCTGTGTGTACTCGGAATACAGTAATAATCAGGGTTTTAGTGTGATTGATAATCATAACATCTGTGTCACTTTTGATAGACACATTTTCTCTTTTTATGGCTTCACTTTCCTCCCTCCTGGCAGCTCAGTAGTTTTTAATAGGATGCCCGTCACTGGGAATTGTATCGTGCTCGTTGCTGAATTTGAGAAAGATATTCTCAGTTCGTTTTCAGACATAGTTAGGCCAGTTTTCCTCTAGAGTCTTGCTTCTAAGATGTGCGGGGAAGGCTGGAGCTGCTTTCTGTCCAGGGTTGATCACTCCCTTTACTAAGGCCAGACCTTTCTTTACACCCTAGCCACTGCCTGCTGGATCGAGAGGTTTTCTAGACTAACAGTTGGGAAGAGGCCCTACTCCAAGCCCTGCACCTCTGGGGGTTTACACCTTTATTCCTTTTTGGTGGCTCTTTCCACCACCTTGAGGGCTTTCATTTAATGAACATGTTAATCAATACTTCACGAAACACCTGAGGGCGTTTCTGGAGATCTCTGGAAGTCCATCTTTATACTTCTTTCTCCTCTCAGTTACTTTGTTGTGGAAATCCAGGTTGTCCGATCCCCCCGCCCCCAACCAGGCTCTTGGCTCTGAGTTCTCAACTCAAGGAACATACTGGATTCACCTGGGTCCCTTGCCCATATGCCTGGGCGATGATAAAGCTCACCTCGTTTTTATCTCTCATCTCTCGGGAAACACTGTCCTTGGTTTCCTGATAGACAGCATCCTGAGAAGCATCAGTTCATATACTTTGCAGCTTTTCGGCAGCCCAGTAAATTTCAACGCTAATCGCCTACCTTGCCCAGAAGTGAAAGTCGTACATCTTCTTTGTCAATGCTTGAGGTTGAGATAAACTATTGAAATGATTCCATTTAAAGTGTGAAAACATTGAGAGAAACTTCACTCTAAAAATATTTAGTACAGTAGCTTCCCTTATTCCACTGTAGGGAATACTGTAAGGGGTAGGAGGAGGGAATTAATCTAACGAGTTAATATGTTTCTATTTCCAAGCACTCGACTGTATTAATCTTGCAATGCGTGTGAAAGAAATCATGTATTTTACAAGTACTTGGTGCTATACTGTTAGATGCATTCTTGACAATATGCCAACTTACAAAAATCTGGTGTGTTTCCTACCTGAACGCGTCTTTACATAGCCTGAAAACTTTGTAGAAAGCAATTATTGTATGTTAATTGTATTCAATTAAATAAGGTATAATTATCTATTTCTAATTTGTATCATTTATATTAAAATAATATACAGATGATGCTTTTTAATTGCTTCTTGACTTGATGTCTATGTATGTTATTGCTAGAATAATTACGAGTATTCAGATGTGGGTAAAGATGTTAAAATATACCAAATGAATTCAGATGTTGAAGCAATTAATGGTAATCCAATCATTTCCTTTAAAAACTGAAAAGATCAGATCCAAATAAATAAAATGTATCCTTTTTAAAACTGCAGTTGCCTAGTTTTCCCATTGCATCTTACTGGATATTATGAATGTTCTTTTGAGGAAGTCAGTGCGATTTCCAGTAACATGAGACATCAAACCAGAGGAAAAGGGAACCATCTTTGTTTCTCGAGCTTTTGTTGATGTTGTCGCTGCCGTTTTGCGTATTTCTGTTTTATGCCAGGGGACTCAGCCAAATAGCTGCCTCAGCTGAAAAGGGGAAATGCAAACGGTTCAGCCTTGGTAAGAAAACTGAAATCCCACAGCGCAATCGACCCTCTATCTTCCCGTGTATGGACGGCGAGTAGGTCATCTCTAAAAGCTACAAAGAATCATGGGGACTATTAATAAGCCTTAGTAGATGGGGGGGGGTGGGGATCATGTAAACTTATGCAAATAAATAACAACTTAAGTAAACACAGAAGTGTGGTTTTAGTTGGCAACTTGGAGTATTATTTGCTTTCTGAATACTCATAACTTGAATTTAAAGCATCTAAAACTGTTTAGCTCTTGAATATCAACCTACCGGCACTCTTAAAAAAAAACAACTTTAGCATTAAAAAATTAAATGGAAACATGTATAAACTTGTGACTGTGTGGTCAATTCTGAGAGCTCAGTCCTTGGCTATAGTTGTACCTATTTGTTCCTACCTTGCATGTAGATCATGTTGGTGTTTGGAGTTTTATGCTATAATTAAGTCAAAAATATATATGATTGTTTAAAAAGGCTTTCCTGAAAAGAAAATAACTTTGTATCCCAAGAATAATATAATGAATAAATTCATTCAACAATTGTTTTCTGGAGTTTAATATGATTTCACATATTACATATTAATTAATTCTACTATTTCCTATGAATAGCTTAACATGCCATCTAAAGTGCTTATTTAGAAGTATGTCAAAACTACTATATTTAGATATTCTCACCTCTCTTCATATAATTTTTTTTTATTATCTTTAGCAAAAATACCTACCATTTACTAAGTGCCTAATATATGTCAGAAGATTTTATCTTTACCTCAATTCATCTTTAAAATGAAACATCTTACAGAAGAGGAAAGAGAATAAGAATCTGTCTCTACTGGATGCCCTAGGAAGCACCCTGGGGGAGATTATCCCATTCCAGGAACAGCTCACTACATAATCAAACTGCCTCACTAATGCCTGAGGACAAGGAGAGGGCGACGTGGGGACCAGGAGAGGACAATGTGGGGACCAGGAGAGGATGATGCGAGGACCAGGAGAGGACAACGTGGGGACCAGAGGAGGATGACATGGGGACCAGGAGAGGACGACATGGGGACCAGGAGAGGACAACGGACGTGGGGACCAGGAGAGGACGACATGGGGACCAGGAGAGAATGACACGAGGACCAGAAGAGAATGATACGAGGACCAGGAGGGTGACGTGAGGACCAGGAGAGGGTCAGCTCACTGTGGAATAGCTTCTGCCATTCTCACAATTATTTTTCATAAACACGAAATAAAACACTGTGACAGACACACGTCAACAGTGAACTGTCAAGTAAATGGGTACCGCCGTGCTTCTGGGGAGGTTATTTTTACCTAAGAAGGAGATAGGCGAGGACTTCCGACTCTATCCTCGCAAAGCCGTCTTCCCGAGATGCAGGTTTCCACACATGTCGGCACCGTTGTGGCATCCAAGCTGCTAGTTGCAAAGTCCCCTTCTTTGGGCCAGGCTGGGGCTCCACGGCACAGCCAAGCTTCCTGATTCCCAGGGTGCCCCCAAGATGGTGGCAACTACCGTGAATCTGTTCTGCCATGTTTCTTTAACTCTGCCCCCGGGGCTCCACGTGCCCACCATGATGTACCTGTGCTGCAGTGTGACCTGCGAGTGAGGGGGTGGTGAAGGATCTAAGAATTATTTTTTCTCACTGTCGATTTTATTTCTCCCACTCAGTATTAATATGGTGTCGAGTACTATACTGAGCAACATGAAGCCATAATCGCATTTATGCCTAATGTCTTTAATCATATAGTGATGATTACAACCCATATTTTATGAATGAGCACACTGAGGACGGATGGATTCAATCACTTACATCAGGCTACGTGGCTGAAAATGCCGGAGCAGGTTTTGAATACGAACCTCGGACTCCAATGTTAAGCTCTTAAAGTCGACATATTGCGTAAAATTTTCCATGATACTCGCTGATATTTTCTTAAGTACAGTCCAAACTTATGCGTCTATGATTGCCAAGAATAAGAAGTTCCATAAAAACCCTACCCTAAAAGACATCTTTAATTTTGAAGTATATAATACAGTCCAGTCAAGTTGTTGCAGATGGCGGGATTTCCCTTTCTTAGGGCTGAATCATATTCCACCGCATATATGGTACACTGTTAGCTGCTCATCCTCTGACAGACTCTTCAGTTGTTTCTTCATCTTGGCTGTTGTGATTAATGTGGCAATAAACATGGGAATACAGATATCTTTTCCAAACACTGGTTTTATTTCCTTTGGATATACACCCAGAAGTTGGATTGGTGGGATATTTTCAATTTCTGTTCTGTTTTCAATTTCTTGAGGAATCTCCACACTGTTTTCCATAGTAACTGAACCAGTTTACATTCCTACCAACAAGGAACAAGTTTCCTTTTTCTCTACATCCACACCAACACGTTAACCTCTTTTCTAACGACAGTCATTCTGACAGGTGTGAGGTGACAACTCATTGTGGTTTTGATTTGTATTTCCCTGACGATCAGTGACGTGTAGCATCTTTTCATGTGTCTGGTGGCCATCTGGACGTCTTCTTTGGAGAAATGTCTATTCGGTTTCTCTGCCAATTTTTTAATCAAATTTTTTCTTGAGTTGTAGGAGTTCCTTACATATTGGGGATATTAACCGCACGTCAGATCTATCATTCGCAAATATTGTCTCTCATTCTGTAGGTTGCTTTTTCATTTGGTCAGCGGTTTCCTTTGCTATGTAGAAGGTTTTGGGACTGATGTAGTCCCACTTGTCCATTTCTGCCCTTGCTCCTTATGCTTTTGGTGTCATAGCCAGGAAATCACTGCCAAGACCAATGCCAAGGAGCTTTTCCCCTGTTTTCTTCTAGCAGGTTTATGGTTTCAGGTCTTACATGTATGTCTTTTAATCCCTTTTGAGATAACTTTTGTGGGTGATGTAAGATAGACACTAGATTGCAAATGTTCTCACCACAAAAAGAAATGATAGCTACCTAAGATGATGGAGGTGTTAGGGAACCCTACACTGGTAATCATATTGCAACATACACATGTATCAAATCAATACCTTGTGCACCTTAAACTTACATAATGTTACATGTCAATTATAGATCAATTTTAAAAAGACATCATCAGCTCAGTAATCTTACCTCATTTCTTAGATTTAGGGCCTCAATTTTTCGTTTTGTAAAAAAAATCAGTTCCTTATTAATTTATATTAACCTCTGGTGGAGTTAACATCTCATATTTTAATAGCAACAGTAGATAAAATCCACTGACTATTTTTGAAATATGGGAAATTTTAAGTTAAATTTAAATCTCAGGTATCCTCTGGTGTCACAAATGAGTACTACATTTATCTTAATTGTGAAGCCTGACAAATGATTCTGAATTCGAAGAGTCTCTAACAGTTTGTTTCTAACTCAACTGGGCACAAGAGCTTACTTGAGCCAACTAAAAGTCAACATTACATTATTGGAATAATTTTAGCCGCATATCCATACTAACAGTTTTGCACAGAAGATAACACTATAAATATCCAAGAGCTTTGTATTTTTTTTGTTGCACATGACAGCAGTGTTGCCTTATAAACAAATCATGAACTAGCTGAGCTTTGGAGTAAAGATCAAAGCACCCTCATACTTGATCGTATCTCTCATTCTATTCTCCATTATGAACATTATGTAGAGCCACATGCATGCAGTTGATTCCTTTTTTTTTTTTTTTTTTCCTTGATGTTGCTTTTATCTCAACTTCAGTAAACATCATTAGGAAAATTTACCCTACGGAAATGGGTATTGACTAGATGAAGACCGCAGGGATAGAAACATGTATCAGGTGTGGCTAGACTGAAACATGTCGCAACTAGCAGTTCACGTGTAAGGAAGGTAAAGCTCAAGTGAGGACAAGCTCAGTGATGAGTCAGGCTGAGACAAAAAGCCTTCTGCTCCTCCTCCCGGGTTACAAGGACGGCCCTGCTGTCAACAGAGAAAGGGGAGACTCTTCCTCAACCCACCCATTGCTTCCATTCATACACAAGCTGAGGAAATGTCACTAAGAGAGTTAATGGTCTCAATGTCTTAAAACAACTCAAATGTTGGGGCGTCTGGGTGGCGCAGTCGGTTAAGCGTCCGACTTCAGCCAGGTCACGATCTCGCGGTCCGTGAGTTCAAGCCCCGCGTCAGGCTCTGGGCTGATGGCTCAGAGCCTGGAGCCTGTTTCCGATTCTGTGTCTCCCTCTCTCTCTGCCCCTCCCCCGTTCATGCTCTGTGTCTCTCTGTCCCAAAAAATAAATAAACGTTGGAAAAAAATATTTAAAAAAAAAAAAAACAACTCAAATGTTAAAGGAACTTGGCAAGTATCGCTGGGCAACTATAAGGGGGGACTGGAAGATACACAATGGGTGTGAAGAACATGCGTGTCTTCAAATGATGGAGGAATTTTCCTCTTTGTGACTCTTGAAGACAGAGGTAGACTCTGTTAGTTGTATGAACCTATATGGAAGCTATTTTTGAGACCAAATAAAAAAACCCTCTGATTTCTACTTTCATTTTCTCTATGCACTTTACTGGCGCATATAAATATGACATTTAATACTCAAACAGGTCCATAAATATATTTTTTCATATTTTTATGGACAAGAAGGATGTAGTTCAGAGAGGCTAAGTAACTTGCCAAAAGTCACACAGCCTTTAATCATTGTTAGTGAGTTTGTACTACCTGTGTCCCGTTTCTTTCATTACATGAACTGCCCTCTGGTAGAGTATGTTATACTCTGATGAATATTGTATGGATATTGCTTTCCTTTTAGGTTCATAAGAAAAATCAAAAGCTTTTGGTTTCTTTTTTTAAAAAAAGTTTTTCCTAATGTTTATTTATTTTTGAGAGAGAGACAGAGTGAGCACAAGCGGGGAAGGGGCAGAGGGAGACACAGAATCTGAAGCAGGCTCCAGGCTCCGAGCTGTCAGCACAGAGCCTGGCATGGGGCTTGAACTCACGAACCACGAGATCATGACCTGAGCCAAAGTCAGATGCTTAAACCACTGAGGCACCCAGGCGCCCCAAAACCCTTCGATTTCAATAAGCTCCTTCTGCACCTAATTTAGCTGTTTGAAAATATCTTCCAAGTATACATATTCTTATATCAAAATTTAAGAATTTTGAAAAAATCCTCAAATTTCCTCACAATGAATAGGATTTTCTTTTGAAAGAGATGAATTCAGAGACTCTTTGAACTCTCTTATACACTGTCCACTTCTACACTGGGTATTAGGTTTCTTTAAATTAGGTTCGTAAGACAATGAATTAAGTCAAAGAATAACTATTTAGTCCTGTTGTTGAATATAATGAATTTATGTTTATTTCTATAACTTTCTCTCTCTAAATAGATGGCTTAAGCCATAATGTACTTTGTTTTCATATGTTCTAGGTTACAAAATCTGAGTTAATTCCTCTGCCTACTTTAATTCAGTCTTTAAACTAACCCTAGGGACTGACTGCAACAGTTTATACAAATTCTACAGCCAACATTTGCTCAAATAAACAAAAAATGAAGTCCCATACCCAATACAACATGCGTCACTGGCTGTTCTCCAAGGTCTCTGATTCTTTTCAAAAATTAATTGTTATATGCAATATGATGTGTGTATGTGTTGTGTGTGCATGTAAAATAGGGTAAAAAAAAAGTAAAAGGAAGACAGGATTAGAATTGTTTTGATCAAAGAAGAAAAACTAAGTCAATATTAGGCAACCACGTTCATTTTGCAATTGTTCCTGCTGACTGATTTTAATTGGTTGGTTCTTTGTAAAAGGCCGGCTAGATTTGCAAACAATGACTATTTTAAACAGATGACTTTCTAAACACCCTCTTCCACCTGATAATTTAGAGCAAGCTCAAGTTGCTAATTTGGCCATTTACTTGATTGAGGAGAGAAGAGACTACTGTAAAAACTCTCGTGCAATTCTAATTTTTTTAAATGTTTTTCTTTGAGAGAGAGAGAGAGAGAGACAGAGTGTGATCTGGGGAGGGGCAGAGAGAGAGGGAGACACAGGATCTGAAGCAGGCTCCAGGCTCCTGCAAACCGCAGGGTCATGACCTGAGCCGAAGTCCAACACTTAACCAACTAAGCCCCCCAGGCGCCCCTCCGGTGATTCTAACTAAAACAACACGATGTGACGCTGCATCCCTGCATAGCTCTGATCGAAAATGTCTGGGAGAAAAGGCTAACCTGAAGGTAAACTAACTGAATGATGTATGACTATAGAGTTCAGAACATGGACGGACGTTGGGTTTGCTTCTGAAACCCGAAGCTGCCAGAGATCGGCACTATACCCCAACAGCACCCTCGTGGTATGTAATGTACGTTCTATGCACTTCCTGGTCTGCACAAGGCGTTCCTAAAGGGCAGGGCACCTCCGGGAACAAAACACACTGCGTATTCCATCCGAAAACAGTCACGCATGCCAGCTATCCTGCCAGTCACATAGACTAAGCCGCGGTTGGTACTTGAGATTGTGAATACATAACACCTATATTTAGAACTGTGAACCCAGTAGGTTGTGTTACGCAAATGAAAATTATTTATGCACCATGGGGCGCCTGGGTGGCTCAGTCGGTTAAGCATCCAACTTGGACTCAGGTCATGATCTTGCAGTTCAGGAGTTTGAGCTCCACGTCGGGTTCTGTGCTGACGGCTCAGAGCCTGGAGCCTGTTTTGGAATCTGTGTCTCCCTCTCTCTCTGCCCCTCTCCTGCTCATGTTCTGTCTCTGTCTCTCAAAAATGAATAAACGTTAAAAAAATCTTTTTAAAGATAGCAGCCATCAAGAATAAATTCATAAAAGCCTCTATAATGTAAAAAACCAATTTTGTGTTTATGTCAGTATATGCTACACCCAAATGTGAATCCGTAGCAAATCTTGAAATAGCCTGTTATAATTACTATGACAGCATGCTTATACAATCAAAAATATTCTTGGAAAATCACTGGTTGTTTAACTTTAGTTATCTTTACACCTAAATTAACCATCTATGGAACAGAGGTTGGCATAGTGACAACCTTGATTGTGATGGAATTCTCAAATGGCTCTACCCCCTGGTATTTTTCCGGGGTTATATTATATCACAGCATAGAAAGCATCTTCCAGATGGAACTAGGGTCATTTATCAGTTGATCTTAAAAAAGAGAGTGTCTGGGTAGTGCTAACCTATCACGTGACCCCTTTCAAAGCAAAGAGTTTTGCCTGGCTGGTAGCGGGTGAGGAAGTTTGAGATTCTAGGCCTGAGACGGATTCGATGTTTTGTCTTTGCTGCCGAGATGGAGGAGGCCAGGCCAGGGATCTACAAGCAGCCTCTAGGAGCTGAATGGGGTCCCCAGCTCACAGCCAGCAAGAAAAGGGGGGTGGGGACTTCCATCCTAGAACGTCAAGGAACTGAATTCTGCCAACAGCTTAAATGAGATTGACGGGGGCTCTTCCCCAGAGCCTACAGACATGAGCCCAGCCTAGCCAAAACGTTGCTTTGGGCTTCTGGTATCCCGAACAGACACCACGGCCACACCATGCTGGCTAGCTGACCTACAGAACTGTGCACTAATAAATACGTGCTGTTTACAGCCACTTTTGTGGTGACACTCTGTTATGCACCAATAGAACACTAACTCGTTGGCCCATATTGATTCTCAATTAATTGTAATATAATGTGTACCTTGCACCTGATTATCTGAAAAGCTCTACATAGACACAAAAAAAACAAAAAGTCAGTTAGAAGAAAACACTTGTTTTGGAAACCTGACTCTTGCAATTCCAAGATCCTCACGAGATTTTGTTCATCCATCCATCTATTCTCTCAAAATATTATGGGAGAATTCTAATTGTCTCTACAAATTCAATGCTGAACAACATCACAGAGACATTGCCTGCCCTTACTGATCTTATAAAAGTGATTTCTTCTTTGCTCATTTAAATATGAGCCAGATGTGATTTGTACTGTATTTTTAGTACTATAAATTCTATGGCATTTCCATAACTCTGAATTTAATTTTGAATATGTATTGTAGCAACATGAGTTTTGATACATGCCAATATATGTTTATCATTAGTGATTCAGCAATATCATTTTATATTATTAGAAATGCAAACAAAAGTTATTATGAGGTTGTGGGGAATAAGCTTAGGAATTCCCTGAGCCTGCACGATGGGTTAACAAGGCAGAAAGAATTAGACAGCCATAGGATACTCACACCCAAGTTTGGGCAAACAAGATTAGGTAAACAGGGCAAAGGCCCCCAGTATAGGACAAACGGGGCCAAGGCATCCAGTATAGGACAAAGGTATAGGAATAGGAAATCTCAGGATGAAAACATCCAAGACGTGGCAAACAAGATTAGGTATTCAGGGCAGAGACGCCCCCGAACTTAGTTCAATAGCAGAAACCTGCTTTCAAAGGAAGGAAGGACCAAATTACCAAATTAGGTAAATAGGTAAATAAGG
This sequence comes from Puma concolor, assembly GCF_028749965.1. Taxonomy (NCBI): domain Eukaryota; kingdom Metazoa; phylum Chordata; class Mammalia; order Carnivora; family Felidae; genus Puma; species Puma concolor. The sequence continues at coordinate 1,468,161 of NC_141677.1, read as the reverse complement.
CTATAGACCACTGCTGGGTGAAGCTGCCCAGAGCAGAGCTAATTAGCAAAAGAAAGGTGCCTTGTTGACCCTGAGGTAGCATGCTCTGTCTGTCTTGTCCCCAGACCAGTTTAGGTAAACAGAGGTGGGCCCTCGTGTCTACTGTAAACAACCATCGACTCAGCGCCAGCATTTTGTTTTATACTGACCCAAACCCCTAATACCGCATATCTTCCAAACCCCTTTCCCTCACGCCCATGAGTTAATGTTCAGTTTCACTGTCTCTTTGTGCACGTCCATCATGCTTGTAAGCCTTCCAATCCTAATAAAAACGGATCAAGGACCCCTACTAGGGGCTGTTGTCTCCTCCCAGACATTAGCCTCTCTCGCATTTTCAATCCTGTGTCCCGCTCTCTTGCTGGACAAGACAGAACTCCAGACCCAGAGTCTACGACATGAGGTGGGGCAGACATACATCTAAAGATGAGTTTGGCCTTTTAGACTAAGTATTTGGGAAATAATGTAATTTGTAAATAACTTAAAGGCCACCTTTGAAATACATGAACTAAGGACACTTTAATAGTCTAATATCTCTCTGTACTGCATAAAATTAAGAACATAAGAGTGGAATCTTCAAAATGTTTTTTCAGAATTTGAAATTTGACATATTATTGCTGGATTCTTGGAGAAGGGAAGAGCAAATAGAGGATACTGTGGTATGATAATGGAAATCTATTCTGAGAGGAGAACAAGATTCTAGGAAGCATAAAACCACTTGCTGGAAGATACCAAAAAGTTCTCACTGACACAATGTGCCTGCTCATATTGCCAGCGCACCTCACCTGATATAAATGGTAAGAACCAAGCACAAAAGATCATAAGATGGTGAAGAAGAGGAGGAAGACCAAGTAAGTAATGCTATTTATTATTTTTTGGAGATTCTTTTATGTGCCAAGACCCCTGGCAAGAACAATACATATGTTTTGTTTTTATTCTTCACTACATTAACAGCGAGTTAAGAAACAGTTATCCCTATTTTAGAAATGTTCCTATTTTATCAATCAGCAGTATAACTGTTGAAGAGCTTAAACAATCTGTCCTGCTCTTGAGTAAAAGCATGTCAACAAGGGATCCGAACAAAGGACCATGCTAACATCTACGCTTGTAACCAGTTTCAAAGAGATTCCCCCAAAGAACAATAACCATGAAATTCTGTCTTCCAGAGCCACCTCTCTGTGCAGACCCATCCAGATTGCCTAGGTCAACTTTGTGAGAATGGAAAGGTCTCCAGCTCTGGAGACAGGCCACAGAAACTTGAGCAGACCAGCTTCATGTGGGATGAAAGTCTATGGCACTGACATCCCAGACCCAACTGCAGCCTTCTCTTCCTTTTGGGGGATCTCTGTTTGCAGGACCACTTTGTTTCAGACTTGTACATTCCACTACGTACCAAAGATCTCCCCCTAAGTTTACAAGGTGTCCGCAGAAAGTACCACTTTCCTCCTTTATCTTTGCTTCCCCACATTTATACTCTGTCTCTTCATAAACACAGTAATGCAGTTTCCCAGGCAGCTACGTGGGCTCATTCTACCAACTTCTCCTATCTTGCCCCATCCTTCCCATCTGCCGCCCAGCCAGGCCTAATCGTTTCTTCCCTAAGCTCCTCCAGGAGCCTTCTGATGCACTCTCTTTCCCCCACCCCCTGGAACTAGGACCCACACTGATTCCATGATAGCCCTTCTGGAACATGTGTCCAGTCCTCTGCATAAGACCTCTCCATGTGGATCATGGCTCTCACGAGATTCAAAGATGTGTGCTTACGGCACGGCACAGTTCAGATCGTCTTTCATTCTCTTTAGGGTCTCTCCCATCATCCCTGCAAACTCACTGTTTCCTCCCACTGTACACTAGATCCAAGTTTGGGGAAGATGTTACGTGTTTCACAACTTTGTGTTTTTTTGATCCATTTGCTCCTTCATCTGCCATGGTCCTTAGTCTCCTATACTCTAGACGTCAGCTTACTTACTTCTCTCTGCCGGTGGATCCTGAGTCTCTTGAGGTTAAACTAGCACCAAGCAGTTTGACATATGTGGTTACTTATCAAATATTTGAAGAGTCAAGAAAAGAAGAAAAAACAGTATTTACATCGAGCTTTCTATTATACCAAGTGTTTTCAATTTGCATAATTGGTACTTTGAAAGAGAGATTCAAGCAAAGTATCACTACAGTTCTGAAACAGAAACAAAGAGGCCAGAATAACATTCATGAGAGCGGTAGACAGTGACTTAACACCAAAGAAGAGTGAATTTTTAGTAGTGTGAGTGATATTCTAGGGCATAGGCAAAGGTCTTGTTAGGAAAGCATAGACTGTGGTCAGAAATACAAATCTAAATTCTATTTTACTGGGCATTTACACATTGTTTTGGGCAACAATGGTAGAAAGCTTAGGCCATGACATAAAACACTTTTAGAAACAAGTGATTGCTGAGGCTAGGACTTCCAACACTATGTTAAACAGCAGCGGTGAGAGTAGACATTCCTGTCGTGTTCCTGATCTCAGGGGGAAAGCTCTCAGTTTTTCCCCATGGAGGATGGAAAATCTATAACTAATTCTGAAAGCAATAGGGAGTTAGTAAAGATTACTTCTGATTTCTCTGAGACCTAATTAAATCTCTATTCAAGAGGATCATGGAAAGTTCTATGACTCAAAAATGAGATTTATCAATATCCAAACTCCCAATCTTATTTAAAAGAAAGAATATTTCAAATTATTACTATCACACAAATATATAAAACAGTTGTATGTTTACTTATTCCCACTAATAAATTATAAGCAAGCTGGATGAGAAAAGTATCTTAACTTTTTCTCCAAATCACAAAGTACCTTGTTATGTACAGAAAAGATAGCTAATAAATGCTTGCAGCATTAAACAGTCCTCAAACTATTGGCATTCAACAAAATATAGTTAACCCAGAAATGAACCTAAATCTAGTTTATTCCTCTTTTTAAATTTCTCAAGACACTCTGCAGTCATCTATATAATCATTGTAAAGATCAATTCTCACTCTTTAGAATTAAAAAAGAATGCATATGTGAGATATTTTTTCCCATGTTCAATTCTTAATACACTCAGTGCCTGGTAGTAAATGTTTGTTCAGGATCCGCCTCAAGTCAGACCTGTACTTACCAAACATCTCCATTCAGATTTACCTTATTATACCACATATGTAATCCATTTAAGAAGCTTTCAGTGTATTTATTATTGCACTAGACAATTCAAAGAGTTTTCTGTTGAAAGCACCAGCTTCCGTGTTATTTAGAAGATATTTCCTATACTGTCATATTCTGTTATTCCCGTAAGTATTTTTGTACTTGTTCTTCTTCTGCGCATTGTTGTTCCTCGCTGTTAGGAGGCTGAAGAAGGAGATATATACATTTGCATCACAGCTACACAGGAACTCGGTAGCTATTTTACAGTTAACATAATTCTTATATTTTCAAATCTTCTGTGTTCTTGGCTGTATTGGACACAGGATGATACAAGACAAGGGGACACAGAGTCTACAAAAGGCAAGACCGAATACGATCACTTGATATGATCCAAAACACTCAAATAGTTCTCCACGTGCAGATTATATGATCTTCCAGGGGGTCAGTGTTGCTTCGTTAACTGGCTTCCTTACATAATTGCCATCAACTAATTAAATTTAAAAAAATTTATTGAGCACCTTTTATTGTGCAAATTACTTTCCTGGGCATCCGGAGTGAGATCTGTTTTCAAACAGGGAGTGAATATACTCTCTCCTTTGTTTTAGCTACAATTATTTTCAAAAGATCACTATTATGTCTTTAAGTCTCTTTACATATTTTCACATTTTCTTGTGGCCAAAGCTTGGGTATTTGAGAAAGTCCAGCTTAGTTTGCTGAGGATGTAACAGGGCAAAAAAGTTGACAGGTGGACTTTTTCTTTTCCTGTCCAACCATCCACTGTGCCTCCAGCAGTTGTTAACGGGCCGACGAGTTGAGTGAAATTCCCAAGACACGTGGAGCATGTTGCCTAGTGCCGGGCGACATCACAGGAAGCCCATGAAGCTGTCCATACTCTCAGGGCGACTGCCATTACTTGTTACTACAATGGAGCACTTAATTCGGGGTTATGCATTACTTGAGTGAACTAGGTGCCGTTGGGACCCACATCCCCATGTTATAGATGCTATAATGCCCTCCCCTTTATAGATGGGAGTGTTCTGGAAGTAAACGTGTAAAGGGCAGGCTGCTAGACCTCAAGTTTCTAGCTTAGACTCCAGCTCTGTGCTCGGCTTCTGGTAACATACTTGCTTCTGAGTCTGGAGCCAGAAGAAAATGAGCTGGGGGTCCCACAGTGCCCAGATACCCTATTCACAGTACATCATGTGAGACACACACATACACACATGCACACACACACACACACACACACAAAATCTATTCTTTACCCACTCGAACATGAAATAGTTCAAGGAAAATCGAATCAAAGTATACTCTGTGTGATATAAGAGCTATTGTCAGAGAACAGCCTGGAGAGTTTGGGGAAGAGTGTAGTTTCCTTCCTGACCTGAATTCCAGCAGAACTATCTGGCAGCTGTAACAATATCCCTACGAGAAATACTGGATGTCTGCATGGCATTTAGTCTGAACTCAGTGAAAATGAAACTCCTGGAAAGACGTGTCTCTGTCGTGTGTCGAGGCCCAGCGGGTGACAGAGTCTGAAATGATCCGAACCGTTAGAAGAGCTTGCTGTGCTGAGGATTTCCGTACCGAGTTAACTTACTGCCGTTATCTGCTTCCTACGCTCATTTGCAGTAACCAGCTTTGACGGGGAGTTCTTACATTTAACACCAGGAAACATGCATCTGGAAGCCAGATTTCTTGTAGTTTTTATAGACATCAATAATACACTATTAGAAAGGAGAGAAGCCATTCAGTTTTAGTTGTACAATTGAGTCACAATATTTATTATGGATTTATTTTACGTGTATGTTTATGTATTGCTTCACAATGTTTATTATGGATTTATTGTGTGTATGTTTGTATATGTGTATGTACATGCGTGTACATATAACTTTAGTTTCAGATGGCCCCTCCAACCCATAATTCATAATTTTTCATTGGTCCTGAATTATAGTCAGTGAATTTTTTTCAATTTTTTTTTAACATTTATTCATTTTTGAGAGACAGAGAGAGAGCATGAGTGGGAAAGGGGCAGAGGGAGGGAGACACAGAATCCGAAGCGGGCTCCAGGCACCGAGCCATCAGCACAGAGCCGGACATGGGGCTTGAAGATCTCACGAGCCGTGAGATCACAACCTGAGCCAAAGTCGGACGCTCAACGACTGAGCCACCCGGGCGCCCAGATATAGTCAGTGAATTAAAAAAAAAAAAAAAAGATAGAGATTGCTATAAGTGACTGTAATATAGTTTATATATTGATAGGCTTCTGTTATCTGGTAATGAGTTCATCAGTAGCTGTGAATTTTCTATATAATGGAAAGCAAAATCTTTAATTGCCACTACAACAATTTAACTTTTTCAATGAAAAATACATTACAATAGATTCTTGGTGTTCTTAAGGGAAAAGATCCTGGTAACATTGTTAACCTTACATTTTGTTAAAACTTTGATAAGTAGTTAGCTGATCCAATGGGGTAAGGTATATTCTGAATCACTCTACACTTACCAACCCAAGAAAAACAAGGTGACACTGAGTTGTGTGTGGGACGAGTGGGCTTAATCTCTTGCTGTGCCTCCTCCTTGAAATATTAATCTTGCTTAGGTTTTGTGTTTCAGGGAAATGCCAAACACTTACATAGTATTAAGCTTCAAATTAAGCCTTGAATCATAAATTCCACATCTATTAAAACCAAAAGAATTACTCTGGCTGTTTCTCTTCTCTTTTCAATTATTTCTTATTTTTGAACCATGACCTACAAGTTTTAAGTTATGATGACATAACCTTTAAGTAAGTAAAATGTTGTTACTCTAAACACATTACAGACTGAAAATCGTCAGTTGGGCCATTTGTGAAAAATAAGGGCTGAGGAATACAGTACTCTACATACATCCTTAAAAATACAGCATGCTTTAAAGAAATTCAGTACAAGATAATCTGAGAGGCATGTGTATTACTTAAATTATGATGATCTAAAACAGTATTTCTGAGTATTCCATAAAGGAAAAAAATTAGTTTAAAAATGATTGGAAATACATCAACTAAGAGCTACCACTTTAAGTATGGTGATTAAAACTTCATAACATAGTTAATAAAAAATCTTTTAGAGTCAAGTACACATGAGTTCAAATTCAGATTTTAGTTCTCCCTTGCTGTATAACACAATATTTCAACATCTCTAACTCTCAGTTTCTTCACGTAAAAATGAAGATATAATTGTACTTTCAACGTAAGAGAGATTGGGAAGTGTTAGAGAGAGCTTCATGAATTATCAACAACCTCAGCACTCCAATATCTGCTTACAAAATCATCTGTGTATACCAGATTATGGTAGTTTTAGAGGAAATTATTAAGTAGTAGTAGAGAAGGGATCTAACTTTGTTAATCTTGATGTCTGACCAAGGAAGTAAAATAATATACAAAATACCAGGGTGCCTGGGTGGCTCAGTCATTTAAGCGTCTGACTTCAGCTCAGGTCATGATCTCACGGTCCATGGGTTCGAGCCCCGCGTCCGGGCTCTGTGCTGACAGCTCAGAGCCTGGAGCCTGCTTCGGATTCTGAGTCTCCCCCTCTCTCTCTGTCTCTCCCCCGTTCATGCTCTGTCTCTGTCTCAAAAATAAATAAATAGTAAAAAAAAATTTTTTAATAATAATAATATACAAAATATAACCTACCATATGCTTAGAAAATACATGTGAATAAAATAATGAAAACTTAGCATATGTCATTCTACACGACTGCCATATTCTCCTTTTTTTTGGGCACAGTAACTTATTTATAAATTGGTAAGACCCATTGGGCACCTGGGTGGCTCAGTAAGTTAAGCCTCCATCTTTGGCTCAGGTCATGATCTCACAGTTCATGAGTTCGAGCCCCGCATCAGGCTCTGTGCTGACAGTTCAGAGCCTGGAGCCTGCTTTGGATTCTGTCTCCCTCTCTCTCTCTCTCTCTCTCTCTCTCTCTCTGCCCCTCACCCATTCATGCTCTGTCTCTATCTCTCAAAATTAAACTTAAATTAAATATACATATATGCAAAATATATATGTGTGTGTGTGTGTGTGTGTGTGTGTGTGTGTGTGTGTGTGTATGTAAGACCCTTAGTTCTCAGACCAAAGATATATTAAGAGAGAATTCAACAAAAGAAAAGGAACAGGACTATAAGATTTTCCTATAATCCCTTATTTTTTTAATTGTAAATTATTTAATTTGTTTAATATTTTTTGTATAATTGACATATAAAATAATATTACTTTCAGGTATAAAACATAATAATTCAAAAAAACCCACGATGATTCAATTTTTATATATATTGCTAAATGATTGCCACAATAATTCTAGTTAACATCCCTCACCAACATAGCTACAAATTGTTTTAAATATCTTTTTAAATATATTTAAATATCGATTCTCTTAGCAACTTTCAAACATGCAATAAAGCACTATTAACTATAGTCACCATGCATACATTACACATACATTATGTTACATCCCCATGACTTATTCATTTTATAACTAGAAGTGTGAGCCTTCTCACCCCTTTCACTCATTTTGCCCAACCCCATGACCTGCCTCTGGCAATCACCCAGTCTGTTCTTTGTATCTATGAACTTGTTTTTCCTTTGTTTTTAAAACTGCACATATAATGAGACCATACAGTATTTGTCTTTCTCTGTCTGACTTATTTCACTTTGCCTAATGAGCTCAAGGTCCATCCACGTGGTCACAAATGGCAAGATTTCTTTCCTTTTCATAGCTATATAGTATTTCATTGTGTCTCATTTACACACACACACACACACACACACACACACACACACATTCAGTTGTTTCCACATCTTGGTTATTGTAAATAATGCTGCGTTGAACATGGGGATGCACATTATTTTTTAGAATTCATTGTCTTCTTTTCCTTCAGGTAAATACACAGAAATGCAATTGCTGGGCCATGTGTTAATTCTAGTTTTAATTTTTGAGGAACCTCCCTACTGTCTTCCAGAGAGGCTGCACCAGTTTGCATTCCCACCAACATTGTCAAAGGTTCCCTTTTCTCCACATCCTCACCAGCACTTGTCATTTCTTGTCTTTTTGATAATAACCATTCTACCAGGGATGAGGTGATATCTCATGGTGGTTTTAGTTTGCATTTCCCTGATGATTAGTGATGTTGAGCACTTTTTCATATACCTGTTGACCATTTTTATGTTTTCTTTTACTTTTTTTTTTTTTGCTATTGAGTTATATGAGTTCTTTATGTATTTTACATACTAATCCTTTAAGATATCTATAATTTGCAAATATCTTCTCCAATTCCAAAGTTGCCTTTTCATTTTGTTGATGGTTTCCTTTGCTGTGCAGAAGCTTTTTACTTTGATGTAGTCCCACTTGTTTATTTTTGTTTCCGTGCCAAATAAAAAAAAAAAAAAATCATCACCAAGATGGATATCACAGAACTTTTTCCCTATGTTTTAATCCAAGAATTTTATAGTTTCAGGGGTACACTCAAGTCTTTAATCCATTCTGATCCGATTTTTGATTATGCCGTAAGACATAAATTAATTGACCATATAGGCATGGGTTTATTTCTAGACTCTCTATTCTGTTCCATTGGTCCATGTGTCCATTTTTATGCCAGCACCATACTGTCTTTTATTACTATACCTTTCTAATGTAGTTTGAAATCAAGGAGCATGATGCCTCCAGCATGTTCTCCTTTCTCAAGATAACTTTGGCGATTTGGAGTCTTTTGTGGTCTTACTATCTCTTCTGGAGAGAATTCTTGAATCCCATCTGTCTGTTATTAATCACGATAGCTAATGAAGGCAATCTGTGTCGCAAAGTAAGAATCTCAAACATCCCTGTCATGTAAAATTTTATCAACAATTTTTGCATCCATCCTCATCTGCCAACAAGCGAAAGTAAAATACAATAATATATATTAATGATGAAGAAATAGGAGACCAGGTATTATTTTTAGTAGTATCCTTATAAGTGTGCAGAATCCATAAAAATTCTCCTAAATAAAAAATAAAAATCACAAGAACCTCTAGGGTCATCCTCTGATCCCTTTCTTGGCTTCACTCTAGATGCTGCTGCCGGACCATCAATGACCACAAAACACTGAAAGAAGATGGGGATGTGAGGCAAGGTCTTAACACCCAGCCAAGCCCATCCAAGCTGGTATTACTATCTATTTAACATGCAAGGTATTGCTGTGGTGATGTTAAAAATAATCATTTTTAAGTGAAAGTAGCTAGAGTTTTGCTTTCATTAAACTCATAAAATGGAAAAGATAAGATTTATCATCAGTAAGGGATTATGTAAAATACTGAATCCTTTTTTGATTCATAGACAGGTACCTGAATGAGTGTCTGACTATTTGGCACTGGGGCGTAAAGGGTGTCCTGAGAAGCTGTCAGAATTTGAAGTGGACTGAACACGTTTAGTATAGATTGTGACATTCTAGAAAAGACAGCAATTTATTCCACATAAAAAGACACAGATGTGTGAAGTAGAGAGAAAAGGAGGATGCTGATGAAGATGATGGAAATGATATTAGAATCTATATTGCATTATTTCAACAAATTTATTTATTTATTTATTTAAATTTTTTTTTTTGATTTTTTTTTTTTTTTTTTGAGAAAGAGAGGCAGAGCATGAGCAGAGGAAGGGCAGAGAGAGAGAGAGAGAGAGAGAGAGAGAGAGAGAGAGAGAGGATCCAAAGCAGGCTCTGCGCTGACAGCAGCAAGGCCAATGTGGGGCTCAAACTCACAAACCACGAGATCGTGACCTGAGCCGAAGTCAGACGCTTAACTGACTGAGCCACCCAGATGCCCCTCACCAAATTTATGATGCAGGTATTGATAGCTATTCCCATTGGACTGCTTAAGGACCTATGTCTCAGAGAGGCTGAGTTTTGCCCAATGGAACTGGTCAAATCTAAAAATTCTAAAATCTACCCTTGTAACACTGGCTGGAAGAAGAGTTTCAGTATTTCTATGACAGACAAAAACTACTGGGAAATAAAACTCATATATCCATATATCTTTTTAAAATGTTTATTTATTTTTGAGAGAGAGAGAGAGAGAGAGAGAGCGTGTGCACACAAGTGGGGGAGAGGCAGAGAGAGAGGAGAACACCGAATCCAAAGCAGGCTCCAGGCTCTGAGCTGTCAGCATTGATAGTATGACACAGGGCTTGAATGCATGAACCATGAGATCACGACCTGAGCTGAAATCGGGAGTCAGATGCTTAACCAACTGGGCCACCCTGGCACCCCTCCATATATCTTTATGAACTCTGTATTTAACAATGCATATTTGAAAAGAGTATCTGATACAAATGAAAGACATTCCATGCTCATGGATTAGAAGAACGCATATTGTTAAAATTTCCACACCACCTAAAGCAATCTACAGATTTAATACAATCCCTGTCAACATACCAACAATATTTTTCACAGAACTAGGACAAATAATCCTAAAATTTGTCTGGAACCACAAAAGACCCTGAGTAGCCAAAGCAATCTTGAGAAAGGAGAACACAACTGGAAAGTATCACGATCCCAGATTTCAAGTTACATTACAAGGCTGTAGTAATCAAAACAGTGTGGTACTGGCCAAAAAATAGACACACAGATCAACAGAACAGAACACAGAGCCCAGAAATACCCACACTTAGATGATCAATTCATCTATAATAAAGGAGGTAAGAATATACAATGATGAAAAAGCAGTCTCTTCAATAAACAGTGCTGGGAAAACTGGGAAGCTACATGCAAAATAATGAAACTGCACCACTTTCCAACACCACATATAAAAAAAAAACACACAAAAACCAAAAATAAACAAAAAAAAACCTCAAAATAAATTAAAGACCTAAATGTGAGACCTGAAACCATAAAACTCCTAGAAGAAAGCATAGGTAGTAATCTCTCTGACATCAGCGGTAGAAACATTTTTCTAGGTATGTCTCTTTAGGCAAGGGAAACAGAAGCAAAATTAAACTACTGGGACCAGAACAAAATTAAAAACTTTGCACAGCAAAGAAACCATCAACAAAACAAAAAAGCAACATACTGAATGGGAGAAGGTATTTATAAATGATGTATCTGATAAGAAGTTAATATGCAAAATATATAAAGAATTTGTACAACTCAACACCAAAAAGCTCAAATAATCCAATTAAAAAATGGGCAGAATAGACATTTTTCCAAAGAAGACCTACAGATGGCCACTAGACACATGAAAAGATGCTCAACATCACTTATCACCAGGGGAATGTAAATTAAAACCACAATGAGATACCACCTCACACCTGTCAGAATGATGAAAATCAACAACATAAGAAACAATAGGCGTTGGCGAGGATGTGGAGAAAGGGAAACCCTCTTATACTGTTGGTGGGAATGCAAACTGTGCAGCCAGTGTGGAGAACAGTATGGAGGTTTGTCCAAAAAGTTAAAAATAGAACTACCCTATGACCCACTATTTCCACTATTGGGAATGTACTCAAAGAAAATGAAAACAGTAATTTGAAAAGATATATGCACCTCTATGTTTATTGCAGCTTTATTTACAGCAGCCAAATTATGCAAGCAACCCAAGTATCTATCCATGGAGGAATGGATAAAGGAGATGTGGTACACACACACACACACACACACACACACACACTGGAATATTACTCAGCCATAAAAAGAATGAAATCTTGTCATTTGCAACAACATGGAGGGAGCTGGAGAGTGTAATTTTAACTGAAGAAAATCAGTCAGAGGAAGACAAATACCATATAATTTCACTCATATGTGGAATTTGAGGAAAAAAACACAAGGAACAAACAAAGGGGAAAAAAGACAAATGAAAAGACTCTTAAATATAGAGAGCAAACCGATGGTTACCAGAAAGTGTGGCGGGGGTGGGGAGGGGGGTGATGGATTAAATAGGTGATGGATTAAAGAGGGCACTTGTTGTGATAAGTACTGAGCAATGTATAGAAGTGTTGAATCACCACATCATACCCTTGAAACTAATATAACACTGTATGTTAATTATACTTAAAGAAAAAAAGAAAAAAACATAAAAAATGAAAAATCAAAAAAGAAGAGATCAACTGATAATATCAGAATTAATTAATTAATGTGCTTATTTGCCAGCTGACAGGTCACTTTTTCATTTAAATTTCTTACTTCAATAGACTTTTTCTCACCCTCTGAAATATAGAGTAGCTAAGGTAAGTCATTTTGCCACCTGAAGTCACTTTCAACCAGTTCCTAAGCAACTGAACATTTAGGGGCCATGCCTGCTTTATGCCTGTTATTTCAGTCCCTACAGGTAAACTATTAACATATAGTGGAAATTACATAGTTTTGGCACTTAGGGAGAGCTGGGTCTGAATCCTGGTTGAGACCGTCACTATGTTGTGACTTAGAACAGGTAATCTGTCAAGATGAGGCAGGGTGAATGCAAAGTGTGGTACATCCACAATGCACGTCTGGCATTTTTACTACTAAATAGACTCAGTTTTTCTGTCTGACATTCTAACTCCCAGTGAGATAACTCCTGCTTGTAGCCTCACCGCAGTTACTTGGAATCCTTCCTTCTCCGTAACTCTTCTCCAACTGATTCTGTGGGAAGCTGGACTGTGGCTTCATGCTATATGTGTACTTCCCACCAAGGACCATGGAAGACTGTGATGGCTGTTGGTCACCTGAACAACGTCTACCATGATGTTAACCTGAAGCTTCATGGATATGGCATGTTGTTTGATATACAAGAGTCTTATTTTCCTCATCTCTACACAGGAACAATACTATGAACTCAATGGGTTGTTTTAATTAAATGTCTATCACCAAACATTTATCACAATGTCTGACACATAGAGACTATTCAGAATACAATAGCTAGAGTTATAACTGTCTTTAGTATTATACATGAATGGATATTGTAACATTCCTAAACCACGTTCAGGCCCCTCATGTCCCTTTTTTCTCAAGCCTTAGATGATTAACTGCCGTAATAGAGGGAAATTCCACATTTCAGTAATTTTCCGTGGGCCCTGACTCCACTTGGTTTTGCTTCTTTTTCTTGTTATTCATTTATATTTGTGCAACGTCAGACTGTAGCTAATTTAAATAAAGCAATGTATCCTGTACATTTGGGATTGCTCTATAATTCTCATGGTAGAAAAGAGACTTAGAATATGGTGCCCAGTACAGTGAGACTTTGCCCCACCATAAGCCATCTGAATTTGTTAAAAATAATTTAACTCTAAGGGATACCTTAGATCTTCCAATGTAAATCAACCCTCTTTTATTTTTATTTATTTATTTATTTATTTATTTTAAATATAATTTATTGTCAGATTGGCTAACATACAACCCTCTTTTAACGTTAAATTATAGGAAAGGCTCAGAATAGTCTATTCATGAAATTCTTATATTTCACCTTCATATATTCTCAAAATCTCTGATTCTTTTGTAGCTGACTGAACTCAGTCCCTGGAATTCTGAAGAAGCGCTGCTCTGAGAAAACACAGGGAAGAAGTGAAACCTATCCATACATATGGTTCTTTGATTGGGTGTATGATAAAACGTCTGGATTATTTTAGCATTTGTTCCACAAAGTCCTAGATGTGGAGGCAGTGGGGTAGAGTCTTCGATCCCTTCTATGTCTCCCTTTGTCAGAATGCTTGATCTAGAGCCCTGATGATCTGCTGTCCACTCTTTCCCCCAATTCATGCTACACTGACAATGAAGAGTCCAGAATGCAATGCCTGAGTTCTAATCCTTTCTGAGGGCATATTTTTTATGACTAAATGTTTTAGCTCTAATTAGCTTACCTAATGTCTGTCACTGCAAGTAGGAAATAAAATGATGAAATTCGAATCTAAAATGTAAAGTGATGGAGATAATTGTTTAACGTATATATTTAGGTCTTGTTGCCATAGCTGAATGAACTAAGTCATATTGTACCAAATGAATGTGATTTGAAGACCTAAGCAATGATTCTTAACTCTCACCAGTTAATTAGGACCATGTTAAGTATAATAAGCCCCACTACTAACTGGGATTTAATGTCCAGACACATAGACTTCAGAGTCTTTGGATTCAACAGGCACCGCCTACAAGCAGGCTAGCTCCGTACAAATCCACCCCGCGACCCAGCTGCTCGACGCAGTTGTGTTTTAGGTCATTCAAATTATTTTATTATTTATTAAGAAAAATCGACCTAATACAAAAACTGCTATGTCTTTTAATCTTTGCTCCCATCCCATGATCACCAGTCATATGCTCTCAAGGGAACGTGGCCACGTGAACTGAACTGTAAATCGCATTTACACCATTGCCACTTGGATGGTATCACTGTAACTAATAAAGCATTCTCTGTACGTTGTCAAGATTACCCTAAAATATTTTAATGTTAAGTAACGGTAAGTTTATGGAGCATATTCTTATATTTTTAGATACATTTTTTTTCAATAAAGTATCCATATTACTTAATTACACAGGTAGCATAATTCCTCCTGCTATGGACTAAATCTTCCTTGCGAAGAGAGGTGATGAAGTCCTAACCTCCACTACCTCAGAATGTGACTTTATTTGGAAATAGGGTCTTTATGGAGGTAATCAAATTTTAAAATAAGGTCATTAGGGTGGGCCCTAAGCCAATATGATCGGGCCCCTATGAAAAGGAACAACTTGGATACAGATATGGTACATACAGAGGGAAGATGATGAAGAGACACAGGGAGAAAACCATATGAAGGCGGATGCAGGGACTGGGGCTATGTTGCCACAAACCGATGAACGTCTGGGGCTGCCAGAAGCTGGAAGACACAACCCCGTGGGGTCTGGATGGAGTAGAGCCCTATCAACACCTTGATTTCATACCTCTGGCCTCCCAAATCGTGAGGCAGCAAGTTTCTGTTGTTGTGAGCCACCCAATTTGTGATAGTTTGTTACTGCTGTCACAGGAATCATACATCTTTCTTCCTTCACTTATTAATTTTATTGTGTAACACTTTGGTAATGAGTCTATTCCTTTACAATTAGAGCCAATTAAGACTTATGAATTCCCTTTCTAAGTGCAAGGTTATGTTCTAAATGTTTTGCATATACAAACTCATTTAATACCCACAACAATCCTTTGAAGTAAATGCCATTATTTTGCCTTTTCCAGACGGGGAGGCAGAGTCACACAAAGGTCAAACAATAGGCTCAAAGAAACACAAAACTTTCTTGGATACGTTACGTGTGTTTGTCTTTCATATTGATGGTGGTGTATGTTTCCTATGGACTTCACTTTGCTTGATAGATTACCAACCACTCAAGATAAATGTGAATTACTTGGGAGTCAGGTCGCTTCATCCAAGTGGGTACAACCTCTCAAGCATGAACATGTAAACATGGGAAGTGACCTCATCTTGTTATAGTTGTCATTCTCCACTTGCTCAGAAAAAGAGACCAATGGAAAGACTCGAAGAAAAGGAAAAGTCAGTCCTCTTTATCCAAGAGGCTATTATTTCCTGCCACTCCTTATGTTTTGATATGTCCCAGACAGAATGGTAAGGCAAGCAGTAAAAAAATTCCTCAAGACTCACTTAGTTTCAGTGAATTTCTTTTGATGCATTGATGTTAAATTTGACTATCAATTCAGGAAGTGTGCCAAAATGTTTCCTTTGTTCCATTTACTCACTTTCAAGAGATGTTAGCATGATATGTCATAGCACACCAGTGTGGTCTAAAACACCCTTTTTACATAGCTGTCACACATTAATAATGACTTAAAACCAGTAGAAGAAACTTATTCCCACTAGTAATTCTATTCAACCTGTGTTTGCAAATTATTTGCAAAAGCGCATCAAAACTGTAAAAAGTCTGAGATTTTGCCCTTCTTTTAAATGAGAATTTACTCCGTCACAGTATCATGAGCATTGGCAGAAGACATAGGACTCCTTGGTCAGAGACACAGGATTTTATGACTCTCAGAAACAGCAGCAGTCAGAATACTAACAGTTTCTTGTGCTGGTTCCCTAGGTGCTAATTCCCAAAGGGCTACAAGGAAAGGGCCAGATTACAGGTGGGTAGAGAGTACAAGAGAGGAAACCTGAAGTCAGATAACCCGAGTGTTTTATAAAGGGCACTAAACATGCCTGCCCTTTGTTCTGGAGGCACAGGTTATCTCTATCTTCCAAGACTGTAAGCAAACATGCCCTTCGCTTTACAGGACAATGTCAGTTCTGTCTTCCAACGAGTCTCATGCAAACACTTTGAAAAGATAATCAAGAAGTTAGTTCCTCTGCTTACATGACACGCAGAAACACGAGAACCCATAGAGCTGTCTCCCCAAAAAGCATGCAATTAATTCATTCTGACTGACCCTTAGAAATAAATGACTTAGTTGATTTATGGAGATCTAGTAATGTATTCACTCAATTCCATTGACAACTCTGGAGTCAACAGTAATGAGGCTAACGAAGAAGCACATGTCACAGCAGTAAGAGCGGGACAGCAAAACGACTATGTAACAGACACGAGATCGGGAAAGGGGAGTGAAATAAGTGGATGTCAGGTCGACACCACTGGGTCTTCCACTTCTGGCTGAGACAGACTAACAGGGATAGGAATCACCCAGAACGAATGAACGACTACACAAAGACACGAAACAACGGTGGTGAGACTGTGTACAACACAGATCGCTGAGGAAGGGGAAATAATGACGGTATCCCCACGATTGCCTCACCTGCTGCCTCAAGACAGCTCCCAGGCTGTGGCCCCAGCCCAGAAGTCCCCCTGAATTGAGGGGATGGAGCCGGAAGGCCAGGAGGCTGAGGAAGCCGGGGCACATGGGGAAGAATACTGGACAGGAAAGAAGTGAACAGAGAGACACCAGCTTGGGGATGTGAGAGTCCTCCTTGTGTCGATGTGTTCTGAACATGTGTGTGAAGAGGCCACTGGCCTCCAGAGAAAAAACCACCGGAACAGAGCACAGGGCGTAACCACAGAGCCACACAGGGCTAGGAACGGCCGGGCCAGAGACAATATTTGGGTGGGGCAAAGGTTTCTTACTCACAGCACCACATGCATGGGCCGTAAAAAGAAACAACTGATCAATCATAATGTATCAAAGTCAAGGATCTCTGCTCTTCAAAAGTCAAGGGAGGGAAAAAGAAAACAAACCACAAATTATTTTCAGATTGTACATTCAATAAAGAACCTATATCCACAATATATAAAGACTCACAATAAATAAGACAACTAATTTCTCACAAAGAGGCAAATGGTTTGAGCTGGCCCGTCAGCAAACAGGATACATGATGGTAAAAATGCACTTGAAAAGATGCTCGACATTAGTAGCTGCAAACCAATTAAAGAGTCAAACTCAAGGACACACCTGTTAAATCCCCATAAAAATGTCTAAAAATAACAAAGCTGCACCAAGTGTCGAGGACAGGGCACAACCGGAATTCTCGTACACGACTGTGGGATTGTAAAGGGGCAGAAACACTTGGAGAAGCTGTCAGCTTCCTCAAAAGTTCCTGACACTTCCACATAATTCAGCCCCTACAGGAATGGGGATTTACCCTTGATAAATACAAGCACATGTTCACACAACGACCGTACACGAAACGTCACAGCAGCTTTACTCGTGGTAGCCAGAACCAGGGACAGCCCAAACCACAAGCCCATTAACAAGTGATGGAAGAAGAGAATTGTGACAGGTCTATATAATACATTCAAAATAAAATAAAATAAGCCAAAATGCAACAAGCAAAGGATCCACACAACGTGGCACCTCAAATTGACTCCGCTGAGTGGAAGCCAAAGAAAGAAAGAGCGGGTATTGCATGATTCCGATTCTATAAAATCCTAGAAAATGCAGGCAAACTCAGGGTGACAGACAGCACATCAGTTGTGCCTGGGGACATGGTCAGTGGCTGGAGAGGCGGGCTGTGAAGGAGCAGGACAGTATTCCATGTGGTACATTCGTCATCGTGACCATCACAGTTTCACCTGTGTACGTGGATGTGAAAACCAACCGGATAGTACATTCTCAATATGTGTCGTCAATTGCTCATTTGCTCATAAGGTTGTAAAAAATATGGGCAAAGGGGTCCTACAAATAGTCTTGTTGATTAAGAAACAAAATGCAAACAGCGAAAAGGGTTCATTTTGTAAAGTTTAAAGCCACAATATCCCCTTTATATGTCACTTTTACATGATCTCAGTTTAGATAATACATATATTTTTAAACCAAATCCAGAGGGAAAACAACACTCGTTTTCCCGCCAAAAGTATTTTAACGGGATTGTCATGGTGATTTTAGGAAACAGGTGTAATACACATAGATATAATTATGGAATTTTCCAAGCGAATTACTATAAAGGACTTTGGAAACTTAAAGCAGGTAGTAGGGTCGTAAAAGCGCCATTGAAATACCAGCGAAGACAAGGGGTCCTTCCCCCCTTTGTAACATAGTTGGCCGCGTACTATTTACCCAAACCGCCTGGAGGTCCGGTGCGGTGTGTGCTGCTTTAGCCCTTCATGTTCCTAAATTCTACAAAGCACTAAACAAGGCCAAGCAACACAACGAACTTTGCCGAATAATAATAATGAAAAAGCAAACACTATTGATCACTAGGTAATAGAGACAAAAGTTCACGTTGTCAAGTATATGACTCCAGGTTTTTGACAGAAAAGTGTAATGAATATAAATTCGTGTAAAAGGAAGTAGGCGGACTGTATTTTTTCGCAGTTTTGACTTCACGTTAAAATTGAGTGGAAGTGGGGCGCCTGGGTGGCTCGGTCGGTTAAGCGTCCGACTTCGGCTCAGGTCATGATCTCACGGTCCATGAGTTCGGGCCCCGCGTCGGGCTCTGTGCTGACAGCTCAGAGCCTGGAGCCTCTTTCAGATTCTGTGTCTCCCTCTCTCTCTGCCCCTCCCCTGTTCATGCTCTGTCTCTCTCCGTCTCAAAAATAAACATTAAAAAAATATATACAAAAAAAAAAATTGAGTGGAAGGGACAGATGTTGTCTTTTTCTTTCCAAATAATGTAAGAAACTGATATACTTTTAAAAATATATATATCATAACTGTGAATTAATTAGAAGAAAAACCAACCTTGAGGCAACATTAGTGGAGGTCAAGGTTTGTAATTTGTGTGAACACATTATAATTTCAGTCCAAATAGTCTTTTATTGTTTGGAGACTCCCACACGGCAAAGTGCTTACTTTGGGAGTATATTTCGATGCTGTTTCTGAGGTCTGAAATCCAAGAACACAACCCATTTTTAAAGTTGCCATTTGCTATGGACCTTGAAATTCTGATAAAAGGTTATGTGCTTCAGATATATTCCCTTTGAAAAGCCACATCCTTTGAGGTTAATTTTGTTTTATGATTATCTCCTTCTGCTTTTTATAGCTACTTCCAGAACCTTCCTTGGTCCCCCCTCCTCCGTGGTCGCAGGTCACACACCACAGTAAACCCCATGCTCTCCTCCTTCCCCACTCCGTCCTAACGTCATCTCCGCACCCGACACTTACGCCCTCGCGACTCCCGGTGACTTAAATCTTCACAGGCTTCATGCTTCTACATCTCAGCATTTCTGCCCTCGTCCTTCCCCTGACCTCAGGCACCTGCTCCCGCAAACATGCCTGTTTCTCAGGCAGGACACACCCGATGACACGTGGCATCACCACCAAACGCACAGCAGCTGGAAACAAAAGGTTAATTCCCGTTCTCATAAAAGTTGCCATCAATCTAAGTCCTCAGGGGGGCTCTCCCCCTGCACTCGGTCAACATCCGAGGCCACCTCAGCTCGTACCGGGTCCTTTCACCAACATGACCCTCAGGTTTGTAAATGCTTCAGCCCAGAGGGCAGAAAACCACTCCCAGCTCTTCCTTTGGCCACAGCCAACCACATGGTCACGCCGATCCCCAATGGAAGGATTTGCTGAATCATGCTGTTTTCTTGGTCGAAACCGTAGGTCTGGGTAGATTCAGTCGTTAGCCCACTGCATATGCATACGTGTGCACCATGTATGTGCACAACACGGCCAAGCGGAGTAACGTGGACCCTCAGTGAGGCCATCTTCCCACATCCCGGGATTCAACAGTGCTTACCTGTCCCACACAACATCTACAGACCTCGCTCTCTCCTCAAATCTCCAGCACATCCATCGAATTCTCTTTCTCGGCGGATAAAATGCCTATCTCCAGAACCATACGTTTCTTATTTTTTCATAAACCATAAGGTACACAAGTCACTGCGGAAAAGGGCGACGATACTGCCCCACCGAACGAATAAAAGGCCTCAGAAGAGACCGTCCCTCCCTCAGCGCCCACCTCCCTCCTGTGCCCTTCCCTGGCCGCCCCCCAGATCCTCTGCACCGAGATCTTGACACTCCCGTCTTTAAATGCTGGCCTCCTCCTGGGTCGTGCTTTTTTCTTCCTACCCTTGCTGAGCACACACACTCTTACGGTCACAAATGATGTCTACCGCAGAAGCATCCAAGGTTTTATTTCCACGTGGACCGCAACCCGACTGCACACTTGCGAATGCAGCTGCCGACTGTCCAGCCCTGGATCTCAAACCCAACAACCCCTCGTTGAGGTCCTAGAGGTGGTACACATCTTCACACCACACCACCTGCCATATCTCAGTATGAGATGGCTTCATGTCTCCAGCTCCTCAACACAACTGTCAGAGCCCCTATTTAATGACTCTAACCAGCACCCCACCCATGATGACCCCCTTTAACCAGCGTCACACCCCATGATGATTGCCTTTAACGAGCACCCACCTCATGATAATCGCCTTTAAACAGCACCCCACCCCATGATGATTCCCTTTAACCAGCACCCATCCCATGATGATCCCCTTTACTCACCACCCCACACCAGGATGACCCCCTTTAACCAGCACCCCACCCCATGATGATCCCTTTAACCAGGATCCACCCCATGATGAACTCTTTAACCAGGACCCCATCCCATGATGATCCCTTTAACCAGCACCCATCCTATGATGACCCCCTTTAGCCAGCACCCAAACGCACGATGATCCCCTTTAACCAGCACCCCACCCCATGATGACCCCCTTTAGCCACCACCCGAACCCATGATGATCCCCTTTAACCAGCACCCGAACCCATGATGATCCCGTTTAACCAACACCAACCCCATGATGATCTCCATTAACCTGCACCCCACCCCATGATGACCCCCTTTAACCAGCATCCCAACCCATGATGACCCCCTTTAATAAGCACCCCACCCCATGATGACCCCTTTTAACCAGGACCCCACCCCATGATGTCTCCCATTAACCTGCACCCCACACCATGATGACCCCCTTTAACCAGCGCACCACCATGATGATCCCCTTTAACCAGCACCCCACCTGATGATGACCCCCTATAAGCAGCACCCCACCCCATGATGATCCCTTGTAACCACCACCCCACACCATGATGATCCCTTTTAACCAGCACCCCACCTGATGACCTCCTTTAACCAGCACCCCACCCCATGATGATACCTTTAACCAGGACCAACCCCATGATCCCCTTTAACCAGGACTTACCCCGTGATGATCCCTTTTAACCAGAACCCACCCCATGATGATCCCTTTAACCTGGATCCACCTCCACGATGATCCCTTTAACCAGGACCCCATCTCATGATGATCCCTTTAACCAGCACCCAACCCATGATGATCCCCCTCCTCAGCTAGTTATCCTCTCCCCAGTGCTGTATTTTTATTCTCAGCACCTTTTGCTGCTATGTTTTATTTGTCAGTCTGTTCAACACCTGCACTGAAGTGTAAGCAGCAGAATAGGGTAGAGGAAAAAAGAAGTCCTGAGCACACAACTACCACGTAGGGACGTAGGGAATTTAGTGCAATGGGCTCCTCGGATTAGGAAGTGATAGGAGCAAGGAAATAAAGCTGAAAAACAGGAAAAACAAAACAAACAAAAATCACGTATCTGCAATGGTATTTTGCTTCAACACTTGTTGATTGGAGTTCACTTCGTATACTTATGCGTCATATAGAAAATACCAGGAAAGCGAATGGAGTCTAAAACCCAATACCACATTATGCTAATACTTACAGTTTATTTTACGCAGTTACCTCCATTTTGCAGTGTTTATTTAGGCCAAAGACATTTTGGAAAAAGCTCTCTGGCATCGTAAAAAGAATGTGAGTTTGGGGAAAAGAAATGCTGACATTCTCTGTATCTGACTTCTTTAACAATTCTGCAAGTAGTCTCTCATCTGAATTATTTTTATAAATTGCTACTGGGAGGAGTGTGTGCTATTGTGTGTGACTGGCAAGTAAGCATGTCCCGAGATGCTGCACAAAAGAGCAGAGTCGAATGTAAACTGGAGATGATGTGTACCAGATGCGCCGACGGCCACGCTGGACGAGCCCGGGCCAGCGCGGTGCTCGGCAGGGAGGCCTGGCGTCCCGTCCACACCTGCTGTTGGCTTCTGGTGATGCACCAGGTTCTCAGGACGGCTGCTTGTGCAGCAACGAGGGAGGGATTGTACGGTGGGCACATTTATCTGTGAGTGCCTCAACGTGCCTCAGTGGGCTGCATCACTACTTGGCATCCAGCTCCTAGACCGCCCGTGTTTATGAGACACAAAGGGGAAAACCTGGCTAAAGTCAGTGCTTTTCTTCCTAAACGTTTTGAGGAAATGATGCTCAACATCACTCATCATCAGGGAAGTACAAATCAAAATCATGATGAGATACCACCTCACACCTATCAGAATGGCTGAAATCAACAACAGGTGTTGGTGGGGAAGTAGAGAAAGGGCAACCCTCTTCCACCGCTGGTGGGAATGCAAACTGGGGCAGCCGCTCTGGAAAACAGTGTGGAGGTGCCTCAAAAAGTTAAAAATAGAACTATCCTATGACCCAGCAATTGCACTACTGGGTATTTACCCCCAAAATATAAAAACACTAATTCAGAGATACATGTAACCCAATGTTTATAGCAGAATTATTTACAACAGCCAAATTATGTAAACAGCCCAAGTGTCCATCGGCTGATGAATGAAGAAGTGTAATGTATACACAATGGAATATTATTCACACATAACGAAGAATGAAACCTTGCCATCTGCAACTACGTGGATGCAACTAGAGTGCACGATGTTAAGTGAAATAAGTCCGTCAGAGAAAGATAAATACCATATGATTTCACTCATGTTTGGAATTTAAGAAACAAACGAGCAAAGGCAGGAAAAGAGAGGGGGCAAACCAAGAAACAGACTCTTAACCACAGAGCACTGATGGTCACCAGAGGGGAGGTCGGTGGGGTTTGGGTGAAACAGGGGATGGGGACTGAGGAGGGCACTTGTCTGATAGAAAAGCATAAAAACAAATAAATACAAAAGGGAAGAAAAGAACTCAATTTGCACATTCCCATTCTTCGTTTTCTTAAAGCCACACAAAGGCAAACAGAACTAAGACTTCAGGGAAACTGCAGCCATAATAATCCACTCCTAAAAACAGGTACTTGGCACGAATTTACATTTAAATCAACCATCAATCCATCAGGACATAATTTCCAAAGTTAGTAACATATAACCTTCCCAGTTTAACCTCCAACCACCATATGCATAGAGTCATGCTTTTTACCAAACAAGGTGCATTATTTGATGTTTAACCATATAAACACCTTGGGATTATGTTCCTTCAGCTCACGAATTATATTTTAAATACCAAAGACAATTCTTAGGGGCACCTGGGTGGCTTAGTCGGTTGAGTGTCCAACTTCGGCTCAGGTCATGATCTCACAGTTCGTGAGTTCAAGCCCCGCGTCGGGGCTGGAGCCTGGTTCGGATTCTGTGTCTCCCTCTCTCTCGGTCCCTCGGCCCCTCCCTAGCTCTCACTCACACTCTGTCTCTGTCAAAAATAAATAAAATTTAAATAAATAAATACAGACATACATACGTACATACATACCAAAGACAATTCTTAAAAATGGGGAACAGTGCTGGTAACCCATGAATACTGAAGGGCAAAAACTTAAACAGTGAAAATAACATCACTGTCTCAGCAGTTCTAGAAACACACAGCTAAATTCTCTCATTTATACTGTATTTGGTATAAGGTATATACTTTCGTGTAGTATGTGATATTTAAATACAAACAGTTGACTTGGGAAAATTTTGCTATGGTCTAACACTCAACCCATCGAACTTTGCATGACTCTTTATACAAATCAAAATAAACTTTTAAAATATATGAGTAATGCATGCAAATAGTCAAATGTTCAGACAATAACAAAGATATCGAGATAAAAAGGCTATGATGAAGGAAAAAAGGTTTTGAGAAAACTTTTAACCTTCATGATAAAATCTTGGGGCGCCTGGGTGGCTCAGTCGGTTAAGTGTCCAACTTAGCTCAGGTCACGATCTCACAGTTTGTGGGTTCGAGCCCCGCATCAGGCTCTGTTTTGGCACCTTGGAGCCTGAAGCCTGTTTTGGATTCTGTGTGTCCCTCTCTCTCTGCCCCTCCCCCATTCACGCTCTGTCTGTGTCTCTCAAAAATAAACCAACATTAAAAAAAAATTTTTTTTAAATCTTAATGTGAGTCACATGGGCTGGAGAGGAAATAACATCTCTTGCCCTGAAATATCACACTTCATAGGTTCTGAGGTTTTTGAGGGAAACTGTACCAAACGTCTACCTCCTCAAGTGGAGGAGCCTTCATGAGGGAAAGGTCTCACGCGTACGCTAGAAATCTGCAAGAGAAACTGAATGGCAGTATCTTTGGGAGGAAAATCCAAATGAGGTCATTTGAGAGTGGCTGCTCCCGTTTGTCCTAAGATCCGAGATGAGAACTGAGTTTAATATAAGAACCAGAAAAAACTCTCCTTTTCCTCGCAAAAACACGTTTCCAGGAGAGGATTAGAAAACGAGTTTTACTGTCAGCAGCTCCGACAATTACTGAATATCCAGCTTTTCAGAGGCCAGCTTCTTTTCTGTCCAGACCTCCTGGTGCCCACTGTACAGGGCGTCGGGACCTCGAGCTGTAAGCTCTCCTTTATCAACTAACCAGTCATTTTCAATCTCGCTGAGCCTCAGTTTCCCTATCTTTAAATTTTTTTTAATGTTTATTCATTTCTGAGAGACAGAGAGAGACAGAGTGCAAGCGGGGAGAGAGGGAGACACAGAATCCAAAGTAGGCTCCAGGCTCTGAGCCCAACACGGGGCTCGAACTCACGGACGGTGAGATCATGACCTGAGCCGAAGTCGGACACTTAACTGACTGAGCCACCCAGGTGCCCATTAACTATCTGTAAAATAGGGTAAAGTGTCTTAAAATCTGAACTTTTGGGGCGCCTGGGTGGCGCAGTCGGTTAAGTGTCCGACTTCAGCCAGGTCACGATCTCGCAGTCCGTGAGTTCGAGCCCCGCGTCGGGCTCTGGGCTGATGGCTCAGAGCCTGGAGCCTGTTTCCGATTCTGTGTCTCCCTCTCTCTCTGCCCCTCCCCCGTTCATGCTCTGTCTCTCTCTGTCCCAAAAATAAATAAAAAACGTTGAAAAAAATTAAAAAAAAAAAAAAAACTGAAAGTCTTTTCAAAAAAAAAAAAATCTTAACTTTTGACAGATAAAATGAAAGCAGTGTATTTAGCACAGCGTTTGGTTCCCAGATAGCAGCCTGGATTAACAAATGTAAGGGAGGACATTCCTTTGTGGTTTCAAATGTTCCTGATCACAACCAACGTGGCCAATGCCTGGCCTCACACATTACTGACGGGTCACTAATTGCAGAATCAGCATGAAGGAGCAAGACAGCAAGGAGCCCAGGCCACCCGGGACGTGCGTCCTGGGCGACAGTCACTTCCACGCTCCCCCACGCGGGCAGCTCTTCTCCCGGTCTACACCACCCCCAGGTCTCTGTTCCAAAGGCTGGCTGCTCACGTCTTTTATTTTATTTTATTTTATTTTTTTAACGTTTATTTATTTTTGAGACAGAGAGAGACAGAGCATGAACGGGGAAGGGGCAGAGAGAGAGGGAGACACAGAATCAGAAGCAGGCTCCAGGCTCTGAGCCATCAGCCCAGAGCCCGACGCGGGGCTCGAACTCACGGACCGCGAGATCGTGACCTGAGCTGAAGTCGGACGCTCAACCGACTGAGCCACCCAGGCGCCCCATGCTCACGTCTCTTATAACAACGTGATTTCTGCAGTCAGTTTACCTGACACAACAATTTCAAATGCAAGTCACGTGTAGGCACACAAAAACGAGACAAGGCACCGGCACCGGTAGTTGCCAACGTGAGTTGGAGAATCACTCATGATCAGAAGCCCCATGTGAATCGTCTGTGACACATTATATCACAAAGGCGCACAACTGGCTCTGACAAACCAGAGTGTACATGGATCGTCAGGACATGAAGAAACTAAGTCACGTTTTTCCACACAACGTGCTTGGAAAAAGTACCTTCTAGGAACTCTGCATGGGCAGAAAGGAATCCCAGAGGGGTAGTATTCTCATGGAGACTTAGGGCAAATTATACTAAAGTCATCATTTCTCCCCTTTCTCACAGTTGACTGGCCAAAACTGGGCTGATAAAAACTTCCTACCTAATGTGTATGCATTCACTTTATATTCCAATTCTCCACAAAAAAATAGGATTTATAAATGTTTACTATGAATTTTCTGGAGACCTTACACACGGTTTTCTAGGAGAATAGAGTTTTGAACATTGTTCCTTCTTTTTGTGTTTGCTTTTTGTTCAGCTTTGAGAAATAATTGACAAATAAAATTGTAATATATTTGAAGTGTACCGTGTGATGATTTGATACACATGTACGTTGTGGAAGGATTCCCGCCAAGTTGATGAACGCATCCATCATCCTACATATTGACCTTTTTATGGGGGGGAGGGCGCAAAGGGGAGAACACTTATGTTCTAGTCTATTAGCAGATTTCAATCACGCAATACCGTCATGTGAACTCCAGTTATCAGTTGCACATTCGATCATGAGACCTTACTCGTCTTGTAACTGACAGTCTGAGCCCTTTTGCCAACTTCTCCCTATGTCTCTCCTCCCCAGCCAGGCAACCTCTATCCTAGTCTCTGTTTCTACAAGTTTGACTTTTCTAGATTTCTCATGATACCTCATGTTCTTGTTAAGATCGCTTTGGTATTCACCATCTTTTGTGGTTTCATAAGAACGCTAGGATCATTTTTTCTCTTTTCTGCGAAAAACGCTTTTGGGATTGTGATAAAGATTGAATGCAATTTGTAGACTGGTTGGGCAGCATGGATATCTTACAATATTTATTCTTCCATTTATCCCAATCCATGAACATCTGTATCTGAAGCTAAAATGTACAGGTCAAGGAACCAAGGTGTGGTGGTTAGGAGTGACCTATCTCATTATCATTCCCAGGATCCAGCGCATAATCTATACTTCTCGCCCCTATTAAATCAGTCTATGTAAACAGGTTCCGTCTTGGAGGAAGGCTGGGTGGGGGATATTCTTCGTAGCAGAGACTTGAATTTCGACACATAGAAAGCTATGACAACCAATGGTTATTTGAGTTTCTCCCGCCAGGAGACCGGCAGGTGGCCAAGAGATAAAATACTCTCCTACCGGAAGCCACTAACCCTTTGGTCGGGAGGTGGGATTGTGACAAGCAAGGACAAAGGTGGGTGTATCCGGAGCTCAGGAGATTCACTGGGGTCCCTCCTGGGCCATCCAGCCTCTGCGAAGACCTTCAGTGGGCAACTGTAGGAATCACGGTCTGGGAGCACAGAACCCAGATGTCCGTACACATGAATATCTTGATCACTTTGCGGAGCGGGCAACCTAGATCGTCACGTGTGTTGATGCTGGCTGCGGTAAATCTGGAATCTGTGGTACAAAAGGGAAAACCTGAGTGCAATACGAGAACTCTGTGTTATTTCTTAACAGTGCATGTGATTTTACAATTATTATTTAAAAACAAAGAGTTTTTGTAGGTGTGCAGTACAATCCCGAGTGGCCGTGTCCTTGCTAAAGCAAGGATGAGCCCTGAGGAGCGGAACGTGAGACCAAGGCGGACATGGGGTGCCGAGAGGGGGCCGCAGAAGCCGCCGGTGCCCTGCTCGCTCTGCTCTAGCGCTGCCTTGTCTTGTACGGAACTCTGGCAGCCGAACACGCTGTGCAAGCGGACAAAGGACCAGGAGGGTCATCCTCTGAGCAACCCGAACGCAGGACGACCGGCAAACGCATATCCAGCCTGGCTTTCCTGCCGCCTGGCACACCGTACACGTTTTACACGCTGGCCCAGAGATGCGAGCGGCGGTGCCCTGATCACCTGCAGCAGCAGTGCAGGAAGGGCCTCCCTCCTTTCCCTCTCCCGTGCTTTCCACACTCAAGGCCAAAGCTCCCGAGAACCGCCTCCCGAATTACATGTGCTCAGACCCTTATGGCAGGTGGTCTGCTTGAGCCAAAGACAATTCATGCTATGACTTTATCTGAGGGGACTTACTTTTGCCTCCAGCACTTTAAGGAATATCTGGAGTAGGAGACAAACATGTTTGACCACACGGCATGTTGGGAAACAAAGTTAAGAGCATAGCACTATCGCTTTATTCCTGTTTCCAAGTAGGTGTGCGGGACTTGTAAGTATGCTCGCCCCCTTATTACGTCCCCCAGTTTTGCTGACACTCTTGGCCGCTCTGAAGGCTGGAAGTGGCCCAAGCCGTCTGGTGTGTCCCCCAGCCTTCATGCTCATCCCCTAATTCTTCCATGATGAAGAAGGTGATCTCTCTTGGCTCTTCTGAGGACCCACAGGCGCACAGGAATTACCTCCCCTGGGGCACATTCTGTCCTGGAAACATAATCCCAAGTCTCTCCATGTGTGACAAAGGGAATAGATCGGGATTTTATTTTTTTTAGTGTTTATTTATTTTTGGGAGACAGAGACAGTGCGTGAGCAAGGGAGGGGCAGAGAGAGGGGGAGACACAATCTGAAGTGGGCTCCAGGCTCTGAGCTGCCAGCACAGAGCCCGACGCGGGGCTCGAACCCACAAAGTGTGAGATCATGACCTGAGCCAAAGTCGGATGCCCAAGCGACTGCACCACCTAGGCGCCCCTCCAGTTGGGATTATTTTTGTTAGGATCATCATATTTCCTCCTCTTGCAGCCTTTCTGTCCAGGCCAGAAAGTTCTTTATTGTGCAAAATCATTGCTTCCTGACATTCTTATCCTGTTCAGTTCTGCAACCTTAACTGTCTACATCCACCACTGTGAACTGATCTTATTTCTAATAGTATTTCATTGAAACCACAGAACGTTAGAGTTGGAGAGAACTTTGGTTCCCCCGGCATATAGATGAGGACAGTGCGGTTCTGACGGCCTAGTTCACAGATGAAGACGGTCGCTCACATAACCTCAGGGAATCACTAAGGAGGACAGTAAGTTCACGACAGAGCTAAGACCTGAACAAATCAGAGTTTGACTGTGTTCCAGGGACGAGACAGACAGAACGTGAAAACACTGACATGGCATGCATGTACAAACATGCAGTCGTCTTTTCACTCTTAACCAAGCCAGAGGACAGCTGTTAATTCATCAGCGTAATACTTCTAATTGCATTGGTTGTAAGACTCACATGATTGTGAAGATATTAAAATGTAAAAGCGGGCATGTTAGAATTCCGTGATGATTGACATTTACAGAATGTCATGTCCAAGTGGCACACGTATGTTACCGAATCCTCACGACTTTCGTCGGTCTGCTCGATTACAAAATTAATTCCTCCTCTATACCAGCAACCCAACACTGAACTACTTGGAAATTATTTCTTCACTCTTTTAAAATTAAGAGTCCAGGGGTGCCTGGGTGGCTCAGTCGGTTAAGCGGCCAACTTCAGCTCAGGTCATGATCTCGCGGTCCGTTGAGTTCGAGCCCCGCATCGGGCTCTGTGCTGACAGCTCAGAGCCTGGAGCCTGTTTCAGATTCTGTGTCTCCCTCTCTCTGACCCTCCCCCATTCATGCTCTGTCTCTCTCTGTCTCAAAAATAAATAAACGTTAAAAAAATAAATAAATAATCTTAAAAAAAATAAAAATAAAATAAAATTAAGAGTCCAAAGAAGTCTTACCTGTCATGTCACTACAGAAAATAAATAAATAAATAAATAAATAAATAAATAAATGCCACTGGTTCACACATTTTATTTTGCATTAACATTATCTGGAGTATTTATTAAACAGAGATTCACGTGGGGCACCTGGGGGGGGCTCAGTCGGTGAAGCGAACAACTCTTTGATTTTGGCTCAGGTCATGATCTCATGGCTCATGAGTTCGAGCTCTGCGTCGGGCTCTGTGATGGCAGTGCGAGGCCTGCATGGGAATTTTTCTCTCTCTCCCTCTCTCTCTGCCTGTCCCCTGCTCATCCTCACTCTCTCTCTCAATAAATAAAATCAACATTTAGAAAAATCCCACAGACTAACAGCCTTCACTCAGTAATCGGGGGTGGGAACTCAGAGTATTCTAAGAAGTTGCCTGCGGATGCTGCTGGTCTTCAGAGGATGCTTTAATTGGCATTTGCTTAACTGTCCTTTTTTACATTTTGTGTACATTAGTCTTTTAAGAGTTAAAAAGTCACCTTGCACGAGCGAGTTATCTAATTTGCGTGTTCTACAGTTTACATAGAGTTCGAGGGCGTATCAGTCTGTGTGCTCTCTGGTCACAGACACTAATAGGTGCCGTGATACAGGCACCGGGGTTCACAGTGTGAGCGGTCGCCTGAGGAGAAAGGGGTGCAAACTGGTAAAAAGGGCCACCAAACTTAAGCCTCCAAAGCGCAGAGCAGGGCCCCAGAGGGAGTCACCTTGAAGCTGTAACAGCAGAAAAACGAACAAGGAACAAGGTGCCGCTGTGCTTCTGCCACATTTCTGCAAGTGGCGGCTCTTGTGTTCATGCCCCATGACTTCCTGAGCGGGTGCAACGTGCCCACCGTCTTGCACGTGCAACAGGCCCCTTTATCCATTATTTCCCACCCACCACCCGCAAAGGGGATCACATAGTAGAAAGCACACTCTTCTCTGTAGTCACTGGCGTTAGGGTGTGAAAGGGAAAACTGTCACCAGAGCTACAGGACCCAGAGAACAAAGGACTCCCTCTTCACAAGTACAGTAGCACATTCTTTAGGCCTTCTAGCCTCCTCCTCCCCCCTAAACATCCCTTCCAAGACCACTGCAAAGGATGCAGCGCTTCTGACATTAGATAATCTCATTATTTAAGAAACGGTGAGGGTAGAACACCACAGAGAATAGGTTGGAATAATTTGGTCAGGTCTCCAAAGCTAACATGTAATGCGGCCTTTTCTATTTATCATAACATCCTAGGCAGCTGCCAAATGATCTCATATTTATTAAGTTACTCGTAACTAGCTCATGAATAAGAGACTCAAAGACAGATCCGAAAGCGTAACAGCTTTGGAGTTAGGAATAGGATAGGAAGAAAGAAAAGGACGGAAGGAGGGAGGAGAGGAGGGGTGGAGGAGGGAAGGAAAGAAGGAACCAAACACGCAGACTGAGTCCTAGTTGGGCCACATGTTCTAGGCAAGCTCTTGAGAAATTACTCGAAGGTTCACAGCTCCATTCTCTGCTTTTTAAAAACACCTGGTTTTCGAGTTTGTTGTAAACCTTAAATAAGATCAATATGGATCCCATCTGGCGGCATTCTAACAAGATCAACTGTTTCGAGTTTGATGAGAGCTTACAAATATTAATATAGCAAGACACTTGGTGTATATTAAAATTTTACAGCTGAAGCCTAATTATTTGTTTGATGCCTGACCGCTCCAGGATCTTCATCACTTGTCCTGTCCTCTAATAGCAGTGTCTCTGGTACACGTCATAGATCATTTTAAAATTCCTTCTCAAACTGCTGCATCTTATCAAGTATATCTAGTCTATGTAAATTTTTTATTAGCAATTATCTGGACTAATTTCTATCTTATTTTATACATTCCTTTACTACGTATTTATTTTTCTTTTCAGGCTTCTATTGGATTGATGTTTTTTCCCAGAGACAAAAAACTTTATTACTCACAGCACACTGAGTAGCAAAAGCATCCCGCTCCTCGGGGCCCAGTCCCACGGGGCCAACGTGGAGGGCCCTAGTGTGAGCTACACATACAGTGGGTTTGTCACATCGGAGGAGCACAGGCCATGGGAGGCCATGGGGGTCATCTTTTACAGAAGACAGCGAACAAACCCACTTTCTCCTAGAGAGGTCACTTCCTTCCTCAAGGTGGCTGGCTGCACATACAACCCTGAGAAATCGCCCAGGCAGGGTGGTCGGACTGTGCATTCTTGCCATGCCCAGCAGTGATGCTCAGGCAAGGGCTGTTTGCCTGCCCCAATATCTGACCCTGCACATTCCTGGCGGAACTTGAATATTTCTTCACATGAGTATACAGCTCCATCTGTCATCCTGATCAACCTGACCAACAGAGACTCGTCCTGCACAGAGTATAATTATGGCTATTATCAACAGAACTTCCAGCAGCAAGATGAGGCCAACCCATGCACTGGCTTCAACCAGGCTGCCCAGTCACTTGTGAGTCCCAGGGGGACGGGTAGGTCTTATTCAGACATCCAGGATATAGTCCAAGGCGGCATTCAGGGATCAGAACAAGACTGTGGATATTTGGAGGGCAGGTCCTGACTGCTCACCCTGACTTCCTGCCAGCTGGGGGCAAGCTACTCCGGGCGCACGTGCACGGCTGTTTGCCCCGGGGCTTGGGCTTCAGCAAAAGCTAAAGTTGCTGAGCTTAGAGATGAAATTGACTGAAATGAATCGCAAGGCATCATCTAAGCCATCCCCTGCAAGTTGTAAGGTTTCAAGTCTCCAAAGTTCCAAAATAGGTGCAGGAGGCAGGTTCCATCAGGGCCGACTGATTCCTGGTGCCTCCTACTCTGCCTGCTTCCCAGGGTCCTCTCCCTCAAGTGTCTGCATCAGCTACGTCTCACGGGGGAGCCAGGACGAAGCCGGAAGGACACCCCATGGGGGCTCAGAAGGATGGGGCCAAAAGGACACCCCACTGGGGCAGAAAGGACAGAGGCAGAAGGACACCCCACAGGGGTGGCAGAAAGGCACCGGAAGGATACCCCACGGGGGCCAGAAGGTCAGAGGCGGAAAGAAACCCCTGGTGGGCGGCAGGATGGAGGCGGAAGGACACCCCACCGGGGCCGGAAGGATACCGGCAGAAGGACACGACCACACTTTCTCACACTTGGGTCTCTGGTATTTTGCCTGAATCCAACTTATGCAAATAATAGAACCGAGTATCTTGACCAAATACAATAGTTTTTAATTCACATCAGTGAACTTCACTTTCATGAAACTTTCACTTTCACTTTCATGAAACACCTTTGCAAAGTTCATTAACTTTCACCTAGTTTTGAACTGTTTTATCCACACTGTGATGGATTCAGCATTTATACTTCAGTTCTCTTTTCTCTATCGTTGCTGACATTAATGAGCAGAAGTGACATAACCAACGGTGCCACATGCGTGAAAACATGAGCTAAAGAACTATCTGAAAATAACAGAAGATAGTGGCATTTCACGTTTTAATAGGATAAGGAAATAAATGGCAACACCTATTATACATTTATAAAGTGTAACAACCTTCAATTATGTTTAAATTACAAGCAAACAGAACAGCATATTGATCAAAAGAAATATTTGTGGCTACTATTCATGAACATTACATTTTAACATGGAAAGTAAACTATTTATAGAATTATGTTTCCTTTTAGAAGCCTCTTCAAGTATATTCTGTGTTCTATTTTCCATGCTATGATTTCCGAAAATAAAGAAGAATCTCTTTTGTGTACACAAATTTTCTTCACGGCAGTGTTAAACACACAGGCCTCAAGTCCTAAAATAACTAATAATAATTTTTTTCGGCAGTAAGCAATATTAAAGCAAACTTATTTTCTCTGGGAATTGAAGGGCCAGTTTGTGAGTTTTCTGGATGGTTCTTGCATTTGAATACCATTGAGTTCCTTCCACCTTTAAGAGCCTAGTTTATTTTTCTAGTGACCCTGAAGTTGTTTGTGGTGAGTAAGTTAAGGAATTCTCTGAGCTTGCACCAATCAGTTAACAAGGCCCAGGACAAAAGTGCCCGAGAATAGATAAACAGGGCAAAAGTGCCTCAGCATAGTACTAATAAAAGCAGAAAGCTGCTTCCACAGGACTAAAGCCTCCAGAGTAGGTAAACAGATAAAACAGGGCATACCACCACAGCACGGAGAAACTTCCAGGAGCTAATTACTGAAAGAAAGGAGCCTTGTTGACCCTGCAGTAGCACGCACCATCTGTCTTAGCCCCTAGACCAGTTAAGATGAACAGATACGCACCTGGTGCCTGCTGTAAACAGCCATGTGCCCCGTGCCAGGATTTTGTTTTGTACTGACCCAAACCCCTAACACCGCATATCTTCGTAACCCCCTTTCCCTCACACAAGAGTTAATGTTCACGGTTTCACTGTCTCTTTGTGCATGTCCATCATGCTTATAAGCCTTCTGATCCTAATAAAGACGGAGCAAGGACGCTTCCTCCCGGCTCTTGTTTCCTCCTGGACATTAGCCTCCCTCACAGTTAATTCTGCACCCGATCTCTTGCTGGACAAGAGATTACTCCAGCCTCAAAGTCTGTAACAGTTGTTCACTGTTTTTTTTTCCTTCCATATTTTCTTAGTTACATTCCTTCCATATTTTCTTATATCACGGCTTTTTCTGTCATACTCTTATAACCTTATTTATCAAAGAACTTGAGCCATATTCTCCTAGGCCAGAACCAAAGGATAGTTGAGGTATATCATATAGTATTATTCTCCAAAGACGCTCCCTGCCAACAATGAGCCTTTCCTCCAGGAAAATGTCCAGAGATGGGTCTATTTTACCCTCAGGGAAAAGTTCACAGACAACCTGTAACACTCTGTGAAAGGCTGGGGCAGGTGCATATTGATTTAAGAATCAGATTCTGTTTCCTTAGGTCCCAGTAACTTATTCCAGTGCCCTCTTCACTATTTTCATAAGGGCTGCCTGTTGACCTAATCCAAAGTGCTCCAGGTAGCTGTGTCCTGAGTAGGTACACAGAAAACTCTTCTCACGCTCACTTATACTGTATCAAATTTTAAATTACTATCTACACTATAAAACCATAGAGTTAGATAAAACAGAACCTTTAAAAAACATTTACTTTAACATTCTCATTTTACAGATAAGATGACTGAGTCTCCAAAACACTAGTGTTGTTATTCACCAGGTTTGGAACACGAATCCATGTTTCTCGAAAGCAGAGTCACCACCCCCTGCACTAAGACATGTGCCTTCAGGGTGAAATACAGTCTTCAATCACAGCAAGGGAACTGATACGTCCTAGTCATCAATTTCAGTGATGTAACCATATGTACTCCACATGCAAAAGTGAGAGGGAACAGCTGGCTGGAAAAGAAGGAAGCTCTTACTGCATGAACAGTAAGTGCTGCTGCCGATGATTTCCAGGACAGAACACAATGTAAACAGAGTGCAACAGACAGAGGTATAAGCCAGATGGGGGACTGAGATGTTCCAGGCCCTCCTTCCCTCCCTTAAACATTAAAATACACACACACACACACACACACACACACACACACACACACACACACACACACTCTACCAAGACTGAATCGTTAAGAGATAAATCTGAATAAATCTCTAATTAACAGGTTGACTGAATCAGTAATCAAAACCTCCCAACAAAGAAAAGCCCAGCCCAGTGTCTCCAATGAATTCTGCCAAACATTTAAAAAGGAATTAAGCCAATCCTTTTCAAATTCTTCCAAAACACTGAAGAGGAGGAAACACTTCTGCTAGAGATTGTTTGTGTCCTCCTAGAATTCATATGTTGAAATCTTAACATCCAAAGTGATGATATTAAAAGTTGGGGTCTTTGAAAGGCGATTAGGTCATGATGATGGAGACCTCAGGAATGGGATTCTCGCCCGTATACAAGAGAACCCACAGAGCTCCCTCATCCTTCTATCATGTAAGGACCTAATGAGGTCAGGGGTATGAATGAGAAAGAGGGTCCTTGCCAGACACTGAATCTTCTGGCACCTTGATCTTGGATTCTTCAGTCTCAACAACTGTGAAAAATAAATTTCTGTTGCTTATAAGCCACCAGTTTATGGTATTTTTGTTACAGCAGCCTGAACTAAGACAACTTCCTAACTCATTCTATGCAGCTAGCATTACTCTGATATCAAAGTGACACAAAGAAAACCAGTAACAAACCTACAGACAATTATTTCTCATGAACATCAATGCAAGAATCTTCAACAAAATACCATCAAACCAAAATTCAAATTATATATTAAGAGAACTATTCACAAAACCAAGTAGGATTTACTCCTGGAATGCAAAAATGGTTTAACATATGAAAAGCAAACAATGACATAAACCACATTAACAGAATGGAATAAAAAAAATGATTATCTCAATTGATTAAAAAAAAAAAAGCTCAACAAAATAAAACACTCCTTCATGATAAAAGCACTCAACAAACTAGAAGAAAACCCTCTAACAAAATAAAGGCCATATATGAAAAATGCATGGTAACCACCAAATTCAAAAGTAAAAATCTGAAAGTTTTTCCTCTAAGATCAGGAACAAGGCAAGGATCCCCTCTTTCTGCTTTTATTCAACATAGTAATGGAAGTCCTAGCCAGAGCAACTAGACAAGAAAAAGAAATAAGAGGCATCCAAATAAAAGAGGAAGAAATAAAATTATTTTTGTTCACAGACGACATGATCTTACAGGCAGAAGACCCTAAATATTCCACACTAAAAAAAAAAAAAAAAAAAGAATAAACAAATTAAGTAATGTTACCAAAAAAATAATAAATCCTCACATGTATGGTAAAATATTAGACAATGGTATCATGACCATTCAATGGGAAAAGGGTCCTTTTCAACAAATGGTGTTGGAAAACCGGATACTTGTGTGCAGAAGAATGAAGTTAGACTCTTACTTATACCATATACAAACTGACTCAAAGTGGATCAAAGGCTCAATCTAAGAACTAATTAAACTCTGAAACTTTTAGAAGAAAACACAGAGGGAAAGCTTCACTACATTTGATTTGGTACTGTTTTCTTGGATAGGACACCAAAATCAAGGCAACAACAAAAAATTAGGTAAGTTGGATTTTATCAAAATTAAAAACACTTAATATTAAAATACATTTTAAAAAGGTGCATCAGGGCACCTGGGTGGCTCAGTCAGTGAAGCATCTGACTTTTGATTTCAGCGCAGATCATGATCTCATGGTTCATGAGATCGAGCCCCTCATCAGGCTCTGTGCTGTCAGCACAGATTCTCTCTCTCGCTCCCTTTCTCTCTGCTCCTACCCTGCTCTCTCTCTTAAAGTAAATATGCATTAAAGAAAAAATATATTTGTGCATCAATGGCTATAACAGAGCTAAAAGGTGACTCATGGAATGGGAGAACATATCTGCATATCACATATCCAATAAGAGATTAATATAGAAAATACAGAGCTCCTACAATTCAGCAGCAAAAAATCAAATGACCCGATTAAAAAACAGTCACAGGACTGAACAGACATTTCACCTAAAAAACGACCAACTAGTTAGTATATGAAAAGATGCTCGACACTGGTCACTGGTAATTGATGGGGAAACGCACATCAAAACCATGAGATACTACTTCATACCCATTAGTGTGGCTATTATCAAAAACAACAAAAAAAGCTAGAAAGTAACAAGTTTTGGTGAAGATGTAGACTAACTGGAACCTCTGTGCATAGCTGGTGGAAATGTCAGATGGTGCACCCACTGTGGAAAACAGTATGGTAGTTTCTCCAAAAATTGAGCCTAGGATTACCTTATTATCCAGCAATTCCACTTCTGGAATTTCAGAAGAAGTGAACACAGGGACTCCTATGGATATTTGTACATACACATTCATAGCAACGTTGTTCAAAAGAGCCTAAACGTGAAGCAACCTAAGTGCCCATTGATGAATGAACAAACACACAAAATGTGATATATACATACAGGAGGAGAATGTTATTCAGACTCAATGAAGAAAAATTTGACATTGAAAATACCGTGCTAGGGGCGCCTGGGTGGCGCAGTCGGTTAAGCGTCCGACTTCAACCAGGTCACGATCTCGCGGTCCGTGAGTTCGAGCCCCGCGTCAGGCTCTGGGCTGATGGCTCAGAGCCTGGAGCCTGTTTCCGATTCTGTGTCTCCCTCTCTCTCTGCCCCTCCCCCGTTCATGCTCTGTCTCTCTCTGTCCCAAAAATAAATAAACTTTGAAAAAAAAAAAAAGAAAATACTGTGCTAAAAGTAAGCCAGCCACAGAGGAACAAGTGTTGCAGGATTCTACTTATATTCAGTCTCATAATAACTCTAAATATATTAAGTCTCATAATAAGTCTCATAAATTCATAGAGACACAAAGTTGATGGTGGTTGTTAGGGGCTGGCTTACTGTTACTGGGTAAGGAGTTTCGGTCTGGGAACATGAAAAAGTTCTGGAGGCAGACAGTGGTGACGGTTGTACAACAGTGTGACTGCACGAAATGCCACTTAATTGTACACTTGTAGTTAGAATGGCAAATTTTGTCATGTATGCTTTTCCACCATAAAAAAATTCCAACATCTGAGATGCCTAGGTGGGTCAGTCGGTTAAGCATCCAACTCTTGATCTCAGCTCAGGACATGAGGTCACAGTTCACGAGTTCAAGCCCTGCATCAGGCTCTGCACTGACAACGTGGAGCCTGCTTGGGATTCTCTCTCTGCCCCTCCTTGACTGTCTCTCTCTCAAAATAAACATTTTTTAAAAAATTGCAAGATCTATATATTTCAAAATGTTACGTTGTAGTTCGAATAAGCCTCTCTCCTTCATTTGGAGATTTCCTGCGAGACTGCATCTGCCCCAATTCGTGTGCAATTTTAAATGTATCTTGACCCGTGCCTGGCTTGAACTGAGTCCGAGCCCCTGAGAAATAAGGCTCACAAGTTATAAGAAGAATAAGGAAAGAAACAACTCTCGGGTACCTGTAATGCGAAGAGCAGTGTATTCTGCAGTAAGAATACACAAATAAGGAAGAGAGAGTGTCAGCGATAATTTCCCTAAAACATGGGGAGTGCCAGGTGGAACCGGGCTCGGGGTGCGGAAGGTCACAGGAGCAATCTTGGGGCTCTGCTCTGAGATGTGCCAAAGATTGCTGAGGTAAGAACAGCTTTTCAAAAGGTTTGTCAAAGCGTCGCAAATATATTACATATTTTTAAGATAACAATCATAAAGTTGTGATAGTTTCACTGTCTATAAAACAACTTCTAACTGCTGATAAATGTGTACTCCACTGAAGTGTTATGAAAACATCAGTGGAAACACCGGAGAGGAGAGTACCAATTAGGAACAGACACGATCAAAACATTTCATATTTAAAGTTTTCTTGCAGGGGCGCCTGGGTGGCGCAGTCGGTTAAGCCTCCGACTTCAGCCAGGTCACGATCTCGCGGTCCGTGAGTTCGAGCCCCGCGTCAGGCTCTGGGCTGATGGCTCGGAGCCTGGAGCCTGTTTCCGATTCTGTGTCTTCCTCTCTCTCTGCCCCTCCCCCGTTCATGCTCTGTTTCTCTCTGTCCCAAAAATAAATAAAAAAAATAAAAAATAAAAAAAAAAAAAAAAACGTTGAAAAAAAAAATAAAGTTTTCTTGCATTTCCACCGCTAACAGGTTGCCATGGCAACTCAGTCATCTGGAGCTCCTCCGAGATTAGATTAAAACACCATACTGTTCAAAGTCAACATTTTCACTTTTACTAATTATACTTTTAACAAAAAGATGACAATTATTTGAGATTCATTATTTTTTTTTAGAAGATACTGTTGCTCATAGGGAAAGTCTTGGAGACCACTGAGGTCAGGAAGAGTCTGTGACAAACAGGGGCACCTGGGTGGCTCGGTCGTTAAGCGTCCAACTTCGGCTCAGGCCATGATCTTGCGGTTTGTGGGTTCGAGCCCCGCGTGGGGCTCTGTGCTGACAGCTAGCTCAGAGCCTGGAGCCTGTCTTCAGCTTCTGTGTCTCCCTTTCTCTCTCTGTCCCTCCCGTGCTTTCTCTCAACAATAAATAAAACATAAAAAAAATTAAAATTTATGCTGACAAAACTCTGCTATTTTCACTAAGATAATCTAAAAGATGACAAAATCTGTATGAAAATAAATGGATAATAGTTTAAACATCTATTCGCTTTTGTCTCTTACCTTCCAACTCCTTTTTTAAAAATCTTTTTTAATGTTTATTTTTGAGAGAGAGACAGAAACAGAGAGGGGAAGGGGCAGAGAGCGAATCTCCATGCAGAGCGTGGGGCCTGTGACCCGGGAATCATGACTCGAGCAGAGATCAAGCATCAGATGCCCAACCCCCGGGGACACTCAGGTGCCCCAAGGATGGAGAGTGTTCATCCACATTCCTGCCAAGCATGTATACTTCTGTGGGGACAGAGATGCCCGGAGGAAGACAGATTTTTAATTTTTCTATAATTTTTTATTATATATAATTTCATATACTTACCATCTAGGAAATATTAGATAGGCTTCACCTGACATTGAACAAAATGAGTGCACTCTGTTCTTAATACAAAATTTAAAATGAGCCAGGCTGTCCATTCAGCTTCCTTAGAGGTAAACTAGATTCACAGATAAAAAATAGCAGACCATGGATAGCAATCAGTCCTACGATGAAGTGAGGAAGGTTTCCCGTAGCTTCCGGGTGCCTTCATGATTTAAATAAATGACTCCTTAAGAAATAACACAAGATAAAATTAAGCTATAAAGAAAGAACAATGCCTGCCTTCGGTTTAGAATTTATGTAAATGCACGTCCACTTAAAAAATATGACACTCAAGATACTTCGCCAGGAAAAACAAAACACAACACTAAACAGCTTTATAACTTAAGTTTCCAAACTAAAATTAAATATTATAACCTGTCTGACCACAAAAACTGATTTTATGGATGAGTCACTTAACAAAGACATCTCCCTTATATCGCGCTCTCGTTGACTGGGAACCAAGGTCTAGAGACAGGTGAACTACAAGGCAAAGGCCACACCTTCTCCCCCGTGGGCAGAGTGACCCCCGCAGCAGCTATACAGGCTGCCGAGGAGAGGCCCTGTCTCCAGCAGCACCTGCACATCTGAGGACCACCCATGACCGGGGGAGGGACAGGACAGGGAAAGAGGAAGACGACAGTGGCAAAGCGCCGTGAAGAAACGGGCCTCATGCCATCTGCTTCAGGACGTCAGCAGCAGGATGGCCCTGGGCCCCTGGAGGATACCACACCAGGCCCAGAGGGACCCCTAGAGCCCCAGGCACCTAGCCCACAACTGCCCGGGCTCTGCCACCAGCTCCCTGTGCGCACACGTCTGCCAGAGGAGTCAAAGGAGAAACCACGCTCCAGCTACGGAGCCACCTTCCAAAAGAAACAAGGTTCCTAATGGCCAAACCGTTGAACTATAAGATCCACAGTCAACAGAAAACCCTACTTAAGGAAGGTGACTGACAGTTCAGAGGCTGGAGCACAAGTGCATGTCTCCCAACACTATGAACAATCCCAGACACGTGGTGTCACAGAAAGACAGTAATCCTCCAGCAACACAACTCAATGGTATGGAAAACTGCAATCCGATAACAAATTCAGAACAGCAGTCATGAAGAAATTCAACAAGCTCCAAGAAAACTCAGAACAGTAATTCAGTGAACTCAGGAACAAAATTAATGAACAGAGCACTTCTTTACAAGAGAGTAACATTATAAGGCAGAACCAAGCAAATTCTGGAACTGAAGAATTCAATAAAGGAGGGGAGGAAGGAAGCATCGCTCCAGACAGAAGAAAGAACAAGTAACCTCGAGGACACAGATTAGAGTGCAGCTCAATGAGGAGGTGAAAGATTGTAAAGCAGGGCAGAAACCCTACAAGAGCCATCAGTTTCCATCACAAAGGTCAAAAGGGCAAATAGAAGAGTGACTGGTATACCAGAAGGACAAGAGGAGAAGGGGACAGTCTACTTAAATAATAGCTGGGAACGTCCCAAACCTGGGAAGAAATTGGCACAGGTTCACAAAGCTACTAGAACACCCTATTATCTCAATGTGAAAAGACCTCCAAGACACATTACAATGAAACTGTCGAAAATCAATGATAAAGAATCTTTCTTTAATAATTTTTTAATGTTTATTTATATTTGAGAGAGAGAGAGAGAGAGAGCGAGCACAAGGCAGGGAGGGACAGAGAAAGAGGGAGACACAGAATCCAAAACAGGCTCCAGGCTCCGAACTGTCAGCACAGAGCCTGACGCAGGGGCTCAAACCCACAAACCCTGTGATCATGACCTGAGCCGAAGTTAGATGCTTAACAAATTGAGCTATCCAGGCACCCCTCAATGATAAAGAACCTTAAAGGCAGCCAGGGAACGTAACCCTTAAAAAGAACCCTGTTAGGCTCTCAGCAGAAGCCCTGCGGGCCAGAAGAGAGTGGAATGGCACATTCAAAGTGCTGACAGAGAAAACTGGCCAGCCAAATATACTTTACGTGGCAAAACCACCCTTCAGATACAAAGGAGAAATAAAGGCATCCCCAGATAAATAAAAGCTGAGGAAGGTTGCCAACCACAAGAGTTGACTTGCAAGAAATGCTAACAGGAGTTCTTCAAGCTGAAATGCAAAGGTGCTAATCGGTGACACGAAAGCAGGACAGTGCACTGCAGTTGGGTAGGTGAGAAGTAAACAGCCAGAATTAGAAAACTAACTCTGTATTGGAAAAGCACCGTGGCCACTT
Source organism: Puma concolor (assembly GCF_028749965.1). Taxonomy (NCBI): domain Eukaryota; kingdom Metazoa; phylum Chordata; class Mammalia; order Carnivora; family Felidae; genus Puma; species Puma concolor. Next base: position 1,425,081 of record NC_141677.1, on the reverse strand, counting down.
AACTACAGTAAAAACCTCAATAATGTACAATAAATTCACAGCATAAAATAGGTAAACTGTGACATTAAAAACATAAAAGAGGAGGAGTAATAGGGTGGAGCCTTTCCAGGGGAATGATGATAAGCTGCTTTCAGCATCAAAGAACTTTTATCTGAGATGTTTTACATAAACCTCAAGGTAACCACAAAGCAACAATCTAGATTCACAAACCATTAGAAAAAGAGGGCACTGAACACATTACCATGGAAAACAACCAGAAGGAAAACAGTAAGATGGCATTTCCAAGTCCTTACACATCAATAATCGCTCCAATGTAAGGAGACCGAATTATCCAGTCAAAAGACACAGAGTGACTCAACGGATAAAAATAATAAGACCCAACTCTAAGCCGCCAAAAGAGACTCATTTCAGCTCTCCACACAAATAGGCTCAAAGTGAAGAGATGGAAGACGATACTCCGTGCAAGTGGAAATCAAAAATATGGCGAGGGCAGCCATACTTACATCAGACAAGACAGACTTCAAGCCAAAAACAGTGACAAGAGACAAAGAAGGCTGCTATATGATGATAAGAGGGTCAATACATCAAGAAGATAAAATGATCATAAACATATAGGTACCCACCATTGGGACACCTAAGTACGGTAAGCAAATACTAACAGATATGAAGGGAGAAATAGACAATAATACAAAAATAGTAGTGAACGTCAATACTCTGCTGTCAGTTATGGATAGATGATCCAGACAGAAAATCAACAAAATAAACACTGGAAATGAACCACACTTTATAGCAAATGACTTAACCGACACAGATACAACATTCCATCCAATAGTATCAGAATACACATTCTTCTCAAATGCACGTGGACCACAGATTGTGACAGCACACAAAACAAATCTTAGCAAATTTAAGGAGACTGAAACCATACCAAGGGTTTTTTTTTTTTTTCTCACCACAATGGTATGAAGTAGGAATGAACAAGAGAAAAGGTAGAAACTCTACAAATATGTGGAAACTGAATGACACACTTCTGAACAACCAGTGGGTCAAAGGAAACATCAAAAGGGAAATAAAAAATTATCTTGAAACAAAGGAAAATGGAAATATATCAAATCTTATGGGATGCTACAAAAGCAGCTCTGAGAGGAAAGCTTAGTGTTATGTGCATCTATTAATTAGATCTCAAATAAAAACCTAATTTTACACCTCAAGGAACTAGAAAAAGAACAAATTACGTCCAAAGCTAGCAGAAAGGAGATAATAATGATCACAGTAGAAATCAGTGAAATAGAGACCAGAAAAACAATGGAAAGGATCAATGAAATTAAAAGCTGGTTTTTCAAAAAGGTAAATAAAATTGACAAACCTTTTGCTAGACTAATTAAAAAAGGGAGAAGACTCCAATAAAATTAGAAATCAACTGACACTACAGAAATACACAGGATCTTAAGAGACTACTATAAACAATTATATGCCAACAAATATAACCTACAAGAAATGGATGAATTTCTAGTAACACAGCGAATGCAAAGACTGAATAAGGAAGAAACAGAAAATCTGAACAGACCAATAACTAGTAGTAAAGTAATTGAATCAGTAATCAAAAACCTAACACAGAAAACTCCAGAACCAGGTGATTTCACTGGTGAATTCTACCAAACAATTAAAGAAGAATTAACACCAAGTCTTCTCACACTGTTCCAAAAAAACTAAACAGCAGGGAACACCTCCAAATTGATTCTATGAAGCCAAAATTACCATGTAACCAAAGTCAGAAGAGAACACTACAAGAAAGGAAAATTAAAGACTAACATCCATGATGAATACAGATGCAAACATTGTCAACAAAATATTGACAAACTAAATTCAAGAACACATTAAATAACATAAAAATGATTATATACCATGACCAAGTGGGATTTATCTCTGGATGCAAGGATGGTTCAAACACATACAAATCAATAAATGTAATACAGCACATTAACAGAATGAAAGATTTAAATAATCACATAATAACCACAATAGATGATGAAAGGGCATTTGACAAAATGCACCATCCGTTCATGATAAAACTCTTAACAGATTGGGTACCAAAGAAACATGACATATAAAAGGCCATGTATAACAAACCCATAGCTAACATTACACTCAATAGAGAAAAATCGAAAGTTTTTCCTCTGAGATCAAGAAAAAGACAAGGATGCCCACTCTCACCCCTCTTACTCAATCAATACAGTAATGAAGTCCTAGCTAGAGCATTTAGTCAAGACAAATAAAAGGCATCCAAATTGGGAAAGAAAAAGTAAAACTGTCATTATTTGTGAATGATTTCATTTTGTATATACAAAATCCCAAAGACTCTACCAAAAAACTGTTGGAACTTCAGTAAAGTTGCAGGATATAAAATCAACATACAACAATCAGTTGCAACTCTATATACTAATGATGTAACATCCAAAAAAGAAATAAAGAAAACTATCCTAGTCACAATAGCTTCAAAAACAATAAAATACCTAGGAATAAATTTGATCAAGGAAGTGAAAATCTGTACATTCAAAAATACAAGACCTTGCTGGAAGAAGTTGAAGAATACACAAACAAATGGAAAGACATATTGTACACGGATTGAAAGAATTAATAGTTGAAATGCCCATACTACCCAAAGCCATCTATAGATTCAACACAATCCCCATCAGAATTCCAATGGCTTCAAGTAAACTAAAAAGAAAAAAGAAAAAAATCCTAAAATTCGTATGGAACCACAAAAGGCCCTGAATAGCTAAAGCGATACTGGAGGAAGAACAAAGCTGGAGGCACCTCACACGTCCTGACTATACTACAAACCACAGTAATAATACAATATGCCACTGGCATAAAAAATAGACACGTAGACCTAGAGAACAGAATACAGAGCTCAGAATTAAACTTCCACAAGAAGAGGGAACAAGTGTGGTGAGGATGTGGAGAAAAGGGAACCTTTCCGCTGATGGTGGGAATGTACATTTGTTCAGCTCCATCTCTGCGTGTACACCCAAAGGAAATGAAAACGGGGTGTCAAAGAGAGATCTGCACTCCCCTGTTCACTGCAGCATTCGTCACAATAGCCAAGATGTGGGCATAACCTAAATGTTCATTGTTGGATGAATGGATAAAGAAGCAGATACGTTACACGTTATATAAAATAGTCTCCATATATATCGTACATATCCAGGTACCTACACTTATCATTATCTATTATCCAGTCATGTTAAAGAACATCTGCCATCTGAGACGTGGATGGACCTTGAGCAGTTAAGCTAAGTGAGGTATGTCAGGCAAAGGCAGGTAATGTATGGGATCACTCGTGTGGAATCTAAAAATGCCGAACTCGTGAAAACAGATCAGAATGATGACTACAAAGGACAGGGGCAGGGAAAACAGGATGGACACTGTTTGAAGGGACAGACTTGTAACGGGTAGTAAATAAGCCCTAGAAATCTAATGCACAGAACAAAGGAACCCAGACAATACTGTTATATAATCACCAAGCTTGCTAAGAGCCTAGAACTTAAGTATTCTAACCACTGAAAGGACTGGTTATTAATGTGACAGAGGTACTAATTATGGTAGCTTCACACAACAATGGCAATCATACTACAGTATATAAACACATCAAATTAACATGTTGTACACCTTAAATGTATACAACGTTATGTCAAATATATTTTTATTAAAAAACGGAAGAGTAACTGACACATAGGTACTCTGAAATGTTTGTTAAGTGCGTGATCAATAAATACTAACAGAACACAACTACCAGGGAGTTAGTACAATTCTGAATCTGCATGTAATTAACAACTTAGTCTCAAAACATAAAGGAATGAACGAATATGACTGCGTATGTGTGTGTGCGTGCACACACACACACACACACACACACACACACACACATTTCAGAAAAAGAACAAACAAGGCAAGAAATTTGCCAGAAATTGTAAACATTATAAAGAAAATCTCACCACCATTGGCCAGACCATCCCCTGTTTGAGCTGGACAATGGCAAGGCTAAATTGCAGGCACTGTGACTCACACCAGTAACACTGTTGTATGATGTCAAAAACAAGCAAACCCAATTCCATTATTTAGCTATAAAACAAATTGTTTTCCTTGAGGCACATGGAACTCCATAGTTTCAGTGTTTCGCCTACATAAAAGATACACCACATGCAATAATGACTATTAGAATTACCTGAATATCTACTAGCCCTTTCTTTTGTTATAAACGTAACATTGTTTTTCACTGCCTACTTCTTTAGACCACTGCCACCACCACCCTAACAGAGTTAATTAGTTCATTGGATCCTGAAAACTAAAAACCCCTGAGATGGGATAGAGATAGATGGAAGGGGGAAAATGGAAAATCTCTTCTTATGGTAGCAACCACACTTCTGTTTTAATGAAACAATATTTGTCTTATTCTTTCTCAAAAGAGTAAGAACAGCCTGTCGCCGGCACCAGCAGTGACAAGACTCCTAACATAAAGCTCCTCTCATCTTTACATTCCAGAAGTCTCCGAATATTGTTCAATGTAATCACTAACACCAAAGTTATTATGGTAGTCACAGGGTAGTGTTTAAAAACCAGTCATTTTGCTAATTGATGGGAAATAGTTCACCATTCTTTATCACAAACATTTTAAATTATGGCTGAGGATTTTTCCCGTTTTCAACTGTAAGTCCCTAAAACCTTGATAAGTAGCCTACACCCGAGGCACAGTGAGTGATGTTGCGTTGTGATACTTTCCAAAATTCTCACGGAGTCATGAGCCTCCAGTAACACGCCAAACAACAGTGAGCCGTGGGAGAGGCCATCCATCAGTCTAGTTGTTCTGCACTTGTCCTGACGGTAACTGTCACCAGCCAAGAGCACTACATCATTGAGCTGCTCTAGTGATGGTCTTCCTGGGTAGAACATGAGAGCTCGTAATCGTGATCACTACTGCACTTAGTGTGAAGCACCAGCATTCTAGAACAGAGGTCCATTCTGGAGCCTGAATGGATTTCAGCCCTCTGCTTGCTGCCACTGTGGCACGTGCAGGAGCAGGCAGTGGATGCTCAGGGAGACTGTTCACCTCCGCACAGTGAAGGCAGCGGTACCGCTTGCTACAAGGGCATGTGCCAGGATTCACAAAGCCCTCCCCAGGGGCGGGTCTTCCCTGAGACTTTCTATTTCAACGGGTTAAAAGGGGCTTGGAGATTTTTTGCCAAAGGTGGAAAACACCTTGTTCAGCAGGTTTCCTTGGCTCCTGGGTAAAGGCTTGGCCTCCCCCCAGCCATCGGGGTAACGGCCTCCCTGACAGTGTGATCCAGGCTCTGCCCGGCCTCTTGTGCTCCTGAGGTCACTGGTGTCACTTTCTGTGCTTTACTGAGGACGTAGCCATCCCGGTGCTGCTGAACACGCCAGCCCTCACTCCATGAGAACAGTAGGTACTGCTTGTTAGAGTTAGTTTTTCCTTCCTGTCTCCGAATGTAAACTCAGATTGTCTTTATCATCTTCCTTTTTTTTTCTTTTAATTCTCAAAACTTATGTTGAGCACACAGCTGACATTCAATAAATGATGAAACCTGCCTCTGGATAATTGCATTTGTTTGAAATTGAGTTCAACAGGCAGCTCTTTGAGAAATCTTCCCTGAATATAATGCAATGAGCATTTCTTAAGTCCTTTTAAATTACGAGGGCACTGGTGTGAGTTCATTTGTGGACAAAAGTTACGCATATTCCTGAACAGAGGAATCAGAGCCAGTGTGAATGACAGGACCTGTGTCCGAGAAAAGGAGCCCGAAACCACTTCCCCCATCTGATCCGCGTGTTCTCCACCTGTTTTAGGTGTGGATGCGTCCGTGTCCACGTGTTTATGTGACAAGTATTACGTACTCTGAACACACCCCTCCTTCGTGTGTTGAAAAAGGCACACCGGAACAAGGATCAGCATCTGGGTCACCATCAAGAGCAGTCTAAACACGAAATCTGCGTGTCTTTCCCACACAGTCCTGACTTCACGGTGACCAAGTGAAACAACCAGAGATAACGTTAAACTTCACTAAATGGATTACTTTAATCCCTCTTTTAACTCTAGAACATCTGGCCCAGGTAATCCAGACTTTACAAACATGGAGATGGTGGACTGGCCTCTGTGCCCGGAGTGTTTTCCCTCAAAGACATGCAAAACATGACTTCTTGTCCACTGCTAAGTTATATGAAAAACTTGAGAATTTAATATACCTCCTTTTTAAGCTAGTATTTTAATTAATGAAACATGCTCACTGTTTATGATTGGTTTGTAAGATCAGACCTGAAGTTTTTGCAATGTAATTTCATAACACTGAGAATCATGAGGATATTTTAAACTCATTCTTTCCTAAGACAAACCTCACTTTGATTACTCCAACTCACATTAGCTTCTCCTGTGATTTTTTATAGTATGTGTAAATAGAACACTTCCGTACCAGATTACGTATACACGTATAGATTTTTTATGGTTTAGTTCTTTTATAATGATTATATGCGACAATCTCCTATAGTTCTGGATTTACTCCTTCTTTTTCCTATTTTGAAATGCTATTTTAGGTGTATAGTAATCAATCCATTTAAGTAATTATCAACTCCTCACTAGGGCGTGACAACGAAGAAATGCACGATGAACTAAATCACGCATGTCCACATAGGTGGGTCTGCTGGAGTCCATCTGACAGTTTAGAAGTTATAGGTACATGGGAACAGGCATCCGACACCTAATCTGGTATACTGAGAGCTCTGTGAAGATTTTCCTAACTATGTCAACAGTTATATAAATTCAATTTAACAACATAAATAAAAGAATGTACATGCCCTCAAAAAACTGTTTAATAAGTCCTGAAAACAAACTAAAAGATATTGATTCCTGAGACTGAGATCTAATGCCTAGGTTATCCCAAATTTCAAAAGCAAAGTTTATCAAGGCCCAAACACTAAATTCCTCAGAGCCCAGTGCTCAAAGTAGCAAAAGGGGCATTTAAAGACTGGGTTAGGAATAATAATGAAATTAACTTATTTCATCCTCTGTATTAAAAAAAATTTTTTTTAATGTTGATTTGAGAGAGAGACAGAGACAGAGTGTGAGCAGGGGCAGGGCAGAGTGAGAGGGAGAGACACAGAACTTGAAGTAGGCTCCAGGCTCTAAGCTGTCAGCACAGAGCCCCACACGGGGCTCGATCTCACAAACTGTGAGACAATGACCTGAAGTCGGATGCTTAACCGACTGAGCCACCCAGGCGCCCCTCACCCTCTGTATTTATTTAACATTTATTTTTTGAGAGGCACAGGAAGACAGAGCACGAGTGGGGGAAGGGTACAGATAGGGGAGGACACAGAATCCAAAGCAGGCTCCAGGCTCTAAGCCATCAGCACAGAGCCCAGCATGGGGCTCGGACCACAAGATCATGACCTGGGCCGAAGTCGCATGCTTAACTAAGCCACCCAGGTGCCCCCTCATCCTCTGTATTTTAAAACTTACACATAATTGCCTCAAAGAAGACCCATAAAAATTACAATACAAAAAGTTGCATAAATTCTGTAAGATAGGAATGGCGTGTATTAACCAGAATGGCCAGAATAGCTTTCTTTAATTATCATGTAATTTGTTATTATTTAACACATATCATATTTTATATTATTCTATTTTAGAATAGCTTTCTTTTCACAGTAGGGTAGAATATCCAAAGTGAAATCTCGGCTTTACAAATTTTAAAATTGTAAAGATAGAATGCAAGGGATTGACTTTGCTGAAACCATCCAAGTGTTGACAAGAATTATCTTCCTGGTGGAAACAGTCACATAAAAATAGAATTCAGTAAAGAATTGTAGGGTGGCACCTTGGAAAGGAGGATAATGAAAGAACATTAAAGCAGTATTAAAATACAGCCAAAAGCTTGTGCTTTTGAAAGAGAAAATAGAAAAAAGTCTTTGAGAAATATGAATGAAGAGTCTTCAACCAGCAAGAATGAGAAGTAGGAGAGACACAAGGAACATTAGCACGTCCACGAGCTACTAAAAGAAAACACACCCACCCTCTCCCCCTGTGACCAGCCACAAAGTATTCGCAACAGCGAAGTTCAATAAAAATGGACACTCGGTAGTAAAACTACATAAACCACACAAAGAAACAAGGAGCACATGAGGAAGGTGAGGACCTAGGCAGGCCCGCCAAGATGGAAACTACGCACCCTTCCAACGCCGGGGAAAGACTGGAACATGTTGTATGAGGGTCAGAAAGGATCAGCTCAAACTGTAGGCCAGAATAACACAAAAACTCCAAATAACGTAGACTGGTGTCTAACAGAGCTGCTTAAAAATTAATGACAAAAAATGAAATTAACGATTATCCAATAGGTTAGTAACATACAGTTAACAAACTAGATTTAAACAAAGAAAATGCTCTAGAGAGAAAAAAGTAACTATAAATATGGAAGAACGTCTATATAACATGAAGAACAAAGTTAGAAAATCTAATTGATGTCTAACTCGTGTGGAAGAAGCTTATACAGAAGATACTGAAAATACTCCTAAACTGTGGAAAAGACTGGCAATTTCAGATTTAGAAAGCCCAACAAACCACAAGCATTGTGAATGAACGAATGAATGAATGAATGAACGAACGAACGAATGAACGAACCGGATGTACAGGAAGAACTTTAAGCGGCCAGCTGACTTCCCATCAGCAACAGTGAAAGCTAGAGTCACGTTCTAAACGAAAGCCCTTGTGCCCTAAGCATTCTCTACGCAATGAAAACCTCTTTCCAGAATGAGAACAGAATAAAAGCATTTCACAGTAAGAAACAGTGAAGTGTCGCACAGCCTACCGACCCTATAACTAAAAGAAAGTCCGACACATGTATTTCAGATGGGAAATCACCCCATGTGAAAGCTCTGACATATAAAATCAGGCAGGCAGAAAACCAAAGTGAATGAGTAAACATGACCAGAAAATGTAGGGAAGAGTCAGTCCGCTTTGTGAGGAGAGAACAGGCTGGAAGTAATGAACCAGATGGAAACATCTTACTAGTCAAGTGTGCTGACCCATCAGTGGTGCCAAGCTTCCTTTCTTGTTCAAGATCGAGACTCTTACACTTAACTTTAGACGTTATTAACTCAAAAGCTAAACTGGGGTAACAACCAGTGACAACCTTCAGAAGAAAAAAGATAAAAGGAATGAAAACAAAATGATAAAAAAATAAACAAAACCAAAGATAGAAAAATTATGAAACTGGCTTTTAAAAAATCATTCTTTAATGTGGTATAAAAGCAATAAAAATAAAAAGTGGGGGCACCTGGATGGCTCAGATGTTTGAGCGTCTGACTCGTGATTTCGGCCTCAGATCATGATCTCCTAGTTCATGGGATCGAGCCCAAATCAGGCTCTGTGCTCACAGCTCGGAGACTGCTTGGGATTCTCTCTCTCTGCCTCTCCCCTGCTCTCATTCGCTCGCTCTCTAAAAACACAACACGACACAAGGATGAAGAGAAGTTGAAACTCACAAGGCTGTCAGAGAGGCGGACGAGGCAAAGGTACCAGGGAGCTGCAGTTTTCTTGGTACCGACGCAGGCAGATCGCAAGGCTAAGAGACACTCGCCCGTCAACAGTGGTACAGCCCGGCTCAGAGGAAGACCCACGTGTAAACTTGTGCCCTAACACAGTAGGCGCAGGGCAGGGGAAGCAGAATCTACCAGAATCATAAGGAGATCATACTCAGAGACCTGAACACACCTCTCAGGAGGTGACATTCAGAAAACAAAAAATTTGGTATCCGGGAGACAAAAACTGAAAAAAATAACAAGCAAAATGTGACAGACACATAGAAACCACCACAGGGGACAATTCCAAAACAGACGTCCTTTCAAACCCCTGCGAAGCACAAAAAAAGAAAAGACAAGAGACCACATTCCTGGCTCTACCCGCATCCCTCGCCACCTTCCAAAGATTTCTTATATAGATGACATTCTCTGACCAAATTAGAGCAGACTTAGAAAGATTATCCTCCCATGCAGAGAAAACTGCAAAAGTACTTTTCTAAGAAACTCACGAATCAAATAATGGGAAATAGAAAATTCTATGAACTGAATGTGAACATATTTAGAGAAAGCCACAAGAAATGTGTAGCCTTACATTTTATTTGAGAAAACAAAGAACCAGATACACAAGTTTATTATCTGATAAAAATTAAAAGTTCACAAAACAAGTACATCTTCTCCACCTAGAAACAGAAGGTAGGAAATGGCCAAGCCAGGCCTACGGGCCAATGAACCAGAGCAGACACAAACAAGAGCTGGTCACAAAAGGCAATTCTGAAGCTTTAAATATGTGAAAATGAATGCACAGCTGAAGACAGATCAAAGGGAACATCAGATACGGCACAAAAATATCAGGAATACACATTAGGCCACCCTGCAACAGTGTGCACACGTTAAAAGAATAAAAAATATACTATGATGGAACACCAATATGCTTGAGAAAAGAGAAATTCCTAAAAACACGTAACAGTAGCTGGGAAGCGGGAAATTAAAGCTAGCAAAGAAAAAGCAAAGCAGTGTTTCGCCACAGAAGAATATCACGTTTAAAAGGAAAACACTATTCTTCTTTTTTTTAATTTTTTTTTTCAATGTTTTTATTTATTTTTTTTGGGACAGAGAGAGAGCATGAACGGGGGAGGGGCAGAGAGAGAGGGAGACACAGAATCGGAAACAGGCTCCAGGCTCCGAGCCATCAGCCCAGAGCCCGACGCGGGGCTCGAACCCCCGGACCGCGAGATCGTGACCTGGCTGAAGTCGGACGCTTAACCGACTGCGCCACCCAGGCGCCCCAAGGAAAACACTATTCTTAACTAGAAGAGTTTCTCTGGTGCTAGACTGAGCCGATGATCCGTGTTAGTTACCATGGAGACTTCGGTTAGGACAGCGCAATGGCGTCCAGACCAGTGGTTCAGGGACTGGCCTCCATCCCTCCAGCAGGTGGAAAAGAGAGCAAGTCCCCAGCAGGCAGCAGGCCCACAGGCCCACAGGCCCAAGTGCATGTATGAGACCAGGGTCCCAGGATGGTTCGTAGGGGACCGGGAGCACAGAGCACCACTACAGCCGAGACCCTGCTCATCTCGGCGAATAAAGCCCGGTCCCCCAGCTGGTCAGTCCTGCAGCCACACTGGCCGGTGCAACACCAGCCCTCCTTCCCCTAGGTGTGAGACCTAGGCGTGAGGCGTGCACTGGCTCCGCCCCCACTCGGGGAGGGAAGCCTGCTTGCCAGAAGTTCGGGTGTGCTCGTGTGATCACTGCTCGTCCACCCAGCTCTTCCCTGACTGGACTGGGAGTGGCCTGGAGGGCTCCGGGGACTGTATCTTCCTGTCCCTGCGGGCTCCATCAGCCACCAGCGCGCAGGCACCAGGCAACCCCACAGCATCCCAACCACACCCCAGAACCCCTTAGCAGCTCTCCTCCCCAGGGCCGATGTGCCTGCTCTCCCGTGTAGAAATCCCAGGGCCCACAAGGCCACAGAGATAAGGCAGAAGGTGGGGGAGGGAGCCCCCCAGCAAGAAGAGGGGTGAGTGGGACTGGGCACCTGGGAGCTAGAAGCCTGCTCCCTCACACATGGTAGACTGAGAAGCGTCCTCAATCCTGACCCCTCACTCAGCCCTGAGGGGGTGTTCAAACACCTCTGAGATCAGACCTATTTCACACCTAAACAACGGGGCCAACACATCTGAAAGAACACTAGGGAACTCGGGCCCTCAGAGAAGCAGAGCCAAGAGCAGGACTCAAAGACCTCCATCCATCTCCACGTGCCGGAAGGCGTCTGAAAACACAGCCCCCGAGGCTCTTCCCAGAGCCGCTGGGGTCCCGGGTCCCGCTCACTCAGGAAGGTCCCGTCCTCATATGGACGACGGGTCTTCCGCTGGGGTGGTCGCTGGTGTCTCTCACATGGCAGTCCTCACACTCCCGACAGGGACGCGCTGTCCCCCAGAGAGCAGTGCCCCCAGTGTCCCCACACCAGCCACACACTCAAGAGCAACGGAGACAGTGAACACGGAAACACACACACAAATACGGACAGAAGTAGGAGCTCAGGCAGACACAGGGCTTCTCTCTGCTCTCAGGGCTGCTCTTCATCCCGGTTGTTCTGGGCGGACCACACTGTGCGGGCAGGTGTGCGCGGCCTAGCCAGACCCGCGGCTGCCGGGCCCCGGCTCGCAGCAAGGGGCCAGCCTGAGGCAGGGACGCCATAACCACTTCCGTCACTGCGCCACATCCAACCGCCTTGCACGAAGCATCCTCCTCCAGTGAATACGCTCGGCGAGCTGGATTCCCGTGGATTTGGACAAGCAGCGTCAGGGCTGCGAGCCAGGCCCCTCCCCACCTACTCGCTCTCTGTCCACACTGGTCCCGGCAACTGCTGTACCGCTAGCTCCACGTGTGGCTCTGCCCACCGACATGTGACCATGGACACAAAAGGGGGAACAGACAGAGCTCCAGGCTCGGGAGCCCACCCCACCCAGGTCCCGGTCAGAAACCAGGCTGCACTCCAGAGCCCCGAGCATCCCGCAACAAGAATGGGGGCGGGGGACGGTGAGAAGACAGACAGGGGTTCGCCCAGGGCAGGCTGGGCACAGAGCGAGGTGCTAGGCTTCAGCCACAAGATGAATCCTTGCTCCTTCCCACTTCCAGCCCCCAAGGAACAACAGCTCAGACACAGAGAGGAGGTGGACTGAGGCCGCCCCTCCCTCCATACCTGCAGTCCAGGGACGCCGTGCAGCTCTAGCTTCCTTTCCCGTGGCGCTGCCCCTCAGGGAGGCACGGCGAGCCTGCGGCCACAGCAGGTGGTGGGCCGTCAGCCTTGGGGACACACGGTGCGGGTGATGGGTCAGGCCTGGCTCCCAGCTCCTCTGTCCACCTCCCTGCCCCCGGCCCACCTCTCACTCACCTCGGATGGCCCAGCCCCGTCTCTCCCCACGGCATCCCCGGTGTTCCGCTGCTGGGGCTCATCCTCAGCAGGGTCCAGCTTCCGTGGGGGCTCCGTCTCTGCCTCGGGAAACGGCAGCTGACCCTGCAGGGTGTGCAGCAGCTGGAGGAAGGTCTGGTGCCTGCAGAGAAGAGGTGGCTGGTGAGGGAGGAAAACTGGGCCACACGGGGGTGTGCAGCCCACTCTCCCAGCCTCACCTCTGTAGCCTGTCCCGCTCCTGCCCCGCCTGCTGCCGTAGGGCTCCAAGCTCCTGATGCAGACGCCGGAGCTCCTGCTGGGCCCCCGTCTGCCGCAGCCTCACCTCCGCAGAAGCTTCCGCCAGCTGCTGCAGACGCTTCTCCTACCGGAGTGAGAGCAAAAACGCCTCAGCAGGTGTGGAGGTCCTTCAGCCACGCTCTTAATCCCCAGCCTAGGCACGACTTGGGGTGCAGACCCACAGAGGGAAAGAGGAACTCTACTCACTTTAGGGGAAACAGGGGCCTAGAGAGGTCTAGGGGTCAGAACGAGCTATTCTAGTGCAAAGTGTTCGGAGGAAGGGGGCACACAAACGAACGTTAGTCTGTGATGTGCCAAGTACTGTTTTAAGCACTTGCTATACTGATGACGTCATCCACCTGGCTTATGGAGTAGACAAAGAAACAGCACAGGAAGTCAGGGGACACCCAAGGTCCTAACACTGTCAGTGGCGAGGCTACGATTTAACTCCCTGCTGGTGCCCGAGCAGTGAGGGCTCACAGAGAAGGGGGTGAAGGTTTTCCGGGTAGAGGACGTGGGAAGAGGACCTGGCCCGTGGGGGGAGGCCTCACAGAGGAGAAGGGAATGGAGGTTTCCAGGGCAGAGGACGTGGCCAGTGCCGCGCAAGGGTGCAGAAGGGACACTCCCCCAGGGGCCTGGACCCACCTGGTGCAGCCGCCACTGCTCCTGGGCTGTTCTCAGCTTCTCCATGGCTGCTTGCTTCTGCAAAGAAGGGGAACAAAGAAGGAAGAGTGTTTCTCTGGTTGGATTGGGGAGGTGGCCAGGGGTCCACCCCAGCGTGCCTGCCCTCCTCTCCCTCCTCCTGGCCCCACCTTGGCCTGGAGCTGTTCAAGGGCTTCCTGGAGCTGCGCCCGCTTCCTCTGGGCCTCCTCCATCCTGGGCAGGGCCAGGCTCAGGGCCCTGGTGATGGCCTCCACATGCTCTTGGTAGGTGGCCTTCAGCTCTTTCCACTGCTCCTTGGCAGCAATTGCCTTCTGCCCTGAAAGGAGCCACCGAAGACAAGAACAAAGATGAGACTGGCCTGCCTGTCTGCCTGCCACACTGGGGCCTCCGTCCTCCCATCAGCCAAATTGCTGACCTGACACACCTCCACCCCAACCCCCTTCCTGCTCACGGCTGGCGTCTTCAGAAGCCAAGGGCTCTGGTCCCTGGGCAGTGTCCTCCCGAGCCAGGAAGTTCTGCAGGAAGTCTACCACCTGCAGCTGGCTGCACAGCAGCTTGTCTTTCTTCCGGGAGTCCTGTTCAGAGAGACGGCAGAAGAGGGACGTCTGCCGAGTACCCCCACGAGGGGACCCCGGAGCTTCCCTAGCTCCCAGGCTTGCCCATACCATCACAAACTCCGCCAGGAGCTGGGCCGGCAGCTCTGCCTCCTCTTGCAGGCCTGTAGGCTCCAGGATGTGTGCCAGCTTGCCCAGGGCCCTGCCGGGGCAAGAAAAAGGGGAAAATTGGACACTCCTGGGGCGCTAGTCCTGGCCGACCTGTGCGCACGGATGCATTCGCAGGTGCGCAACAACGCTGGGTCTTGCCCTAACCAGAATCTACAGGAAGGTCTGCAGTGCTGTCTGGGGATGGAAGGGAGAGTAAAAACAAGCAGAGCAGGGGGAGTCAGGATAAGGGGCTAGGATCTTAGGCAGAAAAGGTCTCACGGAAGAGGAACCACTGGGTGGAAGGTCTGAAGGCCATCAGGGAATACGGGACAGGGAAGGAAAGGGGCAACGCTCCGATGGGCAGGAGGGGGTCTCGGGCAGGGGACACTTGGGGGCGGGGATCGGACAGAGAGCTGGGTGCCTGCTCTAGGCTCTGCGAGCCGCCTCACCAGCAGGCAGGGGTGAGGGTAGAACAGTCTCCCGAAGAGTGCGCGCTGACACAGGCCAGACCAAAATTAAGAGACCCTCCCAGACATCTGATGCCTGGGCGGTGTTACCCGCTAGGGGACGCGGGGTCCTCAGGGATGGAACGGCCTCCAGGACCCAGCTGGGTGGCATGCAGGGAGGGGGGAGATGCCTGCCTGCACGCCCCGCGGCGAAGTCCAGGGACTCGGGCTCCGCAGGGATGGAGCGGCCCCCTGGACCCAGCCGGGGTGCGTGCAGGGAGGGGGGTGCCTACACGTCCCGCGGCGAGGTCCAGGGACTCGGGGTCCGCAGGGATGAAGCGGCCCCCGGGACCCAGCCGGGGTTCGTGCAGGGAGAGGGGGGTGCCTGCCTGCACGTCCCGCGGCGAGGTCCAGGGACGCCGGGAGTACGCGGGGTCCCGCAAGGTCCTCCCAGCCCGCCCCCGGCGGCCATCCGGCGGCACACACTCACTCTAGCGCGGGGCCCCGCACCCCGTCTTCCGCCACCTCCATCCTGCCGACGGCGAGCTCCCGCTCTTCCGCCTCCAGCCTTCAGTGAGCTTTGAATTCGCCGCTGTTAGCACCGGGGCAGGCGATTGGCTACCGCGTCAGTGGGCGGGAAGCGAGGGTCAGCGTGCACTCTGATTGGCAGACGACGACGAGCCGTTGGAGTGACGGCTGTTTAGCGCCGGCGCGGTCTTGGCTGGGCGTGGCCGGCGCGCCGGCGCTCTGCGCCTGCGCGCGCTGCCCGTAGGCGGTGCTGGAGCCTGGGGGCGTGGTGTGGGCCGGGCAGAGTAGTTGAGCTGGTTTTAGTCCAGCGGGAGACCGACGGCCAAGTTTGAGTTTGGGCTCTGGGGAGACACTCGGCATCCAGTTGGTTTAAACTATGTTGAGGTGAAGGAAAGCACTGGGTCTACCTCCCCAGATGCTTGGCCTCAGTCGGGAAGAACACATATCCCGGAGGAGCAGCGGTCTTCGGGCGGGGGCCGGGGGCCGCCCAGGAGGTGGGGGTCCGCCCACCAGTCGGCCGGGGTCCGCCCCCCGGGCCCTCCCGGAACTGGCTCAGGGAACGTGGAATAAACAGCCGGGGCAGTTTCCTCCCATCAGGATGGGAGCCTCAGCGGCCGCGGGCCCTGCGCTGAGAGATCTGACCGGTGTGCCTTCGCGGCAGGGAGCAGGTAGCGCTGGACTGCTAGCACATCACCAAGTAAGTGGCAGGCCAGAGCAAAGTAATATTTATAGAAACAAAAATGTCCAGCTGCCAGTGTCACACAACTTACAGTGTCCAGCAGCCAAATAAAAACTACCAAGTTTGCAAAAAAAGAGGTAAAGAAAATCCATAATGAGAAGTAAAAAAAAAAAAAAAAAAATCACTGATGAGAGCAAATAGAATCAAACAGGCAAGGATATTAAAAACAGTTATGTTCATGGGGCGCCTGGGTGGCGCAGTCGGTTAAGCGTCCGACTTCAGCCAGGTCACGATCTCGCGGTCCGGGAGTTCGAGCCCCGCGTCGGGCTCTGGGCTGATGGCTCAGAGCCTGGAGCCTGTTCCCGATTCTGTGTCTCCCTCTCTCTCTCTGCCCCTCCCCCGTTCATGCTCTGTCTCTCTCTGTCCCAAAAATAATAAATAAACGTTAAAAAAAAAAAAAAAACTTTAAAAAACTTAAAAAAAAAAAGTTATGTTCAAAACATAAGAAGAGATAATGAAAAAGATGATAAAAGGTGAGGACGTGCAGAAAGCGGAATGTTCACGTTGCTGGTGGGAATATGAAATGATGCATCTGGGGGCGCCTGGGTGGCTCAGGTTGCTGTGTCCCACTCTTGATTTCAGGTCAGGTCATGATCTCACAGTTGTTGTGTTTGGGTCCCCCCTCCCCCACTCTGCTTTGAATTCTGTCTCTCTGCCCCTCCCCCACTCACTCTCAAAAAAAAAAAAAAACCATTAAAGAAAACTTACAGTGATCACCTAGGGGGCACCTGGGGGGCTCAGTCGGTTAAGGGTAGGACTTCGGATCGGGTCATGATCTCATGGTTTCTGGGTTTAAGCCCCCATGGGGTTGTGTGCTGACAATTCGGAGCCAGGAGCCTGTTTTGGATTCTGTGTCTCCCTCTGTCTCTGCTCCTCCCCTGCTTGCACTCTGTCTCTCTCTGTCTCTGAAAAGTAAAATGTTTTTGTTTTTTTTTTTAATTTTTTTTCAACATTTATTTATTTTTGGGACAGAGAGAGACAGAGCATGAACGGGGGAGGGGCAGAGAGACAGAGGGAGACACAGAATCGGAAACAGGCTCCAGGCTCTGAGCCATCAGCCCAGAGCCCGACGCGGGGCTCGAACCCCCGGACCGCGAGATCGTGACCTGGCTGAAGTCGGACGCTTAACCGACTGCGCCACCCAGGCGCCCCTGAAAAGTAAAATGTTTTCAAAAAGTTTTTTTAAATGATTCATCTGCCTGGGGAAACAGTATAGTTGTTCCTCAAAATGTTAAACATGAGTGACCATATGGACCACAGTCCTTCTTGTAGGGATAGATCTGAGAGGAATGAAACTGTGTTCACAAAAACTTACACACATGTGCCCACAGCAGCATGATTTACAAAAGTCAAACAGTAGAAACAATCCAAATGTCCATCAGCTGGTGAACTGGAAAACAAATCTGCATCCACTCAACGGGGTATTTTCAGAAATGAAAGAATGAGATATACTTACTGAAGCATGGATGAACGTCGAAAACATTGTGGTAAGTGGCAGAAACCAGTCACAAAAGAGTACATGTTGTATGATTCCATCTACATGAAATACCCAGATTAGGCACTTGTAAAGAGAATCAGAAAGCCAGCTAGTGGTCATCCAGGGTTGGGGTGGGGGCAGGGAAGCAGGAGGGTGGGGAGATGGGCATTGGTTGCCTGCTGAGAGCAACTGCAGGAGGACTTGGGGTTTCTTTTAGGAGGTAAATGTGGAGAAGGTTACATAATTGTAAGTAAAAGCTATTCAAGGGGCGCCTAGGTGGCTCCATCTGTTAAGTATCAGACCCATAATTTCTGCTAGGGTCACGACCTCAGGGGTCTTGGGTTGGAGCGACACACTCTGCTGACAGAGCCCCCCCCCCCCCCGTACTTTCTCTCTCTAAACAAATAAACATTAAAACATTAAAAAACTATCCCAAGACATACCATGATTGCACAGCTTGAAATCACCTATAGGAGAAAACCTTGAAAGCAGCTTTATGTGGGAGGATATGTTATATACAAAGGAACAACAATAAGGATTGCAGTAACTTTCTTATTGCAACCATGGAAAAAACATGACACTAGAGCCGCATCTTCAAAGCACTGCTCGAAAGTTACAGGAAACATACTTTCCAAAAACAAAGGTTAAGTAAAGACACTTCAGACGTACAAAAGCTGAAGGAATTGTCATTAGCAGATCCATGCTACAAGAAATGGGCGAGACATCTTTTAACTTAGAAGGAAACGACATTAGATTGAAATCTAAATGTATACAAAGAAATGGACAGTGCCAGAAATGGCAACTACATGAATAAAAATGTCTTTTTTTACCACTAAATCTTTTTTTTAAAGTTAATAAACTATATTAATAAAAATAGCAATCGGGGGAATTATATGCACAAGTAAAATGTAGCCCCAAAAAAAGTGTGGGGAGAAAAGAAACACAAGTAAATTACACATCTTTGTTGTTTATTCAAAGTTTTGTGTGTGCGGTGAAAGTAGACTGGGCTAAAGATAAAGCTGTGGACTGTGATCTCTTTAAGAAGCAGTGTGACCCGCCCCAGGAAGGCCACTAGTGAGTCACTCCCTAGTATAATCTGAGTGAAGGTGAAACTTGTGACTTGTTTCTAAACAACAGAATATAGTACTGGTGATGGGGTATCAATCTGTTGATTAGGCTGCATTAAGCAAATCACACACTCGTGTGATGCCCTTTCGTTGTATAATGTTCCCCAGCAAACCAAAGGAGAGAGCTCTCCTGCCGGCCTCGGGGAAGCAAACAGGCGGGTTGCAAAGGCCAGTGGCGAGGATCATGTGGGATCCAGGGCTGGCGAAGAGATCCTAGTGGATAGCTGGTAAGATGGGGCCCTCCGTCACACAACCACAAGAGGCTGAACTCTGCCAACAGTCTAGATAAGCTTGGAAGCCGATTCTTCCCTAATTGAGCCTCCCGAGAAGAATGCTGCTGGGTTAACATCTTGATTGCAACCTTAGAGTCCCCGGAGAAGAATGTAAAAATCCTGTCCCAGAGAAACTGCCTGAAATCCTGACCTACAGAAACTGAGACATGACATATGAGTGTTGTTTCAAGATGCTAAATTGTGGTGATTTGTTGTACAGCAATAGAAAACGAATATAAGCAACTCCTAAAATATGAAAGTAAAGAGTCACAGCTAATAACCCCCCAAAAAAGATAAATTTGAATCTGAATAATACCACATTTGAAAGAAGGCAGAAAAAGGAAAGGAGGAAAAGATGAGGGAAACAGAAAACAAATAGCAAAACGATAGACTTTAAGGCTAATTATATGAATAGTTACATTAACTGTAAGTGCCTTAAATACACAAAAGGCAGAGATGATCAGATTGGATCCAAAAACAAAACAATTACATTAAGAAATGCACTAAATATAAAGACAGATAGATACAAGTAAAAGGGTGGGAACACTTTACGTGCTAATGTTAACTAAAAGAATGTTAGGGTGGTTATTTTAGTATATATACATATACTCAAAACAAAACATACTACCAGAAATAAAAAAGGTAATTTCATAGTGATAAAGTGGTCAGCTCATCATTTGAATTTAATAATCATAAAAGTTTCTGCACACCTAATAAGAAACCGTCAAAACATATGAATCAAACCTAGCTGATTCGCAAGGAGAAATGACTGAGGTTTAATAAATCTATAGTCACAGTTAGGATTTCAGTAAGCCATTTACAATATTTGATAGAATACTACCCCTAACAGGAGAATATCCATTCTTCCCCAGTGCACATCACATGGTCAAACAAGTCCATACTATTGGTCATAAAATGCATCTTATAAATGAGTAGAACCATGCAAAGTGTGTTTTATTTCTGTAAAGGATCTAAATAATTTCCTCTATGTTTTTAAAATGATGATGTACTCTAAAGACGGAGCAACTGTTTTTAATTTTTTTTAATTAAAGTTAACTCTTAATCTTTCTTTAGATTTCTGCTCAAAATCCTTTACCTATGAGCCTAGATGAAGCCTCTTTATCATAGGTTCACAAAACTCTGTGGACTTTTTAATACTACAGTTAATTGTTACATTTCATTACAGAATTATTTGAAATTTTTTTTACCATTTATTCATTTTTGAGAGAGAGAGAGACAGAGCTTGAGCGGGGGAGGGGCAGAGAGAGAGGGAGACAGAATCTGAAACAGGCTCCTGGCTCTGAGCTGTCAGCAACAGAGCCCATCGTGGGGCTCAAACGCACCAACTGCGAGATCATGACCTGAGCCAAAGTTGGATGCTTAACCCACTGAGCCAACAAGGCACCCTGAATTATAGACTTATTTGATTGATATCTTTCTCCTTTCCTAATCAGCAAGCTCACTGAGGGTGTGAGATGGATATATGTTTGCTCATAACCAATGGTAAGCAATTAATAATTTGTTACATGCACGTTATAAGAGAGGTAGTTTATGCCAGGTCTTAGTAGGCTGTTTTAAGGATGCTGGTTTTATCATAAGAGGAATTAAAAGCTATTGAAGGTTTCTTGGTTATTAGATGGCAAGTCAGATTTCAGTATAGTAAATTTAAACCTGAATTCTGGGTAAAAAAAAAAAAAAAAAAAGAAAGAAAGAAAAGAAGGAAGAAAGAAAGAAAAGACTGGGAGATGATACCATTCCATTAGTTTTAGAAAAGATGAGAACATTTGTGGAGGATGACTCTGTCTGGTGCAGGGGCAGTAGAGGTGGGAATAACTTGATGTGTTCAAATGGAATAATCCATACATGTTATGATTGAGTGGATCTGGATACACTGAAATTGCTAAACTGTGTATCAAGTATGAGCTTAGATTTCTGACTCTGTGACAGGATGAATTATGTTATAATTTCTTAGATAATGGTTCTAACAAGAAGAGAGTCCTGTGTGGGGAATGACAGGGAAAGATCCTTGACTTGTTCCTGTTGACCTTCTAGGAATTTTGGCTAACCAAAAAGGTATTTTTAAGGCACATGGACAAGTAAGCTTAGGATGTGGAAGAAGGTCAGAACAGGAAATATATGTTTCATAGTTGTAAATATACAGGAACTTGAAACCATGGAAATGGATGCCATTCTCTAGGTTGACAATATATAGTGAAAAGGAACAGATGGCTGGAACCAGTATAGTTGAGCAACCCTGGTAGCTTATGGATTTATGGAGAAAAGATGGTTTTTAATGAAAGAGAAAAGTCTAGAGTGGTAAAAGAAAATGCAATCAAGTGTGGTGTGCTGTTAGTCAAGGGAAAAGATGGTTTCCAAAAAAGAGAAATACTGAGAGGTCGAGTAAGATGGGGTGGAAGTTACCAGCTGGATTTAACAGCAGGGTGATTGTTAGAATTTATTGAGAGAAATGTTTGATAAAGCGGTAAGAACCTAGAAGCCAGATTATATAGAGTGAATACAAAGCAGATTATATAGAAGCATTAAAGCAAAGAAATGGAGGTATGTACTATGGAAAGTTCTCAGAAAAATTTTGGCGGAATGCATTGGGATGCATTCGTGCCATCTCTCAAATCGGTAGTTTTGCACTGAGGTTTTAATAAAGCTCCACTGTAATTTGTGTTTTGTACATACTTCTAGTCTAATGAGAAATGCTTTCCCTGTGCTAGCAGTAAGGAATCTTCCTGGGGGGCCAGGTGGCTCAGTCGGTTGAGAATCCAACTCTTAATTTTGGCTCAGGTCATGATCTCACAGTCATGAGATGGAGCCCCACATCAGGCTCTGTGCTAAGCAATGAGCACGGAGCCTGCTTGGGATTCTTTCTCTCCACCTCCCTCTTCCCCTCCCCAAATCGTTCTCTCCCTCTCTCTCAAAATAAATAAATGAACATGCAAAAAAGTTTTCCGTGGAAATATTGACTTTCGAATCATTTTTTCCCCACATATAGTAAATGACCTCACTTTAGGTCTAAATTTAAATATTGTTAGGGTAAACTAAATAAAATTAAAAATTTAGTTTCTAAATGACATTAGCCACATTCAACGCTCAGTGGCAATGTATGCCTAATGGTTTCCATACCAGACAATACAAATTTTATAATCTTTCCATTGGTAGAAAGTTCAATTGGACAGTAATGGTTCAAAGAAACTTTTAGGTACATTAGATATGAATATCCTGTATTATAAGTGCACAAAGTTTACATTTACATTAATTTCAACATAACCAACAGGTTAAAATAATTCCATAGTTTAGAAAACGTCACATTTGCAGCAAAGAAGTTGCAAATAGACAAATTGTGTTTATAGGTTCAAAGAGTCCTTGTTTGCAGCTAATCAAACTCTGATGCCCTCCATAAATTATATATAGAAATTTTGTTTCACTCTTCCTCTGTTGCAGAAAAATAATAGCACAACTAGGAAGTGAATTCCCTTCCCATGTAATTGATATGGGCATTATATTTTCATTGTTAGGATGGTAACATCTATTCAGTCACTGAACAAATGGAAGATAAAAAATAAAGCATATGTTCCTGGAAACAAAATTTCCTCACTCATGTTGAAGCTTTTATGTAGCGCATGTGAAATGGTTTTGAAAATAGTACTTATGTTAGCATTCAAATGGAACATCAACTGTTTTATTGGGATGCGTGAAGTGATTATGGGGCAGATTCATCTGAAATTCATCGAGCATTAAGTAAATATAAGTAATGTCATAAGACAGATCTTTGCAATTGTCTACAGAAAAATGCCTCTAGTACTTTATAAAACATTTAAAGACAATATATCATATTTTAGAGGCTGATTTCCCATTGCACAGAAACTTCTGGTTGGTATGTCCAGCTCGCCCAGCATTGTTTCAGGACTTGAAGTTGTGTTTCCAGACTTTGCCCTGTGGCAAGTTCCTCTAAGTGAGTCATGGGAAATCCAATGAATAAAACATTATATATAAATAGGTCTGTATATTCATATATACATTACCTATCTATCTCTCTATCTACCTTTTGATCTATCTATCTCTGTCTTCACACATGTCTTCATATGTGTGTTTGTGTATCTTACACCATAAACATTAGCTGAAAAGTAATATTTTAAAATCTCTTAAATTTTCTCCTATAGTTTTAACACTAGACCCTTTTCTCTACAGAATCACTGACTTTTTTGCTTTCCACATCACATATCACACACAGATTACTAAAATGTAATTCCATTGTGATTTGCATTAATTCAGAGGCTGCAATAATAGCGATTTAGGTAAATAAAGCACCAGGATATTTTCAAAAAATTCCTAAATATGTATTAAATTTTATTCATTATGGGTGATATAACTGTCAAGAGTGTTTCCTCTTTCCTATATGCCTAAACATAGGAATATTTCTATGTTTATATCATTTTAGACCATTGGCTGATGGATTTTTTTCTATGTCTCAAATATTCTCCAAGTAGGACCTCAGAACTTACACAATTTAGCTTGCTGAATTTTTTAAAGTTATTTTGGTAATAGTAACTTATAGGGTGTTTTTCGATAGCTACTATTATGAAATACATAGTGAAAATTTTATTTAAAAATTTGATAAATATTCCTTTGGTGCAGGTGTTTTAATGCATTAAGGCAAATTGTATATCTGATGGGAACATCTACGTAGTAAGGTAATCATATGGCAGAATACAGTTATTCTAAAGGTGTTCATAGCGGCTCAAAGTCTTGAGGAAAACTTTTGTGTTTATCAACCAATAAACCAATAAATATTATCAACCAATAATATTTGAAGTGTGTGTTGTGTGCATGTGTGTGTGTGTGTCTTCACTTTTGCTCTAGGAATAAGGACTTCCAATTGGCTTACTTAATTTTTAAAATAGCTTTATTGAAATATGAATTATTAATTAAAATGTAACATTCAATGATGTTATTATATCTACAGGATTGTACAATCAGTTTTGTCATTTCCTTCGCCCCTACGAGATCTGTTTTGCCTGTTTGCACTGAATCCCTGTTCCTGCCCAGAGTCCCAGACCAGCAGTGATGTATTTTTTTTGTCTCTATAGAGACTTGCCTTTCTTGGAGAGTCCAGAATCATAGTATACGTAGAGTTTGCTTGCATCTGGCTTCTTTGCCTTAGCACAATGTTGTAAAGGTGCTCCATATTGTAGCATGCATCGGGAATTTGTCCCTTTTTACTGATGAATGTATTCCAATGTATAGACATACCACATGCAGATTATCTATTCACCAGTGAAATTGGAAATCGGATTGTTTCTAGTTATTGACATTTATGAATAATGCTGCTCTGAAAATTCCCTAAAAAGTTTTTACGCAAACAGGTGTATATTGCTCTTGAGTAGATCCCTAGTAATGGAGGTGTGCCCAGTAGTTTCGAGTATAACCATCTAGTGGGTGTAAAGTGGTATGTTGTGGTTTTAATGTGCATTTTCCCCTAAAGACTAATGAGGATGACCATCTTCTCATATCTTTATTATCCATTTGCATACCTTCCTGGGTAAAATATCTTTTCAAATGTTCTGCTCATTTAAAAAAATGGTTATTGGGGCGCCTGGGTGGCGCAGTCAGTTAAGCGTCCGACTTCAGCCAGGTCACGATCTCGCGGTCCGTGAGTTCGAGCCCCGCGTCGGGCTCTGGGCTGATGGCTCAGAGCCTGGAGCCTGTTTCCGATTCTGTGTCTCCCTCTCTCTCAGCCCCTCCCCCGTTCATGCTCTGTCTCTCTCTGTCCCAAAAATAAATAAACGTTGAAAAAAATGGTTATTTGTTTAGTTAATGTTGAGCTGTAAGTGTTATTTCTATCCTACATAGAAGTCTTTTCTATCGGGTATATGATTTGAAAATATCTTTTTCCCAGCCTGTGGCTTGTCTTTCATTTTCTTAACCGTGTCTTTCAAACTGTTAAGAATACTTCGGCTAGCAGAAGTCATAAAACGTTTTTTTTTTTTTTCTGTTTTCTTCTCAAAGACTTTTAGTTTTAATCCTCACATTTACATTTGTGACTCATTTTGAGTTAATTTTTGTGAACAGTGTGTGGTACGACTGTATGTGAATACGGACGCCCCAGTTATTATACCACCACTCGTCAAAACGACTGTTCTTTCGGCATGGAATTGTCTTGGCACCTTTTGCTAAAAATCAATTGGCCACAATACATTGTGTCTCCTGAACTGTCGATTCTGTTTCATTGATCAACTTTCTTTTTTTTTTTTTTTTTTTTTTTTTTAAATTTTTTTTTTTGAACGTTTATTTATTTTTGGGACAGAGAGAGACAGAGCATGAACGGGGGAGGGGCAGAGAGAGAGGGAGACACAGAATCGGAAACAGGCTCCAGGCTCTGAGCCATCAGCCCAGAGCCTGACGCGGGGCTCGAACTCACGGACCGCGAGATCGTGACCTGGCTGAAGTCGGACGCTTAACCGACTGCGCCACCCAGGCGCCCCTCATTGATCAACTTTCTTATTCTTACAGTGGCACCACATTGTTCGGACTACTGCACCTTCCTAATCCATTTAGAAATTGGGAAGTATATGTCTTGTAGCTTTTTCTTCATTTCCAGAAACGACTTGGCTATTCTAGATCCTTTGCATTCCTAGATATGCAGTGGCTGATCTACTTCTCCCAAAAGGCCTGGTGGGGAATGTTATCGATTGCACTGAATTAGGCTGGAAGGTATGTGGTCTGGTTTCCATTTGCCTGGTTTTTCTTTTGTTTTTGTTTTTTATTTTTGTTTGTTTTTGGAGGGCTTTTGTGTGCTTGTTTGCTTGCGTGCTTGCTTTTTTACCTTGTTGGTACCACTGTGTGACATTTCAAAGCTTGGCTGCCAGTAATTTTTAGAGAAGACTTAGTCCCCTTACTCAAGAGACACGGGATCAACTGTTACCAGGTGTCCTGGAGCTGGTGACACCAAATTCCAGGCCAGTAAACTCTTGTTTCTCCAGATAAATATCTTAAACACAAACAGGGTTGGACCAGTTACACTTCTGGAAAGAATTTTATATTCAAGTCAAAGAACTTGACACAATTACTCAACTTGTTTAAAAGAAAGTAGGCATGGGGGCACCTGGGTGGCTCAGTCGGTTGAGCATCTGACTTCGGCTCAGGTCGTGATCTCGCAGTTCATGAGTTCAAGCACCGCATCAGGCTCTGTCCTGACAGCTCAGAGCCTGGAGCCTGCTTCGGATACTGTGTCTCCCTCTCTCTCTCTGCTCCTCCTCTGCTCACACTCTGTCTCTCTCTCAAAAAAAATAAACATTTAAAAAATTAAAAAAAAAAAGAAAAAAGAAGAAGGTAGGCATGAAGATTGAATACTTCAGTAACAGGACACCAATATGTATTGACAAAGTCAAGACATACTAGGGACTTTTCTCCTTCATAAAAATGTAAAAAAACAAAAACAAAAAAACCCTACCCTCTCTGAAAATTCCATGACCCAGTCATCTTAGTGTTTTTTTTTTTTTTAAATGTTTATTTATTTTTGAGTCAGAGAGAGACAGAGCATGAACGGGGGAGGGTCAGAGAGAGAGGGGACACAGAATCTGAAGCAGGCTCCAGGCTCCGAGCTGTCAGCACAGAGCCCGACGCGGGGCTCGAACTCACAGACCGTGAGATCATGACCTGAGCCGAAGTTGGAAGCTCAACCGACTAAGCCACCCAGGCGCCCCTCATCTTAGTGTTTTGAAAAAAGCAACGGCAAATTCTAAACCAAGGTGCATATTTTGAGATTTGGAAAAGAAAATGGGCCACACCTGGCACCTGTGTAAACCCTGTACCGGATGGATGAAGTTCACATTTATTAATCCGAAAGCTCTAAACTCGAATTTTAAAAGTAAGAAATACGCTCTCACTTAACTGCCACCCAGAAGCTCTCTGAACTTTTATTACTCCAAACTAATAGAAAGGACACAGAAGCTCAAGAAAGCATAACCAGGGTAACTTAACCAAGCCCACAGAGCTAGTAAGTTGCAAAACTAAATCTGGAAAAAATCCGTGCAACACCAAAGTCTGCTCTTTCCCTTACCTGTGCTCAGTGGAGTTACCTGCACCCACCTGAGGGGTTTGGGCCATGAAACCAGGCTTTGTGGAAGACTGTCTTCCCTCCAGGCATCAGCATCTTAAGCCCTCCCTGGTTCTCAGTAAAAGGTTTAAAGTGGATTTGAAGTTGCTTTGCTCTTTTGTCCCTGTCCCGTTCTACGTACTTGCATTAGTAGTGGTTTCCCCCCAAAGCACAGATGCCTTATATTTGTGGTTTCTAGAACTTTAAAAACGTTATTTACTGATAGCTTCAGACACTGAGAGGGTGGAGAGGGCCTATGTTAATTACCTGTCAGTTACAGCGCTCCAGCAACTAGCTTATTCATCATTTTATACCTTCAACTATATTTTCTATACATTTCAGATGATTAAAGATATTTCATCAGAGGAGATTACTTGTTCCCTGAGGTGCTGAAAACCAGGTCTCTAACAGCACAGTTCATAGCAAAATGCAAAGAACGTGGTCTTTGTACTCAGAGATTGGGATTCAATCTTAGTTTAACTATCTGGGAGATTTGTGACCTTGGACAATTTAAGTAAAATCAAGAAGTTGATTTCCTCATTTATTAAATAGGGATAGTGATGAGCAGCTTTCTTGCGAAGAACTAAGCTAAATGATTTTTGGAAGGTATCCTGATGTGTGTCTGGCACAGAGGGTAATATTAACGTGAGCTCCCACTTCCATAAGCCTCCTTTGAGAGCCATATTTGCACAGAGTTAGAACATGAACGGCTGCAGGAACTCTTAGGAACAGCCTGTCCTGTAAGTGCTCTCAGTAAATGCTTCAGGGTATACCACATGGATTAGACTTGTTTTCCAGTGAACTCTCTCTCTCCCAGCTGCATAAATGTTCAGCACGATTTACAGTCTTTACCTCTCATGGTTTCCCATCATTCACTTTTTAATGTCGACTTGCTCAATAAACTTCAAACTCGAATTTTGGTTTCACTAAAACAGCAATTAAGAAATAACCTTCCCCAGGGCGCCGGGTGGCTCAGTCCGTTAAGCGTCCGACTTCAGCTCAGGTCATGATCTTGTGGTCTGTGAGTTCAGGACACGCATCTGGCTCTGTGCTGACGGCTGAGAGCCTGGAGCCTCTGATTCTGTGTCTCCCTCTCTCTCTGCCCCTGACCCACGCACGTTCTGTCTCTCTCTCTCTCTCTCTCTCTCTCTCTCTCTCTCTCTCAAAAATCAATAAACATTAAAATTTTTTTTGGAAAAACAGAAAAAAGAAACACCTTTCCGAGCCTTACCCTTGAACTCATAAAGCTATTATTACTACTTGCCCATGAACTGTGGTGTTGAGAGTTGGCAACAGTTTAGAGTCAGCTACAGCCGGGCTTTGCTGGAGTTTTCAGATCAATACACGACTTCTCATTTTAGAGGAAGCTCCATGGGTAGCATGTAAATTGAGAATCATAAGGCAATTCTTACCTTGCTTTGCTAGTTCCAGATGCATAGACTGTCACTTGCACCCTGTTCTGTTCCCTGTTTTAGTCTGTCATTCTATCAAAACTCAGCATCCATGCCATTTGGACACAGACCATCAACCAAACTGCGAGACCTCCATAAGGAAGGATGTCTCGCTAGGAGCAAATGCCCACGAACGCCTTTTGAATCTTTTCTAATCATGATCTGACCGTCCAGCTTCTTACGCTTTGTTTTCTGACAGTCATGAACCAAAACACAGGGACAAAAGCCTGAAAGCTAAAGGGATTATTTTCAGTTCTCAAACTCATGTTTATGGATCTGTTGCACTTCTAATCATGTTTAGATTGTCCCTGTTGCTTTCCCTCTAATTTTCAAGGGAGAAAATTTCTCTTCATATAAATATTTTCCTTTCATTTCAACAAGAGTTATGTTTCCCTTCGCAGATTAAGCTGAGTGCTGGGCTGATTTGGTTTTTACCGCTCAGTAGCCACGGAGATTCACCGAGGGATTGGTGTGTCCCGCAGGCATGAAAGCCAGGGGCTTGGGGAAGCCTAATTCAGGGATTTCCCCCATTTCATTCATAGCCATCTACTGTCCAATATTGCAATATTTCCACAGAGATTGCCAATCCCTGTGAAAGCTTTTTTTCTGTTTAAACATGATAATGGGGGGAAAAGTGACAAATCTTCAGGTAACTTTACATTTGCATTAGATAAGGTGCATTAAATGATGAAACTCAGTCTCTCCTGGCCGTTTCCAATATCTCTTTGTATCGCAAAGGACACGATTTCCAAAACCAACATGATTTGGACAGTTTTTTGGTTTCCGAGGAGGTGAAAATGTTTAAAAATCTTGGTGATTGCAATAAAGGCTTTCACTATTTCAATGTCACAGTGTACTGTGCCATTTTAAAAGTAGCAATTTACCGGTATTTTTGTCAGTTCTAAATATATGGCTATCCATATTTTTTAAATTAAGGTATACAAAGGTACTTATTTCCAGTATTAAAATTTTTAAATGAATAAAGGTGCATCAAAAAACTCTCCACTCATTAAAAATTTCCCAATTATTGTGTTACTTTAATGATATTTCCCTTGGTATCTCTAGAAATTCTATCACTATAAACTTTGTCAAATACAAACAGTATTGTATGTGGGAAAGGGAAAGATTCTCTACGTTTGAGAAATTTATTACTAATTAATAGCTGACCGTGCCCCTTAGATATGGTGAAAATGTACCACCTTTATTCCTTTGAGAAAGAAGGAAGCACACTACAAAAATGATGTGATTAACGCGTCTGTTGTAAGTGTTCATCCAGGACATAACTAACTATTCTGCAAAGCTCCCAGGTGGGGTTGACACCTCTGAATACACCATGGAGTGGGAAAAATAACACCAAATAAGCCATACGCTGAAAACAAAATAGAAATTAAAGACCAAAAAAACAAATCCAGCTGTTCTAGATTTCAGGGGTGACTTAGCTGAGTTCCCATACCCGAGTCACTCGACCTCTCTGGCTCTTACCTCTAAAATGGGAATAATTCTTTCTGAGGCTAAAGGCAAGGGGCTATGAACATCTTTGTGGGCTTCATTCCTACCGTTATTTGTGTTCATAAACTCTGGAAGCCTGGCTCTTCATCTTATAATTGTTACGATTATTCACTTTCTTCTGCTGAGACGGTTTAAATGTTGAATTCAGCCTATTTATTTCCTTGATTTTTTCCCATAATCAAAACGAAACCAAACTGTGTTCCAGCCGTAAGTCCTTTTTACCCTTTACTCTCCTTCCTAGCTCTGGTTTTACACAGACAAATTCCTGCATAACTGCAGATTTTAATAATTAACTACAGCAACGCAGGATATGTATGCATCATATGGTTAGACACCCACTCACCTCTTAATGTCTGCCAACAGGTTTACTTTGTTTCTGACTTCACTGATTTTGGTATCTTCTCCAAAACTGACTCCCCTTCTGTGCAGACAGTGTATATTCTCCATGTTGCTAAGCTCAGGACTCGTATTTGCACGTTCAGAGTCCCATTAGTGCCCCTGCTAAAGGTAAGACCGTACGTCTGTACTCGTGTCATTGCCTTTGGAAGTGAGAGGGGCCGTCAAGAACTCGGAACTTTCAGTCTTCCGTCTCCCCCTTCTCTCTGTGTGCAAAGAAACATTTCATACAGATAGGAATTTTAGCTACCTTCTCTTTACACTGAGCTTGAAAAGAGGTTTGTGGGGTCTGGGCTTGCGTGGCTGTGGCCAGCCTTCATGGATATCGAACTTGTTTGTATGTTATAAGTTTGTTTTTGTCTTTTTTGGTGATCATCGGTTGCTTTGTGAAAAGATAAATATTGGAAACAAAGGTTAGAGAGTAAGATGATGTAGAGTTTTTCAGCATTTTTATTCATGGGGTTTGTTTTCTGAATCTTCCTTTTCCTTTTTCCTTTCTATTTTATGGTGAAGTGTAACTGTTTTCCCAAGTTTTTAAAATTGAAGATTCATTTTCCATTATCAATCAGATGGAAGGTCTTCGCATACTGTACAGATCATTTTGTAAGCCATCATAATTTATTCATCAGTGTTATATGTTATTTTTACAAATATCACTTGGGGGCGCCTGGGTGGCGCAGTCGGTTAAGCGTCCGACTTCAACCAGGTCACGATCTCGCGGTCCGTGAGTTCGAGCCCCGCGTCGGGCTCTGGGCTGACGGCTGGGAGCCTGGAGCCTGTTTCCGATTCTGTGTCTCTCTCTCTCTCTGCCCCTCCCCCATTCATGCTGTGTCTCTCTCTGTCCCAAAAATAAATAAACGTTGAAAAAAAATTAAAAAAAAAAAAAACAAATATCACTTGTATATTTCGGAGGTCTTTATTATTGTACATTGAGATTCTCAATTTTTACCATTATGAGTAGAATGTACGTAGTTGCTTGAATATGAATTGGTAATAAAATTAAGAGGGGAAAGAAACCAACTGCCTGAAGAAAAGTTGAAAGATGGTATCTGCTGCTGAACACACTGTCGCTTTTGGCCGTTTCGGGTGTGGTGGTCGCAGAAGGGGTAAAGCGGAAGAAAAGGAGGCAGGTGGGGTCAGCCTGAGGACACGCTCAGACCTGGACGGCTGGACTGGAGGGAGCTACACATCAGCTGAAGACAGAGAGCGCAGGGGAGCGATGAACCCTGGAAATGGCAGCACGGCAGCCTGGGTGACCTGGTTACCTTCTTGACATTGTAGCAAGACCAGGAGCCGCTTCCTTGCACCGGCTTCCCTCTCCCAATCTGCACAAAGGTGGTCCAAGCGGTCCAAGCGGTAGGGACTTGACTTTGGAGTTGGGAAATGGTGATAGATCAGATGGGGGGGGGGGGGTGAAGGTGGGGGTAGACTTGAGGAGGGTGAATTCAGAGAGGAGAGCTTTCCCCTGAGTCTGAGGAAGAAGTCGGAGAAAACAGTATTCCCTTCTCTTACTCAAAAAACACAACATAGAATGTGGACTTTGCCTCGGGATTCAGGTTTGAGTGGACGTTCTGAGAGGGCTCCAGAGAACCGTCTGGAGAGGCTGGCAGGTCCTTTGCAGGCCCAGTGCCTACAGGCTGGTGTGTGACAGGTACGAGGCTGGTGTGCCCAACTGGTGGGAGGCTGTTGTGCCAGGTTCCAAGCTGGCCTCTGACAGGTGCGAGGTGGGCGTGTGGCAGGTGTGAGGTTGGTGCCTCTGAGGGGCGGTGTGCAGGCAGAGGCAGTGGGTGAGCTCCGCATTTGTGGGGGGGGGGGCAACAGTGCCCTTTCTGATGGCACGGAAGACATGTGCGACTTAAATCAGCTCCATAGTGACCCTGCCCAAGGGGAGAACTGCAGGGGACCATGTCCCCCAGCAGGAGCAACTATCTTGGAGGGGAGTCTGGAGAGAGGAGCCGGAAGCAGGCACAGGGCAGGGGGAGAGAGTGCCCGTGCCCTCCCCCTGGCCCCCATTCAGTCCCTTAGGTGCCCGGAACGCACGGGGACAGGGAGGAGTACACGTGTGTGTAGGAGCCCTGCAGCTACAAGCTCCCCCGTCCCCACACTTTCCAGAGCTGTATCATCCAACCTGGAACATTAGAGGCGCTGAAACTTTAATCACCAAACTGGGCTCTTCAGAGCCAAAAAAACAAAAAAGGAAAAGAAGGAATGCTTGTCCATGTCTGATGCTCATCTCACTTGCACCAGGACAGCAGTGTTGGTTGTTAAAACCAGAATCCCTCTGCTGTGGCAAGAGTGTGCTCTGTCCCAGCCGCAGCAGGAAGCGCCCCAGATTCTCTGGACGCCCCTGACCCCCCAACCCCAGCCCCCAGCCCCCAAGCAGCACTGAGCAAGTCCTGACACAGAGCCTCACATGGCCTGGGGTCTCTAGAACTGCAGGTCCTGTTCGTTCTGACCGGGCAGTGCCCACACAGGACGTCTTATCCCATATTCGAGTGTGGCTCAGCCCAGAACAACTGAGAAAATTGAGGCTTTGGGAAGCAAAGGTTTCCAAGGTACAAAACTAACAGTTGGCGAGCTTGACCCTCACACCCCGTCGTGACTCCAAGGCCTGTTCTCTATCTGGATGTAAACAGGCACACCTCGTTTTATCACATTCCACTTTGTTGTGCTTCACAGATAGCGCTTGAAGATCGTGCCAACGCGTGTCGCACAAATTGAAGATTTGTGCCAACGCGTGTCGAGCGAGTCTATCGGTCCATGTTTCTGTGACGTGTTTGGGGAATTCTTGCAGTATTTCAAATTTTTCCTATTATTTATTTGTTCTACTGATATGATCTGTGATCAGTGATCTTTGAAGTTACTGTTGTAATTGTTTTCCGACGCTGCAAAACATGCCCATGTGAGATGGCGACTTACTTGACAAATGTGTGTGGGTTCTGACTGCCCCGCTGACCAGCCGTTCCCCCGCCTCCCTCTCCTCAGGCCTCTCGATTCCTGAGACACAACAATACTGAAATCAGGACAGTTAATGGTCCTACGGTAATGACCCCTCGGTGTTCAAGTGACAGGAAGAGTCATGGGTCTGTCACGAATCACAAACTAGGAAGGAGTCAGCTCAGAGAGGAAGGTGTGTCCAAAGCTGAGACAGGCTGAGAGCGAGGCCAAGGGATGCACCAAACATCAGCCAAGTGGAGGGCCCAAAGGACAAGCTCCTGAAGCAAAGGACAGGTGCTTCCCCAGTGAGCACAAGGATGATAAGGAAGCCACACAGCCTACTGCTGATACAGAGAAAGGTTGTGTGGTCTGGACTTATGATCTAACCGGCCCCTGTGTTCCTTCAGGCAAAGCCTAACCCGGAGCAAGGCCCTGCCTCTTCACTTCTGTGCAGGCTGAGAGCTGAGGAGACTGCAGAAGAGAAGTCTGAAGTGAGCAGAGGTTGGATCGTGACCTTTAAGGAGGGAAGCCGCCTCCATGACATACAGGCCCCAGGCAAAGCCACGGGTGCTGATGTAGAAGCTGTAGGAAGTCATCCAGAAGATCCAGCTGAGAGAGTGAGTGAAGGTGGCCACACCGAACAAGACTTTCAGTGTGGATGAAACAGCCTCCTGTTGGGAGAAGATGCCATCCAGGACTGTCATAGCTGGAGAGGAGAAGTCTGTGCCTGGCTTCAAGGCTTCAAGGGACAGGCTGATGCTCTCATTAGGGGCCGATGCAGCTGGCGATGTGAAGTTGAAGCCAGTGCTCATATACCAGTCCAGAAATCCTAGAGCCCCTAAGGATCCTGCTAAATCCCCTCTGCCTGGGCTCTATCGACGGAGCAGCAAAGCCTGGATGACAGCACATCTGTTCACAACATGGTTGACTGAGTGTTCAGAGCCCTCTGTTGAGACCTGATGCTCAGTTCAAATACAGCTGCTCACTGACAATGCATCTAGTCACCCATGAGCTCTGATGAGAATGTGCAATGAGATTAATGCTGTTTTCATGCCTGCTAACACAGCATCCGTCCTGTAGCCCATGGATCAGGAGTCCTTTCAACCCAAGTCTTATCATTTAAGAAATACACTTCATAAGGCTCTAGTTGCCATAGATAGTGATTCCTCTGATGGAACTGGGTAAAGAAAACACAAAACCTTCTGGAATGGACTCATAATTCCAGATGTCAATAAGAACATTCATGATTCATGGGGAGAGGTGGTCATCAACATGACCAGGAGTCTGGAAGAGGTTGATTCCAACCCTCATGGAGGACTGTGAGGGTCTCAAGACCTCAGGGGAGGAAGTCACTGCAGATGTGGTGAAACAGCAAGAGAAATGGACTCAGAAGTGGAGCCTGAAGGTGGGACTGAACGTCTGCACCTCATGATAAAACCTGAACTCGAACGGACAAGTTGCTTCCTACGGATGAGCAAAGAAGTGGCTTCTTGAGATGGAATCTAGTCCCGGTGAAGGTGCTGTGAAGACTGTTGAGATGACAACACAGAACATCACATGAACTCAGTTGAGAAAGCAGTGGCAGGTTGGAGAGGGCAGACTCCAGTTCTGAGAGAAGTTCTACTGGGGGTTAGATGCTATCAAACCATCACCCACTACAGAGAAATTGTTCACGAAAGACGAGTCAATCGATGCAGCAAACTTCTCTGTTGTCTTATTCTAAGAACTTCCCATGGCTGCCCCAGCCACCTAGGTGCCCTGAACAATATCCTTTCTTAATTTTGCTTTTTCAAAGTGGACTTTTCTAGTGGTGGTTTCACCTTACCTTCACAGTAAACTACCTTCGTGGAGAGTAACAGAGTTGAGTGTTTAAATGACTTTATCACGAGGCTTAGCAACCATCAGTAGAATGTGCAACATTGAGTGAACGTCAAATATACAGAAATTACTAGAATTCGATCTGTTAACTCTTGATTCTGCTTGAGAAAAGGGGTTTCAAGTTCATGTTGTCAAATATTTCCATTGCACAGAATGCTAAAGGTATTTTTCTTTGTGAGTTACCATCTGCTAAAATTAAGTCAGTTAAAATTATATCTCTTATTGTTTATTAACAAAGTGGATATAGTTTAAAAAATGAATTAGCAAATAAGCAATCACTGGCTACAGTCCATGTAACAAAGCTTTCACTTGGTCGTTCTAGCTACAAAATCCTATCGTCTGAAGGTCAAAAGACACATTTGGAAGGTACAAATACCAAGTCCAAGGCCAGGCAGTTGAAAATTATAGCCACACACAATACCCAGTGTGATATTTTGGATGTTAAATGCAATACAATTCATTTGAGATTGGATGGCCATTGTCAATCCAGATCACTGTTTGATCTGCAATTTATATTGAGATGAAGCAGAGAGAAATTTTCTGCCTCAGCTTCCTGGCTTTTAACACAATGTTTCACAGATGTCTGACCTTTGGGTTCTAATGTGATAATGCGGCTTCCCCTGAACAAAAGCCTAAAAGCTGATTGTCAGACAGAAGTTGTTTTTCAAAGAATGATCCCAAATTGTATACAAAAAAAAAAAAAAGATACCATGTATTTTTTTTATTATTAAAGGCCTACACATGTCAAACATAGTTTCTCCCGGGGACATTTCAAGAATAATAGGTAAATATAAAATGTTAAAAGCAGAAATTGATTTCTTTTTAAAGTTTAATCACTTGAGAAAAATGTTTGCTTCTTCTTGGGAGGTACTTTCATTCTTTATCACTGTCGTCACTTTTTCTGGAAGCTTCTTCGCACACGTTGTTGTCACACGGGCTCACGGTTTCTTTTCCTTCTGCGTTATTTCTATTCCACATCATTTGCTCACTCAAGTGTCTGGGTGATACCTTCACACCCTTCTCCACAGTCTCGCCCTACAATAGCTGACACGCTGAGCTCTGATCGCTTTCCCGGCCTCCTCCTCCCAAGTTGATTCACAATAGGAAGATGGAAAAAAAGCCATTGTCTATATTTGACAGCTTTTTATCAACTAGAATTAACCAATATCCTCAATATGAGTGAGAGCTATTTTTTAGCCCTTGAGTGAAGTGTTCATGTTGGTGTCCGTGTCTTTAAAAAAATTTTAAGTTTGTTTATTTATTTATTTTGAGAGAGAGCAAGCAAACAGGGAGGCGCAGAGAAAGAAGGGAGAGAGAGAATCCCAAGCAGGCTCCACGCTGTCAGCATGGGGCCTGTGGCGGGTCTTGAACTCACGAACCATGAGATCAGGACTTGAGCAGAAACCAAGAGCTGGATGCTGAACCGACTGAGCCACCCAGGCGCCCATTGTTGGTGTACTTGAACTTGTGGTTCTGAGCAGTATCCATTCTCTACCCTCTTACTTGGTAAAGGGCCTGGGGGTGGCAGGGAGCGTGTCTTCACTCAGCTTGTAACCCTGTGGAACCGTCCTTCGATGTAAGAGAACGTTCCCTCCTTGCTGTTTGCGTGCTCTCCTGCTGTTTTACGGGAATCTCTTCCAACCCCATTGTTGGTTAGTCTTTTAACCCCCTTCTTATCTGTTCAGATACATCTTGCCTTGGAATTAGCAAATATTCCTCACCATAGAGGCTCCTTCTTCTTCTTTTTCCCCACCAGCGGTTGTAACACTCGGAGGCCAACCATCAGGAAAGGGTGAACAGAGGACACCATGTTCCACCCTCCCTGCAGCCAGATGTTCCCGCTTGACCCTCCTAGAAGCTTCCACCTGCCTCAGTTCCCCAAGTCACCCGACTTGGCTGCCATTTCCCCGCACCTGTCCTCGACCTTGAACCCACTGCCCCTGTGTGCATGCCTTCCGTCTTCCTGATCTCTCTCCGACTTCGGACTCTTTCTTCCTATTCCACATCCTGATGCTACATTTCCTTTTCTGTGCTTCCCGGATAGCTGTGCCCCCCAAGATGCCACCACAGGCATGCCTGCGTGAAAGCCACTTTCGCTTATGCTGATGTGTGAGCTTCGCTCTTGCAAGCTCTCCCTTCAGAACCTCCATGGAGGTAGTTCCTCTGGGTCTTGATCCCAGATCCTCTTGACTAGCTTTGGTGCAGAATTTACTTGTGCATAGAAATGACAAGTCCTCTTTCTTCTCACTATCTTCCTCCTTTATCCTCCCCAACCAAACTCAAGTCTCTGTTTTCTTCGAAGCATTTCTTATCCTTAGCTTTCTGTGCTGAGTCATCATCATTTTTCCCTCGCTGACGGATGATACATCACCATTTCCCAACAGCATTCATCCATCTTGTAACATTCCATCTCCAAACTGTGACCGTCCAGGTAATAACTAGACTCTTATAGACGTTGTTAATGTTTTCTGTGTTTCACATGATTTCTCTCTGATCTGTGTGTGTGTGTGTGTGTGTGTGTGTGTGTGTGTGTGACAGATCTTTAGTACAGTTTTCTCTTCTCGGCTATAATTTATGCTCTATTCTCTAAGGTTTTTCAAAGTTTATATTAATTCTGTTTTTATATGTGAAGTCCCAGTCATAGCCTGTTGTTTTATAATCCACATGTTTTATGCACATGACAATTCTTATGGATTTTCAAAACACCATAGAGGCACTTCTAAATTCAACAAACTTTACAAAACCAAGTCACGACGCTGGGAATAAAGATGCAAACAATTTTTATCTACCCTCAAGGAGCTGATGGTACGCTGGGATTACGGGGAAGTACGTGAGATAGTTCTATTTTGAGGAGAGTTACGATGGAGGGAGGTAGGCAGAGGATGTTGGGAGAAGCCAGAAAAGAAGCACTAAGTGCAGACAGAGGGGATGAGCGCCTGGTTGGTGAGTTAGTTCCCCGAGGACAGAGATTCTGAAGGCCTACTGTGCCCCATCCAGGCGATTCTTGGTGCACACTGCACCTGTGTGCCTAGGAAATACCCGGTGAATGAATGTGTAAGTTGACACACGTGCAGATTTCTGGAGTGTGCATAGTGGCTAGAACTGTGCCCAACATCAGCAAATCAGGGATGGAGAGGGCACTGAGGGTTGGGGGGCCGCGGGAAGTTTGCCGTGACACATTTGTCAGATTCTGACCTGCCATGTGAAAAACGGATGTGGTTGGTAGAGAGGAGGTGCAGAGGAGGCTGTGAAGACCCTCGGGTGCCCGGGTGATGCAAGGAGAGGGCGTGGTGGCCGGGTGGACCGGACACGGCGGTGGGGAGGACAGCCCTCACCCCGAGTGATGAGCATGCGGGGAACGAGTGCAGGGAAAGGAGGGTCCAGATTTGTGGTCCCTCTGAATAACTTTTTCTCCCCCTAAGGGGATTTGGCATATCCTCTGGGGAACATGCCAGAGGAGGGTCTGGTCCCTCCTCCCTGGGCAAGCCCCCCAGGTCCTCGGCATCTTCTCGCTTCGTGCGCAGGGAGCATCCGTCTACACTCGGGCTCTGTCTCCCTGAGATGTTCCTCCCCACCTCCAGTGGGGGAGAGCCGAGATGTCACCCTCTTCTGTTTCCCAGAGGGAACCATGCCTAGCTCCCCACCCCCGTGCGTGAAGTCTCTCTCCAAACCTTTCCCGTCCCCATCCCTGCTCGGTCTTAGCCACTTCAGCAGCAGATTTCTATGAGGAGTTTTGCCTGTGATCATATCCCTCAATAGAATCCCTATAAACAAAAACTGCTACTTCAAATGAGATGGGAATTTTTGGAGTTAACTGCTCCAACTTGAATTCACGTTTCAGATAGTTGTTGACAGTTGCCAAGTACACGTATGCCTTTCTTTGGGGCTCCGGGGGGACTTAGTTGATTAAGTGTCTAACTCTTGCTTTCAGCTCAGGTCGTGATTTCACGGTTTGTGAGTTCAAGCCCGGCATCGGGCTCTGCACTCACGGCACAGACAGAGCCTGCTTTGGATTTTCTCTCTGCTCCTCCCCTGCACTCTCTCTCTCTTTGTCTCTCTCTCTCAAAATAAATAAACAAGCTTAAAGAATATATTTATGCATTTAATTGGCCTCTGGTTTTTCCAGATATTTTGCTGCTTTGATGTGGAGAGGGTCGACTATAGCAGTGGCTGCTTACAGCCAGAGCGAGCTCTGGGCTACAGCCCCTCTGCGAGGGTACTTTTCTCTCCTCTCACCCTAGAGATGCTTTCCCCCTTGAAATTGCAGCGGAGGGTTTATCAAAAGACGATACGCAGATGAGTGTATTTATGATTAACAGACCGATATCCCAACAGTAGGATTCAAGCAGACGGCAGGGATTCACTATTAACATGTCAAGATATCTCTTTTGACTGAATAATACATTTATAGAGGAAAAGGACATCAATTTAGTCAGTTGGAATATACCTGGATGAGAGATCAATGTAAATTTTTGAGTGAGTCATTTCTCACTCCAGAGAAGCTGAGACCAAAATTTTCACATTATTAACTTTTAAAGGCAAG
The DNA here is from genome assembly GCF_028749965.1 of Puma concolor. Lineage (NCBI taxonomy): Eukaryota > Metazoa > Chordata > Mammalia > Carnivora > Felidae > Puma > Puma concolor. The sequence continues at coordinate 1,385,028 of NC_141677.1, read as the reverse complement.
AAAGGACATTCTTGAGATTTCCTTCTAGGGGCACGATGACAGAATTTCAGATTATGTGAAAATATAAATATTTGCTTTTATCTTCTTATAGAAATTCTAGCTGTGCTCCATTTCTAGCCCTTTGTAAATGAGGAAGATATGCAGTCAAGTGTTTATCAGATTTCTGTTTCTAGTGTATTTTTTTTCCCTAGCAAATGAAAACAAACAAGCTTCGTGTGATAGAAAATGCCCCTGCTTTCTAATCAAACAGAGCAAGCTGACAGCATTGACGCGACCAGCCGTGAACGGTTTTTATCATCTCATCACATGCTCACCTGAGGGGGAAAACACAGATAATAAGGAGAGAAGCTTCTGGGTTACAAATAGATTTCAGATCGAGATGCCGCGTAGAATGGTTCTCAACCCGCCACGAGCATTGGGGCCGAATAAGTCCAGAGAGGAGGTGCTGGCATCTGAGCGGGCGCCCTGGTGTTTCCACGGGCAGTTTCCCTCATCCGCCTGTGCCGTCTTGATGTCCTGACAGGCTACGCGTCTTTTCCTCCCTTTCCCACTTTTAAAGAATCCCAGTTTAGACAAAAACTTATGTTGTCACCCTAATTATGGATAAAAATGCAAAAAAAAAATAATAGCTGGATAACTTCAGTTTTACATCAGTAACTCTGATTCTTTTTAACCCTGGAATTCGATAGCTAGGGTGAAAGGTAATTGTTTTTAAAAAGTATTTGGCTCTTGGGGCGCCTGGGTGGCTCAGTCGGTTAAGCATCCGACTTTGGCTCAGGTCATGATCTCACGGTCCGCGAGTTCAAGCCCCGCGTCAGGCTCTGTGCTGGCAGCTCAGAGCCTGGAGCCTGCTTCAGATTCTGTGTCTCCCTCTCTCTCTGCCCCTCCCCTGCTCATGCTCTGTCTCTGTCTCAAAAATAAATACACATTAAAAAAAAAAAAAAAACGATTTGGCTTTTCTTGACCTTTGATTCACACATGCTCTGGCAAATTAGTCTTTCTTTCCCATGGTGAAAGTCTTTGCTAAATGTTACTCCCAGACCAAGACAAACACGTTGGAAGTAACAGATTGGGGAGCAGGTGCATCTATTGTTTCCAAGACAATAGAATGAAAGATTGTCCTTGGTCCACTCAAAATACAAAAATCGTGGGTTTTTCCTCCAGCACTGGGAAAAAGATGAAAGGATACGGATGCTGTCTGCGAAAAGTGAGGGTTCACTTGACCTGTTAGTCAGCCCTCTGCTCCTCTGGAATCTTCTCCGGTCCTCTGAGCACTTCCTCCAAATGCCCCAGCCTCCCGACTAGCTTCCACCTCATGGGCCACACTTCTGGGTCTTTGTGCTCTGACTTCAGCTACAACCCTTGCAAAAAGTATCCAAAAGAAAATCGCTAGTCAAATTTTCCTCTCCTTCCCTGAATTTCTAGCTCTAGTGAATTTCTGCAGTGGACGTGAATAGCACCCTACCCTCAGGGTGTTAAAATGTTTCTAAAGACCGGGGCGCCTGAGGGGCTCAGTCGGTTGAGCATGACTCTTGATCGCAGCTCAGGTCTTGATCTTAGGGTCGTGAGTTCAAGCTCCACAGTGCGCTCTGCACTGAGCATGAAGCCTACTTTGAAAAAATAATAAAATAAAATAAAATAAAATAAAATAAAAGGAAATATTTTTAAAAGCCCAATACCTTCTATTGCTTTTTTCTTGATCTTCTGGATGTTTGAGTCTTTATTCAGGATGTGATAACATCCTGAACTATACAAACCTCAATCGTGATCACATACAAGTATGTCTGAGATTTTGCTTGTTCTAAATTCCAGTACCCAAAGCCTCAGTGCCCAGAAAACCCAGTCTGTCCTCGAAGTCATTGCCTGCATTTGTCCCAGGGTATGACTGGGGAAGGACGTGGGGCTGGGTACACGGTTTTGTATTTTCTAATTGGATTCGTTCAGTTCATCTGCTGCCAGATTTACCTGGAAATACACAGGCAGCCTTAAAAATATTTATGCTAACGAGAGGTCCATAAATAATTTGGCAATTATGTTTTCTATATTTACATGTTAATTTTTATGGGCTCAGTAAGTGCAGCTAATGGCTTTTTTCTTTTCTTTTTTTTTTTTTTTTTGGTCTATGCTTTAATGTAGAAATTTATTAGTCACATGAATTAATCAAAATATAATTTAAAATAAAAGCCATGAATAACCCATCTGCTTACCCTTAATTACCCACACACTTAATGTGAGTTTTTAATATTCATGTGTTTGTGCAGAAGGTAGAGGAAGTCAGTGCTGACCAAACAGAAGCAGATATTTAGAAGGAAGCAATGAGACGTCTGTGCATTTATTCTGTTATTTCCTTTTAGACTCCCGGGAAAATCTTCCCATAGCAGCTAGATGGTTCTCTGGGTTCTCTTTCGAATAGCAAACAGTATTTTTTATGACTTGAGTCTATGTTTGATGAGCATTATGCTGTGTGTCTAATGGAGGCAGGAGGGTAGTAAAATATATAACTAGAAAAAATATATTTGTATATAAAATCTAAATCAGAAAAGGTATATGTGAATGTATATATTTAAAGTCTGAGCAGCAAAAGTGCTTTCTCTGGAGAATGTATGCCCAGTGCGTGCACACACACATACACGTTATCACAAAGGAAAAGTTAAAATACACCTTCTATTTTTCGAAGTCTTTGCCTTGTCAAATCTAAACAGAGAACATATGCTTTCAAATTTTTTTTCAACGTTTTTATTTATTTTTGGGACAGACAGAGACAGAGCATGAACGGGGGAGGGGCAGAGAGAGAGGGAGACACAGAATCGGAAACAGGCTCCAGGCTCTGAGCCATCAGCCCAGAGCCCGACGCGGGGCTCGAACTCACGGACCGCGAGATTGTGACCTGGCTGAAGTCGGACGCTTAACCGACTGCGCTACCCAGGCGCCCATAGAGAACATATGCTTTCAGAAGATATAATTTGTGGGAAATGGCAGAGCTAGGAAAGAATCTGATAGGATTTATGTAGCTAAATAAGATCTTTACGACAACACAGCAAAATTTTAAGGAAATTAATTTGCTTTGAGATTCAGTGAAACAAAGGAAAACTATATTAAAATAAACTGTAAGCAAATAATTTCACAACAGAATTCTTAGGAAATACAAATTGTTATTAAATGAAAAATCTACATTTTATTAAATTATCAGTTGAATTTGTCCCCTTGGATAAAAGACTTAGTTTTTGTTTTTGTTTTTCCTTATTTTAACCCCATATCTAAAGTACAACTACACACGAGAACTGTATCTGAAGCTCCTTCTTCCTTCCCACCTCTGTGTCTTTGCAAATACTGCTGCTTCTACGGAATCCTACACGCCCGGTACTTGGCTGTCTGGTCTTCGTCATTTGGCCCGGATGACATCTCCTCGAAGCCAGAGCCTCTCAGGTTGGCCGCTCCCTGACTGTTCCCGCTAAGACAGACACTGTCACCCATTATTAGCTCATCCATCTCATTCAGTTTCTCCTCTGTACTCACTAAGAATTTGTTGAAGTATTTATTTCTTATCTGTCTGCCTACACTCTAACGTAACCGCCAGGAGAGTCCATACTTTGTCTGTGTTTTTACACCAGGGGCTAGTTGGCACAGTGCAGTGCTGGTCCTCAAGACCCACTTGTTGAAAAGTTGGGGTTAAGATATTCTGTAGATTCAAAAGCTTTCTCTTTCATGCCTGCTCGCAGTTGTCCACCCCTGTATAAAAACGTACAATAACATAAAATGAAGTGGAGAAATACTGGAATCGATAGCTTTGAAAATTCTCAGCTTCTCCAGACAGCAAATGACGCTGAGGTTAGGAAGTGATTTTTGAACACAGGTCAGACCCAGGTCACAGGTCAGATACCGGGAAACTACGGGGGAAAGAGGAAGGCCAAGATGTAACTAAAATTCTCCCGTTAGATTTCAAACAGATCAAAGGTGGTGCTTGGGGAGGCAATGCAGATAGACGGCAGGTTGTCTACACATGATATGCGTGATCCTCAGGGCCTGACCGCAGGCTGGGAGGCCGTCCCCCAACCTCCTCCACAGAAGCCAGACTCCAGGAAGATTACTTTGGAAAGATCGATGGGTCCGCGTTTGTTTAACAGAACGAAGCTCGGTGAGGATCACAGTGAAGTCCGAAAGCTTTAAAGCAAATTGCAAACGTACGAACTGACCGCTTGGCCTGAAAGGGGAAGGAGACATTACAAAACAGACCCCTGCGAATTTCTGGAAGCAGGTGTAGGCTTCGTAGACTCCTCAGAGCCAAATGTGCAAACCCCCGGGAAGAGAGAGGGGTGGCTCAGAGATCAGAAACAGAGGCCAGAGAGGGGCCAAGAGCCCCGGAGAGGCATCCCCGGGTGGCCGGCATCGAACCCCGAGCAGGGCGATGCCAGCCCTCGCCTGGCTGGATGTCAGCTCTCAGGGACCCAGGACGTCTGCGGGCCGTGTTGAGCAGGAGACCTACGGGCATCATTGCACGCCTGCCTCTCTGTGGCAGGGTGGACGTGGGACACTTGTGTCTTCGGCCTCGCACCCTTCAGATCGAAGGAGACTGTACCCACGAAGCTGTGCTTGAGCAGCTGGACCCACGGAGCCGTGTCCACGGCCTCGCTGATTCACATGACAAGGCCCCGCGCTTCAAGCAGATGCTGCAGTGGACGAGTTTCTCCGGCGTGAGCAGTCGGTGTCCCGGGCGCAGGCGGCGGCGGCCCCCAGGACCAGCGCCTGCTGGTTCCCTCCCCCGGCACAGGGCTGGCCTGTGTGACCAACGGCAAGTGCCAGCAGTGCTGGCTTGTCTCCTCCGAGGTAAGGTCGACCTTGGGAGAATGTGGGGTTTCGGGTATGAGATTCAGAAACTGAAATAGCTTTTCATTTGGTAGCTGTATGCTCTCATTATGGGTTCTTTCTATATATTTCTTTGGGTTTCAGTAAATACTATCTGATTCTCTCCAAACCACCTTCTTCCATATTCTTATTTTCATTAAAAAAAATTGGCTACTACAGGAGTTGAGTATCTATGTGATCTTTCTGCACATATGTGTATATGTGGCTGCCTGTAAGTTCACAGAGTGATCCCACAGCTTCCAAATATGCAGCTACAGTCATTTCCAAAGTTAAGTAATGCATTTTGGGGCCAATTTGACCCCTCTCTTCCTATGAAAATGTCCAGTGGTACGTATTAATTTCCATATTAATGTATACTCATGCATACTACTTTTAATATCCTTGATTTGCACACATTTGGCCTATCGTCCTCTTGGTTTTGTGTTTTAAACTACTCGAGGGGCTCCTTTGTGGCTCAGTAGGTTAAGCATCCGACCCTCGATTTTGCCTCAGATCATGATCTCATGGTTTGCGAGTTTGAGCCCCACCTCGGGCTCCGTGCTGACAGCGTGCAGTCTGCTTAGGATGCTCACTTTCACCCCCTCTCTCTTTCTGCCTCCTGCCCTCGAAATAAATAACCTTTATATCTATCTATCTATCTATCTATCTATCTATACACTTGAATATTAACACACACAGCTTAGCTGTGACCCCTCCAGCATTTCCATATAAATGCATGAGCATATGGCAATAATGAGTTCGTACTGCCTTCCTAAGGAGGTAGGTGCATTTAAATTCTGTACAATATCTGCTGCCCATAGATTTGCCCAGTGAAGTTTTACATCAAATAAAGGTCTCAATTTTATTTTGCATTTTTATATCAGTTCCTGAAAGCACAGTTTTTACATTGGATTTAGGAGCAAAGACCCCCATAATCTGTGCTAGAGAGAGAAGATAATTGTTTGATTCTGGTCTCTCAGAATTCCTCTTGGGAGTGGATTAAAGTGCTTGAGGATAGGACTTTTATTATATCAATTTTCTTTATCCTCTGCAGTTTTTCTCATTTAATACGTATTTAACGAATTGGGTTAAATCCACCTATGCTCTCAAAAGTAGCCGCTTCCTACTCCTCAGTCCTTCTAGATCAGCAGGGAAGACTCTAATATGAAAAGGTAGGAAGCAAGCAAGAAGTGATTTCTTGTCTGCCTCTCTGATACCACACCCTTTGTCAGAATTGTTGTGGCCACAGCATCCAGCCTTGTGTTTGTGACATCAGGACCTGTGGCCAGGACAGTGAAGGGGTTGGAGGAAGGAAGTTACATGAACCAGTTCTGGAAGATGCAAGAATCTCCCTTAAAACCTTGTTTCTTCCACACTTTTTCCATTTCACAAAAACGTTGACAGGCCTGCCCTATAATTTAATGGATATATCTGTCAGCGTGTTCTCAGGAGACCTAATTAATCGAATTAAGATTTGTTTTTCTTGTTTCAATACCACTAAACTTACTCGCCTCTGTGGTAGTAATGGAAGAGGAGAGAAAGACACTTGAGATGCTGTAGCAGGTGCGTAAGTGCTAAGGATGTTCGTCCACCTCCCCCTAAATAACATCCGTGTAGCCCTCCCGCTCTGCAGAACTTCCCTGACTTTGCCAACTTGCCTCTCTCTGTCTCTCTCCTCCCCCTGGGAATACTAACCCATTTACAGTGAACACCACCAAAGAAACAGCCAGAGTGAGCAGTGGAAACCTATTCTAGCTTTAGGATTTTATCCCAGTTTCCTCCAGGATTCACATTCCCAGGGAAGGAAGATAATCCTTTAACGGAAAGGCCACGACGGCCATGATCAAGTTAGGGTGTGCTTTGCGGTTGTAAAGAGCTTCCCAGCATCTTTTCCCTTCTTACTGCTTTTTAAATAATCATAGAAAACTTAGGCAGTGTGGACGATGCTCTTATGCCTTATTGTGATGTGCAGTGTGAGTATGGCTACACTCGCCTCTTGGTGGATACCGTCCACACCCAGTTTCGATGCCAGGTGTTTTGACCCTCACACTCAAACAGAAGTCGACTGCTCGCGTGTTCCTGTTACCTGCACCCTCACAGCCAGTAGTGAGTCTCACCAGCAGGTGGGGACTAACAGAAGGGGAGAATAAACAACAAAGCCGCTTGGCTCACGGAGCCAAGTCCCTTTACTCCGGATCGGTGGCTAAAAAACTCCTTTTTCTGAAGCAGCGCTCTGCGGGGAAGTATTAAAATTCACCTCTGATGGGGCGCCTGGGTGGCGCAGTCGGTTAAGCGTCCGACTTCAGCCAGGTCACGATCTCGCGGTCCGTGAGTTCGAGCCCCGCGTCAGGCTCTGGGCTGATGGCTCAGAGCCTGGAGCCTGTTTCCGATTCTGTGTCTCCCTCTCTCTCTGCCCCTCCCCCGTTCATGCTCTGTCTCTCTCTATCCCAAAAATAAATAAACGTTGAAAAAAAAAAATTAAAAAAAAAATAATAAAATTCACCTCTGTTGTCCTTACGCTAAAAGGAATAGAGTTGAGTTCTTTCTGTAATTTTTAACCTTGTTGTTGCAAGAGATGCTCTATAAACTCAACTGGAACTTTGGCCACCTCCAGAGCTTGGAGACAAGGCTACCCGCAGGTGGGTTGGGTCCTACAGGGGACAGGGCGCAGGCGAGGCGGGCCCTGCAGGGTACAGGGCAGAGGCTGTGGGGGGGGGGGGGTGTCCTACAGGGGACAGGGCAGAGGCAGGGAAGACCCTACAAGAGACAGGGCAGAGGTGGGAGGGTGTCCTACATGGGACAGGGCAGAGGTGGGTGGTTCCTACAGGGGACAGGGCAGAGGCAGGGAAGGTCCTATAGGGGACAGGGCACAGGTGGGGAGGGCCCTGCAGGGGACAGGGCAGAGACAAGGGTGGTTGTCCCACAGGGGACATGGGAGAGGTGGGAAGGGCCCTACAGGGGCCAGGGCAGAGGCGGGGCCAGCGCTGGTCCAGCAGCCCCGGCCCCAGGGAGGGGTGGCAGAAATCGCCCCTCACGTGGCTGAAGGAAGAGAAGACTGATGCGATGGCAGGCTTTTACATCACATGCACGTTTGCTTGTACTCAAGTGAGTTGTGGCCCCTACACAACCACAGCCAGAGGCCCACGTGGATGTATTGCCAAGGCTAAAAACCAAAATGCCGTAATGCCTGTCTAAACAGCTGGGAAAAGCCATGCCCTGTGTTTCCACAGAAACCTCCTTTTCTAGAGATTACTGTTGCCTGAGAGCCGCTGCCTTTATGTAGGAAAATGTGTGGATCTTAACCAGCTCTGAGTTACAGTGTCGTGTTTCGTGAAAGAAACACGTGTTTCTATACAAAAATCAAATAATGAAATCCAAACGAAATCTTTCAAATTAGCATGTGGATCAGGGAGGGACTTTCTATTGTATCCTAAGGGTTTTGTTGTTTAAGAGGTCAGGACCCCATGGCAACCAGTGAGAAAGCTAGTGCATCCTTGCAGGGGGACAGCTCAGAGACATACCGAAGGGGCCTCCAAGGAGCCTGCAGGCCGTGGGTCTCCTCGCGGCTGGCACGGGGAGGGGACCATCATCTGCTTCCTCTCTCGTGTCAGGGGGAGGCGGGCAATGGCAGCCAGCCCCTGCCCTTTGTCGCTGGGGATACCAAAGCGCTGGCCCTTGAGCTCCAGGACCCTACGTTCTGTCTTTGCCCCGTTACCCAGGGAGCTGCGGAGATTTGTCTCTCCTTCTAGAGAGAGTAGTTTTTTAACTTCTAAATCCTGGAGATCTGGAGCCAGTGTCTTCACTGCTTGCGTGGCGTCTTCAGATACGCTCCCCAGGGCCTGATGGATTGAATCGTTAGATTTGTTGTCTAGTTCATGTTCCCAGGATCACACAAATTAAGCAGATCGGGCCCTTGCAATTATTTCAAAAGATAAACAGCTATAGAACGGAAACAAACTTCGGGAAGTCGGGAACTTGAGTAAGTGCATTTCTTGGAAAACATTCACAGCAGATGGTAACCAGTCTCGCTGTTATTGATGAATTTCAAAGACACTCAGAGCAGCCTTACAAAGTTTGGCCGTAGTCACCGGTGGCAGCCGACCTGCGCCGTGAACGCACCAAGCACCGTGCGCACCTCCTTAAATTAAGTCCGTTTCTGCTTCTGCAGAAAATCCGTGTGTGGTGACGCACTGCTTAGAATACGCAAGCACTTCGCGGGGGACGGAAACTTTCCTATTCTCCTCTTCTAGGCCCTTCCACCGGCCTGATAATTAAATCGTCGTAAGACAGGTTAACAGGAGAAAAACCAATTGAATTTCATGTGTCTGGGTGCCCCAAGATATGAGTCTCAAAAGAAGGGACCCAAAACGGACGGCTTTTATGCCTTTTCAACAAAGAAACAGTAAACTCGCCGAGCACTGAGAAGACAAAGGGGTTTGGGCTGAGCTGGCTAATGAGTGGAGATGCCCACGGTCTACACGGCCTTCTCAGCCCTGAATCCTCTACTTCTGGAGACAAGGATATCTCTCTGCCTCCTGGTGCAGGGAGAGGACCTTCTGCTCTGGAGATTTATTTCTTGTTTTCAGGGGACAAAGGAGGGCCTGAGTGTCCTTCCTGCACCTGCTGTTTCTTAAGCAATTTTAATTCACAAGAATCAAATCAAATAAATAGTCAATATGCCACCCTAAACTGGCATGTACGGGGGGGGGGCGTATTTTTCTCCCCTTCAACACTATTCTAGAAGGCTTGGTAAAAACTTGCTTCAGAAAATGTCATAAGATTCCCCTTGTGAATGATTGTCTTTATTGTTTTTAAATTATAAGATTGTCTTTTATTCAATCCCAGAGCAAGAGAAGACTCGGGCAGTTGCTGGAGCTGTGCACTGTCTCACCGCACATGTGCACACTCCCTGGTGACTCTGGAAGCGTAGGCACAGATGAGATCAGAGCTGGCGGATGGCTGGGGTCCCAACCCAGTGCCTCTACATGCTGGCCATGGGATCTGGCCATACTCAACCCCTCTGAGGCGTAGCTGACTCATCTGTTAGACGAGGTTACTAACCTCATCACCTATTTAAAAAGACTGGAACACTTCCCGAATCACAATAAATCATCATCATAAAGGCAGCATTTATCAGTAGGTAACTTTAAAGAAGTTAATACTAAAAAGCATGTCATATGGTCAGTATTTAAACCCCGGAATTAAAGCATCATGAAGTCAACTTTGTATGGGAATCAACTGCAAAATGAGTCCTATAATTACTTTTTGCATTATTGACTCACGGGATGGACACATGACCTGTTCTAGGGTTAGACATACATATTTGTGCCATTAATAGAAGGCTTGTTAACCTGGAGCTTTAGCGGCTTTGTGTTCCTTAGTGGCTGTGTGTTCTCAGACAAGTTGCTCAGTCTCTCTACACCCATCTCCTCATCTGTCAAATATGAGTACGTACCTCAGAGTAAGGAGGTGAGCATTTTGTGAGAGAATCCACAAAAACAGCTTAGCGCACCCCCAGGCCCTCAGCACACACAGCAGGTGCTCCACCAACCTTCGTTGTCAAACCATTACTAACGTGTGGAACCCCCGAGTGGACTATAATCTCTAAAAATACATGTCTTCGCCCTTCTCATTGCATTTGGCCCAGTGTCACCAATGGATCAGGCATTTGTACATATTTCTTGACTATTATTTTCCTCCTGGCCATCCCGTAAAATTCTGCCACCTCGATGAACAGCATCACGTTGGAGAACAACCGAAAGCTTGTTTCTGTTTTACTGAGTTTATATGGCACTGAGCTGACACTTCTGTGCTCTCCAGATGCTCTCGCACACCCGCTGCCCCGAGTTCCGTCTCCACACACGCCCTGCACTCCCTCTCCAACCCCAGCCCTCCTCACGGCCCACACCAGTTGTAAACGTCCAAATAAGCGTGTAATTCATTCTCTTTCGCTGCTTCCATTTTACTGGGACTCTGGCCTCAGCCCTCGATGGAACAACACAGGAAGATAAACTAGTTCCTACAAAATAGCAAGCTTCTCAATTCTTGGTACATTTTTCCAAGTGACTCTTTTTAAAGGATAAGGCTTTTATGTATAACAAATAAAATTATAATTGTAGAAATTAAAACACTATGCCCAACAGACTATTGATTCGTTTCCACAGACAAATAAATTAATTGGTCGGGGATATAGGAAAGGCAACTGTTGCATCTATATTTCATTTGTATGTTTTTTTCCTAAACTGTTGGAATTTAGTATTCGTATCAGTGGAGGGTTTAAGGCTATTATGAAATAGTTTTCTTTTTTTTTAATTTTTTTAACGTTTATTCATTTTTGAGAGACGGAGCATGAGCGGGGAAGGGGCAGAGAGAGGGAGACACAGAATCCGAATCAGGCTCCAGGCTCCGAGCTGTCAGCACAGAGCCTGACGCAGGGCTCGAACTCACAAACCGTGAGATCATGACCTGAGCTGAAGTCGGACACTCAACCGACTGCGCCACCCAGGCGCCCCAATAGTTTTCCTATTTTAGTTTCCTCTCTTATTCATCACTCACTTAAAGCAAGTCGGTAGCACCACTATATTTCTCCATTTATAGAACATTTAAAATGTGTTTTGACCAAAGCAAAGGTGCATTTTACCAACCCCGCATAAAGTACGATTGCCTGTCATGCGTCGACCTCAGGCAAATGCATTGACTTTCGGGCCATTGATCTAGTCAATTTTCCTTTCATCCCATGGTATTTTTTGAATTATTATAATATGGATGAAATGGGGAATGAGAAGACCTTTTCTTACAGCTTGTTGTTGTTTCTTTATTTATTTAGTTTGTTTGATGGTTTGAGCTTGAGGTATTGGGTGGTGTAATGTTTGCAAGTCAAGTTCCAGAGATCAAACCCAAGTTCCTTGGGCGCTCTTGGCGGCAGCTTTCTCCTTTGTAAAACCAGACTAAAGTGGAGAGCCACTTTTTAGGGCTGTTGTAAGAGTTAACGACATAAAGCTGGCACACAGTTTATAACACAGAGCCTGAGCTCACCTGTGCCAATTTATACTATTATTACTAAAATCGTTCTTCTTTATGCCTAGACCATTTTCTGACAATCAGGTTATTATTCATCACTTTCTCCAGGTAAAACTATGGAAACATTCAAAATTGAAGAACTACCTTTGAAGTTTAGTTCTCAGATCAAATATAACGCACCTGCGGGGCAGAGGTGGCTGGTTAAGGATGGGTGTAGAAACCATTAATGTTGGAAGGGTGTGAGAATGTGGACCATGATAGGATATCACTCATGAAGATGGTGAAATAGAAGTCATAATTATATTTGTTATGCAATAAAGTAAAACTCAGCATTGCTTTACTAAAGGAGAGATTGCACCCCTCACCCTATCTCCTTAACTCTGGAAAGATACCCATTGGGCACGTCATCACCTTAGATGACTTCCTGAATCTCAGCTACTGCAGATACCACCCCTTGTGTGACGGGGAGGAAGGAGGGCTGAGGTGTGGAAGAGTATCTTCCTTGCTTGCTTCCTTCTGGAATGAGCCAGGTGATGCTCCCAAGCAACAGAAGGGCCGGAAGGGCATTGAGCATCCACACACGACCATCTACGACAGTGGTTAACATGGAGCGTGTAGGTCAAGACAACAGAGATGGAAATTCTGACTCTTCCAGAAGATGACCTTGAGTCGATAGCTTGAATTCAATAGCTTGAATACTCAGCTATTCTGTAAAATGATTGCTTAAATGGCAAGTGATCATACCTACTACATAGAATTGTGGTAATTAAACTAATTAATACATGTAAAGAATAGTGCTTGGCATTTTGTTTAATATTAAGGCACTTAGAGAAAACGTTACCTACTTTTGTTAGCTAGCGACTCACAATTATGCCTGAGGCTGACCCTGTATCTAAGGTTAGGTTTTGTAAAAAAAACAAAACAAAACAAAACAAACCCTGAAAGTTATCAAGGAAAAGCTAAAGAAGTACAAATATTGTAACACAGGGATGTCTACACGGAACACATTTGGAAGCCCAGGCAGGTAGCGTGCGTGGTTTTTGGATGCGATTCTATTTCTCGTGGGTTGCTGCACTGTCTTATTTTCAGAAGTTTCCAGGGAGGCTCTTTTATAGTTCTGGTCACGCTTACAGTCATGTCCACTCACTATGCAGGTGTCTTCTTTACTGTGAAATTGTGTGCCTTTCACTTAAAACCGAAAGGCTTACGGCGTCAGCCTGTTCCAGAGGGAACGTCGCTGACTTTGTACCCGGGCAGACCTGTCTGCATCTTGGCTCTGCCACTTACTAATTTTGTGACGTGGGCAATTTACATCCTTTCTGAGCCTGTTTTTCATCGACAATGTGGAATAGTAATTTCTGCGTTGCAGGATTGGTAGGAGCGTTAAATATAAATTACTTTCCGGTTCCTAATGTTGGTACATAGTACTCAATGAATAATAGTTAACATTATGAATATGATTTTAACAGTAAGCCATAGGAAAAAGCAATGCAATACGGATTCTTATAATCCATCAAAACAAGTTGTAAAAATGACTTAAAGAAACACCTACCATGGCAATGACTACCATTTTGAAAAGCTTTATTTTTCCTTTGAGAACCCTAGCCCAACACACTGTCTGTTCTTTGTGTGGATAATATCCGTGATACATTGACTAACTCTAATGAAAATTTTTATTCGTAAGACACAAAGTATTTCCCAACCCAGAACATAAGGTCTTTGTGCTCATGTCAGCATCAGAGACAAATCTCTCGGGGAGAAATAGAAAAGGCTGCTGCTTCCACGGACCCCAAAATACTAAAGTAAAAATGAAAATATAAGTACACAGAAGAAGTTTTTTTAAAAAATGCCTGAACTGGGAAATATACCGATCAGGATACATCCAGCCCATGAATTACAAATATTTAAAAACAGTATTTTTTAATGTTTATTTATTTTTGAGAGAGAGAGAGAGAGAGAGAGAACGAAAAGGGAAGGGTCAGAGAGGGAGGGAGACACAGAATCCGACGCAGGCTCCAGGCCCTGAGCGGTCAGCACAGAGCCCGACGCGGGGCTCAAACCCACGAACCACGAGATCATGACCTGAGCTGAAGTTGGATGCTTAACTGACTGAGCCACCGAGGTGCCCCTTAAAAACAGTATTTTTGCTACATAACAACAGATTCATGCAGTTTACCTGTGTAGGGTTTGGTGCCACGCTTGAGGACATTGGCAAGAAAATGGTTTCTTCTTCTGTACCAACAAGAGGAGAACAAATTGACCATTTGTCCCCTACACCTTGGGGGGGGCTTCCTGCAGGGGGCTCGGTGATCTGCAAATCATGTCAAATAAGCCTTCTTGTTATTTTTGACACTATTTTGTTCCTAGCTGGAGGTAGGCAGCGATTCCCAGGGACTTGGCTCCCACATAAATTCAATATTCTCTCTTTTACTAAAACAGTCAAGCTGTTTATCCCTAGAGTTAAGTCTATGTTTCATCTTACACATACATGTGGATACAATGGCTCTTTTCCTAGAACTGCTTAAAAAATAGTGTTCATTAAAAGTCCCATGTTTACATTTTTAATGCACCAGATGGGCAGATTATTCATCACATGAACCAAATTTGAGATGAGGAGCTGAGATCAGAAGGGGCTGCAAAAGAAATCTGAACTAAATTTTCAAGTAGTGGGGGAACGGCTACTTTAAAATTACTTTATCAAAAAAAGGAAGCATCATTGGGTTGCGTTTTACAAATTAATAACTTCAGAATGTGTGTACATGTATGTAATATAAATGTAATCTCATTAGGAATTCTTGTAGCTGAAGGACAAGTCTCTTCTCTGCGTCTGGGAGTGCTGAGCAACCTCACTTTTGTGACTCTCTGATTGTGACTGGCCAGGCCACCACCACCCCCCCCCCGCCCCCCTAAGACTGTGCAGGAAGACGCGCTCTCTGTAGAAACAACCCTTTTCATTTTTGGATACTTCTAAATATTTGACCGTTCTGGCTAATTTTAGTCAAAATATGCCTTGCTGTGAAATTCATAATCTCTGGGTTTACATTTAAAATTTTCCAGGTTCAGACCCACTCTTCCCTCCACATGATAGAGCCCCCAAAATGTGATGCGATTTCTTTGCCAGAATTATCCTGCCTAACCGTTCCCCGTTTCTTGAGGGGAAATACCTCCAGTTTTGTTTTTGCTTTCGGCCACAATTGGAAATACTATTTTGAGCCTCCATATCATTCTGCTGTCTTGTTTTTGGACACTGTCTAGTTTCTCCCTGTTAAAATATGCATGAAAACGATGCTTCCAGTAAGTTCTCACGAGAGAAGAGCAGGGTTCCCACAAACTGTCCAGACACCAAACTTCCAAGAAAAAGTCATCATTGTCCTCGTAGGCAAATCACTCCGCTGACTTGGCTTCGGTCTGGGATGATAAACATTTACGACAGAGGGCCAGAGAATGAATATTTTAGGTTTTGTGGGCCAGATAGTCTCTGTTGAAATTATTCAACTCTGCCGTTGCAGTGAGATCAAGCCCCTGTAGACGATACATAAACAAAAAGATATGCCAACAGTCAATAAAATTTTATAAATAAAATTGTCTGTTGGCTGGGTTTGGCCTGCGGGCCACAGCTTGCTGACCCCTGCTTTCAGTCTAGCTAGGAAAATACACACCGTGTGTTGTGGTAACATCTGGGGTGTGAAACCCAGCCTATAATTGTACACTGTGTGTGTATTAGCCTGAGTAGGTAATAGTTAAGGGTCCTCCCTGTTCCATTTCATTTAGTAAAAGCTGATTGGTAATTGCAATCCACTAACATTTCTTTTGTGTTTTATCTTACTACTCATCCCTTTAGCTGCTGGCCCTTATACCTGTTTGGCAATTAAGCAAATCACAGATGAAATATTACCAGAACATGGGCCAGAATGAGTGTTTCAGTTTAAAACGATCCTATTTGTGAGGATCTTATGAGTGTCTCCCCCAACCGTTTCATAATTTATGAAATTATTCCATCACCTGGTCCTTGCTGGTCCTTGTCATCCCAAAGAATAGCACGAGGCACATTTCCAAACGGGAAGTTGTGACGTCAGTGGGTATTTCACGCATTACTAGAGGGTCCTTGTGTCAGCCAACCTTAAAGAGCTGAAGCTGATACCTACTGGTTATTGCTTCTTCCTCCAGCCTCAAGCTTAAATACTCCACGCTGGGAAATGACATCAGGAGGGCCCCAGGCACATGTCTGAAGAGAAGACGCTTCTTCTCTCTATGGAAAGGTCTAGGAGAGTTGGGCAAGTCCGGATCTTGAATGTCTATCAGTCGAGGAGCTGTTCCCAGCACCCGCTTGGTCTCCACACCCAGATAAAAGAGGTTGCGGCAGGTGCTTATTTGTTTCTGAGCGGAGCGGTTAATGGCTTTTTCTGCTCCCGGAATTTTTTAAGCCATTCATTTTATCTCGGCCCTTCCCGCCTTCCACAGCTTGCTGCATGCTAATTAGGTGTGCACATTTCCCTCAGGACCGGATCTCCTAACCTGCCCAAACCCCTCCTTCCCTATACACATGCGATATAGAAGACAGGCTCAGAGCTGTCTTCTGTCACCTCGGTGACAAGTTGACAAAACGCAAGGCTTTACTCCTGCCATTTGTTTCTGGCGGCGAAGTAGTGACAGGACGGGTTTAGATCCTCCTTTTAGCCGTCACTGGGTCGGGGGCGGGTAGGCTCTCCGAGAGCTCAGAGGGCAGGTAGCGTCCAGCCGTGTCGCCGGGGCAGGTGCCGTGGGCAGAACGAACCTGCATGCACACTGCAGGTAAAGCGGCAGCAAGCACAGACTTCGTTCTTTTCCAGGAACTTACACTGTGTGTCGGTGAAAAGTTGATGAAAGTGAACAGATGAAAGTTGATGAGGGTGAAGCCGGTGCTTTCGTGACCCAGCCGCCTCTTATGGAGGGATGAGACGAGCAGCTACTACAATAAAACTGCTCTGCAGTGTTCTCGAAACCTTCTTCGTCCCCATCCTGCATTCCATCGTTGAACTCCGGTACTTTAGCTACTCTCCGCTGCTCGGATTTTACAAAGGTGCAATGAAGAGGCTACTCCTTTTCCAGTGGTCCTCAGGGGCTCGTAGGTCCTCAGTCCCCAGTGTAGATGCAGAGCTACGCACCCGTGCTTCTCGATCAAGATTCCGCTGAATGAGAGGAAAGACCTAAAAGTGGTATACATCTTCATTTCGGGAAGGAGTGGAAGGAAAACGCAGCACACCGGAAATGTCACTGTGTCTAATGGGCAGGGAGAGTAACCAGTACACTGGTAACCAGTAGAGCAGGCTGGAAGAATGCGAGGAAAAGGCTATGATCAGGGAAGAGCAAGTCCTTGTGGCAAGATCTCAGAGGGTCTCGGTGCTCCGAAAGGCCAGGCAGGAAACAGATACGAATGAAACTTGTGGCTGCAAATATTGGGATTAGCTTAGTGGCCAATATTGGAAGGTATGAAAAAATGTATGCATGTACTTGACCTCCAGAATTTCTCCTTACGTGGGTGTGTAAGCCATAGAGGGACAAAGCCTTCTATTCCAGCCTTTGTTACCCACATCGTCGGTGAAGCTCACTCAGGAGTGAAAAGCCCCACGTTGAACTCAGAGGTGTCCAGCACCTTTCGGCCCCCCACTCCCCCTGCTTGAAATGCAGAAAAACACGTGGTAGAAAAAACTAAATCATATGCAAGGAAACATCTAAACACATGTTCCGTCCGCAAAGCAAGAATTGAGTATTTTGAACAACAGAAAACATAAAAGAAATCCTCTAGAATTTAAAAAAAAAAATGCTGAAAAAATATTTAATTAGATGTTTTGAAAAATAACTTTGATAATCCATTGAAAATCATGAGACAAAGAGGGAGAGAGAAATACGAGTGAAAGATCAACCCAGGGGCTCAATACAATACTAATAAATATGTCGTTAAAACAGAGAACATTGAAGGGGCAACTAAAACAAAAATACAAGAGAATTACAAAAACTAAGTGCTTCAGAATGAATGCGTTCATCTATTGCCCGTGACAAAAATTACACCCAATCAAAGATTCATGAAATTATAGAATATTAAGTATAAAAAGATTGTAAACGCTTCCAAAGAAACAATGCGAACTTTTAGTAATGGCCGACTAAATTTACATGGACCAAACGTGTCATAAAAATAACTAAATAGTCAGGATAAAGAGATTAAAATATACATACATCATAAGAGATAAGTGGATAGGAAGGAGGTAGATTAAATTCTGACATAAATCTAAACAACTCAGTAGTAGCAAAATGGCAGACAACTCACAAAAATAGGTAAACCTTGAATAGACATTTCACAAAAGGGGAAATCCATATGGCAATGACGGTCTGAAAAATCACTTCACTCTATAAATAATCAGGGAATTCAGTGTTATATGTCTGATGAGTACAAAACCTGTGTGCGAATTGTGTTCCTGACGCTGAGAGTCAGGGGTCCGTGTCCCTGCTCCTCTGTCTGGCCTGGTTCGTGAATGCTGTGACACGAGTACGGCACAAATGAGGCCACGTGTTTCTGCAAGGCTAGGTGCTGAAATGCCAGGACGCTTTCAGTCTTTACTGGAGCATCACTTCTCAGAGCCTCTAACTTCCATGTGAGAATTCTGACTACCCTGGTACCGGCAGACTGGCTGGAATCCCAAGCCACATCTAGGAAAGGCCTCTAGCAGGTGCTTTGGTCAAGTCTGACTGAGCCAAATGTCTGTGTCATCCCCGCCCAGACACCTTCCACGTAAGCAAAGAGGTGTTCACGACTCCAGCCTCTAGTTGGTCAGCTCACTCCAGGTTGGTTGAGTCTTTCCAGCTGAGTCTCCAGAGATAGAGCAGAGACAAGGCATCCTCGCTGTGCTCTGTCTAAACTCGTAAGCCACAAAAGCCTTGAGCATCGTAAGATGCTTGGTAATTTATGACACTAAATTTGGAGAACTTTGCATCCACTAGTAAACAGGACAGAGTTTGGTGTGAAGAAGCAAAACCTAAAATGTGTGGTGTGGATTGTTGGACTGGATATTGCTGGAAGCATAATGGACCTTAAGGAAACTACTAGAAAGGGTTTGAAGGAAAGTGCGGGAAGTGTGAGAAATGACCACTGAATTCAGGAGGAAAGGACCCGTGGAGAAGTAGTGGAGGGCGTTGTCACTTGCGGTGATGTGGAAAGTAAGAAAAGCATCTCACAAATTTGCTGACTTAGCTAAAGACATTTTTGAGCAGAATGTTGAAGGTGCCATAAGGCTTATTCTACCTCCTTATTATAAAATGAAAGAAAAAATAAACAAAAGAAAAACAATTCATATTTTAAGTAGAATATAGAGAAAATATATCAGGCAGGTAAACAGTAAGCCGTTAAAGAATTCTCAAAGTTAGAAAGGGCATTGGGATTCTTAACTGACATTAATGAGAAGATTAAAGACTACACAGAGCTCACCAATTGTAATTAATTTCTTGAGTGGCAGTCATTCATATTAATACTGTTTCGTATAATGTTATATTTGGTTTTGTCTACCACTTTTCAAAATTCTTATTTTGCTTTTATAGAAAGCTGAAAATGATTCTGTTTATTTTCTTTTTGATTTTAAGCGGTTCTAACATTTATTTGCAAATCCATGTGGAATTAATTTTGGAGTGAACTTCTTGATTTGAAATGTATTGTCTTCCAGTCAGTACATTCTATTCTCTTGCGTCTTCGAATAAAGCTCTTGTCTTCTTATCACATAAGATGGACCCTCTGGAGACTGGTTCTCTTTAGTCTACGCTCGTGACTTTCAGTCTCTTCATGTTTGTACCTTTATTATTTCCTGTTAAACATCATAGAATGTCTTAAGATTCTCCTCAACTCTATGTTTTCTGTGCTGATCATTATCAATTTTTCTTCCTGGAGAAGTTGCCCAATCTGGCCATGTAAATGGGTTTATATTCCTTTGTCTCCTTACTCAGTTCGATTCCATCACTTCTCTTCAACCTGTCCTGAAATCACAGTAAAATACTTTCGAAATTTTACTTCTGTTTTTATATCAGATAATTTCTATACCATGAATTTGGTCTTTAGTTTGAATGCAGCACTAGGAAGTCAAATAAACAGAGATTGTGACCAAGGAGACTTAAAAAAATACAGACAACCAAGGAGCAAGGGTCATCAACGTTGTTATTAGTTGTGGAATTATTCCTAGAAGTCCAGTAATGACAAAAAAAGGGAAAATGATATCTTTTTGTACTTTCATATGTTGATCAAAGAGCAAAATTGACAGCAGAGTGTTTGAAATTTCAATAATTTTGATGTGAAACTGCTTTGTGATTGGAGAAAGAGTTGGTAAGTGGGTCCCCATCAGTTTGGAAAGAGGTAAGTAGGAAAAGGCAACAACCATGTCGATAACCTACTTTGTGCCCCCTGGACAAGGGGACAGGATTGTGAGCAGGGTGTGTTCCTTGACCTCAGGGGACAAAGCCTCTTTTTGGAGGAAACAGTCAATTAAATCAGCAAGTACTATGCTGAATAAGGGATAATAGTAAAACCTGGTAATAACATGGCACTCAGGGACCACGTGGGATGGACATTTCCTGTCACGGTAAATACATCAGAACAGGCTTGGGCTGGTGGGGACGAACAGTGTCTGTCCATGGCACTAGAATAGGCATCACGCTCAGGACTGACTGGGGTGAAAATGAAAAGGCACGCCTATCCAATCCGTGAGTGACTCAAAACCGAAAAAGATAAATTTTGTTAAATATAATTCGAACTCAAAATGACATTACCGCTCTAAAATGGATGGTCAACCACACAATGAATTGGAACAGACAAAAAGCAAAGAACTACATTCATAATTAAGAGCACTAAAATAACCAAAAATTGGATACTGACAATTTGGCCGAACAAGTAGAAACAGGAAGAGAAGGAGGGCGTTCAGATGACAAACAAGAACATGCGAAGCACTCACCTCAATCAAGGTGCTGTTTTAGGTGATTTCATACCTGTTACCTTTAGTCTTCAGGTTAAAAAAAAATTTTTTTTGATGCTTATTTATTTTTGAGAGAGAGAGACAGAGCACAAGCAGGGGAAGGGGCAGAGAGAGAGAGAGACACAGAATCCAAGGCAGGCTCCAGGCTCTGAGCTGTCAGCACAGAGCCCGATGTGGGACTCGAACCCACGAACCCTGAGATCATGACCTGAGCCGAAGTCAGACTCTTAACCGACTGAGCTACCCAGGCATGCCCTTTTTAGTCTTCATATTAAACTAAGTGATGTATATTCCTAATCACCATTTTATGGAATTAATTTTCCATGGCCATCTTGCTGATGGTGGTGTAACCAGTATTTGAATCCAAAACTAATAGTGAGGGAACTAGGTGGTTAATACTGGTTTAGATGTAATTTATTGTAACAAGAGAGGTCAGTCATTTGGTTACCTTTTAAATGTATACATTGCATTTGGTGAAAGATACTATAAGGAAAATGTTTATATATATTAATGCAGCATATTTAATTAGCTGATACAAAATATTATGACGTGCACGAGGTAATATTTGTCACAGTCCAAAAGGTACTGAGAAAAGGTATCTATGAAAATCTGTTACCAACAGATGCATGACCTGATACTCTGAACTCACAACAGCTCAGGGAAGGGCTAACAGGTGCCCAGGAGCCCCTGTGCAGGGGAGAAGGGGGGGGGGTCGAAGGGGAAAGCTCTGGCATGTCTACAAAAGGGACTACGGCAGGAACCTTCATGTGGGTAATTTCTTAAGTACCTTGGGCATGCTTCTCATGTAAGAACAGTGTCAGTGAATCAAGTGCTCATGAATCTATATCTGACTGGAATCGCCACATAAAACTATCCCTTGCTTAGAAATAGTGCTCATTCTCCTGATGGCTTTTAGGAGTTGGCTTGGGTGCTACCAGTTTGTGAGCCTATAAACTTGATTGTTTTCTCTGCCTTGCTGGGAGGAGCAAGCTGGGAGCCACGGACAGGGTGCAGAATAGGCAACTGAGTGCTTCAAAGAACCAAGAGGAAGAAGCCCTGAGAAAATGAGCCTTTGGGGTGAAAACTGGGTCTGAACACGTAGGATCGGATGTAAGCGTAAATACATTGGTCTTCCTCCAGAAGGTTGACCCGGACACGATGCACAAGATTTCTGCCAAAGTAGGAAGTAGATTGCGAATAATCGTAGGGGTTCGATGGTAGAAATGGCTGCAGTGAGCATGGTGTTTTATCCATCACTGATGAAATTAGGTGAAATAGAATGGTGCCTGGGCGGGGACACGTCGCGGGTAACTTGTGGGACAACCTGGGGACAACCTCGTACCGCACGATGCAGAAGTCCCTGTCAGCATTAAATTCTTTGACACTAATCATCACGAAAAAAAGCAATAAACAATTCAACAACTAATAATTAGATAATGAACAATGTGGATACATAGAAAAATTGCCATTTAGTTAAATATGCTCTCTGATGAAACCCTTTTGCTTTATGTAAGTCTATTGCCAAGGGACCTTGTAACATCATTTGTAATAAAGAAACAATTTCTCCTTTAGTTATGACTCAGTCGAGAACTATTAAGTAGCAAGAATTGAAGAGTGTATAATGTATCTGTAACTGTGAAGATAATTGGGGCAAGGAAAAGGCATTTTATGAATTAATTTCTCCATGGCCATCCTGCTGATGGTACGAGATGAATCAAATTACCAAACAATCACCTGAGGAAAATATGCACACAGGTAGCAAGACTAATGGTTCCTTATTAGTAATTAAACACTTATTCCAGAGCTGTATTCCAACCCTAATATATAAAATCAATTTAACGTGGTTCTAACTCCCACCTCAGAAACAGCTGTAAATTTGTATGTGGATGATGTGGTTTATGTGAAAGTGTGTGTCCTGTGGCTTGTGACCCCACTAAACTGGGGCTGGGAATGTGAGGGGCCAGGAAGTTTGAATTAGCCCGAGGCAAACTTCTCATGATTATCAACAGTATGAAACAAGTTCAAACACCAAAGTGCATAATTTGCTTAAAACGTAATTTGAATTATAGGCTATCTCCGTCTGTGAACATTAAAACGATGGGTGAAATCGCTATTTCAAAATTTGCTTAATAAGCAGTTATATAACCCCATTTAAAACATTTTAATAGGACGTACATTCAGGTATAGAAGAGTAAAGAGTAGTAAAAAATACTCCTTCCAAGTTATTGGATTATTGTGAAAATGACTTGTGTGTATATACGCATAGAATATACAAAATCATTTTGATTTTTTCAAGTAAAATACATCGGTGGTCAACAGAATTGTAAGATGCCTCCAATGACTCAGGGACTCTCCGTTCCCTTTCTCTTGAGTGTGGGCAGAGTATGTAAATATGATGGAATATCATTCTTATGACAATTTTACATTCTATGGCAAAGGTTTGCAGATGTTATTCAGATTTCTGACCAGTCTGCCCCTGAGTTAATTGGGATATCCTGGTGCGTCTGGCCTGATAGATGACCCCTTAAAAGGGACAAGAAACACTGGCAGACACTCTCCAGGAATCTGGAAGAAGCGGTAAGTTGCCATGTAGCGACAGACCTCTGGAAGCCACGTGCAGAGGAACTCCGAGTGGCTCCTGGACATTGGGACCTGCCAACCGGAGAGAAAATGGAGCTCTCGGCATCCTCCTCAAGGAAGCAAGTTCTACGGGCACCAGTGAGTCTGAAGGAGGACCTCAAGCCTCATACAAAACCGTGGCCCCAGCCAATACCTTGATTTCAGCCTGGGGAGACCCTGGGCAGCGTATTACTATGATTTGAATTCTTTATCGTCTTCCTACTCTTAGTTTTCAGAGAGTATCTATGTTTATTGCTCTATGACTTGATTTATCAGAGTATCGATGAAATCTGTTCGTAGCTGACAAAGACGAGAAAACCAGCCTCGCTACACAATCTTCCAACCTTCCGCCTCACCTTTCAACACAGGTGGTCCGCGTCTTCTCTGTGATGAGAGTTTACACATTTAACGAAATCCTCACATTTGTTTTCGTCTTGGTTCCTCCAGCAAGCGTGTTCGCTGCTCACTCCTCTGATTGTATCTCTTCCAGAACCCTACCAGTTGGGTGAATCCCTTCCAGCAGGCTATTCCAGAAGGACACAGGATAATAATATTCTCTGGGTTACTGTATACAACAAAATTTCACCGACTTTACATTTTTGAAAAAGAGTTTGGGTGTGTATAAAATGGTTGGCCTCAGTCTCTTTGCTTGAGGATTGTATAGGTATCTGACTGTTTTCTGATACTTCGTGGAAGTCTGAGACCCTGTGTGAATAACCTGGTGCAAAAAGAATTCTCGATCTTTTGAAGTTTAGTAACTTCACTAGTTTATGTCCTCTTTGTGTGTGTGTGTTTTGTTTTGTTTGTAAAGTTTATTTATTTTGAGAGAGCCCGTGCACGCACGAGCAGGGGAGGGGCAGAGAGAGAGTGAGAGAGAGAATCCCAAACAGGATCTGTGCTCTCAGCACAGAGCCTGACTCAGCGTTTGAACCCACAAACCACAAGATCGTGACCTGAGCCAAAGTCAAGAGTCTCATGCTCTACTGACTGAGCGGCTAGCACCTGTGCCCTTCTGTTTCCATCACTCACCAGGTATTTTGTCGTCCTGGAACCTGCACCCTCCAGTGTTCTTTTGATTCTGAAACTCATTTCTTGACTTAAGTCTTTGTGTTAATTATTTTTCTTTCATTGTTTTAGTTATTCTATGGCCCCTACTATTTAGATAATACTTCTGGTTGCCTCATTTATGTCTGTCATTTTCTCTGTAGTAATTTAAACCTTTATTAAATTTGATTTCCTTTTGTTAATTTTTTCCTAATTTGTACATTTTCCTACATTCTCCCCCTGCACACCCCTCCCATTTGCACAGCCCTCTCCTCTGATCATTCCACATTGCTCTTCATTTCCACAATTTTTTTGTTGTCCCCTTTTCCCCATCAACCACCCTTTTACCTTTTTCTGTTGTCTCCTCATCTCTTCTCAGAGATGTTAAATGTCTAATTTGCAGGTAGAGGGGATTAGTATATACTTAAGTAGTGGACTTTATCACTGATTCTGTTTTTGTGAACAGGGGAGATTTGATTAAATATTATTTCTGTGGAAACACTAGTTTATCATCTACAGACAACAGATACATGTTAAGGCATTGATGGACTGCAGAATGGAGGCCACAGAGTCACAAGTCTGTGGAGCTGAGCATTATGGGAGGAAGCTCAGTGCTCCCACACACCCATGGGGAGGCAGACACAGAGATTGTGCACGGGAGGGAGGCCGGGAGTGTGAGGATTGCTTACAATGTCGGTGGCTGTTCGCACTTCCTCCTTCCATCAGATAATGAAACTGACCGTTGGCCAGATCCTTTGTTTTGCACCTGGACAAAAAACAAACTGTGTTTGTTTCTCTAAGGAGATTAAACAAACTGACTGAGGGACATTACCATTACTTTGTGGGATAAGACCCTTCTCAATGTGCTGTCTTGGAGCCTGTCCGTCCTAAGAGCCATCTCCCTACTCTCCTTCCTGTAGAAGACAAGTTTCACTGGCCACTTGACTGCCAGATGGCCGAAGGCTCTCTCCTAACCCAAGCTTTTGCCAAGTGTGTCCATCCAGAGGGGAGAAGACAACGGCATCACCACTCCACAGCATATTTATCCTTCTTATTATGTTATTACGTTGTCAGAATTCATGGCTTTTAACTTCTAGTGTTCATCTAAATCCACGTGCATATTTTGTCTCTATAGAACTTAACACAGTGCTCACCCAGTCCTTCTCATGGTAGCTGCCCCATTGCTAATCGGTCTACTAATGCCTCTCTTGGTGATTTGCTCTTCATTCTTAAATAATTTCCCACCTCCTAAGCTCCCAGCAGTTCTGATATCCTTTAGACCCTCCCATTACATGTGAGTCTTCCATTGTGTCTTGAACTGTACTGCCTGTTCCATAGTACAGTCTCAAGGAGACTATCAAATCACTTGGATTCCTTTCTCCTCGTATGTCACCCCCTCCCCCCGCCCCCGCTTGGAGCCCTCTGTTCTCCAGATCCAGTCTGGACCAGTCACTCAATGTTTGGATTTAACTGCTTCTTTGATTCCAAAATGTAATCAAAGAAAAAGTTAATCCGAATCCCGAAAGTAATGAAGAAAATTCACAGAACGATGAATGTTTAGGTTCTCTGGGGAGGGATTGTTCAAATTAGTTTATTCGCTTTTTAAGAATTTACTGGTTTATTCCTGGGTTTCTGGAGCATATCCTGAAGTAACTTTATAAGAATAGATGCATGGAGAGTAATTTTTGTGTTCTTCCATGGCTGAAAACATTTGCATTTGACCCTAACACTGACTGACAATTTGGAAGTGCATTTTTTTTTTTTTTTAAATTTTTTTTTTTTCCAACGTTTATTTATTCTTGGGACAGAGAGAGACAGAGCATGAACGGGGGAGGGGCAGAGAGAGAGGGAGACACAGAATCGGAAACAGGCTCCAGGCTCTGAGCCATCAGGCCAGAGCCCGACACGGGGCTCGAACTCGCGGACCGTGAGATCGTGACCTGGCTGAAGTCGGACGCTTAACCGACTGCGCCACCCAGGCGCCCCTGGAAGTGCATTTTTTTAAAAAAAAATTTCCTCCTTCCTGGGATCTTTTAGGACTTTCTTTCTTTATACCATGTTATTTTGAAATTTCCAGATTTTCATCGCAGACACTGAGTGACCCAGTCAGTCTCGCCAGCTCTCATCTCTATCCGGAATATCCGTGTGTCTGATATTGGACACTCTTGCAGATCTGTTATATTTTTTCTTATGTATCCATCTGTTTATATACTCCTAATAACATAAATGCTATTAATTCAATGTTTAATTTTTAGCAACATTCGAGAGAAAGCATAGAAAAAATTGTCACTTGTACAATTAAAAATACAAGTGATGCGGGGCGCCTGGGTGGCGCAGTCGGTTGGGCGTCCGACTTCAGCCAGGTCACGATCTCGCGGTCCGCGAGTTCGAGCCCCGCGTCGGGCTCTGGGCTGACAGCTCAGAGCCTGGAGCCTGTTTCGGATTCTGTGTCTCCCTCTCTCTCTGCCCCTCCCCCGTTCATGCTCTGTCTCTCTCTGTCCCAAAAATAAATAAATGTTGAAAAAAAAAAAAAAAAGAATTTCAAAAAAAAAATACAAGTGATGGAAACCAGGAAATTTAAAGGGGAAAAATGCAGAAGGCAATTTTAGGAGGCACATCTCCTCTTCGTATAAAAAGAGATTTAAAGACATCAGCTAAAATGGATGGCACAAGAAATAGAGGTCTAAATGCAGTATTTAGATCTATAATCGCTCAAAGAAAAAAAAATAACAACAGACTCCTGAAAATAGGGTGAGCAGGTGAAAGTCGGGCCAGGAGGATATAAGCAAACTGAGTCGTCAGCTCACAGCTGATGACAAGACCTGAAGCCTATGCTTCACAGATCACAAAAATTAATTGAGTGATTACATTATTTAGTATTTTAAAAGCAACCATTATACTCCTCTAATGATTAAATAAAAACAGAAATAATCAAAATTATGAAACTTGCGGTGGAAGGCGTGTATGGCAGCTATGAGAGGGAATATCAGTTTTTGTGATAAACCTCCACGGTCTCATAATGTGAAATATATATTTTTAAATTTAATTGCAAAATGTATATCCAGTTTGGATCGAGATTACTTACTATTAAAATATAAATAAGGTTATTTAAAAATATATAAATAAGAGTGAACACTCTTACAGGTGATATATATAATTAAAAATGCAGCACTATTCTAAAACTCAATTTTCAAGAATAATGAGAATTTCACACAAATATATACATACATGATTATTTGTTGTAGCAATTCTTATAGTAAGATTCTTGGATGCAAAAATTGTCCAACAGTAAAGAAATGAGGAAATAGCTTCTAGAATATTAGGATGGTATTGAATACCATGGTTTTCAAGAGTAGTTAGACATATGAGAAAAATTAGAATTACGAATATGTTTTTTAAAAGCCTGACAGGAAGTTACATGTGTATTTAAAACTAATTGATGATTAAGGAAAGTTTATTTATACACAAGAGAGAATAATGCAGAGGAGGGTGGCATTGTTCACTTGTATCTTTCTAGTTCTATAAAACTGTGTACATAATTTTCATTTTTATATCTATAGCTACATAAAACTACATATGTAATTATGTATGATATATGATAATATAGACCATGTTGCAGATTAGATTATGTGTAATTACGATGTTATAGCTACATATACACCATTATCAGATATTTGTCATAATGAGCAAGTAGGAAATGTTATAAAGGCGGCATATACCGTGTGGCACTCAAGGCTCCAATGGTACAGCCAATGAGTCTGCCTCTCCCATCACCACACAGAGATGCCGTGGGGTGCTGCCTGCCTGCCTCCATTCGGTATGACTGGGTAGTTTACGATCTCACTTTTTCCCAAGTAACTGACTAGTTTTCTTAGAAAACTCTCTGCCCTTGTTAAATGTGAAGTTTCAAGTTGCAAAAGAGTCTGTGGTTTGAGCGAAGACTGTTTTCTAATCCTCCCAAACCAGGATGCAGAATTTGGATTAGATTCAGAGAGCTCTGGGGCATGCGTAAAAATGAACTCTTTCTGAATTCGAAATATAAAAATTGATTTTTCCCAGACACTTGTGTTGAGGAAAGGCTGAGGAGAGCAGGCTGCATTTAAGTATTGAAGTGTTTATATATGCACACGAGGCTCTTTCTAAGAACAAAGACACATCTGCATAGATACCTAAAAAGTCTTGTCAACTTGTTATTATTCTAAATTCTCTAGATTATTCTATAGCTTCTATCTTGGATTGCCTAATATAAATCCCTATACTTATTTACCTAAGTGAAACATCATTAGTTATTCTTATACATTCAGAAAAAAATCCTCCAAATTTTCTTCTCTGCAGTAACTGTAAGTGAAAACGTGCATTAAAAGAAGTCCCATATATTTGTTGGGGCTCCTGGGTGATTCAGTCAGTTAAGCATCCAATTCTTGATCTTGGCTCAGGTCATGATCTTATGGTTCGTGATATCGAACCCAGTGTCTGCCTCTGTGCTGACAGCAGGAGCCTGCTTGGGACTCCCTTCCTTCCTTCCTTCCTTCCTTCCTTCCTTCCTTCCTTCCTTCCTTCCTTCCTCTTTCTTTCTCTTTCTTTCTTTCTTTCTTTCTTTCTTTCTTTCTTTCTTTCTTTCTTTCTTTCTTTCTTTCTTTCTTTCTTTTCTTTCTCTGCTCCTCCCCTGCTCACACACACACTCTCTCTCTCAAAATACATAACTTAAAAAAAGACATTTCATATATTTGTAATAAACCGTTGGTTTGCCAAAGTGTTTGATAATTGCTGAATCTAGCATATTGCTATCTAAGAATTAAAAAGTATAACATAATAGCTAACAGTTAACACAATACATAACATGTTACCCAGCATTGGGTTATTATCTTGTCCTATGCACAGCTAGGTTAACAGAAGCAAAATCTTTTTTTTTTTTTCCCTCTGAAGTAATGAGGCAAAATTGATACAGCTAACTAAAATGATACAAATATTCACCTTCTTGAAGGCACAGATCTTCTGTGAGTGCACGGAACTTTGCAAATTTCACAGGTCACCATTTACTAGTAACATCCAGAACCGGTTACCAAGCGAGACATGTGCACAGGACAGAGGGTGATCTTTGGAAGCAGGCTGACAGGTTCCATCATTGATTGGTGGGGTCATCGTGAGCAAGTGACCTGATGTCTCTGAGCATCAGATTCGGAGAAGGATGACAGTTCTGGGAATGAGGGTCTGACGGGGCAGGAAGTGTTCACATGTGGCGTCAGCTTCCACTGCAGGCAGAACTCAGGGACGGCGGGCGTCTGATAGCTCTCGGTTCTCTCCCATCGAGTCAGCATCTCTCTGTCTCTATATTGCTTTGGCACTTTTAAAAATATGCACTTTTGAATGATTTTAAAAATTGTTAGATTTAAACACTTGAGCGCACTCTGGAGATGAACCAGTGAGGGGTCATTATCCCAAATTTGTGACCTTTGAATAAATTATGATGATACAGCAGTTGGGAGTATGCTGTCTGGATTCTGGTTTTACCCCCAACACTTACAAGATGTCAGGCCCGAGGCGTTTTCTTAAGCAATATGTGCCCCGGGTTTCCTACAAATTGAGGATAATTAATGATAGATAAGGTTGCTGTGGACTACATGAATTCAAGCAGGTTGAAATGTTCGGTCGTATATTTCTCATCTCACTAGAAATTCATATTATTATTATTTATTGGTAGTTTCCAGGTCTAGAATCATTTTACCAGTGCCTGACGGATCTTTTGATGAGATGCAACTTCTATTTTCGCTTTCTTTTCTAATTCTAATTCAGGCTCCTCACTGGAGGTGTTACTTCACAGATGAATTTCATTTCTGCGTAATGACTCTTTTGTGGAGGTCTAGCTCATTGGCTCTCCATCAACATTTTCTTCTTTCCATCCGTTTAGCCTTAAAATGCCAGATTAGGCCCCACTTAAATTACGCACACTTTGATTTAATCTCCTTCTGTCAGGAAAACCCCACCTTGCAGAAATGAGGTGGTATTTACATGTGTGATGATGAATTGGAAGCCAAGATCTTCGAATTGGCCCCCGCCCTGCCCCCAGCAGCACTTAGCCCAACACGGTTCAAATTCGCTTCAGTTCTAGCCCCGAGGCCACACGTCTCAGCATAAACTAACCTCAAATCCCACGTGCCTCCCCAAAGAGCATCTTCCCACCAAACCCCGTATTTCCGTATGAATCCATGCCTCCCTTCCTAACACACAGGGTTTTCAGGATTGTTCAGTCTTCATCAGTGCTCTTTTCTGTCTCCTATTTTATTATTTTATTTTATATTAATATTTCATTGCCTTTTCCCTTCTGATTTTGTGAGAGTTCACTGCACTCCATCCGCCCGTCTCCTTAAGCTGCTGATTAGGTGATTATTTGGAAAGATGAGTTCTAAACCTTGCCTTTGGCAATCTGAGTAGCTAAACAGACACGCAACACACTCATGTGCGTAATAAAGGCACCACCTTTCTAAAGATATTACCAATGGTGGCTGTGTGGGGATTTTCCCCTTGTTGAGTGGATAGGAAAATCACTATTTGTACCTATTTTCTCAGATAATTCTAATCCGCCCTCGTGTTTGGGTGATCTGGAGTGGGGGCCTCCGGGCACGATCCCTGCAAGGAATCTGCTCTCTCGTCTGTAGGTGTCAAACCAGGTCTGGCCCTGCCGTCGCCCTTCCTTCCAGGACAAACTTTCCTCCGGGCTGCTGGTCGCAGTGCACGGCTGCGGGAGTGTAGGTGTGAGGCCGGCGCAGCCTGTGACGCCACATTCGAGGACTTAAAGGACAGGACCCCAACCTATCCGTGTGTCTACAACCACTTCCCTGCGGTCGTCCGTCTGTTCTGTCTGCTCCCCGGCCCTTGTCCGCCTGCCTCTCTGCCTGGCGCATCCATCCCCGTCTCGTGTGTGCCTGTGCGATACCAGCCTCCTCTGCAAGCTCAGATCCAGCGTTCTTCAGGGGCCTCCCCAGTCCCAAAAACTGGAGCGATCATGTCTGTATAGTTAAGGTGACGCATGGGACATGGGCACACACAATTACTGCCGTCACTGCCTTATTAGGAGTTTATTTTCTGATTTTGATAATCAAGCCTAAATGTGGGCACCTCCGTGCGCTGCACGATTAGGTCAGCTAGCTTGCTTGAAAAGAGAAGCTGCTCAGTCTTTGAGAGGCAAGCAGCAGGCGAATGGCTTCACGATGTCCGTTTCGTTAAGTACACAATGTCCTGTGTGTGTCTGAACAATCGCAGCCCCTGTCCCTATCAAGAGGAAATAAGAATTCCTGCTCGACCATGAACACGATAACCATAGGGAGCTCTTCAGGGATCCATTATCAATGACGCTCTGTGTCTTAGTCAAGAGGAATTTTTAAAAAGGAAATCAGCCGTGGGTTAAAAATATACGATATCTATCAGCATGGCTCTGGCTTGAAAAAGAGCCACATAAAAAGGGAGCGACCACTAAGGCTTCAAAAATGTTAGACATCTGTTGAAATGTGAAAGGCAGCAGTATCCTGGTCGGGGGGGTGAAACCATTTTTGTTAAGAATGGGCTCTGGACTTCTGAAGAAAAATTCTTTGAGCTGTTAATGTCATTGAAGCACCAGACACAAAGTAGAGAAACTACGTTTATCCAGGCATTTTATACACAGCTTACCTACTAGCATCTTTGGCTAGGTGGCTGATGATTGCATTCTCCAAGGGCTTTTCCCTTAGCATTTATTTGTATTTTGATTTGTACCCATTTAAACCTCTACACTATCGCAGGTCTTTTTAGGGAACTACTTTAGATATATTATGTACTAAAGGGGTGTGAGCAGTAGTTCTCAATTTACTAATGTTATAACCGCAGAGGCAGTCACAACAATAATACTTGAGGTTTTCTTATTCTGCTGTTGACTTGTGGGATGAATATTTCAACCCCGCCCAGAAACGAAAATGCACATACATAACACATCCTACATATAATGTAGGTGATTCGTATGATTCGAGACGCTCGCGGGGTTCCCAACTATGACGGTTCTGCAGTAAACAATCACAAGTTTCTTGGTATCCTCCCTTTCAGCGATAGGGGGTCAAAACCCCTGCTCCTCGATTCTGAGTGGGCTGTGATTCTCTTGTGACCCATAGAATGTGCAGCAGTGACAATGGTTGGCCAGGTCATTAAACTTGATATGTTTTGAAGAAGACAGATACTGTTAGATTTCACTTGTATGTGAAGTCGAAAACAGAAAACAAACACACAAAAAACAGAAACAGATCACAGATACAGAGGATCAACAGGTGGCTGATAGAGGGGAGGGGGTTGGGGGCTGGGTGAAGTTGGTGAAGTGGTGAAAAGGCCCAGCACTTCCCAGCTATCAAATAAATAAGTCATGGAGATGAAAGTAAAGCGTGGGGAATATAATCAATAATATTGTGTGGTGTGGCTCCATCGGTTAAGTGTCCGACTCTTTTTTTGTTTGTTTGTTTGTTTGTTTGAGAGATAGAGAGAGCACACGAGCGCATCTGAGCCGAGGAGGGCAGAGAGAGAATCTTAAGTGGGTTCCAAGCCCAGTGCGGAGCCCAATCTTGCGACGATGAGATCATGACCAGAGCTGAAATCAACAGTCTGACGCTCAACCAATGGAGCCACCTGGGTGCCCCAAGTGTCTGACTCTTGACATCCGCTCGTGTCATGATCCCAGGGTCATGGGATCTAGCCCTGCTTTCTGCGGAGCCTGCTTAGGATTCTCTTTCTCCCTCTGCCCCTCCTCTGCTGTGCTCACGCTCTTTCTCTCTCTAAATTACAATAATAATAACAATAATAATAATAATGGTAATAATAATGTTGTAAAGACTTTGTGTGCTGACAGACGGTAACATGGTGGTGAGCATTTCCTAACATATATAATCACTGAGTCACTACGTTGTACGCCTGGAATGAACATGATATTGTATGCTAACTATACTTCAACTAAAAACCAAAGTCTTCATACATCTTCCACCTTGCTTTCTAGAATCCTCGTGCTTGAGACTCTGAACTGTGCTGTGAGAAGTCTGCCTGGCCCAGGCCATCAAACTGGAAGAAGGCCAATCGGCACAGAGTGGCCGTGTGTGGTAGGATCTGTGGTTGGGGCCCAGTCTTTGGGTGAAGACCAAGTCACCTCCAGACTCTAAATCTTCGGGGCAGAGGAATCTTGGGCAGAAACAGGTACTTCCTGGGGGACCTGGGGGCTCAGTCGGGTGAACAGCCGACTCACCTTAGGTCACGATCTCACAGTTTGTGAGTTGAGCCTCACAACAGGATCTATGCTGACAGCTCAGAGCCCGGAGCCTGATTCATATCCTGTGTCTCCCTCTCTCTCTGCACCTCTCCTGCTCATGCTCTGTCTCTGTCTCTCTCTCGCTCTCAAAAATCAATAAACATTAAATAGAAAATTAAAAAAAAAACAGGTACTTCCTCTCTGTCCTTTCTAAGTTTCTAATCCTCAGAACCTATGAACAAATGCATCTATTTTCCTCTACACAACTAAGTTTAGGCATATTTATTATGCTGAAATGTAAGAAGGACAACCCATGTTAAGAAGCTTAAGTCTACAGAGAACAGAAATCCAGAAGCGCCGAGTTTGACTAAACTCAGCTAGTCACATATGCAATTGAGAATATGGACATTCTGTCTCTTCCTGGAAGTGCATATTCATGAAAATGGGCTAAAATTAGCAAATCCAATCTACTAAGTTAGCATGTGCTAGGTAACAGACCTCCAATGTAATCTTTCCCAAGACAAGATTTCAAAAGAAAAAGGCATGTCGCAATAATTAGAATCAACAACGGTGGTGAGATTATCTTCAGAGGGCACAGCCCGAGATCTGGCATGTTGCCAGGACATTCCTTTCCTTCTGGTCAGGACACGTCTGGCTCAGGTGTGAAGACAATTAGCCCGAAGTCTTTGCCACCTCCCACGACAAGGTTTTTGCGTACCGTTCTGGTAGATGTTTAACGCGTGGCTGGTGGTTTGGGGAGTGGGAAATTGCTCTGTATGATCACCGCAGAGCCAGGCTGAAAGTGCTCTCGATAGTGGCTCCATCACTGGGGACACATATCTCCAAATTCTGGTGAAAATTTTAAAGAAAGAACTTAAGACTCATGTGAGATGTTAGAAGGGCTGAGTTTAAAAGGAGATAAGAAATTTCTGTCCATATCTTTTGCAACACCCAGATAAAGTCTCAAATTTAACTACAAAAGAAGCTGGAGATAATAGACTGTATTCTCAGAAAAAGAAAAATGTGGTACGATTACAATGTCTTGTGAAACTTTGCTGAAAGCTAAATTCTAACAATTTTATTTACCTTATGATTTTTTTTTATTACATATATCGTCCTTTGGCTATCTGGTACATCTGACTGTAACCAAAATATTTGTTTTTAAGCCTTTCATGATATGAATGGCCCGTTATATGGAGGATTAATGACAGGTAAATGTAGAGAAAAAACAAAATTTATTGGAAATCATAGAAAGTATGTTTTTTTGGACGCCTGGGTGGCTCAGTCGGTTAAGTGTCGGACCTCCGCTCAGGTCATGATCTCACTGTTCGTGGGTTCAGGCCCCGTGTTTGGGCTCTGTGCTGACAGCTCGGAGCCTGGAGCCTCTTTCGGCTTCTGTGTCTCCCTCTCTCTCTGCCCCTCCCCTGCTTGCACTCTCTCTCTCTCTCAAAAATAAATAAACATTAAAAATTAGAATAGTACGGGATGCCTGGGTGGCTCAGTCGGTTGAGCGTCCAACTTTGGCTCAGGTCATGATCTCACGGCTCATGACGTCAAGCCCCATGTTGGGCTGTGTGCTGACAGCTCGGAGCCTGGAGCCTGCTTTGGATTCTGTGTCTCCGTCTCTCTCTGCCCCTCCCCTGCTCATGGTCTGTCTCTCTCTCAAAAGTAAACATTTTAAAAAAAGATAATATGTTTTAAAATAGTATTATTATATACTTTGGTTCAAATTTTAAAAATACCACTCCGTTTTATATTTTTTTTGACCAAGGAAGGATATAAAGGGGAAAAAATGAAGAATAATTTCTTGTATAAAAATGTGATTGATTTGACAAATGCTGAGTGAAACAATTAGCACAAAAGCAGCCTATTGTCACGTATAATGTATACATTCTGTGCTCTAAGACGGCATGCCTCGTAATGTCTTCAATCTTCTTACTTGCACTGTGGAAAGTGATAATGCAAATGTATCTTCTGGTTCCAAATGCATTTAATTATTTTCAGTAGTGTTATTTCCCCAGTGAATCAAAGTAATTATTGATTGGTCTCTTTGAAATGACTGAGCAAGCAAACACTCTGGATGATTCCGCGCATATATCACCATCCCTTCCTCAAAATTATTAACGTCACTTTCCCTACAGAAATACACTTGGCAAAGTCGGGGCATTGTTTACTCTTCAGAACTACTCTCTTAACAAGAGTGTGGTGTCACCTGGGATTTATATGCTGTCAAACACACGACTAAAATCAGAAATTAGTCACCGAGCCACCCCAAAATCTTTTGGCTTTTCCTAAAAGTAGCCCCAGTTGAAATAATCATCATCCAGATACCAATGTAATCTGGGCAAATGTTTGGGAAGCAACACTTTGAGGGGGGGACACTTAAAGCGGACAGCAAGTGGGGGTGGGGGCTGACGGAGGGAATCTCCCGGTTTGTACCTGTGGCTTTGTCTCTTGCCCTGGAGACACCCAGCAAGGACAGCCTGGGGGTGGCAGCCGGACTCAGAAAAGTTACAGTCACTGTGCCTTCAGAGACCAGAGGACACAGATGGGGCTTCTCAGGGGGCTGATAACTGACGAAAGAAGTAAGATTTGCGGTTATAAGCCTTTTTGCCTAAAGAAACGTCCCAGGCTGGGCTGGGTGGTTGGGTGCGGGGTTTAGGGGCTGGGGGGCAGCTGTACCAGGTACATAGAATGATCAATAGATGGAAGTTATTAGACTGTTAATAGATTGTTGTTATTAGTATTACATTGTGGGTTCTAACTGTCTGTTACAAAGCATCAACCCGGCACTGAGAGACACCGAAGAGGGAAGATGCGTACGTAAGTATTTACAGCACAGCGGGGTGGGGTGGGATGCCCATCTTCATTTGTAAAAACTTTATTACAACACGAAACAGCCAGAAAATCACAAAATGCGGACGTAGGAGCCTCACACTGTGCGAGCGCTCACCCCACCGCCCTGTGCATCCGCCGCACAGACCCTTCATGGGACCAGCCCTTCCTCCTCCCCAGATAACCGCTACCTGACTTTTATGGCCACGGCCACCTCATATTGTCTTCAAAGTTTGTTTTTATGTCTTTTACGGCTCTTTTATGTTATACATTCCCTGTTCAACCATTTTTCCCCCTTCAGTTTCGTCCGTTGAAGAATTCAGAGCATTTGACCTGTAGGATTTTATAGAGAAACAGCCTCTGTGTTCTCTACAAACTGGAAGCTGGACCCACGGGTTTGGTCAGACTCCCATTTAACCCCTTTTGCCAAATTATTGTGCTTTTATCAGGAGACCTGTAACGTCTGGTTGTCTTGTTTTGTGATGTCAGCTGCTATTGAAGAGAGATGCCTGGATCCATTGTTCCATCTGAGGTGGCTAGACAGTGGTATCCTAAGCCTCTCTCACTGATTAGCAGGTGTACCGGGGAATTCTTGCCAATCTGCTATTTGATTACTCAGTGGCCGTGAGTTCTTGTATGAAAGGGAAGATAAATGCTTGATTCTTTCCCTTTATTTGCTAGTTTTCAAGATAAATGTCTCAATAACATTTCAAATTAGTTTTTAAACGTATTATTATGAATGTACGCATCTAAACCTATTTGATGGGTTCCAATAAATTTTAATCATTATCCTTTTCTGAAGATTAAATTGTGGGTTCTTCAAGGTACAAATTCTTTATTGCAGATTGACACAAATTCACAGAAGGAATAAGATCGGTGTTGGAATTTCCTTTTGAAAAAGGAAACAGTTTCATTTTAATCATCAAAGCACCTTGTTAACTGTTTTGATGGAGTGTGCTGTGTGTGTGTGTGTGCGTGCATTTTTGTGTGTCCACTTCTGCACATACACACATGTGCCTGTATCTGTGCAATGGAGAAACTCTGGCATTCTTCCTTGGATTATTACCACATCACCTCAGGTGGTTTTATCACATTTCCTTCCCTTGGGTGCTTTAGAAATTCACTCCATTTTCTTCTGACCTAAACCATCACTACTAAAAAAGACTGATAATTTAATTTTTTCCTTATAAATAAGTAGCTGTGTCAGCTACTGATCTAAACAAATTATTTTACGTTCCAGTGGTTTGTGTGAGTTGATTTTCCGTGTTACTATCGTCAAGCACGTGAAGTACTTACTCTATATATACCTTCATTTTATAAAGAAAACCTTAAAATATTTTGTTTCCTTCTAGTTTGTTCAATTTTATGTTGTTTTTCTTCTTCAGGGACTCTTATTATCCATATGTTAGATATATTTTTCCAATCTTTAATTTTTATCAATTTCTTTCAAATCTTTTTTTTTTTTTTTTTAATTTTTTTTTCAACGTTTATTTATTTTTGGGACAGAGAGAGACAGAGCATGAACGGGGGAGGGGCAGAGAGAGAGGGAGACACAGAATCGGAACCAGGCTCCAGGCTCTGAGCCATCAGCCCAGAGCCCGACGCGGGGCTCGAACTCACGGACCGCGAGATCGTGACCTGGCTGAAGTCGGATGCTTAACCGACTGCGCCACCCAGGCTCCCCTCAAATCTTTTTTTTTTAAATCTTTTTCTTTATTTCATTTTAGTTTTGGTCCATCTTGCCTTCAATCTTTCCAAAGGCCTTATGTGCTATGCTCATGTTTTTTAGTATTTTCAATGTATCTGGTTTGTTTTGAAATAACGAATTGCCATTTGGACGTCTACCCTGTGTATGTGTCTTTAGTATGTTTCTATTGTCTGTATTTTTTCTTGTAATAATATGATATTGTATTTGAGTCTCACGTGCCGTTTTTACTTGCAATTAATTTTTCTGAACGTTTACAGAAAGTTACGATTTGCAGTAACTTCCCTAACAGAACTCCTTCTTCTGTTGTTTCCTCATAATGGAAAAAGGCAGCAGCTCTCGCGTGGGAGGCTCCCTGACTGTTCTGTCCCCTGCTTGTTTCTGAGCTTCTGTTTCCATCATCTCCTTCCCTTCCCTGCAATCTAATTCCGTCCCCCAACATTGGTCCTCAGATCCTCAGACCCCCGGACCCCGGACTGGACTGGAGCCCGGGTGGGCCGAGTTACGTCCTTCTGGTCGCTCACTGTTGCAGGACACAATGTTCGGGTCGACTTTCTCAGACTGGCCTCGGACCCAGAGATAGCCTGACCGGATTTCTGGGAGTCCTAGGATCTCGGGATCTCCAGACGCCCTGTTTCCACAGATT
The DNA here is from genome assembly GCF_028749965.1 of Puma concolor. Taxonomy (NCBI): domain Eukaryota; kingdom Metazoa; phylum Chordata; class Mammalia; order Carnivora; family Felidae; genus Puma; species Puma concolor. The sequence continues at coordinate 1,346,077 of NC_141677.1, read as the reverse complement.
CTTTCAAGCAGATGCAGATAGCAGCCCACCTTTGTAACCACTTGTATTTGTATTCTGGAGCTTATGACCTGGTTTCATTGTAATGATTTCCTTTTGTTTTATTTCTGGCATCCAAATGCCTTCTCTGTCTTTCTCTGTATTGAGTGAGAGGTAAAACCCTACTGTCACTGCCCCCTTGTCTCTATAAGTATATTACTAATAACTAAAAAAATGCCTAGCAGAGTGCTTGGCTTATAAAGACCTAATAAAATATGTATTAAATTCACAATTTAATTAATATGTGAGTTAATTCGTATACAAATAGGTGTTTAGGTGTTTTGGTTTTAGTACAATTTTGTCCTTTACGGTCCGTCTGTAGGAGACAGTGTTTCTCTCTTGTTCTCAGACTGATATATTCTAGGATGACTAGGCAGTGTGTCCTACAAACCAAATATACTTAGGTGTGAAGGGGAATATTTTTAATAACCATGCTGGGATAACAGATGGAAATAAAAGATGTGGGTGCATGGTCCCCATGTATACATTATACGGTTTATAACGGTCCCCTGTTTACACATAAACAAGTCTTTTCTGCTTCACCTGTTCAAAGAAGGTGATATAGCCTTTCCAAAAAGCACAAAAGTCACCTTTCTACATTTGTTGCTTTCAATGTTTCTTGTCTCACAGCTGTAAAAAAAAAAAAAATGTTCCAAATATACGCAGAAAGGTCAGAAGCACAAGAAACAATAAGCTTCCGGGTGCGATCCTAAGATAAATTAATAGGAACAGATTACGTTAAATTTCAAGATTTAAATTTAATTTCAAATTCATATGAAGAGTGTCTATGGACCTGTTCCTGAGATGCACTTAGGAGATGTGGAATTAACACAAGACTGGCAAAGACTGACTATATACTTACTATTCTGCCAAAGAACTCATTGTGCTGTGCTATCTATTTTATCGACAAGGAGATGTCTGGTGGAGATGCGTACAAGTGCCTCTACTCGATTCCTTAGTATGTAAATGTTCTAGAAGTCGTCGACCGTGCAAAAAATACACAGCAGCAAAAAACCCATATGGTTCTGGAGTGTTTGTCACCTGATAGGAACGTTTAGGTTCCAAACATGTTTCTATACCTTTTAGCTCAGAAAATTTACTCTTATAGGTTTGACTTTTAGCTCTAAGGAAATATTTAATACTTAGTAACAATGCTTTTAAAAACATTAGTTTTCAGCAAATATAATTTAAATTTGTCTGAATATTTTAATGGTAAAAATCCTACCTTTATTAAGTTCTAGGATCCTGAGGTTTTTTTTTATTAATTTTTTTTTAATGTTTATTTAATTTTTGAGAGAGAGACAGAACACGAGCAGGGGAGGGGCAGAGAGAGAGGGAGACACAGAATCTGAAGCAGGCTCCAGGCTCCGAGCTGTCAGCACAGAGCCTGACGCAGGGTTCAAACTCGTGAACTGTGAGATCATGACCTGATCCGAAGTCAGATGCTGGGCCGACTGAGCCACCCAGACACCCCTAGGATCCTGATTGTTAATTTATAGCGAGAAGCTTATAATTTACATGGAATGGGAAATTCCTTCTAGAAATTTATAATACAAGCCACTGTCTGCAGGTTTAGATTTTCCTGGAGTTAAAATCAAGACAAAGATGAGGATAGTAGAATGCTCCTCATTTTATCTTAGATTGCTTAGAGACTATTCCATGATATAGTTTTACCTTTTACCTTAGACTACTTAAGTATTCTTCCGGAGTATATTTTTTGGATAATAATTTGGCCGTGTTATTTTTTTGACAGAGAAAAGAGAATGTGTCTTACTGGCATAATCCTACCAACATTTCCATGGTAAATGTAGGCACACTCAATCAGATTCTCCTCCTCAAGCAGCCCTGGCATGTGGTTTGCGAGAGCCAACTGATTCTCTCAAAAACCTTTCCAGGAGTGCTCAGCATCAGTGGGCCTGAGCATTTTATTTATTTATTTATTTATTTATTTATTTATTTATTTATTTAAATATGATTTATTGTCAAGTTGGCTAACATACAGCGTTATACAGTGAGTTCTTGGCTTCGGGAGTAGATTCCCATGATTCATCGCTTTCATACGACACCCAGGGCTCATCCCAACAAGTGTCTTCTTCAATGCCCCTTGCCCATTTAGCCCATCCCCCCACCCACAACCCCTGAGGAACCCTCAGTTTGTTCTCTGTATTTAAGAGTCCCCTATGGTTTGTCTCCCTCCCTCTCTGTTCGAAACTATTTTTCCCCTACCCTTCCCCCAAGGTCTTCTGTTAAGTTCCTCAATTTCCACATATGAGTGAAAACCTATGATATGTCTTTCTCTGACTGACTTGTTTCACTTAGCATAATACCTTCCAGTTCCATCCACGTTGCTGCAAATGGCATGATTTCATTCTTTCTCATTGCCAAGTAGTTTATTTATTTTTGATGTTTATTTATTTATTTTGAGAGAGAGAGAGAGAGAGAGAGAGAGAGAGAGCTGGGAGGGGCAGAGAGAGAGGGAGAGAGAATGCCAAGCAGGCCCCGCACTGTCAGCACGGAGCTCGAGGTGAGGCTCAAACTCACAAACTGTGAGACCATGACCTGAGCCCAAATCAAGAGTTGGATGCTTAACTCTCTGAGCCACCCAGGTGCCCCTTAATGGGACTGAGCGTTTTAAAGTGGATTTCTTAATATTACCTCTACAAATGGAGGTCCATTGCTCACCAGGTGGCCAAATGCTGTAATGACTTTACCTGATCTCACCATTTCAGGGAAGCAGGTCGTATAAGAAAGTGGGTTAGGAAGACTGTCTTTGAGAACAGTGGCCACCTAAGCTCCTATTTAGTCACGACCCACTCTCAGAAAGTAAGCTTTCCATAGGTCAAAAGCAAAGAAATTGGTTTGAACCCAATGTTTAGAATCTCGAACTTAAAAGCCATATTGAGATGTCTTTTCCTCTTTTCTCTAATCTCTTTGATGACAGAAAAATACTGTTCTATTCAAGTAGCATTTTTACTCCGAAATTCTTGAAGTCAAAAAGTACTGAACTGAAATCATCATTAAAGTCTACGACATAAGACTCTTGTGATGCTAGCCTGCGAGAGCAATCCTAAACGATCAGTTTAGAAAGTACCACCTTTGGAGATGCCGTGTTGAGCCCAGCGTATCTGAGAAAGCGGCCAATCAAGGCCACGTGGCCTACTGGAAATACATTAGTGCCATGGAGACGTGGCTGCTAGGCGGGCCTCTGCCAAGAGCAAGCTGTAGACCTCGTATATATTGCTTCTCAAGCAATACACCTCAGTTCTTCATGTCTAAACTAGGAATGCCAGTTCCCTCTAACTTCCTCACAGGATGTTTTTCAATATCAGAGGAAACCAGAGTATGTCTTTTTTTAAAAATTTTTTTTAACATTTATTTATTTTTGAGACAGAGAGAGAGCATGAACAGGGGAGGGTCAGAGAGAGAGGGAGACACAGAATCTGAAACAGGCTCCAGGCTCTGAGCTGTCAGCACAGAGCCCGACGCGGGGCTCGAACTCACGGACCGCGAGATCGTGACCTGGCTGAAGTCGGCCGCTTAACCGACTGCGCCACCTGGGTGCCCCAAGTATGTCTTGAGATTAAACGGGTGATGGGGATGAAGGAGGGCACAGTTGTGATGAGTCCCGGGTAGGGTATGGAAATGTGGAACCACTATCTTGTACACCTGATACGAATATGGCACTGTGTGCTAACTACGCTGGAATTTAAATAAAAACTTAAAAAAGAAACTTAAAAGAAAATAACAACTGAAGTGTGTCATGGGGAAATGCTCACATCGAAATAAGTAAGAAGAAGAAGAAAAGATATAAAATGATAAAATCGTATTTACAAAATAAATGCAATTTTATGTTAAACAGAAGAAGGCTCCATACGGCTGAAAATCTGTATGTGAACAAGAGATAGCAAATATGCGAGTGACATTTGTTTTTTTGTTAGTACATTTCAACATTTATAAAATTATAGCTGAAATCAATGTCTAGTTGCAATGCTGCTAAGACTGGAGTCTAACAGTTAAAAGTATTGTGTTAAGGGAGATCCATTGTTACAATGAGTGGGGGGCAGTGGATTATAGTTAGAAAAGAGAGCAAAGTTACTAATTTTAATTCTGAAATTTCCAAGGAAGGATTCAGTTTCAACACAAAAGTTCCAATACCAAATTAAACTGAACATAGTTAAAGAAACACCTTCTTTTTGTCACTTCTTCACTCGTATTTATTGTGTTTATAGGAAGATATTTTTATTTGGATTACGTGGAATAATACTCAATTTTGTTATCTTATGTACAGGTGAAATTCTTCTTGCCCGTGCATATATTACAAAAACAAAATAAAAAGAGACAACGTATGCAAACTATCCGGCTTAAAACAGATACTGTCATTCCTAGAGGGAGTACAGAGACAGATCCTGGGAATTCACGGACGCTAAGTGCCACCAAGGAGCATCAGCTCAAACATCCATTTCAGCCCAGCTCAGCAGCCAGAGGTAGGGAACAGTCACATCCAGGAGATACTCGGAAAAATTGCCAAGTCTCTGCATTGGGTGAAGAAAGAACTTCCCGGATATTTGTTATAAGGCTAGAGCACAGTGAGCACACGAGCTTGTAAAGCATCATACGAAGAAGGTGAACCTTCATAAAATAGGAAAATTATTTTCTCCTTGTCAGTTCAATAACGACACAGACTTCAGAAATGTATACTAAATCATCTTTGGAAAGAGCTAAGCTACACTTCCCTACAATCACAGCTTTATTAAAATGTGCCTGAACCTGGAAACGAAATCCTCCAAACTTAGAGCAAATACGGTATTTGCCTAACACTGTGTATCGCTGTTGTTTTCCCCTATAAATCGCATAAAATCATATAAATCATATAAAGTAATATTAGAGAGTCTATTGTGTGCTTATTCAATTATAAAAGCATCAAAAGCAGGAAGTGGGAAGGGAGGGAGCAGTCCCTGATCCCCGCCCCCCCCCCCCCCCCCACCGGCATGCACACCACGTTCCAGGCCCTTTAGAACTCAGCAGTTATCAAAAGCTTGTACCTGTTTCTGTTTTTATGTTTGCCTAGAAAACCCACCCACTAGTTTCTGGAATTGAAATCCACCCTACAGTTTGCTTGAGTTTGGCTCCCTTTCTAATAGAGCAGTCCGAAATACGGGGGGCCTTTTTTAATAAGCTAAGTTTTCCGATCAATAGCCATCCTTAGAAAGTAGGCTTGGAGAGTAAAAAGGAGACACTTAACACTACTATCTGGTCTTCATTGCCTTTAATGAACATTTCTCTGCCTAAGCGCATCCCAGTGAATGACATTTCACCACAGTCATTCACAGTAAACCTGCTGATGTCCATTCAGTATCATAGCCGAATCCACATCCTTAAAATTAACCTAATGAGCCTGCTACCTGCCCGTATGTTGGCAAGAGTGAAGGGAACTGACCACAGTAGGAAAACTCAGTTATACTGAAGGTCTTGCCACTTGCTTCCTTTATTTCTCTCTCCACACCAGCGGGCGTTAGCGGATCTAGTGCAACTAGTCTGAATATTTGAGGTTGGCATTATACCCACTACACAGTGTGCCAGACCACAAAGGGGATTCAAAGACGAGTGGGTCTCATGACCTCACCCCATCCATTTATGAGGATGGGAGGAAAACAGAAATATCAGAATATTGGCATAAGGAAATGGCCGTACAAGACGTTTATAGAGAGGTCAATCGGGATTCAGAAAAAGAGACGCCATCCATTGTAAGAGTAAGAGATTCCTGCTCAGAAGACAGTTTGGAAGGGACTTAGAACAGGAGGGAGGGTTTCAATCCCTGGCAAGGAGTGACTAGGGGAGTTTAGCAGAAAAAAGTCACGGAACTGTGTGGTCTCGAGGCACATGCAACCCCCAGATGACAGTCATGGGAAACAGGACCAGGTAGGAGTGTTGGGAGGCAGGGGAGGGCGTCCGGGACGTTTGGCAGCACGGTGGGAGACAAGAATCAAAACTTCCCACTCAGAAAAATAAGGGAGCCTTTTAAAGTCTTGTTAACAGGGGAACTGAGAGTGTCAGCCAGCCTCCACCAGAGCCTGCGGGGGTCCCAGCTCACAGCCATCCGCACACTCCTGGGGCACCTCCGTTCTGTCCGCTCTGTCTGTGTGACCAACAGAACACGGCAGACAGACACACACCGCTTCCACGAGTAGCTGTGAACATGCTGCGGCTTCCATCCTGTTCTCTCGGTCCCCCTTCTCCCTTCCGTGTCACTCATTCCTGGGGAAGCCATGCCGTGAACAGCCCTAGCCAGGCACACATGGTGAGGAACTGAAACATCCCGCCCCAACCTGCGGGAGTCAGCTTGGGAGCAGTTCTTCCCTCCGTGGCCAGTAGACTGGAAAGACAGCCCCTCACTGCAGGTGACTGCAACCACAGGAAAGACCCTGAGTGTAACTATAAGCCAGCTGCCTCTCAGTCCCTGACCCCCAGAACCATGAATAGTAAGTCTGTTGTGTTTAAAGTAGCAAGTTTGGGGACTATTTGTTACACAGCAGTAGATAACTACTACAAGTACAGGTGGACTTTGTGGCATTTCCTACTCACATGGCAGTAAAGTTCTGGGTACATTACAAAAGAAAGCTATGAGATGAGAAGAATTTAATAACTTACTCTGTACTGGCCATCCTGCCATGTGCTTGTGATGCATTTCCTCATTAAATGACCCAGATATTCCTTGCAGAGTGGTACCACTTGTATTCTTATTTTATAGAAACTTAAGCCATCAACCCACTTGTTCAAGATCTCACAGCTAATAAATAATGAGCCAAAATTCAAACTCTTACTTTTGTATGTAAGTAAATGTTGGTTGAATGACCAAATAAACACATGGGTGCACGTTTCATGTGTTATTATGAGTCTTACTACTAGGTTTCCCTTGCTTTTAAGGAAATTTGGAAAGACTCTGAATTAATCCTACCGATATTTTTTTTGTAGTTTCCCAATAAACGGGATAAAAGAAAGATTTTTGAGAAAATTCATGGCTTGGCATACTTCTCTGGCTCAGATGTAGCTAAAGATTTCACAGTGCAAATCTTTGCAAAAACTGTCTTTAAACTACACTCACTGGCCTTTTACACGTGAGTAATTTCTGGGAAGTGCTTGCTTATGACCTCTTTTGAGGTTCAAGCAATAAAAAACATAGAAAAAGCACTCCAGGAGAAAGTTTGAACTCCTGAAATAGGATTCACTTTGACACAGTTAAAAAAAGTTTTCATGTGAGATCCAAGCATGGGTGGAATGAACACCCAAATGGAGGAAAAGGGGGAAAAAATAAGCAACAACTAACAGCAACATTTACGGGACTCAATTTAACAAATAAATATGCAGCTCAACACACTGACATCAACATTCATACCTCGTGTAAAACCCCAACAGATGGTGTTTTTAGATGTTTATTTATTTTTAAGAGAGAGAAAGAGCACAAATGGGGCAGGAACACAGAGAGAGGGTACAGAGCACGAGCAGGGGAGGGACAGAGAGAGAGGGAGACACAGAATCCGAAGCAAGCTCCAGGCTCTGAGCAGTCAGCACGGAGCCTGACGAAGGGCTCGAACTCACGAGCCATGAGATCATGACCTGAGCCGAAGTCGGATGCTCAATCGACTGAGTCACCATCCCAATCCCAGCAGATGGTCTTAAATTCTTGTTTTAAGAGGAAATATAGCACAGATACTATCCCTAGTCTGCCTGCCTGGGTTTGTATCATAACCCTGCCCTGTGTGGAGCATGTGACCTTGTGAAGTTACTTGCCTCGTGCGCCTCATCTCGAAACGGGGGTGATAATTTTGCTTTCCTCATAGTGTTGTTGCGATAATTAAAGGAGATGAAATACGCCTGGTGTTCTCAAGAGAGACCAGCAGGGATTAACTGGTGCATATTTACGCTAATAGGCGCAGGAGTTAGGGGCTGGCATTTTCAGGGCAACCCTGTTGGTGCTTAGCTCTGGTAACAGATGTAACCAATAAATGCTTGTGAGGGTTGATGGCACTTGCAGGTGAGTTCTGGTAACACGCACCCGACCATAGTTTGAAAGAGATACATTTTTTGTAATGTCAAAGATTTTATTGAATTCATTAATTAGTCCAGGAACCAATGACTTATAGCCAGATCGAAGGGAAAATCAAATTACCACACATGTGGAGTCAAGTAAGGAATGCTGGAATAAGCTATAAATTGATCAGAAGTGGGTCAAAATCCATCAGACAATGATCAATTACATTCCTCTGACACAATGTGCATTTCTGTGGACAAGAATAATTTGTATTGCTCCTAGTTTTCTACAATCGACACAGTTGTAAGGTAGCTCAAAGACCATGGAACACGTGTACTCTGGAAACCGGAAGACATCTGGTGGAGGAAACGGAACATGAATGGAAAGATGCCGATGTGACTTTTCCTTTGACCTGTTCTAAGCAGTTCTCTGCACTCCTCTAGTTCTCCATCAGCATCTCTCTACAGATTTTTGCTAATGGGGAGAAACCATTCTTGACTTGAAAATAAATGTTTACCTTTTAAAAACATCAAAGATTAGGGGCGCCTGGGTGGCTCAGTTGGTTAAGCGTCTGACTTCTGCTCAGGTCACGATCTCACGGCTTTTGAGTTCGAGCCCTGTGTCGGGCTCTGTGCTGACAGCTCAGGGCCTGGAGCCTGCTTGGAGTTCTCTCTCTCTCTCTCTCTCTCTCTGCCCCTCCCCTCCTCAAAAATAAATAAATATTAAAAAATTAAAACTATCAAAGATCATTGGAGAGGAATGCCTATTTTAATTAGTATAAATAGTATTTTGTTCATGATTAAAGCAAACTCTACGGTGATGCTTGGGCATTTTTATTAGGAAACACCTTTTGAAGAACTGTCCGATGTCGAGGGACTTAAAAACCCAATGGTACTCCAGTGGGTAAGTAGGAAACCTGAGTGTATGTGAGAGTGAGGCGACCTTTGAAGACCAATGAAGAGAAACTTTCTAAAAATGAAGTTGTTTAGCAAGAAGAATACAATTAGCTAGCTTTTACCAAGCCACACAACAGGCCAAGTATTGTGCTAAGGGCTTCATTATCTCTTTCTAACTGTACAAAAACCTACAGGGCAGGAATTGTTATTTTTCTTCTACACGTGAAGGAACTGAGACTTAGAGAGAGTAATGCATACCCAGTGGCTAAGTGTTGCTGTAGTTACTGCTTGAGTACAGATGATACCAAGGCCACTGAAACAGTGTACAAGGCTCCCAGAGCCTGGACTCCTGCGTGAGGTGACGGGCGGGAGGGGCCACAGAAGGGTAAGTGGGGCTCTGAAAGGCCCATGTGTGGAAATGACCGGAGGAGAGTGGTCTTGGGATCAGGCTGACTGTTCCGAAGGCTACTGAGTGATGAGAGATCAGCACCTCTCACGCTGGGCTGTGAGAGTCAGTGAGGACGAGTGGGTGCAAAGCCGGTCGTATGTATGGAGTGAACCCCCCAGTCTTCTGAGCCTCGGGACAACCTTCTAAGATACATGGCGACAAAGCAAAACCTGAAGCTAGACATGTACTGGGACAACCCGGGTCACACAGCTAACATTCAAACCCAAATTTGGTCATACTGATGGCCAAACTCATAAGAAATATGAAACTAAACATTACGTACTTTCAAAGCAAATAGTTTCCCAGGAAAGTGTATAATCTTCCCGCTTTGTTGAAAGATTATTCCTATTTATAGACCACATAGTATATTGTTTTGGAATGTCCTTGGTTGTTTGTTTCCCACTAAGAACATTTAGTATTGAAAAACAGCATCTATGGAATTACAGTCTGAATCAGCGTCTAGTTGTTTTTCATTCCAAAAGAAAGAAATAATTAAAAAACATGCATAGCAAATTATAATGTCTTTCTCAAATTGATGTAATATCAATCGCGTTAATGGTTTCCACATAAGCGCCTACAAAAGACTATACTGGCTTTGCATGGGTTTACACTGCCTATCACACATGGATCAATGTATCCTAAATACATAATTCCATAGCAAGACCCAGCATTCGTGCTAATGAGAATGTTCAGGGAGAAGGAAAACAAGGAAATGGAAAATTACTCCCTAAAGATGATGAGATTTGGCAGAATCAGCAGGGGTGGCTGGACAGCAGATGGAACTGTCTTCTCACTTGTTGATGAGGATTTTTCTTCTGCCCATTGAACGGACATTTCTCTCTCTTTCTGGGCGTGGAAGAACTGGGGGAGTTCGTAGGGCACCCTCAGCTGTGGCCGACAGATGGGTCAGGAGTCACCTCCTTCACTGTCCTTGACGGTCTCTGCTAAAGGAGTGAGCATGACCAGAGAGGGACACAGACACTCGACTTAACAGTTCCTTGACTGTCTACTTTTTCTAGACGAGTCAGCTTCTTTGTTTTTATTGTCAAATTCAAATTTTAAGCCACATTACAAGGTCATATATATTATAATGTAAAACTTGAAAGTCTGTTAAACAATATAAAATTCACATATACAAAAAATGGAGACAATTGGATTTCCAAATGTCTTTGAGAAATGGTGATACATTCAGCCTGTCTTGCCCACTCCTACAACCATGACAGACGTAATAGGTTTTTTTTTTAATTCATTTTCTTTTTAACCCGGGTGAGGTAGTCACTCCCCAATGTCTGGCGTCGGCTTAGTAAAAGAAAGCCATTTAGCGTGTCTGCTCTGGGCCGTGCTGACACATCATTGGCAAAGGTGTAATCGGCCTCGCATAATTGCAGAGCACATCTCTGGGCTGTGAAATCGTGGGATAAAAAACACAGATTATCAGGGGAGTTTGAGGATTGCACCAAATCGATAAATTTTTATGTCGACCCGGTAGCTCTTTTCTTTGTGCCAAGTGAAGGAAGTCTTGCTACCCCTGAGTCACGGAGTCAGCGAGCAGATGCGGAGTCCTCGCTGGCGACAGCAAACGTCCCGCGAAGGGAAGGCGTCCCACGTGCTGGTGTGTTCACTGGCTGGGCCTCCAGGGCGGGTGCGGCTGGGTCAGGGGTGGTGGGTGGGGGCGGATTTGAGACGCGGCATCGTCCACAGAAATCAACTTTGTGACGATCAGTATTAGAAACCAGTGCCTTTGCCAAGGGTAAGGCTCGCGAGAACTGCCTGAAGCAAAATAGACTCTCAGGAAGCGGCAGGCCGGCATTCAGACTGTCGCTCCAGCTGCACTAGTTGAAGAAAATTAAGCCTAATGGCAATGAGAAAAAGTTAGGGACTGCTCTCAGAAATGCTAAATTAAAAAAAAAATCCATTATTTAAGAATAAAGGTAAAATATGCATACTGCTCCTTGAAAGAGTAAGTTCAGCCGTTAGGCAATTAAAACACTTTTTCTCCATCATTTTCTGAGTTGTAAAAGCCCCTGGGGTGTCATGGTCCCCGTGTCCCTCGTGGAGAGCCAAGATCCCGGGGTTCGGGCTGAGCCCACGATTCGGTGGAAGAATTCTTCACCTTTGGGTGTTTGTCACACCGGTGCCAGTGGGGCTGGAAAAAGGCCGACGCGGCCCGTAGGAACTAAACCAGGACAAGGACGAAAAGTGAAGTCTCAGGTTTGAGACAACGCACAGACCGACTCTCTCCACGTTTCCCGGCAGAAGAAAATGCACGGTTTCTTCCTGGTCACTGTAAGTAGGGACATAGCCCACTGGGCACGCCTGAGGGGACCGGGTCCTCCTTCTTCCGAGGAGACCTTTTCTGATCTTCAATGCCCTCCTTCTTAAAGCGGCAGGAGTAACAGTACCGGCCTCGAAAGGCTGTCGTGGGGCCAGACGAGGCGAGCAGAGAGATGTTACAAGCTGCCTGGCCCCCTGCGAGTGGCAGGCGGTCTTCGCTGCTGACGACCCTGCGGGACACAGTGCTTTCTCTGGACCCTCATCCTCCAGGGGCCCCGAGTGTCTCCCGCAGTCATAACGCTTTTCCAGTCCCTTCTTCTTTCCCCCGTTTCTTTTGCCGAGCCACACTCTGACATCCGTTTGGTTTGTCCCTCGTTAGCGCATTCACTGTCCCCTCTGGTGCCACCTCATCCCCAGGTGAGCAACTCTCCCCACGCGTGGGACTACGGAGGTGGTTCTGGACGCGCTGCCTGGTAGCTGGGAATCCGGAATCCAGCTGAGCTCATGGACAGAACCGTCTAGAAGAGAGGTGCGGATCCTGGAGATGCAGATACCTAGGATTTCAAAAGAAAAGGAAAATGGTATATTCATTTATGCTATCATGGCAGCAAGGAAACCCAAGCTTAGAGCAGCAAATGTTAATTTAGTTTTTGTTCAGATTTCGTAGTCATCTGGGGTGTCAGAGGGCTCTGCTTGACGTGTTTTTTTGTTTTTTTGTTTTTAATCAGATATCCAGGCTGATGAGGCGTCCACATTTGGAACTTCATCTGTTTCCGTTGAAGAGTAAAGGCACAGACTTCATGTAACAAGACATTTCCTCTTCCATCTCATTAACGAGCTCCGTGCCTCACTGCCAGGGAGCTCGGTACTTCCGTCCTGCTATTTCTCTCCAATATCACTGAACGGCCCTAGTGGCCACAAGACTGTAAACCAATCTAACACACTATGAACTCCTGATCAATGCACTTCATGGATCTTTATATTCACCTCATCAAACAAAAAACTTTTCCATAGTAACTATACAGTAAATGCATTTGTAATGAGTAAATAGATGATCTCATATATCGTATCATGATTGCAAGTATTGATGATGCTAAGATATAATATGTAATGTTAATAGAACTAACAGTTTTAGAAGAAGTTATTTGCCTAGAAAGTTTATTCACACATTCCTTGTATTTAAAAAAATTTTAATTAAAATTCTTCAGTTTCAGCCTTGAGATTATCGAACTTGTCTCTGACGTCGTTTCCCATGCAACATAATATAAAACACACTTGGGACTCTGCCAGTGTTTGCCATTGAGATCTTCTGAAATTACTCTGGATTTAAATTGCTTAACTTGGTCTAGGAGAACACTGACATCCAAGGCTGTTAATCATGTGCACCGTAGTATTATGAAGGCATTTAGTGTTTCTCCCCATGGGATATTAGGTGTCATGTTAGCACATTACGATCATTACTCTGAGTGCACGTTTTAATTCTCTTCTCTCCCCACCAATGCACACCTCCTTCTAGGCTTGTAACATAATCTGTGTGCCTGTTTCCATTTCTGGGGAACCCTAGTGCATAGTGGAAATATTGAATTTCTACTATGGCTCCATTCCAGTGGGTTTCAGACTCGCATGCTTGACCTGACTGAGTCATGAAATGGATGCAAACGTACTCAAAGAGCCACGAGCGGATGTTGCAAACCATTAAGACTAAGAATTGATGAAAAGCAACTACTGTGACATGACCAAAAATTTCTCGGTTTAGGGACCCTGAATATTTCTAAGTTATGAGAAAATAAGGAAAAGAAAGAAAGAAAATCAAAACACTTTGAAAAAAAAATGATATTAACAAGACCAGTTTGACAATAGAAAAATTTTAAATGAATACCTTTACAAATGTAGACTTTTCTAAGATAGTCTATGTTCCAAACTTTTTTTGTGGATTTAATAGTAATACTTGATCTACCTGCCACCTAATTTCTTGTTTTCTCTTCTGAATAATCATACCTCGTAAAAGGGGAGCCAAAGCTTGCATAATATCACATTTTTTCTAAGTCTTGAGATCCGGAATAAACAATTTAGCACAGGGCCAAATGGAAAATAAAATGTTTCCCTTTTCCTTACTGAGGCCTCTTTACCATTTATCCAGATCCTTTCTTTTCATTTACATTGGAGTCTGGCACTGTGCTTACCTCTCAGGAAAAAATGACAGTCTCCTCATTAAACATTTCATGATTTGTTTTTTTCTTCTCCCTCTCTCTGTAGGTTCTATTTCCCAAATGTGTCTGAAAATCCAAATCACGACATATTGGTGGATACTGTTGTCTCCCATCATTATTTTTCCCATATATAAATTTTACTAGGAACATTTGGAATTTTAGTCTAAATATGAAAGGGATAAAAAGAATTCTTGTAGGGGCGCCTGGGTGGCGCAGTCGGTTAAGCGTCCGACTTCAGCCAGGTCACGATCTCGCGGTCCGTGAGTTCGAGCCCCGCGTCAGGCTCTGGGCTGATGGCTCGGAGCCTGGAGCCTGTTTCCAATTCTGTGTCTCCCTCTCTCTCTGCCCCTTCCCCGTTCATGCTCTGTTTCTCTCTGTCCCAAAAATAAATAAACGTTGAAAAAAAAAATTAAAAAAAAAAAAAAAGAATTCTTGTAATTCTATGGATTTCTAAGGAGGAGGCTACGTGCTTTCAGGTTAAGGCCCCCAGATTTTTGGGATTCCAAGACACCTGGGAGCCAGGGGAAAAGGAATATTGATGAAGGCAGAAGCTACTTGGATCTATATAGTCAAGAGCTAAACTGGGAGGACGGAGACAATAGACAGGAGACTGTAAAAGCATAGAGCAGAGCAGTTTCTGAGAAATATTGAAGGAGAATGAGGAGAAGGAGGAGGAAGAAAGAAGAAGAAGAAGAAGAAGAAGAAGAAGAAGAAGAAAGAGGAGGAGGGGGAGGAGAGGGGGAAGAGAGGGGAGAAGGGGGAAGAGAAAGAGGGAAGAAAGGGAAACCATCAGGAATCAAAGAGGGGACATCACAACAGATCCTTAAGACCTTAGAAGATAAGGATGAAAAACTGTGAGCAACTCCATGGCAATAATTGTGGCATCTGCATATTTGTGGAAATATACTTAGTGGTAGAAAGCTGAGCTGTGTTTCCAGCTTTATTAGGGAACCACAAATAATTTTCCTAAGTTGATACACTTTTTGCACTTCCATCAGCTGCAGGTGAGAGTCCCCTTGCTACACATCCTTTCCCAAACTAAGTGTTGTCAGTGCCTCTAAGTCTACCCATTCTGACTGACGTGGGCAGGTGTAGACCTGTGACTTTAATCTGTGCCTCCCCAATGTCAATCAGTTTGAATGCACATTTACGAGTGATTTAGATCACCTTTTCTATGAAGTGCTAATCCTCGTCTCTTGTCCGCTGTCTATCAGGTTGTCTGTCTTTTCATTATGGATTTGTAGAAGTCTTTTTCATGTAATCAATACAAGTCCTTTGTGACTTATATTCAGTATTACAAATATCTTTTCAAACACCATAGGTTGTTTTTTTTTCAGTCTCCAAGTCGTGTCTTCTGATGAGTGAATATGCTAATTTTACAGTACTTTATTTTATCAGTGATTTTATTTACAGTAATTGCCCTTTGTATCCTGTTTGGAAATTATTTACCTATGTTAAGGTCAAGGAACTTTTTAGATTTTTCAGATATTTAGAGCTAGGGATGCCTGGGTGGTTCAGTCGATGGAGCATCTGACTCCTGATTTCAGCTCAGGTCATGATCTCAGAGTTCCTGAGATCAAGCCACTTAGCAGGCTCTGTGCTGACAGCGGGAGCTGCTTGAGATACTCTCGCTCTTTCTCTCTCTCTGCCTCTCTCCTGCTCACTCATGTTCTCTTCCTCTCTCTCAGAACAAATAAATAAACTCAATAAAATGTAGGTGTAAAAACTACATAGAATTGATTTTGTTTATCAAATGAGTAAGGGGCCAATGTTTAATATTTTATACAGGAGGTTGATGGAACTGTCCTTTTCTGACTGTGTTCTTCAGAATCACCATCATAACAAATTACATGTCCACCTGTGTACGTCATTATTTCTGAACTCTATTATGCTCTATTGGTCTATGTTTCTATCCTTGTGTTTCTGTCTACAGCACTTTTATTACCATAGGTTTATAATAAAACTTCATATGGGAATTTTAAGTGCTAGAAATTTTTTTCTTCTTCAAAATTACCTTAACCATTATTTCTATATTTTATATAAATGTAAGAATTAGCCTTTCAACTTTCTTGGGCAAACGCCCCCCTCCCCCAAGATTTTGCTGGCAATTCCATCTAGGTAACAGGTCAACTCCAGGGAAAGCAAACACGTTTTGGTGATACTAAATCTCCCACTCTCATAACATTATATTTCCCACAATTTATTTACCTTTCTCTGATAAGTGTTTCATAACAGTGGCCTGACCCCTCTTTTCGTGAAATTATTCCTGACACTTAATGGGGATTTCTATGATCCCCTGCGAGGGCTGAATTGTTGCTGAGGCAGAAAGCAGGAGAGTCAGTGAGTTGGGGGGAAGCATGGGTGGTGAGAACGAGTCTGGGGTACCATGGGAGGTAGGGAGGGGTCTGGGGGTACAGACTTCAGCCACTGGTGGGGCTTGAAGGGATGTGAGGCAAATTCAGAAACCGGAAGTGTTTTAGCGTGACTCAAAAGTGCTTCAGTGTGATGTACTAACTTACGTTATTTGGGTGTAATTATTCAGATTTTCATAATGATTGCTTAACATGAAACTGTTACAATAGAGAGCAGACTAAGAATCTCTGTATTCTTCTCAATGTTCAAGTTCTTCTGTGAAGATATTTGTTGCTAAGGGATACATTTAGGCATTTTCTCGTTTTATAAAAAAAGAATGCATTGCCATTTTGCTGAGTTAAATAGAAACTTCATGAGCCCTGATATACTTAATGTACTTTTCTAAATATTTAATTCACTAAGAGTGACATTTTGGGCCTCGTGATTACAGACTCTCTAGCTTCATATCATGTCATTTGTATCTACATAGCATTGGCAAAAATAAAATATATATAAAGAAAAGCTGCATTATTTGACACAAAGTTTTAAGTCTTCATAGCCATAGATCATAAAATATCATTGGGAATATATTTAAAAATACACAGAACATACTAAGAAGTTTGAATTAGGATGAGGAATTGGATGAATTGTAATGATGAGAAAAATGCTAACTTTCGCTCTGAGTGAAGCTCTGAACTCCTGTCACGTAACTGCTCGCGTCTTCGTTCCTTTGAAGGAGAAGAAACGATGGTTTCCTGCAGAATGAGAACTGCTGCTGAAGAAAGCAGACGTGGATCCAGGAGGATAAGGGTGATGCTCCGAGGGATTGGACTTCTTGGTAAATTAACACCAAACCACACCAAGCTGAACTGCCTGTGGCCTCGGTGTGTGCACAGACCGTTGCAGGAACTAAAATCACATCAAGAAGAAGGGGGGTAAAGAGCAGGCCTGGGTCCTTCGTGGTGATGGACGATAACAAGGGATGCGAGGTGGAGAGTTTGGGGAGATATTTTGGGTTAAAAACACCTTTCAAAAGATGACAAGCCATAAAAAATGCTTTGCCATATATATTCAGAATGGAATAGAGAATGTCCTGGCGATGTTGATGGTATGCGGGCTGCTGCTATTAGAAAAGCAACCTACCATCTTGGATAAGCATTTGGTATGGTGACAGCAGGGTTCCAGGATGCCTGGCACAGGGTCCAGGTTTGGATCCACACAGGTCAACAGTCCTCGAGAGGCATTCTGGCTGTTCCAGAACTTGTGAATTGCTGTAGCAGCTGATATTCTATTTGCATCCAAGACCCTAAGCAGGTGGCGGTATTGTTTGATGAACAAAATGGATTTGGGGTCAGGAGATAGTTCCAGGGCCAGCCCTGCCCCAGATCAGCCGTTTGGCCTTAGGCAAGCCACATGGATTGTCTGGACTTTTCTTAACTGTGAAATGAGGGACTTTCTAGTCCATATTTAAGTGCATAACTAAAACGCTGGATTGCAAATTGTATTTATTCGTCCCAGTAACGCAAGTGCAAAGTAGCAGGGCCAAGACTTAGTTACAGCCTCAGGCTACCCTCTTCACAGCGTGTCTTCAGGCCCTTTCTCCAGTGAGGGGGTCGTGGAGGGAGGAACAATGAGAAAACCGTACATTCTGGAACAAGTCTCCTCGCTGAGAACGATTTAATTGTTGCCTGTGCTACCTGACAGATCTTAGTGGAAGATTGATGAGGCCCCTCTGGTTTCAAAATCCTGTCTCCTCATCAAAAAGCTGGTGTTTTCAGTCACTTGAGCCCAGCTCGCATTTATAATTCAAAGACGCTGCAGACGGATGGTCCATGCAGGACCCCTTTCTCTGTGCACAGGAGGCATGCACATGGGGTATAGACAAGACTCAAGCCCCTGGAGCCTGAAGCCCTTCCCAGGAGACGAAGTGCGGCCATCGTCAGTCTGCCCGCCTATCTTCCACTGCAGACACCTGCCAATTGATGGTTAGGCCCATTTCACTTGTAATCCTTCCCCACCCTGCTGGTTGGATTTCCCAGTCAAACCGACTTCCCTGTCTGGAAAGTGGTATTAATATATTTTTTTTTACGTTTCTTTATTTTTGAGAGACAGAGAGAGAAGAGCACAAGCCGGGGAGGGGCAGAGAGAGGAGGAGACACAGAATCCAAAGCAGGCTTCAGGCTCTGAGCTGTCAGCACAGAGCCCAATGCAGGGCTCAAAATCATGTACCACCAGATCATGGCCTGAGTTGAACTTGGATGCCCAGCACAGAGCCCGACGTGGGGCTCTAACTCATGAACCGTGATCATGACCCGAGCCGAACTCGGATGCCCAACCGAGCCACCCAGGCACCCCTGGAAAGTGTTATTAAAGACCAACTACAAAAATGAGGTCATCCAGGGTGCCTGAGGGGCTCAGTGGGTTAAGTGTCCAACACTTGGTTTCTGCTCAGGTCATGATCTCACAGTTCCTGAATTTGAGCCCCACATGGGGCTCTGTACTGACAGCCTGGAACCTGCTTGGGATTCTCTCTCTCTCCCTCTCTCTCTGCCCTTCCCTCTCCTTCTTTCTCAAAATAAATAAATAAACTTTAAACTAAACTAAGCTAAAATAAAATAAAATAAAACGAGGTCTTCCAGAGTGACTTCCGTCCGTGGGCCGGGACGTGCGAACTAGTATAGAGCAGGCGGCTTCCCTTACCATCAAGTCACCTATTCAACAGTGATTTCCTAGTCAGATCTGCACTGAAACGGTTTGGAAACATCTTCAGAAATCAAAGGAAATAAAAATTGTATTTACATGAGTGAAGGAAAAGTCGTGAAAATGTACCTCACATCATTCCCAGTCTGGTAGACAGCTGGTCGTGATCGCTTACGTCAGAAGTGGGAAATTCAACGTTGTCTACTAGACATTGAGAAATTGTTTGCATTTCTATACAAAAGCTCTGTATCAATTATTTTCAATTCAAATACACCTGAAACTAGCATTGGCCAACCATCAGCCATTGTCAACCAAGCATTCAACGGATTTCTGAAAATGCCTGCAGGTGCGCGAACAGCCAGGAGGGGAAGGCAGCGGGCAGGAATGCGGGTTACCGGCTCTCCTTACGCAGCCCTAACATTCCTCCTCACTAAGCCCAGCCTTGCTGAGGTCGTGTCTCTTCGGCCTGCTCCTCTCCAGAGGACAGGTCCAGGATGCTACTAGATGTGCTTGAATAACTCCCTGCACAGCCTGCCCCTTCCTGCTGACCTTCCACGTTGTCGGGGCAGAGCCACGCGTGCGATGGTGTTGCCAGCGGGGCACAAAGCTTCTCTGCTGCCGTGTAATTCTTGAACCATCTACTCCAGGAAATGAGGAAAGAAGTGTACTAACGCCGAGGGACAGAAGTATTTATCACAGTCCTTCTCATAACTATAAAAAGTTTAGGGGCGCCTGGGTGGTGCAGTCGGTTAAGCGTCCGACTTCAGCCAGGTCACGATTTCGCGGTCCGTGAGTTCGAGCCCCGCGTCAGGCTCTGGGCTGATGGCTCGGAGCCTGGAGCCTGTTTCCGATTCTGTGTCTCCCTCTCTCTCTGCCCCTCCCCCGCTCATGCTCTGTCTCTCTCTGTCCCAAAAATAAATAAATACGTTGAAAAAAAAATTAAAAAAAAAATAAAAAAAATAAAAAAAGTTTAAATGACGGGATAAATAGTACTCATCACACAAATCCTATATTATGGAAACAATGCCACCATTGCATTCTATTTTTAAAGAATTTTTAAGGGTACTAGAAAATGTTATTATAGCTGAAAGTAATAGCATAATATATAGCTGATTTTCATAATACTGCATAGAATACAGTAAAACCTTGGTTTGCGAGCATAATTTGTTCTGGAAACATGCTTGTAATCCAAAGCACTTGTATATCAAAGCGAATTTCAAGAACCATTAGCTCAGAACCAGTTCCAGAACCATTGGGCAACCCATACTACTCGCATTGCAAGACATTGCTTATTTATCAGGTTAAAATTTATTAGAAATGTTTGCTTGACTTGTGGAACATTCACAGAACAAGTTACTCACCATCCCAGGTTTGACTGTATATTCTTTATTAATAGGGCATGTATTAGAAATAAGAAAACATCAATAAAAATGTTGATAGTAGTTATATTATACTTTGATGTTATAGATGATTTGGGATTTTTTTCTTATATTTTCCAAGTTTTCTACATTTCTATAATTTTATATATTAATTTTAGAATTATATATGTATATATATTCTAAAAAGGGTCTCTGAGGCATAGGATAGATTATTCATTTCAGGCCTTTGCCAAGTTCATTGGGTTTTTTTTTTAATCTGTGTTGGCTTCTGGCGAGGTTTAAAAAAAAAATTCAGATCCCAAGGTTCCACTACAGACCCATTTTTTGTAATGGGTCCTGGCAACTAATACTTTAGCACACACATCGTAGAGATTCTGGGGGTAAGCCAGACCTGGAGCTGAGTCTAGGCGACCAAGGCAGATGCCTAGGCCCCCAGCCCCTGCACAGCATTGCTGGCAGGGCTCAGACGTGATCGCTCAGAGACGCCTTATTTTGTAAGAGGGGCTGATGCCCATGAACGGCAGCCTGGCAGCCCGACTCTGGTCCCCCACCTCTCTGCTGCCAGACCAGAAGACCTCAGTGCTCACGGCCTCTCACAGATCCTGTAACATTTGGCTTCTTTTCTTGCCAAAGTCCGCATCTGCTCCCTGGCAGGGGAGGGATAAAGTCATCAACTCAGGGCGTTTTAAGCAGCCACCAGCCATCAGACAATGACGGCTCTTAGACGACTCTGCCTGCTTGAGTCACATCCATTCGCCCAGAAGTGCATAGACTCTGGAGCCTTTTTCTTTGAGTTAAAGACCTGTGTTATTCACAGGCGTTGAGACCCTGTTTAAAGTAGAATGTAAAACGATGGAAAATTCACTGGAGTTTGGTGTATTATTTATGCATGAGAATGCATACTTCGAGAGGTGAATTGAAAGCCTGAGTAATTAAATATGCAAGTCTCTGTTGAATTTTTGAAGTAAGGCTTTCCACTTTAGGCACTCTTACACAGGGCAGCACGAATACGACGCATCGACTGGCTGCAGCACGGACAACAGTTTTTAAGGAGGATACGCCTACAATGGCTTTTCATCTAAATTTCTTTTAACAAACCCAATTTCTGTTTTGTAGCTTCAGTTTGAACTTTGGTCGTGACAGCAAGGCATGCCCTGTGTTCTGTGCATAAGCAGGGGGCCCTGATTGGATGTGCCTTTTCCTTAGGCTGGGGTCGGGGGGCGCCGGAGCGAGAGGCCCCCGTTACGCACGGTCTGCTCCAGTTCTCTGGCTTTAGGCAAACACATATTTTACTCGTTTTGCACATGAGAACACTGGGATTTAGAAAAGGTAGGGAATCTCTTAACTAAATTAAAGAGTGCATTGAAGGGACCTTCCTTCCTGGCTCCCCCCACATTATGACGGTAGATACAGCTTTAAAAACCAAAAACAAAGCCAGAAAAGTAGAGGCTGACAGCACTGGGTACGTTTTGCCAGGAAATGGAATACAGACATAAAATCCTAAATGATTCAAACCCCCTTCTCCCAACACCACACCTTTGTACAGGCGGTGCATTGCACATTGCTGCCCTAGGCTCCAACGTGACGGGGGGCCCTGTGGGCCCTTTCCCGCACGGAGATAACAGGTGAGGACTTCAGGGCAAAACACGAGAGGGGCAGTCAGCAAGTGCAAGACTTACACCGGCATAAGTACTGGAGAACACACGCGAATCTCCGTGCCACGGTTTCGATGAAGGCTGTTTTACTGGTTCTAACATTAGGCAAACTTCCTGCTCCAGGACTCCCCTCCCTGACGAGGGTTTTCCCACGCTAGGCGCTGAGGGCTTGAGGCAAAGGGGTCATGGCTGACCGGGAATTGGCCATGTGTCATCCCAGGAGTGACATTTTTAAATTTCTAATACATTAAAAAGATACCAGGCCCATACAAAAAAGGGGAGGAAGCATGCTACCAGAGATATTAAACATGAATATATGTGTGTATGTGTATTTGCACAAAATATCTCTTCATGATCCATTTATGGAATATTTATCGAATATTCTACGTACTCCATTTGCGATACCCTACACCGAGTAACCATGATAAACAAAACAGTCAAAATCCTTCTGCTCACGGAAATTACAGTGTCGTAGCAATGGCAGATACACAGCCAAGAACTCACAGTAATGGTGAAATACAATTAGCGCAACGAAAGCAAAGCACATTGTGAGAACGTTCATAAGGAGATGAAATTTAGGTTAAGAGTTGAAGACATTGCCCAATGACGGGTGGGCGTTGTTTTTAAAAAATCCTGTGGGAAATGTGTGTGTGTGTGTGTGTGTGTGTGTGTGTGTGAGTGTGAGTGTCAGTGTGTGTGGGTGCATGAGAGTGTGTGTGTGTGCATGTGTGAGTTTGAGAGTGTGCGAGTGTGTGTTTGCGTGTGTGAGTATGAGAGTGTGTGAGTGTGTGTATGTGTGTGTGTTGGGGGTGGTGGGAGGATAAATCAGAGCATTTCAGCCAGAGAAAACCGTATTGTCGGAAAACCCTGATGTGACAGTTTGACCACTTGGAGGGTCCCAACGCAGACACAATAAACAAAACAACAAAGTTGTAGCATAGTCAGCAAGGGATCAGAAAAAAAAGAATGACAATATAGGCAGTTGGTATATTCTGTACAATTTTACCGGTTATTAAATATGCTATTCTGAATGTGATAAGAAGTCACTGACAGTTTTTATACATGGATAATTTAATTTATATTTTAGTCGCTTAAACTAGCACATAGACAGAACTCATTAAGTAAGAAATTATTTAATGACTCATGCAGACCAATGAAAATTTAATAAACTGTACAACTACCTGGGAAACACCACTCTTCCCAGTGAGAGCACTGACCGTAATCCGGGGAGCGAAGTTTCAGCAATAGTTATGGTCGTTGGTCCCATCTCGGTCTGGAAGGCTTCCTGGCTTTGACTTAACCAACCACGTCTGTAAATTGCATTCTTGTTGTGCTCTCTATCACTGACCGCTTGCCCTGGGAGGTTTCTGCAGAAACACATGCTGTTAGTAGACATTCTACCAATCCAGCCTTTTCGTAAAGCCTTTTTATAATAACTATTCATCAGGAAAGCCGGCTGGGTTATCGTTTCCTCCAACCCCCACCCCACCCATGGAGGGGGACCGTGATGTCATGTCTCTCAGAAAGTCCTGGGAAGACTCCTGACCACGTCAGGAACATGCTGAAGAGCTCTGCAGAGAGCAAGGTAGATGACTGTCCCAGCCACTGGTTCTTCCAGCGACTTTTCTCAGTGGAAAAAAACATATTCCACATTTTTTAAGCCTTTGCAAAATAAGAGTTCTGAATAGCTGTCCCCCGGGTCACCCAAGGGGCACAGGGAGAACAGTTGTAAAACACGGTTTGTACCTGTTTGTGGCTGAATACCTGCTTTGCTCCAATGGCAGCTTGAGGGTCGAACAGGTCCCGCCATTTTGTGCTCTGTCATTTATTTTCAGGTTAATGTGGCGGTTGCTCTGCTAAAACAGTTCTCTCAAGAACTTTGGGGGTCTGCACTGGATTTCAGCTTTCCCTCTCTTGTACAAAGGCCACAACCACACTTTTTGTGTCTTCATGATAATCCTTTCTCCATCCTTGGGTCCTCTCGAGATGACCCAGGGGCAACACCCTCAAGATCCCCAGACACCATGCAGCTTGAGGGAGAGGCCTTGAAAGGGCCTCAGAATGACCCTTCACCCTTCCCGAGGTTTTGTTAAGGGGTCTCACTGGCACATCCCTTTTCTCAATGTCACATTTTCAGAAGCCATTTCTTGATTTTTAAGTTTTTTTCCATATGAAGAAACAGAATTTTCTAAACCATCAAGCCCTGTTTTTGTTTGTTTGTCTAATGGGTTTTCCCTCAATTAATCTCTCTCCTTTCATGTTTTGTTACAAACAGCAGGAAATCAGGGTGGAACTCTCCCACTTTGTTTCCACATCTCCTACGCCTGGAAGAGACCGTTTTACAGGCTTAGCTGTCGCTGTACAAGAAGGGCCTTCCTTCCTCTGGTTTCCAACACGGTGTTCCCTCCTCCTGAGCCCTCATGGGCAGCGACTTCCAAGTCCGTATTTGCACTGACAGTTGTTCAAGGTAATTTGGGCTTCGTCCATCACATGCCTCAGAACTATTTCAGCCTCTGCCTACTTCCAGATTCCAAAGCTGCATTCATATTTTTCAGTATTTATAGGCATCAGACTCTGTATTAGTTTTGTATTTTTGCAGAAAAATGACCACAAACTTAACAGCTTAAAACAGAAATACGTGTATTGCAGTGTCTGTGGGTTTGGAGTCTGAGAACAGCCCGACGGCTCTCCTGCTTCAGGCCCTCACCAGGCGGCCATCGAGGTGTCAGAAGACAAGGTTTCATTCAAGGCTGCACGCACATTCTTGTCCCGGCTTATGTGGCTGTTGGCTGAACTATGGTCCTTGTAGTTGTAAGACCGAGGGTCTCGGCTTCCAGGGCCGGCCCCCAGTTCTTTGTCAGGCGGCCCTCCCCTAATGTGGCTGCCTCCTGCATCAGGCCAGCCAGGAAGGCCAGGCTCTGAGGCGACTGAGGCCCTGAGGTCTGTCCACACCGATGGGTGACGGCTCCAGGCAGGTGCAGCCTTGGACAACATCTTTTATTTTTTAATTTTTTTAACGTTTATTTAGTTTTGAAAGACAGAGAGAGAATGAGTAGAGGAGGGGCAGAGAGAGAGGGAGACACAGAATCTGAAGCAGGCTCCAGGCTCTGAGCTGTCAGCACAGAGGGGCTCCAACGTGGAGCTCCAGCCCACGGACTGTGAGATCATGACCTGAGCCCAAGTCGGACATTTAACCGACTGAGCCACCCAGTCGCCCCTCAGACGACATCTTGCTTTCAACTTTGTGAGAGGCCGGCCACCAGGGAAACAGCTGAGCCGGGATTCCTGGTCCAATGGTGCTAAAATACACGCTCGTGGTTTTAATCCACTAAGTTTTTGTTTTGGTTATGGTTTTTAATCCACTAAGTTTTGAGGTGATTTTTTTTTCACATCACAATGGAAGACTCCCGCAGATATCACGATGTGGACTGTTTGGGCAGATCGACTTGAGACTGGCTCTCACCTGATACAGATACGGTGGAGTGATGTCTCCTTCACCTGTGGGTGTAGACCTCAATGGAAAATTCAAGAGGATTCTAAATAAAGGAGGCAACAAACGTCGGCAGTGAGGTTACATGTCCAAACTTGAATTTGTTAGCTGAGAGCCAAACCACAGTGTAAAAGAAGGCTTTTCCTCCCATAATTTGTAAATAGAATAAACTATATTGATAGTTCAATGATGAATTAGCTTTCATTTTTAAAATTTATTTATTTATTTATTTATTTATTTATTTATTTATTTTGACAGAGAGAGAGAGAGAGAGAGAGAGAGAGAGAGAGAGAATCCCAAGCAGGTTCTGTGCTGACAGCAGAGAGCCTGATGTGGGGCTTGATCTCATGAACCATGAGATCATGACCTGAGCCGAAACTGGACGCTTAACCTACTACACTTTCCTTTCCTCAGATCAAGACTATTTTGTTTTTGTCCACCTTTGAATAATCTGTCAAAATAAACTGGCAAAAAAAAAATCCCCAAAACAATAACAGCACAATTTATAAAAAATAATAATAAATCATTAAAAAAGAGACGCAGTGTCCCTATTTTTCAACAGTCATTTTTAATAAAAAAATTATTAGTACAATTTTAAATTTACATGCAGTTATAAAAATGATACAGGGAGAGTCTGTATGTTTTTTACTTAGTTTCCTGTAAATGTACCATCTTACAAAACCATAGTATAATATTACAGCCAAGATGATGCCATGAATTCAGACTATGGATCTTATCAAGATTTGCCCAGTTTTACTTGTATTCAGTATGTGCGTGTGTGTTTAGCTCTACATACTCTCGTCATGTGTCTACACGGGTTAGCGTATGAAGCACGGTATAGTCAAGCCCAGAACACTTCCTTCATGACGAGGGGCTACAAGTCCCAGATCAAGGAGTTGGCAGGTATGAATCTTCTGGAAGCCTCTGTTGGCTCACTCTGACCTCGTGTGAACTCTGAGGGTCTCCTTGTGTGTCCACATTTCCCATAAGGACCCACATCTGATTAGGGCCTGACCCAGTGGCCTCATGTTAACTCACCTCTTTTAAAAAAATTTCTTTTAATGTTTACTTACTTTTGAGAGCGAGACAGAGCGTGAGCAGGGGAGGGGCAGAGAGAGAGGGAGACACAGAATCTGAAGGAGGCTCCAGGCTCTGAGCTGTCAGCATAGAGCCCGACACAGGGCTTGAATTCATGAACAATAAGATCATGACCTGAAGTCAGACGCTTAACTGACTGAGCCACCCAGGTGCCCTTACGTCATCTCTTTAAAGGTCTTGTCTCCAAATACAGTCACGTCCTGGAGGCACTCAGGCTTAGGGCTTTAGCATAGGAATTTGGGGGTGAGGCAATTCAGCCCAAAACAGGATCGTCGCAACAATGTCATATAAACAGAATCACGTATGAGGTAACTTTTGGGATTGTGTCTTTCTTTTTCTGTTTTATTTTTTTTTTCCATTTAGCATAATTTTCAGGAGTTTCATCCAGGTTTTCGTGTGTGTCAATAATTAGTTTCTTTTCATTGCTGAGAAGTATTTCAAGGGATGGGTGGGCCACAGGTTATTTAAACATCTTCCTTTGTGGGTTGTTTTCATGTTTCAGGTTATTATGAATAAAGCTGCTATTGACATTTGCGCACGGGGTTTTATGTGATCACACGGTTTTATTTCTCTGAGGTGAACGCCCAGGAGGGCCACTGTTGGACCATGTGGTGGATTCACATTTCGGGTTATAAGGAACCACCTAACCATCTTCCTGAGTGACGCACTGTTAGGTTCCCACCAGCAGCGTGGGAGTGATTCAGTTCGTCTGCATCCTCACCTGAGTTCTATGCTGTCACAATCGCTTAGAATAGTCATTGTGGTGAGTATGCAGTGATAGAGCCTTGTGGCTTCAATCTGCACTGCCCTGGCAGCTAATTACGCTTTCAATCCTTTCCCGGGCTCATTTTCCATCTATATACGCTTCTACGTGAAAGACTCATTCATGCCCATTGCTCATTTTCTGACAGAGATTGGTGTCTGGTGTTTTTACTATTGAGTTTGGAAAGTTCTTTATATATTCTAGATACTAGTCCTATGTTGGATACGTGGTTCCAAATATTCGTCCAAGTCTGAAGTTTATCTTTTCATACTCTTCACATGGTCCTTCCTGGTGTGATCAGAAGGACACCTTGGAGTTGTTATCGGGATTCTGAACCAGATTGGAACCTTTGAAGTGCTATTTGGGTTCAGAAGTATGACCAATGATCAAGGTCTACAAAGACCCAGTCAAATAGTACAAGGCAACAGGTGCACAGTGGATTTATACGTTACAGATTTAAAAAATAATCTTTCTATTTTCTGAACACGTTCATAGAAAAGCATAACCTGTTCTTTTGTAATAATGACAGTTAATATTTATAGTGAATATAGCAGGTTCTAAGTAGTGTCCTGAGCACAGCTCTACATTCATTTATTCATATTATCCTCCTAACCATATTATGTAGTTGTTCAACATCCTTTTTGCTGCTGTTGGACCTAAAAGTTCATTTTTAACTGACCAGATGAAAATTCAGTGTCTGACAAATTGGAATTTTAAAAGTTAATGAGGGGGCCCTGGGTGGCTCAGTGGGTTAAGCATTTGACTTCAGCTCAGGTCATGATCTCGTGGTCCGTGAGTTCGAGCTCCACTTTGGGCTCTGTGCTGACTGCTCAGAGCCTGGAGCCTGCTTCAGATTCTGTGTCTCCCTCTCTCTCTGCCCCTCCCTTGCTCATGCTCTGGTCTCTTTCTCTCTGTCAAAAATAAATGAATATTAAACATTTTTTTAAATTAATGAGACATTTAGCAGATGCTGGATTATTTTACTTGTTCACATGGATTACCTTTGTCATGTAACTAAACTATTTTCTTGGTTTTCTTTCTCATGTCACATATGTTTTCAGAAGGATTCTCTCTGCATTCATTCTTCCTCTACGTCATTGGCTACCTAACTGTCAGAATGGTCTTTAAACATTCGTTGATGACAGACACCTTTAAAAATATGCATAGATATATGGACGCTTTTGATGTAACTCACGTGTAAACCCAATCCCAATCTTGCATGTGCTATTAAAATTTCAGATGGTCTGCTGGTTCCCTCATGCTACCTCCAGGTTAAATAACTCCACTTTCTTTTCTAGGGGCTAATTTGTATCGACAAACTGAGGAAGCTGATGCCACCAAAGTTGTACATTCCCGGCTAAACACCTAAGGATGATCCCTCCGCGTCTAATTTGTTATCTCTCTGATGGTGGATGAAGCGATGAAAATTCCTAATTCCTTCTTTGGTCATTTTAGCTGCTAATCTACAATGACTTCAGTAGTTAAGGGTTGAGAGTCATCGTTTCATTAAAAGATAATATTATTCTCTTTATTTTGTAGACTTTCATACTTGTATCTTCTGCAATATTGACATGAACGCCTGTGTGATAATATTTATGAGCAAACCCTTTCAGTGCTGTCTTCAGACAAAAAGTGAGTTTTTCTACCAAAAACGTTCTGAAACAAGGCTTTCATGGCCGCAGTGTGAAGAATGCTGATGAGGGCAGAGGAGATCCTGGCCGGGGGAGACCAGAGAGAACAGTCATGGCTCAAGGTCCGGGAACTAAAGCTTCTTGCAGACATCCTGAGATCTGTAGGGAAGCAGGCTGCCAGTGTGTTGAAAAGTCCGTAGAAGGAAGAAAACTCTTGCTTGGAAATCAATTTCAAAAGACACTGTCCTAAACCTCTCATATTTTCCTTCTGAAGTATGACAAATCATCAGTGTCTGTGAATACCCAGCCAAATTCTGCAGTGCAACAGTCACATCCTGCCTCCAAGCACAGCCCAGAAAAGACAATCAGATGCCCAGGATGGTATAGAATACAACAAGGGAGGGTACCAAGAGGAGGACGATGATACCAGATCAGATCGGGACTGTTTCCTCAGTCAACAGGTTGAGGGTCATCACGACATTCTTGGACAGGAGGGATGGGACACTGATGCCAAAATTTGCTCCATATCCTTTGCGGGTCAGTGTAAACCAGGTTATGATTTTTTTTATTGTTGTTTATTTATTTATTTTTGAGAGACAGAGAGAGCACGAGTGGGGGAGGGGCAGAGAGAGAGAGAGGGTGAGAGAGAATCCCAAACAGGTTCCACGCTGTCAGCACAGACCCCAACTTGGGGCTCCAGCTCACAAAGTGGGCAATCATGACCTGAGCGGAAACCAAGTGTGGGATGCTTAACCGACCGAGCCACCCCAGTGCCCTGACTAGGTTATGCTCTTAATGATATATTATCGTCAGCACAATCTCCAGAAATTATTTTCACGTATTCTCAAAATCCCAAATTGAGGAATCATTTCAAGAACCGTCATGCGTAGATGACAGCACCATGTCACCATGTCATCATGAAGGCTAGTGTCCAAATACAGCAAAATTAGGTAAGCAAGCCTCTCCGTGAGTCGTTCAACAAGATTTGAGTCTCCTTGCTCTGCTGTATCTGAAAGCCTGTCTGGGCTGAGTATTCAGTGTTAGCCTATATGGGGATACTTGCCTTTGTTCGTGCTACGCTTATACCATACAAAGTTGCTGGGTATTAAGAAGTACAAAAACATTTTTAATTTTTCTATGAGTGTACGTGATGTAGAAACACACACACAAACACGAATGCAATTGTCATGTGTTTGACGGTCCTTGATTTACAAAGACGTACACTAATTTTCTCCTGACAATTAAAAGTATCCTATTATTTACTATAATTATGACAACTGGCCTTCAAACATACCACTAAACCAATTTTTTGGAATGTAAACCCTCCATTGGATGGAAAAACAACAACAAAAATGAAGAATTAACAAGGACAAAAACAAAGCAGGTGAGATATTCCACGTAACGAATGGATGTCTCTAAAGGATCTAGACATAAATGTTTTCATTTTTAAGAGAAATACATTTTATATAAAGTCAAGGTGATTTTAATGCTCTTATATTTAAAATAACATCCCTCAGGGACGCCTGGGTGGCTCAGTCGGTTAAGCATCTGACTCCTGGTTTCGGCTCAGGTCACGACCTCATGATTCGTGGTTTTGAGCCCCACATTGGGCTTTGCATTGACGACATGGAGCCTGCTTGGGATTCTCTCTCTCCCTCTCGCTGCCTCTCCCCTACTTGCTCTCCCTCTTTCTCAAAATAAATAAACTTTGAAGTAAAATAAAATGGAAAATAAAATAAGATAGCGTCCCTCAGAATTTATCTCTATCTTTAAAAAATTACTCCCCCCCATCTCAGAAAAAAATCCCTTCTATTTGTATCGTGGCATATTATAGCTGGGTTAATGTGTTTCGTAGCCGTAGGATCTCAGCTCTCTCCATCAAGAAGGGCCCACCAGTGAAAATCCAATCAAGCTCCAGTGAGGTAATCATGCTCTCCTGCTGTCTTGGTTTTAGTACATTCCCAGGTGCACTGTTATTCCCACTGACTTAATATGCCGAAGAAATCCTCACATTTCGTAACAGTACATTGGCAGATAATCAAAAGCGGAGGCATCATTTTGTACGTCTCTTAAAAATTCAAGTTATAGTTATTTCCTGGTTAAGCTTCTTACTATTGAAGATGACACAATACCTTCAGTTAGCTAAAGTCACTTAGTCACTTCTCCTATTTTTTAAATGTTTATTCTTTCAAATTTAAAATAAAAAAGGTGCCCTGTTGTACAATGGCTGACCAATCCACTCTGTTACGTACTTTACCACAAGATGGGTTAAATAGTCCAACCAGTTCCCTTCTGAGGTTAAACATCTGCTTATTCTGTTTCTATCTAAATGGGCTCTTTGCATATTGAATTTTAACAACAGCCTAACAATAATGAGAATGATAATAATTACAGTTACAACAACATATAGAATGCTTAATACATATTCATACTTATTACATGCTGGGCGCTATTCTAAGCACTGTACCAATCCAGTTCATTACTAATTTAATTCTCAAAACAATTCTGTAACATAATTATAGCAGTATCATTTTACAGATGAAAAAGTTGAGACACGAACGGAAAAATAATTTGCCCAACAGAAAACAGCTCATGAAAAGCAGAAGCATGAATTAAATTAGGCATTCTAATCCTACATTGGAATAAGATGTATATGTTCAGGTCCTTCGTCCAATTGGAATTAGTTCCATATTACTCTGGGAAAACAATGCTACCTACTAGAATTTGAGATATTACGTCCATAAGAAATTTTCAAGAAGAAATAATCAGAGAAATAAGCTAGCAAATCTCCTTTGACATCAAGGGTGAAACTCAACTGTATTTGAGAGATTTTTAAGTATTTTTAAAACGGCGACTGGAAAGGCAGGGTTGTTTTTATGCGTCATGCCCCTGAGTAGGAAAAGGTGACAGAAAGCGTGTTCTGCTTGTTATTTGAGGAAGACTGAGCTTCTTTGCGCGTACTGTAGAGGGCAGTTTCGAGGCCGGAGGAGGAAGAGAACACTGAAAGAAGGAAGCTGTCCATCAGCAGGGGCTTTCTGTTCTGGGTTGGGCTACTGGGGCAGACCGAGCTGGACAGCAGGACAGGACATCATACCGTACATTTCAGTTCAGAAACACGCACTGGAGCGCTAACGCCATCTGGGGCTGTGTGGTGACAAATGGAAAGCTGCAATAAAGGCAAAGCCCTTGGATATACTCTTAGTACAAGCACATGAAGTATTTGGTTTCTGTATTTTATTTTAGTGTCTGTAAGATCTTCTCTTAAAAATAAAATGAAGCCAATATTTTTCTGCGAATCCTGTCGGCTTTGTAGTATACCACCCTTGAGAACAAAGTTTGTGCTGAGGAATCCTCCTTTCTAGATCTAAGCCTACTGCAAAGGCACATTCTTCGTTTGGACAACTCGTACTCAGAATACGTGCCGTGCACATTGGTGGATTTGCTACCCTCGGCATCTTATTTTCTCCTTCTGTTAGGAGCCACTCCAACATCAACCCTTCGTCAGTATGTGTGCGCATGTGCATGCGTGCAAACACACGTGCTCACACACACACACACACACACACACACTTCAGGGGAACCATGTCTCCTTAATCCATTCCACATCATTCTTGCAGAGCTTCGAATCATGGCGTCACGCTGACGAGCCATGGTGGATGGTCCCAAGGATTGGGCTTCTGACACAAGCTTGGACGAGCAGAGCCCTGTTCTCTGTTTCCATACACCTACTTGGGAAAGAAGATTTTCTCTTCCTGAGACTGGGACACTGGGACAATGCAAACTTCAAGTTGACTGTAGCCATTTTTCCCCTCCTTCCCTTCATATACAGTTCAGGAGATGGGGAGAAACAGCACATTATTTGTTTTCCCTAATCCTGGTTGTTCTGAGTTACATGTGTTAATAAATTCCCCTTTTGTCTCAACTGGGTTTCTTCCACTTTTAAATAAAAAAGAGAAAAAGGAGAAGGAGGAGGTCTGAATTCCAATTACAGGTGTTTCTGACTCCCCTGGACAATGGTGGCATTTTAATGACTCTGCACAATGGTTTCCTGCCTACAAATAACCATAACAGTAATAATGTTTGGGAAATATATTAGATCCAAATTTAGAACCACAACAACAGCAAACTCCATGAATTAACTCTCAACATAACAAAATAGAAGAGCTAATTACCACTCATTTATCTGCACCATTTTGGGTATTTCATCCCCACAAAGCCAATATTCCATAAATCCCAAGGAATCTCGGAAAGCCGCTACCAGTCTGCAAAGAGTGGGAATGAAAGAGGGTGAAATTCTTAGTGTTGCACCTTCACCTCTGTCTGCATCGCACCTTCAAGGAGTATGTGTTTGAGTGGAGGACCCACTGCTTACTCACTATGTGGAGTTGGAAAGGGCCCGATGGATCTTGGAGCTGCTCTGGCTGGAGCACCTTTGAAAAAATATCCAGACTTAATGAGGCACGTCTTCCAAAAGTCACTACAAAGAAAGCTAGAAAGCTGAACTACTCAAGACTCACTCCAGACCTCCTCCGTTTGGGGGCACCACATCCGGGCATGTGCGTTTTTATAAAGCTCCCTGTACAACTGTGATATTCACCGCTGATTAAGAACATCTGCCGTTGTGAATTCATTTTCTCTGATTATCATCTGAGACTAGGGACCCTTTGCAATTAGCTATAGAAAATATGGGTCTGGCATAAGGGAGACACTCAATAGATTGTTGTATCATAAATAAATCAAGCTGGTTTGAACTCCTTAATAATTTCTCCAGCAGAAAAAAAAATCTGCATGCCCGATGGCATGATTTTCTGTAAAATGAAGCACTGTTCCCAAGAAAATGCATCTTCTTTTCAATCTCTTCTTAAGAGAGCATACTAAGATCTAAGAATAGATCTGCACAGTTCACCAGTCTTGTGATGCTGCCTAGATGCCTACGGGAGGTGCAGGGTGAGACCAAGACGAGAAGTGCTGGTGTTTAGTAAACCTGAAACCTTGAATTGCCATCATTCCTGGTGTCCTACAGAAGCAGACACATGAACCTGGTCAAGACGTACCTCGGAAGGCAAAGTGGAGAGGAGTGTCTCTTAAGCACAGCCTCAGTGCTTGGAGGCAGAGAGTGCTGGGGGAATCATGTCCAAACATAGAATGTCAAGTGTGTCCAAGCTGGAGAGACACGTGCCAGGTATTTAGGACAAGTAGGACAGAAATATTAGAGCCCTAAGTCTGGAAAAACATGGAAATACCCATTTTTTCCCCTAAAATATAACTGACTATGATGGGTGCTAGCTTGTTTCATTGTGGAAAAATAACACTCTTTCGATTACACAAACTCCACCCCACTTCCCACATGCATATTTTTTAACTTGAGCAAAGAAGCAGATCATGCGTGACCAGGGTTTAATTTTCCACCACCCTCCCCCCTTCACCATTCGTATTTCTTTTTTTTTTTAATTTTTTAAATGTTTATTTATTATTGAGAGACAGAGAGACCCAGAGCATGAGCAGGGTTGGGGTAGAGAGACGGGGAGACACAGAATCCGAAGCAGGCTCCAGGCTCTGAGCCGTCAGCACAGAGCCCGACGTGGGGCTCGAACTCACAAGCAGTGAGATCATAACCTGAGCTGAAGTCGGTTGCTCAACCAACTGAGCCACCCAGGCTCCCCCACCATTCGTATTTCTTCAGGGAAGCACCGTTCTCCCACCCTCCACGTCTTCAGGTTCGAAATAATGTCAGTTTATAGATCCAAGGCTGAGCACATGATGATAAACCTAGCAAATTAGAATGTTCCCTACTCCTGACCCCAAAGTTTGGTTCAGAAATGAGTATGGGACCCAAATCATCCCCGTAAGAATCGGCCCCAGAGCATTTACTGGTACTATTGGTAAAGAGAGGCATAATTTGTGCAAAGTAAGCCTGGAGTTGCCTGTGACCTGTTGGTCACTACACTAAATGAGACTGCTTGAGAAGAATAATGAAGGCCATACAGAAAAAAGAGCAGGAAAATAATGGAGAGAGAGAAGGAGAGAGAGAGAGAGAGAGGGAAAACGAACTAATGACCTTGTTGGAAGCTCCGGTTTCTAAGTGGCCCCACCAGACCACTTCCTTTGAGCTTCTCAGTCATGTGATGTTAAATTCCTCTGTTGGTTTAAGTGAGTCCAGTTTTGTGATTTACAAACATACAAATTCTACCTGAAACATATGGGCCGGGTGCTTGAAGACTGAGATCAAGCATTATGGAGAGGGTTTGGGGCTTAGGTGGTGTCTAGGAGGGCTTGGGGTGTCTCCATCACTCTTCGGGTTGTGAGGCCATGGAAACACTCACCAGCTCTCGAGGAAGGAAAATGTGTGTGTGCCCACGTACACAGTGACGTCTGAATTTCCTCTACAGAAAGAAAATGTTCCATCCAATCAGAGAAGCGTCAGACCAACACCTGGTGGGCACCAGGATGGGAGATAATGGCTTAGGCTTGGTTTTCCAGAGGCACCGAGGAAGGCTGACTTTATCCTTATGAGACGTGTTGAGAGTGAAAGAGCCCATTCATCACAATGATTCCAGGACAATAAATTTCAATCAGGGCTCTCCCAGGAGAATCCAGTCACATTTATTTTACATAAAAGGAGCGAATTTGGAAACTGAAAACAACAATTTTTTTTTAGATCAAAAATATCCCGTTCAAATCTTCTCTCTGTCTTTGTATGATATTTAGCAAGTTATTTTCACACTCTCATGTTTTAGCTTAAAAATGGGTTAAATTGTTTTTATTACAAATGGTTGTTTTGAAATGCAGGTGATATAACGGATATATATATCTATCTGTACACACACACACACACACACACACACGTACACATACATACCATGGTAGTTAAAAACTACTCAGTTTTCTTTTTGTTTCATTGAAATCCAATTTTCATAGAAGAAAAGGACCAGAAAGGCCTTATAAAGCTGAAGGGAGACAGGAAAGTCAAAAGGGTGAGAGGTGGCCAGGAATGGGTGTGCCCACCTCCCATTGAATCTCCATTTATTGGCTGGCGTCAGCTGAGGGCTTTCTGGAAAGCTGAGGGCACCACCTGGAGGTAACAAGGGTGCATTAGCACATACTGGCACAGTTTCTGAGAGACTGCAATAAAAGCAATTTTGTAAACATTTCCATCAAGAGAATTGATCATCAAGGATCTGGCTGCCTGCCCAGCTTATTATCCAGAGTAAACTCTGGCCCTACTCTGATCCATTTAAACATTATGTCACCTTCCAAAAAATTCTTGCAAGTAAACCATCAAGGCTCCTCACTTCTACATTACTCGTTAGAAACAGCCTGGTGTGGGCAGGGATTCAGGAGGCTTAGGCACCGGTCTTGGGTCAATGGCCCCAGAACTGTGTGATCATGGGTAAATCAACTTATGCCTGGAATGTGTCTCCCTGAACGAGGGACCAGGATGGTGTAGAGGGTGGTTAAGGGCAAGTACTCTGTAGCCAAATATGAGTTCAAAATGTGCATCCCCCATATACCTAAGAAAAATTATCTACCTTAGGAAATCTTTATTTTCTAATCTGAAAAGTGGAGAAGACGTTAGTGAGCTATCTCATCATAAAGTTTGGGAAGATAGTATAAGATGCTGCACTTCAGATATGTATCACGTCAGCGGATGTTTGCTAATAGATCGGTAACTTTAGAAAAAATTTCCACAAACCCTTTAACCAGAACACTGCCGTGTTCTGTAAAAATAAGCTACTTGAAGCTGACGTGAGTGGGCGTGACCAAAGATTATTGCACCAATATACACCCCATCCTCAATGTTCTTGAAACATGACATTAACATTCCTCGCCTCAGAGTGGGAGGGCTAAGGTGTCTCTCCTCGGGCAAATCCTCGTGACCACGGGGACCAGGGCAGCACAGCAGGACTAATGTCACCTGACTTTCACAGCTATGTTTCCAAAAGCAATATGGCGTCCATGTGGCTCTCTCAGACAAGGTTGGTGGGATCGCCGAGCCACCAGGTCAGAATTCTAGCTCTCTGAAGCTTCCGTGCCGGAGAGACCACATGGAGACCACGCAGGGATGGCGCCATCCAAGAAGCCCTGGCTTTCCCCGGCCCACCTCTCTCGGCTGTCCCAGCATCAACTGTCAAGAGATGCAGTGAGGAAGTGCTCAGATGACTGTGTCCTCTGCTTGTGAGCCACTCCACCAGGCTCTCTGCAGAGAATATCCAAATGGGCATGTATCTTCAGTTTCACCCTACGTCACACTGTAGGCAAATGTTATTTAATTAAAGTTCTTATTTAAACTTATTTGTTTTTAAATGCGGCTATTGTTCATGTTTGCTGAAGTAAATGAAATTTTCCTGGTATGGTAAGACAAATTCATCCCGGCTGTCATCTCTAATACACACATGTCGTAGATACTATTTGGATTAATATAAGTCTTTTATGAACACTGGAAACTATTTGAATCCGGGGCATAACTTATAAACCCGGGTTGAGGAGTGAAAATCCAGATTCAAGAACTGGGAACGTTTGTTGGTGTGGTTCCCACCCACCAGCATCCCCGGGTACACTGATTGTGAACACGTCACATGCACAGTCCTCGAGCTGTGCGATCACGACCCACTATCATATTGGCCTCCTTTCAGAGGGGAGAACACATAATATATATCAATACAAAACATGCATTTTTTTCTTTGCTGTTAAACTCTCTCACTAGATGAGTACATCTAGCGATCACAAATTAATAAATTATTTGAAGAATCGAACTTTAAAGTTGGAAGGAAAAATGCTAGTGCTTTGCAACAACTTAAAAAAAAAATCGACGTAGAACGAGCCGCTTGGAAGACAAGAGGAGAGGCCACACCAGTCTTCCGTTCTATTCCCTCCCAACCCCTTCCCAGAAGTCGTGTTTTAAGGAAGTAGAGAGACAAGTTCTGGGAGGTTGAAATCTATGTAATATCAGGAAAGCTTCCCCACTTCCCCACCCTTAGTTTGGTTCTTCTTACATTTTCAATTAGTTTTTACTATTTCTTCTAAAAAATATTTCTAAATGCATGATGCAAATTGCCGAAAGTGGACTTCATTTGCCTCTGTCCGCGTGTGTGTTCTTGGATGCCTAGCCCAATCGCTCATGGACCTAGGACAACGGAGCTATGGTCTTCAGAGCAGCCGTGGACAAAAGGGACAAATACTGGAGAACAGTTTCCTTCCAAGGCCGTGAAGCCATATCCGTATCCACGTAAGTGCAATCCTGTTGGCCGCGTGGCCCCATGAGGACGGAGGAGTCAGCAAGGTAATGTTGGGACTTACTGTTGACGGCTTTCTGCAGACTTACATCTCATAGGGGCAGAGAAAGAAGAGACAAAAACGAGGTTTCTAAAGTAAAGGCTGTAAGGAAAGGGAGGTCAGAGAACAAAGAAGCCATATCCCAATCGAGCTGAGGGATGTTACGGATTCCGCATCACTGTCAGGCCCAGAGATGCGCCCCTCCCCTTCCACCTGTCGGCCCTTCCATTGAGGGTCCCGGCTGCCCTTGGGGGGCGGGGGGGGGAAGGGGGGCATCGGAAGGTCCCTGTTCAGCTTATGCTGCACAGACAGTGATGAACATTCAGAGTATTTTGTTTGCACAGAAGCTGCTATGATATTTATATTCTGGCACTTAGAGTTGGTTTCCTGTTTTGTCTAACACCTCACGTTAGACTCTTCTTCAGATATTTATGTGAGTTTTTCGCCACGGCACAGCTTTGATTATTTTCATGTTCATTTGAACTTTGTGCATTAGAGTAGCCTAACTGGTTATCATCTCAGTATGTCTGATCCTTCACAGAAGGGCATCCCTTTCCTCACATCTTGCACAGAGCACCTCTAGGTATATGTATCTTGTTCTGATCTATTCTTTCAACAAAATGCTCAGGAGGGTCCCCGGCCACCTTGGAGATCACCCTTTCCTTGCGAGCACTGCTTCTGGGGCTTCCTCACTCCCCAGCTCACCAGTTTCCCACGTCGTTCACACTGTGCCAGAAGCAATTGGGAAACACGTTCTCTCGCCAGTGACCTTGGTGCAGAAGTAACCCCTTGACGGTGAATCTCTACATTAGTGACAGTTAAGAAGGTCACTGATTCCATTTCAACAATTAAAGGGACCGTGTAACAGGCCACATTTTCTCCCAGATGTGCTGAGACATTCAGCAAGAGAAAAAGCATAAAATATGAAGGGGGTAAATGAAGAGTTCTTCACTGTCCTGCTCCTCAGATTGTTTTCTGTTAAATGTTTATTTTTTAAATTTATTTATTTTGAGAGAGAGAGAGACAGAGAGAGAGAGAGAGAGAGAGAGAGAGAGAATATCCCAAGCAGGCTCTGCACTGTCAGCACAGAGCCCGATGCGGAGCTGGATCCCAGGAACCATGGGAATATGACCTGAGCTGAAACCAAAAGTCCGTCACTCAACCAACCGAGCCCCCAGGCCCCAGGCACCCCCTTCATGTGGTTTGGCTGTCACTTCCAAGCAAAGGAAGACGGTCTCACTGTTGGATTTCTAGCTCTCACAGTACGGTGTATAAAACCTTCTGGAAGCGGTGGGGCCCTGAAACAAGGCTGGACAGGGACGAGCAGGTGGAAGTGACGGGGATGGGCTCCTGGAGTGAAAACTCTATGAGGAGGAAGGGATGGGCTGGATGTGGGGACGGTCTACACTGGACTGGCCTTCTCACATGTCCTGGTGGAGCCGGGTGCCGGGCTTCGTGCCCCACCCTGAGCAACGCTCACGGTCACGGGCAAGGGGTCACTCTGATGGGGCGGCTCCTGTTTTCACACGATGGCCACGGTGTGACCGGGTGGCCTACAGGTCCCTCTGCAGTGAGGACGGCCCCGCAGCACTGCAGGCGTCCGTGACCCCACACAGCAGATCGTTTGTGCAGCTTTGGTGGACACGCTTCATGGAACACATTCGCCCAAACGGGGACGAGTTTGCTGAGACTGCTCCGTCCTTGTCCTGGGACAACGTGTGAGGGTCCCCTCACCCTCAGCCGGCCGTGCTCCTTGCGTACCGCTTGCCCCACGGTCCCCAGTGGGTCTAGACTCCCCCTCCCAGACCTGCTGTGTATCTTCCCCAGCAGCCAGCGGCCAGCCAAAGGCACCCAAGACGACCGGAGTGCCACATGTCCTCATAGCCCCATCTCCGCTGCCTGTGCCCGAGCTCGTGCCCTCCTCATGTGCTCCTGGGTGTGGAGTCCACTGCGGGTCGGGGCACCAGCTCTGTCCCGGGTCTGATGATTTTCCTTCTGGAGCTGGGGCCCCGGACAAAGTCGTGAGTAAGAGAGGGGCCGTGGTGCCAAGTGCAGACCTAAGAGAGGTGACAGACCTTCCCCTTCGTCACGGGACTCAGGTATTCTGTCTGCTCAAAGCAGCACCAGTGCCGTCGTCCTCAGGGGGCCTATGTGCTGGGGGTGGCAATTCATCCTCGTAGGATATCATTTCGAATCTGGGGCTCCAGATAAATAAATAAATATGTTTATTAAAAATATTTTTTAAGTTTATTTTGAGAGAAACAGAGATAGCACAAGTGGGGGAGGGGCAGAGAGAGGGAGAGAGAGAATCCCAAGCAGGATCCATGCTGTCAGTGCAGAGCTTGAGGTAGGGCTTGAACTCACCAGCCCTGAGATCATGACCTGAGCCGACATCAAGAGTCAGATGAGACGCTTAACCGACTGAGCCCCCCAGGTGCCCCTCCAGGGGGGCATTTAAACAGTGGATCTGTCTGTCAGGGTGACAGCTCCTGGGTCATGCAGTCTGTCACAGGACAGGTGGCCTCTGCGATTGTGTGCCTTCATTTCTACCTATTTTGCTGGAAAATGGAAACCTTGGTCTGATACAACATTCTATAGAATTTAGGGTTTTGGCAGCAAATGCTCTAAAGATGCCCAGATAGGAGTATTTACAGACGGTCTGCAACAGGCAAATCTCTACTCAGAGCAGGTCAATGTCGGTCAAGGTGGGCTTCCTGCATCTTCTACCCGATGCGTAATCGGTCCCCACAAGAGATAGTGTCATGTCATGGTGTCGTGTCGTAGTCTGGGTGACAGTCGCTGGCAAAGCACTAACCGGATAAGTCTTGGTGAGTGCGAGCCCATGCTGTTGCGTTCATACGCAGCTTCCTCCCTGACACCGTGATCGTTCCAGTCAAGACCCCCTTGTTCCAGGCCTGGGTGTGGGCAGGCGTCACCTGACCATTCGTGCCTCTTCCATGTTGGAGCTCACTGAACACGAACAAGCAGAACACTGATTTGCAGCCTTTTTGCAGGTCCATCCACCTGCCCTTTCCCCAGCCTTCTTTATCCCCGATTTTCCAACTTCTAATTTACTTTGAACATCTGTTGGTGGCTGCACAAGAGCAGACGAGAACAGTTTTATCTTCTGATCCTGCAAGTGTGACTTCTTTACATGTTCGCCAAGTTTTGCTTACAAAGCGAATCATTTTCTTCTTCCTATATATTAGCAATGTATATTGCTGTATATTAGCAATTAGCAATTAGTAAGTGCAAACAGAACAAACAAAAACCTATATTATTTCTATAACCTAAGATTTCTATGGAAATATTAGATCCATCATTTCTTAGGCACATTTGCAAATGATCAAGTTACTTGCCAGGATCTTGCCATTTGCTTAGCCATACGTGAACACGGGTCCCTTTTCTCCAGCGTCATATAACTGGTACCTCATGGCTTTTGGCCTCCAACAGTACCAATAATAGGCTTTTTCTTATCGTCCTTCTAATCTCCACCTGCTGCCCTGTCCCAAAGCCAATGCCACGCGTGTTAGTACTATTGGTAGACGTTGATATGTTTTCTATAGCTTTTTAGCAAGTGGTCCCCAAACTTAGCCTAAGTGCCAATGAGACGTTACTTCCCCTGATTCTACTGGCACTCGGGTACTTCGTCCGCTGCTCTCGTCTGGGCGAGCTCTTGCGGCGACTTTCAGCTGGCAGGGAGGTCTCTCCGTGACATCTTTCGTCCCGGCTTCTTTACAACGCACTCTCAGTGTGGTGCCCCAAGCGGTGTGGCAGAAGTCACAAGGCATGTGTGTTCTAGAGGTGCCACGACACCACTTCCGCCGTGTTCTTCACAAAGCCCGTCACGAGGTCACGTGTCCAGTGGGACATAAAGAGATGCCAGCTCTTGGAGATGGGGGGTAGTGAAGCCATATTGTGAGGGAACAGCCTCCTTTCAGAGGACATGTCACACTCACCCATCCAGATGACTCGTATGGACGTGAAGCGAGGACCTCAGTGCCGCGGAACCCGGTGTTGGACATCAGCAGCTCACGGTGGGACACAACCTTGGCAGAAGGGATTTCCGCAGGGACACTCAGATTTGAGTCCTCGGAAGCCAGAGGTCCTGGGAGCTGAGGACGAAGCGTGTCAGTGCTGAGTGGAGATCTGGGAACCCCCGGATCACCACACAGAAAACACGACACACCTGTTTTGTCCACTGCACACGGACTGTCCACGCTCACGTGTAGTTGCCACGCTGGTGACAGCAGGGCTGAACTCCACTGTTCTGGGGCACAATGCCTCACCACCTCACCTGTCTTGACGTCTCTCCACTCACGCCTTCAATGTGATGCCCGGCTCGTCTGTGAGCAGACCTCCAGGTCCAGTGCAGGCATCGCCTTCCCTGAAAGCCCATCGGGGCCTCCACGTTCCCTCGTGTTTCCAGCCAGAAAGGAGCCACTCCTTCACGTCCCTTCCATCACGGTGCCAGTTCCCCTCGTGCACTAGAGGGCATGCTTACTTGTGTCTCCAGCTTTTAGATTATATACTCTTGGGGGGACGAGTGCATCATCTTACTCATATTTCCTAATCGTAGGAGTTAGCACAGTGCTCGTTACAGAGCTGGTGTGGTGGAATTACCCTAAAGAGGCCCCTGTGATTTCTCCCTCGGTTCTCACCTCTCTTTCCCTGGAGTGTGGGCCACACACGCAATCTGTATCTAGCAAATAAAATATGGCAAGATTGGCATGATATATGATAAAACCCCCAGGATTGTGTCCTGGTATATGGCAAAGGGGAAGAGATTTTGCACCTGTAATTCAGGCTGATTCGTAATCAACTGACTGAGTTACTCAAAAGAGAATTTCTTGGGTGGGCCTGATGCAATCAGGTGTGCCCATAAAGGAGGCCCCGGGCCTTCTGTCAAGGCAGAGATTTGAAGAAGCAGAGACTTTGCCCCTCCACTGTGGGCTCTGAGGGAAGCAGGCTGTCCTGAATTCTACAGCCACAAGGAGACACATTTGCCAGCAACTTGAGGAGCTCAGAAACAGACCCTTCCCTAGTTGGGTGTCCAGACAAGAACACAGCCCAGCAAATACCTTGATTTCAGCCTCGTGAGACCTTGAGCAGAGAGCCCAACTGAGTGGGGTCCAGACTCCCGATTGTGAGGTCATAGATGTGTGTTGTGTTATGCCACGAAGGTTCTAGCGATTTGCTAAGCAGCGGCTGGGAACAAACATGGCTGCCATCAGCACACACGGGATGAGTGCCTGTGATACCCACAGTCAACAAATTCATCGTGGTGGACAGTGCCTTGTTCAATATGAATGTTACTTTAAGATGCTGATAGATTGAGGAAACTTGAAAGATGGTGCAATTTGTTTAGTTCAACCCCTTTCCCCCCCCACATAAAGCAATTGTGTCAAGAAAATCCAGGTGGACTGTCTGTGGACAAATGATTGATGCAGTTAGGATTTGAACCCCGACCCATTCATGATGACTTTAGCTCTGCCTGTAACACCGTGTTCCCTCTCTCTGTGAGAATATATGTGAATTATCTTTAAAATGGTAAAACCACAGAAATTATCGTGTGATGAGCGCTGAGAACAAGGCATGGCATGAACTCCATGAAGTAAAAGGAGATGTGGAAGTCCTTCTCAGGAAAGGTAATTTAACCCTTGCTGGGTAAGAATTCTGCCTTGTGACTTGTTTCCTGTTGTCTCTTTCTCGCCACCACTAAATGGATTGTGAAGAACAATTTGGGCATCTCTTGTGCTGAGGGAACAGGCCCTGAGTGCCCGGGGCCGCTCTCCTAAGTGCGAAAGGGCCTTTATCATCCGTCGGAGGCTGATTGCTGCCGGCAGGAGAGGACTTTCCTGGTTTGAGCAAATAGAAATACTTGACAGAGAACACTTTTTATCGTCTGAGTTTTTCCCTATCTTTTTAAAATTTTCTTGCCCTGTTGA
Source organism: Puma concolor (assembly GCF_028749965.1). Taxonomy (NCBI): domain Eukaryota; kingdom Metazoa; phylum Chordata; class Mammalia; order Carnivora; family Felidae; genus Puma; species Puma concolor. The sequence goes on along the minus strand of NC_141677.1, from coordinate 1,301,895 downwards.
GTGTCTCCCTCTCCCTATATTTTTTCTTGCCGAATTAAGGGGTACACTTATCTTTCTAAATAAATATCATTAAAGTCACTGAGGCATTACCTTCTAATTTTGCAACTTTAGTATAAAATACTTATAAGATCATATTTCTGATGGCCTGCGATGTGTTTAACTTACGTGCATATTTTTTCCTATAAGGTTCTTGCCTTTGTTTTGCTTATTTTAGCTAAAGTAATCAGATAATGTTATTATCATGGCCTTGTTAAAAGAAACTTAAGTTTTACTCATGCCACTAAAATATCCCAAAGGTATGAGCCTTGATTTGCGTAATTAACAGGCACAAGGACAGAAAGAGACACAAGACGGTGACTCATGAGAACAGGGTAGAGAGACAGACTTATCCAATCAACTCGGTGAAGTGAGTGAGGCTGATGTGAAGTTTCTTCTATCTCAGAGGGAAATACAGGTCTCCTTACAACAGAGAAGAAAATTCTAAACCGCTTCTGATGAAATTACAAACATGAATTGCATACCTACCAGGCCTCACCCTTAACTATATATATATATATATATATATATATATATATATATATATATAATATTTTATTATATTATATAATACATATAATTATAAAATAAATAATATATTATATACACTATATATAAATATATATATTACATATAAATATATATATATAAAATAACCTAAATTGCCCCTTATTAGAAAAATGAAGGCTTATGAAATACAGTCCCTGCTTTTAGAGAGACTATGTTTAATTAGAGCCAGATTTAATATCCTTTCATCCTGCATCATTAAAAGGTATTTAAAATATCACCTTCCAGATTATATTCTGGAATACTAGACAGAGCTAAAGGAATACGACTGGGAATTACCAGTGTAATTAGTTCCAAACGAGTCCTGGTTGAGGAACTGACGCCCGTAGTTCATTTCAACGGTGACACGGGTCTAATGGCATCAGCAGGCGTAGGTTTTGAGTGGCACAGAAGTATCGGTATCAGCCTCATCAGGGTGGGGGAAGCGGGGGAAGGGCCAGGACAAAGCAGGGGGTAAATGGGAAGAGGAAATAAAGATGTGCGGAGGCTCCAGCCAGCGCTGTTTCTTCAGGAAACCTCCAGTCCACCCAGCCGACCCGAAGCGACCATGAGGGCAACAGCACAGTTGCCCGGAGACCATGAGTCACACCGTGGGTGACACCGTGGGTGGGGACTGCTCCTGAGGCAGGCCATGGGAAGGGGTGCCTCACCCCCGCAGATGTCCCCTCAGGCAGGAGGGACCGCCTCAAGGTGGGGAAAACTGGGAGCCCACCTGGATGAGGCCAGTAAGTAAAACAACAGAATTACAAGAAACTATTTTATTGTCTGCTTGTTACCATGGAAACACAACAATCAGAGTGGATACTGCTTTACCTTTTTGTGTGAAACCACTCCCAAGGCGAAACATGATATGAAATTAATAAACAAGATTAGATATTTTCCTGATCTCGGAGTTGTTTGTAACATATGAAGATTGTACCTTTTAACTTTTTTTAAAAAACCGTAACAACATCAGATTGGGGAAAATTGTCTTCATAAAAATAGTTGAATAAGATATTTCTATTATGTTATCTAGGATAACACTGCAAATGTAAAATTATAGTAATTTTTTTGTACTTGACGTAATTGGTTTTCATTCCATTAAACAATAATATTTGTCAAGTTGGGTTGAATTCTGTCCTAAAGGCTGGTGTTTTCAAGTATATTCGTCAAACTATTTCAACCAAAGATAGAAGCAGCAAGATTCTCTGTAATACATGGCAATTAATGCCCCAAAATATACTTCTCTGAATCTGTTCTCTTGTCTATAATAGTTATATTAGGAATCAGTCATTTTTGCCATAAAATTGTATGAGTCTATGTAAGTTATAATGCTTCGCTTTAATATTGATCAAAATTATAAATTTCGCCAAGAGCTATAATCCTCAGGAATTTGGGTGGCCTTTTATTTTTTTTGTTAATTGAAATATATTTGATATAAAACATTGTGTAAATTTAAGGTGTACATGTTGACATATTTCTGTAGTGCAATACGATTGCCATTATAGTGCTAATTAGCACCTCTATCACACTATATAATTACAGTTTCTTTTTAGTGGTTGGAATAATTAAGATCTAGTCTCTTAGCAAGTTTAATGATTATAATACAATACTGTCTGTATTCACTGTACTTTGCATGAGATCTCTAGGAATTACTCACTATTCCTTGCAATTTTTCCCCTTAAACAACAACATCTGGTGGGTCTTAAAAAAATAGAGTGAAGGGCCTGCTTCTTGAAAGTAGGTGTTACCAACAAAGTGATTCAAAATTAAATCGTGTTAATCCTGTACAGAAAACATACTCTGAAGTTGCCAATAGGAGGCTGTGATGTTCTCCAAAGCAATTGAAGGAACTTCCTAAATGTTTTCCGAACAGGCCGGCAACAGAAGCATATCTGTAAACAAACAACACAGGACTGTCAACGTCTCATGTGTTGAAACATCTCTTGATGAATAATTGCTGGCAAAAGTTAATTTAAAAAAAAAATCTCAAAAAGTGTAAGATCTCAAAAGTTTTCTTTTCCCATATGTGGAACAAGTCTTCACTCAGTGAGTGTTTTCAGTCTTTCGGGGGATAATTTGCTCCCTGTGTGAAATGTGTTATGTTGCGAGCGGAGCCCAAGGGGCGAATGTGCAGGCTAAGACCGCACAGTCCCTGGTGTCTCTCACATCCGAGAAAATGTACACGTATATACACCAATGCAACTTCTTCATTAAGCACTTGGAAACCAGCGGTGTTTACAGTGGAAAGAGAAAATTCCCTTCCATCCATGGCCATCATCCCTGGGAACCAAAGAGGAAGGAGAAATACGCCTCCCAGCTGCAGAGCATGAGCTGTGCCCGGCTCCTGGTCTGCTCCCCATCACATGACCCTCCCGCACCTCACGGGCCTTGAGTTTTGTTGTCCCTCCACTCCCCAAGTCTCCCCCAATCCCACAGTATGAAGTGTCACCGTGTGAACATCTCCCCTTGTCAGCTGCAATTTTATCTTAGCTTTCTGAGGACAGAATCATCTTTTCAAAACCATATTAGCTTGCCTAGTGACCAGAACTTAAAGAGTGATACGTCAGTTCATTGAAAAAACAGTGAATTCTTTCCATGGTGCGTGACTCAGCGATCAAAAGGAATGAAATGTTGCCATTTGCAGCAACGTAGATGGAACTAGAGTGTATTATGCGCTAAGCGAAATAATTCATGCAGAGCAAGACGGGTATCACATAATTTCACTCATATGTGGCATTTAAGACCCTCAACAGACGAGCATAGGGGAAGGGAAGCTAAAGTAAGATGAAAACAGAGAGAGAGGCAAACCAGAAGAGAGTCTTAAACACAGAGAACAAACTGAGGGTTGATGGAGGGAAGGGCGTGGGGGATGGGCTAGATGGGTGATGGGCACTGAGGAGGGCACTTGTTGGGATGAGCCCTGGGCATTGTATACAAGTGATGAGTCAGTGGGTTCTACTCCTGGAACCAATACTACACTGTATGTTAACTAACTTGAATTTAAATAAATACATTAAAGGGGCGCCTGGGTGGCGCAGTCGGTTAAGCGTCCGACTTCAGCCAGGTCACGATCTCGCGGTCCGTGAGTTCGAGCCCCGCATCAGGCTCTGGGCTGATGGCTCGGAGCCTGGAGCCTGTTTCCGATTCTGTGTCTCCCTCTCTCTCTGCTACTCCCCCGTTCATGCTCTGTCTCTCTCTGTCCCAAAAATAAATAAACGTTGAAAAAAAAAATTAAAAAAAAAATAAATACATTAAAAAAAAATAAATAAATGGTGCATTTTACTTGCTGTCATAGCCTTACAGTAAGTGCATGACGATATTGCCAATGGAATAGCAGGAAATGCGACACGTGTTGACCTAAATATAAAAACATTTCCACTAGATATCTCAGGGCAGAGTCATACCAAACTATTCTCATTGGTATTGTCACTGTATTTCAGCACATATTTGCACATTGTTGATGCAAAATCATTAACTATTTTTTGGTAGATACTAACATGAATCACATGGTAAAGTTTTCTTAGGATAGGGTTTCATAAATTTATTATATTATGTTAATTTAACGTATTATAGTTTCAAAACTTTCTACCTTTTTAATAGAAATACCTGTGAGACTACAATGTGATATTTTCATAGTGTAATTTGTTTCATAAATTGTTTACAACATTCTGTACATTTCTTTGTAGTTTTGAGTTTTTATTTAAATTCTACTTGGTTAGCATACAGTGTAATATTAGTTTCAGGAGTACAATTTAGTGGTTCATCACTTACATACAACACCCAGTGCTCACTCCAAGTGCCCTCTTTATAAAAATGTTAAGTGACACAAACATACTGATGTCAGACTGACTTCCTTTTGCAAGTTTATTTTTATCTTTTTGCTGACCATCGATTTATTTATTTATTTATTTATTTATTTATTTATTTAATGTATTCATTTATTAAATTTTTTTTTGTTTACTTATTTTGAGAGAGAGAGAGAGACCATGAGCAGGGGAGGGGCAGAGAGAGAGGGAGAGAGAGAATCCCAAGCAGGCTCCACACTTTCAGCACAGAACCCGAAGCGGGTCTTGAACTCACAAACGGCGAGATCATGACTTGAGCCGAAAACAAGAGTCAGACGTGTTACTGACTGAGCCACTGGGCCAGCTCCAGCTGACTATCTATTTTTTATATTTAAGAACTATACAAGGGATCCCTTTTCACATGAGTAAAGGATTTTGCCCAATGAATATTTTCCAGCAATAGTCTGACAGCTTGGTATAAGTAAATAAGGAAACTCGTTTGTATTTTTCTCAAACTTCTATTAGCATCCGTCTTTATATCATATTAAGGACAAACCACAATATATCAACTCTGTCACAAGAAACAAATACATTCAACAAAAAATGTTTGCCTGTGTGACCGCACTTTAAAGCAGCTCCGGAGAATCTATGGACTGTGGCAGGACTGTGGCCTTGTAACGAACTGAAAATAAGGGCAGGTCCGCTGAATAATTGCCAGACTGATAGCAATAAAAGCAAGAAAAGAACATATTCTTTAGGAAGTCTTCCTGATTTGCCAATATTCATACACTATCGAAGCTGTACAGACAAGAGGTCCATCATCCCCTGTTTTATAATGGGACTACAGTCCTTTCCTAAATGTGCACACGACGCGAAAACAGTAGTGTCTTAGTAACGTTGGAGCGATTACAGAGATAAAAAGTGTATTTCATGTATGTGTGTGTGTGCATTTCTGTCCACCTATCTCTATTCCAAGCAATGGGTCTAGCCAATAATATTTTCTGAAACACCCCATCAAATTCATTTTAGATATAGTCACTTGCCTACAGGAATCAAACAGTCATTCGTACAAGGTATGCAGGAATAAATACTGATGCACTCTTTAATGCCACATTCAAATGTTTACTTATGTATTTCCCTAACAAATGTATTTCCTTAACAAATAATGAGTTACATCGCAGGTTAGGAGTAGGGAGCAAGCTGAAGATTTGGAATTCCGTGTTTGTGAGGCTGTAGGAAATAAACCGGGTCAAAAACTAATCTGGATTTGTACAAATGCCTAATAACCCACAGATTGCTTTACATTTGATTTCTTTCGTCAAAGTTCAGCGCGAAACTCACCGAAAACAAAGACGCATTTTTGCTAAGCCTCTTTTCTAGGGTGGGGAGCAGGGCTATAAGAATTTAATACTGTGTTACAATTTTCTTTAACAGCCACCCCATTTAGGTTGTAAATTAAGAAGGCTTTCAAGTGCATGACTGCCCAGGAATTTTCCTAAACACATTCTGTTTAATTGTAGTTGTGTTCACTAGCACAGGCTACATGGAGAACGGGGACCTTCCTACTAAACAGGATTCTGTGGTTTAGACCCCGTATGTGTGTGTGGATGGGAGTGTATGATGTGTACTGTGATAGTAGGTAGTGAAACGAGGAGACTGCCGGAGAGCTCACTGCTACTGAGCCCCGACTGCCTGTCAGCTGTGAGACAGGAGAACCTAGCTTTCCTGCAGTTTTCATTTCTAACTCTGAATGCAGCTCCTGACTCTCTAACCCCTTCTCCCTCTCTTTCCCTTTTTTATCCCTTTGACCTCAGTTTTCCATTGAACATTAACTCTGACGTATGACCCAGAACCTCAATGTAAAGATGTCCTGAAGGGGCTTTGGATGATCAATATCAACCAAGTGAGGAAATTTGGTTCCTAATACACCGAATCTTGGGAATGTGTCCTTGAGTGATTAAAAACATTTTTTTAATGTTTATTTATTTTTGAGAGAGAGAGAGAGAGAGAGAGAGAGACAGAGCACGAGTGGGGGAGGGACAGAGAGGGAGACACAGAATCAAAAGCAGGCTCCAGGCTCCCAGCTGTCAGCACAGAGCCCGACGCGGGGCTTGAACCCATTAACCGTGAGATGGTGACCTGAGCCAGAGTCGGACGCTTAACCATCGGAGCCACCCAGGTGCCCTGAATGTGTCCTTCTTGAAATGCGTAAAACAACTAGACAGACAACAATAAAACAACAACCTTTTCCCCACAGAAATGCCCAAACCAATGAATGTGTGTGGAATATTTGAGGGAATGAAGTATTTCAAATAGGAATCGATATGATGCCGCGACAAACAAGGTGCAGACTTGGGGAGTCGGAAATGTTTTCGGGTTCTTCTTGCTAGTTCGACACCAGCCCACACCTGACCTCTCAAAGCTCCATCCTTATAAAATGGAAATCTGCTCCCTCTTTCAGTAAACAATTGTGAATATTAAACAGACCAAGTATGGTGGTGTATTGACCAGTGAATTATATACTCATGTGTAATATACAACATTGATACAAGTACAATGTGTATGACACATATGAATTCTATATCATAAGTATATATACAATGTAAATAGAAGTATAATATATACTTTCAGACAAATAACTGGTAAGTACATTAACCAAGCTCCCCTCCCCCCGGGATCCCAGCACGGCCAACACCCTATCCAGGAGCCAGGCTTCACCTGTGGGCTCATCTCCATCAACTACTCACAACCCTGCCCCATCCGTCCTTCTCGTCTCTTCGCAAATCTGGGTAGACCAGTTGTGCACGTGCGGATAAGTGCAACATTTAAGCCATGTAAGTGTACCTGTTACCCGTTGCCGCGATAATGGTGCATAACAAATAACTCAAACATCAGGGGCATAAAAGAAGAGATCTTAATTGGTTTACGGGTCTGTGGGTTTAGCTGCCCGTGTGGGTGGGCTTTCTCGCTCAGTCACCTGTTTGTAGCCAGTTACGGGCTGGCGCCTACCGGTTGGCTGACTGGCAGCTGGTCTAAAAGAGCCACAGGTGATGTAACTTGGGCAACTCAGCCTCGCTCCACGTATCTTACTCTTTAAGTACTGGTACATTTTGACAATTCACGTGGTGCTTGGCTGATAAACAAAATAAGAACCAGTATCTTTTACTTCATCATTTTGCTTTTTATCATTTTTAAGCTCTGAGAAACCAAAATAAGATGCCATTTCGTACACGTGGACTTTTGAAATGCGGAGCAATGTGAAATAACACTAAAGGAAAAGCGGGGCTGTTATTCGTCCTCCAGGAGGTAAGACTTACCCAGCACTCGTCCAGGAGCTTCAGTGTAGCACTACCGAGCACCTCCCTTATGAGGGGCACGTAACGGCCATCTGACCGTCCTGGCTTCTGACATCAGACTTACAGAAGTGCCCCCCACCTCCAGACATCAGTCAGTACTTTGTGTGCAGCCCACACACTGGGCTACGTGGCTACGGCCTCTCTCCAGGACCCAGAGCACGCCTCCCCTGGAGCCTGGCTCTCCCGCCTGAGGACTCGTTTGCTCTGACGCACAAGCCGAGGCAAAGGAGAGTAACCCATTCATCGCCATCACGGAATTGGCCGCATATGGGATCTGACCCAGAGCTGAAAGGAAGGACAGAGTCCCCCTGTTCTCAAGCAGTGACAATACGGTGAGGGATCTCCTCGAGGAGAAGACGGAACGTTTCTGATTGATGGTCAACTGTCACCACACTCAGTGCGACTTACTGGCCCCTAAGGTCCCAGGATTGAGACATGTTAGGGAAGGCAGATATGGTGTGAGCCCCCTCTAGGCCAGAGAATAAGCTTCTCTACTGGACCTCCAGGCATCCAGAGAAGGTGAATTCACATAATTTAATGGCTTGTTTTGGTTCGTTAGGAAAACAATTGCTTTCCAACTAACAAAGCCAATGCAGAAATGGAGAACTCATTTATGGTAATTCTCTATTCAGCAATTTAAGCATGCCCTTTCAAAAATTACTTACTAGGGGATTTTCAGAGGGAAGGCATCAACATAGCTAAGAGCTCTATCCTCCAGGCCTTGCACGGTCCTTGGCTCATTGCTGGCCCTCGCTGGAGTTTTCCTGGAAGAAATCACAGGAGGGGTGACTGCGTGTGGCAGGCGCAGGCTGGATTTGGGACAACCGAGAGCCTCCCGGTCCTGGCTGTGGAGAAGAGCCTTGCAGGGAGCGCTCGCCCCGCACACAGCTTGCTGGCCATCCAGTGGTGGGGGGCATGGTCGGGATCCTTCAACAGCTCCGATTCGGTAACTTGACCAGCGGAATGTCTGGTGGACTCTGTTTTCTGTCTCGTGGACGCTGGAGCTGACAGGCAGCTGAGATAGACGGGTAAGGTGACCGTGTAACTCTTCCCCACGCTGGATTCAGGCGAGGTTGAGGGTGGTGCTCTAGTAAGTGCTCTGGGAGAACGAGGGTAAGTGGTATGCTCCCGGCAAAGCTGTGGATGGTGGGAAAGCAGGCCTCCCGGCCTGTGCAAATGGCATCTGCCGGGCTCGGTCGGGTTCCCTGCCTCTTCTGGGGCTGGTAAGGGGCAGGTGAGGAAGGGCCCCCTGCCCCCGTTGACATGGCCCAGTGCTGCGTGTCTCTGGGAGAAACACTGCATCGATTCAGGGGTGTCTGGCCATTTCATTAGTAAGGACGGGGTCCTTCTGACATCTGGATGGTGTGCTGGTGGGTCTGCAGCCGGACAGCCAGCCGTCCCCTCGTGGCGCCTGAAGCATCCCTGTTCCATGGTCCGAGCCATGTCTCTGGGATGTTCTTTTTACGTAGTAGTCCATTCCTGCTTCGTGATGCTTCGTTCCCCTAGTGATGTTACCGCAGCATGCTCTCAGTTTCTTCTCTTTCCTCCACATTGGTCTTTTGTTTAGTCTCTGATTTGATATAGAGGTTTAATTAAGGGCATGGTGATCTTTATCCACCTGCTCTTACATATGAGAGGGCCAGTGAAAAGCTGATTGGAAGTTTTGTGTCCATAGGTGGGTTTGTTGACTGCAGGGTTCCCTGGGATTGTGTCTTCACGGAGGGAATATTAGTACATTTGAGTGTTTTTCCTTTCGGATGGTGATGTCCCGTCTGCACCTGCAATCCGCAATACAACATTCTCTTACCTGGGTGCCGCCGTCATGCTGGGAGCTGAGGAGGAGAAGAGGGTGGGAACCCAGTATTCACAACATAAATTTCAGTCAACGCCTGTTTTAATGGCACTGCTTTCCTTCAACAGTGCCTTCTGGTCTCCATTCTGCTTTATGTTTTCTAGAAAAACACACCCCTAATAATCTGTCACATCAGAGAGGAGTAACCATCCAGATTCTCAAAGGAAGGAAGCCATAGGGGGGTTTAGCGTCTAAAAAAAAAGCAACTTAAGGCAAGCATTCTGGTTTATCCCCAGTTTGCCCAGAGGTCTATCCTAGGTGCTACTAATCTCTGGGTCTTGTGGGGATGAGGTAGAGTGACCTCTCCAGCTTTATCCACTGCTAATTAGGATTCAGGACTGCTGGGTAAATCACCACAAGTCCTCTGTTTTTCAGTCTCCAAAACGTTTTGGTCTCTTCTCTTTTTTCTCAAGATAATCTGTCCTTTGAAAGGTCACTTCCTATCCCTGGTGGGACTCAGTGCAGGTGGAGGCAGACGTGTCTATCCAACCCACCATATTTATGTAGAAATCTGACCCTGACAAGACCAAGTCATGTGACGCTGAAGCAGAATTTCAGGGGCTTCCATTCTTGATGCTGTAACAGTGTGTCTCAGAAAGTCCTGAGGGTTGCACCCAGGCATTTACCACCGTGCTAAGTCACAAAAAGAAATGAGAAAATGTGGTCACTTCAAGACGTGTGCCTTCCACGGAAACCCTCTGAACAGGATCTGTTAATCTGTAGGTTCCCCAGAATTCCGAGTGAAAGCAAATAGAACGTAGGGCTTTTCATCCCCAAACGAGTAAGTTCCATAGAGGCAAACGCTGCAGTTACACGAGCGGTGATTAAATCCCACACCATTTGTACCCTGACTTGAAAATGGAGCTAAGGAGGCAGAGCTATTGGCTTCAGTCTTTTTCCTAATAAATGGAAGAGTGCACATTAATATCCCTGCTGTATAAAATGCTCCCCAAAGTAGAGCGGAACCATCATTGAATAAATTTACATGAGTTTTCGTTGTTTTTTATGCAGCATATTCAGACACTTTCTGTGAATTATATTTGACACAATTAATAACTTGATGTCTTGGTCAATATAAATGTTTTGAAGGTATGCATTTTAGATTCTAAAATATTGTACAGCTAAGTTTTCTTGCCACAGGAAGGAAAATGTGACCGGCTTTTAGTTGTTTGGCATTTAAACAAAAACTAATTTTTTTTTAAAATTCATTGCTCTGATTTTAAGGCACAATAAATCACTTGTCGAATCCCTAGACCATACCACAGATATTTCAAATTACACTTTTCTCTCCTGTCTGTCATGCTGACCAACAACACTCCAGGTAAAACCAGGAATGCGTTAGGGGTGTGCTGCTGTTCTCGCTCTTACTTTGTGGTAAATTCTACACTGATATGCAGACAATTCATGCAATTAAACAATAGAAATACAAATGTTGCTAAGCAACCAGCTCTCCCCTGCTTTAGTAAGTTAGACCCAGTTGCAAAAGTGGGAAATCTCCATAAACTGAAAGCCTGAAGCTTGCCATTGGTGTTAACAACTCTGACATTAATTCTATGTCACCCTCCGCGTGAGTGTAAAAGCTAATAATGAAATCATTTCCGTAGGACCCTTCTTTCTTCTCCTTGGAACGCAAAGGTAACATAAATACATTTTATTTCACTTAGCAAGTAAATGGATCAAATATTAATAACTTATGTGATCTATAAAGGTAATATGTGCTCTTTAAAAGTTATGTAATCTATCACAACTACAAAGTGAGCAGACTTTTAATAATTTTAGAATATCAATTCAGCTGAACATATGCTTAAGATGAGAACTATTGTGTGTTTTATTTTGATGGTTTCTTACTTTGCTATCTCCAAGTATTAAGTATTATTCCTAGTGTGTCCCATCTAAGTACGTATCTCAATATAGCACCTGTCCCTTAGCAGATTGCATGTGACATACCCAGTTTCTAGCAGCATCACATTATCATTTTTAATAATAAAAAAACAAAAAGTATACTCTTGGAGGAATACCAGATCACAAAAAGGTATGTGCAGAAAATGATAATATTGCTATAAAGAGCTTCAGAAAATTCTAGCAGCTGATTTGCTGTAATAATTTGGAGTCAGTTCTTTCCTTTCACATAAGTATAATGGTGACATAATTTTTCTTTATTTTTCTTTATCACATTTAAATTTTCTCTGACTTTACTATACTATGCTATTTTATGAAACTATATCCCCTCTTTAACTGATTAAGATTTGAGGGATTATTCTTGTTCTGTGTTACATCAGTTCACTTCATTTATCTTTTTCAAAAATTTCCATGTCAAAAAACAGGTTTTCTAAGCTTCATAAAACTGAATTTACATTTAAATGCAATCCATTCTGCTGAAAAAAATTCTTGAATAAAGAGTGGCTTTATCCCAGCTATAAATGTGAAGCTACAGGATTATGTCAACCACGTAAATTGAAGCACTTAAATTAAATGAAAAGTAATTTTGCATGATACTATCCATGTGCTTATTAGAGAGAGATCACCTTTAATATACGATTTACAAAGTAAGCCCAATTAGTGTTCTAAAATATCTCCGCGCCAACAATCTGGGGAAAAATGGAGAGAATATAGTCTTTCAGAATAGATTATATTTCACACATGTCCAGAAGATGCTGAGATGTGGCTTTTATAAAGAATGATACATCATGTGCTATTACTAATGCAAATTTAAGTCTGTCAATTTTGATTCTGTGTTTAAGTAAATAAGTTAAAACATTATATTGCCCTGACGTAAACTTAATTGACTAAATTGTGCTTCCTTAAAACACATTGCATGAAGTAATATTGATGACATTTATTTAATTTGTCAAGGAAATTGAAACACAATGAACCCTGAACAAGGATCAGTCAGTGTTATGCATCATACATTTATGATGTTAATTCTATCGTGATAATAAAAACATTTGCCAACACCTGACAATACAGAGAAGCAGCAAAATTCAAGACTAATAAACTGATTTTTGGCATGAAAAGATTTTTGGCAAAGCTTTCCCATTTTGCCCTAAATACCATTTGTCCTGTAAAAACTAAGTTACCTTGGTTGAAGAGAAAGGATAATCATAAAATACCTCTATGTGTATGTGCAATGAGGATTCTTTGAGACATAGCTAGGCAGGAAAGCATCCAGCCACATCCACAGGGGAAAGAATAGAATGTCCCCACTTGGACAGAATCCTTGATAACTCTGTTTAGAACTCTGGCTCCATCCTGTTGGAGGAGAACTTCTCTATTCCTCACCAGTCTTCTTAGCCAGGACTGCGGCAACTCAGTTACTTTCTGTCTCTGACGTGCACACAGGTTCGGGGTGAAGGTTCATCAGAAATAATGAGGGGCGCCTGGATGGCTCAGTCAGTTGGGTCTCTGACTTCGGCTCAGGTCATGATCTCGCAGAGCGTGAGTTCAGACCCCGCGTTGGGCTCTGTGCTGACAGCTCGGAGCCTGGAACCTGCTTCGATGCTGTGTCTCCCTCTCTCCACCCCTCCCCTGCTTGTACTCTGTCTCTCTTTCTCTCAAAAATAAATAAACATTAAAAAAAAATTAAAAAAAGAAGAAATAATGAGGATTTCTCATTTCGCACTCTCATGGAGTCCTTTAAAGCTGCTGTATTGGGAGTCCATGGAATGCCGTCCCCAACTCTGTCAGGTACTGACTCCCCCAGCTTCGGAGGTTGTTGGGAACCAACCGTGCTCAGCTGAGTTCCTCTCTGGAACCTTCTGTCAGCCAGAAAGACCCATTGTCCTCTTATCCCATATCCCAGTATTGGTCTGGGCTGGCTCTCTTCCTCAGAGCAGGGAGGTTGTCAAGGGCCATCCCAAGTCCAAGGCTGCCTGCGAGATTGATTAGGACCGTCTGCCATACCGCCCCAACAGCCTGGCACCTCCCAATGATACTTCCTTCCCGTAGGCGTCGATCCAGCACATGTCTCCATCTTACAGACTCCACCGTAAGACCGCGGGTACCAGAAGCGTGCTCAGAAGGCGGACTCTAAAGTGAGACGCTGGCGTGGATCCCACATCAGTGACATGTGAAAGTGAAGATCTATCGTAGCTGGTAGACGGAGCAATGGCAGCCCTTGTAATGCTGGAGGTGTACGTTTGTTAGGGGTTACTAGTGTTGAACGAAGGAGAGATAGTTGAGGCGGGGAATGTACTGGCAAGTGCAATGTCCTAATTCACAAATATGAATGATAAGTACTAAGGAACTGAATGACACTGTGGGGGTAATTGATAGATCAGTGACAGACAATGGAAAGCTGAAAGTCATTAATCACAGATTTAAGGTGAAGTGGGAGTCACACGGGCCGTATCATGAAGAGCTGCAAGGCGGTAAAAGCTAGGATAGTCTGTATGGAAACTGGTATGGGGAGTGCCAAACCAGTACGGGATGGAGCATGAAATTGGGACTACATCATAGACTCAATTATACAGTAATTAACTCTTAAGTCTGATAAATGTGCTCTTTTCCGTCCTTATGGAGGTGGATGGACCAGATGCATTTCACGATCTCATGGAACAGAAAACAGTGCATGTGTATGATGTTATTCAGAGCTAGATAACTCTCCTGCCCTCTCTCAAAATACAATCTGGATGCATCTGGAAGATCTATACAATCCGCCGAACAATACATTGGTCATCCTGTCAATGGCATGTCGTTGGTTGAAGTAGATGACTAAGAATTGGCAAATACATTGCAGGTGTTGGTAAGATACCTGCACTCTAGACCATGGAAATGGAAAAAAAGGGTTGAAAACCTTCACATATCAGTGATTTTTTTAGTGATCTAGGTGTCCAAGGGATACTGGGACATGATCTCCAAAGTAAAGGAAAAGTCTCTGCCTTGTGTTGTCATCTTACTCAGAAAGAAGCACAATACCTGGTAATCTTCTGGTTCTGGAGACAGCATGTTCCAAACTTGTCAACAAAGCTGTGTCACATTTACCGCTTTGACCAAGTGACATCGCTATAGCCTGAATTGTGTCTCCTTCTCCCCAGCTTCATGTATTGAAGTCCTGCCCCCCAGGGTGATGGTATTTGGAAAGAGGGCCTTTGAGAGGTAGTTGGGTTTAGACGAGACCATGAGAGTAGGGCCCTCATGATGGGATTAGTGTTCTGGGAAGACCAAGAAGGAGACACCAGAGCTCTCTTGCATGCTCACGAGGAAGCAGTCATGTGAGCACAGAGCAATATGGTGGCCGTCTGCAAGCTAGAAACCGCATTGGCCGATACCTTGATCTTGGACTTCCGGCCTCCAGAACTGTGAGAAATAAATGTCTGCCGTTTGAGCCGCCCAGGCTATGGAATTTTGTTACAGAGGCAGCCTGAGCAGATGAAGACAGACATGGAAAACCATCCGTTTTGCATGGGATTCAGAATACAAAAGGGCTCTGTGGTCCAGGTGGCAACTTAAGTGGCCCTGTCATTTGAATAATACAACTCAATGGACACGAGAGATCTCTATACAGTTGGAAGATTCCCTGTGTAGAGCTCCTGGCATCCCCAGTATGAAAATAATAGCTAAGAGCTCTAGGCTAATGGACCCAGTTTTGGACACTGGCAGCACATAATTGTACACTATCCAAAAATATTTCTCAAGAGCTATGAACCTGGTAGTAATAGAGATCCTGACATATCAAATGACCATGTGATCAGAACTGGTTCACAATCGTTTCTGTGAGAGCCCACAAGTCAAAGGTAAGGTTAGCGCAGCAGACATTTAGTGAGGAGGAAATGGTATGTTCAAGATCGGGCACAAACCAGCACGAAAGGACACAGATAAGCTCTGTGAGCAGGCAGCCTCCCTGGTGTCCACTACTGTCCCTCTGTGGCTTCTTCTTCAGCTCAAAATTACGTCTACTCTGGTTTGCCTTACGATTGGCTGATGGAGGAGGAAAAAGGCAAAGCTTGCTTAACAGTTGCGTTGCTCAGGATAGGACGCGAGCTGATAAAGGGTGAGGGCTGTGCTGAACCCAAAATCAGGAGTGGTCCTAAAGAACAGCAGGTAGGAAAGAATCCTCCCAGTGGACGCTATTTCACCCATTTTCTGTAGAGAGAATAGCCAAGGTAGGAATATAGTCTGACTCACGGGAGCCGTGACTAGCTTGGCCGGCTGGTCCATGGATGAAGAAGGTTTAGAACATCGGAGACAAGGAAACCAGAGAGGAAGCAAGCTGACGGGCTTGGGGAAGTGGCCCTGGATGTGAAGATCTTTGCTCTCACTCTAACACGCACTAAACAGCATTCACCTAGAGATTCTCTATGTGAGGCCTCCAGAGTATTTGACCTACTGGCATAGGGGCGTGAGTAACAGTGCACTGAACAGAGAAACACACTACAGTGGAGATTAGCCGGAGCTCTGGATACATCATGGAATCCACTGGGTGAGTATCCGGGAAAGAACAGGGCCCTCCTGCCCGAGGGGAGCGGGGCCATGGCTCAGCACCAGGACCCACACAGCCGGGCTGAAGGGCCTGTGTCACCACGGCCTCTCCTCAGAGCTGCCAGATGCAAGGTCCTTGGGACGAAGGCCATCAGTGCAGTCCGTAAATTGTTGCTTTTTCTGTTACACGGAACCGTTATCATTTGATCTAGCTAATGTGTTTTTTTCTTCTATACGGATAAGTTGCTTCGCATAAAGGTCACGTACATAGATCCCTGCGGCCTCCTCTGCACATGCGTCGACTTATCTGAAGACTGACTGTGAGCATCTCCCTGAGCTGTGCCAAAGCATGCGCAAGTCTGGTGGATGTTTGATTTAACGAAATGTTGACTTACAGTAGATGCTGGTAGTTATGAAACTTAGGATATTTAATTTTCAATTAGACAAAACACTGTGTGTGTGTGTGTGTACATGCATTCATTCAATGAACCACCAGTAAGTATAATATTCCAATACTTTCCATCTCAATCTTCTATTTCTTGAGTTCAAATTGAAACAACAACCCTTCTAGATCCCAGTTAGAGATTAGAAAGACTGTGCTTCTTTTCAAAAGCTGCTTCCCTCCCTTGAGGGGAGCACTCTGAACATAAATCACTTAAGACACCATTACATCCCATCTGGGCAAAGCCAGATAAGCTGTTTACTAGACCCCTCCCCTACCAAGTTTGTATTGTAGAACAAAAGCTAAAGTGTCTGATGGAAGACTGAAAATTGAATCTTCATCATCCAATGTCACTAACGTTGTTCCAATTTCCTATCAGTAGAAAGACCTTAGGAAAATAATATAAATGTGACAGACACACTGAGGAAATTAAGGTGAAAGTATTACTCATCTCTCTGGTTCTGAGATTGCACGGAGAACCCAAGGCAGGGTTCTCAATCACTTAAAACCCTACTTCATCTTGACAAAAGTCTCTCTCCCTCTTTTAGTATTATTTAAATCCAAAATTAATCCTGTATTATCACACAAAACTTGAAGCGATGAAAGAAGGCTGTTATTTTATTCTGGAACTAAATACGCTCTTCATACACATCATTCTGATATGATTCTCTTTAGCTAAAATGAGCACATTCTGAGCTGTGGTAGCCTTTTTATGCATGACCGTAAGAGGAGGGAGGGAGGGAGAGATTGAGGGGGAAGGGAGAAAATTTTCAGGAGGGCAATCTGTACATGGGAACAAGGTTTGGAGTAGAGAAAATGATAAATAAATGCTCTTTCAGGAAGAGCAAACAAGATACAGACAATCCGAATGAGAGGATCGGCCAAAGCATACTGTTTTGTAGACACAAGAGAGACAGTACTGAGGACACACTAGGATGTGCACATTTTTAAGGGTAAATAAAAGCGCGCTGTGACATCCCAGGGGGAGTCCTGACAGCGTTGTGGTGATATGGTGATGACAGCCGTTAACACATACCCTTTCTGCTTCTAGGAAACAGTAACAGGTGCACTAGAGGAATGAGGACTTCTTCCCCCCACCAAATCACGCATGTCCACCTAGCCCTTCCCAGCTGTAGCAGAAATGGTCCTTCACCCGCTAAATCAAACAAATATGGTGAAATATTCTGGAAAGCATGAAGTATAGCCAAAGAGAGAAAACATGGTCACCTGGATAAGACACGGGCACTGTTAATGAAGGAAGTTGTAAGCCATTACAGTAAATGACAGATTTGACAGATTTGGTAAAGTGAATCATGATACGGTGAGTCAATTCTTGGACACATTGGGAGAGGATTTTTAGCCTCTGACAGAGGTCGGTTCCAATCTCGGCTCTCCCAGTTCCTGTTTGGTCTTAGACACGTTCCTTAATCCTTCTGAGATGTCGTGTCCTTATATTCACCCCAAATCATACCTACGTGCTAGGCGCGCTGTAATGTCCAAAGAGGCAAGCCATTTTTAAAGCTCCCATCCTCATTGCAGTCATCATCATCGTTAATTTTTATTTTCTGTGCCAATATCCTACCTTCAGGACCAGAGACAATCAAAGGTGATCTCGAACTAAGGAGTACCGGCGGATGCTCATCCTAGCCTGTGGGAGCACGGAGGGAGTGACTCCCGTGCGGACGCTCAGGGTGCACACGGGTTTCCTGGCCTTTCCGGCAGGAAATGAGAGGAACACACCGGGAGCACGGAAACGAAGCTGAGACCAGCTCGAGGACAAGCTGTCGGAGCTCATCCTTCAAACGCACGCAAGCAGTCACTCTTCAGGCCGCGTCACAAAATGCGCGTCCACTCGGACGGTCGTTGGGGCCCGTCTGATCCGGCCCCTGGACGTGACGATGCCTCCAGAGGAAACCCACCTGACAGCGTGCAACACAAAGCGTCATTATTAGGCTGTTTCTCACGGCTCATGCCCGGTTAACTGCAAACACGGGGTCAGAAACGGTTTTTACACGCTCCTGCTAGATGGAAAGTGAAAATTAAACATGTTGGTATCATTCTCTACCTGTTGTCTGCTGGCCACAGTTAACCGAGTCGCTCTTTCACCTTCAGACCCTATTCCAGCCTGCCATCGACCATGTGACCGTGTTACAGAAGCTGCTTGTCTTAAGAGTCTCGCATACATGAGACAATTAAATAGGCAATTCCTGTTTGGGCCTTGGGTCCTGCTACGTTCCCGAGGGGAACGTGTGTGGTGGTGTTCTGAGTTGTGTAAACATTGCGTGTGTCCCACGTGTTTGTCAGTGATAGGATGTCCGTTTTCCTCATAGGACTTGTTCTTCCCCAGGCATGCTTCAGTTACTTTTTTCTAATCCAGAGCCTCTATTCAAGTATTTCCCCAGTCTTGATCCCATAACGTCAGCCAGCCAGACCTGCTCCCGTAGACTGTGGGGCAGGAGGCTACAACGCAGAGAAACGCCCCTGGAAATTTCTCCATTTGCACACGACCGAATCTCACGTTCGAACGTCTTCTTTACTCCTCGTCTGTATTTTCTATTGTTCTTGGAGACAGGCGCGACGTTTTCGTCTTCTGCGATTCTCACACTTGTCAACTGATCTTGCGTGTCCCAGGCTGACCTGCAGCATTCTGGAAAATATTTTCCCCCTCGCTGTTCCTGCCTCCCCCTGGTACATTTCCCTCCCCCGGGTTTAAAAGTGTTGGAACATGAGCCACAGGACAGCCGCCACTGCTCAGCACCCTGCCCCACGACTGGGCGGAAGAGGAAGAATATAAACAACCCTTCTCTTGGCCTGGAAGGCCCCTCCCCCTACGTGTTTGTACACACCTGTCAAGTTCGTCAAGTGCTGGCCCGTCCCAGCCTCAGCCCCGCTGCGATCCTAGCAGAACATGAACCAGTCGACACTCTGCCCTGCCTCAAATTTTCCCTGGAGGGTGCGGGCCAAGTTCAAACTCTTTAACGCGGTCTACCAACCGTTGGTGGTCTACCTCCCGTTTGCTTTACCAGGTGACCGTGAATTCTTGAGGTTAAAACACTATATGCTTCGTGCAGTTACCTGAACTATTATGTTCATTCATATTTTTATGCGTTTGCAGATAATTCAAAGGTATAATGAAGCGTTAGCCCTATGGATTGTTAATTGTGTGTTCTGTGCTTGGGGAACTGTGCCGGGCACAAGGGAGAAATACATCACTAGAACAAAAATCTTCCTCCAGAGGAAGATTCTACAGTTATGTTACAAATGGGTAGTATCTGAACCAAATCATAAAAAGAATTGTAAGAATTTAAGTGGACAAGAGAGACAAGGTCATTCCTAGGAACGTAAAACAAAACAAAACAAAACAATCTGAGCCCTGTCTCCAGATTTTCTGATTAAATTGTTCTGTGTTGACAATTTGCATTTGTAACAAGTTCCCAGGTGATGTTGATATTGCCAGTCAGAGAGAACCATGGGTTTTAAGGAGAAAACAGAGTCCCTGTGTTGAATTGGAAGGAGTCTAACAGTGAATAGGTAATATTCTTTAAAAAAAAAGAGACAGACCATGAAGAATCCAAGAAATGGAAAATAGAACTGAAAGGAAAGAAGGCACACCTTCTCAGCCCAACGAGTTGGATTAAATATTGGCTAAAATTGACTTAAATATATGATTTGCTCCATCACTGGTTGAGGAGGACTCGTGCTATGTGGGATTTTTGTAAGAAGCATGTGTTTGGTTTATAGTTTTTGAAAGGGAAATATGAATTCAGGGGAGTATTAGTATTTTAAATTTTAAATGATTTAATTTTGCTTTATTAAAATACTGAGTTTATTTCACATGCACATTTTCATCTCCCCACCATTTCTATTTGTCTGACCACCACCACATCCTAACAGTCCGTATGTACCAGAACCCAAGCAAAGGGTAGAGTTCCATGTTTAAAAACGAACAGGAAGTTTGAACAACACATTCTTGGTAATGGAACCTGGACAACATTGATCAGACATCACAGGAAAAGTCCTCACTCTGCAGTATAAAAAGGACAGCCCGATATCAGCTGTTACAGAAATGAAATAAGACTGAAAACAATTTTTTTTAAATGTTTATTTGTGAGACAGAGAGAGAGCTTGACTGGGGGAGGGTCAGAGAGAGAGGGAGACACAGAATCCGAAGCAGGCTCCACGGTCTGAGCTGTCAGCACAGAGCCCAGTGCGGGGCTCGAACTCACAGACCGTGAGATCATGACCTGAGCCGAAGTCAGAAGCTAACCGATTGAGCCACCCAGGCGCCCCAAGACTGAAAATTTTAACAAACTGCTTAAACTGTTTTCTTAAAGAGACTTCCTGCACTGCCAGATGCCTTGAATAGCCTCTTGGTCAGTCATCTGGAGACAATTCTTCACATAATTGATGAATTTGGCCTCCACTTTTGGGAAGAGGGCCACCTTTGTCTATGCTTGTTTGCCATTTTTTGCTTTAATATCTTCTATGGAACTAGGCCCTTTCAGTGTTTTGGGAATGTTTTCCTATTTTTTGAAGGATCTTGACCTTTTGATCTTGGTGTTGATGATTTTGAGTCTCTTCCACTCTGGTTTGATGTTTGTGCATTTTTGGCTGGAGTGTCTTGTATAGATTTCTTCACTAGAGC
Organism: Puma concolor; assembly: GCF_028749965.1. Lineage (NCBI taxonomy): Eukaryota > Metazoa > Chordata > Mammalia > Carnivora > Felidae > Puma > Puma concolor. The sequence continues at coordinate 1,280,813 of NC_141677.1, read as the reverse complement.
CTTGTCTTCAGTTTCCTCCTCGTCACCATCACCACCATCACCATCATCTTCACATCTTCTTCATCATCATCTTCTTCATCATCATCATCTTCATCAGCAACAAGTTTTACTTTTCTTTGTGGAAACTTGCTGCCACTTTCAGGAGCAGAACACTTTCCAAATATACCAAGGAGTTTCATATCCCCTTCCCTCTTCCTCTTCTGACTCTGCATCGTCCTCCACAGCTATAAAGTTCTGTCCACCAGTGTGCACAGGCCTTGAATCACATTTCAACTGTAAGACCACAGGTGGTATTATTTCCAAGCCCCCTAGGGAAACCGTCGGCTGGACAGACATTTTCAAAGTTGCCAGTGTGATTTTAATTGGATTGCCATAGTAATTCATTGCCTCTGATTCAACAACGTTCAATTCTTCCTTTGTACCAGCCCCTGCACAGGCCATTCTTAAATATGACTGGTGCTCGTTTCCAACCTTATCCACATTAAAGTGATAATCATTGTCAGCCTTCAGTTCACAACCAAAAAGGTAGTTCTGGGACTCATGTCCATTTCCTTCAAAGCTTCCATGGTATGGTGGCATGCATTTAGGTGGGAGAGAGGGCGGATGGGGATAAACGACTTCTGTTCCAGAGAACAGCTGCACAGGATGGAATCACACCAGGGAGTAAATGAAATATTTTAAAGTGGAAGGGGCAGTCTCATGAACACAATCATTTTAAGGAGAGAAAAATAAAGGGCCATCTGCCTGTATTATCTGACCAGATCACTGAGTCACACAAAGAAATAACTTTTGAGGTGTTTTATTTGGCTTCTTGTCCGGTATACACTTGACTACAGGATGGTCTATAAACCCGTATGATCCCCGGTAATTTTACCTGACTCCGCTGGGCTAATGGTGAGACTCCCATTAATCGCACACATTTTTTAATCCAACCACGTAAAATTTGAAGTTCCTATTTTTTCACCCCCTTTCTCTTCTAAATCTATTTATAAGATTAGTTATTGTATACCAACTTAAGCTAGACTGTCATTCTGATTAAGACCCTCAAATGGCTCAGACAAAGATCACAAAATAAAGGTTACAAATCAAGTAAGCTACGAGCTATTGTATCGTAACTGTAGGAAAATTGATTACTTTTTCTTTTTGTTCTTGTAAAATAAATTGGCAGAGGATGGACACACATTATTTTGTGACTTTTCAGTTCTATCATATCCATGCTTCGTTAGTATCATGAGCAAATACTTCTGAAAGTTTACACAAGTGAGATTCTTTTTATTTTATTTAATTAATTTATTTATTTACTTATAAAAATATAATTTATTGTCAAGTTGGCTAACATACAGTGTGTAAAGTGTGCTCTTGGTTTTGGGGTAGATTGCCGTGGTTCGTCTCTAACAGACAGCACTGAGTGTCATCCCAAGTGCCCTCCTCAGTGCCCATTGAGATACTTTTTAAATGTCATTCTTTCATCTATGATTTGCAAAAGGAATAACAATGTCCACTGATAAATTTTCATTTGGCTCCAAAGTATGTAGAGTTGTTCATTCCTTCAAGATGTACAGTCCGGGGACACCTGGCTAGTCAGTTAAGTGTCCAACTCTTGATTTTCGCTCAGGTCATGGTCTCATGGTTTGTGGGTTTGAGCCCTGCATCAGGCTCTGTGCTGACCGTGTGGAGCCTGCTTGGGATTTTGTCTCCCTCTTTCTCTGTTCCTTCTCTGCTCACTCTCTATCTCTCTCTCAAAATAAATAAATAAATAAACTTAAACAAAGATATACAATCAGTATAAAGTGACCTTGGAAAACGAGAGAAATTCCTTAAAAGTACTGGCAAGAATTAGTAGAGTTCTTTAGTTAGAAGTTATCCAAGATGCTATGAGACCAATAGCTGTTAGAAAGACGAATGTCTAAATTTTGCAGTGAAGTCAGTCCTGTGATGTACGTCCAATGAAATATATGAACACATTAATGGCATCATATTTAGTTTGTTATATGAACATCCAATTATTGAGACAATGGTTCTCCCATGAGTGCTGAGCGTTCCCATTTGTTCTCCCAGGTCCATTCCTCATCCTTCTTCATAACGCCCTGTGCCTGGGTGGCTGACCTTTGCGGAGCACACAGTGGGGCCCTCTGCCATCTGGCTTGGAGTAGAATAAAGAGAAGCACTTTTAGGAGACAGACACCAGCCTGAGAGTGAGGGTTGGGTGTTTATTCTCCTAACTCCCTCCCTACTGATTTGCTAGCCCTCTACAAGTCTCTGCTCTGGCAGGAGGCCATTTCTGTGCCCTTGTCCTGTCTGGGCCCCGATGACCACACCAGCCTGCATCTCAAGTCCTCACAGGTACGATGACTAGGCCTGGATCATATGTCCTCCATTTCCCTAAACAGTAAACTCTATTATGGCTGCCTAGCTGAGGTGCTGTTTCCTTCCAGAACATTGCTACTTTCAACATCCTTGATATCCCATGACAAAAGGTCATGATAATAGAAATGCTAATAGTGATAGAGGAAATGTTCAACTTTCAGTGGTGATGGGCTCTGCTCCCGGGATTCCAGGGAAGCTCACTCTGTCACACTTAACCAAGGTCAGACCGACTCAGCAAAGCCTCAAAGCCCGGGTTTTGATTCTGGCTGAGCACACGTTGTACGTCTGTGTCGTTTAAAAAAAAAAAAAAACAGCAAAAAGGAGCATTCCAAACATAAAGAAGAACAAACAAACCTCCCTGGATCCCGTAAGACTAAAGTCATACAGTCTTGCACATACTAAAAACATAACGTAAAGTCTGTAACTTTCTGGAATGTGCTTCATCATAATGCTTTGTAACCCTTTATGTAAAAAACACACATAACCCTACACCAAATATCCCTTCCCGGGAGCACTTTCTTCTTTGTGAAGATTGTGTATTCTGTGCAGCTGTCCTAACTGGGGCTCGCATACAACAACTCTTTCCCTTTCTCTTTAAAATTAAAAAAAAAAAAGGTTTTTTCATTTCGCATGAACAATAGTAACATTTTTACACCAACATAAATAAATTACTCAACAAGCACTTAATAATGGATATAAATCCAACACCTTGTTTAAATTACTAAAATGCCCCCTATAAATTTAAAAAAAAATTTTAATGTTGTTTGATATAACTTTTTTTTTTTTTTCCAACGTTTATTTATTTTTGGGACAGAGAGAGACAGAGCATGAACGGGGGAGGGGCAGAGAGAGAGGGAGACACAGAATCGGAAACAGGCTCCAGGCTCTGAGCCATCAGCCCAGAGCCTGATGCGGGGCTCGAACTCCCGGACCGCGAGATCGTGACCTGGCTGAAGTCGGACGCCCAACCGACTGCGCCACCCAGGCGCCCCATGATATAACTTTTTAAGACACCACAAATGCATAGGTAGCACATCATTAATGATTTTTTACAGTTTAATAATTTAAAAACATTTTTGTATATAGCCACTTTAATATTAGAGTAAAATTCTATTTAATAAAATTTGCAGCTTAAAAATTATGTTGCTGAAGACATGTATCTCTACTCACTGTTAAGAACTCACAAGGTATTAAATAAACATAATATAACATTAATATTTTTTAAAACAGAAAAACAGCAATTGAAACTACAACCAACTCCAGTCAACTTTAATAATGAAATGAAAACAGAGCGCCTGGGCGGCTCAGTCTGTGGGGCGTTCGACTTCGGCTCAGGTCGTGACCCGCGGCTTGCGGGTTCCAGCCCGGCGTCAGGCTCTCTGCTGTCCGTACGGAGCCTTCTTTGGATCCTGTCTCCCTCTCTCTTCACCCGTCCCCTGCTCACGCTTTGTCTTTCTCTCTCTCTCTGTCTCTCCAAAGTGAATAAACATTTATCTTAAAAAAATAAGGCAATGAAAACGAAGCACCAAAGCCAAAAGTGAAGAGGTTGCAAATATACAGACACAAAGTCCCAACAGTATTTTATTGCAACCATATTTCTTAGTGAACAAGCACAAGAACTCTAGTCAGAGAGAACTTGTAATTCATTCACATCATATTTTAATAATCCCCCCGAATTCACTTGCTAAGTAGTACGAAGTAGCTTCGAGACATGTTTAAACGCAGTTCTGCAGTTGTGTATGTATGGGCAGGGGCTAGAAGTATATGGCCTAACGCTGGTCATGTTCAACAATTATGCCGGGTGATTCTGATGTACTAAACTTTGAAAAACCACGGAGTTAGTGTTTAATTTCTAATTTAACACTGAAGTATTTCCTGTGGAATTTTCGAAATCATGAGCTCATGGTATGGAAAACATTAATCTCATATCTTAGTCTCACAAAGAGTTAATTTACACTAAATATAACGAGTACTGGAGTGTTTTTGGCATGCATGTAAACAATGTTTTAAAAAGTTAATCTAGTGAGATTAACTCACTATTCTCCCTCAATATTCTCAGCAATATCCACTCATTGTGAACTGGAATGGTGAAGTTGGTCTGAAGCGTTTCAGACAAAAATACATTCAACCCGTAGTGTTCAATGTGTGGTCAAAGAGCAGTTTGTAAAGGCACTGTGGCGACTGCAAAGTATTGTGTCCAGTTTTACACACACACACACACACACACACACACACACACACACACACACTCACTCTCTCTCTCTCTCTCTCTCTCTCATTCACTGGCCTTGTGTAGACCTGAGGTGAAACAATGGGAACTAAGACACATGTGGGGTCTGGTCAGGCTGAGCTCCAGGGGGGCTCTGGAACGGCCCAGGACCTCCTGTCCCCCAGGGTCTCTCTCCACACTGGGTCTCCTGCAGGACACCCAACTACAAAAGTGGGATCTTCAAGGCCTTCTTTGTCCAGAACCGGGCAGTGTTCCTTTCCCATAGCCTAGTAGTTCGAGTCGCAGGCCCCACCCAGCTTCCAGAGGGGGAGACACATGGGCCGTGAATGCCAAGGCTTGGGAGCATCAGTGTAACAGATTGCCAACCTGTCTAGTGAGTTAGATACCCAGCTCCACACATGGGCCCCAGACCTGAAGGGACTTTGTTTAACACACCTGGAGGTCACAAGGACATGGTGTTCTTATGCAAACATACATCTATTCAATGCCATGGTCCATTAATAAACTTGAGCGGGAATCAGAAGAAAGGTAGAGACATTAACTTTTCTGCCCAAGTTCATTTCCAATTCTATTTTAGAATGAGACTTCCATGTGACTATTAATATTTAATAACACTCCAATCATAACTGCATGGGCCTGAATTGACATACCTGTTAAATACAGAAGTACCTAGATTTACCATCATGACCACCAAGTAATGAGATTTATGTTCTTAGAATATACTTGGTAATTAGAATAATTACCATACAGTAACTGACTAACACAGATATCCACAAAACAAAATAAATAAACACAGTGTAGGCAAGGAGTCGTTTAATTTGCTTACCTGAGGTGACAAGATGTGGCATCTTGTTAGAAATCAAATGCCAAAATCTTATTTTCTTTTTCCCTTGTAAAAGAAGAAATTCACACAGGGACAACTGATATTCCTTTCCTTAAAGGAAAATTGTAATTTTCTCTTTCAACTGTTGATATCAACTTGCTTTTTAATATGTGGTATTAAATTGGAATACTTGAAACCGTAGTCCAGTCATGTGCACTCGTGAATTTCCCAAGAAAAAAATCATCTGGACTATAAAGCTTCAAGCTTCCATGACAGACCTAGTGAGGTCTACCTCTGAGAATAGAGACCTACTGGATGGGCCAGTGAGATACCTCCTGACCACATACTAAGCGGAACAGGAACATTTCGCTGAAATCAGATAACAACATGGTGGCGAAAGGGGGGCAAAACAGAGGCCCCTCCGTGCTACGCGGGAGCTGGTCCTGAAATGATTCTTCCAACATCTACTGAAGACCTTCCGTTCCCTTGAAGCTCGACCTAATGTGACTGGAACCATGTAACACCTGGCCTTTATTCTTGACCAACCGTTCTACGTTTAAAAACCTGAGTTGACGGGGCGCCTGGGTGGCGCAGTCGGTTAAGCATCCGACTTCAGCCAGGTCACGATCTCGCGGTCCGTGAGTTCGAGCCCCGCGTCGGGCTCTGGGCTGATGGCTCAGAGCCTGGAGCCTGTTTCCGATTCTGTGTCTCCCTCTCTCTCTGCCCCTCCCCCTTTCATGCTCTGTCTCTCTCTGTTCCAAAAATAAATAAATGTTGAAAAAAAAAATTAAAAAAAAAAAAATAAAAACCTGAGTTGTCCCGTGAGTCTTTACTTTGTAATATTTTTGACTCTAGCGCTTAATCTAGGCAAGAGCAAAACCACCATGTGTCCTGTGCGTCCTCGCTTCCTCCTTTCCATCAGGCATCTTGGAAACGAAATACTGCAGTCCACAGTAAGGTCAGGAAATTCCACTAGGGGGGAGCATGAAGAAAATACACTTTTATAAAGCCTCCAGGGATCAGTCTTGGTTTATACAATGACTGCTTATTGGTGTGAGACTAGCTTTCTTGCCTCTGACGAGGAGTCAGATCTCTTTACCAATCAATCAATCAATCCTGAATAATGGCAGGAGAGGTGAAAAGGGGCTGAATTGTATTTTCAGGAATTGGGTCAAAGTTTTACTTTCTGTTTATTTCTTTACCGAGCACCATAATCCCACTGCACATAAAGTGGGTTTTACTGATGGATTACATCTAAGAAACACAAAAAAAAAAAATGAAGGAAAAGAACTTAAAGTCTTTTAGGCAAAGTTTTCACTCTCAAATGGATCAATAAACTCACAGGCCTTAGGAATAACTGTCTGTAATGAACACGTGCATGTGTTTATCATCGTGTAATCAATACAGTAAGTAAACTGCTTGAGTAATTTGTTTCTGCCTGATTCCTGTCTCGCTACTCTAGCTCCAGTGAAGGTCCCAATGCGGTGGGCTCAGTTATTGATCTGCTTTCTCCCCTCCTCCATTCCCCGTGTTCTAACTCGGTCACGGAAGAGACAGAAGTCCCAGGTGGGTGTAGATATGCACCACGCACAGGGGATGCAACAGAAAGGTATCTAATTAGATAATCACATCTCCTACCAGCAGGAAAGGTGTTACTTAAAGCAGTGACACAATGACAGTTTGTGGAAGTTGTCTCTTTCCTCACTGAAATCTTGAGCAGAGGAGCTTTCTGCCTTCTGTCCTTGTGCAAAGGAGGCATGAGGAGTTGTTGCTTTACTCCCGTCCCTTTGAAGGGAGAGGATGCTCTCGTTGGTCCCTGAGTGGCACCTGGGACAGGTCGCTGTGCTGTTAAGTCAGGGCTTCTTGGAGCACTTGCTCGTTCTTCCCGACTCCTCCTGTCCCCTGCAGCCTCCGGAGGCGAGGTGGGCTGCGGTCTTCAGACTCCCAGGGAGTCAAGTGCCATCTGGGAAGGGGGGGGGGGGTCTCTCCCAGGAATATTCAAAGGTGCCTTCCCAAGGATTCAGAACAGGAAAGAGAGGGGAGGAATAACTTAGTGTCACAACTAAACTACGATTTCTAATTGAAACTTAAGAGTTTTCCTTGAAATATTAGACATTTGGTTGTCAACCCCAGCATTTCACTACTGTTTGGTTCCCTGGAAGGAAGAAAGAATGAATTACATTTTTAGCCCTAACAGTGATGAATTTGGTTAAATTTGGTATCTTCCATTTCAATAACATAAAGTAGCAATGGAAAAACTTAAAAAGAACAGTATGGGGATGGACATGTGGCCGATGGTCTAGGTGAGTTTCTGACAAGAATTTTCTCCCTGCCTGTTCCCAGGGGCCCCCAACTTATGCTAGTTATTCATCTGGCCCCATTCCAGACTCCAAAAGTAGGGGACACACCAAATAGATCATTCCAGTTACCTGGCCAAGTCTGTCCCTGGCTACTTCTGGGGAAGATACGAGTCTAAACTGTTCAAGTAAGAGTGAATAGTAGGGCTTTTGGTGGGCATAGTGGTGCAAAGTTTCTGTGTCCGAGAGCGTATAGCACAGCTTACAAGGCGCACGGCCGTGCGTTCACCGGCTCAGCCTTCCTCTGGCTGAAACTGACTTTGCAGACGCACAGCAGAGGGGCCCGGAGTAACCGAGCTCACAGGAACATCGCTGAATCGTGGATCACACCAGAGGTTCCTCTGAGTTTTTCCCGTATGCTGTCTCTATTTATCTCTACCAATACCGTTCAAGCCCGTTTGAGTCAAGTCTTCTGTTACTGTAACCAACACTGTATAACCGATGCAGGTGTCAGAGAAGAATGCGGGTTGTGTTTTCCAGATGAGACGAAAACAGTATTTCTGATACCGTTGGGGTGCCAGGGTGGCTCAGTCCGTTAAGCGGGGGCCTCTAGATATGGCTCAAGTCGTCATCTCATGGTCACGGGATCAAGGCCCCACGTCAGGCTCGGCACTGAGCACGGAGCCTGCTTGGGATTTTCTCTCCTTCTCTCTCTCTCTCTCTCTGCTCCTCCTCCACTCTCTCAAAATAAATAAAATAAACTTAAAAAGTATTTCTGGTATTGTTGACAGAGCATCTGTCCCTTCTGCAAAGCTGACCCTCCGCCTACTCACATCTGTACCTGCCCCACCGGGGGCTGCACGGGTATCTGGGCGTTCCAGGCTTGGCTGCAGATCGCTGTCCTGGGAGGGCCTTTGAGCAAGGCCAGTGCGTCCCAGGCTTTTCTGTGAGGTCTGACTCTCCAGAGCCCCTGATAACTGTGTTCCCAGCATGTAGATGCAGTGCAGTGAGCCAACAGCAAGCCGAGGGAAGACCTGCGAGCCGCAGAAGCCTGGGCGGAAGCCAGCCTGTGGTTCCTCTGTTCCCTGAGGGTCTAGTGACGTCACCGCCCGCAGCCACAGGAGGAAATGACCCTCACTCGGGCGTTCGGCTTCCATCATTGGACCAATATAATTTTAAGGATTCAAAAGATAATTTTCTTCCACTGGTCTTCCTTTCCAGCCACAGAAAAGTGATTCTACAGTCTTTTAAAATTTACACTAGAAACTCCTTTCCTTCCTTTTAGTACAAATATTTAAAGACTTGGATGACAACTTTTATGTATATGTACAGCATTTTAATGCTTACAGTTGGGGGGAACAGATAGATGTATATAAAGCAAATATTCCAGCGCTCTAAATTTAGCTTCAGGATTTTAAAATCAGTGTGAAAGCACTCAAAAGATGTTCTTGGTATTTATAAATTCAGCAGAAAACTTTGAAGTGAATTATAGCCTTGTAGGTACAATAAGGTCATCGGTTACTATTCTGTATATAAATATCAAGTGTTTACCGAGTAGCAGGCAATAGCTTTTTAAGAAATAAAGCTGTGCATATAAACCAATGTTTTGCTGTGAGCAAAACAGAACACGAGGCTAACGCCCGCCAAACAGAAAAGTTGTGCGAGTGGATATTTATTTGCTTAATTCAGTTCCACCTACTCGGCCAGACTTAAGATGGAAAAACGTGGAAGTAACATCTGATCAGCACTGAAATATCAAGTGGGGCAGGTGATTCCTATTCTTTCTCCTCGCTGGCAGACAGTGGTTCATGGAAGTTGACTATTTCTCTCTCTCTTTTTAAAAGTGCATGCTTTTCGACTATTTATGCCACGATTCGCTCCTTCTTTACAGCCAGGTTTATTTGCTCACACTGCACAGACGGTTCACTAGACCGATTTTCCAATAAGTATTTCACCGTACAACTCATTTAAAAATGCAATAGCAGAAGTGATTATTGTCCTAGGATTCAGTAACTAGATATAACAGTACGTGCCTCAGGAAAAATGGTTCACCTTAAGAGAATTTGTAGGAAGAAAAATCTGAACTTAAAATAAAAGCTTGCCCTTTCTAACTGTGCGACTTGAAAACTGAAGTCAACCTAATTTCCTGTCTCTGTGTTGGACGATACGTGGACAGGCCATGCTTTTCCATCTATATGTTAAATAATATTGAAAACAAGAAAAATCAGCTGAGCTACCAGACCCAGAAAATACTTGCTCCTGGAAGATAAGACTGAAACCAACTGAAGTAGCTTATTTACGAGGACTAATTGGTTGCTTATCGAGAACTGCTTCAAAACACTTGCCCACGGTGCCAGCTGATGTAGAACTATTACGAACTGCACAGTCCTACCCCATTCTCTGTCTTGAAACACCTGCCTGAAAATCACCAAGCTCTGGCTTTGCAGTTTTATAAATATCCTTCCGGGATGTTTTCTTTCTGGGATGCCGCTGAGACCCTATCCAGGTAATTTTCTCCTACTGCAGTAATGTAGCAAGATTAACACATTTGGCTTGGCTTGTTCAAAGCTTTCCCTTCCTCCTCCTCCTTCTTCGTGTTTTCAGATTTCACTGGCTGACAAACTTGAAGATCTCACTAACATCCGATACAACCGCCCTTGCCGCCATATTTGAAATTTGCCAAAGTAATAAAAAATGTGTGTTCATATAAGACCGTACCTCGATAGTTGTTTGACTTCTTGTCTTCTACAGTTTCCACAGGTGGGTGAGGGCTGTCCACTTATTTAAAGTTGTGATTCATATGAATAGTGTCCCCAAGAAGGCAGAGAGGGAGGGAATTAGACTTCTTCCCGGTGATTCAGCTAAAGCAGAATACCTTTAGAGTGGTTTCACAAGAAGAAAATGTTTTGGTCTTTCAGATGGTGGGTTTTCCTCATAATTCTTATTTATTTCCTTATTCCTATTAAATCAACAAAATACAGTGGATGTGATTAAACATCTCCTCCTTGAGGGGGAGGTGAACTGTACAAGTTAACTTTAGACGTTTAGCCGTAGTGTTACTGCATCGGAAGGGCTCTCCTTATCTATAAAGGGGCTGTTGCTAATTACCGGTTTATGGGCCAACTGATCCACCAGGTATATTGTATTCGCTAAAGTTTCTCTACAACTTAAATTTCCAGGTTTTTAAAAGAAACCTGATGATCTTCCCTGCCAAGTTGGCCCTCCCATTCAGGAACAGCTGGAGCCAAATGAGAATACCAGCGGCAAGCACTTGTTGAGGGTTTATGTGGCTGTACCGAGTACTTTATGTAGAATTTAATTTTTACGATTGTGCAAAATAAATGTTACAGTCCTGGCCGACAAGCTGGGAAACTGAGATGTAGAGCCTGTTAGTGACGTAAGGTCATAGCTAGAAAGGGCCAAGGTTAAAGCTGGTAAGTCTGACAGGAAGGCTCATCCTCTTAACCACCTGCTACACTGCTTCTTTCCTTCGTGTACCGAGCTGTGCTATGCAAGGTGAGGTGGCAGCCCTTTTGTGCAAATGAGTCCCCTGTAGGCTAGCCTTAGGGGCTTCGTTTGGGATTCAGGATCACCTTTGAGTTGTGTTGTGTAACTGATGATAAATATCCACTAAAAAAGGGAAATATTTACCTCCAAAAGCATAAAATCACTCCTTTTAATGGAGATAATTTGCAAAAAGACTTGGTTAAAGAAGTTTCTATTCCTCCAGTATGCCTAAAAAATGCCAAGTGCTTTCCTGTTTGTGATGGAAAGTTCTAGCCAATAGCTGCCTGCGGTCTTCCAGCTTACCTAATTTGCCAGAACTAAACTGCAGAATTCTTCATGACACAGAAATTTTTCTGGTTTCCTTGTTGGCTTGCAAGCTGCATAAAATGTTCCTTATGTACAATTTTAAGTAAAGAAAATTTAAGTGAATTGTAAAGTATAAATTTTATTGGTTAGTAAATTTTTTTCTGTTCCAGTAGTTAGAATATAAAAGGATAGTTAATAACATGAGTTTATACTTAAACATGAGTTTATACTTATACATGAGTTTAAGTATAGCCTAGCCTCTCGTGATTACTTCTTGCGGAAGACAGTATTTTAACTATAGTCAATTCTTATTATTTGTGAAAATTAGATTATTTATAAAGTCACCACAAACACTGAATGAGTGAACACCGAACCATTGCTTTTAGGAGAAATACAGGGTTAGGTTCCTGTTAGCCTTTGTTATGGAATTTTTGTGAACTGATCAATACATAACCATGTCTTAATGTATGTTGCTGTTTAAAGGTAACTTCTTTAATACACATTGTTGAGTCATTAACATTGAACTCATGGCCAGTGGGCTATTACTTTGGCCTGAATGAAGCTTGTCCCACACACACACTTTCTCTGTAAGCAACATCACAGCTTCCTTGCACTTGGGAACACCAGCCAGCACTTAAGCACTACACTCAGGGTGATGTTAAACAGCAGAATCACCTGTCAAAGAACAAAAATGTGAAAAATACGGCACTACACAGACCATGAGAAGGACACTTGTCTGCAGTGTGAGAGCTGAAACAAGAAGGCAGAAGGTCAACTTCTTCTGCCTCCTCTGGGAGTGTGAGTAGTGGCTGACTCAAATGTTTCCCTGCTCTGCACCTGTTTGCAAACAACCAAGAAAGCACCAGGAGTGTAACTTTGGAGTTGCAAATCAATTTTAGTGAGTAGGCCATTTTGCAATACAGAACTTCTGAATACTAAGGATTGAATGTGTTTTTACAAAGTATCATTTTAGTTCAAACAGTGGTATCAGAGACAACACTGACTAAAGACTTTTCTTGTATACTTTGCCCACCTGAATTAATAATGATTTATTTCCTTTATAGTATATGTTGAAACAAGGCCGAGAAGAGTGCTTTCAGAATTAATCTGCGACAGCCCAACGGCATCTTTCCAGAACACCCAAAATCTTCATGAAGTCTTTTCAGATCACACTCCTTCACGCTGACCACAGCTTCCCGGACTCTGGTAGCTCAGTCCACTTGGTGCCTATTCATTGCCTTGTATTGTTCTTGATTTACTTCGTTTCACTGAATCTTATGTCTCCGCTACTAAGCCTCTGGAGATAATGTAGTGACTTTTAAAATAAATGTCTGGCTGAATTGTTCACTGATCCCTCTATGTGGTGCAGTGTTTGTCTGTATTCCTAAATTCTTCTGATTTCCTCCTGATAACCTCTGCTCCTGTTACACTGTTTCTATCCTCTGCTCAACTCATCTCAACATTCCCGAAATTACATTCATTCTTTGAGGTCCAACTGAAAGTCCAAGCGAAATGTTGTTATTGGTGTCCCCAAGACCACCCAAGACAGACGCGCAGAACTCAGAAAAGCTGTTCTGTTCATGGCCGCAGTTTTTTGAAATGAAAGAGTCCAGAGGAAACCCTGTAAAGAAAAAAGGCACATAGTGCAGGGTCCTTGTTTTCTGTCCCAGGGAAAAGACTTTCATCAGGCAGCATGTTCCAACAGCTTAGAGACTATCTCCCAGAAGCTGGTGGAGGGCCAGACGTCTGCTGGAGTGTGCAGGGTCCCACCCCCCATGCCTGCTGAGTGAGCCCTTCACTGCACACCACACAAGTGCAGTTTGCTTTGTGAACCTACCCTCTGCCATCCCCAGCGAGAGAAATCACTCCACCTCTGAGGTCTCAGGGCACATGATTGCTTCCCTGGCACATCGCTGTTTGCCTTCCTGTGGGTATATGCCTTCCTGGGCCCAGCTTGTGGAACAAGGAAAGTAGCAGGTTATTTGCAGAGATTTTGACTTGCAAAGCAGGTCTGCCGTCTGAGAACAAAACGTGACTCGCTCTGGTCCAGACTGGGGGAAGGAGGCTTCAGAAAGAATTGTTCTTGAGAGAAAGGAACAGAGATAAAGACTTAGCATGCAAGTCAGAGGAGAACCTCGGAGAGGACAAACAGCTACTCGGGAGATTTAAGTTGTCTCGCGTCCAATGTAAGTTTTAACAAAATTCGCATAAATTGCAATTCCTTGGAGAGGTAGGCAGAGGAGAAAGAGAAAGATAGGGCTTGGGCAAAAATCCAAGACTGCCCTTCATGCTGATGCCACCTACGATGTTCAGGTAAGCTTATTTTTCTTAAGCTCTTAATACTCAAGAGACATCATGTTTGAAGAAACTCCGGGCCGTCACATACCTATCATGTTTTCCAGTATATAGCTTCATAATTCACTTTTATTTTGCGATTAGCATGTGTTAGAAACTATTCGAAATGATTGATACGCATTATCTTATTTAACCCTGTGGTGCAGGGTTACAGTTCTTACATCGTAAGAAACTGAGGCAGTTGAAGTCCAGCTACTCAAGGTCCAAAGTTAGTAAATGGCAGAGCACGTGTTTAGCTCCAGATCCCAGAATCTAACCACAGAATAATACCAAGCCCCACAGGAGACTATCAGGTGCTGAATTTGTGCTTACCAAAAATCTGCTGGAAGGTTGATAGTTGAATTCATTCCTGACCAGTTCTGGTAAAATCAAGAGACACTGAGGCCTTCACTCCCAAATTTTTCCATGTTAAGGACCAACTATCTAGTTAGAAGAGTGGCAGGTTTGTCTCAAAGTAAGAGTGTGTACTGCCTTCATTCGAGTTTGAATTTCAGCTTCAACAAATGGAACACGCTCACCTTCATAGTGTCATCAACAAGAGGACAAAATGAGCAGTGAAAACAGATTTGTGAGTTACTCTTCAGCCCAAACAAGAGACCTGCAGGAAAACCACCATTTTCCTAAATACTGTCAATCCTAACACGGGAGTCGAAGTGCATAATTTTACTGTCAGATGCAGTGGGAGAAGAGTGGGTGGTAAACTCCGAAAGAAAGGAAGTAGGTATAAATTCTCTTCTTCCTTTTACACTTGTCACCTGCTTGACTATTTCTGAGAAATAAAAGACCAGAGCAGAATGTACCCAAGACAAAAGAAATCAATTCAAGAACGTAATGAAGCAAATAGAAGGAAAGCAAAGCAACCAGTAAGAAACAGAGCGGATTTGTTTAGGGTCTGCAGGACCAAAGTCATCAAAAAGAAAATAGCTCAGCTGAAAACAAAGGCATGTTGTTTTCCCCGATTGAATTATCTGGTCAATACTGGAGATAGACACAGAAAGGGAGACCGACATCTTATTTGGTCCCACTTTGGGAAGGTGTGCATACGTATGAAAAATATAGCCTACTAAAGAGATATGAGAATATAAATAGAAAAATTAAGTCCTAAATCCTGAAATCTAAGAATACTGGGCTCAAAGTAAAATAAGAACTCATTGGGTCCATGCCCTTTGGTGGCTCTCAGTCTTCTGATCGAATGTTTCCTCATAATTCTACTCTCATGAATGGCTCTAACCAAAGAATAGTTTTGTTTTGTGGTCTAAGGTCAAGGTGGTAACAATTTCTATACACTATTTTTCACAAAATGGGCTCACATGTTCAGAGAAGAGACTAATTTTAGAGAATTATAATCTGGGTCACATAAAGAAAGAGCTTATGGGAGATATTATTAGTTATTGAACGGGTGGCGTGTTATTGGTTCTACTTCCCCAAAATGACAGAAACTCCCGCCAACCATCGGCCTGTTTGAAGGATGCTGCACTGCTGAGGGGCATTTGTAGAAGCTGGAGATTTGGAGACAATGCCAAAAAATCTGCCGGAACTTTGAGGGTCTGCAGAGAGATTCAGAGATCCCGGCCTCACTGAGGAGAAGAGAGCGAGCCAGTGAGGGCTTCTCCCACCACATGACGTGGCCGCTCAAAGCCAGGGTAGAAGGCAGCGGTCTGGGCTCTGGGATCGAGAGCCACTGCCGGCTCCATTGCCATTCCACGGCTCAAATATTGTGTCCCCTCTTCAGTCTGACCCCAGGACTCTGCTGTGGTCTGTGCACCGAAACCCCGACCTCCCATGTGGACTGAATGCCCAGGTGCTTAGTCCTGGTCTGCAACTGTGACCTACTGTTATACATGGTTTCTGCCCAGTGAGAGATGGTAAACACACAACAACAAAATCCAGTTTACCATTTGGATTGAAAGACTTGCCCTTATCCAAAACTATGGTTTAAAAACTTCACCTTCCTTAAACCTAGGACTTAACCTGGTTGTGACCTAGTTTATGGGCAAATGAAACAGCTGCTTCCTTAGCTTTAGTGCTAATTGGAGAATTCAATAAATTATAGCAGTGGTCTAGAACTGAAATCTTGGAAGACAGGAGAAACCTTGAGGTACCAAGAGTAAGCACAATTATGCATAGTACTTATTAAGAATGGAGATAGGGGCACCTGAGTGGCTCAGTCGGTTGAGCGTCTGACTATTGATTTCAGCTCAGGTCACGATCCCAGGGCCGTGGTATTGAACCCTAAGTTGGGCTCTGTGCCGAGCGTGGAGCCTGCATGGGAGTCTCTCTCTCTCTCTCTCTCTGCCCCAGTCCACTGCTCTCTCTCTCTCTCTGCAAAACAAAATAATTCTTTTTTCTTTTAAAATGAAGATATATGGGTTTTGGCTTGGATGCACTGAATCCAGTTGTTCATAGCCGTCTTTGAGAGTTGGCTTTGAATGCAACAGTTTATTTTAAGTCCCCACTGTAAGCAGAGCACAGCAGATTGTGAAATGCTTTAATGGAAAAAATATTGGCTTCCATGAGTTCAGTCAATTAAATCAATGTAGAGATAATGATGAGGGAAGAGCTACATGCTGGAATAGTTATACCTCAATCCGTGAGATTAATTCATCTACGGAACCACTATATGCACTGGGGGCACCACAGCATGAAGCAGGGCAGCAGTGATTAGGGCTGGATGTTGAATGTGGGCCATATGGTCAAACCGGTCACCAGAGTGTGTGATCACATGGATGGCAGAGGCATTTCTCATTTCTCCAGGCTTCTCCGTACCTGAGCTAAATATCTTTCCAGCTCTCCATTTTCCTCTGCTGTCCCTCCATTCACATCCAGTACCTTCCTGTTTACGAACAGACGCCGTGGCAGTCTTGATCCGAGGTAGGAAGTATGAGGCCGTTTTCCCCACTTACAACAACATCTTCCTCTGAAAACGTAAACCAGAATGACTATAAACTCGTACTATGCATGCATCTACGCAAGTCCATCACTGAGCGGGACTGCCCTGGGTGCACCGGCTTCTCCTGCGACAGGATGTGGCTCGGACGCTGGTGAACGGGAAGTGCCTCCCGTGGGGTGCGTGGCGGTCAGCCGTCACGGTGTGTGACTCAGCTCATGGGGCAGGCTGGGCTGCTGACACTTGGTGTTGGGACGAGCGAGGAAAAACCAGGAAATGACATTATTGAACCTATTTTTCTCTCACTATGACAAAAATGAATTCCAAATGGATTTGGAGATTTACCTGGAAAAAAAGGAAAAAAAAAAAAGAAAAAGAAAACTGGACCAGGACGATAATAAAATGAGCCTGGCACAAAGTAGTAGAAAACATGAGGAAAGACGTGTATAATGTAGAAATGTGGAAACCCTTGTAAGTATGCCTAAAAATAAAAGTATATTGAGAAAGAAAGACCTACCTATTTGGTTGTGAGCCCAATCTAGGTCATCCATCTTAAAATGTGGCCAGGTAGCAGGAGTTAATGTTTAGGGGGAAACCTAACAGGAAAAAAAAAACTTAGAAATGATGAGCTTTGAGGAAATTGAAGATATTGAAGGTAACCGAGGGTGCGTAGCATTGAGGAATAAAACTGGGAGGCCTAACGAGTAATTAAAAGGGGTGGGCCCCGAAGTAGCATTGTGGAAATGCGCAGCCAACTATAGGCCCCGTACGTATCTATAATTTAAAGAGAGGAGCAGCAGGTGAGAAAGATATGACTTTCAAAAGGCAAAGAACACGACTCTCTTAAAAATATAACATAGCCGAGTGTTAAAGATGTAGTTAGATCATTACTGAGGGGATCAGCTAGAGGAAAATGCTGGTTCAAAGGAGTGTAGGAGAAACAAAATTACTCACAGACATGGAAAGAAAGAAGGCTGGAATCAGATTTGACCCCTGGATTCGACACTGGTTAATGTCCTACTGGCAATAAAGGTGTCCCCTTGGGCAGCACGGGCAGAAATGAGTTGGTCTCCACTGGTGAACGTCCGTTTGATTCGCTGTTGTGCAAAGATAATTTACACTCTTGTTACTTTTCTAAAGAGAGTTCAATATGAACCTTTAAAGACTTGCAAAATATCGTAGCCAGTGCTAAGTAGTCAGAGTGCACACTCCTGGAGGATTACATGAAATAATCTGTAAGTGGGGGCTCTCAGGCCCAGGCAGTAAAAGGGTCTGTAAAAGGGCACAAAGTCTTCCTGTTGCTTATTCCCAAATATTTGAAATTACTGTTTTCTTAACAATTGGAGTCTGCCAAACATGGATAAATGGCCAGTAAATGTCTAATTACCACCTGATTGAAGCATGCCTTTCCTAAACTGCAAGTTTTGGAGTCTTTTCAAGAAGCAGCTCTTGGATCTGTTAGATTTTAAAACGTTGGATAGAAACACTCTCCACATCGCCCTGGGATACTGAGGCTCCTTCAGAAAAATGTCCATTTACAAGATAATTTAAAATTGTGAAAAAAGGTTAAGTCATTTAAAAGAGACATTTACATCTTTTTAGCATTTATTACCTTCAATTTTCTACCAAGAATCTGTGCTTTTTTTTTATAATTTTTTCAACGTTTATTTTTGAGACAGAGAGAGACAGCATGAACAGGGAGGGTCAGGGAGAGAGGGAGAGACAGAATTCGAAGCAGGCTCCAGGCTCTGAGCTGTCAGCACAGAGCCCAACTCGGGGCTCAAAGTCATGGACCGCGAGATCATGACCTGAGCCGAAGTCGTATGCTTAACCGACTGAGCCATCCAGGTGCCCCGAATATGTGCTGTTTTAAATGTCTTCTTCATAAGATCGTAAACACTGTAATAGCATTTTGATAAAAATGCCAAGCACACAGAAGTCACAGTGCCAGATTTCCTGTCTTTGGTGAAAGGACTCACTACGCTAAAAGAATAATATCATCAGTGACTTAGGAACACCACACCACAATCTTTTATACTCACAGGAATGTCTAAATGCTTGAAGCTCAGGAAAGAGACTCCAAATTGCAATGGCTCTCCTAAGAGTCACATTTACAATGAGGGAAAAGTGCTCTGGTTGAATATATGCTATTATTTAGAGTTTTCAACTTTCAGTTAAGGACATAATAGTAAAGAAAAAATGGTGACTTTTAAGCAAGTTTGTTGAAATAAGCCCACCCACATGTTCTGCACGCCTGGTGAGCCAAGAAGAGAGAGAATGCAAATTCACTTGTGAACATCTTAACTGCTCATGAGTTGAAATCCCATATAAAAGAATGGATACATACTAGTGTAGTGTTAAAATTTCTTTGCCAAGCAATTGTTAAAACAACAAAGATGACCAAGTCCAAGATAGAGCTATTTAATTTTTCCTATTTGCTGTAGATGAACATCCGGTGGAGGCCCGAGGGTCTTACCCACCAATCCCTGAAGAGTCCAGTATGAGTCCAAGCCGTCAAAGCGGGTCTATGACCAGAGGGGAATGGAAATAGCTGGGACCAAGTTATTTCCTTTAGTTTTTTAAATTTCTCATTTTGTAAGGTATCTCCTTTTTGTCTGGAGAGCTGGCTTTCCGAGTGCCTTGAACACAACATCTCACAGAATTGTAATAAAATTCTCTGCAGTCCCAGATCAGAGAATGAATGTATGGAGACAGGAATACTGCTTTTGTTCTAAAACTTCGGCGAGAAAGGCAGAGGGTTCCTGTGCCTTCATGGCACCCTCTCAGACCACCAAGACTAGGGTTTCCACACAGAGACTTAGAGTCCCATCCTTAGGGAGAATATGCAATTTCAACGTTGTAAGTGTGCAACAAGAAGGAAACGATTCACTTCCTCCTTAACAAGGTTGCTTTTAGCTAAAAATTGCACGCACACACACACACACACAGTTTAGGAAAACGGACAAATGGGTTTTTGTGGGAGGTTTTTCCATATTTTTTCAAACTATAACTGAGTTCATATTGGGCTGAGGGTTTAATGGCAGGATCTGTATTCTATTCATCTCCTTCCCCAGCCTCTCAGCTATTGACATGGATTACCAGTCATTTCCCTTTTTTGTGTCCCAGTCTGGATACATCTGCAGCTGGTGTGCACGTTTTAGTGTGTGTAGCTAGGAGTATGTGATCAGATGTGTAGGCGTGTAGGTGTCTGTGTGTTCGGTTGTGTGAGGGCTCAGTGGGGGATACTCGGGAGTGTGTGCAGGGTGTGGGAAGTCCTACAGATATCCCACTGCAGGTTGATCCCTAACTCAGAATGCTCCCTTGGTTTCTCTCTCCCAGAAACACGTAACAGTTAGACAATCCAAAATGCGGAGATTGGGATACCCACTGAAATCCTTTCTACTTGCACATTGCTGCTTTGTGCTGGAATCTGTGCATATCAACAACTTCAGCTGTGGTCCCAGTAATTAGACCTTATTTCATTGTTCTTGTCCTGCACAGTCTTTATAAAATCTACCTCCAGCCCTCGGCATCTCTACTTTCTCTAGAATCACTTCCACTTTTATCTACCCTCCACTTTTCTGGGTGAAGGTGGTAGTAAGGTTAGGCATTTCCCAGTGAACCCGCAGAGTAAACAGGGAGTTACATGTGAGTTACATGTGTAGGATTGGAGGTTGGTCTCTCTGCGGGGATGGGATTTGAGGATGTTCTAAAACTCAGCCAAAATCACATTCACTGTCTGGACCAATGCAGCTGAACAGATCCAGGAATGGGCAGCCCATTGTCCCTTCCACATGAGCCAAAGGGGGAGAGAGTGGGAGTGGGGCCACCGACGTGGACTCTAGGTCCAGTGGCCTGACTTGAAAGCACTTCGGGGCTTATGTCCTAAAGGTCTGGAGAAATTAAGAGTGCCAGCTTGGCAAAAATATCAAATGGAAATTGGCAAAGGAGAGTTAGTCTCTTTTCCTGCATTTCCCCCACCCCCTTTCTGGGTGACTTTACTCTGTCAAGACTTTACCTTTTTATCTCTTTTGTTTTATCGAGTCAGTCCATACAGTAACCCTCACCAAGATGTTAGGCGCCCTCAACACCAAACATAAAATTAACAGTGAAATTTCCGTGCCTACACTTATGTTATTTTTGACCTGAATGTCATATTTGCCATTAATGATATTGCCCATGCAGAAGGTTTACTTTTTAAAATTAAAATAGCATCTGTATCCCTGGTGGCAAAAGACAATAAAATGATTTTAATTTATTTTTTCGGTGAAGGTTTGGGTCTGTTTCATACAATTTTCCCATGGTTTGCACGCCTGCTGCACAAGCATGAACTGTGCATCCAGTCTGCCTGGGTTGAGTCTGGTTCCTTCACCCACCGCCTCTGTGACATTGGGCACAAAGTTACTTACCAACAGGTGATGTAAACTGTCTGCTCTTTAGTTTCCCTAAAAGAAAAAAATGAGGGTGATAATAAGTCCTCTAATATAGAGTTATAATAAGAATTGAGTGAGGCAACCTTTGCAAAAGGCTTGAAATAATGCCGGACATATACTAAAAGACACAGAAGGGATTGAGTGAAATGTTCAAATGATTGGCTTGTGGCTGCTTAATAAAATCGTCTAAAACTTTCACTAAATTTTGGTGGTAAAAATATTAACATCTCCTCCTAAAACCTAAGGAAATTGTCTCAATAATTGCATTTAAGCAGTGGTCTTCCTATTGAACTACTAACATTACAATAAAAGAGTGTCTAGAATGCTGGTAGTTTTCAAAAGGGCCCTTGAAACTGGCTCCCAGAGGTGGTGGCTAGTCAGGCTCGGCAGGTGTTGTCTGTGCCGAGATCAGTCGACCACTGGAGCTGCCTTGTCTAGAAGGAGCAACTCTTTTGTTTGTTTGTTTTTTTATAGAAACACTCCTATAACATTGAACTATATATAAACTATGGAAAATTAATTTATCTTTTGCATTAATTAAATACAACTCTAGAAATCGCCTCATCCACACCAGTCTCTGCCACCTCGAATTAGAAGGAAAATAAAACCCAGAGAGAGAAAAGAGTTTGCCCATACTTCCTGTATCCCCATTCGCTCCGCCCACCCCATCACACCCCACCTTGTGAGTGAAGCGTTTCCCCCACGGCAAGCCTCCATCTGAGGGTCTCTGGCCCACCAGCTCACCCAAGGACACAGGAATGCAAGCTCATCATACAAGACTTGGCCTCTGGAAGTCTCTCCTCTCCTAACACCCAACCAAGGAGGAGAATTTTTGCAATAGTTGAGTGAAGAGGTCTGTTTGTTTCTTTCTTCTATGTCCTATCTCTGCTGAAATTCTCACTTCGTTCACGCACTGTCCTCCTGACCTTGCTGAGTATGTTGAGGACAGTTATTTTCAACTCTTTGTCAGATAAATCACCATGTCATGAATGTCTGTTTCTAGGGTTTTATCTTGTCTCTTGTTTGGAACGTTCTCCTCTGTTTATCTCCATTTATTCATTCTCCTTGACTCTCTGCTGGTTTCTGTGCATTAGATGAAACAGCCTCCCTGCCAGTCTCCATGGAGTGGTGGTCTAGGAGATGAGCCTTGTCGGTCAGCCAGCCTGGCTCTTGGTGGCTGTCAAGACGTCCTTCTTTGTTCCCAGTGGCACGAGGGTGTGCCAGAGCCATCAGTGGCTCTAAGGGGAGCGCTGCAGTTAACACCTGGATGCAGGCTGAGTGGAAGGCAGGAGCCGGGAGAGTGTGCATTTAGCTGCCCCCAACCCCCAGGGAGAAAATGGGAGGGTGGCCTTTGTGCCTGGTTTCCCTGCCCGGGCCTGGGGCAGAGCTGAGGGGCTGCCCTGTGTGTGAGTAACTGCGTGTTTGCCGCTGCAGTCCCTGGGGCTGGTGAAGGCAATCCCCCTTGCCTCGCACAGCCGGCCCTTTCAGGCTCTCATCCAGTGCTGTTCCAGAAGGTGTGCAAGCTCCTTCCAGGGAGATGCTGGTGACACAGTGACTGGGCCCAAGTGACAAGGTGAAGGTCGTATCTTCCGGCTTCCTGGCCTCTGGAGAGGGCTGCGGTCAGCCCCTATGTGTGTGCTAAAGGGGAAATGTCACCCTAAGCAGCAGCTTTAAAGTATCCAGTGGGCCTTTTTCAGGGAGAGACTGGGAGATGGGCTTTTGGTGGGGTCCCTGCCTTAACCCCTGGGGGGTAAGCACAGCACATCTTGTGGGGCTCAGCATCACGAGCCTCACTGGCTCTCAGAGCTCGGTGTCTGGGGAGCCTGTACCTCTTGAAAACTGAGGCCCCAGTGTCCAAACCCTGCAGTGGTCAGTGAGAAGCTAGGAGCTGGGGGTTCCCTCATGACTGCAGGGCACTAGGGCAGGGGTGGG
Organism: Puma concolor; assembly: GCF_028749965.1. Taxonomy (NCBI): domain Eukaryota; kingdom Metazoa; phylum Chordata; class Mammalia; order Carnivora; family Felidae; genus Puma; species Puma concolor. The sequence continues at coordinate 1,257,676 of NC_141677.1, read as the reverse complement.
GTTTGTGACGAGGGTGTGCCAGCCTTTCTTACTGGCTCACACGTGGGTGATGCGGGCATTTGCCCATTTGCCTGGCGTGTGGGAATCGCCCAGCTAGTTTCTGGGTCTCCTCCAGGGGAAGTCGCTCCGGTTGTAGCTCTAGATTTGGTGTGTCCGTGACCGGAGGTGAGGGAGGTCACCATCTTGGAGTGGAAGCTGTGTCACAGCCTGAGAAGTCTTAGGGCCACCTGGTGTGAAGCTGGAGCTCCAGAGAGGCCGGCTGTTGAGCCGCGTTGCCAAAGAGAAGCTTCAGGGATGGTGGGCCCAGGCCACAGCCTCCCCCTGCCTGAAGTCACAGCACATCGTGGGGGGACCAGTCGGTTGGGGACCCTGAGAGGCTGCCGCCTTGCCTCGGGCCCAAACCTTGTTGCTGACTTGAACTTTGAACCCGCGCCCCGGAAGTCCTCCCTGGGACTCCTTGCCAAGATCCCTCCAAGGGCGGTTGCAAACGTTGAGCGGCAATCTCTGAGTGAGAAGCAGAGTCTGGTTTCTTTGCCAGCGCCTGGCATTGCCACTCATTTTGTTTTTGTTAATTTAAGTCACCTTCTTGTGTGTGAAGTGACATCTCATTATGGTTTTGATCACACTTCCATGATGGTCAATAATGTCGAACATCTTTTTATGTGTTTATTTCCCGCGTCCTCTCCAGTAAAATGTGCTAACCAGGTTGTTTACTTGTTTTATAAACACCGTTGAGTTCTGAAAGCTCTTCACCTATTCTAGATACTCCTTTTTTTGGGATAGGTGGTTTCCAAATTATTTCCCTAGTCTGGAGCTTGTGTTTTATCCTCTCAACAGGATACTTTGTAGAACAAAGTATTTTAATTGGATGAAGTCTAATTCATCAATTTTTCCATTTATGGATCCTGTATTTGGTATCAAATTTAAGAAAATTTTCTCTAACTCTAGGTCCCAAAGAATTTTTCCTATTACTTGATAAAATGTTATAATTTTTTGCTTAAGTCCATTATCCATATTAATTTTTGTATGAAGGCATGAGTTTTTTAGGTCAAAATTCTTTTATTTTTTTAACTTACCAATAGATGTCCATTGGGTCCAGCACTGGTTTTGAAAAGTTGTTTTCCAATTTTGTAAAATCATTTATGCACCTACACATGGGTCATTTCTTAGGATTTCTAATCTGTTCCTTCGATCTGCGTCTATTCTTCTGCAACTGCTAGACTATAACCATTGCTGTGTCTGTGTGTTGTCTTAAAATGAGGTAAATTTATTTCTTCCCCTTCCCCACCTTAAAAAAATTTTTTCAGGTGATCTGACTCCACACCATTTCCAGATAAATTTTAGAATAATCATGTCGACAGCTACAAAAAAGATTCATTCTAGGATTTTGATAAGAATTGCATTTAACTTGTATGTCAATTTGGGGAAAGTTGCCATCTTTATGGATTATTCCAATTCACGAACAAAATACATCTTTCTATGTATTTTAATCATTTTCAATTTCACTCATTACATATGCGTGGGGAGTGATTTAAGTTATGTATATATAATTATATATGTATATATATTTGTATATATGTAATATATACATTATATATATATACATTAAAACTATATAGTGTAATATACAAATTATATATGTATATATATAATTATATATAATATATATGTATAATTATATATATGTATATTATACACATATATAATTTGTATATTACATTATTACATTACATTATATATAATACATATATATTACATAAATACACATATATTTCATAATATATTACATATATATTACATATATTACATATATATTACATAATTACCTAGATATTACATTATATGTATATATAATTATAAATATGTATATATAATTTGTATATTACATTATTTATATAGATAGATATCTAACATCCATGTGTCTATCGCTTTTTATATGTTTAATTGTTGAAAATTTACCTGGTGAATCATTATTCATAAGAGTTTTTTGTATGTTTCCAAGGATTCTCTATATAGACAATCCTGTCACTTGCAGATAGAGTATTTCTTCCTTTCACATAGGTAAACCTTATATTTCTCTTTCTCGCTTTATTGCAATGTCCGGGGCTTACAGCACTATGTCGAATAAGAGTGGTGTCAGCAGACCACTTTATTTCCGATTTTAGGGGAGAAATATTCAGTCTCTTCCAATGAAATGTAATATTAGTTATAGATATCTTGTAAATGTTCCTCAGCAAGTTTAACTTTTCTGAGACTTTATATCATGAAAAGTGTTTATTTGTGAAGTGCTTTTCTTCATCAACTGCTATGATGGTGTGATGTGTTTATATGATGTGTTGCTAAATATGGAACCAGCTTTGTGTCTTTAGCACGGAGGCCTGGGACAGGGTTTATATATATAACACATTGCTGGATTCTACTTGATAATATTTTGTTAAGGATTGTTACATCTATACTCATAAGGGAAATTAGTCTGTACTTCTCTCTTTTTTTTGTACTGATGCTTGTATCACAGAACATGGAATCGTGTGACCACACTACCTCAACAAAGTCTTCAAGGTCAGCATGATCAATTGCATTGATTTTGAAAGTATGTGATGCAAATGACACTTATCCTCTATGATCTCCCTCTGAAAATCCCATAACCCTAGTCTGAGCATTAGGAAAAACTCAGGTTGATTGCACAAAAGAAGCATCTTACAAAGTACCGAACTCCCAACGTCTCTGCTGAGAGAGGGGACTTCAGCAGGTGACCCGTTAGAAGAGGGAACCTCTGACTGTATAAGAACTCAATAGTGAGAGGCCAGTGTTGGGACATTTCTTGGGAAGTGGTTGGTTAGGTATTTGGAGAGAGGACAGGAAATGTGGGGAACAGAAGCTCGGGGATAAGCAGGTGTGGCTCAGAGAGCAGACTGTGAGAACATCGAAGATGGAACAGCAACTAACTTGTCATTCTCTCCGGGTCCCTTCCTGCTGATACCTCTCCTTTCTTCACTATTTTGGTAGGAGACGTTTTCCCAGGGACTCAAATTGTGCAACAATGACAGAAAGAGACGGATTATAAGAGTCGCAACCCATCCAGTGCCTATGTTGTAAGTAAATATTTGTATCAAAATTCGTACTTACCATAAATTACTAGTCTACTTGTGAAATTTTTATAATACAGAAATTTAAAAACGGTCAAACTTAAGTAAACCAGAGAAGCATTGTTGTCTTAAAGCAATCTGCATGGGAGACTCTACACAAATTTCTAACTACTTATGTGATTTTTAGATTTTTAAAATGTGATCTTAATACAAAACAAAAAAAATATCGTGAGTTTTTTTCACACTTAAGAATCTTATTCTCCCTTAAAGTCCATCTCCACACAGCCGTCTTTGATGGAGATTTCTTCTCTTTTAATTTTCCGTTTTCTTCTCCTTCTCCACTTCCCTCTCCCTCTCTCCTTACCCTCTTCTTCCCTCTTTTCCTCCCTCTCCCTCTCCCTCCCTCCCTCTCTCTCCCTCTGTATCTCTCTCTCATAAACACACACATATATGTAGCTCCCACAGACTACTTATAACAACATGAATTGACTACAGTGCCGTGGGTATCTTGAAGCAGGTCTGTGTGGGTCCAGATCCTGAATCTGTGTTACTTTCATGGCCTTTCGCAAGTGGTTTTGCTTCTTTGCGCCCTAGATTCTTCCTCTGTAAAGTGAGTATGGCAATAGTGTGAATTTCATAAAAGATTGTCGTGAAAATTTGCCCGAGTTAACACATAAATAATTACTGAGAAGAACGTCTAAAATATTATACACGCTCAACAAATGTTAGCCATTGTTGCCATACTGCTCCACATACTCCAACTGTTACTGTCTCCGTTGATGTGCACTGAAGGGAGGGAAAGTAATGTTGACTAAGTATCAGGGGAGACGAAGACGCTGGTTTATGTGCTCTCATGTTTTCATCCATGTTCTCCTACTTAAATAGTTTAAGAAATAAAATTTGTCTCTATTTCAATTCATAAGTGAGGGTCACAGATGGAGATCCCACATATTATAAATGTTTAAAGTGGTGAAACAGAACTCCTTGCTGATAAGAATTTGAGGGATAGGATAATTTCAACATCTTTACAAGATTTCAGGCTTCTCTGACAGAGAGGTGCTAATAAGCAACTGGTTTTCATTTTCTCTTAATTTGTATTCATCTCTATACATCCCTCTTAAGGATGTGTAAGAAATACAATAGCAGAGAGGAGAAATATGCTGACAGCGATAAGCACTTCTTATGTGCTCTGCATTTCGACAGGCTATTTCAATATGGTGTCATTTCACCTAGCAATGCTATGTTAGGCAATTACGGGTAATTCAGTACTGTTTATAGACAAGGACGCTGAGTTTTGGAGAGTACGTCACTTCTCTGACAGCAGAGGAAAAGTTCCAGAGTTGGATTCAAATCCCTGCTCTTTGACACCAAAACCCAAATCTTACGCATTAGGCAAACCCAAGCCTTTGAGTATTGAGAATAGAGGGTGGCTCTCTTGTTCCCGTACTTCAGGCAAAGGAGACGGGGTTGGGGAAGGCAGTCAGACTCCACTCCAATCTCCTCACGTCAGTGGTCTTTTAGCCTCCAAGTACGGGTGGGATCATTGAAATATGACTTGAAACATTTAGACTCATGCGTGGCAGGGTCAACTTTATTATGGAAACTAGATTTTGTGCAGAGAAAAAGATATGCTAATGAATATTGGGCCCTTGGTATAGAAGGAAGTAGATGGTAACTCAAATGACTTGAAAATTCAGTGATTAATGTCTGTAAGTAATATCTTTATTCTCACAACTTTTGCGAAATAGGCCACTTCACAGCCAAGGAGGAAGAGGGCTATTTTCTCCTTTGCAAAGACTAACCTCACTCCATCTCCTCCTCCGACAAAATGGTGACTGCTCATGTCACTGATGATAATTTCTGAATGTCAAACCCTGTAGCAAATTTTGAATTATCACTAATACCGAACATTCCTTTCCACTCTGCTGTGTCCACAAACAAATATTAGCCCCTAGAAATTTTATCTGAAATTCAAGAATGGACTTCTCAGCATCTGGAGGACCTTCTCAATGAAGTGATCTTTGCACCATAGCCTCCGGTCTCTGGGGTGAAATGCCCATCGTCACCTGGCCTCAGAACCACATTTTCACGGTGAGCAGTCACAAAGTGGTGCCATAGTGATCAAAGTAACGGTTTTCAGGTCCTCAACAGGACCCTGGGTGCATGATGTCGTATGTTGTGTGACAAACACTGGACACATTGCTGCTTCGGCTTCTCTCTTTCTCTCCCAAACACTTTGTCTCCTTAAGGTAGATAATACAAACAAACACAAAATAATCTCTTCAGCTATTGTCCCCTGTCTTTCTCCTGGACTTTGCAAGTTCTGAGGGGACAAGATGAAGTCACCCGATTTCACAAGTTGTATTTATCTGCTGTTATTTCCCGCAGACATTTCTTTATCTCAAACCAGAGGGGGTTGGTTGGCACTGAAGCATGGACATGGCCTCCCTGCCCTCCTGCCACTGTCCCTTCTGCTGCACCATCGTGATTGGTCACACAGAATCAAGGGTCTGAAAGCCAAACCCAATTTCTGACTCCACATCATGGCAGGACAGCTGTGGTTCTGGGTTATTGTGGCCACTGGACTTGTGCGACCCAAATAGGTTTTAAGCTAATGCTGCACGTGTTAAGCTTTACCCCAGGATGCAGGGAGCTCGCCAGCCACCTGATCCTGGACATCTCCCGTCCCTTCTCCGATAGATCATGTATCGCTCACCCAGAAGAGCCAATGAGCGTGTAGGTCCCCTGGGCACGTGGATGCCAGAGCGCCGTCTCCCATCAGTCTTTTATGCCACTTCAGTCATGCAGACCCCAGGCCAGTGCTCCCGCTCACGACTCCCCCATCCCGCTGTGCTCCACACAGCTGCCGGGGCACACAACACAGCCAGTGTATCTTAACTCGGGTGTTGTAAAGGAAACAGTGCTGTGGAGACCAAGATCACTTTCAGACAGGCCTGCGTTACTGAACACAGATGTTCCTCGTTTGTTAAGCGACCTTCACCTGTAACTTGGGGCACCTGCTCGTGCGTCAGTCCCTTCTCTGTTCGCGGGTCCCACTCAGTCTCAGCCTTGAAGTTAAAGGTTGTACCACTGCTCCGTATTTTCTGCTTTGAGTGCTGAAATGAAACATTGTCACATAACACCTGTGACCTCTCACAAGGTGTTTTATTTGCTATTTGATGTTGTGCTAAGTAAGAAAAATTAAAATGTGAAGTTATTAACATGCATTTCATCAATCGTTTTTCTGAGCACTTTAAAGCTGAGCCAGCTTTAAATGCAGGCATCTGAGTGTTTCTACATATACAGCGAAGGAATCACAGAGATTAGCGCATAGTCTGATATATACACGTGTATATGCGAGCTCCAGACTATAAACTGTGTATCTATTTTATGAGGACAGTAGAAATGCCACACAAAACTAATGGAAACTGTGCATTTTGTTTCTTGAACCACTCTCTACCACCACGACCACTGGCTTATTGGGGACAAGGAACAAGGGCTGACTTGTCTTTGTCTTTTCTTCTAAGTCACGACTTGCCACCTAAGTGGGTGGGTCCAGGGAAGTAACATGAGTAAGAAGATAGGATCGTGCTCTTTGATCATCTGTGTTTCTGAGAACATCAGGACTTTCTGAATTCAAAAGAAGTTCTGGTTCGAGCCCAAAGTGCGGCCCATCAGGATTGTGAGCGCCCTCCTGTCATGGATGTGACACGAGGTGTGGTGTCGTCCCCAAGTTCCCCTGTGGACCCCTCATTCCCCAGTGTGAAGCAGGGGGTGGTGTACTGGAGCTCCATCTCTCTGCCCTGTGAGGACACAGTGAGAAGGCAGGAAGAGCATCCCCCCCAGAACCCAACCACCTCCGCACCCTAATTTTGGACTCCTATTGCGTAAGCCATCCAGTCTCTGGTATTTGATGACGGCAGCCCAACCCAAGGTCCGTGCTCGCCTCACACCCCTTTGAGTGTTGCTGAACCCCAATCATTGGGAGCCCCGGGCTTGGTGACGTGGATACTTCAGACGCTGTGTGTGAGACGGGCGGCGGGGACAACGGGCACCTGGTCTGCACACATCCTCTCTGCTTGCACAGCACCTCCTTGTACCCTCACACATGGCTTATCACACAGGTTCAGAATGAAATCACTGACCTCCTTCAAGGCACTGACTTCAGAGCATTGGACGAAGCGCACGTGTCCCTCCCAAGTGGGACGCCCTTGTGACCACACAGGTTGTACACATATGAAGGCGACCGACCCTGAGCGTGGCCACCTGTGGATGGAACTAGAGGTGTCACTGCCTGTCTCCGGGCCAAGGTCCCTGCTAACCCAGAAGCTAAACATTCACTGGCAGAATAGACATCGTCTCACAGTAAATAAGGGCAGGACTAGGGACATCTTACAAGGAAGGAGCTTTCGAGTCATATTTTAACAGAGAGAGGTGACTTGGGCCATCCTACCAAAAAGAAAAGTATATAAAGCATTTGAGAAAATAATAAGGAAAGTATTCTCTGTGTTAAAAGTGCCGCACAGCAAAGCACTGACACCCATGTCTTTGTGAATTACTGTCCCCATCATGCGTTTCCCACCCAGACATCTCCTCTAATTTCTTGTCTTTAGCAGATGCCACTCAGCTTAACATGACTTAAAAATAATGTGTGCTTTGGGGGGGAAAAAGGTCTCAATTTAGCATAAGAAACAAATAAATAAAGCACACTAAATAGACATTCCGTGGGTAACTGAATATTCTTCTAAAGCTCTCGTTCAGCTGACATGAGACCATGTAATGTATCTTTATGCCCTCATTTGAGACTCACTTCCTTCTCCTTTCTGCTTCTCTGGTAACATCGTGAACTCCTCATTGCCCCCTGCTCTGTGGTCACAGGCCTAGGTTCTAAATAAATGCCTACAGACTCATTAATCGATTCTATTTTTGTATCATTTGAACCTGATGGTGCGATCCTTAGCCATCATTTATCTGTTAAGTCCATTTTTCTACAGTTTCATTTGGATCTGTTAATTGTTATACACAGTTGCATTTATGAAGTCATCTTTTCTATTTATAAAATCACAATGACAATAGTATCAGAAACAACAATGACAGCATTGAAGAGATCACAGATTGTTTTCCACTGTCCTCTGACATATTTGGGATTGCTTCCTGCTAATTTACCTAATTCAAAAGTGGAATAAAGCTCAAAATAAAAATGATGGATGTTGTTTATTTGAGCAACACTTTAGAGGGTTGATATTTCTCAGAAACAAAGGCAGACACTTGTAACTAATCTTTGTTCTGTCAAAATTAATTTTATTGCCTGTCCACAGGGAGTTTCAAAAAAGTATTCATCCAAAAGAAGGAGGAGGGAGAAAAATAGCGACGAAGATATATAGATATATAATCCTAAACAAAGCTAATAAAGGGGGAAAGATGAAAATTAAAAGTCAGAACCTGGAAACTCAAATACATAGAGATTGACAATTGAGATACAAACCTGGAAAAAAATAACTTCACAGCTTTTATGTCTTGGTGAGAGGGAAGCATTCAGAACAGAAGCAGCCAGAATTTTAATCAATCTTTTGAAAAAGAGCTTACAAATGAGAAAGCACTATCAAAAGGAACCTAAAAATGGAATAATGTAACTCATGCAAAACTGGTTTTTGAAATGCACTCAGAGCTCTTTTCTGCCAATAGTCTGTGCTGACAGAAATGTTTCAGGTCACGTTTTCCATTTGGAAAACACTTTTGATCATTTGTACCTATCACCCCGTTAGTGATCCTGACTGTTGGTTCCATGTCACTCACTCTAGGGGTAAGGATGCTTGTTCTTTGCCGACGGTCTTCAACACAGGATTGGGCCGTTTTTTGAACGCTTAATCTGCAAGGAGGCCGGTGTAAGTATCTGGCAAGAACTCCTTTGTTACTTCCAAATGGTATGGCAGCAGCTCTAGCATCATGTGGACTTCTATCGACACGTGGGCTTGGACGATGAATACTTGTTACTTGCCTGCTTGAACACCCATCTCTAGCTTCCTGTCAGGACGGAGTCTGTCTACACTGCAGCCATTATTACCCGATAGTTCCCAGTACCTGGCGCTCAGTTTGGTTTGTGAGTGAGTCGACCTCAACTCCGACACACCTGTGCTGGTCAAGGCAGGTCTAGCATCATTTGTCAACGAGTGGCAACAGAAGTGAACCACAGCCAACATTCCCAGAACCGCCTCCCCCCGCCCTCCACTGCACACCAAGCCACTTATCCAGCACGAGACGCCACTGGTCTTTAATAACTGTGCACCATCACTGCACACAGACCTTCATTTCCAAGAGACCCATCCAATGGCAGGAACGCGTGTCTCCAGAGCCATAAGAAACAGAGAATTCCCTGCTTCTGATTTTGGTGTCTGGGACTCCGTTCTCAACCCTGCAGTTGGAGTTAACTTTTTAAACCTTCAGGCTACTATTCCACTCCCAGAGTTTTATTCAACTTTTCTACCCCCATCTCCCTCGGAGTTTTACTAAAGCTCAACTCCTTACCACTCCCACAAGATTCCACACTATCTTTCCTCCATCACCTCTCTCTAACTATCCTGTCTTTTCTTTAGTCCAGCCCCCCCCCAGGAAACTCCGTCGTGCCCTGTACACGAGACACACTCTCCTGCTAGGACCTTGACGTCCAAGGCTTCCTTTGCCTGGAATGCACTTCCCACCGAAGTCTCATAGATGCCTCACACCTCACGTTCTCCAGGACTTTCCTCACCTTCTGTGGTCCCTAATCTCCAACTTCCAATGATTCCAATCCCCTTTTCTCTTGTTTGTGCCCACGCTATTTAAAACTAGGTAACACGCTATACATTTCGTTTGCTTATCTTGTTCATTCTCAGTTTCCCCTGCCCCTGCAAAGTTAACTCCACCAGGCCCGGATGTTTTCTGTTTTCTGTACGAGGTACTACTGACACCTAGAATATGTCTGATCATAGGAGGTACTCAAGAATCATTTGGTGAAAGATTGAATTTAGAGAGTCATGAAAGTTATGTAAATTCATTAACTCCCCAAAAAGTAAATAACATAACTGCCTAATGTCTGCTCTGCTAACGGACATAATGATAGGGACATCTGTGATATTCACTCACTTATTGGTTTTACAAGGGGTTTGCCTTGTGGCCTGGAAAAAACAACATCTTCAAAGCCATTGATAAATAATGTAAATTGTACTTAAATAATTTTTGAATCATTTGATCAATGGGAAATACCAAATTGTACCAAATTATTTCAAGCTTATGAATGGGATAACTATGGTTATCCATTTAAATAAGAGACAGCACCCTTCCGTAGAACAAAAAAGGACACAAGGCTTTCAGTAACATTAGTTTCTGCTCTAGTTCTGCCATTGACTTTCTGTGTAATTCGAGGTCACTCATTCAATCTCTCTATGTCATGCATTTTCTTATCAGCAAAATGAAGAATAATAAGGCTGGCCTACAGTTATTTTAAATGGATGATGGTCAAAAACAGTACAAATGTTAAGGGCTAAATGCAATAGTATGTTTTTCTACTTACAATAGCATTTCAATTTAAATTAAGTCTATTTATTCTCATACGATAAGTCGGATAATAATTGAAAAGGGTAGATGTCCGTCTCTTGGTGGTGTGTAAAGCTTTTGGGAATATTGTAGTAATAGGAAACGTAGTTTGGTTTGTGAGATAGTCGTGTCCGTGCCTTGGGAGTTTCTACACAATGACGTCTCAAGCTTTGTAACCATCGCATAATCAGACATGTCTGATACTGTTCCTGATAATAGATTTGCCTTATCATTGAATTAACTGGAGGAAGAAAGATATTAACACTCAATCTCCAAAACGTTCTTTTCATTAATTTGTTCTTTGTTTTGTTTTTCACGATGTGTTGAGTTGTCCCATAGAAACCACCAGATTCACTGGGGCTAAAGATTAGTCCATCATAAAAAATATCTCTAATTCCTCAATCACTATGGGCTGCTTTTGCATCCACCCCCCCACCAAAGGTGTCCTTGATAAAGCAGGAACTCAGGGAGAGGGAGGTGCCGAGGGCTTGGTGTAGAGATTGCACAATAGGGCCGAACGGGAGCGGAGATTTTGAGTCCATCCGTGTGTGTGTGTCAGTCGGGTTGTGTTTTGGACCACAGTAGTGCCGTGTAAGAAAGTCCCCACTGCACCAAGATAGGGGAAAGTGGTGTCAGAGGGCTGTGTCCGTAGGTCTCTGTGAATCAGCAGGAAGAGCACAGGGAAGGGCACACACGATGGGGGAAGATACTTCCTCTCTTACCAACATCACATCTCGAACTGGGGCAAAAGAACAGTTCTTCCAAATTCAGAGACAAGGAAGCCCCATATTGCCCATGAATGATGCCAGAATCCACCTCAAAGTCCCTTCACAGACAACGTGTGAGGATAAGGAAGGAGTGACAGACACGTGAGCTGAGGAAAACACGAGTCCAAACCATTTGAAGCACACACGAGATACTTCAGTCACTCCCATGAATTTGGAAGGACAGACGTGATGCTGATATTTCTTGTGAATTTTGTCCGAGGGTGGCAAGCTGGGGACTCACAGTATTACAAACTATTGTTCTAAATCCTCTTGTAGGGTGTAGCCAGAAGACTGGAAAAAGGCATTGGTCACAAGGAGCTATGATAATGGCCAGGAAGCCGTGGAGAAAAACGCAATCTAGCTTCTCTTAGCTTGTTGGCTCAGTAGTTTGTTTCTCTCCTAGGTCGCGCCTCAATTCCCATGTGATTCCGAGGCTCCGTGACTCAAAACTGAGGACTGTACAACTTTTGAATAAATCTAGTTGACTTTTTTTTAAAAATTTTTTATGAGCATCTGCCTTGACTGCTGAATCTGAACCAAAAATAATCTCCATTCTAAGTTCTTGTCACAGGTCTATTTAGTGATACCCTCCACTTCCCCAAATTAATTATCATAAGCCATAAAATTCAGCTGTTACCGTGCCTGATGATTTAGCATGTATTATGATTAATTTTTGAATTTAGCAAATTATCTCATCCTTTGAGAAGAAACAATTTAGTAGAAGATACAGAGACTTTTATGTAGTGGCTCTTTCAACATCTGTGCCTGGATGATTCTTATACTTCTTATAATTTTCACCCGAGCAGTCAAATATCTGCAGAAATCTACTTCATTTTATACACTTTATGTGGATAGAGATTGTAAAGTAAATCAATTTGACTTATGTATCTTTATTGGATATTGTAACAACATCCATTTCTATTCAGGAGACGCTCTTCGGGAGCTAGGTAAGTAACCCAAGCATAAGTGTGTCATAAATTTCAGAGGGCTAGAGATTGAGTAAATGTAAGTTTGTGAAGTACAATAGTAGGAGTGAAAAGCTGAGAAAAGTATTTGTGATCATTATTTTAAAACAGTGAAAACAAAACCCCAACAAGCATTTAGAAAATTGTGACCATAAATGTTTAGGAGGAGATTTTCCCCACGCTGATTTTCTGAGTCACGTCAGGTGAAAGAAGAGAGGATCACCTTACACTTTATCCACAGACTGAAAGGTGGCGGACACGGCCTTTAAAGAGCTGGTGACAAGCAGATGGTGAGGGCAGGTAGGCACGCAGCCTCGCAACGCCATGAGGAAACGCGGGTGGACGCATGTTCATCTCTGCAGGACCAGCCGAGGCCCCGTGCCGTGGAGAACACCTCATCCGTTTCTGCCGCGGGGCTCGCCTTCCCGCTGGATGGAAGTCAGGGAAGGGCAAAAATGGGCAAAAGCAATCTTCAAAATTGCCCTCTCCTCCCCTAGTGCCACTAATTTTTAAAAGTCCCGCTTCAAATGCTTACCATGAGCTAAAACTCCCCGATGCCTATACCACCCTGACCTCCTTCGCTTTAAATGGTATTTTGCAAACACCACACAGACTTCCTTAAACTATGAGACCGCATATAAGCTCTAGGTCGGATAACATGGAGGATGTGCACTTGAAATTTATAAAAATCCTCTGTCCATTTGACCTCATGGAACATTGAAAATAAATCTCTGAAATGCAAATTTTACATTGCTATCATCAGAGCCTTCGGCTTATTTCCCATTTTTTAATCCTATTTGGAAAGAAACAGGAAAGGAATATGAATAATTACTTGAATATCTGTGGGAAAATAAGGGTCTTTACTCTTATCTTAGTTTTAACAAGATTGTGTTTTTAGGTCACCTTCAATCAATTAATAAGTTGACAATATTATAAAGTGCAACCATCTCTCCATTATATCAGCAACATATGTATAGCCTCCAAACTAATTTAATTTTAGTTTAATTTTTCAAAAAGCTACTTGGCAATGTGGCAAATAGGCAAGTTAGCAGAAGGCAAGTCCGAATTTTGACATATCAAGGATTAACTCACACGCTGGTGACGGGATCTTGGACAGGAGCAAACGAGGACATGTCCGGACCTCACACTTGAATGCTCTCACTTGTGAATAGCGTGTGCACCTCCCAGAGGCAGACTCCCAGCTGTAGGATTATGGTCGTCATCAGAGCCCAAACCCCGACCAGAGTCTGATTTTAAATTCCTGTTACGCCAACTGCTGCTGCTTGGGAAAGTCTCAGCCCTGCTGGGTCGCTTAGCTCGGCCACTCCTCTATCAGGATTTTCTCTTGCCGGTTGAAGACAAAAGTCCTTTTAAACAGAAAAGACTCTGCTTTTAAGTAAGCTCTAAAACCATCTCTGTCTCTGCTGGGGTTCCAAGAATTGTTGTCGGAGAATTCTTATTTTCTCCAGCACAAATCAATTTCACTCATATCCAGGTTCCCATTATACTGTCTCCTTAAGAATTTGGTCTCATTTTGTTTAGTTTAACAAGCTAATTTTTTTTTAATGTTACCGTATATTTCAACATTGGCAGTAAGCCTGCAAAATATACAGTGACTTCTGCTGTGTGTCACTCCTTTCTCTTGCGAGGTTTTATTCTATAGTTTTCTAGAAACTTGACGTATAACTCAAAGGAAAAAAAAAGAACTTTCTCTGAACGTTGGTAGGCAAAACTTTTAGCTTTATTGCCTAAAGTTGCAGAAAGTGGGCCAATTCTCTGAGTTAATTTGCCAAAAGCCAATTATCCTAATGGCTACATTATCAAAAAGACAGTTTTCTGAATGAACTCTCCAGCTTTTCCCCCAGATGAAAGCTTTCTCCCTCTCTCCTCAGCTCCCACCAGATTCATCTGCAAGGACATGGCGGAGAAGTATGTTAAGAAAATCTTTAAAAGCTGTCTATAGGTTAAAAGGAACGTGAGACAACGGAAACATTATAGAGATCTCAAAAGCTGTTAAAACCATGCAGTAATCCAATTGGAACCGCTGTAGCTTGTATTTAAAAAACTGAGAGAAGACAAAACGAACAAAGAAGACACCAAGCACATTTAGCCAATTGGCCTTCTGGAAAAGAATGTCCAGTCACTAAACTGGGTTTTGGTGGAGTGATGGTTGCACATCAAACCAGATGGAGCCCGAGCTGCCAGGAGCAGAGAGAGGGCAGAGGATCCTCTGGTGCGAGGTGGCGGGGGGCTGGCTCGCGGTGGCGGGGGGGTGGGGAGGTAATGAAAGTTGAACTACGCAGCCTTTCGGTGTAACAGTAACCCTTCTTTCCTGGCAGACTGCAGGCTCTTCCCGCCTCTGGGAGGGGCTCCCGCGAGGTCAGGTGGAGTCGGAAGGAAGCACTGAGTCCTGTCGGTTGTGAAGCAGAAAACCCAGGGACCGGCCGCACAGCTCAGTTCCTTTATCCTGACCTCGGAGCCTGCTTTCCACCCGTCTGGACTGTCCACCTCCCCTTCCTACCTTCACGCTCGACATCTCCGAATCATCCCACCATCGGCACTCCATCTCAAGCCACTTGTGAGTTCATCAGCAGTGTGCTTTACCAAGCCCCTACCACCACGGACCTTCTCCACCTGCTGCCCTTGCTTCCCGGTCACCCTGTAGGCACAGCATCAGCAAACAAACAAGCAGAAATGTCCAGGAGTCACTCCAGGCCGGCGGCATCAGAGCCTGTAGATGAGTTGCCAGCAGGAGAGTCCTGGCTGGGAACCCCTGGGGTACAGCAGTGTTTTCCCAAATTTACGTGTGTATGAATTACCCAGGCACTATGCTAAAACATGTCATCTGACAACATGAGCCTGGACAGAGCCTGGATTCTGTATCTCTAACCAGCTCTTGGTTAGTGACAACGTTCCCACAGTGAACACAGACTCACGGGGTGACTTCCTCTTTCACTTCAGTGTTTTTCCTCTTCGCCCTCGAGGAAACGCCTTCCCCCGTACAGATTATGACGTGGGCATATCTCCCTGGCGGTGTCCTGACTGTGCATAGTCTCTCCTGACTTCCCCACGCCATCTGCCTGGGCCTGGAGAAAGATGCCCACCTCTGCTGGCCCGGAGGATGGGTGCTGTGGCTGGAGGGTGAATCCAGTCGCACATTTCAGCGAGGTGCGTATTCCTGTGTGAGCGAACATTTCTTCAGACAGCCAAATGCTCCACAGCAGCCTAAAAAGTTGCTCTATGTAGAGTCAATTAGATCTCAGCCAAACTTTGGTCCCAAGATTTTCCTTCTTCTTATAATCAGAAAGCATAAGACAAGTATATCTTTCTGTTTGTTCTCTTCACTTTCTTCCTGTCCGTATATATAGTTTTCTTTCTTTTTTTTTTTTTAGGTTTACTTATTTTGAGAGAGAGAGAGTGAGAGAGTAGGGGAGGGGCAGACAGAGAGGGAGAGAGAATCCCAAGCAGGCTCCACTCTGTCAGCAAGGATCCCAAAGTGAGGCTCAATCACACAAATCGTGAGATCATGAACTCACCAAGTTTCGAACCAAAACCAAGATTCGGACGCTTAACCGACGGAGCCACCCAGGCGCCCCGCATATATACTTTTCTTTATGTTTCTCCTAATTGATGCTGAAACATGTTCTGGACTCCATACCAATTGTATGGCATTAATTTAAAATTCTATCCAAATATCATTGCCATTATTTGCATTCGTTTATTTACTTTATCCTGTTGTTTGAGAATTCAAATTTCTCTCATGTAGCATGCATATCTGAGTGATTACTATCAGGAACTAGATCCTTCCATCAAAACGCAAAATTCCTTGTCTTACTGTGAAAAATATGTACTCACTGGGCCAATCTTCGTATTGTCAGTAATGAACTTTAAGAAATAAAAGGCTTCTCTGTTGGCCTCTCTTCATGAATACATTCAGAGTTCATGTATTATTCTATGACTTAGAGCTTCTGATCTGAAGTGGAGTGTTTCATTATCTCTGATTTATTAGGGATTAGCCTGCATTTAATAAAGATTGATTATGAAATTTTTCTCTACTTTCACAAATATTGATTAGTGCAGGTAGGTTTCACTCCTTGACTCTGAGATTCACTAGGTACATTAAGTCATTAATGATTCCTCCTAAAGTTAATCACACAATAAATCATTTGGGACTGTCAAAGATACTTTGCATGGGCCAGCCACACTCTAGCCTCATGTTTACCTTAGGATTTCCTAGGATTGTATATTTCCATGCATGTAATTGCTTTGCTGGTACCGTTTACATATATTCAATAAATTGTTGTTATCAGTTAAATGCTCAGAGGAAGAAGGAAGGTTGAAACAATGAGATCGAAAAGTTCAACATTACAAATAGTACATTATTTTAGTATTTTTAAACTGCACGGGACATTTTATTTCATTAAAAAATTAATTGGGAATATATTTTTAACCTCAATGTCTCAGTCTCCAATGACCCAAATGGTGTGTTTTTAACTGATTAGGGTATAGGTATTTGAGTACTACAGAATTGCTAGTTTGAAAAGAGATAGGGGTGCCTGGGTGGCTCAGTCGGTTGGGTGTCTGACTTGGGCTCAGGTCATGATCTCACCGTTTGAGTTCGAGACCCACGTTGGGCTCTGTGCTGAGGGCTCAGAGCCTGGAGCTTGCTTCGAATTCTGTGTCTCCTTCTCTCTCTGCACCTCCCCTGCTCACATTCTGTCTGTCTCTCTCTCAAAACTAAATAAACATTTTTAAAAAATTAAAAAGAAAAGAAAAGGAGATAGACTCCAAGTGAAAATCAGATATGCTGGGTATAAGTAACAGAGCTACAATTCTCAGACGAGTGAACACATTCAAGCTGTTTAATGCCTTCAGTGAACTTTCTCATCTTAAAATGGAAACCAAGTATCTATTCTAATTCCATGATAGATGAAAAGATTCAATTTAAAATGCTCATAGAAGTGTTTTAAAAACCAAGACATCAGGATATACCTATAAATATTACAAAAGTGTTCTTTAATTATGAATACGATATCAAAACATATTAGCATTCCCACAAAAATTGTTGAAGGTATCTGACACTTTTGTGGGGGTCCCATGGTGTAAGCCTGCTTTGTGTTTTCTACATGTAGTAATTTTCATGTGGTGGGATTCCAGACAATTCTTTCCCACTAGATTGGAGAATAATGATCCCATCATGCCAGCCAGCCATCTGTACCTTCATTTATCCACTTACTAAACAAACACTTATTGAGAAATCTTCTGTGCACCAGGATTTGGGGTATTCTTTTCGGTACAAGAAAAAATTAGTGACATAGTCTCTGCTTTTATGAACTGTATTTGAGGATATAGGTAGAGAGATAGATCTGAAATATATATGAAATATGCTGAAATAAAGAGATAGAAGGAAACTGGAGGGTCATATAAATGACCCAAATCAAAAGGTAGCACAAAATGCTCATTGAGACAATACCTTCCAATTTGCCCCAAAGAACGTTTTTACAGCAAGTACGACAAGAACAATACTGCTTTAAGGTTCAATCTCTCCCTCTTCCTCTCGCAATAATCCCAAGAAAGCATGACATTGTTAGGAGTTAGGAACTGAAAGGAATGACAGTGAAGAGTTGGGTAATATATGAACAAGACAAATAACTCAGTCTTAGAACCCCAACTGGGAATAAAGACTTGTGTGTTTTAGCCAGATCAGAAAGGATGAAAGCAATCTTATCAGACATGGAGTACCTCCTATTCCATACATTATCTTATTGTAAACCTTGTAACAATAGTGAATAAAATATTATTACACTTGTTCTATCATGGGAAATCTGAACCTTAGCAAGATTAAGTTGACTTAAACTAAAACAAACAAAAGAAAAAAAGACGTAACTTTCTGATTCCAAATCCAAACATCTAGTCAAGTAAAACAATATACACATCCACAAATAAGTGTGTGACAGAGAGATGTGGCAAAGCTTCTCAGTCTATGCTGTTAGTCTCATGACCCACATGCAATGTCCTGCATGCCAATCCACTATAGTTCTAAGAAGCAAAAGGGTGTATATCCAATGGTTAAAAAAAATAATTTTCCCTTCTTTTTGGTTATTTTGTTCTGGTAGGTAGAAGGCATGCCATAGGCAAGGGAAGAGGTGATTTATTCATTGATTGGGAGGGAAGTGATTTTATAATTTTAAGTTTCCTCAAAGCGCAAATATGTCAGCCAGGTTTGATCATCTGCTATGGACATAGCACGTGTCTACACTCTGTGGTGAGAGCTGTCAGGTCACTGATGACAAGGAAAAGGGGAAGAGTCTTTTCGCGACTGGTATTTTAGTGTAAAAACATGACCACAAATGGGATAGATAGCGGAGAACAATGTAAGAGTGTCAGTATCTGGACACAGAGTCAGAACAAAGCAATGGAGGATAGGATAAAATTGACATATTCATTGAAAGTGATTCAAGACCCACAGTTGGGCCACTTAACTTGCTATTTGAACAAAGAAAATATGGATTTTTGCCACTCGTCAACTACCTAATAAGCAGATTTAGTCTCAACATCAATTATTTTTCTGTTTACTATATAATCAGAGTGTGGTCTGACAAATTATTTCCTGCAGTTGACATTAGGGACAAGATAAGCTGGTTTAATCACAACCACTATGGTTGGGTAAGGAAATTAATTCTTAGTAGTATTTCATATCCTTTTTCTTTCAATTTTTTCTTCCATTTTTCACACTTAGATTAAGTGGTAGAACCAACATGACTCAGATTCAGCTGAAATTAATGAAAGTGTAAGTAATATAGTTTCTGAGCAAAAGCATTTAGATACTCGGATGTGCTTGAGGAAAGAAACTGTATTCAAGAATCTATTTTTTCCAGTACCTTAAGAAAGAAAGTTTTCAGAAGAAAACTTGAAATTGATTTCTGAAGACAGTAAAGTAAGTAATATTTATCCAGCGACAGGGAAAATAGTTTTCTGAGCATTCTCAAATGCATTTTTAATTTTAATTATTAAATTTTAATAATTTTAGTGTACTTTTGTGTTCATGGTTATAGTTACACTGCTTGGTATCTCCAGGAAAAGGAAAGTCGTAGTGTCTAAACTCCAGAATTGCATCATCTTTAAAATATTTTTTAATGTTTATTTTATATTTGAGAAAGAGAGAGAGACAGAGAGTGAGGAGAGGAGGGGCAGACAGAGAGGGAGACACAGTGTCTGAAGCAGGCTCCAGACCGTAAGCGCCACCACAGAGCCTGAGGTGGGGCTCGAACTCACGAACCATGAGATCATGACTTGAGCTGAAGTCAGATGCTTCACTGAGACCCAGGAGCCCCTGAACTGCATCATCTTTAAAGATGAAAGATTCTCATGAAAGAATATTGTTTAAAGCCATCTCTTGGATATATGATTCTGAAAGCATGAGTCAACAATCAAAGTATTAAAAATAATCGAATTTTTCAACAAAGCTGTTGGAAATGAAAAGACTATCATATGCTCTATCTTGTAGCAAATCAGATATATTACAAGAAGCAAACTTCTTCCATAGAGACTCTCTACAACTTTTATGTGAACAATAGGAAAAACTTACATCTGTATATAATATATATTCGTATGTCTTTTAGCAAATGCATTCATTAACTTGGTGGTGTGGGGTTGATGTTTAAAGAGAAATGTGCCTCTGCTATACCAGCGAATCCGTGAGTAAATTTTTTGTATGTTAATAAATCCTTAATGTTAACTAATCAAATTCTACTGGTGAATGATATTGTTATCACTTTGGATAATTTCAGAAGGATTATTAACGCATTTAAATTATAAAATACTAGGGGTACCTGGGTGGCTCATTCGGTTAAGCTTTGGATTCTTGATCTCATCTCAGGTCATGATCTCACAGCTCATGGGATCAAGTCCCACGCCGGGCTGTGCACTGACAGTGTGGAGTCTGCTTGGGATTCTGTCTCAGTCCCTCTCTCTCTCTGCCCATCCCATGCACACTCGCTCTCCCAAAAATAAACGTTTACAAAAATTAAATAATACAATACTAGAATCTGAGGAAAAGTGTTAGAGAGAGCCTGCAGAGGGGCACCTCCCTAACTTCTAATTAAACTTCTGGTTTGTCTATGTCTCCATCACCAGGTCATCGTCCGGCCCCATTTTCATGACCAGAAATTCATGGCACCGTAAAAAGTCATGTTCCATTTTTCGTTACTTCCAGTTTCAAACTGTCTTCTCCACGGAGGCAAGGTCTGCATCACGCAGCTTCCGCCTGTAGGTCCTCCTGGGGAAGTTCAGAAGGCCTGGAAGCCTCCATTTCCATTGCTCAAAGTATGACAATGTTACATCCTTTATGTTTCTCTAACCCTGAAAACTCATTATTTTTTCCCCAAAGTTTTCTGTTTTGCTGTCATTTATTCAAAACAGGAAGATAAATGGGGAGTGATGATAAGAATCAGGTAAAAGGTAACAACGGCAAAACAAACCTTTAAATGTGGCTGCTGTGTCCGTGGAGAGAGTCACCGTGAGGCCGGGATGGCTGGGCTGCTGGCTTCACTGGTCCCGGCCGCTGTCTGGGCTGTGACCAGGAGGAAGCTGCAGCCCCTCTGGGCCGCCGTCCCCTGACACCTTCAGCAGTAAACAAGATAGAGGAGCTTCTTAAAGATAAGCCTGAACACGTAGGTCTGAAAGTGGGTGTCCAAAGCAGGGGTTGTAATAGCCTTTCTGACACTCTAGAATATGCACAGACAGAAGGAGATTCTGAGGAAGAAGCTGTTCAGGATGTAATACCAGCCAATGCATTGGTGGCTATCAATCAATTGAGGGCAGTTTAAGAAAAGCATCAAAATCTTGTGCACTCCACTGGCCCAGATGAGATTCTTCATGGAGACCCTGGGCAGAAAAATGTCTTATCAGGTTGCTGAGAGGGACGGGGGGTGCCTCTTCTCTGGTTTCCATCTTTGGAGTCTGGCTCCTTCCTTTTGGCATTCCATCCTATAGGTCAGGTGCCGCTTCTCCAGCAAGCAAACTGGAAACACGCAGTGGTCGCCCCTGGACCCTTCAGTAGGAATTAGAGAGGAAAATCCCAGCACAGTGCCCCCCATAGGGACACCGATCCGACTAGAGACGTTACGGCAGCAGAGTCACCCAGATGTTCACTGCCAAAATTTTAAGCATTTGTTGAGAATTTTAGTAAGGGAAGCAAGAAATCGAATCTTCTCAAAACTCACAGTATTTCACCTAGTGAAGCATAGGAATGTCATTCACCAGTGGAACTGATATGAGGGAAGGATACCCCCAGGCTGTTTCCACAAGCAAGGGGATCAGAAAAGAGAAAAACCAGAATCTCTGACAGAATTGCTACCCGCAGCCCATTGACCAACTCACTCTCTGGGGAGACACTCTCCAGATCTTTCAGTGTGGGGTTCCTCCTCCTGCACACACTTTTCCTTATGAGATTCTCATTGATCACTTCAGCTCTGTATCACAGGTCCCCACACAGGGGAAGGCTCAGAGCATCAACTTAGCATGTGGGCTGGGCATTTACAAGATCACGACAGAAAACTTCACATTTGAAGACGGAATTGCTAAGTACGTCCTAGTTGATCCAGAAAAACAAGTCATGGATCTGAGGGATCTGTGGTGGAAATGTTATAAGGCGATTGGGAGGTGGAGGCAGAGAACTTTGGATTCCCTCACAGACGTAAAGCACAACACTGAGAAGAGATTTGTGGAGAGCTGGGAGATACCTGACGTCACTTCCCCACCTCTAGTTAATACATTTTAGTCATTTATCCTCAAGTTGATTATCCAAAAAATATACAACGTTTTCCTAAATAAAGTATGAAACTTATTAAAATATCTTGGGGGTTGATTTTGCTTTTGAGGGCATTGAATTTATATGTGAAAAGTAAAGAGACAAAGTAACCATGGAACATAGGCACTGAATCTATACCATACTCATGTAAGGTCCAAAATTAAACCATTAATATGGAGAAAAAGATTCAAATTTATGTGATTGTATAAGACCAGGTTTGGATGTGTGAAACGCATCTGGGCCAAGGCTGAGGCAAATATAGATCATGTGAAAAGTAAGGGTACGGATAAAGGAGAACCACCGAGCAAGAATAGCTCTTTAAAAAATAATTTAAGCATAAGAAGCAGGGAATAAGTATACGATCATAAAAATAGTTGGTAAATTCAACAACTGGAAGAATTTACCCCTGAGGATGTAGAGATCCATCTGAGAACTTAAAAGTAATATGTTAACTGCTCAAAAACATATGGAGGGAAGTAGCATTTATGAAACAAGAACAGGAAGGTTTCAAAAAGACCAAATAGGAAATCTTGAAACTGAAAAATATAATTATTGAAAGTAAAATAATAATCACAGTAGCCCTCAATAGATTACCTCAATGGTATACTGGAAGTATCTTAAGAGTGGGTTAATGAGTTGAAAGGTAGCACCAAGGGAGAAGTTTCTGGATCATAGTACAGTAAGTAAGACAAAGAAGGAAATTATGAAATAAGTTAAAGGCCATGGACAGTAGATTGAGAAGTTCAGAAATACACCCAGTGGAAGTTGTAGAAGAAATGAGAGAGAATGGAAAAGAGATGACATTTGAGAATAAAATGACTGATAATTTTCCAGAAATGAAATGAATGAACTCTTGAGTTGAAAACCTCACTGAATGATCAGCAAGAAAGTAAAAATAACTCTCAACCTAGAAACACTGTAGCCCAACTGTACAACAGGAGGCAAGAAAGGAGAGTACGGCTGACAAAAGAGAGAAGGTGGATTGCATACAAGGAAATGACAGATCGACAGTGGAGTTTCCATTAACAATAGGCGTCAGAAGGTTGATGGCGTCATATTCTCAAGATGCTGAAGGAAAACTTCTGGCCACATGAAATTTGCTGGCCAGCCAGACTTGCTGTAAAGAGCAGGGTTAAAACAAATACATTTTAAAATATGTGAGAGCCGAAAGAGTTTACCAGCAAGAACCCCTTACTGGAAAAAAAAAAAAAAAAAAACACTGGCAAAGTAGATACCTTAGCAAGAACCCTGAGGAGCGTGAGAAATGACGGATTATGTTCAGTTACAGGTCAGAGAACGCCTGGACACCAGCACCTTACGAACACAACATTCTGCTCCTTGCATCTAACAGGCCATGCACAGGTCTGCGGGCCGGAGGGTGTGGAAGCCTGTCCTCGGCGTTCATCGTGGTATCTCCAGGGCCTCACATTCCTCCCCTCACATAATAAATACTCGTGGGGGGGCGCCTGGGTGGCGCAGTCGGTTAAACGTCCGACTTCAGCCAGGTCACGATCTCGCGGTCCGGGAGTTCGAGCCCCGCGTCAGGCTCTGGGCTGATGGCTCAGAGCCTGGAGCTTGTTTCCGATTCTGTGTCTCCCTCTCTCTCTGCCCCTCCCCCGTTCATGTTCTGTCTCTCTCTGTCCCAAAAATAAATAAACGTTGAAAAAAAAATTTTTTTTTAAATAAAAAAAAAAAATACTCGTGGGGATTTGTGGTGTGAATGAATAAATGAATAAAATATCCCCAGATGAAAAAAAAAAAAGTAAAAAGATATCAATGATGAAAATTTGACAGGGGCAGATGTAAATTCCAAAATTAAAGATAAAAATTAATGTTGTAGTCATACTACAAGAAAGATACACCGAATAAAATCTGCATAATAGTTTGGCATGCATTTACAACATGATGGAAGTATTATCCAAGTTAATTCCCTTTGAAGATAAGAAGACTGAGGATGACTAACATAGTTGCCCAAATCAAAATCATGGAAGTTGAAGGAGATGGAATTGTAAGTCATTGTCTGATTTTACATTCTTAACATCACGGGTCTAAGTGTGAACTTTGGGCTCGCGGCGAGGAGACCTGGGGCTGCCCACAAGACGCATTCCCCTCCCCACTCCCCACTTCTCTTGGCTCTAAATCTGACATTTGGTCAAAAATTAATTCTATCATCATGTGAAAGTGCTTTGAAAATCGTATGAGATACAATATGAAAGTGTGCTGGTGTTAGCTTCTTAATCTGAGTTCACAACTTTCCAGGTAAACAAGACTCCTGTGGAGGACTTGGATCAGCATGATTACAATGGGATCAGCAGGATTACAACGGTGTCATTTGTGTCACATGACCAACAGTCCCTTAGTTTAGGAGACTACTGTGTTTTCTGCGTATTCGATTTTCATTACGTTTAGGAAAAGCTTGAATGACATACTCAACCTCTTCTCTCAGAATCAGGGTCTCTGGAAAATCCCGGCAAAAAAGGCTAAAGCCTCCTCACAAGGGAGTTTCCTTGAGTCTTAGAGTCCTTGAAAAATGCTCTTCAGGTCCACTTCTTCCCCTCTCCATATGTGCTGATAAAATGCCATTGTTTCCTCAGGCATTTTAAACTTAACTGATCCGCACCTCAGCAGATAATTGAAGAGGAAAATCCTTGAGGTCTGTAAATAACATATCTATCAGAGTGTTGTGTCAGCCTTGTGGTTTGAGGCTTTGTTGTTGTTAATTTTACAATAATAATTTTAATGGTACCTCGCAGCAATTTAATTTTGTTTTATTTTGCGTACCTGGGCATAAATGTGCAGTTTAATTTGTAATTATGTAACAAACGTCCATGGAACCGATGTACAGACCATAAAATTGAATATTGGAGGCCTCCGAAAACATCGACAATCTTTCCTATGTGAAGCATGTGCTTTGGAGTAACAGTAGAGTGATTGTGTTTCCTCTTGAAAAGATTTGTTAGTGGCCATATCTCTAGATTTTGCCCTGATTTATTCAGAACAATTATCCAGACAAAAGTTGGTTATTTGGGATTTTTTTCTGTCTCTAAGATCCATAGTGCATGAAGCCACAAGCCTGAAACAATTCAAATCTTGTCAGTTCCCTTAGTACTTAATAAACTGCGAGTTTATAATTACCTCAGGCCCCAAAGAGTTTAAAAACCCCAGTGTAGGGGCGCCTGGGTGGCGCAGTCGGTTAAGCGTCCGACTTCAGCCAGGTCACGATCTCGCGGTCTGTGAGTTCGAGCCCCGCGTCGGGCTCTGGGCTGATGGCTCAGAGCCTGGAGCCTGTTTCCGATTCTGTGTCTCCCTCTCTCTCTGCCCCTCCCCCGTTCATGCTCTGTCTCTCTGTCCCAAAAATAAATAAACGTTGAAAAAAAAAATTAAAAAAAAAAACAAAAAACCCAGTGTATAATGGTTTAAAAATCTCCCACAACATCGATTTAAAATTCAAAGTAACTCAAAATAATCTTCCCACACACTTATAGGTGTAGTTTTCTGACGTGCTGTTCTCTAGCAATGATTCTGCCCTATGAGCTTTAGTTATGACCACTGAAGAAAAAAATTGTGAGTGTATGAATATTTCCAAAATAAAAATGCGAAAAAGTTATGTGTAATTCATTATAACATTGTTTCTAATAATAACAACCACGACAGCAACCAAAAGAAAGAAGTCACCTTGTAAGCAGGGCAGATATAAAACAATGTAGGAGTATTAAGTCATTACTGTACCCAACACGGTGGGATACTTTGTAGCCATAAAAAAGTTCCAAATTATTTAAAGTAGCCCTGTCCAATTGAACTTTGAGCGATGATGGAATATTCTGTATCTGCACGGACATTACAGTAGCCAAAGTCACATACACCTCCCGGAACCTTTGCAGCGTGACTAGTCAGACTAATGAACTAAATATTTAACTGTATGTAATTCTAATCAACTTTGAATTTAGAGATTTATATTTATTTTTGAAACCTTATATACAAACCATGTATCATGTTAATACTTAAAAAATACTTACAAAGGAAAAATAAAAAGTGGGGCAAATATTGGCATTGATTTATGAAAATGGAAGTTCGTCTGCGGGCCTGAAGTAAGACAGATTGGATAGATTAGCAAACACACACACAGACACGCACTCTTGGGATCTGTTCTCTTTCAATCATACCACTTGTTTTGATCTAAAGTATTGAGAAAGCAAATGGAAACCATCATATTTTTCAGTATTTCAGAAATGGAAAATTATCATTTGAAAAACATTTAAATTACAGCAATTTATAAAGTGTATTGTTCCTGTTTATAACAAGAGTATATTCATGCTGTTTTTATTTCTTCTGTTTCAAATATAACAAAATTAACTCAGATTAGTATTCATGTATACCTTATTTAACTTGTTCGTTGTAATCTGATAACAAGTTAAATCAATCATGTCTCTGAGTGATAATGACCATGCATACAGGGCTGTCTTCAGAAGTGTTTGGATGATGTTTTGAGATCTTCTAGCAGATCAGTTATGACAAGAAATGAAGACTTATTTGCAGAAAACCAAATTCCACTCCAGTCCCCCTGATGATAAATTTGTTTATTCTATTACGTTGTATTTCCAATCATTTCTAATTCTCAGTCATTGGCCAAAGATTATCTCTTTAGAGGACAACCATCTCATAGCACTGCTAACGAACCAACACAATGAAACATAATAAAGCAAAAATGCAGTCACAAAGCAGGATGGGACTTTGTCCTATATTAAAATCTTTCTAATGATCAAATAACTTCACAGACTTGCTGTATTTGATGGTCTATAAATCGTTGATAGCCTATGCTGTGATTTGACAACATTTTTTTCCCCTTTGTATGAGCCCCCCCCCCCCACTTTGACTGCAGTATTTTCTGTCTCTGATGCTGCTTTGGGTTTGGGCTTCAGCAATATTTAGTATTTGTAGACCTATGAATAGATTTATCGGTAAACATCTGGGTTATAAAGAGTTGTTATGAGTTATTTTTGACATTGTTTATTGAGAGTTAAAGTTTTAGGCCCAAATCATTATTATGTTTTCCTGAACAACAAATCTATGACAAGCCTATTTCAAGAAGTCGAATATAAATTAATCCATGCCGTTTCCATCTCCCTGCTTACTTTCAGGGCCACAGATAGGAACTGTTGTACTCCATGGAGAGAGCGAAGTATCCTCGGAATTTCTCAGCCCTCCTATTCTTAAAAACTACACACAACACTCCACTTCCAGCAACCTTACGTGCCGTACCAGGCTCAGTGATGCTCACTGGCCAAAAGTATCTTACTTTAGAAAATGGAGGTGAAGGGCAGCCATTGTGGGTTGTAGGAGGAGAGAGGGTGGCGACTCTCACTGGGCACATTTCGACCTGTTCTCTCTCTGTGGGTTTTGTTTTCCTCAAGCCCCAAAACCGAATCCAACCGGCCACCTTCAGTCCCTCAAGGAAGAGCAGCAAAGAAACAGGCGAAAGGTCCGAAACAGAATTTTGAGCAGTGTGGCAATAGTTCTGAGGGAAAATAAAATGCGTGTCAAAGTCTGAGCACGGGAGGCTAAAGCTCCATCTCAATAATTTGGAAGAGACGAACATCTGATCTGACTTATTTGACCTTCCTCCCTCTCAAGCACAGGCATCTGGAATTAAATAAAAATCATATAAGCCCAAGAAGAGTGAAGAAATAAGAGTATGAGAAGGAGGCCACGTGACGAAGTAGGACCCTGAGGTATCTCTCTGTGAAGAAAGTCTTCATCCTGCCCTCTGGCAGGATGTGTGATGAGGGACACAGCAGGGCCTCCAGACAGGACAGAGAGGCCGACCGGGGCCTTCCCCAGCCGCTGTGTGGACATCCACGGAGTGCTACACGGAAGCGACCGGAGTTGAGATGAACCAAGCAGCCGGCAAGTCTCTCCTGGTTCTAGAAGAGCCTGAGGGGAGCGCCGAAGTTCACAGCTGTTTACATTAGAGGGAATGCACTGTAGGTCTGTTACAAGAGGGTAGCAGTGTGGACGGTGCCCACGGCAAGGTCCAGCTCGGAGAACGTTCGTCCCTTGGCAGGTGACCCCTGACAGGGGCTCGGACAACACAGCGAACCTTACGACAAGAGAGATGCCACACAAACAACAGAGAGGGAGGGGGAGAAAACCCTTCCAAAAGTGCGTTGAAACTTAACCTGAACACGTTTTCACCCGGACTCCGCCTAGGTAGTCCCATCAAACACAGTAGCCATAAAATGTTCAGCTTGATACAGGAAACTTTGAAGTTACATTTATATTTTTTTTGCACGCTTGAATACAAAGCCTGAGCACTTCCTAAAGACATCACGTGTTAGCTTATTCGTACCAGAAGAGAGCGCAGAAATGATCAGATCTGATGTTGGCATTGAGCCAGTCAGGAGACACGGAGAAGTGTGATGAGGGTCCCGTGCCCCACCTTCCAGACTCCCTGCCTCATCTCACCGCCTCCCCTCACCACTGATGTGCCATTTTCAGAGGTACTCTGTGTGTGACAGGTGAGCAGCTATGACACGTCGTTTTTTGCCTGACAGGGATATTCGCAAATTGCTGTGTGTTAGTAACTTTTGCCTCTGGGTTTACTGGAGGCAAATGAAGGCCGTGTTCATTATTATCATAATTCAAAGCAAATCATTCCTTTAGAAATCACCTTTGAAGATTTTATTGCCAACTTGTTTATTATGTATTAAAACTAGGTAGGAAAATCACTGCCTTCAACTCAAATTTATATGTGGAGCTCATTCGACTTTTAAGTTTATCTTGTGTGGTCTGACAGTTTTATAAGAGAAATCTACCGCAATTAGAAAGAAATTGCACCCTACATATTTTTCTTTTTTCTTTTAAAATATAAATGCTTTATAACGCATCTACTTCAAAGCTTGGCTGTTAAATGATTGCTCCGGGAAAGACAGAATAAAACCATTTGTCTGTTCCTCCAAACTTTCGTTACAATTTTGTCTGCTTTGTTATAAAAGCATAGCCGTGGAAATGATCCAAAATATCTTTCGAGTTCTATTCTTTGTTTCGTGTTTGAACTTTATGCCATTCTAGTTTTGAGAATGTTACTGAACTTGTCCCTTTGTGAAAGTTTATGCACTTTTAGGCCGAGAGGCTACCTTAAGCCATTCTTTCCTAAATGTTTACCGTGTATTGAAGGAAAAAAAGTATAAAATTGGATAAGAAAATACCAGGAAATTACTGGATGCAGTTTATACTAGGCAAATTTTAAATATCAAGACCCTAGTTGGTTGAAAGTACAGAGATGCAAAAATACATACAATACAAAAGACAAAAGAAAACAACGCTGATATGAACAGAGTTGATGGTCCAGAGGCCACCTCTGCCATGCTTGGGGCCGTGACGGCTACAGGCACACAAAATAAAAATCAAACTGTCATCATAAGTAGAGGGAAACGATATCAGAATTTCTGGTAGTGTTTATAGATACCATTTTTTTATAGTTGTTAATGGAAATTTAACATGAGTTTGGGGTATGTATAGAGATCTCTTAAATTAATTCTTGATAGTTTTGCAATGCCTTCAGAAGAGTAAGCTTGATATAAATGCAGGCATATGAAAGACAGAGATACAAGGTTTCATTTTCCTGCGTTCCTATGGTAACTATCTGAAAATTTAATTAATATGGACTTGAATTCACATTAGAAGCGTGCTACTAAAGCATTGTTTCTTAGCATTCAAATCAACACCTGTAGCTTGTTTGGTAGTGGACGGGTTTAAAGGTTCGTTTTGTAAACTACTTTAAAAAAAAGGCTAGGACAAGACAAAACAAAATGAAACAGAACCCCACAGAGAAAACTCCAGGACAAGATGATTTCATTGATGAATACGATCAATCATCTAAGGAAGAAACAATATCTCAAACACAGAGAATGGGGAAAAAAGTATCACACTCATGTCATGAGACCGGCAGTGCCTGGACGTCACAGTCTGAAATGGACATTGCAGGAAAATAGAATGGTAAGTCAGTGCCTTTCATCCGTGTAGATGCAAACAAACATCTACATTAAGCGTTGGCAAATTACAACGGCATACAGAAAGGAAAACACGTCATGATTCTAGAATTCATTCTGGAAGTACAAAGTTGAATTAACATTTGAAAAACATTTCATGTAATCTGTCCCATTAGTTAAATAGAAGAGGGAGACCCTGGGATCATCTCAATAGATTAATTTGACAAAATTCACCGTGCTCCCATGATAAAAACTCCCAACAAACCAGCAAGGATGAAGAGAACTTGCTTAATCTGAGAGAGCACATTCATAATAAAAAGTACAGCCAAAACCATTCGGAATGGTGAAATACTGAATACTTTCCTCTCAAGTCAGAAAAGAAGCACGCCTACCACCTGCACTTGTCTCCAACAATGATACGGACGTGTTAATGCTAGAGCACCGAGACAAGCCAAAGACATATCAGTTATAACGATTCAAAGAAAAAACGGAAAACTGTCATTATTTGCAGGTCAACATCATTGCATATGCAAAATACATCAAAGAATTTATAAACAGTGTATTAGAATGAAAAAAGGCAATTTAGCAATATTGCAAGATGCTGGGTCAACCTAAAAAATACAGTGTATTTTTCTATATTAACATCAGGAAATTAGAAAACAAAATGTAAAATACTTTTTTAAAACACAGAATACATAGGAGGGAATCTATCAAGAGTTATGTAGCCCGTTGCTGACACTGGCCTGCCTAAACTGTAGCAACAAGTTTTATAATGGCCTCTAGACTTCTGCTCTGTAGACCTGGACTTCTTCCTTTCAAAAATGAATAGGTCCAGGAAAAACAATGTCTCTACAGCTATAATCATTACCCTGAAATTGTAATTCTATGATTGAATATGCGGACTACTCGTTTCAAAAAAGATGTCAGGAGTTCTACACCGCACTGATTTAAAGTGGGACTAGGGACTTAGATAACTTACTATTGCATAGTTTATTTGTTTGTTTGTTTGTTTGTTTGTTTATTCAAGAGAGGAAGAGAGAGCACCAGTAGGGGAGAGGATCGAGGGAGAGGGAGAGAGAATCTCAAGCAGGATCCATGCTCGGCACAGAGCCTGAATTGGGGCTGGATCCCACGACCCTGGGATCACGACCTGAGCCGAAATTAAGAGTCTGACATTCAACTGACTGAGACACTCTAGTGTCCCCCCCACCCCGCCCTTGCATAACTTTTTAAACGAATATGTATCCATGGAGACATTAACATTGGTTTATATACTTTGGTAGGAATTAGATTATTTTCCTCGGCAGACCTAGAAAACAGAATAAATAATTACACAAGTCAGTGGAAGGCAAGAAGCGGTGAAAGGTAATTTTGGAGTTTGTGACACGATGCTGAAGAATTAGTCTTTATCAAGCATGTTTGACGATCACAGATAATGTGAAAGGCCCCGGAAACCCCCAAGAAGACTTAGAAGAAGAATGTGCTCGGTTCCAAATCCGGAGCCTCATTCAATGCCTACAAAACTCCAAATGCAAGAGGAGTGAAAAAAATGTGGGAGCAGGGCAACAGCAAGCTTTTCTTATCAATATTATAAACATTTCATTGAAAATTTTAAAAATGTACAGGCAGATAAATACTTAAAGTTAGCATGATGTAACTCAAATTTTCCAAAGGTAATTTTCAGAATTCCGTTGTATATTTATAGCTTTTCAGAAATGATCATTCCAAAGTATGAATGCCTATCGCAATTTTCTCCTTTGCACGGCCGTAATTTTCGTCATGGCAAACATACTAGAACTGAGTGTTATTGTACGCCTTTCCTCTTCACGAGGCATTATATTTATAGAGCTGGCCTGATATGTTTACCGGTGCAGTGGAATTTCTCTAGAAATATTAGAAAGGGATTTAGGAAAAGAAACGTTATTCTGATACTAATGCAGCAAAGTACTTCTTTCTCATTCAACTGTGGGTTCATTCTCCTGCTCAGAGAGTATCATGGCAAAGATTCTTTCCAGAATAACAGACGCCAGAATATTGACAAAGAGGGAAGATTTTCTTGTACAATATATGAACAACATATTTCTAATCAAGTATAAGTGTTAGTATTCCAGTAGTCCTCCCTTACCTGCAGTTTTGTTTTCTGTGGTTTCAGTTACCTGGGGTCAACCTTGCTCGGGTCTAGAAGCAGGTGATGTTCCTCCTGACACATCATCTGAAGGGCAGCCTCCCATCACGTGACGCCATCCACGTCATTCACCTCTGGCGAAGGTCAGTAATAACCTAACGCTCAGTCACACGCCTGTGACACTCACCTCAGTTCATCTCATCACACAGGAGTTTCATTATTTCACATCATCACGAGAAGGGTGACTATACAAGATATTCTGAGAGACCACATTCACGTAACTTTTATTACAGGAGGCGGTTATAATGGTTCTATTTTGTTAATATTGTCGTTCATCCCTTACTGTGCCTAATTTATAAAGTAAACTTTATCTCGGGTGTGTATGTATCAGGAAAGGAACATAGCATATACAGGATTCGTCACTCTCTGTGGTTTCAGACCTCCGTGAAGGTCTTAGAAAGTAGCCCCTGAGGATAAAGGGAAGACTAATATGTGTAATTTATTATTTAATGGCTCATTGAAGATACGCTTTCTTTCAATCTGCGTCCAATTTCATGAGCATCTGATACTAAATTTTTCTGACTAAATACAAACTATTTTTGCAAATCAATTCCCATTCAACAACCATACAATAAATATCTCTATGACGTTTTTATCTTCATTGCTCAAAATATCATAGTTCTTGAAAGCACAGAATTTCACTCTGCGGCCAAAGAATGGTTTATCTGCCTTCTAGATAGATATTTTGGTTCTTCTGGATCTTAAACCTTTACACCTCCATGGCTACCTAAGTATATCCTAAGCATGGTGGCCCACACGGACTATGTTTTTGTGCTAATGATCAATATTTTTAAGGGTTGCAGGTACACTGCAAAATTAAGGTACTATTTTGCAAAAATCTATACCATAATCCAATCTTGGAGCTCTATGATATATATTAGCATATTAAAGACTGATAAATCTTAGAGTACAGAAAGCTGACTTTTAAAAATCACAGCTTTACAATTATAATTGACCCTTGTATTATGTTTGTTAATGTTCTACATAATTATCATTCTATAGGAACACATTTTGTAGAATATTGCCTTGTCCTCGAACTTATTTTTTTCCTCTGTCAAAAATATCCTGCATTTTTTCAGTCTTCAGACAATTGATTGAAAATGTAATAAAATTCACAATAAATTGTGGAAGACAGGTCATGGCTTAATATAGTTCCTTACCAAAGGGCCTGAAATTTACCAAGATCTTCTAAAGAGGTAATACTTTATACTGAGATAGACAGCATACAGTCAAATCTGTCTCATTGCCTATATTTGTAAATAAAATTAATTGGGACACAACCACAGCCATTCTCTGTCACAGTTATATATTCAGTTCTACAATGACAGAGTTGAGTGGTTGTAACTGATACCTTATACCCACAAATCTGAAAAAATATACTAATTCACCTGTTATAGAAACAATTTACCAGCCCTGCCTTAAACTATAGGATGAAATTGCGATGAGAGTATTTGAGGCTCTGCAGCAAGACCACATAGGAGATACATTTGTGTCCTTACTAGGAATGAGTTTTCAGGAGCACACTTCAGACCACACCAAGTGACAAGAGAAAATATTGTTGCTTTGGACCAAGAGCCAAAGAGCCAAATTTGCAAGGCAAGTGCGAGATAGGAAGCAGCCTTCAGGAACAGGTATACAACTCAAAGCAGAGAAAAGCTGCATCTCCAAGCTTGAAAATGTGCAACCGGTTTGGATTGACTTTATGCCTGGAATCACGAGATCAGCACATCCGTGTGTCCCTATTTCAATTTACCTGCTAAATCTACAGTATAAAATAAGACTTCTGACCCCCAGAAGAAATTGATGAATCTGTGAGCTGAAAGAAATCTTGTGATTCTCCAGGGATTCGGGTCTGGGGCACCTCATTTTATTTATCAGGCAGCATTGCAACATATGTAGCTACCCCCAACAAGTCGGTGTGCCCTGCGTGCTGGTCATCAGAGGAGACCCTGGACGGTCTGCAGGGATGAATCAGTACAGACACATCACTGCTGACGAGGTTGGAGAAGTCACTTCATTCTCTTAGATGAGGGAGAGCACATTTATAAAGAGACAGCTTAATTTTTAAGGCTCAATTCCACACATTTCAAAACAGTCCTTTAAAAATAATTACTGTCATTAGTATAGTAGTCTTTCAGAGCAGTGACAAGGCTATTGATTTATATCCTCACTTGTGAAATTCCATCACCCATTTCCCTAAGGTAAAAAGATTGCAGTGGCTTAAATCTCCTGAGAGAAACCACATTTACATTATATATTACTTTAATTTTTTTCACTCTCTTAATTAAGTTTTTGAGAAATAAAGTGCAAAGCTGAATTTACATTAATGAAGTTAGTGATTAATTACCCTGTCTCATTTGGAGTTTTGTGTTGGCAAAAGTGAATGTTCGGTATGTAAGAAGTCACAGTGGTATAGAGTAACTTAATATATTGTCTGCCAAGTATTTTAATTAGTATTTATGATAAAAAGCGAAGTGTTTTTCCTAAAATTTTGAAGGTAGAAGTATCTGTATGCAGGAAAACATTTTCAAAACTTAATCTTAGCTGGGGATTCAGTTTTTCAAATCGATCACTTAAGCAACCTATGACAAGGTTTTCCATAGCACCAAAAGAATGGCTAATTAATTATATTGTTCATATGTGTATTTTATGTGCATCATTATAAGATTCAACAAGGCTTATTATCAACTCATACTCTAGAAACATTAACTTTTTGGTTGAAAAATTATTTTTCGATAAACACACTAGTAAGGTCACCGGATAAAATACAGGTGATTCAATTTAATTCAAATTAAAGATAAACAACATATAAATATTTAGTGTAAATACATTCCAAATATTACATGCAGCATATTTATACTAAAAAAGAAGAAAATTATCTAAAACTCCATGTTATTTTGATTTGTACCAATAGAAGTTTACATTGAGGCCTGGTAGATTAGAAGTTCAACACGGGTTAAAATCAAGGTCCACCAGCTTGTTTGTTTCTGGAGACTCAGCGAGAATCTGTCTCCTTGCTTTTCCCAGCTTCTAGAAGCCACACACATTTCTTGGTTCATGGCCTCCTTTCTCTATCATCCAGACAGCCAAACTGCTATCTCTTCTCTATTCACGTCCTGACCACAGCCACTAGAGGCTCTCTGCTTTTAGGGACCTGTGAGGTCAGCTTGTGCCCACACACAGTCCAAGAAGGTTTTCCTTAATCACATTTGCAAAGTTCCTTTTGCCATGGAAGGGACATATTCACAGGTTCCTGGGATTCAGACTTGGGCATCTTTGTTGGGCCATTTTTCTACCTACCACAGTGATTTACAAAAGATCTGGGCTACACCTGGGGTAGAAACACTGCTCTTGACCAGTAGTGTTTCTCTGTCATGGCTGCATACCAGAATCACTTGGAGAGAGCACACGGGCACTACCCCACACCAACCGTATCAGTGTCATAGAGGGGAGGGTCTAGCATCAGCATTTTCTAAAGGCTCTAAGATCCACTCCCATGTGCCCCCTGTTGACAATAGGGCAAGGGTTGACAATCTCTGGACTGCTGACCAAATTTGGCTGGCTGAGAGGTTTCTGGGCGTGTTTGTTTGTTTTGTTTAGATTTTTTATTATGTATTTTCAATTGAAATATGATTCATATACCAAAGAATGCATTCTTAAAAGGTTCAATTCAGTGGTTTTTATAATATTTACAAAGTTGTACAATCATCTCTACCATCAAATTCCAAGACAGTTATATCACC
This sequence comes from Puma concolor, assembly GCF_028749965.1. NCBI lineage: Eukaryota > Metazoa > Chordata > Mammalia > Carnivora > Felidae > Puma > Puma concolor. Next base: position 1,221,559 of record NC_141677.1, on the reverse strand, counting down.
CCCAAAAAAACCCTGTACCCGTTAGCAATCACTAACTCCTTTCCCATCAGCCCTGGTGAGCACTAATTTACTTTCTGGCCCTATACATTTGCCTATTCTGGCCATTGCATGTAAATGAGATCGTGTCATATGTGATCTTCTGTGTCTGGGCTTTTTCAAAAATTTAATTACAATTAACACACAGTGTTATATTAATTTCAGTTGTACACTATAGTGATTCAAGAATTCTACACATTTCTCAGTGCTCATCAAGATGAGAATACTCTTAATCCCTCTTCACCTATTTCACCCATCCCCCCACTTCCCACCCCTCTGGTAACTGTCAGCTTGTTCTCTGTATTTAAGAGTCTGTTTTTTGTTTGTTTCTTTTTTCCTTTGCTTGTTTATTTTGTTTCTTAAATTCCACACGAGTGAAATCATATGGTATTTGCCTTTGTCTGACTGCCTTATTTCACTTAGTATTATACTCTTTAGTTTCATCCATGTGCCTGCAAATGGCAAGATCTCATTATTTTTTACGGCTGAGTAATATTCCATTATTTATTTGTATGTGAATATAATATAAATATATCATAAATTTATAATAGCCATAGGGGTGCATACATGTTTTCAAATTAATCTTTTCACTTTCTTTGGGTAAATACCCAGTAGTAGAATTACTGGGTCATAGGGTAGTTTTATTTTTAATTTTTTGAGGAAATTCCATACTGTTTTCCAGAGTGGCTGCACCATTTATATTCCTACCCATGGTGCACAAGGGTTCTCTTTCTTCACATCCTTTCCAACACTTGTTATTTCTTATTTTTGATTTTAGCTTCTTGAAAGGTATAAAGTGATACCTTAATTTGTGTTTTTAACTTGCACTTCCCTGATGACTAGATATTGAACATCTTTTCATGTGTCTGTTTTCCATCTGTATGTCTTCTCTGGAAAAAATATTCAGATCCTCTGAATTAATTGGATTATTTGGGGGTTTTTAGTGTTGAGTTGTAGAAGTTCTTTATATATTTTGGATATCAACCTATTATTGGATATATCATTTGCAAATATCTTCTCCCATTGTGTAGGTTGACTTTTTGGTTTATTGGTAATTTTCTTTGCTATGCAGAGGCTTTTAATTTGGTCTAGTCCCAATAGTTTAATATTGCTTTTGTTTCCCTTGGCAAAGGAGATATATTGAGAAAAATGTTTCTATGGCTAAAGTCAAAGAGATTACTGCCTATGTATTATTCTAGGAGTCTTATGGTTTCAGGTCTCACATTTAGATCTTTAATCCAATTTGAGTTTATTTTTATGTGTGGTGTAAGAAAGCAGTCCAGGTTCAGCTTAGTTTGTTGAAGTCATATCTCCATTGTATATTCTTGTCTCCTTTCTTGAAGACTAATTGACCATAAAATTATGAGTTTATTTCTGGGGTCTCTATTCTGTTTCATCAATCTATGTGTCTATTTTTGTTCCAGTACCACACTGTTAGGATTACTATAGATTTGCAGTATATCTTGAGATCCAAAATGGCAATTTCGTTCTTTTTCAAGATTGCTTTGGTCATTTGATTTTTCTTTTTGTGGTTCTGTACAAATTTTAGGATTATTTGTTCTATATCTGTGAAGAATGCTTTTGGTATTTGACAGGGATTCCATTAAGTCTATAGGTTGCTTTGGGTAATATGGACATTTTAACAATATTGGTCCCTTCATTTCATGAGCATGGAATGTCTTTCCATTGTTTGTGTCATCTTCAATTTCTTTCATCAGTCATAGTTTTCAGAGTACAGGTCTTTCACATCCTTGGTTAAATTTATTTCTAGGTATATTATTCTTTTTGGCACCATTATAAATGGGATTGTCTTCTTAACTTCTCTTTCCACTACTCCATTATTAGTGTATAGAAATACAACAAATTTTAATGTATGACTTTTGTACTTTGTGACTTTACTGAATTAATTGATCAGTTCTAGTAGTTTTTTTGGTGGAATCTTTAGGGTTTTCTATGGATAGTATCATGGCATCTGTAAATAGTGAAAATTTTACTTCTTCCTTACCAATGTGATGCCTTTTTTTTCTTGTCTAATTGTTGTGGCTAGGACTTCTAGTACTATGTTGAATAAAAGTGGTGACAATGGACAAACTTATCTTGTTCCTGATCTTAAGGAAAGAGCTCTCAGTTTTTCACCATTGAGTGTGATTTTTAGCTGTGGGTTTTTCATGTATGGCCTTTCTTATGTTGAGGTATGTTCCCTCTAACCCTACTTTATAGAGAGTTTTTATCATAAATGAATGTTGTACTCTGTCAAAAGCTTTTTCTGCATCTATTGAAATGGTCGTATGTTTTTTTATCCTTTTATTAATGTGGTGTCTCACATTGATTAATTGTGAATACTGAACCACACTTGCATCCCTGGGATAAATCCCACCTGATCGCAGTTAACAACTTTTTGAATGTATTGCTAGGTTCAGTTTGCTAATATTTTGTTGAGGATTTTTTTTAAATCAGAGATATTAGCCTGTAGTTCTCTTTTTTGTAGTGTCTTTGTCTGGTTTTGGTATCAGGGTAATGTTGGCTTCATAGAATGAATTTGGAACTTTCTTTCCTCTTCTATTTGTTGAATAGTTTGAGAAAGAAAAGTTATTAACTCTTCTTTAAATGTTTGATAGAATTCACGTGTGAAGCTTTCTGGTCCTAGAGTTTGGTTTTTGGGAGTTTTTTGATTATTGATTCAATTTCATTGCTGGTAATCAGTGTATTCAAATTTTCTAGTTCTTCTTGACTCAGTTTTGGAAGGTTATGTGTTTCTAGGAATCTATTCCCCTTTATTCTAGGTTGTCCAGTTTCTTGGCAAATAATTTTCATAATACTCTCTTACAATTCTTTGTATTTCTATGGTGTTTGTTGCTGTTTCTCCTCCTTAATTTTTTATTTTATTTGAGTACTCTCTCTTCTTTTTTGATGAATCAAGCTAAAGGTTTATCAATTTTGTGGTTTCATTTATCTGTTCTATTTTTTTTAGTTTCTATTTCACTAATTTCTTCTCTGATATTTATTATTTCCTTCATTCTATGGCTTTGGGCCATTTTTATTATTTCCTGAGGTAGGACTGCATTGTTATAATCTTTCCTCTTAGAACAGGTTTTGCTGAATCCCAACTATTTTGGATCATTGTGTTTTCATTTTCATTTGCTGCCATGTATTTTTTGATTTGTTCTTTGATTTTGTGGTTGACCCATTCATGGCTTAGTAGCATGTTATTTAACCTCCGTATATTTGTGTTCTTTCCAGATTTTCTCCTGTGATTTATTTTCAGTTTCATACTGTTGTCATTGGAAAAGATGGATATGATTTCAATCTTCTTTTAAACCTATTGGGAGTTATTTTGTGGCCTAACATGTGATCTACTCTGGAGAATGTTCCAAGTGCACTTGAAAAAAGATGTGTAGTGCACTGTTTTAGGAGGGAATGTTCTGAATCTATCTGTTAGGTCCGTCTAATCCAATGTGTCACTCAAAACCAGTGTTTCCTTGTTGATTATCTGCCTGGATGATCTGTCCATTGATGTAGTGCCATGTTAAAATTTCCTATTATTATGGTATTGTTTTCAGTTTCATCCTTTATGTCTGCTAACAGTTGCTTTACGTATTAGGTGCTTCTGTGTTGGGTGCATGATTATGTACAATTGTATCCTCTTGTTAGATTGTCCCCTTTATCATTAGGTAGTGTCTTACTTTGATTCTTGTTACTGTCTCTGTTTCAAAGTCTATTTTGTCCAATATAAATATGGCTACTACAGCTTTCTTTTCTTAATGTTTATTTATTTATTTTTGAGAGAGAGTAAGAACAGGGGAGGAGCAGAGAGAGAGGGAGAGAGAGAAAATCTCAAGTAGGCTCTGTCCTGACAGCACATGGGGCTCATTCTCAAGAACCATGAGATCATGACCTGAGCCGAAACCAAGAGTCAGACAACCAGCTGAGCCACCCATGCGCCCCAACCCCAGATTTCTTTCTTTTTTTTTTTGTATAATCCCCTCACTTTCCCTCCCTTCACTTTCGATCTGCATGTGTCTTGGGTCTGAGGTGAGTGCCTTGTAGGCAGCGTATGGATGGGTTTTGCTTTTTTATGCATTCTTTCACCCTAAGTCTTTTGATTGGAATATTTATTCCATTTATATTCAAAGTAATCATTGACAGGTATGTACTTATTGCCATTTTGTTATTTGTTTTGTGGTCTTTTATGTTCCTGTCTTCTCAATATACTTGGATTCCTCTGTCTTTGTTTTTTGCATATGTTACTGATTTTTGATTTGTGATTACCATTAGGCATATGTAAATAACATCCTGTGTATACAGTAGTCTATACTAAGTTGATGGTCACTTAAGTTTGAACCTATTCTAAAAAAACTAAATTTCTACTCCACCTATACACATTTTATGTAATGATATCATACTTTACATCCTTTTATTTTGTGAATCCCTCGACTGATTTTTATGGATATAATTGATTCTACTACTTTTGTGCTTTAACCTCCATACTCGTTTTATAAGTGATTAATCTACATATATTTGTATGTTATTATATTTATATGTAACTGTGAGATTTCTTTCTTTTGTAATTTGTTATTCCTGATTATAGCCTTTTCTTTCCACTCAAAGAATCCCCCTTAGCATGTCTTGTGAGGCTGGTTTAGTGGTGATAAACTCCTTAAAGTTTTGTTTGAGAATCTCTTTATCTCTCCTTCTATTCTGAATGATAACCTTGGTGGATAGAGTATTCTTGGTTGCAAGTTTTTTTTTCTTTCAGCACTTTCAATGTATCATGCCACTCCCTTCTGGCTTGGAAAGTCTATGCTAAATATCAGCTGATATCCTTATGGGGTTTTCCTTGTGTGTAACTGTCTTCTTTCCACATGCTGGTTGTAAATTTTTCTCTTCATCACTTTTTTTTTTTTTTTTTTTTTTTTTTGCCATTTTAATCACTATGTGTCTTGGTGTGGACCTCCTTGAGTTGAGTTTGTTGGGGCTTCTCTTTGTCTCCTGGATCTGGATTTTTGTTTTCTTCCTCTGATTGAGGAAATTTTCAGCTATTGTTTTTTCAAATAAATATTCTGCCCCCTTTAATCCCATATGGAATCCTTATAACATGAATGTTATTGCACACGATGGTGTCACTGAGTTCCCTGAGTCTATTTTCATTTATTATTATTTTCCTTTCTCCTGTTCGCCTTGATTGCTTTCCATTACTCTGTCCTCCAGGTCACCGATCTGTTCTTTTGCTTCCTCCAGTCTACTTTTTATTCCTTCCTGTGTAACTTTAATTTCAGCTATTGAGTTCTTCATCTCCAAATCATTCTCTTTTATGTTTTCTATCTCTTTGTTGAGGGTCTCAATGAGGTCCTCCACTCTTCTCAAGTCCAGTGAGTATCCTTATGACCATTACTTTAAATTCCCTGTGAGGCATATTAATTATCTTCCTTTCCTTTAGGACTCCTGCTGTGATTTTGTCCTGTTCTTTCATTTGGGATGTACATTCCTCTGTACCCTTGTTTTGTCTCACTTTCTGGGTCTGTTTCTATGTGTTAGGACTGTCAGCTCTGTCTCCTGTTCTTGCAAGTAGTGGCCTAATGAAGAAGAGGTCCTGTTGTGCCCTGTAGTGCAGTGTCCCCTGTTCTCCAGAACCGGCTGCTTCAGGGGTGCCTCCTGTGTGTGCGGTGGGTGCCCCTACTGTTGTGGCTGAGCTGCACCTGCCTTAGTCCTGTCGTCTGCAGTGGTTCTCTTTGCCTGTTGTGGACAGGGTTTGGTCCCTGTGATGTTAGTGGACCATCTGTGGCCACCTTGGCCTTGAGTTGGGTCAGATCATATGCTTATCCTCAGCCTGTTTGGCCAGAACTGCAGTCACACCAAACTGCAGGGCACTGTCCCTGTGTTATCCCCCTGGAGGATTTCAGTGGTGGGAGAGGCCTGCAGTCAGACCAGTTGTCTGTGTTCAGCCCACTGCTGGGGCAGCCGTCTGACTCCCCTCCCCTTGGGGAAGGTGTCACTTGGACTGGTGCTGGCTCCAGTCAGGGCTGCTTGCAGAATGAGACATGTCAGGCGTTGCTTTGGAGTGACCTCTGCCAACTGGGGTGGGCTGGGTGGGGCAGATCCATGAAAGAATCTGGGCAGGGGCGCAGGTTTGAGAATCTGGGCAGGGGTGCAGGGTTGAGAAGCCAGGTGGAGAGTGTTCATGCTGCCTCCCCAGCTGGTTTCCCAGGGTGTCCAGGTATCTGGGCTGGAGGGCAGGGGAGATAAATGGTACCAGCCGGCACTGTTGTTCTTGGAGAAGTCTCCCAAATGCCCCTGCCCCCCACCCCTGGGGGACATTGAGATTAGTAAATAAATCTCCTTCCAGTATTCCCCCATGGCTTTTCAAGTGATTGCTTGCATGCTGTATCTCTGTAGGGTTGTTTGCCATGCTGGTTCTCTAAGGGTGGGGACTCAGCTGCTCTCTCCCAAAGCTGAGCCATTGATTTCTAGAGTTCCAGGTGTTAAACTCTGCTGATTGTAAAAACTCACAAAGTTACTTCCACTGTGTCTCACAGACACATGTTATGGGGATTCATCTTCCCAGTGTCTGGGGTGTCTGGGTGGTGGGTAGTGTGCGGTCTATTCCTCTGTCTTCCCTGTGCACACGTCTCTCCCATTTGTGGTTATTCTTGTCAGGAGTTTGGCTCCGAACCACGTCTCTGCCTTCCTACCCTTTTCAATGTGGCCTCCTCTCTGCGATTCACTGGGAAAATCTGTTCCTCCAGTCTTCGGGTCGTTTTCTGGGCGATTTACACTGATGTGGCTGCTTTCAGGTGTGTTCGTGGGACCAGGTGACCTGGGGTACCCCTTCTCTGCCATCTTCCCAGAAGTCCTTCCCAGAAGTCTCTGCCATCTTCCCAGAATCCTATTTCTGGCTTCTTTCATGCAGCATAATGTTCTCGAATTATATCCATTTTTGAATGAGTCAGCACACCGATAATTTTCGTGGCTGAATGAAATTCAAGTTTAGCTAGACTTCTTGTCACTTTATTTGCTAATCATGTATAATTGGTGTGTAAAAATAGAAGGCCTGAATTTTGCTAAAAAAACAATAAATGAAAACTTCTAAATGAAGGCCATTAGATGGCTAGGAGAGACTGGGAGGACTCTTGACTTCACTCTTTGTAACACAGAATCAGAGATACCTATCTGTCCTGAACATTGGATTTTCTCTTCATTTTCCCTCAGAGATTCAATTCTGTTCCATCTACTGACCTGATTCAGTTAGTAACTGCGCCAGTGAGGTCCTTTATGTTTGACGAAATCTTGGGGGTACGTTGTATTCGGATGCCGTGTCTCTTTAGTCTTTTTAATTTAAAATGATTACTCAATTCTTTTGTTCCAATATATAAGTCCAAGTCACTTATTTTGTAGAAGGTAGTATATTTGGTCCATCCTAAATCTGGGATAATTTAGGTATCAAAAGAAATAATTATAGTAAAGGATTAAAATCCATGGGATAAAATTACATCTACACTGATGTAGAAGATATATAAGTAAGGAGTTTGGTTTTAAACTTTATACCTTAACAACGAAACTGGGAAAAATCTCAAAACGGGTGTGGAAAAAAGTGTTTTCCCTGTTGCATCTGATGTGGGTATCTCTTCTTTGCCCAAGGTTTTCTGATCATTTTGTGTCTCACCCTCTTCCTGGCCCACCACAAGCAGCACTGGAAAGAGACTTCTTTATGAAAGGGCCTTATTTAGGAGTTAGAGTTTCTATCTGCTGCTCCAAGCTCAGATGTTAAACACATACCCCAGACTACCATGTGCCTTCCAGGACCCCAGGACCCCAGTAGTGTCTCCACAGTGTCTGCCACCATGTGTATATGCGAGAATATCCACCTGCTTGTCAGTTTCCATATTGCTAAGCTTTCTGCTTAGTAGCGTCTGTACTACAGACACTGCTTTCTCTGAGGTCTGCCGGATTTTCTGATGTATTCTATAAACATGAGAAAATTAGTTTTAAGGAATGAGGAATAGTGACTTAGAGATGGTGTCAGGGGGTAAAGAGACTCCTCCTTGAAGCTCCATGGATTTGATTTGTATTTGATTTTTCTCTATAAGAGGAAAAATAGCCTCTGCCTATACAGTTTATCCATTATGTAGACGATCTCATATGAGCTACACAATTTTTTATTAAGACTAACATGGTCTACTCTTAGAACTCAAAATGAATTACCAGTCAGATTTCCATTGCTGCTGTAAAAATTTACCATAAATGTAGTGACTTAAAGCAGCACAAATTTATTTTCCTATCTCTCTGAAGGTCAGAAGTGTGAAGTGACTATTACGGGGCTAAAATCAATATGTGGGCACGATTGTGGAGGCTCTCTGGGAGCCACCCTGCCTTTTCTGTCCCAGTTGCTGAGTTCCTGGCCCATGCCCACGATTGTGTCACTGCAGCTGTCTTCTTCCTGTCCTCACCTGGCCTCTAATGCGCGGTCCCGTGACTGCACTGGGCCCGCTGCGGTATCCGGGGTAATCCCCCAACTCAATTCCTTGAATTATTCAGATCTGCAATGACCCTGTTGCCGTATAAAGTAACATATGCATAGGTTCCAGGGAGCAGAGTGCTTTGGAGTTACTATTCTGCCCACTACACCAAGAAAACCGAAACTGCAAGATTTCTTAAAAGTGAGCTAAAAGGAAACATAAAAACATCATGGAAGTAGATACTGAGCATGTTGTTATTGGATGAATTCTCTCAAATCGTGACTTTTTGGTTCAATGCTTTCACTCTGGCAAACACTGAATTTTGTAAAGAAGGGCAAGAACAAGAAATAAGGTAGATGAACTGCAGATAAGCAAATGTAAATGAAACTTCCGTCCTTATTTCGGGATGATCTCAAAGTTCACCTGCACATAAGGTTGTTTCACTGTTTGACTGCAGAAATCACTATGTCAGCATGTTTGCGAAGGATCCAAGATGGATTTACTAGTACTATAACCTATTTGATCCAATTAAAATATGTCTCTGTCTAAACTCCTGAAATTCAACTAGACACATTTCTGACTTATATCCTGCTTCTGACCTTTAACAGAATGTTCTGTACTCACAACATCACTCTCAGCCGGTAAGAAACGCGCTGATATATTTCACCATTGGAGAAACTGCAACACATTTAAGGGGGAAAATAGCTTATTTGGGTTACTGGCAGAGTCAGAAATATACCAGTGTGACATTTTATTGAATGTATTGAAGTAATATTGCCTACAAATGCAGATGGTTGGTTCAAAACGTTCTCATCCGAAGTGACAGGAAGAGACTTAAGAAATGCAAAAGCAAACTCTCGAAGTATATCAGCATCAGCGCACCGAGGGAATACATTTGCATCAGGGAAACGCAAGTCAAAACCACAATGAGCTACCACCTCACACCTGTCAGAATGGCTACAACCAACAACAGAAGAAACAACAGGCGTTGGTGAGGATGTGGAGAAACGGGAATCCGTGTATGTGCACTGTTCGAGGGACTGCAAACTGGTGCAGCCACGTGGAGAACAGTATGGAGATTCCTCTAGAAGTTAAAAATAGAACTACCATGTGATACAGTAACTCCACTGTTGGTTACCTATCCGAAGAAAGTGAAAACACTAATTTGAAAAGACACGTGCACCCCTCTGTTTATTGCAGCATCATTGGATTATTTATGACAACCAGGATATGGAAGCTGCCCAAGCTGGAAAGGATAAGGGGAAAAGGGTATATATAAATAATACAATATTACTTAGCCATAAAAAATAATGAAATCTTACCGTTTGAACAACATGGATGGATCTAGAGGCCATGATGCTAAGTGAGAGAAAGGAAAATGCTACCTTATTTAACTTAGATGTGCAAGCTACAATGCAAACAAAAAAAGAAACAGGCGAACGGAGGGAACAAACTGATGGTTGCCACAGGGGCACTGGGCAGGGGGTGGATGAAGTAGGTGAAGAAGATTAAGGAGGACAGACTTCCAGTTATAAAACAAGTCAGTTGGGGGGTGGAAAGCACAGCGTATGGAATACGGTCAGTAATGCTGAAACAACCTTGTGTGGCGACTGGTGACGACTTACGCTCACAGCGGTGACCATCTTGTAATGTGTAGGAGTATTGAACTGCTAGGTTGTACGCCTGAAGATAATGTGATATTGTGTGTCAGGGATTTGTCAGTTGAGAAAAAAGGGGGGGGGGATGCAAAGGTAAACTCTCAAAGCACATCACTCTCCCGAAGCAGGTGGCCCCCCCAGGCACCTGACCCTTCGCGTCCTGTCCGAGGTTAGAGGACTTGGAGTCCTACCAGCCGGGCCCTTCTAGCTCTCTTTTCCATCAAGTAAACAAGTTCAGTGTTGTAGCATTTTTCTCTCCTTTAGCTGAAACGATTCTTTTCGGAAACAAATAAGGCAGGACGGGAGTCAGGGTCTAAGCGGTCACTGCCGCCCGGCCACAGGCCGCTGTCTCTCTGTCTGCTCACTCCGCACAAGTGCACATACGGGTCTGCTACCTACTGGTGACAGGAGATGATCCGAGCAGCAGACAGACCGGCAGAAGACAGCCTCGCTCTTTTCTCCCAGGCATGAAGATCAGGAAGCAGTTCCAGCAGCCTTGCGTGCTGTGGGGTTTCTGTTTCCACTTCAACTCTTCCCCATTTTCCCTGTGTCATTTGGCTTTCTCCCCCTAAACACCTAAAAAATCCAAAGCCGTACTGCTTTCCAGTGACTTGATTTGCACCCTCTCTCCTGATGCTCAGATTTCCTGGACACTCCATGACTCACCCCTGCAGGATGTACATTAGCTACAACACCAGCCAGAAATCTGTGTTTTTGCCTTTCCTAGGTTAACCCTTGATAACAATATTAACACCCTGATCATTTACAATCAAATTCAATTACAAAATTTATTGCTCCAAATAACAAAGTCTCTTTTTAAAATTTAACGCAATTGAATTTAAATCATGTTGATTTAAATGCTACCATGCCCAAGATATTATGCTTTTAACCTGACGTGTTACCATCAATGCCACTTAATTGAACCCTTCCTATCTGCTCTGAAATTTGAGAGGGTGGGGGATCCAGAAGAAAGATAAAATAGCCTCCGACTTCAAATATAAACGCAAATTTATAATACATCCACATGTGAAACTTGAAATCCTCGGAATACTTCCGGGTGCCCTAAATCTATGGAATTGGTGTATTCCAAGCATTGTACTTATATCTCAAGAGGCAGGGAGGGATACATGGTAATTACTAATATTCAGCATTTATTTTGAGCTCATGTCTGTACAATTTGCACGTTTGCCATTAACCCAGGCATTTCTGAAGAGAGAATTTAGGTTTTGATTTCTTTTCCCTGATTGTGGTCACCTGCCTTCTCTGTCCGCCGACCTTCCTCCACTGAAAGGAAAGGAATCCAGTTAAACGCTAGGTGCTGACCCAAGCAGTGATCTTTGGTTCAAGTTGAATGTCACAACGGTTTGCTTGCAACATTGGATTTTAAGTGGAAAAGGAATGCAGTTATCCAGGGACGTAACTCAAAGACATTTTTCCCTCACGGTTTCCAAGTTTCACAACTATAAATCTGAATATGCTTACGTTTAGGAATTTGGGAAATAGTGATTTCTCTCCATTCCGCGGTTCAAATTTACATTTATATCCAGCTTAATGGGAGATTTGGAAAGCAGTCAAACAGAACATGCCCGAATAAAGCCTATTTCCTTTACTTATAGAAACATTTTTCCAACCTGGACAGCTTCTTCTCAAAACCGTGTGTGTGTGTGTGTGTGTGTGTGTGTGTGTGTGCGTGTGTGGTGTGTGTGTGTGTGTGTGTGTGTGTGTGTGTGTGTGTTTACCTGAACTAGACCAGCAGAGTCATGCTGCAAATACGGATGCAGAATCTCCCGGATCCGACACTGACTCAGATTTCCTTCTACTGAATTCATCAAACACTAGCTCATGAGTGTTCAGATATTTTGCACCTGTATTTTGTTACATTTTGTTGCATGTTGAGTCAGGAAATAGCAACCAACCAAGTAACCAAACAAGCAAACAAAAATGAATGAGAGTGAACTGAGAAGCATGTAAAAGTGGCCAACTGAGACAAGACAGAGAAAGATGTTGCAGGAAAAAAGTCCTTAGGAGTATACAGACCTGTGTCATATCTGTATACATATCTGTACCTGAACGCGAAGAGAACGTCCAGTGCAGTTGCCCCTAAAATGTGCATTGGTGGTGCGGTGGGGAGTAAGCCGCCTTCCTCATAAAATGTCCTGAGAGAGGGACGTCCTGTTCCCCTTTCTGTAACGCTTTATCCAAGATGCCTGCAGTATTGTGGTCTAACCTGAACCAGGCTTTAATTCCTAAATTATCTGTGGTAAAGTAACAGGGCCGGCTGAGACGTTTGTACGTCCGGCACTTTGCACACAGGCCTGGAGCACAGTGACGTTCCCGGAGCCTGCACCCCATATAGAGACCAAGAACGAAGAGGCCAGTGTTGGAGAATTTCCAGGCTACAGATCTAGTCAAGAGAGAGATACATGCACTATTAAATATGGTTTATAAACTTATGACAATAGCTTGTTAGAAGCCACTATGTCCTCGCAACATCGCTTGACACGCTATCTCATTAAATCCCCCCCAACCCGCCCGTGAGCACCTGTTTTCGCCGACGCCCCAGATCTGGAGACAGGCAAACGGCATGTGGCTCCAGGTTCGTCCGGCGTCCACAGGCTGCCGTCCCTGCACCACACTGAGTTGGGACAGGAGCACAAACAGACCACAGGACAAGGTGGACTAAACTCGACAGACACTTGTCATCACCTCATTTAGTGGTAGCTTGTGCAGATAACAGGGAAAGATGCCTGGGGTCCACTGTGAAAATTATGTAGACTCGGCTAATATTCTGGATTAGAGTAGGATCCTGCAATAATAAGCTACGAAAACGATAAATACTTAGTATGGAATTTTTCTTTGCATTTGTTGAAATAAAAATAAAATGACTTCTGTTCTGAGGAGTTTTAAAAACAACCAAATAAAATAATGATGCTTATAATAATGATGATAATAGCATATTTTAAAATAAGCATTAGAGGACATTTCATCATATAACTTAATACGTTATGTATATGACATATTAATGTGAATAATAGTTACTCAATATGTGACTATTGGCCGACTTAGGAACAAGTCCTGTATTATAGTTTTAGTTTATTATATGTAGTTATCATGTTTGGGAGAAAATGCCTGGCACATTCACAGCGTAACATGGTAGTTAAGATCTCGGGCTCTGATGGTGGAGGGTTTGGATATGTCCCATATATGGTTATAACCTAAAACTCTCAGGACCCCAGGATCCATAAAGTGAAGATAATCATAGTATTTATCACATGGGGTGGTTGAAAGAATCATGAGACTGACTCAACAGGGGACGTTCCTAGCCAGCGTCTGGCGTCTGGTAAGTATCGAGCACGTGTCAGCTGTTACATAATCTGTGCCCCAATCCCAGTAAAAGGAAGGTACACTAAGGTGAAGTTCTATCCCGTCACCCAGTGTGCAACAGGAAAGATTTTAAGAAGTTGAAGATTGGTAGAGCCATAAAATACTGTGTCGATAAAGAAGTACTAATATCTTTTTTCCTTTAGGTTTCAAATTGATGAGGAAGAATGAGGAGCAGGAGGAAAAGAGAGGAGGTGATGCCTTACTGTACAAATAGGTCTCAGTTAGCAATTCCAGAAATTTAGAGTATAATCTGTATTTTTGTCCCCCCCCCCCATTTAACTGATGTGTGTTTGTTTCGTTTAATTCTTTGTTATATTCTTTGCACTAACTTCAAATACTTTTAGGAGAAACACAGGCGTACTTTAAGTAATTATTTCTTAAACTGTGCTATGTTTTGATCACATTTATCAGGCAAATGCAGAATCTACTTACCCTGTATTCCATTCGATAGAGTGTCTAAAACTTTTGTAAAGCATGCCTCCATCTGATCCATTGGGCTTATGACAGCACATTTTAACAACCGAACTAGAGCGACTGGTTTACAAAACACCATAGTGAAGCCCTGCTACTGAGTCAAACCAAATATGTTGCTGTAGATGTTATAAATACGTACTGATCCTATACACATATATGTATACATTTAATATATATATATACCTGTTTATGAATGCATAGATGCATGTTCTTCATAAATCTAATTACAGTGTGTGCAAGTGACCTTTTAAAAACTTAAATTTTGGGGGCACCTGGGTGGCCCAGTTGATTAAACGCTGGACCCTTGGTTTCAGCTCAGGTCATGATCACACGTCTTGTGAGTTCAAGCCCTGCGTCAGGCAGCACGGAGCCTGCCTGGGATTCTCTCTCCCTGTCTCTATGCTCTGCCCCCACTCATGTTCTCTCTCGTTCAAAAATAAGTAAATAAACATTTAAAAAAGAAAGAAGAAAAAAGGAAAAGTTTTAAATTTTCCATGGATTTTATGTAATGTCTCTTGAGTCCTGATCTTGGAGATAGAGGTTCTTAAGAAATTTCAGTCATCATTTGACAGGTGACCATTTTAGGAACACTATAGTCCTGTGTTCCCAAAAGTATATGCTTTTTCCAAGTTGTTTTTAAAGCGAATAGTAGGTGTGTTTCCTTTAAATTCGGGCTGAAAGACCTACCTGAAATGAATTGTTTTTCAAAAAGCACTTATGACTCTGTTAGCCATTAAGTCGTGCATGAGGTGCAGACACAGGCGAATCCGGGAGCACAGGCAGCAGTCTGTAGTTAGCAGGAAGCTGGGGGCCGGCTCTGCTTGTCTCAGACCCCAGGGAGCCCCTGGCACCTGCAGCTCGGGGGCCAAGGTCCCCATCCTCGTTCAGCAGTGGTCTCATTACGCTGTGTGTGAGGCTGTTCCAAACATTTCTAACAAAGGTCATGCCAAAATTGAAGTGGAATCTCAAATCAAGCGATTAGAATTTAAAATAAAAAAAAAATCACAAGGGGCCAAGGCCACTGCTTGTTTAGACAGTGAGCCTTCATTTCATGTTAATTATTCTGCGAGGCTTTCGTTTTGGGAAAACCTCTGCCTGCTGCATAATTCCGTCTGCTGCTCTCGGATCGATAGATCAACATTTGTTTCATCGGTGGCCTGTGACCCTCCCGCACTGTTTTGTTCTCTGCTGGGCTGGATTCACCTGCACTCCCTCGGGGACCGAGGGCTGTTTCTGTCCTACCTTGTGTGTGTCCCATCATCTTGCCTAAAGTCCCCTCTGTTCCCTCAGTTCTCTTCCTCCTGCCATCCTTCACACTCCCTCTCATACTTTTTTTTTTTTTTTGCAATAAGTTTGTATAAAATGTTTTATCCCCAGGATGGTTCTCTCTATTGTTTATTTATTGAGGTTTAACTGACACCAGTAGCATCACGTAAGGTGAAGGATCCAGCTTGCTGATTCAATACACTACGTCCTGCAACCCAATCAGCACCAAAACCGCAGTTTACCGCATAATTATCGTTCGCTTTTTGCTGTGAGAACATTGAAAATAAACTCTCTTAGCGGAGCATCTGGGCAGCTCTGTCGGTTAAGTGTCCGACTCCTGATGTTGGCTCAGGTCGTGATCTCATGGTTTTCGAGATCAAACCCTGTGTGGAGCTCTGAGCTGCCAGCATAGAGCCTGCTTGGGATCCTTTGTCTCCCTCTGTCTCTGCACCCGCCCCCCCCTTGCTCTCTACCTCTCAAAAAATAAACATAAAAACATTTTAAAAATTATATACTCTCTTAGCAACTTTTAAATATATACTACAATAGTGCTAACCGTCACCACAGTGTGTCGTGTGTTAGACCCTGAGAACCTGCTCATCTTCCGCCTGCCAGTTTGTACCCTTTGACCTACATCTTCCCATCCCCCACCCGCAACCCTCCTAACTACCGCCCCACCCTCTCTCTACAAGTTCGGCTTTATACCTTCCACAGGTCAGTCATACCACCCGGGATGTGCCTTTTTCTGCCTGACCTCCCTCACTTAGCACAGTACCCTCAAGGTCTGCCCACGTTCTCATACATGGCAGGGATCCTTCTCTCTTGTCCCCAAATGACATCCCACTGGACACATACCTCGTCGTCTTTATCCACGCACCTGGCGATGGACTCTTCGATTGCTTCTGTGTCTTGGCTGGTGTGAGTGATGCTGCAATAAACTTGAGAGAGTGCAGATATTTTTTCTATCCTGTTTTCACCTTCTTTGAATATGTGTCTAGAAGTGGGATTGCTGGACCAGGTGGTAGTTCCTTTTTTAATTTTTTAATTGACTCCTCCATACTGTCTTCCAGAGTCCTCCTTAATGCCCATGACCTATTTAGCCCTTCCCCCCCCCACACCCCTCCAGTAACCCTCAGTTGGTTCTGTGTATTTAAGAGTCTCTTACAGCTTGTCTCCCTGTTTTTATATTATTTTTGTTTCCCTTCCTTTCTATTTTTTTATATTTGAGATTTTTTTTAAAAAATACAGGTATTTATTACTATAAACTTCCCTCAAGAACTGCTTTTGCAACATCCCATAGTTTTTGGCGTGTTGTGTTTCCATTTTAATGTGTTCTGAAGTATTTTTTTGATTTTCATATTGATTTATTCTTTGACCCATTGATTGTTAAGGAGTGTGTGGTTTATTTTCTACATGTTTGTAAAATTTCCCACTTTCCTCTTGCTGATTTCTAGTTTCATATTGTCAGAAAACATGGTATGGTTTCAGTATTCTTAAATTTGCTAAGATTTGTTCTGTGTCCTAGCATGTGACTTATTCTGAAGAATATCCCATGTGGATTTGAGAAGAATGTGTATGCTGCTGCTCTTGGATGGAATGTTCTACATATGTCCATGAGGTCCACTGGGTTTAAAGTGTGGATCAAGTTTAACTTTTCTTTGTTGATTTTCTGTTTAGATGATCTATCCATTGCTGAAAGTGAGGCATTTAAATTGCAATAAATGCGGGGCGCCTGGGTGGCGCAGTCGGTTAAGCGTCCGACTTCAGCCAGGTCACGATCTCGCGGTCCGTGAGTTCGAGCCCCGCGTCAGGCTCTGGGCTGATGGCTCAGAGCCTGGAGCCTGTTTCCGATTCTGTGTCTCCCTCTCTCTCTGCCCCTCCCCTGTTCATGCTCTGTCTCTCTCTGTCCCAAAAATAAATAAACGTTGAAAAAAAAATTAAAAAAAAAATAAATAAATTGCAATAAATGTTATTGCATCATTATCTATTTCACCCTTCAGATCTGTTAATTTTTGCTTAAAATGTTTGGGTGCTTCAGTGCTGGGTATGTATATTTTTAGATCGTTATGGCTTCTTGATGAATTACCCATTTATCATTACATAGTGATCTTCTTTTTGTCTTTTTACCATTTTTGGCTTAAACTCTACTTTGTCTGATAGAATCACTACTATTTCCACTCTCTTGCTCTCCACTGGCATTGAGTATCTTTTCCCATTGCTTCACTTTGAGCCTATGTGTCCTTAAAGCTGAAGTGAGGCTCCTATAGGCCACACATAGTTAGGCCGTGTGTGTATGTGCATGCGTGTGCGTGTGCGTGTGCGTGTGTGTGTGTGTGTGTGTGTGTGAAATTCATCCAGCCACTCTGCTCCTCTTGATTGGACAATTCAATCCATTTTCATCTAGAATAATTATTGATACATAAGGACTTACAATGCCATTTCATTAACTGCTTTCTTGTAGTTCCGTAGTTCCTTTTTTCCCTCCCTTTTTGGCTATCTTTGTGAATTGTTTTTTTCATGGTGGTATACTCTGATTTCTTTCTTCTTCTTTTGTAAATCTACTGAATGTTTTTCTCTGTGGCACCCATTAGGCTTATATAAAACATCTTATAGACATAAAAGCCTGTTTTATGCTGATAGCAACTTACCTTCAATGTGTACCAAAAAAATCTACATTTTCATATCCCTCTCTATTTATGCTTTTAATGTCACAATTGATCTCTTTTTATGTTGCATATTTGTGAACAAATTATAGTAAGTATAGTTATTTTTAGTATTCTTTTCCTTTTACCTTCATACTGTAGTTAAGTGGTTAACATACTATCATATTACAGAATTAAAGTTTTCTAAATGCGACTATGTATTAACCTTTACCAGTGTTGTGTATTTTTGTACTGTTTCATATTACTGAGTAGCATCTTTTCATTGTAGCTTGGAAATCTTCTTTTCTTATAAGGCAGATCTAAAGTTGATGAACTTCCTGAAATGTTTTCCTGAAAGAGTCTTTATTTCTCTTTCTTACCTGAAGGATAATTTTGCCATATAGAATATTCTTGGCTAAGAATTTTCTCTTTCAGCACTTTGAATATATAACCTCACTTTCACCCGGCCTGCAGGGTTTCTGCTGTGAAATCTACTGAAAGCCCAGTGAGGGCTCCTATGTGGGTTATAATTGTTTTTCTCTCTTGCTGCTTTTAGGATTCTTTCTTTGTCTTTAGTTTTTGACATTTGGTAGTTTCACTATAGTGTGTCTTGCAAAAGATCATTTTGGATTGAAATAATGGGGTGACATATTAGTTTTGTGAACTAGACGTCCACTTGCTCCCCAAGTTTGGGAAGTTCTCAATCATTATTTCTTTAAATAAGCTTTCTGTCTCCTTCTTTCTCTTTCTCTTCCTTCTGGACCCCCAGGGATCCCAAGTTTTGGCTCATTTGATAGTATTCCATAGATCACATTGGCTTACTTTGCTCTTTTTTTTAAATTCCTTTTCCTTTGTTCTCTTCATACTTAGTTATTTCAAAGTTCCTATCCTCTAACTCACTGATTCTTTCTATTCCTTGATCTGTTGTGATGTAGATGCCCTCCACAACAGATGTAGTTGGCATTTTTTATTTCATTTATTGAATTATCAGCTCCTGGATTTCTGTTTGGTTCTTTTTTGTGATTTCCATCTCTTTGTTAAATTGCTCATTTTGTTTGTGTATTGTGTTTCCTCATTTTGTTGAACTGTCTTGTGTTTTCTTACCGCTCTTACAGCTTCTTCAAAATAGCTATTTTGCATTCTCTATCAGATGAACCACAGGTTTCCATATCCTTGGGTTTGGTCACTGCAGGATTAGTGTGATCTTTCTTTGATATCGTGTTTCCTTCATTCTTCACATTCTGAGGTGCTTCTCACGGCTGTTTGCACACTTGAAGCGGTAGCCGCTTCCTCCAATCTGTGCCAGCTGCCTTCGGGTGAGAAGTACTTTCCATGGATCTTGCTCCATATTCTGAGAGTTTCTCTGACCTTGTATAGATACGCTTTCTCCACATTTCTTGCTCTTTCGTGTGGCTGGAATCTCAAGCTTCTGTATCTTCTCTGTCTCATAATGTACCAAGCAGCTGGGAATCTCTCGTTTTCCCAAAGGTGGCACTACCCTCAAGATTACAGTTCCATCCTTTTCCACAGACCCTGACCTGTTTGCTGTGTACACTCCTGGCCCACTGATGCTCACACTGGCCACTCCTTTAGGAACACACACAGGAACCAGCTGCAGAGCAGGTGAGGTGTGTGTTGGGCACCTGGGTCATCGTAGCTGTCCATGGGCCAGTTGGGGGGATCTCTGGGTGAGATTTCCCCGTGGCTCATGGGTCAGTTGCCTGTTGGAGTCCAGAAGGCAGTCAGGAGGAGATGTGCCCCTTTACTCTCCTCTGACATTCTATCTGCTTCTTTCCAGGCCTTCCCTCACCCAATCATAGAGCTCTCAATTTCATACTCTGGGTAACTGTGGGTGGAAAATGGATTTCTTTAGCAGCCTCTGCACAGCTGGGGAACTGGGGCTCACTCATTACCCTCCCTCTTCCTTGTCAGGAAGACTCTGGTCTCCTCTGTTCTAAGTTGTGTCACCTTGAGGGGAGGGCCAATGCTGGCAAAGTCTCTCTTACCCATCCCATTTCAAATGAAAAGTTTAAGCCATTAAAAATTAGCATGAAAGTTTCTTTGAAGAGATGCTATTCTTAGATGCAACTCGTGTAATACACATACATCATATTTAATAATTTGTGTGGTTGTAGGTTTCCTGATATTTGTCTTTCTGATTAAGTAGATAATTGGAAAGCTTTTTCTAAAGGAATATTAAAAATTCCATAATGCTTCCAGATTCCTGTGTGGCTAAGTTAGTTAAGCGTCCAATTCTGGATTTTGGCTCAGGTCATGATCTCACAGTTTATTAGTTTGAGCCCCACATTGGGCTCTACTCTGACAGCACGGGTCCTGCTTGGAATTCTCTGTCTCCCTCTCTCTCTGCCCCTTCCCTGGTTGCTCTCTAGCTCTTTTCCTCAAAATGAATAAATGAACATTTAAAAAGTTTGCATAATGTTTCTGATAAGAAACTAAGAAGTTAAGATCACAAGGCAACACAGGATAAGGATTCAATTCCTATCAATATTGTATATTTGTTTTGAATTTTTTTTCCTGAAGCACAGATTATGTTTAGAATGTTTCTTCCTGTTAAGTCTCAACAATATGCCTGGTAAAAGAATTCCTTGGGGAGTAATTTCTTATTAGTTTGTACATCAGGGCACTGCAATCCTGTAAGTGTAAAATAGCTAAAGGTAGTCCTTCCTGTATTACCACCAATCACACTTTTTTATTTACTATGTTGTCTTCATTTGTGAGTTATCACTAACAGCAGAGAAAAATTTGTTCCTGGTTCTTGTATCATATTTTATTTGTTTATTTTTATTATTTTTATTTTCTTCTTGTATCATATTTTAATGTTAGTCCTTACTGCTTCTTTGACTGTTCACACCCTTGACCCACCTCAGTGAGGATTCTAAGAAACTTGCAAAGCTAATAACTGTGAAGCGTGTTAAGGGTTTCATAGTCTGGGTATTATGTCACGAACACTACCCAGGCTGGGAGGAATCAAGGGCATAAAGCCCATCGGCAGAGCTGGCCAGACTCATGTAAGACATGTTTATTCCAACAGTTCACACCCCCTTCCCCCAATCGCCATGTTAAGAGACGAAGGTCCATCTGAACTGACAGACAAGCATCCATTGAACTTCTTTTATGTGCAAACATTGTCAAAGTAAAATTCAACTAGTAAACATATAACACTTAAATACCTGAGTGTGTATGGTTTTAAGCAGTTTTGTGACTTCTAAACTTGTCTGCTATACAAGATGATTAGGTGCCTCAAAGGACTGAACGTAGATTTTATATATTCACTCTTTTCTCTAGTAGGCACCCCATAAGTGTTTATGAAATGTACAGATGTAAATAGTTCACATAATAACTGAGAAATCCAGCATTCAGATTCGTTCATTCCCCAAAGCAAAGATTTAGGGTAATATCAAAGGAGCAGGATGTGTCTTTGGGACCACTTAGGAGGGTTTTTGATTGTCTACTTCTAAATGAGTGAAATATTACCAAAGAGCCACTTTTACATCTTTACCAATGTATTTCTGTATATTTTTACTAGGTGTTTTTTTTTTTTGTTTTTGTTTTTTTTTACTTGTTTTTCTTTTCCCTCACTACAGGAATTCCTATACTGGTTTTATTTCAGTGATAGTAATTGGAGTGAGTGGAAAACTTTTCTTAACATCTAGTCTTCATTGGGAAGTGAATCTGATATCCAGAGAATGGTTTGCAAATATATCCATACCTCACAAGCGTTTTATTCCTGAGTCAGAACAATTTCTAAAGAGTAAAGGTCTTATACTCTCCAAATTATCTCAGCCGGTGGACAGGTACAGTTAGCACGGATGTATTAAAGCTGGGAAAGCTAGGATGACATTTAAAACTGCATCCAGTCTAAAGCACTAGCTTTGTTTTCTCTCTTTGACACAGTGAAGATGCTCCAGCCACAGTGAGGTTTGGGGAAGAAATCCCAAATGTGGGTCTTGCTGATGGTGCTTTCCTGAAAACCCTAAAGTTTGTGTTGAAAATTCAAACAACAAATCATGCTATGGCAGGGAGCAATGTGAAGCAGGCACTTTTAGACTCTGGAAATGAAGTGAACACTCGCAATTCTTGATTCTAAGTCTAAACCACACTTTTAAATCTTTGTTCTAAATCTAGAGATTTCCCAAAACATTCCTAGAGCTAAATTACCAGAGAGACAGAAATCTGAAATCATTCCTTCTATTTTAATCCCAGGGTTAGTTAGCTTATTTATTTATTTTCCTCTGTGATGCTACAGGTCTTAGCCTAATTAAATGAACATGCAATTCTAATTTTAATGGTATCAAATACAGAAGTCGTATTCTATCCTAGAGATAGACAAGCCACAAAATGCCTCTAAATAAATAACTCCAAGACAACATTTCAGGAAACGGTTCTCACTTCCACATGATTTCTTTTGGGAACTTTTTGTTCACACGTGAAAAACAAGAGCCAAGTCTGTGATGGCCTCTCCCATAGGAACTGGTCTTGTAATCTTCCTTTCCTCTCTTTGGCCCTCCTTCTTCCTCCCCTGCTTTCCCATCTGCTTTCTCCCCTGGCCCCTTTCCTCAGAAGCAGTATCAAATTTTGGATGAATGTTTGCCTTTTTAAAAGTAAACAGACACAATCTCGCACACTCCACTATTTTCTGCTTGTGAAAACTTGAGCACCTCACTTATCCTACTCAAATCTTCACTGTCTCACCTATAAGACAGGGCTACTGAAGCTTACATCGTGATAGAATGGTTAATATGAAGAAATTAGAAAATACGTGTCAAGTGCCTGACATATGTAAAGCTTTCAATAAGCATAAGACATTACTGCTAAATAATACTTCTCCTTTGTTTTCTCCACCATTTCCTTTTTTCCTTGATTCTTGACTTAAATGCAGCTTGCCAGACACTTGCTAAGTTGTGTGGTGCCACAGAGAAAGAAACTTCGTTTTTCCGCTCACATAGCCCACAATCTATTAGAAAAGATAAACCAACAACAACAACAACAAAATAAGGATGAGAGAGGCCAGACTAAGTGGCCAGTTCTTCAAGAGTTTTCGACACGCATCTGTTGGAGATGAAGGAGTCTGCAGGCTGGATACACTGGGGACAGAGGTACGCTGTTCCCACAGATTGAGCATCTCTGTATCAGCTATCTCCCCCAATACCAGTATAGCCAACATTTTCTGGGACTTTCTATATTGTACCTATATGGAGCTGCTTCATGAATGAACTGATTATTCAAAGTTCTCCCTTGGAATTGCTTGAGTTTCAAGGAGTTGTTTATAGACTCCTCTACCTCGTGATGAAATATTTCAGTTTCAGGATATTCTGCATACAGTGGATAATGCTGGTCTCTTGCATGGCAGCTTTTGGCCACGGTGGACAGGAGTCGGTGGGTAAATGCCCCTGCCTCCAAAATCTGGGTGGGCTGGGGACAGCTCAGGAATGTGTCAGCTAAGCCTCTCAGAGGCCCCACCCAGGGCTGAGATTAGAGTGGTGACTGCTCATTAACACTCATTTTGGCTTTTTACCGTCTCTCTACTGCTTTCTCTCTGCCTTCACTGTACTTCTGGGACAATCTCCCATGTCCTTTTTGTAAGAGTCTGGTTATGGGAAAACTCAATGTCCAACATGTTCTGACAGTGTTTGGTACTAGAAGTGACCCAGTAAATGGTGGTGCCATTGTCATCCACATCTTCATCATCACAAAGACAGAATTAGAGGGTTTTATGGCTTGTTTTCGTCACTTTGCCTTATCGGGAAGAGCGCGGCCCACAATTTGGGAGAAAAAGATCTATGTCATCTTGGTAGGACTTTTGCGTAAAGGTTATGACACGCGCTCTGACCAGTTCTTGTTCTCGGCAGTAACTGAGGAGCTGCCATTGTAACACGTGATAGCATCGCCTGATCTCAGGAAAGAATCCAACAGATCATTAGAAAGACGTTCTTGACTGAAACTGACCTGATCACTGCAGCAAACTGCAAAAACATCTTTGCTTTCTCCAGTGTTAATGACTTTAAAACTTGAATACACAGCATTTGTTTCTGTTGTTTAGAACACCTTCAACTAGACAGTCCTTACTCATCTTTAATCATTCAGAAGTATCTTCTCTAGGAAGCCACCTTGGCCTCTGCAGTAAGGGGACTTGCTTTCCCCTCAGTTTCCATGGAATTATGGATTTTTTAACACCTGTTTCCTGAGGGCCTTGAGGTAGGGATCAGACTTGTTTACTTGCTCAGAATTGGATCTCCAGTCACTGGTAAATAACAAAGCTTTTAATATTTAACTGGATAAATAAGTGAATGGTCAGGAATTTTTGAAAACAGTTTGAATGGCCTCAGTAGTTCTCTTTCATGAAGGTAATAGGAAGGAGATAAAACTCAGGTTACTTGAACTGAAGGAAGAGAAGATGAGCCAGAAGAGACAGAACCAGGGCACTGCTGAAGATGTGACAATAGGAAATAAAAGGACAATGGAAGAGAGATTCTTCTCCACAGACTAAGATGATGTATGTCCTGGTTACCACAACAATGTGGCTTTCTTGGTATAATTATTAATAATGCCCCACTAAACTTACCAAAGTATCCCAGTGTGGATGATAAATTCTGTGGTCAACTTGCCACAGAAAGATTTAGATGTTGCCTTGGAGTAAGGAGAAATGCATCTTGGGAAAAGAAACCTTACAAAATAGGAGGTGGTTATTTTCCTATCTCTCTTTTTCTCAGCTTCATCATTTTCCATAATTTTATCTTCTATTTCACTTATTCTCCTCTCTGCTTCTTCCATCCTTGCTGTCACTGCATTAGTTTATTGTGCACCTAATTTATAGCATTTCCTTTTTAAAAATTTTTTAAAGTTCTATCTATTTTTGAGAGAGAGAGAGAGAGAGAGCAAGGCGGGGGGGGCAGAGAGAGAGGAAGACACAGAATCCGAAGCAGGCTCCAGGCTGTGAGCTGTCAGCACAGAACCCGATGCGGGGCTCAAACCCACGAACTGTGAGATCATGACCTGAGCCGAAGTTGGATGCTTAACCGACTGAACCACCCAGGAGCCCCTTGTTTACAGCATTTCTTAATTGGTTGTGACTATTTCTTAGGTCCTTGATCTCTGCAGCAATAGATTCTCTGCTATCTTCTGTGCTTTGTTCAAGCCCAGCCATTAGTCTTATGACAGTTATTCTAAATTCTTGTTCAGATATATTGTTTATATCTGTTTTGAGCAATTCTCTAGCTTTCATTTCTTCCTGCAATTTCTTTTGAGGGAAATTCTTCTATTTCATCATTTTGGCTAGTCTTCTGTCTTTTATGTGTTTTGATAGTATGTGTTTGTTATAGTGTTTGTTAGTTTGATAGTATGTGTTTGTTATAGTGTTTGTTATGTGTTCTGCAACTGTGAGAACTATTATATTAAACATGGGTCATACACTGTCCAGGGCCTGGCCCTTCAGGAGGTGTTTTTGGAGTGTGTTGCATGCTCTCTTGTTAGGTCTCTGGTTACTTTATCTCCATACTCGTTGTGGTGGTTTGGACCCTCCACCGGGTGTGCTTTGATTTGTTTGTTGAAGTAACCCTCTGTCCTGCCAGGCTGTCTCTGTAGG
The DNA here is from genome assembly GCF_028749965.1 of Puma concolor. Classification (NCBI taxonomy): domain Eukaryota; kingdom Metazoa; phylum Chordata; class Mammalia; order Carnivora; family Felidae; genus Puma; species Puma concolor. The sequence goes on along the minus strand of NC_141677.1, from coordinate 1,196,043 downwards.
CCCATGGAGAAGTTTTTGTCACTCTGTAGCCTGGATTCCTGGAATTCCAAGTGTTCTGGCCTCAATACTGCTGTGTTTGAGGGACAAGGGAACTTCAGGCCCCCTACTCCTCTGCCATCTTGAGTCTTCCCTCAAGACAGGTGGTTATATATATATGGGACATTTTTATGTTGGGACTTTGGGTCATTTGACAGCTGCAACATTAGTAACCATTCTGATTTAACTGGGACACTTTTTAGCTTGTCCAACCAAAAGCCAAAAAACCAAAAAGTTCTGAATCAACACTTTTGAGACAGTTTTGTTGCCATTCTAAAAGTTAAGGGCATCCACTCTTCTTTCCTCTTCCAGGGGAAGAACCATAGCTCTGAGAGGTGAAGTGACACAGAGTTGGGCTTGATGTTCATACTGAAACACAAGGTGCTGCATGGAAACACTCCATGGAAACCATAGAAATCAAATCTGAGGCCACAATTGAATAAAGACTTATAACTGCTTAAGAACGTAATCTGGGAATAATCACTAGTCCATTTTAAAACAATCTTCACGGGGCGCCTGGGTGGCGCAGTCAGTTAAGCGTCCGACTTCAGCCAGGTCACGATCTCGTGGTCCGTGAGTTCGAGCCCTGCGTCAGGCTCTGGGCTGATGGCTCAGAGCCTGGAGCCTGTTTCCGATTCTGTGTCTCCCTCTCTCTCTGCCCCTCCCCCGTTCATGCTCTGTCTCTCTCTGTCCCAAAAATAAATTAAAAAAAAAACGTTGAAAAAAAAATAAAAAAATAAAATAAAACAAACTTCAGTCTTACTTAATACTGATTTTTAAAATGTAAATGCATTTAGAGTCTCATGGCAAGGTTGTCATCTGGGTTCATGACTACGGTCTAACATTTTAGTTTTAAATCCCTTATATTTGATCCACAGTATCAAAATTATTCTCAATGGTGAATAATATTATTAAAACAACATGGTGACTTTTTGATGGATTAATGATATAATAGGCCTAGGGATTAACAAAGAATTTACTTATTTATTATTTATTGTTGGGTTGATGCATGGTAACATGTGTATACTAGAATATGTTCCAGAAAGAACTGTGATTGCCATAGACTTCTCGGAAACTCACTCGAGACACTCCTCGTGTTCTGAAAAGCCACTTTGCAAAGTTCCCATTGGCAATGATGATGATTAGACTCTCTATGAAGCATCAGCTCAGGATCTTTCCTGTACAGATTAGTCCTCTAGTACATTTCAAATATGTTTGAACTTTCAGAGCAAAGGAATAAACAAGGTGAGCCTCCAGTTAACTTAGTTTCTACAATTCAGTTTGGAAAAGGATTCACGTTTTCAAATATTCTCTGGGTGAGGACGCTCCATGGATCAGCATCAGACAGAGTCACCTTGGGAAGGCTGCCACATAAGCCTGCATGCTTCATTATAGCAAAGCAAAAACGTGGCGGGTAGGAGTAAGACACTGCTTGGTACCCAGGGGCTTGAACTGCAGAGGTGACCTCACAGATCTGTGAAGAAGCTACCCGCTTCCTTTTCAACCAGACACCTGTCTGCAGGACCAGGTGGGGAGGCTTCCTGTTGTATCAGCTATAAGGCTCCTGACTTTTGGAAAGAGAAGATTTGAGAAGATAACCAGCTCAACAAGCGTTACAATCTAGGTGAGACTGAGAGCAACACGTGGATCTCACGGCGAAACTGGAATGTTCAAAGGAGTTCGGAATTCCCAGATTTCCATCTTGGGCAAATAACTCCTTGTAAGGTTAATCACTGAAACACTGTTCATCTATTGTTCTCATACCTGTAACTTCAGATTCTAGATAATCCTGTTACCTATAAAGCCATCGGCATCGCCAGTGGGATGACCAGGTAACATGGAGGTGAAGACGGGTAGAACTAACGTGGGGAGTCATTTTGTGACTTCTACAAGCCGGGCAGATGGTTTCCAGACCGTTTCCATGCATGCAGTGGGGAGCGTGACCCTGCTCCCTCACACAGGTGCCCACGATCAGTGAGATGGGCTGTGACTGCACTGGTCCTGAGTACAAACTGGCATTCATTTCTCCCTAGAGATTGCCATCTAAATCCCCACCCAAGCACATGGCCAGAGTCACTTATAACCTTTTAGCACACGGGTGTCAGTTTTAGTGTACTTCAGTTGGGAGGGGGACGGTGTGATAAAGATAACTTTAGAAAGAAATATGTCTGATCAACAAATCACCTGAGAACAACATCTGCCTGAATGTACCATGGAGAAAGGCAGCACACGCCTTCCGAGAGGTTAGTGATTACCCGGCTCTAATCTAGGCCGTTGGCCGTAAATGCCAAGAAGGTGTCGCAGACACGAAACACGGGAGATTGTGAAAAGGATGCCAGACGGGTCCTGTCCTGTGATGTGACAAATCTGGACACACTACCTGTGACCCGCGAGACTGAGTTAGGACTTCCCAGGGGCAGAGAGGTAAGATGCCAGGGTGAAGACCTATCTGCAATATCAGTGTTCTAGAAGGAAAGGTAAATTCTATTAACTGCTAAACAGACAAACCCAACATCAATGCTTTACCATGAGGAACTTTTATCTGTCACTCTGGTGACATCTAAATGCAGGGCAGAAATCCCTCCCCGCCTAGGGCTGTGCTCTCTGGAGCACAGCCTCCACGGCCACCCTGTCGGGGAAGAATGCGTGCTGGAGGTACACCAGTTTTAGTGAGCCTGCCCATGGACTTGGACTTCACAAGTGGCACTCAGTTTCCTTCTCCCTGTCAGGTGAGGCAAGATGGCTACAGTGGGCTGGGCTGGCTGTCGTCCTTCCCCAGTAAGCTGGGCTGTGGTCAGCACTTACCCGAGGGCAGGCCTGATGAAGACGCCTGGGGCTCTGTGGCCTATCTGTCCCCCGCCAGGGCATTCTTCTGTGACACTCGCTGCAAGCAACTGGCCGAGCGCCTGCAGGTGACCGCACAGAACTGGAATGTTGTGTCCCCGCCCGTGACCAGGTCCCCTGGAGCTTCTACGTCTCACTGTCATCGGCACCCACACGGGGGCAGTTTCTCCATCACTGTCAGACTTGCCCACCACACTGGCTCCGCTGTGGCTCCTGCCGTGGCCGGGACTCCCGTGCTCAGGGGTCTGTCTGCTCCTGGGGCCCCAGCCGGCCCTGCGTCCTCCCCTCTCCTGGGGGTCCAGGACGACTCATCGGCTGCCTCATCTGCTCTCTGCTCATTGTTAGGAAGCAGTAGCTATCTACCTCTGGCCTGGAAGCTCATTCCACACCGGCTTTTCACGGTCTTGTTCCAGAAGGTGCGCACACCTGTCATCCAGAGCCTGTCCTGTGGCTTCCGCCCTGCCAAGGACGAGGCCGGGCTGTGTGCACATTCACAGGTAAGAGAGGCTTCATGCTCGTGTTGTGGTCTGTAAGAGACAAGACATGATGGACCTAGATACTCATTGTGTGGTGAAATTGTGCAGAGCTGTGAACATCGATATGAGAATCGATTTTCTCTTTGAAGCAACTGAGAGCCAATAATGATTCTGACCCCCGAGCACTATAATCCAGAAGGCATAATACAACAAAGACGTGTGTGTGCACGTGTGTGTGTACACACGTATATGTGTGGGTCAGTGAGGGGTCAAAGGGTACCATCAGATACAGTATGGGTCGTTCATTGGACAAGATGATTTTTTCAGGCTCTCAATCTTTCACTCAGTGAAAACTCAAACGAGTGTGTTGCTTCCTGTTGCTGTCCATGCAAGAGCAGGTTCTAGAACACAAGCTGGCATCCTCATACTAGTCCTGCTCTGCGAGCACGGAGATGTTCTAATCAGCCCAGGCTTCCATAACAAAACACTGTGGACTTGGCTGAAGTGACAGGATTTCCCCTCACGGTTCTGGAGGCTGCATCCAGTATCACGGTGAAAAACCTGGTCAGGTTCTGGGAAAGGTTCCCATCCTGGCTTCCAGAAGGCCACCTTCTTGCCTTGTCTTCACCTGGGGGAAAATGGGATCAAACTCCCTCATTTCTCTTCAAAGCCACTAATCCTGTCATGGGACCCTCATGACCCCATGTCCTCTAATCCACCTCCAGAAGGGATCACCCTGGAGATTAGGGCTTCAGTGTAGGAATTCTGGGGAGGCACAATTCAGCCCGTAGCCTAACTTTACCAAGATGAAAATTGGCCTGGATGCCGAGGAAAGTATTCTTTGTTCTCCTCTTTGTCCCACGTGGGTGGACATCCCACTTTCCATCCATTTGTCATTGCTAATCATCCCTCAAAACTCATACAAGATCCCGGCTTCTAAGTTAATCCTTCCTTAATTAGTGGGGTCTACAATGGATTTCTCTCATCTTTCAGACTTTCGGTTGTTGCTATTGTAGTTAGAATCAATATCAGACATGTCTGTTCTCTAATTTACTTATGGACAGGATTATGAATGAATTTATACCTCCTGGAATAATTACTGATGCACTTATATAGTATAATTATTTCCTTGTGAACATTATATTGTATAACACATGTATAGAATATGAAGTAAACTGTCCACCCCAGGCTGGGGATTGTTTATAGTGGGACCTCTATCAAAGTGATAGAATAGTAAAACACTCATCAATAGTTGAATGTCCATTAAAAGGATGGATAGAATGGGTGGATAGGTGTACATTTTGTGTAATTGACTGCTCTCCCAAACAGGTGTCCCACTATTTTTGAAAACAGCATTAACTGCAGTTTATTTACTTGATAGTATTATAGATTCCCTGATGTCTCTGGAAACCTGGATCCCTGGTTTTAGAGTTTTCCTCTTTACTCAGGAGAAAATATATTCAGGAGAAAATGTAGCAACTCTACACTAGTATCAACTTTGCTGAGGGAGAAAAAGGAAGATGTAAGAAAGGACCTGGACAGCTCTATCCTTGGAAAAAGAGGAGGAAAAAAAGTGCTCTTGGCAAAGAAACTTCGGCTTTTGGTGAAAGAACACAAGACGGATGAATCTAAGGTAATCGTCAGGTTGCAAGAGCGGACAGAGGTAGGGGTCAGCCCCACTGAGGTCGCTCCTGAGACAGGACGCAGTGGGCGGAAGGACCCGGAATGTCACCTGGTGCTTTCGTTGAGGAAATTACTCTAACTCCCTAGCGCACTTCACTTCAGTTGGTCTCGACACGTAAGCAAACGCACTCTTCTGTAACTCTGTGTGGGACTCCAGGTGGTTGATGGGAAGGTAACTGCCAATCTCAGCGACAACAATCCAATTTTGAAGTAAGTGACCATGTCATCTCCTTTTATAGAAATAGACTCAGGGATGCCTGGGGGCTCAGTTGGTTTAGCGTCCAACTCTTGGTTTCGGGCCAGGTCCCGATCTCAACGGTTTCATGAGTTTGAGCCCCACACTGGGCTCTGGGCTGACAGTGTGGAGCCTGCTTTGAATTCTCTCTCTCCCTCTCTCTCTGTCCTCCCCCCACACTCAATCTGTCTCTGTCTCTCTCAAAAAAAATAAATAAATAAACTTGAAAAATGGCTAAATAGACTCAGTAAGTCAGTTTTGATGAATGAACACCTGCCGACACCCACTCCACTGGGTCACTGGGTTCTTCCTGGAGATTAACAGAGTGCCATGGCTGTCCGTTGAGCAACAGAGGAAATCCCGTGGCTCACCTGCTACCATCAGAGCCGAGCCAGAGTTGTCAGGGAAGGCAGGGCCCACCTTACACTAGACCTTATACACCTGAGTCTATCTTACACTAGACACAAGGGGAATAACATTATTTATTTGGGGATCAAGACTCCCCCAAGCAAAGCATACGGTGTAATTTATATAACCCTCATCACGGCCAGACCACACGGATGACCATGTGCCCAGCCTCCTCTCCTGCTCCCTGTTTCTCTCTGCTTCAGTTCCTGGCAGTTTGCTGGGCTTTGTGAGTGATAGTTCCCATGGGGTTTAGCTTTACTGTTCCTACTATCTTTGGTGCCTAGGATAATAAAAGGAAAAGGCCCGAGGGGCTATCTGTTCCTTACAACCAAGAGAGAGAGCTAAACTGGCCTTAAACACTCTCTACTAGATTAATCACTGCAGTTAAAAAATAGGATCTTTTGTGTTTGTGATATTTATTATAAGCTTCTGAAGAAGCTTCTGAAGAACAGTGTTTATTTATTTACTTTTTATCCCTGTGGTAGGCACCAATGTTTCACGTACATTAAATGCTGACTAAGTGAATGATGCAGGAAATTAAGCAGTTTACTGACTTGGCAGTATCTGCTTCTGCCCTCTCCCCACCAAATGCTCCAGACATGGCAAAAGTCACTCGACATTCCTCTGATCCCAGGATTTAACTTCTGGCCATATTTCTCCTGGGTTCTTTTTTTTTTTTAAATATTTGTCCTAAATCTCTGTGGTGCATCATTTGCTGACCTTGTGTTAAGTGTTGTCTGAAGCCTGCTGGAAGCTGTAAAGATCTGGAAGAGAGTTGCCTTTCATACCACGCACAAAAATGAAGCCGGCTGAAAGGCATGTGACCTCTGTGAACTGGCACGTAGAGTCTGGGGTCACACTACTCGGTGTGGGGACAGGAAATAACTGAACTGGACACTCAGATGAAAAACAAAATGTAAACAGGACCTCGGAGGTGACATTCACACACTGCTAACGGAGTACATCAGAGATCATGCGGAGTTGCAGGTGGAATCCTAGAATAGTGGGGAGAAACCAGCCACCTGGGGTGTGGCGAATGTCCCTGGTATCAGCAGCTCCCACGTGGAGAGGCTGGACCACAATTCCCATTTTCAAATTCAAATGTCTGTCATCCCTGCTAGGAAGCGCAGGTCCGGACCTGCCAGCTAACTGCACCAGCCACATGGGAGTGCTCGCCAGGCTCTAATCCAGTGCCTGCCTTCTCCTATGGGCTAGATCTCCTGTTCCTGGGATGCCTACTGGTCATATCCTATGTTGAACATGAGGAGGACACACTGTAGAAGGTCTGGTGACCCTCCAAGGAAGAGTGTTGGCTTTTATTCCTTCAGGCTGTTAAATTATTGGCTGGTCTTCTAAGGTTTCAAGATGGGAGTTTCGGGGAGACACAGACATTCAGACTACATCAGTTCCTTACAGATCAGACAGAAAGAGCATACAGTCCAGCAATTCCACTCTTAGGTCTGTACTGATTAAAAGCAGTCACTGGAATTTTCTTACACAGATGTTCATAGCAGCGCTATTCACCATAGCCCAGAGGTAGAAACAACCCAAATGTCCGTCATCAGATGAATGGATAAATAAATTGTGACGTGTACACACGGCGGAATATTATGGAGCCGCTGGAGGGAATGACAGGCTGGAGCACACTACAGCGTGTATGATCCTCATAAACAGTAGGCAAAGTGAAACCAGCTTGCACAAGAAACCTTCGTGCAATTCAGAAATATAAGTGGAAGGATGAATAGGTAAATTAACATGTGGTGGAAAATGTGGAAAAGTTCTACAACCTACAAACTACCCTATAATTAAAGACAGTTTAGAGCTAGGGCACAAATACTTTGAAGATTACTGCCATGGAAACTTCTGGAAATCAGTGTTCCTAGGAACATCATGTGAAGAGATTTACTCAGCTAACTCAGGTGACTGTGCAAAAGAAGTGAATAATGCCACCATTCTTCACAGAGCTAGAACAAACAATCCTAAAGTTTGTGTGGAACCAGAAAACACCTGAATAGCTAAAGTAATGTTGAAAAAGAAAACCAAAGCTGGAGGCATCACAGTTCTGGACTTCAAGCTTTATTACAAAGCTATAATCATCAAAACAGTATGGTACTGGCGCGCGCGCGCGCGCGCACACACACACACACACACACACACACACACACAAAGACACATAGATCAATGGAACAGAATAGAGAACCCAGAAATGGGCCCACAAACATATGGCCAACTAACCTTTGACAAAACAGGAAAGAATATCCAATGGAAGAATGTCTCTTCAGCAAATGGTGTTTGGAAAACTGGACAGTAACATGCAGAAGAATGAACCTGGACCACTTTCTTATACCATACACAAAAATAAACTCAAAATGGATGAAAGCCCTAAATTTAAGACAGGAAACCATCAAAATTCTAGAGGAGAAAATAGGCAACAACATCTTTGACCTCAGCCACAACAACTTCTTACTAGACATATCTCTGGAGGCAAGGGAAACAAAAGCGAAATGAACTATTGGGACCTCATCAAGATTAAAAGCTTCTGCACAGCATTGGAAACAATCAACAATACTAAAAGGCAACCTATGGAATGGGAAAAGATATTTACAAATGACATATTGGATAAAGGGTTAGTGTCCAAAATCTATAAAGAACTTACCAAACTCAACATCCAAGAAACAATCCAGTGAAGAAATGGGCAAAGACATGAATAGACACTTCTCAAAAGAAGACATCCAGATGGCCAACAGACACATAAAAAGATGCTCAAAATCACTCATCATCAGGGAAATACAAATCAAAACCACAATGAGATACCACCCTGCACCTGTCAGAATGGCTAACATTAACACCTTAGGAAACAACAGATGTTGGTGAAGATGTGGAGAAACAGGAACCCTCTTGCACTCTTGGTGGGAATGCAAACTGGTGCAGCCACTCTGGAAAACAGTATTGAGTTTCCTGAAAAAAAAAAAAAATTAAAAGTAGAACTACCCTATAACCCAGCAATTGGACTACTAGGTATTTATCCAAAGGATACAAAAATGCTGATTCGAAGGGGCACATGCACCCCAATGTTTACAGCAGTGCTATCAACAATAGCCAAAATATGGAAAGAGCCCAAATGGATAAAGATGTGAGATTATATATAAAATATATATATATAAAATATATTATAATATATATATTATATATATATGTAATGGAATATTACTCAGCAATAAAAAGAATGAAATCTTGCCATTTGCAACATCGCAGATGGAACTAGAGTTGTTATGCTAAATGAAACATGTCAGAGAAAGACAGATATCACATGATTTCGCTCATCTGTCGGATTTGAGAAACTTAACAGATAAACATAGGAAAAGGGAAGGAAAGATAAGATAAAAACACAGAGAGGAAGGCAAACCATACACAACTCTTAAATACAGAGAACAAACTGAGGGTTGCTGGAGAGGGGGTGTGTTAAATGGGTGATGGGCATTGAGGAGGGCACTTTTCAGGATGAGCACTGGGTGTCATACGTAAGAGATGAATCACTGGGTTCTATTCCTGAAGGCAAGACTGCACTGTATGTTAACTAACTTGAATATAAATAAAAAATAAAAGTGGATTTATGCTTCATGCTCTCAAACTTTATATTCAAGCCTAATTAATCTGTAATTCCAAACTAGAATGATCCTTCCTTAAATGTTCTGGGAAGGAGATTATGCTTCTCACGGGTTCTTCTGTTGATTGCTTGGCCATTATGGTCCCTCTTCATAGGAAACAACCAAAGCCTAAGCATGGACACAGGAGGACTTTACCATTTGTTCAGGTCTCCACCCTGCCCCAGCCTGCCATCTCCCCTGTCTTTAGGAGACAATGAATTTGAAATTAGGCGATGGCGCTCTGCCTAAAGACAGTTTTCAGTACAACCCAGGATGGAATCGGGGAAACCAGTTAGAAAGTCATTACCTCATGGAGGTGAGAAATAGGAAATTTCCTTGGACCAAAAAAGGGAAAGTGGAGATAGTAAGAAGAAGTAAAATCCCAGGTATACTCTGAAAATAGAATGGAAAGAATTTTCTAATGACTTGGCTGTAAGGTGTGAGAAAGGGGGTGTCAGGGTGTGACCAAGGGTTTTGGTTTGAACTACTGGAAGATTAGATCTGCCACTCTGTGGCAGACACTGTGAATTCTACTAGGACCAGGCTTGAGACTGGGCACCAAGAATGCTGCTTTGAATATGTCCAGTTGGAGAGTCCATTTAGATATCTCAGGGGAGATCCCACCTCATTCATGGCATTCGTGAATCCAGAGTTCAGCAGACATATCAGGTCTAGAGATACTAATTTGGGAGTATTTATTCTACAAACGACATTTAGCCAAGAGACTCCAGGACATCACCTGGGAGGAGATTAGATCAAAGAGAGAAGTGATTTAAGCATTTGGGCCCAGCACTGATTCTATGTTTCTTCGTAGGCTAGGAAGGAATCACTAAAATAATCTGAAATGGAACACCTACCCAGCTTGAAGAAAAACTAAAGAAGGAGACACTCCAGAAACCAAGTGTGAAGGTTACATAATGAGAGTGTCCTATACTAAATTAAACAAAATCAAGATTCCAAACTATGCATGATATAAAACCACATGAAGTACTGAGTACCAGCCACAAAAGTACAGAACAGTGGATGCTTCTGCATATGTTCACACGTACATAAACGTTTTCTAGAAGACTCCACAGAAGCGAGTAACTCTGGTTACCTTCAGAGAGTAGCAGAGAAAAGGATGGAAGAAATGGGAAGTAAATTTCTGTTTCTTGCTTCGTGTTCTCGTTTTGATTTAAGTTTTCACATCTGTCACGTTCATAATAAACATCATTAAGATAATTTTAATAGAGATTTATAGAATATGAAAAATATTTGTAAAATATACATTAACCAATGTTCTATTTTTGCATAGGTTTTTTTTTTAAACATTTATTTATTTTTTCAAGACAAAGAGAGACAGAGCGTGAGGGGGAGGGGCAGAGAGAGAGAGGGAGGCGCAGAATCCAAAACAGGCTCCAGGCTCTGAGCTGTCAGCATAGAGCCTGATGTGGGGCTCAAACCCACAAACTGCGAGATCATGACCTGATTTGAAGTCAGACGCTTAACCGATTGAGCCCCCCAGGTGCCCCTGGGTTTTTTTTTTTTTTTAATTTTTTTTTTTTTTAACATTTATTTATTTTTGAGACAGAGAGAGACAGAGCATGAACGGGGGAGGGGCAGAGAGAGAGGGAGACACAGAATTGGAAACAGCCTCCAGGCTCTGAGCCATCAGCCCAGAGCCCGACGCGGGGCTCGAACTCATGGACCGCGAGATCGTGACCTGAGCCGAAGTCGGACGCTTTACCGACTGCGCCACCCAGGCGCCCCTGTTTTTATGTTATAGTTCCCAATTAAAAAAAAATGTTTGCAAGGTCATGAAACTCCATATTTGCGATTTATTAATAAAAATGTCTCTAAGTAACAGGGTGAAAGTAAGATAATTATGAAACCAACATCTAATTTATCTGATTCAAACAACAACTTGGCAATCTCATTAGATTTTCTTAGAAAGAAAAGAAAGAACAGCATGATGTATGATATGTCAGGAAAAGACCACAGCTAAGAGTCAAGAGATTTAGGACTGGGGTGTGAACAGTGTCATTTTTTGTGACTCCAGGTAGATCACACAATCTCTCTGCTTAAATTCCTTGGTCTCCGTAACCAAGGTGATAATGACACCATGTCAATTCTAGGGATGGTTGTATGGGTGACACAGGCCAAACCTGTCCCTATGGTCCCGTCAGTATGAGGATCACTGTTCTGCACAGAAGTTAAATTTCTGATCGCTTGCTTCCCAAACCTTGATTATGAGACTTAGGATCCCACAAAAATTTACTTTTTAAATCTTACTATTTATCAGGATTTTTATACCCCTATTACTCGGAGAGGAAGTTATGTTACACACGACTCTCTTACCGAGCACGGAAGAGCCCCAGGCTGGCCCCTGTGCAGCATCCTGGAAAGTCCCCTTCTCTCTCGTGGCTGCAGTGAGAGGGCTGTGGTCATTTCGTCCCAAAATAAGCCTGACTTCCTGAACAGCTCTCACTGCTCAGCATTCTTTTCTTCAGAGTCAGTATGCATTCTGTCCCTTATTCATCTCATTCGCTTTTAGAGCATTCTCCATGTAGCTATTCTTTTCTAGGATTTATGTCTCAAAATAAATAATTGCTCTAATAGGAACCTCCTCACATGTACAAAAAAGACAGAATGGCTCATTAAAGTACGGTTATCAGACACCCTCAACTCCCAAATTCCATTTGGCTGCATAAAGTTGATTGCCTATAAGATGTGTTCTAACTAGCATAAGAACTGTGAACACTGCCGGATAACTCTTTTTCATCTGTTCTGGCCAACTGGTATATCGATATTTAGTAACAACCGGCATCTAGAATTTTAGAGGGTTAGGAGAAAAGCGTTCGCCCCCAATAAGCTACCATTCATTCTTATTTAGGTTTGGAGTAAGGAAGGCAAGGTGGGATCATGTGCCTACAAGACGTATTGAGTCAGTTGCCATCATCACAAAGTACCCTGGATAGACAGTACAGGTTCAAGAACCTAAAAGGGACCATCCCTAGGACAGCTCACTCTCCCCAGGCTTCCCACCAAAACCGCTCAGTGGAGGGTCACAGGCATGTGAGGGAAAAGGCTGTGGATGTCACTTTTGGAAAACGCAGACGTCGGGGGAACGACACTAGGAGAGGTTCTGGGGAGGCTCCTTGGACCCGTTTCTCTGATTCCAGCACTGGCTCATCTCAGTACCCTTGGCCCCTCCGCGTGAGGAGGTGGGCTGACAGGGAGACATGTCCTCCATGCCCCAGACCACCATGTCAGCCTCTCCCCTCAGTGTTACCCTAGTGCAGCCCGCTGAGAGGGGCAACCCTAATTGTGAGTGCTTTGCGAATTCCTCCCGGAGAGGTGCTGACTGATTTATGTTATGCTATCCCCCCAATTCTCAATTTCTGAGTGCTTGCATAAGGTCTTCCTTTGCTGATTTGAATTCTAACTTGAAGATGGAATGACAATGTCTAACTATTACGGAGCCTCGTATTATTTCTCAAGAGGATCTTGCTCTTTGAATACATTGGGGCACTCTTCTTTCCATTTTGTTAGCTTTAATCGGTATCTGTGCAGCTGACTTTATGCTATCCTATCAATCTAAGGCCACGAGGCTCTGAGTACCTGGTAACTCAGGACTGCCACCGACTGGAAAGCCTGGGGCAGCTGAGGGGGTCATCCATCTTCCTACTATTTTCCTTAAATGGAGTCCATCAATTTTCGACCCGAGAGGTGTGGAAATTAGCTGAATGTAGAAGCAATGGACTCTGCAAAGTGCTTGGAGTATATCTGCCTATGAGTTATTAACTCTAGATTGTTCCTTCTTTCCATGTACCCTTATATGAATATCTAGATATAGTCTAGCCATACAGAGAACTAGTATATGGATACCTGTATCTATCTATCTATCTATCTATCTATCTATCTATCTATCATGTATCTATTGTCTATCTTCTATCTATCCATCTGTCTTCTATTTGTCATCTATCTATCCATCCATCTATCTATCTGTCATCTATCATATATCTATGATTTATCTTATCTATTAAAAATCATGGGTTCATACTGACACTTTCAATTTGAATAGGGTTTCCCACGATCTCCCTCCTCTCCACAGATGTATATCCATTCACTGACAGTGAGAATGTGGCTTCCTCTATCCTTAATATATGTCCTGGGTCACATTTCCTACAGCAGTCCTATGGCTGTTGCCAAATCCTCTTCCATGGAGATGTCCTCTTTACACAAGTGGGCTAAGCTTCTACCATTGCTCTCACCTCCTGCTTGGTTATCACTTCCTCCTGTGCATGTTTGGGACCTCTGTCCTGGGCTGTATTCGTCTGTGACTTGGTCCCCTCCTCACTTTGCTTGAGGTTCAACACTCTGAGCCAGACAGCCCTCCTACATGATGCCTGCTTTTCCCTACTTGAGCTTTAAAATGTTTTTTTTAATGTTTATTTACTTTTTGAGAGAGAGAGAGAGAGAGAGAGAGAGAGAGAAGAGTGCACCCTGGGGAGGGGCAGAGAGAAAGGGAGACACAGAATCTGAGGCAGGCTCCAGGCTTTGAGCTGTCAGCACAGAGTCTGACCCGGGGCTGGAACTCACAAACCGTGAGACCATGACCTGAGCTGAAGTTGGAGACTTAACCGACTGAGCCACCCAGGTGCCCTTTCCCTACTTGAGCTTTAAACTCCACTCTGGATCCGTCCCTCTGTTGGCCACCCCTATTTACTGGGGGCTCTGACTCTCCTCTCTGATTCTGTGTAATCATCTGTCTTGGTTGGCCGTACCCAATGGCTTACGAGGGATTGCTCAGGGAGATTAGAGAATGGAAGGACACCAGAGGAGAAAGAGAAAGGAAAATGAAGAGGAAGAGGAAGAGCTTTCTCTTTTTTACCTATTGTGTGAATATGATACACCCTCCAAGTCAAAATTACGTGCGTATGGTATGCAAGAGAAGCCCAGCAGGCAATGAATAAATTACACTCAGCCAATAAGAAAGAAGGAGGGTGGAGAAGACTCACACATTGACAACTTTCCCACCCGAGTGGCACCCTCAACACTCTGGTCTGTATTTAATGCATGCAAGATTCAGGTCAACCACCTTCCTGGTATGTCTCATTCAACGTTTTAATTTTTCAAGATGGTGAAAACTTCTTTGACTCTTTGTGGATGTATTCCAACATGTAGAAACTCCTCTACCAGGGTCTAGGTTATATTTTGACCTGTTTTCTTCCGTCTTTATAAATCTTATAAATATGACTGTTCCCCACCTAGAAATCTCCCAGACTAAAGGCAATTCTATTACGCAGCCAATCTACCATGTTTCTTAATAAAATTATCACGGAGGATCTCAATACTCTATTTCAATAATTTTCATTATGAAAAAAAATGTGTTTCCTGGCTTTTTAAATTTGAAATATCTACCCAATTCCCATTCCTGATTCTTTCCAATGAACATGTTCAGTGGTCTCAGCTTCAAAATGTGCAGCACTAAGCTCCCTTCTATCACTATGATTACCACTACCATCACCGTTATCATACCGTCAAAATCTGTGCGTCTAGAGCAACCCGTCAAGTGATAATGGATATTCTAAATGTCCTGTCTTATTCTTGGAAAGAGTAGAAAGTCTAGGACACAAAAATTGGTATTCAGAATGATCGCTTTGAAAATGGGTTTTCCTTATTGTCCACTAATTCAAATGCAGAATACTGGGTGGGTTGTCATAAAATAATACACAGGTATAGACGCTGGCCCTGGTGCTTTCATGGACTGGCTGTGTGACCAACAGGCCGAGTATGTTTTCTCAGCCTCCATTTCTGTGTCTGTAAAACAGAGACTAGTATGGCCGAGGGGCAGAGTAGAATTCTACATGGCTTTTAAAGTTTCTTCCAATTATGAAATAGTGATTTCATCATCTTAATCTGTTTCTCACTTACTTTTCTTAAGAATTAAAAGAATTCTTAGACGAGGAGGCAAATAAACGTTACACATTAGGGTTCTGGAAAACACATGCTGATTGCCCTCCCTCCGGCTCACGGGTCTGGTAGCTGGCCCTCACACCCCCAGCCACCACCAAGCTTCAGTGGCTCAGGTGCTAATGTCTGGAAGTCATCATTGTCTCTCCCGGACTTGCATCTGTTTTGGCTTACCTAAAGCTTCAGAGAGTTCTAGGCCAGGAGTGCCAGCGCAGGGAACAGCAAAGAGCCAGGGTGACTTGTGGAATGGAGCTGGCACTCAGAGCCTTACACACAATGTGACTACCTCTTTGAGCGCCCTGCTCGTGGCACAGAGTGTGAAGGAATCTCCCCTCCTCCCAGCATCCAATAGACTCGTTGTGGTTTATGGCCTTCAGTCCTGCCAGTCATCATGACCACAAAACTGTATGTAGGAGGTTTTCTGGCAGGAAACACACAGATTTTAAGGTCCCTTCATCTCAGGCCACTGTCTGGTGTCAGGTCCTTCGGGAGACATCCACCTGTCTTTGAGGCCTGTGACATGTGCACTGACCGCAGGACCTGCTGCATCACTGTGAGCTTGTGTGCTTGACCTCACCTCGTGCAAATTGTCTTACAGGATACTTTCTAGGGGAACTCTATTGCTGTGGGCCATGTGGATCTTTCCTTCTAGCCTGACTATCTTCCTGTTTTCCTTAGTGACTCCAGAGAAGACCAAAAGATTTGCATTTCACGGAATGTCTACAGCAGTTCCATGTTAGCCATACCAAATGGACAGATCCAAGATCACTCATTATAACAAATAATCATTGGTTAATCAAAATACTTGGGGGGCGTCTGGGTGGCTCAGTTGGCTGAGTGTCCAACTCTTGATTTGGGCTCAGACCACGATCCCAGGGTCGTGGGATCCACGTGGGCTCCACGTTGACAGTGTGGAGCCTGCTCAGGATTCTGTCTCCTCTCTCTGCCCCTCCCCCACTCATTCTCTCTCTCTCTCTCTCTCTCTCAAATTAAAAAAAAACATTTAGAAAAAGTATTTGGTTTATGACATTGATACTGTTGATGGAAACAACACTAGTGGATTTTATAGGAAGTTCTTTATGTGTTGGTTGTTGTGAAGTTCCATATTCCTGATGGGTGGCCCCGGAGTGCAAGCTTTTGACCACATGACGTCGCCTCTGAAATTCTCCTCGGTATTCATAAGTATGTGCGCTCATGAATCACCATTCCAACTTCTGGAAACTATGTTTTCCTATTTGTTTGGCTGCTTTAACATATGCCACATAATAGTGGATTAAATAGGATGGAGGTTCTCTGACTCTTGTCTCCTGTGCCCACCCGGGCCCCTACCCACCCTCTGTCCATCTATCTCTGTTTCTGACATAGGCGTGCACGCACACATGCACACGTACATGAATGTGCACACATACACACACACACACACACACACACACACACACACGCACACACACATTGGTAGGGCTTTTGCTCTGGGAGTCCCCCCAGGAACAGAGGTCGTGCGATCTTGTCCCGTGATCCTCTAGGGATGTTTCCCTCGCCTATGAGTTCATAGCTGACTCCCCACTTCCACAGTGATGCTCAGACCATAATAAGGAAGAAACAGAAAGTAGGAGGCAAGCTTTTTTTTTTAAAGGACATCGGTCTAAAGTTACACCTAATGCTTTAGTTCACAGAATTTGGGTACATGGGGAACACCTATTACCATCTCTACCATAGCTAGAGACTATGTGAGTAGTCATTTGGTCACTTAAAACAGGGTGTTTCTATTTTTAGCAGGGAAATGGGAGAATGAACCTGGGGATAACTGACTGGTAGTGTTGGCTGCACTTACTATGGTGCTGAACTAGTATTTGTTTCGTCTTCCATGTACGTCATTAAAAAGCACAGACCGAGGAACGTGGTACGCTCTCTGTTGTTGACAAACAACAGATCCAGTTGAAGACCTATGATTCCCCAAACATCCCCGGAGTGTAGTAGAGAACATTAAGGACACTCACCTCCCTTCCCCATGGCTGCTGGCTTGCTGGTGACAGCGGCGTCCCTCCTGGGCCCACAGCCACCAGCCCGATCGATGTGGCCCGTCTTCTCCAGCCCCAGTTCTCACCTACCCTAGGGGTCCCTGCACCTGACTCGGGGCCATGGACACCCCCAGGGGCTCCACTGTCTCTTGCTGGCTCGCTTAGTCCTGCTCACGTTAAGTCACGAGTCTCCGGCTGGACCTCAACTGACCAGAACCCAGGAACAAAGCAAAGAGTGATGAAAGCTTTACCCTTTGGTCCACGGCCTGGACTGCTTTGGATGATAACGAAGTATAATTTGTATCCGTGCTTCTCCGTGCGCTGATCTACAGCCTTAGCGGCTAATGCAGACTGACACAGTGCTTCCTTCCCTGAGAAAGTCCCGTCCGCAGTGCAGCTGACCTCGTTCTTGGGCTCACCGCACCACCAGGCAGCAGCGGCCACGGCCCACGCTGGGCAGAACGGAGTATGTCCGCGTCTGCCCTTCGTTATGCTGTTGCACCGGCTGTGCCCTGGCTCACCGGAGACTATGATGCCCCGTTCCATCTGCATCATAAGGACGACAATTGTATGAAGTTTTCCTGAAAGACAGACAGAGAAAGATATCTGGATTTAGAACCAGAAGAGGAAAGACCTTTAACTGCAAAGGACTGTCTCTTGGCTCAGCTCCAAAGATATGTCTGTCACTAAGTATGAAGTTACCTTCAGAGGATACTTTTGTTCTCATCACATTGGCACCACTTTAAAACATCGTACGTGTCTTTCCGTCTTAAACAATCAGGTATGGTCATAGGTGTGATTAACGTTCTAATTTTAACACTTCCTTTTAGGTAAGAAAGAAAATTAAATAGGGGATAGGATATAAGAGTTACGATAGCAAAGATTTCAAAAATTATAAAAAATAATATAGAATATAATACTGAAGATTTTCTTTCTACGAAAAAATCAGTTTGGGGATAGGCTGTCCGAACAGGAAAATAGACAATATTGGCACAATTTTTCTAAATAAAACACTAGAAAACAAGGGTTGGGAATTAACAACATCTAAAAAATAATCATAGAACTTAATTGTATTATTGTTGAACAGGAGAAAACAAAATCTAATTTTATCAAGGTTTTATGTGGACATTAAACCTTATTTCCACATCAATATGCCCTTAATGTGGAATTTTAATTCAATCACCATCTTTTAGAATTTTATTTGTTAAAAAAGTACTTTTTATTCAAATAGAATATTTTGTTTTTCTTTAATACTATCAAGAATACCTCAGATAATCAATACAGAAAAGCTGATAATAGAGACAGTGAATATTTATTATGCATTTATCATGAACCAGGCACTAAGCTAGATGCCCTATATCTATTAGCTGTTTTATTGTCTCATAGGTAATGATAGGTCACATTTATCTACATTTAATGTAGAATTTGGGATGTTTTATGCACACTGGTTCACTTAATCACGACTGCAACTCTAAAAGGTAAGTACTTTTGTTACCGTCTTTTGCAGGGGAAGAATTTGGAGCATACGCCCGCTATGCAACTTGTCCGTAGACTGGTAAGTGCCAGATTGGGGCCGGAATCCCAAACCAACTCTCATACACAAGCCACTTTATCATCCACATTTAACAAAGGAAGAAATTGAGTCTTACCATTTCAGTAATTTTTCTAAGGTTATACACAAGAAATTAATGGAACGAGGTTAATTTTAATGTTCTAATCATGTAATTAGAAATCACTGGGGCGCCTGGGTGGCGCAGTCGGTTAAGAGTCCGACTTCAGCCAGGTCACGATCTCGCGGTCCGTGAGTTTGAGCCCCGCGTCTGGGCTGATGGCTCAGAGCCTGGAGCCTGTTTCCGATTGTGTCTCCCTCTCTCTCTGCCCCTCCCCCGTTCATGCTCTGTCTCTCTCTGTCCCAAAAATAAATAAACGTTGAAAAAAAAAATTAAAAAAAAAAAAAGAAATTATAGCCATGGGGCGCCTGGGTGACTCAGTTGGTTAAGCAACCGACTTCGGCTCGGGTCATGATCTCGTGGTTTGTGAGTTCGAGCCCCGCATCGGGCTCTGTGCTGACAGCTCAGAGCCTGGAGCCTGCTTCGGATTCTGTGTCTCCCCCTCTCTCTGCCTCTCCCCTGCTCAGGCTCTGTGTCTCTCTGTCTCTCAATAATAAATAAACGTCAAAAAAAATTATTAAAAAAAAAAAGAAATCATAGCCACTAGATCACCTGCTCTGAAAATCCCAGAACCAGAGATGTTCTGTGACTACGTAGCCAGTGGCAGACAGAGGCCGAGATAACTGACCTTCAGACCCACTAACCGGAGACACCAGGTTCTTTCTGGGGCACCCTGACATATCCATTTGGGCCTAACATACTTGAAATAGAGATAAAAGGGCCAAGTGACTTGTTTTCTTCTATAACTTCACAGGCTACTTTTCTGGTGAGAAATCCTGGACCATTCAGAGAGTTACTAAATTGTATGCCTCAGCTCTTCAAACACTCTGCCTAGTCACAGCCCTGGAATTAATGTTCAATCAAGCGGAAGTCAATACAATTTATCATATGGCAGCTACCACGTGTAGAAAAAGTCTAGCCAACACTTTGTATAGAATTGTTTTAAGTCAAATTCATTTTCAGGGTTTTTCTTGGTGTAAACAAACTTCGTGTTCATTCTAATAAGCTAATATACTTAAAATCTTAATTTTTCATTTTAAAAATAAAGTGTGTGTATGTTTAGAGATTGGAAGCTAACACTCTAGGATTATAAAAATCATATGCTTCTTTTATGAAAGAAGAAAGACCTCAGGGCTGTAATATCCCCCTTAATATCATTTTTCAGTTCTGCACTACATAACCATCCTTTGGAAAAAAAAGAAAGCACTCAAGATGCTGAGCCAGTATTTTGAGCTTCATATTAGTGAGCTCATTCCATTAGATTAATCTTTGGATTCGGTAAAATGTAAAGCAATTATTTAAATCAGAGCCTCCAGCTGGAGATGTACTTTGCAAATACATGTTCAATAGTGCAAAACTTATATATTTGTTCATTAGCAGAGGTGAGAATTAGACCCTGGGTATTTATTAATAATTTAATGATAATAAATTACAATCTCTGAAATCCAAAGTTAACTTTTTCTAATGATTGATTGCAAAGAAAAAAAGAAAAGTAAAGAAAAGAAAAAAATCTTTGCTGCACCAGAACTATGGAAATGCAAATGAATTACCAAGCAGAACTCCTCCTGTGACACACTCCTTCCTCCCAGGATAGAAGGGAGCGGTGACTTCTGGGGGTGGGGGTCAGTAATTACTGTATGTGATAATTATTCAACTGTGTCCTGTAACTTTTCTGAAAAGAGGCAAAGAAAGTCTGCTGCAAAGGTAATTTAACAAATTTAGATTAAATTTGCTCCAAGGGGAATATCATTCCTCATGTTATAAAACTGTAACCTTCAGTTAGAGAGGTTTGTGCAGTAAAAATGCTGAATTCTAGGCTCAGTCCTATGACTATTAAACCGTTGTCCTTGGGTAGCCACCTCACCTACTTGGGCTTCTGTTCTGCAGAAACAAAATTCGCAGTGGCGGTGGGAAGGCCCTTAAGTTTCTAAATAATGCTGAATAATGCTGAAAGTGAATTGAAGTAAATGTGCTAAAATATTCAGAGCAGTAGCTCAGTTCCATTAGCTTCTTAAATGATAGCAGTATAAACTGATATAGTAATAAATCTCTATTCATTGCCCCAACTGTCAAATTATCCCACTTTGTTAAACTCAACTCAAAAGCAATTTATTGAATAATTGCTCTATGTACCAGGCATTATGCTGGGATCATGGGAGAATCACGTCGGTGTGGGCCACTTACTTCTCTCAAGGTCCCAACTCACAAGGAGAAAAATAAGACAAGCTAACACAAAAACTGTCAACTAAAGTACAAAATATGATGAATGAATCTCCAATGCATTTTTTGCAGAACTAGGCAAGCTGGTCTCAACATTTGTAGGGAAAGACAAGGGACCTAGTATAGTCAAAACAATCTTGAAAAGAATGACAACGTTAAAGGACTCGTAACGCCCGATTTAATAACCTAGTACTACCCAGTACTGGGTAGTACTCATTAATGAAAGACATATTCATCGATAGAATAGAATTGAGATTCCAGAAATAAATCCATTCCTAACTTACTTTTTTCAAGATTGACCAGAAAATTCAAGGCTGAAATTTTCTTTTTTTTACAACAAATGGCCCTGGAAACTGAGAATCCACATGAAAAACAATCATGTTGGTTTCCTCCCCCACACCAAATGCAAAAATTAACTTCACTGGATCTAAGACCTAAATGTAAAAGCTAAAACTACAACTCTCAGAAGCAGGCATGTGGGTAAATCTTCATAACATTAGATTATGAAATAATTTATTGGATATGATAGAGAAAGTACATTCAACAAATGAAAAGCTAGACACACTGAACTCCATCAAAACTGAAAACACTTGTGGTTTAAAGGACATGTTCAAGAATGTGAAATGACAATCCAGAGTATGGGAGGAAATCCTTGCAAATCGTGTATCTGGGAAGGAACTTGAGTTTGGAGTGTGTGTAAAGACGTCTTACAACTCAACAGTTAACAAGACAAGTAACTCAATTAAAAAATGAGCAAAGTATCGGATATGCTAACAACCAATATGCACACAAGAAGATGCCGATCCTTGGAACTTGAAGAGATGCAAATCACAGCTACAGTGAGATGCCACTTCACAACCGCTTGGACGGCTATCGTCATCGTAAAAGATGGGGACAAAGCGGGTGAGGATGTGGAGAAATCGAAACCCTCATTATGTGGCTGGTGGGAATGCAAAACGGTGCATTCCCCCTTTGGAAAACAGTTTTGTAGTTCTTCAAAAAGTTAAACACTCACCATATAACCCAGTGATTCTACTCCTACATATATACTCAAGAGAACTAAAGGCATAGGTCTACACAAAAACTTGTGCACCAATGTTCGTGGCAGCGTTGTCACGATTGCTAAAAAGCGGAATACTACACTTGAGCCATGCTACACATATACAATATGTGATACACGTCATGACATGGAAAAACCTTGGAAACATGCCAAGTGAAAGAAATCATGTACTAATGAGTACTCACTTCCTATTCCTCAATGCCTCAACCACTGGTAGCCATAATCTCTCTGTCTCTATGGATTTGCTTACTCTGGACAGTTCATATAAATAAAATCATATAATATGTGGTTGTGTGTGTCTGAGCATCTTACCAGGCGCTGGGTCTGCCTTATTGTGGTGGTTGAGTAAATGCTTGGCTGAGCTGATCACCTGAGAAAAGCGGGCCAAGCGTACAGCCTATAGCATGGGTTTTCATTCACTCAGTAATAAATTAAGGATCTTCCCATTTAAGCTCTCTTAAACACATTTTTAAGTAAACTAGGGGCAAACCTCTCACATTTTGCTTTACTTTGGGATACACATATTTCCCTTTCAGCATGTCCACAAGAATGTTATAAGTATTGATTATCTTTCTAACACCATTAGTTCATCGGAACGTTCTCGCTCTCTAGTCTCTGGCCTTTCGCTTGCGGTATTCCGTCTCCATGCTGTCTGCTTTTCCTTGCTGGTTCTTACTCAACCTCAGGGAAGCTTCCCTGATTCTCCTCACACAAAGCTGTCTACACCCATCCTCTATGAACATAAGTCACTTATTTTCCTCTACAAAATCAAATATTGCTCAAAATATGTGTCCAGTTGGCTTCCTTCATAGAATGGCAAGTTCATAGGGTTGTATTTGTTTTCCTCACTCACATCTTCACAGCCTCACCTAAGATTTTCACAAGCTGAGTGCTCCTTAATAATATGTCATTCTATTTATGGTTTATTTAGGGATGGATCAAATTTCTTTGAACATAGAAACTGGAAAAAAAACCTCCTCATTTTATATTTACACAGGAAAATCTTCTTGGTTATACCTGACTTTTATCATTAAAAATATTTTTGTTTTTGTTTATGTGGAAAAATGCATTCCAGATGTTATTCTGCAATTTGATGTTTATTCATTTATCCAACATTTTATATCATTTCACTCCCCACATGGGCCATGTGCCAAGGGAAGGACCCAAACTCTGTCTCTGAAATCATGAAGCTAATACTATTGGTTTTTCTTCTTCACTTAGGCATTTATTTTTCATTATGCAGGCATGTATAGAATTATTACCAAATATTATCATTAAAAAAATTTTTTTTACATTTATTTATTTTTGAGAGACAGAGAGAGACAGAGCGTGAGCAGGGGAGGGGCAGAGAGAAAGGGAGACACAGAATCCGAAGCAGGCTCCAGACTGAGTGGTCAGCACAGAGCCCGATGCGGGGCTTGAACCCACAAACCGTGAAATCATCCCGAGCCGAAGTCAGACGCTTAACCGACTGAGTCACCCAGGCACCCCTCAGACATGACCATTTAACTCTTACGTTATTAAATTTATGACAGTATGTGCCTGATATCAATAGATTAAAGTTTCCTTGAGGGTAGAGTTTGCATGTTGTTTATCTTCACAGACAACAATAAATACTCAGCATACATTCCATAAATATTTCAATATCTAACCACCTAATTATAGTTTTAAAAATACATGAAATCGTACATCTACTTTAAATGATTTTCCCCAAAATAAACAAAATAAGATTATCAAATTCACTGAAGTTACTGATTTCTTGCCTTTTTAAATCTTTACAGTATATCTTATATGCTTAAAAAGAAGAGTAATGCTCTTCTTAATATAGTTTCTTGTCACTTTATTTAAAGATGACCAGTTATTAGTAATTATTTTATACTATCACTAGGATGAATGCTGATACCCTGAAATAAATTAATGTTTGGTCACAGTTTTGTATCTAGGATAAATCAGTTATTTTTATGTTGCTTCTATTCTGTGTATCAAAATTTAAAGAATAATTTAAGATCATTACTAGTCTAAAAAATAACTAAGTACAACGACATACCCTTTTGCTAAGAGTTTAAAAGCTGTGTTCAAAATACGGTTGGATAGTAAGCTACATACAGTACACATCGACACATGAGCCCAGATGATTCTAGAACCCAGTTTCCTCATGCGATGCTTTAGGTAGTTTTAGAAATGTGAAAAAGTGACTCAGTCACCTGCTTGACATCAAGTGTTTATAGGACTATAGGTGTTTGTAAGTTAAAAAATTGTTAATCTGGGGCACGTGGGGGGTTCCGTCAGTTAAGCATCTACTCTTGGTTTCTGCTCGGGTCATAATCTCATGATTCGTGAGTTCGAGCCATGCATCGGGCTCTGTGCTGGCAGTGCAGAGCCTGCTTGGGACTCTCTCTCCTTCTCTCTCTGCCCCTCCCCCACTCGCTCTGTCTCTGTCACTCTCAAAATAAATAAATAAACATAAAAAAAAGAAATCAAAAAATTATTAGCTCTGCAAAGAGCATTTTTTATTCATCAATTGTCTGCCTTCAGGAAAATCACTTGCCCTTGCACCACATGCTCTCTACTTTGTGAGTGTAAACGGGCTTTCATGATGATGTAGAAGTCACATTTATGCTTCCACTTCACCAACACCCAGTTCAAGGTCTTACCTACCGGTGGAAGTCGTACACAGGGCTTTCATACCTGAGTGTGGGAGCACTGACTGATTTAGGAGGGGATGTTCTCCCAGCATGCCCGGAAACGCAGACAGGTGTCTGAGAAGACGCACTAGGGAGTGTCAGCTGGTGCTCTTGGACGTTGTATCGGGTCAGAAAATAAACCTGAGATAGAACACCATACTCTACACACACAGAAACAAGGCAGCAAAAGCCCTATTCTTCTAACCCGGGTGAGGGTAGGAATTAAAATAAAGGCTAAATATGTAAATATAACGTATAATTTGAATACTCGATCACTGAAAACAATAAAATAAGGAAAGGAGTAATCACCATAGCTACCATTTGTTAAAGCATGCTGTGCAATAATAACATGCTGGAGCTAAGGATCGTTAGAGTTCCCAATTTCCAGATGAGAAAATAAGACGAAGAAAGATTAAAAACTTTCTCTCAACCACACACATTTGAGAAGCATGGGGGGGGGGGCAGGATTTAAAACCGCGTATATTTCACTTGAAACTCATGGTTTCATCTACCACGACGTGCGATGATGATGGTGGCAGTGCCCACTTTCCCTCCCTGCAGGTGGCTCTTACCTGAGGATGGACTGTGGTTTCAGTCCACACGGATGCCCTGGGGGGAAGGCTTGGGATCCGTGCAGCCTTCCCCATTTGTCTATCACTTGACTGGCAGGGATCCACCATTTGCTATTAGCCAGACGGGGGGAAATGGATGGCTGCAGGAAATAGTTTAGGGGAATAGTTTAGGGGAACCATTGATCAAATGGTTATACTGAAACAGTGGTTTCCCTGGGATAGCGATGGTTTTGAAAAAGCGAACAGAAGTTTTCAAGGGGGGAGGTGTTTTTAATAAAATAAGATGTGTTTAGTGTGAAGAGCTTATCAAAGCCCAGGAAGTGGGGTGCTAGTTTTGAGATAAAAAGTTTGAAGAATTGCAGGAGATGGTTGCAGAAGAGATGAAAGGAGGAAGATGAGTCAGAAGAGAAGGAGATGGGAGGTGGGAGGTGAAACCAATCGTAAGTGATTTTCCGAAAGGACGTCCCTGATGTTGACTAGAGATGAGCCACTTTCTGTGGTTGCTGGGAGGTCACGCGAGAGGAGTCTCCCCCAGGGGCAAGGAGCGGTGCAGGGGCCAGGCTGCCAGGGGGAAGGGGAGGTGTAAGATGCGGTCAGAGTATCTTCAGGTGGGACCGGCCTCTGCACAAGGGAAAGCCTGCGAAGAAGCAAACACAGAGGAATCAACGTGTGCTGCCAACGGGACGGGGAAGGCTAACGGGGCTGTGGAAGAGGCTCAGGCAGGAGGCCAGCCCTGGAGAGGAAGGAGGTCGCTTACCTTTGCCTCTAGGGTGGGAGGAAAGTAGCAGCCATTGGGACAACACGAAGGGATTGCAAAGGCGGCCGAGGTCATGGGAACGTGCTCACTGGAGGAGGAAGTCAGACGCTGAAGGTAAGAGGGTTGGGGCAGGCAATGAGCTGATGCAATAAAGATGAACCTAAAATAAATAGGATTTCCACGTGGCAGACGGAGCAGAAGCACCAGGAACAGAGATCGTCCCTGCCGGCTGGGAGCTCGCCTGGGCACCACCGTGCCCTCCCGATGCATCCCCTCCTCCCCTCACGACTCTGCCCACGCTGTCCCCAGGTTACTAGTAGAAGATCTCACCCGACTGGCTGCAGTGTTTGTGCTGTCAACCCCTGTGTTCCCAGCACACGTCCCGATACCAGTGACAGAGTACAGGATCGCGGGTACGGGGTTTTCTCCCCCTTCCTCTTGTCCCTTCCTCCCAGAAGCACACTTCCGAGGGAGAAGGATTTCCGGACAAAGGTCCTTGAGAAGCCTTCCAAGGTCTTCACGGTGAGATGCTCTGTCTAGGAAGTTTCACTGACTAGAATTCACCTGTGACAAATATCTCAGTCCAGCTGCTCACAAGCAAATCATCGAGGGCCCTTGTTAAGATATCAGCTGGGATTTCAGTCCAGGGTGAGATCCAAGTGTCTGCATTGTTATCAGCTACGGAGTGACGCTCCTGGTTCGTATCCAATGCACAGAGCATCAGAGATTTAACTCTATAGATTCTCCACCTTCGTCATGTGAAACCAGATCCTGGCTGGCCCCCGTCCAACCGCGTCAACCTTCTGGTTCTTGTGGCTCCTCTCTTGCTGCTCCTTGACCTGCCAGTGGGTCTCACTCCAACGTTTCTTGTGTATTCGGAGTCTGCCTGTGCACCTGACGTCAGTGGCACCTTTGTCCTGATCGTTCAGACTAATCATGTCTTTCTTGAGCCGTCTTTCTGCTCTGACCTTGCTCATGGCACACGTTTGTCACGCATGCTGCCACGTGTGTGTCTCGTATTGGGGACCTTGCAGTAAACATGCGCGTGAATGAAGCAGGCACATCGTGGGGCAGTATCAGGAGACGGCTGGAGCCACACAGAGATGCCAACATCTGGCAGATGTGAAGATGGAGAGGAAAGTCAGAAACAAGTCAGGGGACCGGGTCAGATCACAGAGGGAACGAAGGAGAAAACAAATGGGAAGTTTCTGATACCAAGAGGGTACTGCATTAAAATGAAGAAACCTGATCGTCTCAGTCAGAGCAGATAAAGCCCCTTGTCACATAGTCCAACATGGTCCAAATAGCGTGGATCTGGCACTTTCAATTACCTGAAGACGTAAGTCATAAGTGAGACTTACCCTCCTTGTATTGATTCCTACAGTCGGGGTAAGTGAAAATCATCACCAGAGGAAATGTGGCTGCAGTTCTAATATACTGGTCAGTGATGGAGACCATTTCTTGAACAACTATTTGTAGAACATGCACCCTGTGCCAGGCCTCAGGAGTATCTAGAGAAAGAAGAAAAGCATGGTCTCTGCCTTACAGAAATTTCCAGTCTATGGAAGGACTCACACGTACACCCATGAGGCTAAGAGAGAAGAGAAGAGGTCTTTTCCCCCAAAAGGGTCGGAGAAGCCCATCATGGAGCAGGAGTCACCTTTATGAATTTTGAAAGAAGAATCTTTTGCTGGAAAAAGTTTGTTTCCAGCATAGGAAGAAGTATGACCCCAAATCTATTGGTTTGAGGGAGCATGACGCCATCAGCCGATGAGGTTAATCCAGCAACACAGTGGTTGGCGGGGAGGGGCACAAAGGTCAGCTAAGAAGGTAAGGGAGGCCTTGCCACAGTGAGAAATCTGCATTTTTGTTCTGTACGAAGGGGTTTCATTCTGAGGACGTAGTAACGAGGGCATTTCCTCCCTCCTCCCCCCCAAGTTATTCCAACGCTGGTTACTTCCTGTTGTACAACACGTGTCTTCAGGTCGTGGTCTGACTCTGGGCGGTGGAGCCGGTGAGAAGCCCTGTCCCAGGTCCCAGCCACCACTGCCTCCGGAGCTGTGGGGACACTGGTGTGTCTGGAGGTTAGAAGAACCAGAAATTCGTCCCCAAGGGAAGAGACGATTCAATGCAAACATAATTTTTCTTCAGATCCTCAGTGGAGCAAACCCAGAAGATAGTAGTTTTCTGGAGAATTTCATAAGACAAAAACCAGGATTAAACTTTGGAAAGTGTAAGAAGGAAAATGTGGGTCTGTAGGAAGATTTTTATGACTGATTAGAGCTGGCGACGATAAAATAGATAGTGAAGTGGGATTTTCCATCACTGGAGACACTGGGTAAGGATGCGGGGTGTTTCCATGGCCGGGCTGACTGTGGAAAGTGGTTTTCTACGCTTCTGCTGGTAGCTGTTGTAGCTCCATAAATGCCAAGCAATTGATTGCTAATTGCCAAAGATGTCACTAACTCTGACCTAATCCCAGGGATTAGGTCCTATCCCAGGACTGAGTTGTTCTGTGGAATATAGTTATAAACCAAATTATGCTGCTCAAAGGTGATGGAAACTTCAGCAGCTGGGGTCACAAAGTGAACAGCACAAAAGGGAGAATTGCCTAAACTTCAGAGGTGCACCTCTGAACACCCGTGTCTTGAGACGAAGAACACATTGGCCTTTACTCCACAGAGTCAACTGTATTCAAGGACTTTTATTTGTTTCGTATTGTACAGTCACCAAGTACCGCCAGTAAGGTGACCTGAAACAACACAGGTGGGTTCTTTTGTCGTTCTGGAACCCGAAGTCCGAAACCCATCTCGCTGGCCCAATGCCAGGCGCCGGCAGGGCTGGGCTCCCTCCAGATGCTCAGGGACGGCGCTTCCTTGTGTCTGCAGCTCTCAGAGCTGTATTCCTCCAGTCCACACCCTTCCTCGTCTCCAAAGGCAGCAGACTCACACCTTCAAGCCTCTCTCGGTTCAGGGCTCACATAGCTTTCTGCCTGTTGCAGTCGAGTCTCCTACACGTGATCACAGGCACTCAAAGACAAGTGAGTGTGCTATTACATAACAGCACTGAAAAGCTCATCTGTTGCCAATACAAGAGTATTTGAAGAAACAGGGTTTGTATTTTAATGACCACCAGTCTGCGAGCTCGATCTTTAATGCCTACCTAGGAACGTTCTACAGAATTGCTCAATTCTGACTACTTCGGTTGCAAGTAGAATTGCCACACTACACAATCTGTCTGCCGGCTTCATCTGGAGAAATCCCCTAGACATCCCTACAGGGACCTGATTACCCCAGCCATGGAGAATGTATAGCTAAGAAGAAGTGTTTTTCTGTGCTGCATTTAAAAAATTTTTTTTAAACGGTCACTTATATTTGAAAGAGAGAGAGAGAGCAAGCAGGGGAGGGGCAGAGAGAGAGGGAGACACAGAATCTGAAGCAGGCTCCAGGCTCTGAGCTGTCGGCACAGAGCCCAGCGTGGGGCTTGAACCCGTGAATCCTGAGATCATGACCTGAGCCAAGATCAAGAGTCGAACGCTTAACCGACTGAGCCACCCAGGTGCCCCTCTTGTGCTGCAAACTTAAAGTCTCCATAATTAGTGATTGATGGTTAACTGATGAAAATCACTCAGCCAAGATGCTTTCAGTTATGTGGCCATCTCCCCATTCTCTGCCCACCTGCACTTTGGCATCTAGAATCATTAAACACAGATATTTCTGTATTTATGAGTTGTATGGAAAGTGTTCCTCGAGCCTGGCTAAGCACCGGAATCACCTGAGAGTTTTTATGAATAGATTTCCAGGTATCACCTCAGACCTGGCATCATTAGGAGCAGGCTGTGGCATTTTTATTTCTTAAATGGCCCCTGTGTGACTGATTTAGCAGACCCGTGGACTGGCCTTTGGTCTCGGTCTGCTCTGAAAAACAGCCCTTTTCCTGGACTTCCAACCATCCTATAAATAGTCTCGACATCATTCTGGAAGTTACAGGGTTTTTAGGAGCACCCTATAGAGGCTCTAGCTCATTTTAAGACACTTAGGTTTTTCCAGTTTTAGCTTTGTCAATGAGTCCACATGCTCAGATTTTGAAATTCCAGCCCATTGTTGTTCTGAGTCCTGAGAGTTCCTCCAAGTGCTGTTCAACCCCATAATGTCCCACAGAACTTTCCATGGTCTCCCAAGCTAGAACTATATCTACCTCTCATGACCCCATGTAAGGATTGCCTGTGTTTCTTTCTTTTTTACAAAAATTTAAAAACTCTTTATTTTTGAGAGAGAGAGAGAGAGAGAGACAGACAGACAGAGTGCGAGTTGGGGAGGAACAGAGAGAGGGAGACAGAGAATCTGAAGCAGGCTCCAGGCTCCGAGCTGTCAGCACAGAGCCCGATGCAGCGCTGAACTCATGAACCGTGAGATCATGACCTGAGCCGAAATCGGAGGCTTAACCAACTGAGCAGCCACCCAGGCGCCCAGGATTGCCTGTGTTTCAACTCTAGCTCTCAATTATCCTTAAATTGTATATAGCTTGTTTTTATTAGACTTCCTTTGACCTTTCATAGGAGGAAAATAATGGATGTGAAAAGACGTAGGCAAAGTTTTGAAGTCCCATCTTCTGATCTTGAGGAATCACATTCATTCTTGAACATGGCCAAGCCCTAGAGAAATGAATAAGTTGTTCATAGTACAGGTTTTATGAGCTGCTCTGTTTCTCTACACCTAAACTATGGCCATGCCTCCCTTTGGCTTCCACGTATTTAAACTGAATCTCTGTATCTTCTACATGTTTAAACATTTGAGTTCCTATAATCTCAGCCAACCAGAGTTTGTCCGTATGTGTTTTAATTGTTTACCTTCAATAAGACAGAAAAAAGAAACAATTGCTTCCATCCCTTCCTCTGCTAAGCTGTCCCAGCTCATATGGAAAAAAAAAAATTTCTTCTTTAACCTTCAAAATAAATAGTCCTCCACATTAGATAATGCAACCTAGAACGCAAAGTAGAAAAGTATTATGTGTCAAGGCCTTGCAAGCAAAGATATTGTGGCATAACATAGTCTCAACCGTAACAGCACATAAAGTTGATGTATAAACACTATCATATTTTAAGGGAGAAACATATCAAGGCTTTTGTGCATTACATATTCTGCACCTAAAAACGAAAGCTGTGTGATTGTTTTCATTAACCTTTCATTCTCATAGAAGGGCAGAATTGATAATAAATGTATTCAGCCAACTGAAAGGCAATTTCAAGCAATTTCAGTTGGGATTTCACTTCCATGGCTTTCTTTTTCTTTTTCTTTTCTTTTCTTCTTCTTTTTTTCTTTTTTTTTTGCCTCCCACAAATTCTAATAAAAATACGATTTGCCCAAATATAAAACTGCAGATTGCAGTAACTTTTCAAAGACATTGAGTGAGTTCCTCTTTACAGCTTGATGATTACCTGTCTAAGGACACCGACTCCTGCAAATGGTAAGGCTGTGTTTAGGGCACCGGGTCACTGAAATGTCCTAGCTCTAAAAGCGTGTGGGCTTCTGTGGTTAAACACGCCACAGTGTTGACCTGAGTGTTACAACCATTTCAGTCCTATTTTATGCCTATTAGAAGCCACTGACATAAAAGCAATTTTCGTCCTCTTGGTTTACAGCTTTTATTACTGGTCATGTCCAAAGGTACGGAGTGAAATCATTCTGTCAATTATCATCCTGTCAGTAATAGTCCGGGTGAGGTTTTCATGAACATGTCAGAGTTCTTTCTATAAAGAACATCCTATTTCCTGCTGGCATTTCTACACTTAAACACAATTTTCTTATGCCCTTTGTCTATTTCCCAAGTAGGAAATCCAAAGTCAATGTGCTCAAACTATTCTATACCAAAAGGTCATCTCGATATAAATATTTTTCAAACGAAGAAATGCATTCCATGGCGGTCCAAACATCAAGCGGTTTTGGGCAGATTTTAAAGTGAGAACTACCATTTGCCAGCCCATCCTTCTGTCCCCATAACCACATTCAGAAGTGAGTGCTGGCAACTATTCATGGTTTCTTTTCCCCTGGTTACTCTTCACACACTAAATAACATGCTTATTCTTTTCGTTCTTTCAACAATCTCAAATGACTCCTGTTACAAAATATGAAGATTCAGCTTGTTATATTTCACTTTACCACCTTCTTCCTAACCTCAGTTTCTGAGAGAGATTGATATTTTTCATTCTGCTATTGATAACATTGGTAAAGTGGAATAATAAACTAAAATTTGATTTATTTTGCTAAAACCTTTAGACACTATATCTTTGATATTTTACAGGAAGGCGACAGTATCTCTCCTCTCTCCCGCCATTGCTGCTTCACACTTTGACCCCTTCATTTGTCAGCGGTACCCTGCTTGTGATATTGCCAGAAATGATACATGTATTTTTTTCATAAACGTGACTATGTGTACTTTCTTTTGGCTAATTGATTCTAAAAGTTGAAAGCCAGCAAGCAAGAAGTACACCGACATGACCCTATGAATAGCCATCATCACAGAAGTGAACGCACGAGGACTATGCACTTCTTTTCCTCCAAGTCTAATGTCACGAACTCAGGGACAATGGAAAGCAAACTCTGTGGCTTAAAGGCAAATAGATTCCACTAGTTGATCAAATTCACGTCATGTTTATTTTCGTTTTCATTTACATCATTACTTCCAATTTTTCACAAGTTTGTAAGTTTTTTTTTTCTTGACCCCCCCCAAAAATTTGTTACTATATCCTCTGTTATCCTGGTCTTAATTATTCATTTTCCACAAAAGTCCCTTTTTCTCTCCCCTGTTGATCCAACAGACATTGCCGTCTTGCCATCTGTACATACCTTCTGAGCAACCTTTGCTCTGCTCCTGTGTTAGGACCACCAGTTCCTAAATCCAGGCTCTTTCTCCTCTTTCCTGGAGCTTTCCTGGGTCGTGTGCTCAGGTCACTCCCTCAAAAAGTGTGTGTGGAGGGTCAGCTTTATGATTCCTTGAACAACCTTGGTTTTATCTTTACATTTGATTAGTCATTTTTCCATACATATGAATTTCTGTTTAAGACTAACTTTCCTTCAATTATATATTGAAGATATTGCTCTCACTGCATTCTGGGTACCTTTTGTGGGTAATTCTAATCTCTTTCGAGTATAATTTTCTTCCTGGATGTTGAGCTTTTTTTAAATCTTTGGTATTTGAAAATTTCATCATAGTGGGTACACGTGATTTTTATATAGGGCTTTGGATGTAAAAATGTATGATTTTCTGCAAGTTTTATAAACATCCTTGGTTATTTCTCCGGCTTTTCTTATCTCTCCTTTTTTTCCCAGTTCTTTCTTTCTGGAAATGTTTTAGTATAATTTTAAGCTACTGAAGATTGTTCATATTTTCAAGCACTTGTTATTTTGGTCTGTGTTCAGGGAAATTCCTTAGTCTCTAGCTTTCAACCCATCTCCTAATTTTATAAAAATCGAAATTATATATTTTATTTTTCATAGCTATTTTGTGTTGTTTGTTCACGGCTTACCACTCTTTACTATACACACATTACCTCCTCAAATTCCCCTACGGCTAAGAATTAGGTTTTTGTTTTGTTGACTTTCTCATATGCCTTACATTATGCTCCCTCCAGAACAGTCTGTTTACTTTAACTTCCTTTTTTATGTGGTTGAGTTTCTTTCTACCCCAGTGTATTAAGTAGCTTTCACGTCAACAAGGTGGGTTTACCCAGAGAGCCGGAGTGTGATTCTTTCACGGTGGGAAACGCGTCTCCTTTCTCGGAGGCCTTTCCCGAGGATGGAAAGTCCAAGTGGCTCCTCTGTTCACGTCTGATGGGCTCCTTAGGCAGGAGGGGCACTGGGTGGTTGGGGCAAGAAGCCAGCAGGAAGGACAGGACCCCCTCCTGCTGATACCACCTCAAGAGTCCCATACTTGGTGCCAACAGCACCCAGCATTCTATACATCTCCCAAGAAAGTCCCTTCACATCTTTCTGGGGTTTTTTAAGTTTTACTCCAGTACACACGTAGACAGGGTGGATGGGGATAACTGGTTGGCCAGCACAGCTGGTCCAGGGGCAGACCTTTAACCTCCCCACTCCACTACGCCTGCCCTTGAAAACAGCTGACTCCAGTCGTGGACTGATTACCCGTGGCATTCCCTGGGAAGATGGCCTCCTGGGAAACATTCCACTCAGACCGAACGTGCATTTGCTTATTTTCCAACTTAAGTCAAAAACATAAAATTATATTCTGAGCTAGAACGAGCCCGGTTTCCTGGGTAAAAGAGATATACTGACCAACTATAATAAGGGTAAGGCTATGCTTCACGTGTGCAGATAGCCAGTAAATCCCATGGTTGAGCACCGCAAACTGAATTGATCATCACAGTTTATTTACTTGTCTATTCGTTCGATAAATATTAATGTCAGGCTCTCCTGTATGTCAATAACTATTCAAAGTATTAAAGTTGGAGCAGGGAATAAAACAGACAGCAATTAGAATGTGCTCTATTATTTTTATTCAGATGACTTGGGGTTAATATACTTTAAATATCAGAATAACCTGAAATGGAGCATAGCAAAATTGGAAGGGAATCATTTGACATCGTTTCATCTAAGCAACATGCATACTTGGCAGGGAGGAGTGACCTATTAGGGAAGGTTTTATCCAATCTACATCCGTATATCTATACCTGTATGCAAAGTGGTATTACGTAATAGACACAAATTATGTGAGACAGCTCGTGAAATACAGCATTTAATGATGGGCTTCCTCTTTGCCACAGCAGATGGAATCACTTTCTAAAACACTTATGTAGGAGAACAGGACCTTCTAAAAATGCAAGGCTTAGATTAACCATAATAAGCTTTTATCCTTAAGGCGTGCTTTGATAAAGTAATCCGGGTCTCTGATCCTCCCTAAGAAATGTGTTAATTCTCAGACTAGTTTACTATTCTACGTTAGAGAGACAGTAAATATATCAAGTAAATAAAGGAGGCCTTGGCTTTGAAGTCAGATAGCCTTGGGCACATATCCCCAATCTTCCATTTGCCAGTACTGTAAACTCAGACAACTTCCATAACTTTTCTAAGCCTTGACTCATCTACAACATTAAATTTAAAAATATATATATTTAATGCCAGTGCTTGCAGAGAGAACTGAATGATATGAAAGTCAAACTCTCATATGATAGCATATTCTAAATGCTCAATAAACACTATCAACATTTTTTCTTTTTTATTAAATTATCTTCTACCTAATGTTCCCACAGAATATGCTGGTTTTAACCCACTCAGTTTTACATCTGTAAATTGTAACTTCTCTTGTTACCTCAATGATCATATTTTATCTTCCAACATTATTTACTTTATTATCAGGAAAATACTTAATTCCAAACCTCGTTGTCCTGAATTCTGCCACATGTTGAGAGATTTCCCATACTAGACTGAACGTTCATAAACTGAACTGACCTAGCTTGTCTCTGCTTCAGCTAGAGGGAAATACCCACAGTTCCTAATTTGCAAATGATTAAGTTGATTCTACCTGGTAATATTTCATGGAAATAATGTTCAGCACACAACATGTTCGACGTCAGTCTTTTTGTTTTTAATATGAAATTTACTGTCAAATTGGTTTCCATACAACACCCAGTGCTCATCCCAACAGGTGCCCTCCTCAACACCCATCACCCACTTCCAGGTCAGTCTTAACTCCACCTGGTAGCTGAAACCCTCAGGCCAGTTCAGATAAGGGCCCTTGACTTCCTTCTTTTGTGGCAGGTGTAGAAGAGCAAAATCCCACGTCAGTTATCACCCAATGGTAAGAAGTTGCCAACGGGAGAAGAGGGTGTATTGATGAGAATAGACTAGGTTATATGGTAACAATCTATGAACTCTCAAATCTCTTTCATTTACAATGATAAAGGTGTATGTCTCATGCATATGAAAAGCCAATGATAGGTTGGCAATAACCCTATTTCATGTAATATTTAGTGTGGGACCCAGGCATTTGGCACAATTTCTAAATATGATCACAATGACAGAAAGAAATGGGAAATAGAACCACGTGCTGGCTCTCAAATCTTCGGTCCAGAGTTGACATATGCTGGTTCCATTCATGTTTTATTGTCCAAAGCAAGCCTAATATGGACGGGAAGTGAGTCCATGTGAATAATACTGTTTACCGTACTGGGCATAATAAGAATGATGTCCTGGAGATACATCTCTCGTCCTTGTATACCTGGTATGTTGTATATTGTCAAAAAGAAAACCACAAACCTAAAATGGAGTCACTTATATTAAGGACCCAAACCAAGACTTAAGATCTAACCTAACTGCACTTTCATTCCCCCCGACCCCCGCTTGGGCAGGAATGTAAACTTTAACCTGTCAACGTGCAATTTCCTGGCCGGCAGTGGGAAATTTACTGAAAGACCACCTCCATTCCTCTTAGGAGGAAGACCTTGCCTAAAATAATGTTCCCTTTGCTAATGATTTCCCGTTTTCCACCCCCTCTTTCCTTTAAAAACTTCTTTTTGGTATAGCTTGATAGAGCTCCTTTCTATTTGTTAGATGGGACATTGCTTACTTCATGAATTGTTTAAGAAAGCCAAATCTTTTATTAAAAATAATTTTTTAATGTTTATTTATTATTGAAAGAGAGACAGAGCGTGAGCAGGGGAGGGGCAGAGAGAGTGGGAGACAGAGAATTCAAAGCAGCTCCAGGCTCTGCGCTGTCAGCACAGAGCCTGACGTGGAGCTCAAACCCACGAACCGTGAGATCATGACCTGAGATCATGACATGAAGTAGAGCGCTCAACCAACTGAACCACCCAGGGGCCCCAGAAAGCCAACTCTTTTATTTTTTTTATTTTTATTTTTTTCAAAATATGAAGTTTATTGTCAAATTGGTTTCCATACAACACCCAGTGCTCATCCCAAAAGGTGCCCTCCTCAATACCCATCACCCACCCTCCCCTCCCTCCCACCCCCCATCAACCCTCAGTTTGTTCTCAGTTTTTAAGAGTCTCTTATGCTTTGGCTCTCTTCCACACTAACCTTTTTTTTTTTCTTCCCCTCCCCCATGGGTTTCTGTTAAGTTTCTCAGGATCCACATAAGAGTGAAACCATATGGTATCTGTCTTTCTCTGTATGGCTTATTTCACTTAGCATCACACTCTCCAGTTCCATCCATGTTGCTACAAAGGGCCATATTTCATTCTTTCTCATTGCCACGTAGTACTCCATTGTGTATATAAACCACAATTTCTTTATCCATTCATCAGTTGATGGACATTTAGGCTCTTTCCATAATTTGGCTATTGTTGAGAGTGCTGCTATAAACATTGGGGTACAAGTGTCCCTATGCATCAGTACTCCTGTATCCCTTGGGTAAATTCCTAGCAGTGCTATTGCTGGGTAATAGGGTAGGTCTATTTTTAATTTTCTGAGGAACCTCCACACTGTTTTCCAGAGTGGCTGCACCAATTTGCATTCCCACCAACAGTGCAAGAGGGTTCCCGTTTCTCTACATCCTCTCCAGCATCTATAGTCTCCTGAGTTGTTCATTTTGGCCATTCTGACTGGCATGAGGTGATATCTGAGTGTGGTTTTGATTTGTATTTCCCTGATGAGGAGTGACGTTGAGCATCTTTTCATATGCCTGTTGGCCATCCGGATGTCTTCTTTAGAGAACTGTCTATTCATGTTTTCTGCCCATTTCTTCACTGGGTTGTTTTTCGGGTGTGGAGTTTGGTGAGCTCTTTATAGATTTTGGATACTAGCCCTTTGTCCGATATGTCATTTGCAAATATCTTTTCCCATTCTGTTGGTTGCCTTTTAGTTTTGTTGGTTGTTTCCTTTGCTGTGCAGAAGCTTTTTGTCTTCATAAGGTCCCAGTAGTTCATTTTTGCTTTTAATTCCCTTGCGAAAGCCAACTCTTTTAAATTATTAGTTGATTGTTTTTGTTCTTTAACAATATACATCATTTCATTTTATCCTTATATGAATCTGTGACGACAAAGTATTTGCCATTATCCCCATTTTACAGACTTCAAAGTTAGTTCAAAAGAACTTGGAATGTGGAGAGATGGTGGAGGCAGGAAGCACCCGAGTCCCTCCCCCATGAGGCACCCCCCACCCTGGCAGATGACAGGGGCTATTTGGAACTCCAGAGTCCACTGAAGACGTGCACTCCCAGGGCAAGTCTTGGGCTGTCAACTGCAGTTAATTTCAGTCACTTCCATTTCTTAACCCATCCCCTTCCCAGCCCGATGGCAGAGAGCTGAGAGGGTGTTCCTGGAGCAGCTGGCACGCAGCCTGCATGAGCCAGAGTGGGTGATGGGGACACCATCTTCCAAACTCTGGAGGTCCGTGTCCTCTGTCCACTGATGCCACTGTTTATCATGGCGGTGCGGGCACAGGGGTGGGCAGCCCCCCATGCGCCCACTTCCCCCTGCACTGTGTCAAGCCCCTTACCCTTGACCAAAGCAACTTCCAGGGCATTAAAGAGCTGGTGCCCCCTCTCCCCCTTTATTTTTCTCTGTTTCTTCTTTTGGGGAAAAAACTAGTATTAAAATGATGGTCTGGACCTCCACTTTTTGTTTTGACGTGATTTAAGAGACTAATACAAGTTTTCAAAATGACTGGCCTAAATGCTAGTACTACTTTTTACATTTTTTTTTTTCACGTTTATTCATTTTTGGGATAGAGAGAGACAGAGCATGAACGGGGGAGGGGCAGAGAGAGAGGGAGACACAGAATTGGAAACAGGCTCCAGGCTCTGAGCCATCAGCCCAGAGCCTGACGCGGGGCTCGAACTCACGGACCGCGAGATCGTGACCTGGCTGAAGTCGGACGCTTAACCGACTGCGCCACCCAGGCGCCCCCAACTACTTTTTAATATTATTAATTTTTTTTTTAATTTAGTTTTGAGAGAGAGAGAGACAGAGCTCGAGCAGGGGAGGGGCAGAGAGGGAGGGAGGGAGACACAGAATCCGAAACAGGCTCCAGGCTCCGAGCTGTCCTCACAGAGCCCGACGCAGGGCTGGAACCCACAAACTGTGAGTCAAACAGACCATGACCTGAGCCGAAGTCAGCCGCTTAACCGACTGAGCCACCCAGGTGCCCCTAAAAACTAGTATTATTGTAACAGAGATTTGTAACTCTGTCTACTGTTTTCTATGTAATTTAAGAGATTAGTGCATTAAAAATTATTACTTTATGCTCTTGGATGCATAATGTAATTTTGCGAAACCAGTAACTGAAAAGGGCAGTTCATAGCTGCAAGGAAGCAGAGGCTTCCTTGGAAGTGAAGCCCGAATAAACCCAGATTAGACTGTGCTAACTCGGATATTAAACGTGCTGTCATGGCAACTACACAGAAAACAGTTATAAACTATGCACATTAGAAAAGGAGCAAGGAATTAAAACATTTTACTACAAAAATCAGCTAAATACAAAAGAGACTGAAATGAGGGACATAGAAACTACAAGACATACAGAAAACAAATACAAAATGACAGAACTAAGTTCCCCCCCATCAGTGATTTCTTTATATGTAAATGAATTAAACTACCAATCAAAAGACTGAGATTGGCAAAATGTGTAAAAAAGAAACATGATCCAATCACAAGCTGTCTAAAAGAGCATATAACACCAAAGACGCAGATAACAGAAGAAAAAAAAGAAAAGTTGAACTGATGCTAATTAAAAATGGTGCATCAAAAAAAGAAATAAAAATAAACTAAAAAAATTAAAATGTGCACCAACAACATGTAACAGCACCTGTTGAGTGAGAGAAAATACTTGCAAACTGTGTATCTGATGAGAGATTGGTACGCATGAGACAGAAAGGACTCCTAAAACTTAACAACAACCAAACTCTGATTCACAAAAGGGCAAAAAAGTTGAATAGACAAGGGATCCTGCCTGCTCGGTTGCTGGAGCATGTGACTCTTGATCTCGGGGTATGAGTTCAAGTCCCAGGCCGGGCACAGAGATTACCAAAAAAATAAAAATAAAAAAATAAAACTTGAACAGATATTTCTCCAGAGAAGATATACAAATGGCCAATAAGCACATGAAAAAATGTTCTATGTCACTAATCACTAGGAAAATGCAAATCAAAACCTCAGTGAGGTATCACCTCACACTCATTAACTGGCTACTACAAATAATAACAGTAATAAGTGTCTGCAAGGATGTGGAAAATTTAAACCATCGTGCACTGTTGGTGGCAATGTGGCATGCACATTAGAAAACAGGATGACAGTTCTTCCAAAAAAATTTTTTTGAGTCCTCTTAAAAAATGATAGAATTATATGAGCCAGCAAGCTCACTTGTAAATATACGCCCAACAGAACTGTAAACAAGGGCTTGAACACACAATGTGATCTCCCTGTCAGGAGATATTTGTGTACCAGAGCTCATAATGACGTTATTCACAGTAATTAACAGGAGAAGCTAACCCAAGCATCCGTTGACAGATGAATGGGTATGCAAGATGTGTTATAAACGTAGAATAGAATAACATTCAGCCTTTAAAAAGAAGGACGTTTTGACACCTGCTTCAACACGGATGAGCCCTGAGGACATTGTGCTACGAGAAATAAGTATTTGCATTCTTGAGAAATGTATGTATGATTCCACGTATGTGAATGTCTAAAGTAGTCAGAGTCACAGGGACAGGAAGTGGATGCTGGTTCCCAGGGACCCGGGTCAGGGAAGATGGAGTTCTCTGCGTACAGTTTCTGGTTTGCTACACGGAAATAATTCTGCAGATAGCAGTACAACGATACCCGTGCATTTTATGATGCTGGACTGCGCACTGAGAAATGCCACATGGCAGATTCTATGTGATGTGTATTTTCCCATAACAAAAAGAAAAAAAAAGAGATACGGGAATGTGCAAGAATTCATAATAATATGAGATTTTGGAACACAATGAGTTTACATTGGTGGCAATGAATTTCCAGTCATTGAAAATATTCAAAGGGCGCCTGGGTGGCTCAGTCGGTTAAGCGTCCGACTCGGCTCAGGTCATGATCTTGCACTTTGTGGGTTCGAGCCCCACTTCAGGCTCTGTGCTGACAGCTTAGAGCCTGGAGCCTGCTTCGAATTCTGTCTCCCTCTCTCTCTGCCCCTCCCTGCTCATGCTTTCTCTCTCTCTCTCTCTCTCTCTCTCTCTCTCTCTCTCTCAAAAATAAAAATAAATAAGTAAACATTAAAAAAAGAAAATATTCAAGATATTCTTTCAAAATATCTACTACTTAGAGTAGATACAGAAGCATTGTATGAGCGACTGGACAAGAGAATTATTCTTGAGCTCCCAAAACCTGAGTTTCGCAAAGTCTAACAGCCAGTAAGAGGCCAATAAAGGATAAAACGTCTCTCTCATCCAAGTGGCCATTTAGACCAGAAAGGGAAAACAGACCCCACTAAAAATTAATGACTTAGTGGTTCAGGATTCTACTGCTGTGAATTACAAATATTGGATATAGTTCTATCACAGATAATTTCTTAATTAGTATGTCTGTTTGCTCAGTGAGTATGCTATGCATTATTACTATATTGCATCAATTTATTCAGATAATCTGAGGATTGATGCACCGATGTGGTTATGAATAAAATATAAGTATGTAGGCAACAGCATTTTTACTTATACCCTAGATGGGGAGAAGTCTTTTGGGTTGCATGATAATTAAATAAATGTGCCAATTGAAAGCAGAAGGTAAACATTTCCTATGTCCTTAATAGAAGGCTTTCCTTGAACAGATGAGCTGTACCAAGGTCTTGAATCTTTATTGTTGGGACCAAGGGCAGGCTGCCCCAAGATGGGCCACTTGGACATAGAGATTACGTTGAGTTCAAAAGCAATAAAAACCGAACAGATTCAAGAAAAGCTCTTTGCTTCTGCCTCTCAAATACCTACACAGAGTTTAGATATAGAAGCCCTTCCAGGAAAAGAACTATGACCACCGGTAACGATGCACCGTGAACTTGGTGTGGTGGACCCAGAGGAACCCCACAAGGACTGTTGGGCCAGGGTCCTCTCTGCCATTGTTGCCAGGCTTCCCAGCAGGCATTTGTTGACCAAACATTGACTCTTTTTCATCTTCTTGTGAATTGCATTCCTTCTCTTTGAAGTCCACACTTATACCCCTTCGTGGTTCAGAACGACATATAGATCTCATTTTGCCTATTCTTGACATTCCCATGTCTCTGTGGATTCCCTGCACAAAATTACATCTGATTTTACCCTGTCAATTTGTCTCATGTTAACTTGATTCTTAGTCCAGCCGGAAGGACTTGAAGGAGACAGGAATTTCTTCCTCCCCAACGATATTATTTTTAGGACAATGCTACAAAGAAAGAGTTAACACACCGACATATACCTCCCCACCCCGTCCTCTCGTGAGTTTTATAATTTCACTGACACTGGTTCCACTGTGTGCTATGATTCCAACATCATTAGGTAATGTAGTGAGCTCAATTTTTACTGTTTCTCAAATGAAAATGTTATACTAGGAAAAACACAAGATGTTTTATCATTAATTTTAATTATTAAAGTTTTTTTACATTAAAAATCACAACCATTTTAACTTAATTAACCCCCTTTAATATAACTAAGTAGGCACAAAATCCAAAGACTGATAGGAATTTACCTTTTGTAACTTTGTTCATTTTCGTTTGTTTCAGAAGCTAGATGCCAAATATTTGGGTTAATAATTTTTTATTAAAACAAACCTTAAGTTATCATATCTTCTGGAACAGACAGCTGGTATTTCAGAAACTCAAAATCTGAGAGGTGCTCTCAAGAGATATCTGAGTCTAGCTCATGGTACGATTAGTACCAGAGTGCTAGGAAGAGAAATCTTTTCAATATGGTCCTTAGCCAGTGCCCCCATAAATCATTTATTTCAGGGACACTTTTATTTACTTAATGCTTTTACTTATTTTGAGAGAGAGAGAGAGAGAGAGAGAGAGAGAGAGAGAGAGAACGCAAGCAGGGGAGGGACAGAGAGAGAGGGAGACACAGAATCTGAAGCAAGCTCCAGGCTCTGAGCTGTCAGCACAGAGCCCGAAGCAGGACTGGAACTCACAGACTGCGAGATCATGACCTGAGCCGAAGCCAAATGCTTAACCAACAGAGGCACCCAGACGCCCCAAATAAATTGAAACTTTTGAGATAGATTTGGATTTTGTCAGAAATTATAAATGGTTTCATAAGTCTATGCCAAAATTTCCCACAAATTATCTTCCCATGATGTGAAGTTTAACCTGACTGGGGACACAGTTTGGATATAACCCTACCAGAAACCTCTCAGAGAAATTCAAATTCTATTGTAAAAACACTACTCATTAGAAACTCTTAGTAGCTAGCATTATCATTCTGCTGTGTTTATTTTGACCCCAGACCCCAGTTCTGAATCCCCAAATCATGCCTTTCTTAATCTAAGAACTGTCCAGAGGCATAATGTCAGTGAGGTGCCTCTATTTTCAAAACCAGAAGCTTAACAAAATTATGTCTATTACTGAAATCAATGCTGCTTATACAGGATTCACAAGTTATTATTATTTGAAAAGTCCTAAAATTTGGTTTCACTGTACTTGAAAGAACCAGTTTGGAAAAAAAGGAGGATTTTTAGCATTTAATGAATGTTTTAGATTTCTCTAAAATCTCTCTTTAAGTCTTCAGGAATAGGGTCTAGTCAATTAAACAAATATGCTTCTTTGCATATTTGAAGAATTCGAGATATTTAGAAGGCATTTACCAAGTAGGCTATTAATACAAGTACTCTCTATAATACAAGTACTTCTAGCTTGACACAGCACAATGGTCTCAGATACATTCAGTAAATATAGATTACTGTCCTTTGAAAATGTCTATTTCTTATTTAGAATGGTTATTTAGAAGAATCTACAAAAGAGTTTAGTTAAGATATTCTGTAAATATGTTAAAATATTATTGTTATATC
The DNA here is from genome assembly GCF_028749965.1 of Puma concolor. Classification (NCBI taxonomy): domain Eukaryota; kingdom Metazoa; phylum Chordata; class Mammalia; order Carnivora; family Felidae; genus Puma; species Puma concolor. The sequence continues at coordinate 1,151,804 of NC_141677.1, read as the reverse complement.
ATTACTTACTTTAAACTGTTTATGTATTTACATTTACTTTTAATTGATTTTAACGGTAGAATTTATGCAATTATTTTAAACATTAATTTCATTTAAAAAAGGAAGATTTTTCAATTGAAGGCAACCATCCCATCCCTGCCCTTCAGGTGAGCCTTCAGAGCAACAGAACTGGAGAAAGTAGTCTGAGCTTAGAGGGTTTAAGGTGACCTCCTGGGAGGCTTTACGTCAAAAGCGAGGGAACAGCAAATGCAAAATGCTGGAAACCAGAGAAAATGTGGTGCATAACCCAAGAACCGAAACCCGGAAGCAGTTCAGTACGACTAGAGGGAGAGGAAGGAGGAGGAATTAGGAATTAAAGTTTGCCTTTGATGCCCACCCCGTGGACTTACTATGTGACATGGAACACTGGAAATACCCCCAGAAGAGGTACGTGCTGAGCTTGGAGGAGACTGGACAAGAGCCTAACACCCATAGGTCTCCCCCAGTCACCGAAGGCACGACGGACAGATTGGGGTAAAACTAACTTCACTTGTGGGGGTGAGGAGGGAGAGCCGTGGCATGGGGGTGCGGGGAGAGTAGGAACCGTGGCGCAGCCTAGCGATGGAGAACTGAGGGCTTGTGCAGCTTACTATCGGCCTGGTGCTGTTCCAAGAACTTGGAAAGAATTCATCATGTAGACCTCGTTGAAAAATCCTATCGTACGCATACTGTCATCTTTCTCAGTTTCTAGGTGAAAAACCAGGAGAGAAATTTTAAATAACTTGTCTACAAATGCACAGCGGAGCCAGATTGTGGGGCTGAGACATCAGTAGTGCTGGGTCCACCTGCCGTGCCGTCCTGGGGAGGCACCTCACATCGCCCATACGAACATGGGTGATTACAGGGCAATCATGAAGATGACTGAAAACAAACCACCAGGTTCATGGACCACTGGAGGTGCCCTTCCTCTTCTGCGCCCCTCAGGGCTCACATCCACTTACCAATACTCACGGACGCCTGCCTGAGGAAATAGCCCAAGATCCGGGACAGCAGCTCTGCCCGTCATTGTCGCTGCGGTGGGTCATGTGCCCAGGAGGAAAAGGCCACAGGTTTGACACCAGCATAAAGTGTGTATGTGAAACGCTATTTTTTGGTTAATTTACAGTAGTTACTGCTGCTGTGACTTGAAGCCTTTGGCGCCCTTGGAAACACTCTATTTTTAAAGTCATATGTGTGATTGAAGAGTAGTAACATTTGTGCAGCTAGCCAATGTTAAAACAAAGAAACATTGTGACATACAAAAATAAAAAGTGAATTACCTTTCGTAGGCAGCTACCTGGCATCTCTCCAAAGGAAAATGTCTTTATTTGGCTAAGTTAAGGTTAAGTAACCTTCACCAGAGAGAATCCCAAGGCAGGAGAGTGAGCTCCATAAAAATGTTTGCCTCTCATTACACAATATCCCTTTGCATTTCAAATGCTCCAGCTGATCTAATTAAAGCTTGGTGAGGGAAAGGGACTAAAAAGAAAATTTAATTCAGCATGTAATTATCACTGAACTGAAGACCACTTTTTTCAATAAGTGAATAAACTATGTATAACTCTTCACATACTAATTGAATCACCCCAGTTGAGTCAATTAAAAAAAGATACATATACCCACATGACCACTGCTGAGCTAAAAATGTTATTCATACTATTTAATTGTAGGAACATTTTCTGCCTTCCTCAGAAATTATCTGTCTATATCAAAATATGTATCAATATAAACATTTGTGCGTATCTACAACCTCTCAAAATATTCTAAGATCTTTATGAAGCTATTATCAACACAAAGAGGATCACATTTTAATAGATGAATAACTAATACAGGCCTGAATTGAAGTGCCCTCAAAAGTCAGAATTAGACTTTATTCTTAAATCTAAACCAAGAACAACAACGTGTATCCAAAATACAGGATTAGCCAAGAGAGGGGAAAACAAGACACTGTGATTGAGTAACAGACCACTTTGGTGGAGCACAGCATTTTATTCCCTCTGATAAGAGAATTCACAGAGTGTGGCGCAGAAAATTGGTTTCTGTTCTCCATGGAGGGAAAATGCAACCGTAGAAAACTGACCCATCATGACAGAAAAGAGAAAGAGAACTCGAGAGCGTGTTGACTGCCCGTTTTAGGGCCATTCAAGGTGTTCTGGCCAAGCCAGCGTGTGCCATCCGATCGCACGGGTTAGGCTACTGCACCTGAGAGGTACTCAGCTCAGCTCACTCAGCTCAGCTCAGTTCATTGTTCTCTATGCAAACTTCTTAAGGACTTTGCTTCCAACGTGTTTTCCCCGCAGAGAGGGCACGTGACTGGAGAGGCCGAATTCAACATTCTGATCCACCTGATGGGCTTATTGCTTTGTGTAAGTCATCAAAGGCATTTTTGTGTATACCCATCCATGTCGCTGTGGAGCTGGCTGATAAGAGTCTGTCCAGAAGCCACTTCCTTCCCGAAGTGCAGACAAACAGCCTGGAGTCTGCGATCCGCTCCCTGAGCTGTGAGCCACCGAGTTGAAGTCACTGGGCTTCCCAGCCGCCTCCTCCTCCTGGGACACGACCCTGTTCTGGCGCTCTGCTTTAGCGGCTATTTAATTTGTTCCACTAAGTGCCCAGGTTTCTTGAGCCTAGACATTTAATTCTAGATTCTTGTGAGAGGATGCAATTGATGGTCCAGTTAGATTCTAGTTCTCCCCCTTCTCTTTCTTGCTTATTTGAGGACACGAATGTGTAAAGGAAATGAGGAAGAACACCCGAACGATGGCTGAGTGAGTCATTTGTGAGTCTGTACATTTCTTGTCTTGCTGAGAGGTTAGATAGCAAAGTTGACCAACACTATTACGTAAGATCACTTTTAGGGCTATTATGAATTCTCAAATATTGTTTTATATTTGTTCTCAATGTTGCTAACGATTTTTTTTATCATCAGAATGGTTAATTAGCATGCCGCTTACAGCATCAAAGATCCTGGTTCCAGAAGTATCAGGAGATCTTTCAAAAAATTAGATGATCTATCACTCCTGCCTCCATCCCAGAAGGCTATTCAATGTAAATCAGCTTTTCCATTTACTGCTTTTGAAGCCTCTAGTAAGTCGACTTGAATTTTCTGGAGTCCAATTAGAGTAGATAAGGCATTTATTTGTTGGACTAAATATGACAGGTAAGGTAAAAATATGCCAACAAATTTTTTTTTAACATTTATTTATTTTTGAGACAGAGAGAGACAGAGCATGAACGGGGGGAGGGCCAGAGAGAGAGGGAGACACAGAATCTGAAGCAGGCTCCAGGCTCTGAGCGGTCAGCACAGAGCCTGATGCGGGGCTCGAACTCACGGACCGTGAGATCGTGACCTGAGCGAAGTCGGACGCTCAACCGACTGAGCCACCCAGGCGCCCCGCCAACAAAAATTTCAAAGGTGATTTTTGTGCTGAAAAGAAAACAAAAAAGTTATTGCTAATGAGAGACATCAGATTTTTATAACCTTTTTAAATGAAGGTTTAATTAATTGCTGTGAAATGATCATAATTATAGGCATTAACCTTAATTATTTATTGTATGGTGCTGGGTCAACAGCCAATTCTCACATGTTTATGAAACATATTATTATGTGTATATTATTGATCAGTGTATGTTAAATTTTAGCTACATCTTCAGTTTTACCAAGATTAAATCAAAAGTTTATAGGATAAATATGACATGAAAATATTTGCTTTTCATATTCTTACTGTTTAGAAACTTAAAACAATGTTTGTTCTTTAACACACTTCTCAATGCCCTTAATTTCATATTTGTCAAAATTAAATCCTTTAGGGAAACTTATGCATGTCCTAGTTTAAGATGAGTTGATATTTTTTAATGTTTATTTATTTTGAGAGAGACAGCATGCATGAAGGGGGTGGGACAGAGAGAGAGAGAGAGAGAGAGAGAGAGAGAGGATCCCAAGCAGGCTCCATGCTGAGAGCAGAGCCCAATGTGGGGCTTGATCCCACAATCCTGGGACTTGACCTGAACCGAAATCAAGAGTCAGAGGCTCAACGGACTGAGCCACCCAGGTGCTCCACAGGTGAAACATTTCATTTAAAAAAGATAATGCTGATAATTCATAAAATCTCAAAACTGAGAAAAACATTATCACATTTATTTAACAGTTTTAAAATATTTAGCATAAAGCTACAACAAAACAAATGACAACTGAAAGCATCTGGAAATTTGTAGTTAAATTTTAAGAAAAAAAAAAAAATCACTCCAAACTGTTAGAGCATCATCTTAGGTAAACATTTTTTTAAGGAAAAGTTTGCAAATCCATAACCACATAATACTTACAAAATTACAAACTGAAAACCTTTTGTCAAGACTTGAAGCAAAAACGACTAAAGCTGCAATTAAAGGCATAGTCTTATATACCGATTTTATTCAAGAAAAACATTTTTGCAAAAAATAGGCATTTGAACTAAGATAACCAAAACATGATAAATCCTTTAAAAAGTATGAGAAGGAAATATAGTAATAAAGGAGAAAGTGGGAATAATTGAAAAATGAACATTAAAATAATAAAACTTATTTTTCTGACTAAAACCTAAGCTGCGTTTCCCATAGGTACTTGCTCTGCTAACATATGTCTCCACCTCCCACCTCACATCTTCACGGAGCTCCTTTTCTGTGAATCACCTGAGGTTCCGTTTATTCTGAGGACTGGCCTCGTGCTCTTTCTCTCCCTGTATTTTGTGTGTTCCTCGCTGGAGGTCTCAGAACATGGGCTCTTTTGAATAAAAGATCTTGCGTATGATATCGTAACACATGTCAGAGGCTAAGTGAATGACATAAATGTATCCAGCTCGCATACGCATACGATTTTGTTGAAAAAATTACACACATTTGTTCTTCGGGTTGGAATTTTAAAAATCGTAGTCAGTAACTACTGTTGGTATTTGGAAATAGGGTACCAAATTACTTGCTTTAATATTAACTGGCTTTGTGAATTTTTGTGAAATTTCTAGTTATATAGCTATATTCTGCATGTTCTAATTTCTTCATTTTTATAGGAAAATACCTTGCTTGTCAAGACAAATTGAAAGGAAAATTTGGATATGAGCAGGACATAGAAGCATGCACAGCAGCGTTATTCCACCTGGAAGCCAGTCCTGGCCCTGCTGCTGACCTACCAAGGGGTGAGAAGTGACCTCCCTTTGCCTCAGTTTCCCCATAGTAACTTTTTTAAAGGTGTGTATAAGGTTAATGGGTTAAAACTTATTATGTGCTTAGAATAATGTCTGGTATTACTTAAACTTTTAAGAAAATACCAACACTACATAGGATAAAAAACCAGAAACTTCTCAAGAATATTTAAGAGTTTTATATGCTTGTTTAAGCTTTATCCAACAAATATTGTGTAATTACCATTTCCATCACTTTCATTTGTGCAAACTACTTTCTCTGCTATGTTCTAGAAGCAGGACTTTGGACAGGTTTCCTGATCATGTGTAGACTTCAAGAATTTCATCTTTATCATGGATTTTAATAGTACCACCCTTACAGATTTGTAAATGAGCAATAGAATAATGGCAAAATACTTAAAGAAGATTTTGTAACATTGTAAATATTCCCTATATGCTAGGCAATGCTGTTAGCATAAGTCCGGCATCGAATGTATTATGAAGTTTCGTATTGAACACACGGACCAACCATTAATTAGTGTTGGGGTAACAGACCCATCATTCATTAAAGGTAAATAAATAAAGTTGCTTTTGTATCTTCCACCTTATACGAAAAAGTTTTATATGTGAAGTAAAAATCACTACAGCACTAGAAAAAAAAATAGGTGGCCATTAGTATAATTTCTCAAAGGAAATTATTATAATTTCACAAGGAGAAGCGTATGTCCTAGTGATATAACAAAAAGTTATTTTAATGTCAGGGAGAAATTACCTTGTTAGAGTAAGTTTGTTGTGTTTTCTTGCAGCCAGACTCTGCAGAAAATCAGGGGAAAGAAACAGCATGTTCTGTGCTCTCATGGGATGTAAAATCTGATCAAATATCTTGAATAAAATAACTTATGGAAGTGAAAAACCAGAACACAGGATCAATGGTAAATCACATATGATCTGCAGTCCAAATCAAATTAGAGCCAACTTTGAGCACAATTATATAAAATACAAATGTACAATTTTTCAGAGTGAGATCAGTTCCATTTTGGTCATGTTTCTATGGGCTTCAGCTCTTCTCTTTCAATATGAAAAGTTAAAATTCTAGTGTTTTTCAAGAAAAGAAGAAATCATTCATTCTCAATGAATTATATAATTTTCCATATAAAATCTAACCAATTTTAATACATGTTGTTTCCCGGTTTTTATTTGTAAGAGACAGATATAAAAATGTTCTTGCTGGGTTCCCTTGCCAAACATCTGGAAAATGCAAAGTACCTTCTCATAATCTTATTTGTTAGGTTTTTTTAAATAATTCTATAATTAGACACTATTTAATTAGATACTATTTATGCCTTGCTTTAGCAAATTGGATAATAAATCAATTTGCTAAAAAGCTAAGCCTGATTTATCCTTTGTGAACTTTTGGAACGACTGGAAATCCCACAAGTGCGTCCAGAATCCTTTCCTAAGGAGCAGTCAGGTCTCATGTGGGTCGTGATGTCATTCATGTTGACAAAACTGACACAGCTTTTTGGGCACCGCAGTTTAAATTTTATTTTCAGTCTATTCATTTTCAGTCTAATTAATTTGAGAAGCTGGTTTCACTTCGGTTGGGTTTCTAATCGCGCTTTCTGGGCGTGCTTTTGACGGTTTGAGTTGGTGATTTCTAACTGCCATACAGAGAGCTCTGTGTTCCTAGAGGACAGGGGGGATGTGGCTTCACTTCCCTTCACCTGTGGTCACTGTGTCTCAGCCACACTGGCCTTCCTCCGATGCTGTGAATCAGCACCTCATGCCTGTCATGATATCTTTGCACTTGCTGAGTTTTTTTTTTTTTTTTGCCTTGGGTCTGGAAAATTTTAGCCTCAATCTTCCTATAGCTTAATCTTTTGTAGTATTGATGCCTTAGAACATTTATTTTGCTCACTCTGAGTGGCCTTCCGAGATTACACCACCTAAAACAGCAGAATCCACTTCTCCACCCAACACATGCACTCACAACCCTGCCGGTTGCTACCACAGAATTCTATTTTCTTTTCTGTACTATCCTATGTCACTATTCTTCTGGTTGTTTATTTGCTTTATGTGTCTCCCCTGCTATTAGGTGTCTTGCCCTGTTCTTTGCTGTATCTCCAGCACGTAGGATGGGATCTAACTCTACTGAGTGGCCCTCGAGAGTAAGATAATGAAGCTAAGAGCCAGGAGATGGAATGAGGCAAAGGAGGGAGAGTGGACGTTACAGGGGAAGACAGAAAACAAATAGCCGTCCAATAAATTCCGTTATTACTCTGTTGACTCTTGCAGTATGAAAACCCACTTCAGACTTTACGTTTAAGGTGCTTCCTCTGAAGAAGAACCGTGCTGTGCAGAGTCAGGATCAACCCACCAGGACTGCCGATTTCTTTTACTAACGGTTCACACCATGCTTGTCCTTTTATGTCTCACTTTCCTTTGTTCTACTCAAAAATTTCTTGAGTTTATACGACGCCCAGTGGTCTCTTAGTCCTCTTTCTATCCATTTCTTTTTTAAAAAAACTCTATTTCCTTTCACTATGATGAATAACCCTGCATGAAGTAAAATTCAACTCAACCAACTACATTCGGTATTATTATCCACAATTTGGGATAAAACCAACCATTTCCTACATAAATTTTATTGATTTAGTTGTGTTCTAACATTGTGGGAGGGGAGTTTCTTTACATAAACCTTACGTGCATTTTAAACAATTAAAGCCAAAATCTTTTACAATATTTCTACCATGTTTCAGCATATTTTTGACCACATTGTTCTACTCCCTATGAGCCCTTCTTAGAACTGGTTATAATTGCATAGATTTAATTCAGTATCAGTGATATCTATACTAGAGGGGAAAGAGCAAGTGACCTATATGTCCAATAATAGTGCCAATAATGCTGTAAGTTAAAGCAATTATGGTGCATTTCTTAAACGATTTTGCAATAACTAAATATGATGATCGAAAATAATATATAAAATGTAAGAAATTATCTCATGTTACAGTGAAAATGTTAACTTATATCAAAGTGAAATTTAAAACCAAAATTACAGCCACGTTATAATAAAAATTGTAGAAAGCTAAATGTGAATTTAATGGAAAAAAACTAGATAAAAAAAATAAGAAGAGTTTACACACTGGAGTAAAGGGCATAAAGAACTCTTGCTGTTTTTAATTTTTCCACAATTTATAGTTAGTAACGTACGAGGAGGAGGAAGCTGGGGAAGATAAAGATATATCACCAAAAGAAAAGTCAGTTTTCATTATGTGTTTTCCCTTTTGTCCGTTAACCTAATCAGCGTGTGTCCACTACCCTGGCTGTCGTGGCTGCACTTTGTGAGGCGGGAACAGAACCCCTGACCTTCTGGAGCCTATGATCCTACCAAGAGTTAAAATCATGCACACACTTGACTCCTTTCCCAGGCAGCATACAATGGATATTATATGTGAGGTGGAGACAGAAACGGTTGGGCCATCACAGGGCGGGGCACAGGCTTCGGACCAAAGGAAGATCGGTTCTTTCACAATGAAAATAATGTGGGGAAATTTACAACTGGGTAAGGGGCAGTTTCATCCAAATGGCAACAGTTTTTCTTATGGACTATTTGCCAAGAAAATAATTTTGGTTAGACTTAAAAACATTTTTCCTACCAAAGGGTACTTTTGTGGTCTATATACGAATCTCCTTTCTGGCAAGAATATATGCACACACTGGCTCCTCTGATAGGCTATACTAACTTTTCTTGAAGTGTGGTCCCACAGGATGCCCCACCAAACAATTTTGGGGAGCACTACATACATACATCCCTCTCCTGCCAGAGATACACCATGGCCATGGCGAACTAAAGGTCCTGAGATCTGCATAATGGTGTTAGTGTCAATCATATTTCACTACAAAATCCTTTACGTTAATAGGCATTGTGTGTTAATACCCCCAAGTCTCCCGTTTAAGCCACAATACAGCACAGTCGTTATAGTCAGAGGCTCTGGGTACAGGCTGCTTGGACTGCAATTTCAGCTTACCCTCTATAGAGACCTTGGGTACGTTTTTCCCTCAAAATGAGAATGGCAGATAAATTGGTCTTTTCGTGTGGGAGTGAGGAACAAACAAGATTTTACACTTCAGTATTTTGATCCATGCCTGATACTTGATAAGTGATATAAAAGTGTTATTATTATTAGAGTAGCCTTCTCTGGATCCATAATGATAACATTCTGAGATTGCGGCAACTCCAAGGGGGAATTGCATTCACTGGCATTCATGGGTGTCTCCTGCACCTGGACAGAAGCTTGGGCTTCCTCCTATAGCCACTGGCTGCCAGCAGAGAGCCTCAGGAAGGAACGGACATGGCAGAACATAAGACATATTGTTTTGAGTCATGCTGACATGCCTACTGACCTGCAGGCCACACTGTATGGGAGTCTCATCTGAAACACAAACATAACTTGAAGGTGAATTTCTGCCATTTCCTCTCTTGGTCTCATCTCTGATGAGATGCTCAAGGAGCTGGAATTTCCTCCAAAAAACAACGGTATTTCTCTACATGCACCTCCTGTTGTATGTACTTCACCTACATGCTGTATGGCCCTAAGTTACGACTCAATAAGTAACGCATGTCTCTGGTCCTCACTGTGTATTCTGCCCTCAGTCATTGGCTTGTCATGACACACTCCCAATGGTGAGAGTTGGCCATTCTGAGGTTTCGCGAGAACAGAGGGATGATCTTGGAGCATCAGCATTTTTATGACCTACTGTAGTATAGTCTTTGCCTTGTTGCAAATCACAAAAGGGCAGATAGGGATACAGCCTTCAAACTTATAGGTTTGGTCTGTCTCCCACTTATTTGCCCCCAGAACTTTGTCATATCTCACCAGACCTCAGTTTCATCATACGCAAAATAGGCACCTTGTCTTGTGTCACAGAGCTACCACGAGGATCAGGTGGGGGTAAGAATGCAAAAGTGACTTGGAAATGGTCTACGTATATAAAGCAGGATTTCCTTTACTATAATTCTTATCACCATGGTTGGTAGTAATAGTAGCATTTAGGTTTTAAAATTTGTTGTTTCACAAATATATTTACTGACACAAACAAAGTCAACTAAAAAGGCCAGAGACCACAGTGGCCCCTCTTCCAGCTTCCATATCGGTGGTCACTATATTGGTAGTGCAATCATTGGTCAGTAATATTCCAAATGATTTGACAAAAAGTGATTAATTTCCTTCACGTGAAACCATAGATTATATAATCAAGACCTCCATGGTGTTTATTTTCACGACATTTTCTAGAATATTGCCACCAAATCATACAACCATCGTCAAACTGGTCACACAGGTAGATGTGGTGGGGACTCAATGATCCAGGCTTTTTGTTCATTTCCAAGAAGACATTAGTCTCTTGACAGAATTTTGTCCCTTGGGTTAGTTCTTCCAATTCAGCAGAGAATGGCCAAAACCACTCTTGGAAAAAGCAGTATTTCTGTGATTTTTCAGTCAGGTAAGTCCCGACTCTCCCTTGGAAACATGAAGGGAGTCAGCTTTTGAGCATCTGCAGTATAAACGGAAGCATATCATCACCCCAAGAGATAAGAAAGTCTCACTCGGCTGAAATGGAATCAAGTCACTGGCACTATCAGCAAGAAGCACACTGTCACTTTTTTGTTGTTAATTTCGTGTGACAACCTCTAAGGACATTCAGTGGATATCATATTTCAAGGCTGCAAGTAATTTGTTAACCTTTAATCAAGAAAGTCAAAGAGCTTTTCCCTGACCCAAAGCTTTATTCCATCCAAAGAAAAAGTCATTGCTTGAAGCTTTGTTTGGAAATCAAATTATTCATTCGGAAATAACATTGAAATTTATAGCATAATAAGAGTATTCCCTGCAGAATTTTTCTCATCATAATACTGACAAGGCAACATTGCTGGTGACACTGTGGAAATAAGTAATTCTCTACCAAGTTACAATATCTTTTTCCTAATTTTGTCGTTGAGTTTCTATCTAAAAGGGACAGTACATATTGTGACACAGAATTTAATTTTCACGAAAAAGGAGAAATACTGAGACTTAAATATCAACAGAGTTAGGGTGGACAACTACTGACAGAACAGCTAGTATAAGATAACTTACCTTTTTGAGCACAGCCATCCCTGGTTTATGCAATTAATCTTTTTTTAAAAATTTATATATATATAATTTATTGTCAAATTGGTTTCCATACAACACTCAGTGCTGATCCCAACAGGTGCCCGCTCAATACTCATCACCTATTTTCCCCTCTCCCCCACCCCCCATCAACCCACAGTTTGTTTTCAGTATTTAAGAGTCTCTTATGGCTTGCCTCCTTCCCTCTCTGTAACTTTTTCCCCTTCCTCTCCCCCATGATCTTCTGTTAAATTTCTCAGGATCCACATAAGAGTGAAAACATATGGTATCTGTTGCTCTCTGCCTGACTTATTTCACTTAGCATCACACTCTCCAGTTCCATCCACATTGCTACAAATGGCCAGATTTTATTCTTTCTCATTGCCAAGCACTATTCCATTGTATATGTAAACCTCATCTTCTTTATCCATTCATCAGTTGATGGTCATTTAGGCTCTTTCCATAATTTGGCTATTGTTGAAAGTGCTGCTATAAACATTGGGGTGCAAGTGCCCCTATGCATCAGCACTCCTGGATCACTTGGGTAAATTCCTAGCAGTGCTACTGCTGGGTCATAGGGTAGATCTATTTTTAATTTTTTGAGGAACCTCCATACTGTTTTCCAGAGCGGCTGCTACAGGCCAATATCCTTGATGAATATGGATGAAAAAAATTCTCAATAAGATACTAACAAATTGAATTCAACAGCATATAAAAAGAATTATTCACCATGATCAAGTGGGATTCATTCCTGGGATGCAGGGCTGGTTCAACATTCGCAAATCAATCAACGTGATACATCACATTAATAAAAGAAAAGATAAGAACCATATGATCCTGTCAATCGATGCAGAAAAAGCATTTGACAAAATTCAGCAGCCTTTCTTAATAAAAACCCTCAAGAAAGTCGGGACAGAAGGAACATACTTGAACATCATAAAAGCCATTTATGAAAAGCCCACAGCTAATATCATCCTCAATGGGGAAAAACTGAGAGCTTTCGCCCTGAGATCAGGAAAAGGACAGGGATGTCCACTCTCACCGCTGTCGTTTAACATAGTGTTGGAAGTTCTAGCATCATCAGTCAAACACAAGGAAATCAAAGGCATCAAAATTGGTAAAGATGAAGTCAAGCTTTCACTTTTTGCAGATGACATGATATTATACATGGAAAACCCGACAGACTCCACCAAAAGTCTGCTAGAACTGATACATGAATTCAGCCAAGTTGCAGGATACAAAATTAATATTCAGAAATCAGTTGCATTTTTATACACTAATAATGAAACAACAGAAAGAGAAAGAAACCGATCCCATTCACAATTGCACCAAGAACCATAAAATACCTAGGAATAAACCTAACCAAAGATGTAAAAGATCTGTATGCTGGAAACTATAGAAAGCTTATGAAGGAAATTGAAGATACAAAGAAATGGAAAAACATTCCGTGCTCATGGATTGGAAGAATAAATATTGTTAAAATGTCAGTACTACACAAAGCAATCTACACATTCAATGCAATTCCAATCAAAATTGCACCAGCATTCTTCTCAAAGCTAGAACAAGCAATCCTAAAATTTATGTGGAACCACAAAAGGCCCCGAATAGCCAAAGTAATATTGAAGAAGAAGACCAAAGCAGGAGGCATTGAAATCCCAGACTTTAGATTGTACTACAAAGCTGTAATCATCAACACAAAGCTGCCAATACATTGGCACAAAAATAGACACATAGACCAATGGAATAGAATAGAGAGTTCCAGAATTGGACCCATAAAACTATGGCCAATTCATCTTTGACAAAGCAGGAAAGAATATCCACTGGAAAAAAGATAGTCTCTTTAACAAATGGTGCTGGGAGAACTGGACAGCAACATGCAGAAGAATGAAACTAGACCACTTTCTTACACCATTCACAAAAATAAACTCAAAATGGATAAAGGACCTGAATGTGAGACAGGAAACCATCAAAACCCTAGAGGAGAAAGCAGGAAAAAACCTCTCTGACCTCAGCTGCAACAATTTCTTACTTGACACATCCCCAAAGGCAAGGGAATTAAAAGCAAAAATGAACTATTGGACCCTCATGAAGATAAAACCTTCTGCACTGCAAAGGAAACAATCAATAAAACTAAAAGGCAACCAACGGAATGGGAAAAGATATTTGCAAATGACATATCGGACAAAGGGCTAGTATCCAAAATCTATAAAGAACTCACCAAACTCCACACCCAAAAAACAAATAATCCAGTGAAGAAATGGGCAGAAAACATGAATAGACACTTCTCTAAAGAAAACATCCAGATGGCCAACAGGCACATGAAAAGATGCTCAAAGTCGCTCCTCATCAGGGAAATACAAATCAAAACCACACTCAGATATCACCTCACGCCAGTCAGAGTGGCCAAAATGAACAAATCAGGAAACTATAGATGCTGGAGAGGATGTGGAGAAACGAGAACCCTCTTGCACTGGTGGTGGGAATTAGTCTGTCTTTTTGGAATGAAGAAAAACACACGCCACATGGGACCCGGCTGCCGCACCCACACTGGATTTTAGAGCCTTTTCAAATATTCTATGACTGTTCTATATTTATAACAAGATAAAGGCAGTAAATACCATTATTAAAGACCAGGCCTTTTTGTAAACAAACTTCATTGTTTTCATACTGTGAGGATGTTCTTCTGGTCACAGCTTAATCACCGGATAGCTTGCATTTCTTTTTTTTTTTTTTTAATTTTTTTTTCAACGTTTATTTATTTTGGGGACAGAGAGAGACAGAGCATGAACGGGGGAGGGGCAGAGAGAGAGGGAGACACAGAATCGGAAACAGGCTCCAGGCTCCGAGCCATCAGCCCAGAGCCTGACGCGGGGCTCGAACTCACGGACCGCAAGATCGTGACCTGGCTGAAGTCGGACGCTTAACCGACTGCGCCACCCAGGCGCCCCTATAGCTTGCATTTCAATAAACACATCAGAAATCTCTGGGTCAGAAATCTGATAAGCTGATGTTTAGTGATCAAAGGGAGTGTGTTTAGAGAAGAGCTAACAGACAGCTTGTTTCTGGATGCCACCAACTACAACGTGGAGGGTCTGTTAGGTGCAGAGATCACGTCCTGTTCAGCACAAGCAGGGATGGGTTTACCTCGGAATCGGAATGGATTACAGAATCCTCAGGATGGAGGTAATAGACTCCAGGAGGAGCTTCCCAAAGGGACTGACTAAAGACATGTGACAGGACCGGCCAGGAAGGGAGCCATCCCTCCTTCAAATTAAGATGCCTCTGCTCCAGCCACTGGGTTTGGAGCCTCAGCCTCTGTTCTGAGTGAGAAACAGCCACCAGCCCAGCTGGGAACCCTTTCTCAGGAAGAGGCACACGTTCCGACGATGCTTTGTCTGGCAATCTTCTAAAAAAACAAAATAGCTCTGGACAACCAAAATTATACGGACGTTTGATTTTGCCATTTTGCAATAACACCATATCCTGACAACTAACATTATGGGCAACAATCGCACTATGATCGTCGTTATTGAAATTTTGTGGCAACGTCTAAGGGCATTCCTACTGGATCATATTTCAAAGTGCAATAGTGTGTTAACTTTTAGTCAAGAAAGCTGGACTGTTCTCTCAACCCAATGCCTTATTGTAGCACGGAGAAAAAGCCCCTGCTTAAAGTTCATTTTGTTTGGCAATCACATTATTCATCCTGATGTAATATTTAAATTACTAGCATACCCAAAGTATGCTAAATGTAAAAAATGTTCTTCCTTTGTATGAGTCACAAGACACATCCCTATGATAACAATTTTTGGGTGCTGGTTAAATTGCTTGTGGTTGCATGGAATAAATCTAACTTTTCTTCCATAGCACGGCTCTCCTAACATTTGAAAACATCACCTATATTTTTTACAATACATCTATCCTGCAGCCTAACTCTTCCTATGTGTTTCATCTGTATATGATTTTCAGATTTTCTTCCATCTTCTTGGCTTGCTCTAATTTTTAATAGTCATCTTAAAAAGGGGCCATTTGACATGGAATGAGATATTCTGGAACTGACTAGAAACAATAAGAAAAATACAGTGGTGCCTCTGCATTTTTCTATTCTAATCCTCTGTGCTTAATTAACAAAATGCCCCTGTCATCCTGAAACTATTTTTATAATCTCATGAATGTCTTTTATATCATTCCTTATTAAAGTGCTTTTTCTTTTTAAAACTAAAACCGCATGGCTTCTGAGGTTTCCCTCACTGGTTCTACCGCTTGTACCTCTCTTTGTGCAGCTCTCCTTCCTGAACTGTGTCCGAACTGTGTGGGTCCTCAGACCTTCTTCAATTTCCTGTCTTCTATTCGCTCTGGCCTCCGTCCTGCAGTCACCTGGTTGTGGTCACTTCCAGGCCCCGTATTTATGTAGATAGCTACACACCCTGGACCAGTACGACATTATCTTCCGTCTCCACATTGCTATTCTAAATGTTGTTTCTATGGTTTTCTGCTGGCAGGACCCCATGCACCTTTGTCAACCAGAAACCCAGAAATTGCTCCTGAATCCTCCTGCTCACTCGTCTATGCATATCACAGTTGTCAGCGCATTTTGTCTACTCTAAGCCCTAAATTCTTGTGTATTCTGCAGACTTTTTGTTTCCTCTAACCAGAAACCATCCCCCACTCCTTCTTGCCAACTGTGATATTCTCACACTATGTCTCCCCACATTTTCTCTGATCTGGATCTCACCTTTTCTCAAAGGAATTATCAGAGGTATTTTTTTCTACTCAATTCTCTCACAGCTTCGGATTGTTCCCAGAAAAAGAAATAAATTCCTTGTTTGGGCCTATCAGTTATTGTAGTGGCTCATGCACTGAGTATAAGCTTAATATGCTTAGCTGCACTAAATTTCTTTCCATGCCCCAAATACACAGACGGCCTCCAGGACTTAGGATATGCCGCGACGAGCACACTCTCGGATGCTTCTCCATTAAGTGCCTGAGCTTAATGAAAACTGAGATTTCATCATCCACTTACCCACAAGTGGTGAATATTTTATATTGTCAGTTCCCTTCATGAAGCAAAGGCAGTCCTTCATTTCACCTCTGCTCTACCATCAGTATGTAGGACAATACCTGATACATAGTAAGCACTCAATAAATATTGATTAATAAACACAAACATCTGTTTACAGTGAAAGATAAAATTTGCTTGGACCTCCCTATGCCTCACAAATGTATTTTTCCCTCAGGTGTGAACATGGGATCATAATATTTATCTTTCCCTGGATTTTTGTAACTTAGCAACATATATTGTGACTCTAAATGTGTTAGTTTTCGTATTGTGTACTATTTTTAGAGCACAGTCTCACTGAAAAACATAATAGCCTCACTAGAACTTTTAAAGTGCCATTCTGCAGTGTCTATGTAAGTGAGTCCTGACTTGGAATGTTTCCTGTATTGTTCATTATGACACGTGCTACTTTGACATTCCAAGAGCACAAAAGATAGACATACTAGCTAGATAACAAGGAGTTCAATAATGGAGAATTGAGAAGAATTCCCCATTATTTCAGGTTCCTGAAAACCTCACTGACAAGTCAATGAATCTTACATTCAAGTCATGTGTGTTTAACACAAAGGATCAAAAATGCCTATTTGATCACAAAATAAAAAAAAACCCCTTGAGAATAATATGACAAATATAAGAGAATATGCTATTGATAACTATATAAATGCATGCTGTTGAGATTATATGTAAAGGCTAAACATATAAAGTAATTATAGGACTGAGGTACACATCACAATATAGAGAACAGCAAACCACATAAGTGGCCAAAATATTAGCATGAATAAATATTTATATATGTATATAACTTATGTATGTATTACTTAATATTTTATGATTATATAAAATTAGTCCACATAAAATATTATATATATAAGATAGTATTTATATATAAAACATTATTAAAAATTAAAGTTGAGCAAAATGTTTACAATGCCCAGTCTAAGAAAAAAAATTCATTATTAAGCCAGAGACTTGTGAACACATACATTTTACTGTTTTTTTTAATGTAGTCTTCAAAATAGGTAGTAAAAACTAGCTTGTAGAAACAACTATACCACAAGGATTTAGAAACATAAGCTTGAAATTTTCCTAAAATAGCAAAGCCATACGTACATTGTGATTGTAATGGTGTGTGTTTCATTCTGGGCATTTGCTTTTAGAGACCATGTGACTCCGTCTCAGGCATGTGTGTGCATGTGTCTCTGAGTTCCTGTGAACTTACAGTGAAGTTTGACACAACTTCCTGGCATGAAGTGAAGGATTCCTCTAGAAAAGATATATGGAAGTGATCCCCATGCTAGGCGATATGAAATGAACTTCTCCATGGGGCGCCTGCGTAGCTCAGGTGGTTAAGCCTCTGACTTCGGCTCAGGTCATGATCTCACGATTTGTGGGATTGAGCTCTGCATTGGACTCCACGCTGGCCGTTTGGAGCCTGCTCGGAATTCTCTCTCTCCCCCTCTCTCTCTGCCTTTCCTTCACTTTCACTGTGTCTGTCTCTCTCAAAATAACAAACAAACAAAAACGTAGAAATACCAGCCAAAAATACTAAGATGAGAAATCTTATTTGTCAGTTCAAAACTAAAAATGAAACTATGTCACTGTTGTGTGTTTTAGACCCATGATCAACTATTATTGTTTATGTTCAAGGGAAAAAATTCAAACTATGCAGTCAAACTCATTCTTACCTCGAGCTCAGAGCAAATGCCCAGGCCTGGAATTCATTTCTGCCTTATTGGCTGTAGGATTCAGGTAATGACTTGAAATTCTGACTAGTAAACGGGTTCACTCTGGTATTCCTTTGTGTCTGCCTCACGTGGAAAATATGAGACAGAAATGAGAGGACAGTAGTGAAGATGGAAATGTGCTACAAAGTTAGCGGTAACGAGTAAATGGCTTTTCTGAGTGTTGACTGTCCTCCCCACTCTGCCTCAGGCTCTATGTTTCCTCAACAAATCTTCACTGCCCCAGAACGAGCCCTGTGCACCAGCTACTCCTCACCGAGAAGAGTCTGACACTCTCTGACCTCCGCATGCAAAACGTACCTCCTGCTTCCTCTTCACTTGCTAGGTTCTATTCATCTTCAGATGTCAGCTCAGGTGTCTGTCCCCAGAGAGAAGTCCCTCTTCCCGTATGCCACGTTGCCAAAGAGCCCCGTCAAGGTCTCCGTCACAACAGTTAGTGACCATTGCACTTGCCGGAGTTTTGATTCTATACTTATTTATAACTATTTGATAGGTTTCGGTGACCTCTAGAAACATAGGGATCCTACTAGTGTGTGTTAATCACCGTTTCCCAAGAGTTTAATAGAAAAACAGGCACTTATTATGTATTACGCACTTAATATATGATATTCCTCTGATGTATTGTGCATACCAATACCCATTACATAGTAGGAATAGATAATAAAGGATTGATTAAACACAATCTGGCTTTGGCTTTTATATTTAAATCAGGTCAGATTGTTCAGTCAATGCTATTCCTTCTTAACATATATTAAAGTCTGACTTAATTTTTTAATATCCCCTTGACCCTGGAATTGCAAGAGGGGCTTAAAGATGATGAAGAAGAGAAGTTTTATCGTTAAATGGTGGTTAAGAACCTGGGTGAGGAGGCGCACCTGTGTGGCTCAGTCGGTTGAGCATCTGACTCTAGATTTCAGCTCAGGCTGTGATACCAGGGTTGTGGGATCGAGCCCCGTGTCAGGCTCCATGCTGGGTGTAGAGCCTGCTTAAGATTCCCTCATTCCCTTTGCTCCTCTCCCCGGCTCACACCCTCTCAAAGGAAATAATAATAAGAATCTAGGCGAGGATTCAGAAACCTATAATGAAATTTTGGCATCAATATTTAGAAGTGATATGGTTTTAAATCAATTATGTAAACTCAACCCCAAGTTTTTCAGCTGTAAAACTGGGAGAAGATTGCAATCGTCACTTCTACCCAATAGTGTTGCTGAGAAGATTACAAGAGAGGAGACGCGTAAAGCACACCTTGGTATACAGCAAGCACTCAACACCCATTATTGCTGCTGTTACAACATTGCTGTGACACAGCCAACCCCCTGACATTACTACAGGTAAAACTGCAGTCAACACATATCACTCGTAGCATGTGAAAGTCCCGCGCTGATACAGTGGATGGAGTGAGGACACTAAACCACTGGAGAGATAATGTCTCCTTCCCAAGATTATATGTGCAGAACTACAGGCTAGGAGAGTACCCGAAACACGTTTTGAGCATTATAATGAAATAATTGCTAGAAAGTATAGTGGACAAAGAGCTTATGTGTTGCAGTATTAATTTCTGGAAATTTCTATATGGAAGGTTGAATTTTTACTTGGACCTTGACTTCCCTTGAGGGTTAAGGGAAGTCTGTAGAGGGCAACTGCTACCAGTTTATAGAAATCAATGGCACTCTTCTCTTCCTCTAAAGGCAAAAATCAGAGAAATTAAACTCTACTAGAAAGCGTGATAAGTATTCCGACTCACAAGAAATTCTGAAATTACAAACATCCTGCTTGGATATAAGTGCAACATTCTCATGCAAGCCAGAATTCACTTCTCAAACTCACATACTTAAAATTTTCTTAATTAGAATACTTAATGGAAATTCCTTTCCACAGAGCAAATATCTGCATTTTTAAAAGATCGTTTTTCAACTTTAAAGCATCTATAGAAGATAGAAAAAAGACTACTATTCTTTAATGCTATTGGTGTGTGTTTAAAATATTTAAAAGGAGTTTTGTATTAATATATCAATGATTTATGTACAGTGTGGTTTTGGAGTGCATGAAAATTATTTGTTCCACTCTTCATAAATATTCCCTCTATACACCTTCACATTAATTATATATTCAACCGATTTTTCTCCATGAATACTATGAAGTCAAAAAACTCAATGCAGTCTCTGCTTAAAATAAAAATTCTCAATTGACGATATCTGATTAATAATATTGCAATGTAGTTGTAGTTTATTCAAACAGAATATTACCTCATTTTTACTCTTTAAAAAAAAGAAAGGAAAAGTGGTTTAATGTAATGAAATCAGACAGTCACCAGGGTTGGTCATTTTTGTCTAAAACAACTCATTCTCGGTTCTTGCAGAAAGTTCGCAAGCAGCAGCCATATAACACAGCTTGGGAGACATTTGTCACTTGGTATATGTCAGAAATAGAAACTCATCTTAACAGGGATAAACCAGGCTGATTTTGGAAGGAGCCTGTCCAGTCACCAGTGCCTGATATGTGTGAACTCAAGCATCTCCAAGATGACTCCGACGCTATACGTTTCAAGAGGCAGCATTATCACGTTCCGAGGAAGCAGTTTTTTCATCTGGTTTCATGAGCATGTCCTAATTTCCTTAGTGATATCTCCAGGCAGCTGTGACCCCAGGTTATGTCTCCCTGAGGATTTGTGCCCAGCACCTGAATGACCGTGTGCACGGAGTTAGTTTTATTTGCGAGGATTTGTCTCCTCTTCTCTGAGTCTAAATGATGGTGCATTTAATCTCAACTTTCCTGGTTTGCCAGACACCGGTTTCAGATTTATTGTACTCTTCATGTGCTTTCCTTTTCATTTTATTATTTTTATAATTCTTTTCTGTACAAAAGAAGGATGAAATAAATTACCTCCTCCATCAAAGACCTGAAGAACTAAAATGTTTACGTTACTGCTCAGATACGCACACGCATACGCACACACATCTACACGTAGTGTCTACATTACGCATTTACTGATATCCATGTACACACATCTACACGTAGTGTCTACATTACGCATTTACTGATATCCATGTGGCGAGGTAATAATTCCTTCAGCATGTATCAGTAGGGCAAATACAAATTATTAAAGCCTTTTTTAAAAATTCAGTAAAGTAATATTCCATCAAAATTTGAAAATGTAAATAACTTGTAACAAAGCAATACTATTCCAGGGATGCTATCCCAAAGAGAAAAACATTATTCTAAAAGTTACATGCAGATACATGTTACTTGGCGCTATGTTTGCAGTTACAGGGGTGGGATGGGAGGAAAAGTAAAAGCCCAGTGTCAGGTGAACGATTAAATACATTTTCTACTGCAAGATCTTAAGTAGCTATTCAAAAGGATGAGGGACTTCCAGTTCTAGAACAATGTTGACCTAGACTGGTCGCAAACACTCTCACTACGAGCACCTGCATATATTAGATAAAGTATAATTGCTTCCCCATATATATGTTTTTAAACCTGTGTCCTCATGTACAAGAAAGAAAGAAATCTTCAAGTGCCGGATGCGAAGCAAAAGCTGAATAAGCAGCTGAGCAGATAACATAGCAGCCCTGAAGCGGAGTTGAACCTTGTATTGGCTGAAGGATTAGGTTAGGGTTTAAAACCACATGGGGATAGGAGACCAGATCCTCCAATAACTTTTCACAAGTCCAGTGGAAGGAAGACAGGATCACTCTACCCACCCAGACAGATGATCTTCCCGAGGAACCATCCGTATCTCCTGGGCACAGGTCTGTACACAACCGGCACCTGTAAGTCTGCCCTCCAGCCACGTCCCCAGAAGCCACCATGCAGGCTGTCAGCTCTACGTCCTGGGGGTGCTGGAAAGGCCCCAGAGAAGACCCAACCCGTGGTAAATGGGGAGTTGGCAGACAGACGCATCTGCCTTCTCACTCACCTGCCTGAGGGTACCACACATGCCCCTAGAGTCCCCCACAGGACTGAGCACCAGTCACCCACAGAGGTGAAACTCTTGGTGACCCAGACCTCACTGACCTGCTCTCTTGCCCCATCCTGCTGATTTTCTGGGCATCTTCTCCCAAACTGACTACTTGAACTTGAGGTCTCATTTCCAGGTTCTGGAGGTGTCCAAACTAAGATGGACACTTGCACAGTGGATCTGAGGAGGAAAAGTGGAAAATTCCTTCTCCCATTGATGTGAAGTCCACATTTACCCAACCTGAGTGGGACAGGGATGTCCTAAACTAAGACACAATTTTTAAAATATTGACATTGATGTTTCTTTTAAGTCGGTGCAGGGGAGTAATGGCCACAGAGTACCTACAAGAAACAAATTCAAAATTTCTGTGGGGAAACTTTAGCCAATATTCCTTGTGAAAATCTCATCAGGTGGAAAAATAATTCATGCTTAAAATTAACGTATAAATAAAAATCATTAAACACACAAAGAAACAAGCCACCATAAGAGAGGAAAAGAAGATACAACAGGTAGAACAGCTACGGCTAAGATCCTCACAGAAAGCATCATTCATGAAACTATAAAATAAATACATTTAAACAACTAAAAAGGGAAGTTTTAAAAATTATCATAAAGGAAAAGACATCATGAAAAAACACGTTTTGGAAAAAGAATGAGAATACTTTTATAAATGAAAAAGGTTTCTTTTTAATACAGACTGAAAACATAAAACTACAAGATGCAAATGAATGAACCTGAAGGTAAGTGAGAAAATTATGTCGAATGTAGCCCAGAGAGGCAAATGGGCCAAATGTAAGAAAAATATGTGGAGAGACTGGAGAGATCTAGGTAATGGTTCGACATACTACAAACATAAGCCAACTTTCTAATACTTGTCCAGGGTTTTTCATGATGTTAAGTGAGAAAAGCAAGGAGAAAGTAACTAAATATAATATAATTGCCTTTTTGGCTAAACAAATAGCACCAAATGTAAAGAGAAACTGTGCGTGTGCACACGTGTCATATGGTGGGATCAAGGCAGAAGTTGTTAAAAATGCCCACCAGCTTGTTACGGTCAGGTGGACGGAGAAGAAAACAGGGCCAAAGAACAGTGTGGCAAAAAAGAATAAAGCAGTTATAATTTGAAAGTGAAATTACTCTCAAATATGGGATAGGAGCCCACTTCCGTAAATATATACACATGCCCGTTGTGCACACAATGAAATGAGGGACAGGATGGCCCTAAAACAACAATCACCTCCACACAAATTTATGTGACTTTTGGGGCGCCTGGGTGGCGCAGTCAGTTAAGCGTCCGACTTCAGTCAGGTCACGATCTCGCGGTCCATGAGTTCGAGCCCCGCGTCAGGCTCTGGGCTGATGGCTCAGAGCCTGGAGCCTGTTTCCGATTCTGTGTCTCCCTCTCTCTCTGCCCCTCCCCCGTTCATGCTCTGTCTCTCTCTGTCCCAAATAAATAAATAAACGTTGAAAAAAAAATTAAAAAAAAAAACAAAACAAATTTATGTGACTTTTTCTTTCTTCCTTACAAGCTTATCTATAGGCTTTCTTCCTTAAAGGAGCAGGTTTTCTTTATGTGAGTAGGTATAAAAGCTTGAAAATCAGTTTTCTATCCTCATATATCACCTCATTTCAACCACCCCAAAGCCACGAAATGTTTGGTGTGGAGAGGGGAAGAGGTGGCGGGCACCTTCTGTGCTTCTGCGTTCAGGTTTGTTGATGTAATGCACATGTAATAACTTCCATCCCGTTTCACTGTCTTCTCACTTATTACCTCCACGTGTGGTAACACTGGGGCTGACCCTCAACACACACCGTGCTCACAGTCCTGGTTGGTTTGGATACCGTCTTGCTCAATCAAAAAGAAAGAGAGCAAAAGATCACAACTACAAAAAAATGGACTATTTCATTTCTAAAGTTATTTTAAGTTTCAGAAGATAGTATACCCCTTCTCTGTTATTTCCAGTAGGAGGAAAACTAATTTCCGTGTTTACCAAACAATATCTATTAGTTATATCAATCAAAATTATTGTATTATCAATTAATATACTGTTATTTAATTTACACAATAAGATAAATTATTAAAGGAATTTTGAGACACCGTCCTATTCAACTATTGTAATTGTCATTTTCAAAGATAGCACCCAAGCAAAGGCAGCAAGGCAAAAATAAGTGGGACTATTTCAAATCAAAATGCTCCTGCACAGCGAAAGAAACCTACTGAATGGGAGAAAGTACTTGCAAATCATATATCCGATAAAGGGTTAATATCCAAAATATATAAAGAACTCAGAAAACTCAGTAGCAAAAAAAAAATCTGATTAAAAATGGGCAGAGGACCTCAATAGACATTTTTTCCCAAAGAAGACATACAGATGGCCAACCAGCACGTGAAAAGATGCTCAACATCATAATCATCAGGGAAACGCAAATCAAGACTGCAGTGAGTTATCACCTCACACCTGTCAGAATGGCTAACGTTAACAACTCAGGCAACAACAGATGTTGGCGAGGATGCGGAGAAAGAGGATCTCTTTTGCATTGTTGGTGGGGATGCAAACTGGTGCAGCCACTGTGGAAAACAGTATGGAGGTTCCTCAAAAAATTAAAAAATAGAACTACCATGTGGCCCAATTCTACTTCTGGGTTTTTAATGTGAAGAAAACAAACACTAAAATTTTAAGATATCTGCACCCCCACGTTACTGCAGCATTATTTACAATAGCCAACATATGGAAACAACCTAAGTGTCCATCGATAGATGAATGAAATATATATATTTCTTTATATACACACACAATGAAATATTACTCAGCCATAAAAAGAATGAAATCTTGGGGCAACTGGGTGGCTCAGTTGGTTCAGCATCTGACTCTTCCTTTGAGCTCAGATCATGCTCTCACAGTTCGTGAGTTCAAACCCTGTGTCAGGGTCTGTGCTGACCTCTGCTTGGGATTCTGTCTCTCCCTCTCTCTCTCTGCTCCTTCCCTGCTCACATGCACTCTCTCTCTCTCTAAATATAAATAAATAAACTTAAGAAAAAAAGAATGAAATCTTGCCATTTGCAACAACATGGATGTTGTTATGGATGTGTATTATGCTAAGTGAAATAAGTCAAAGAGAGATAGACAAATACCGTATGACTCACTTATATTTGAAACCTAAAAAAAATTTTTTTAAGTAAAACATACAAACAAAACACCAAGTTCATAGATACAGAGAACACATTGGCAGTTGCTGGAAGTGGGCGTGGGTGTTGGGCAA
Organism: Puma concolor; assembly: GCF_028749965.1. Lineage (NCBI taxonomy): Eukaryota > Metazoa > Chordata > Mammalia > Carnivora > Felidae > Puma > Puma concolor. The sequence continues at coordinate 1,126,461 of NC_141677.1, read as the reverse complement.
ATGCTGAAAGGTGTCAAAGGAACAAAGCTCCAGGTATAAAATGAGTAAATCCAGGGAATGTCATGTCCGGCGTGACAAGTGTGGTTAATAATATTGTATTGCCTATTTGAAAATTGCTAAGAGAGCAATCTTAAAATTTCTCATTACAAGAAAAACAAACTTCTGTAACTGCGTGATGATGGGTGTTTGCTAGACGGGCTGTGGCAAACATTTCACAACATGTATGAATATCGAATCATGATGTAGCACACCTGAAGTTAACATCATGGGGCACGTCAGCCACGCCTCAATACAAAATTAATTAGAAAAGAAATCACATCCAAAGAATCAGTGTTCTGCAAACATACCAATCTATCTTCAAAGACCAAAGTATTTCTGTGCTTATTCTACTTAGAGCCAAATAAAACAGTCAGCCTTCAGGCGACAGTCGGCTGAAGTGTGTGGTTTTGTTAAGCACAATTCATTATTGGCTTTGACATAATCAGTTATACAGTGATGAAATGGCATCACAGACCTTAAATAAGGTGGATACTCCATCTTCGTCTCCTTCAGAAAAACCTCCATCCCAAGTCCCACCCAAACACACACACACACACACACACACACACACACACACACACACACACACACGGTGTGCACATACGCACACCTGTGTGTAATTTTCTTCATACTTAACCTTAGATGATTGATGCATGAAGCACTGCTTTTCAAAGGGATCACTGGCCCTTTAAAATGAATCAGCATCAGAATTTAAAAGTCAAGATCTCACCGTGTATATGTTTTAAGAAAAATTGTTTTTTCCGTCGATTTTTTTCACAAGAATTATGCACACACAAAAGTATTGTGCCTGAAACTGTCTAGGAGAATCCAGACAACATTCCCTTTTGTGCACCCCAGGCTCTTTTGCTCATTCATGGAGAATGAGGGTCATGACTCTTAGGCATTTGTGGGATTCAATTTTGGATTTTAATGCCAAAGCTAGAACTTTAGGGTGACTGTGCTGAATCTGTATTCAATATTTTAATATGATTGAGGAAGACAATCAGTCACAGTTGAGTAAAAAAGATGCCAGCTGGAATGCTACTTTGGTAACAGTATTCCAGCAGAACATGTAAGGTTCTCCAGAAGTGCACTATCTTGTTGTTCACATTAACATCAACTTAACCAATACTTTTATTTTAGGGTATGAGTTTTACTGAATTCTGCGAGAGCATGAGCAAAATTCATCTGGGTTTCAGCAGACTGAAGAGTTAGTTTGATCAAATGAAACTTTGTTGCAGTTACAAATTTTTCAAATTTGCTTTTTTACTGATAAATAATTTCCCTGAATGAGCAATTTTGCCAAAGCATAGCTTCACTAATTATACGGATTAAGGAGATCGATCGCAAAATGGACAATATTCCAAAGAATTCAGAATTCCTTGCAGCTATGGATAACTATTTACTTCCGTTTTTCCAATTGTTTTCTTCTGGTAATATCAGGGTAAGGTATTAACATCTACTACAATCAGGAGCCCAGCACAGCAAGTGATTTCTTTGAGAAGAAGTGACGATGTAGCCATAAATGCAGGAAGAAGACAGCTATGAATATTGGACCATTAAAAGCCAATGATCACTTTGGCTATTCAGGATCTTTTGTGGTTTAATACAAATTTTAGGATTGTTTGTTCTAATTCTATGAAAATTATTATTGGAATTTTGATGGCTATTATACTGAATCAGTAGATTGTTTTGGGTAGAATAGAAATTTTAACAATATTAATTCTTCCAATTCAAGCACACAGAATATCTTTCTATTTATTTGTGTCATCTTTGACTTCTATCAATGTGTTGTAATTTCAGAGTACAGGTCTTTCATTTCTTTGGTTAAGTTTACCTCTAGGTGTTTTATTCTTTTTGATACAATTGCAAATGGGATTGTTTTCTTTATTTCTCTTTCTAATAGTTATTAGTGTATAGAAATACAACAGATTTTTGTATTGATTTTGTATACTACAACTTAACTGAATCTGTTTATTGGTTCTAGCAGTATTTTGGTGGCATCTTTAGGGTTTCTAGGTCTACAATACCATGACAGTTGCAAATAGTAACAGTTTTACTTCTTCCTTTCCAATTTGTATGACTTTCCTTCCTTCCTTCCCCTCTTTCTTTCTTTCTTTCTCTTTCTTTCTTTCTTTCTTTCTTTCTTTCTTTCTTTCTTTCTTTCTTTCTTTCTTTCAAGTTTTTGTTTGTTTCTTTCTTCCAAATTGCTGTGGCTTGGGCTTCCAGTATTATGCTGGGTGAAGGTGGCATTCTTTCTTGTTCCTGATCTTAGAGCAAAAGCTCTCAGCTTTTCAGGATGATGTCAGCTGTGGGCTTGTCTTAGATGGCCTTTACTATGCTGAGGTACGTTTCCTTTGTATTGACTTGGTTGAGAGCTTTTATCATCTGTACGTTTTATAAACACTATATAGCATTCACACAATAATAAAAATCATAAAAACCACAAGATTTGTTCAGAAACAAGTAAGAGAAAAAAACCTAGAAATAAATACAGCATGTGCACTGTGTTTGTACAGCCCTTGAGGTAAGGATGTTTTTTAACATTAAAAAAATTTTTTTTAATAGAGCAGGAGTGGGCGTGGGGCAGAGACAGAGGGAGACACAGAATCTGAACCAGGCTCCAGGCTCTGAGCTGTCAGAACAGAGCCTGATGTGGGGCTCAAACCCATGAACCATGAAATCATGACCTGAGCTGAAGTCATACGCCTAACCGACTGAGCCACTCAGGCGCCCCTGTTTTTTTAACATTTTTAATGGGTTAGAAGAAAACATGTGGTAGACACCTTCTGAGGCCTGCACAGCGTAAATTACCTATTGCTTGGTCTTCTAAATTAGAAAGCTTGCTGAGCCCTGATACACGGAATTATAGTCCCAAAAGGAGACAAGAAATCAGATGCAACTGGCACAATGTTTTAGGAAATGGTTCTCTGTTCAAAGACTACTTGGCAATGAGAAAGAATGAAATATGGCCCTTTGTAGCAACGTGGATGGAACTGGAGAGTGTGATGCTAAGTGAAATAAGTCATACAGAGAAAGACAGGTACCATATGTTTTCACTCTTATGTGGATCCTGAGAAAGTTAACAGAAGACCATGGGGGAGGGGAAGGAAAAAAAAAAAGGTCAGAGAGGGAGGGAGCCAAAACATAAGAGACTCTTAAAAACTGAGAACAAACTGAGGGTTGATGGGGGATTAGAAGGGGGTAAGGTGGGTGATGGGCATTGAGGAGGGCACCTGTTGGGATGAGCACTGGGTGTTGTATGGAAACCAACTGGACAATAAATTTCATATTAAAAATGTTAACAATGTAACTATGTGTTTTCATAAATTAAAACATATATGCTGTTCATAATAAATATCAAATAGGAATGCAACTGAATTCAAAATTGAATACAAAAAAAACCCAAAGACTCATGAAAACTACCAAATGCATTACAATGATAATGTGAAGAAGTATACTTGTGCACAGCATACTAAAGTGATAAATATCAAAGACAGCAAAATACTCAAATCTAAAGCAAAAATATATATATATATACATTACTTTAAAAAAAAACAACAAAAATACTAAGAGCTGATTTCTCACAAGAAACAGTAATAGCTAAAAGCCTTTGGTTATATATTCAAAGTTCTGAAAAAGGAAATGTCAACCAGGAATTCTATATATATCCTATGGGTATTTTAAAATTAATAGTGATATTAAATAACAAAACTATAGACAATCCAAAACTGAGAAAATCTGACACAAGTAGACCCACATTACATGAAATATAAAGAGTATTACTTGAAACAATGAAAAATAATCTCAGAGAAAACAGAGGTGCAGGCACAACAGAAAGTGTGAAGCATTGATTCATCTAATTAATAATGACTTCAGAAATAATAGGAACACCTGTGAGTTTTAAGTATCTAGAGAATTTGACACTACCAAAGTTAAAAATCTCTTGAAGACAGCAGGGTAAAAGCTTTCAAAACTTTGAATTTTCTGAGAAGTGATAAGTAATTTATAGCAAATCACGATAAGCCAAGAAGAAATGCTTTAAACACGATGAAATCACGAAAAGGATACAAAATAGTATATTCAAACCAGAAAAGGCTAATAACTACATTGAATGTAACTAGGACAGTCTAGTAAAGTATAAAGATTGCTAGAAAGGATTTAAAAAAAAAGACAACATGATACTCTAAGAGATGTAAATATTAGGACGTGGAAAATGCAAAAGTAGAAGGCTAGGAAAGGATACACAAACCATTACTAAGTAAAGAAAGATGGAGCTTTCTCCACCACTGACACATCTGATGTATGAAAGGGTAGTGGGTTATGTGACGACAGAAGAAAGATGCTTGCAACACAGCTTACACCTCCTTCAAAGCCCCTTAAGGCAAGAAATAGTAGAGATAAATGAAGATGCTCAGAATAGTAAAAGTGCCTTTCCACGAGGGAGAAAAAAATGTGTGTACATGAATATGTAAATATCTGTTGCATGTGCATGTGTATGTATATAATAGGAGTATAATATAGGTATATAATGTATGTATCATATCATCGTGGCCAAGAGCAGACTGCTCCCAAACATGCCACTTTAGCACAGTGATTATTTTTATTTTTTAAAAACAAGTTTATTTATTTATTTTGAGAGAGAGAGAGAGAGAGAGAGAGAGAGAGAGAGAGAGAGAGAGAATCCCAAGCAGGCTCCACACTGTCAGTGCAGAGCCTGACCAAGGGTTCGAACCCATGAACTGTGAGATCATGACCTGAGCTGAAACCAAGAGTTGGGGGCTCAACCGAGTCCCCCAGGTGCCCTGGCACAGTGATTCTTTTAAGTCACTTGGGAAACAGCTAGTGCAGGAAGAGGGTGGAACAGGAGGATCCTGAGCCCACCTCCTCCATGGACCCACCTAGAGAACAGCCACATCAGTTCAACAAGTCCAGGAAATGACAGGAAGACTGGCACTTAACCAATCTGGTCTGGCTTCCTCTTTCTTGGCCTGAGGCACCAAAGGGCGCAAGGGCGGGTCGTGATGGCGGTGGTCCGGGTACCTTGCTGGCCCTCTCCTCCTTCCCACCCCTGCTGCTGTTGGTGGGGATGCAGATGCACAGCCTCCAGCTAGCCTCTGCAGAGGGGCTCAGCATCCAGGGGGGCCTGCTGGGCCCGTGTCTCTTCGTCTTCTCTCTCACTGCCTTCAGTAACCTGGAGAATCTTGTCTTTGGCGCAAGATTCCAAGCAGAGACTTTCCTTGAGATTCTTCTCTGCCTCCCCTTGACTCTCTTTGCATCCTGCCTCATCCATGGAGTCTGTGTCACCACCTCCTTCATCTTCTCCGTGGTTGGCCTGTAGGGCATCACAAGATCTCCACTTTGTACCAGGCAACAGCTCCAGTCCCCACTTTAGTCAAGGTCATGGGGAAAGGCTAGCGTAGAATGCCGCAGTTAACTGTAGAGAGGAAGCCACATTAAAAGGGTTGAAGAGGAACAGACGCCATCAGGAACCAAATGGAGGGAAGCCACCAGCACAGAGAAGGGAGGGGAGCAGACCGCACTCCAGGTACCCAAGACATGGGTGGTCTGCAGGGAAGATGAGTCCCCATAACATTCGGCTTTGAACACCAGTGGAGCCTGACTCCAGGAGTCCTTACGATCAGGGCAGGGCTTAGCACCTAGAGCTTTAAAACTCAGTGGGCTCAGCTTTGGAAGAGCTGGAGAATAATAGGAAACCGAGTGGTCACCCTTAAAGAGCCAGCATAAAACCCCCAGCAGAAATACAGCAGAGAAGCAGCAGTTTGAGAAGTGCCTGGGGTATATGGAAAGAAGATTTATTGACTAATCTCAGAATGTGTACTAAAGGGGCAGGAATATTTGGGAGACTTCTCTAAGAACAAAAGAGCTGGTGGGCACCATTTCTCTCCCCTGCCCTCCAGCATAAACACACAGTTGCCTGCAGGATCCAGTGCAAACATTCTCCCCCTAGATACATAGCTAAATGGCACAGAATAGAGACAGCAGAAATAAATCTATGCTTTCATGGTTAATCTATGGCAAAGGAGGAAAGAATACACAGTGGGAAAAAGACAGTCTCTTCAACAAATGGTGCTGGGAAAACTAAACGGAGACATGCAGAAGAATAAAAACAGACCACTTTTTACACCATAACCCCAAAATAAACTCGACATGAATTGAAGACCTGAATTTGAGACACGAAACCATAAAATGCCTAAAAGAAAACACAAGCAATAATCTCTTTGACATCAGCCGTGGAAACATTTTTTCTAGATATGTCTCCTGAGGCAAGGGAGACAAAAGCAAAATTATACTCTTGGGATTACATCAAAATAAAAAATTTCTGTACAACAATAAAACAATCAACAAAACAAAAAGACGACCCAGAATGGGAGAAGATATTTACAAACGATACACCCAATGAGTGGTTAGTATCCAAATATGTAAAGAACTTACACAAGTCAACACCCCAAGAACAAATAATCTGATTAAAAATGAGCAGAGGACCTGAACAGACATTTTTGCAAAGCAGACACACAGATGGCCAACAGAAAGATGAAAAGATGCTCAGCATCACTCGTCATCAGTGAAATGCAAGTCAAAACCACAATGAGATACCACCTCACACCTGTGAGAATGGCTAAAATGAAAAAAGACAAGAAACAAGTGTTGGTGTGGGGAAAATAGAACCCTCATGCACTGTTGGTGGGAATGCAAGTTGGTGCAGCCATTGTGAAAGACAGTATGGAGGTTCCTCAAAAAAGTAAACATAGACCTACCAGATGATCCAGTAATTCCGCTACGAGGTATTTACCCAAAGAATATTGAAACACTAATTCAAAAAGATGTATGTACCCCTATGTTTATTGCAGTATTATTTGATTTTTATATTTATACACTCACACACACATACACGCACACATCCATATATACAACAGAATATTACTAAGCCATAAAAAAGAATGAAATCTTGGCATTTGCAGCAACATGGATGGAGCTGGAGAGTATTATGCTAAATGAAATAAGTCGATCAGAGAAGGACAAATACCATGATTTCACTCATATGTGAAATTTAAGAAACAAAACAAATAAACAAAGAAAAAAGAGACAAATAACAAACCAGACTCTTGACTACAGAGAGAACAAACTGATGGTTGCCAGAAGGGAGGTGGTAAGGGGATGGATGAGACAGATCAAGGGATTAAGAGTACATTTATTTTTATTTTAATTTTTAAGGTTTATTTATTTTTGAGAGAGAGAGAGAGAGAGAACATGAGCAGGGTTGGAGCAGAGAGGGAGGGAGACAGAATCTGAAGCAGGCTCCAGGCTCCGAGCTGTCAGCACAGAGCCCAACGTGGGGCTCGAATCCATGAACTCTGAGATCATGACCTGAATCAAAGTTGGACGCTTAACCGACTAAGTCACCCAGGCGCCCCAAGAGCATACTTATTGTGATGAGTACTGAGAAATGTGGACAATGGTAGAATCACTATATTGTACTCCTGAAATTAATATAACATTGTATGTTATTTATACTTGAATTTACAAAATGGACTAATAAGTTAAGAATAAAAGAAATAGCTGGAGAAAGGACACACCCATTCTCCTCTGTCCTCCTGAAGCAGGAATTAAATCACCTTTGTGGAAGATACTGTCTCTATAGTAAGAAGTAAAATGACATCTTAACACCAGAGATACTTTAAAGCTATAGAAACAACCTTGTTACGTTTTGTCTAATCTCCTACCTCAGCCCAAATTCCTTTTAGAATTACTTACTATTTAAAGTGTACAGGGGCACCTGAGTGGCTCAGTCGGTTAAGTGTCCGACTTCAGCTCAGCTCATGATCTCACGGTCTGTGAGTTTGAGCCCCACATCGGGCTCTGTGCTGTCAGTTCAGAGGCTGGAGCCTTCCTCAGATTCTGTGTCTCCCTCTCTCTCTGCCCCTCCCCCACTCACGCTCTGTCTCTTGAAATATAAATAAATGTTAAAAAAATAAAAAAAAAATAAAGTGTGCAAACATGTTTTCTTTATCCTGTCAATTCTTCACAAATTTATTGTCTTTGTCTAAAATGTGTAAAAACTGATCGCCTTGGTCATTTCATTAGGTGTTAGTTTCACTATTGGGCCTCCACTGAGCCTGGGTGGCTCAGTCAGTTAAGCATCCAACTTTTGATTTTGACCCAGGTCCTAGGTTCTAGCCCCACATCACACTGAGCTCGAGATCCCATCCCTGCTAAGGATTCTCTCTCTTTCATTCTTTGTCTCTCTCTAAAATAAAATGAAATAAAATAAAATAAAATAAAATAAAATAAAATAAAATAAAATGAATGTCCAGCTTTTGTGGCTTTTAGTGCCAGAGACAGTGGGGTCTGGTAGTGTTCCATGAGCTGGGTCTTGTGATTCTTTTTGTGACCCGCTGACTTTTAGGTTCAGGGTCAGCCTAAAGCCAAAATGGTTTTACTTTGGTCAACTTGTCTCCCAAGTTTCCCTTCCCTCCTGCCTCAGTTTGGCTTATCTTAGTCTTCTTGTTCTGAAATACTATCATTTCCTGTATTTAGATTCAATATTTATGTATATTCAGTCACATAAATGTAGTTGTTATTAACTATTATGGTCCGCATATTCCCATGCCTCAAAAATTTTATTTCCAGGCCTTCCCAATGAATCTGACTGAGCTAAAGTAAGGAAGTAAGTTATGATACGGAGAGCTATCTGTTCAAGTGAGTACAGCATGGTCATATATCCCGGGACTTGTGCACTAAGAAAATATTCATCGTTGGTTTACCATTGCTTTACGTTAGAGTGTATTATGGGTGTGACCTGTTTGCTTATAGTTTCTCCTATTTGTATTTCATTCATTTTATCCCAGTGCCAAACAGAAAGAAGAATCATTACCAATTCAAAATTAAATTAGCAGCCCCTGTTCTCCCAGTGCACTATTTTTGCAAAATACTTCGTGGACAGCAAACACATCATGTGAATTGTATTAATTTGCTGTCATCCCTGGCCAGTCCCTAGACATCCTCCCCTTTCCTCTTTCTGCAGACCTCAGCGGGGTCCCTCCACAGACCACTTGCCTCTATGTCTATCATATTAATGCAACACAATTTACAACAGGGACTAAAAATATTTCTGAGCATACTTTTTGGATTTTTTTTTTATGACAGCAACAGATACAAAATATCAAGCATAGCGGGAAGATATAAACATGGAATCTTCAGGGAGCAACACTGAAGGCATAAAGTACTAGAACGTTCCTCATCGTTTGATGCAGTGAACAAGTAGTTTCTCAAATTGCCAACCATTTTTCACCAGACAAGCAGCTGAAAAAATGTCACAATTCATATGATGTGACCCTCCCAATTTCATGCCAATATCTGCTTTTTAGAGAACATGCCGGGATCATTTCTTTACAAGAAAAAAAAAAAGGTAAAAGTCAGCTTGATTCAGATGGGAATGTTTTTATGCTAATTTCAAAATTACAATTTTGACACGACTATAGGTACATGCCCAAAAGTTTCTCAGTTAACTCACCAGAATGGAAGTCTTGAAATCTTTGACGCAAGTTTATAAATGACCTCTTTCAGAACAGTCCAGCTTACCAAGAAACAGCAGACAGAATCCGAAAGAGAAATAGAGGTCATCCCAACGGAACAGGAATCTGAGAAGCATGGTGGTTATTACAGCTTGTGAAGTCAGGCTAACGTTGCACGTATGCTAGAGACAACAAGGGAATAACGGCCACTGTCCTTATGCATCTGGAGTGCTCTGTTTTACCCAAAATACTGGCCTCCTAGGATTTTCTTGCTAGTCCCCTACGTTCCTGGTTCCGGGTCAAATACTTTTTCCAGTACGTAGAATTTGACGGCCAATATCTAATCTTCTTACTTAAAGACATTTAGAATGAAGTTTGGGCTTGGCAGAGACTTTTTTTTTTTTTTTTTTTAATTCAACGTTAAGAAAAGTGCTCTGTGGGAGACGTATTTACTCCTGCCATTACTGTTATCAAAACCCTTGAGAACACATCTCTGTTTTTCTCTCACCCAATTATAATAAAAATGGACTTTAAAATATTCTAACCACTCTATGTGTTTATCTATAGATCAGCCATTTATTTCTTTACAGACTTCCATTACTGAAGATCATGAATTTGGGTTTAAAAGCCCTACTTCTTACTCAAGAAACACTAACATAATTTTTTATGGTAGGTCAGTTTGTGTTTTCTCCCGAGACATGAGTGGTCTAATAATTAATATATAATCCAGAAGTTTTACTTCTGTTTACACACACAGAATGCCCAGATCAGGAATCACACAGATCAACAGGATGTCATGTAGGCAATTCTGAGACATGAGAGCTCACATTATTGACTCCTAAATGGAAAGCGGCCTAACTAAATGATTTTGTCATCTGTCACTTGTTTTCATTTTACAATGATAATTCTAACTTTGTGTGGGAGCCTGTAAAAACATATCTACTAACCCTGATATTCTGGGGAAACAATTTCCTCTGCAGGGAGAAACAAGAATTGATATTTGCTGAGCTGTAAAAAGGGCAAAGCTTATAAAACTTCCTTCCATCTAGATACGTCGTATGACAAAGTCAGAGAGCAGCCTCCTCTTGATTTACAACCCAGTACACTTGCAGTGCTATTTCATAAAAGATATCGGCTTCCAAATAGGCTTAGAGCGTAGTCTTCCCATCTATATATTTCTTCTTCATGGTGCCATTTGTGGAAGCCGCCATCTTCCACCCACCTGGAGAAGGCCCCACTGCGCGTGTGGGCAGGTAGTCAGGAGGCCGAACGGCTCGTCTTCCACTTGGTGGGGTTCTTGAGCAAACGGCTAAGAAAGAATTCTTGAGACGTCTTTGGTAGAAGAAGGTGACTTTATTAAAGCAAGCGGACAGGACCTGTGGGCAGAAAGAGCTGCGCTGGGGTTGTGAGGAGTGAGAGGTTATAACTCAAGTTAGTGGGGTCAGAGACAGCATAAGTCTCCAAGGAATTTGAAAACCAGGCTTTCAGGACCTTGAGGGGCGAGCTGCTGTTAAGATAAGGTTACTTTTAGTCTTTAATAAAACTAAAACATTAGGGAAGTAAGGCAGCCACAAGCTCCTCAAGGCAGGTGCCTCTCAGTGGGCTGCCTGCTGTAAGAAGACTTAATTTATGCTACGTTTCTCTTGCTTTTGTTTCCCTCATCACACCGTCCTAGTTTCTGCCCTATTGACACAGGACCATCCCCCTTCTCATACAGGTATGCCATTCACCCCTGAGGAGCTGGGAGACGTAACCTCATCAGAGCCTGTTATCCACATAGAAAACACTAGACACAACAGACACTTACGACCAGTTCTATAGGCTGCTAAACGCACAAGGAACTGTGTTAATGAGTGCTTTGTTTTCAGATGGCTCCCATGCCATTAGGACTGACTTTAGCACAAGTGTGTGACTTATGATCAGGCTGTCACATCTCAGATGACCCAGGGAGAAGGAAGAAACGGTGTCTTGGGAGGAACCCAGCACGGTGGTTGTCACCCTCCCTCCCGTGTGTCCCTGCTGCTCGCCCCCTGACTCCGTTCTGTTAATGTGGACCCCCACATCCTACTAAACAACCTGTGTTATTCCCAGTTCTATACCCGGACTGGACCCCACAGTCCTTTCTCCAGACTTTGGCAAATTAGACTCTGGAAAACAATTTTGGGGTGGAGGGGCCAGGGTGTGACCGATTTGTGACATAAAATTGAAGAGCTTCCAGGTGCTAATATCATCATTCAAAAGATTTCTTTAATGTTTATTTATTTTTGAGAGATAGAGAGAGCAGGAGTAGAGGAGGGACAGAAAGAGAGGGAGAAAGAAAGAACCCCAGATAGGCTCTGCACTGTCAGCACAGAGTCCAACATGGGGCTTGAACTCACAAACCGTGAGATCATGACCTGAGCGGGATGCTCAACTGACTGAGCCCCCCAGGAGCCCCTCAAAAGGAATTTTTGAACCTCGTCTTACGTGATGCGCCTCTCTGAAGTATATAAACAATAGTTTAACCTAAAGAGTGTTTGCTTAAAGTGCTGCCTGCCCATCTCAGCGTTCATGTCTAAGTCAGATTTTCTTAGTCTTTTGTTTATCTCCACACATAGAGGGTATCCCTTAAAATTCTAACCTAGAGGGTTTGGCATAAAAATGTAAAGCACATACCCACCTGTGCGTGGGATTTTCTTTTAAAGAATGTTAAGGTTTTTTCCCCCCTTAGAAGACATAAAAGAAAAAAAATCACATTGTTGTGTTTAATGTACCAGCATTGAGCACCTTTCCATTCAATACACATGGTGAACCAAAGATGGCTTTTCCAACAAATGTGAGCACTAAACAGAAAGTTTATTTTATAAGTGTATTTTTCTAAGTCAAATAAAGCAGTTGGACCCGCTCCGACAGAGACGTAAGAGAAAGGAAGCCACTGAAAAATAAGCCTGTTTGGGGTCTAGCTGCCTTAGGAAAGAGCCAGTGAGGATGCCGTGCAGCGTCTATTAGAGCAGGTCGTCATGACTGAGAGAGTCCTGGGGATGCATCCTGCTTTTCAGAGCATTCTTTGAGATCCAGCTCAAATTTGACAACTTCTCCTCTGTGAAAAAGTCAAACACCAGGGTCCCAGAAGCAATCAAGAAGAGCCCTTTATACACACGCATTGGAGGCGACGAAAATCTTGAGAAAACATTCCTCTTCCTGAGATGTCTCTTCTCCGGGTAGCAGAGACAAAACAACGGTCGTATGAGTAACGCACGTTTCGTCGCTTACACCATTTTCCTGGTGACCCTCCCCAAATTGGCTTCCCTCCTTTTTTAGGTGCTTGGTGCTTAATTATGTTTTTAGGTTCATTATATCATGTGGGTGTGGAGAGGCTGTTTGTCGTTTTTAGGTTCATTATATCATGTGGGTGTGGAGAGGCTGTTTGTCATTTTTAGGTTCATTATATCATGTGCGTGTGGAGAGGCTGTTTGTACTAAAGATAATCTACTCCCAATTGTGCAACACCTGAAAATAGACCCTTGGTTCACGTACAAATTGTTTTAGAAAATTTATTATAATTTGAAACCTGTTTATCATAATCCTCGGATCGTATCGACCTCGTATATAAATATAAATATGTTTACGAAGGCTTGTCCACATACCTGGATTCACATTTACCTGCAGGGTCATGGAATCCCCGTTAGACGATATCCGTTCGCAGCAGCCCTGGCAGGTCTGTGTCCACACAGAATCCTGCCAGACTGCCACGTTTCCTGCCATTTGATCCTGACCGATCTGCACTTTTAGGTTTGATGACTGCCTCTTCGCCTAATGTGGCTTCCACTCACCCACCCACTGGGCCAGCTCTGTGATTCCCCTTTTATGTCCGATGCAGCTTGGCCCCTGCCTAACTTCTCATAGATGCTGGTTCACCTTCGGACCTCCCGTTGTCCAGAGGGGTGTCCCCGCCCTCTTACCGCGATCCTCACGACCCCGGAGCCCTAGCCTCCAGCCTCTGCCTGACCCTGTGCACGAGTGAGGGAGGGGCAGCTCTGGGCACCCCCTCCTTGGTTCCAGAATTGCGGTCTCATCCTCAGCATCTAACACTGGATCTCAGCACTCACTGCGAACCACGGTTGACCGACTGAGCACAAATAGCAGTGGGTTTCAGTCTCCTTTCAGTAAAAATTACATGTTTTCCACAAGAAAATAATAACCTGCTTCTCTTCTTGAGATACTTAAAGAAATAATAAGAAAACTTGGTATCAAAAGAATTTGCCACAAATCCATTCAAATCCCCTCTCTGTGCAGGATGATTAAATTAGTGTGTTTCCACCAAATGAATCAGGGTAGGCACATGTTTAAAGTGAAGAGAAAAAGGGCGCCTGGGTGGCTCAGTCGGTTGAGCGTCGACTTCGGCTCAGGTCACGATCTCGCGGTCCATGAGTTCGAGCCCCCGCGTCAGGCTCTGGGCTGATGGCTCAGAGCCTGGAGCCCACTTCCGATTCTGTGTCTCCCTCTCTCTCTGCCCCTCCCCCGTTCATGCTCTGTCTTTCTCTGTCTCAAAAATAAACATAAACATTAAAAAAATAAAATAAAATAAAGTGAAGAGAAAAATGATCATTCACCTCCTCTGCAGAAGAAAAACGCAAAGATTGATAACTTTTGTAAATTAACTCAACATGTTTTATCTCCTCGCCTTCCAAGTGATGCAGCCCAAAGTTAGTTCCACATGAGAAACAAACTGTGAAAAAAGGGGAGTGTATTTCTTGAGCAGATATTTTCATGTGCTGGATTTATGAATGGAAGATTACAAATTTCTGGACCACCGCCCATTTTCTATGTGTAGGCATGGTAGATATTCTTTCGGAAAAATTTACTTTTAATTATGTATGAATATTCAAATGTTGGGAGAAATCCCATATAAACTGACACATGTTTCCTTCTTCCTTTAAATTTTTCTTAAATGTTTTTATTTATTTTTGAGACGGAGAGAGACAGAGCATGAACAGGGGAGGGGCAGAGAGAGAGGAGGCACAGAATCCAAAGCAGGCTTCAGGCTCTGAGCTGTCAGCACAGAGCCCCACGCGGGGCTCGAACTCACAGACCGCGAGATCATGACCTGAGCCGCCATGATCGGACGCTTAACAGACTGCGCCACCCAGGTGTCCCATTCTTCCTTTAAATAACTAGTGTGCCCTGTAGCACTGGCCCTTCTCCTTATATGGCAGACACCATATTGTCATAGTCATCGCTAGTCTATTGTTTCCCTATCCCGAGGCCAAGCCTTGGTTGAATTGTTATATGTGATATTTACCAAAGGTGATTGTATAATAAAGCCAGATCACCATTTGGTAAGTTTATCATATTCTTGTAAAACAGAATGGAATGTTTGTTTTCCCAATTTTTCTGTCACAAATACAGAAATGAAATAGGGATCTATTCACCAAAACAATGTGAAAACGTATTATTTCTTTGTGTCTATTCCACCTGTTTAGTATGGAAACTTGTATGGCTGTGTTGTAAGAACTCCCTTCCTGGCCGCCGTCATGGACCCTGAGTAGACCCTGTAGGGTGGTGGTTTACTAGCGTGAGGGCACTCATAGGCAAAACATGCTAGCTTCGCTCCCACGGATGTTACAACAAGCAAGAAACAAACAATGCTATAACCGTGTATCAAGTTGCATTGGAAATACTTTCCTTTTCTCTGAGCAATAAGAATAACTAATTTTATCACCCAAACATCTTCCGATTGAAAATAAGACACTGTCAGAATGTTATGAATAGTTATCAAAGATATAAAGCAATTCTGATATTATTGTCACAACTCAGTGATTTATCTACATTTTTGCTAATTATTTCTGAATGCTATATGATCGAGCAAGGAAGTTTCAGGAAAAAGAAAAGAAACCATTTTGGAAAGAGCATGTGTGAGCGCATCCATCACACAGCACACAATATATTCTGTCAGAATCATGCCATCAAAACTAAAGAAACAGACCTTTCATTCGAACAATAAAACTACAAGAGGACGAGTGGAGAATGGCTTCTTCCTTGTCAATTGAAAACAAACTGTTTTTTAAGCAGACACTAATTACGTTTCAGTTTTTAAGTGTTGACACGCAAGAAAACTTCAAAAATATACATTAAGGTCTAGTCCTCCAAAAGACCATGGGTTCTAAAACAGCGCTTTATGTTACCGAAAACACTTTCAAATGAAGTTCAACAGCAGTAACTGTGTTTCTCTGCATCGACTCCAGGGCGAACCCTAGAGAGTCAATACCTGATGAAATTCGGGCAAAGGCTTATCTGTTTGCATGATCCAGCGTCCATTCAAATCCATAACTACTTTGCCCCGGCCTGTCCTGAGGACAGAAGACCGAGAGCTGTTGTCTCGGAGAGAGCAGAGGGAAAACGGGATTGGGTCCAGCGCGGGGCGGCGGGACAGGGCGCTGCGGCGGGCACGCGGGCCGGGCAGGGCAGTCCTAGGGACAAGAGGCACCCTGTACTCAGGTCTGAGGTCTGGCCCTCGCGTGCTGAGATGTGCGGCCGGCTTCCTGCAAAGGGGTTCTGTCGGAGACATTGCTCACCGTGTTGTGCTTAGGAGGCAGGACAGCGGGGGGTTGGAAAAGAGTCACAAAGCCCTGCGGGAGACATCTCACTGACACTCGCAGGTTTAAGAGTTAGTCGGGTGAAATGATGAGCTTAAGGATTCGGGAAAGAAAGCAAGAGACGTAGTAAACGGACTCCAAGACCTTCCAAGCAGCACCGAGCATCCCGACGTCTCAAATAGAAGCTCGTCCCGTTTTTGTTTGTAAGCTGGTTGTAAGGGCCGGGCTTTAAATCATTTCTCTATCAAGCACGCTGCCTGGAACAGAGTGGGTGACCAATAAATATTTATTAAGTAAGTGGGGAAACAAATGAAAGGGCTGCTCGGTGGCTGCATCTATTCCCAGCACTTCCTGCGGTGTCTAATGTAATCAAGTCCTAACTACATTTACTGTCCCTCGTCTCACTGCTCTCCCCTAAATTATAAATGAGAGTGTGTTGTTGTTCTATGTATAATCCTTCAATGATTAAGATTCAATTACTCTGAAATATGCTAGGACAATGTAACTTTGAATAACTGCTTTGAAAAACGATTCGGCACCAGAGAATGAAAGCTTTCTTTCCAGTAATTCCAGGCCTTGAAATGTACGCTAAGCATGCAATTAAAAAATATTTACGCTCAGAAATTGTTAGGTCCGATATGATTTATAACAGCCAAAACTCCGACAATGTATATATATTATTCTCGATGCACTTATGGGGTTTTAGTGTGTTTATTAAAAATAATATATAAATACTGTGAAAATTGTCAGAATTTTATATCGGCTCAAGAATGAATAAGGGCTTAAAACAACTTAGATATTCAAATATCTACATAGTGTGTAAGACAACTTATAGACTGTGTATGAACAGAAAAAGGTCTAGCATATTACAACTCACACTATTGAGTGCACCAGCTTTTGAGGAGAGGAGTCTAGGGAAGTGGGAGATGTCTTATTTTTTACCTTATATACTTAGGATGGTTTGACCTGATATTATTACTTCTATGATTAAAATACACTTTTTATATGAGTTATTCATGTATTCTGGATTCAAGACCTTCATCAAATATACTTAGTGTAAATATTCTCATCCATTATTTGGCATCTCTGTGCATTTATTATGATGTCTTTTCATAAGCAGACATTTAGTTATTATCATTGTCTTCCTTTTGTGGGATCTTTCTGGAATCTTCCTAAGAAATCTTTGCCTGCCCCGCATTGTAAGATGACGTTTTTCTGGTAAAGTTCAACATGTATGATGTGAGGTCCTGGAGGCCAAGGCTCATTTCTCCCCACGTGCATAGCCTTTTGGAGATGCAGTTTCAGCACTGATGATATAAAAGATCGCCCTTCCTCCGTTGCATTTCTCTGGCATTTTTGTTGACAATAAACTGACCTCGAGAGGGTGAATCTTTTTCTGAATTCACTGCCCAGGTTTGTCACCTTATCTGTCTATATAATTCAAATATCAAACTGCTGACTATTCTCACTTTATGGTAAGTCTTGAGTTCAGACAGTGCAAATGTTCCAATTAAGAAAATATTTTACCAAGTCTATGTCACTTGCATATTCATATAAATTGTAGAACGAGTTTATATATATATATATATGCTGGAATTGTGATTGGAACTGTGTTAAATCTATAGATTAAATTGGGAGAATTGTAATCTTAAAGTATTGAAAATAGGGTCACGCATAACATCTCAGTGACCATAGCCTACCTCTCCATTTCAGGGTAGAGATTTTTCTTCTTCTTTTTTTAATGTTTTTATTTTTATTTTTGAGACAGAGAGAGACAGAGCATGAGCAGGGGAGGGGCAGAGAGAGAGGGAGACACAGAATTGGAAGCAGGCTCCAGGCTCCGAGCTGTCAGTACAGAGCCGGACGCGGGGCTTGAACTTACAAACTGCACAATCATGACCTGAGCCGAAGTCGGACGCTCAACCGACTGAGCCACCCAGGTGCCCCGAGATTTTTCTTCCTATCTTGAGATTTCTCTGTCTAGAAATCTTTCTTCTTGATATTTTCAAAAATATGACTATTTTCAATTTTGTATTTAAATTATTGTTATTGGATATAAAGGTAAAATAGATTCTTGTATATGAACCTTGAGAGCATGTTAAGCTCACTCATGTTACGGTAAATTTCTAATCCTTGGGATAACGTATATAATATAAAACAGTCATGTCATCTGTGAATATGTAGTGTTAATTCTTCCTTTCAAAATGTATGCTTCTATTTCTGTTACTGGCTTATTGTAGTGGTAAGGACACCTCATACGTAGTGAATAAAAGTGGCAAGAATGACACCCATGCCCTATTTAATCTCATGTGGGAAACATTCACTATTTTGTTTTTATGTATGACTTATCTCAGGGTCTTTATCAGATTGAGGAAGTTCCTTGAATCCCTACTTTTCTAAAAAAAATACTATAAAAGGGTGTTACATTTTGCCAAATGCTTTTGCTCTTATCTAGTGAGATGATATTGTTTTCTACTATTTTCTGTTAATAATTCTGTTAATAATATATTGATTGAATTTTCAAATGTGAAACCAAGCATCCCTTCCGGGGATACCTTCCATCAGTATCACAAGAGGGTGCCATTCTTAGGGATTACTGAATTCATTTTCAATGAACATTTTTGTTTCTAAGCTCATTGGTCTAAGTAAATTGGCCTATAAATTCTTTTCTTATAATGTCTTTATAATTTTTAAATATCAATAATTTTCCGGAAAGTATTACATCTTCTTCTATTTTAGCATTTGTAAAAAGTGTTTGTATAAGACTGGTGTTGTTTATTCCTCCCTTGTTTAATATAATAGAATTCAATAGTAAAACCTTTTGGATCTGAAGTTTTTTTTTTTGAAAGCTTCTGTAAAGAAATTCTGTTTCTTCAATAGAAATTGGGTTATTCAAATTTTCTATTTCTTGACTTGTTCTTTTATTTTCACTTTTGTAAAGTTCTTTAGAGATAGTATATACATATATATGTATATATACTTTATCAACACACATATATTTGTATATGTGTATATATTTTATATATACTTTAAACCACTTTATTGAGGTATGAGTGATATGCTAAAAGCTGTACATATTTAATGTATACTACTTAATAGACACATCACCAGAGTCAAGGGAAACAAAAGCAAAATTCAACTATTGGGATTTCATTATGATAAAAATCTTCTTCACAGTGAAGGAAATGGTCAACAAAACTAAAAGGCAACTGACAAAATGGGAGAAGATATTGCAAATGATATATCAAATAAAGAGTTAGTATCCAAAAACCTGTAAAGAATTTATCAAGCTCAATACCCAAAAAAATAATCCAATTCAAAAATGGGCAGAAGACATGAATAGAGATTTTTTTTTAAAGAAGATATCCTGATGGCCAACAGACACACGAAAAGATGCTCAACATCGCTCATCATCAGGGAAATACGAATAAAAATCACAATGAGATACCACCTTACACCCGTCAGAATGGCTAAAATTAGCAACACATGAAACAACATATGTTGGTGAGGATGAGGAGAAAGAGGATCTCTTTTGCACTGCTGGTGGGAATGCAAAGTGGTGCAGGCACTCTGGAAAGCAGTATGGAGGTTCCTCAAAAGTTAAAAATAGAACTACCCACGACCCAGCAATTACACTACTAGGTATTTATCCAAAGGATACTGGTGTGCTGATTCAAAGGGGCACATGCACCCCAATATTTACAGCAGCATTATGGAGAGAGCTCAAATGTCCATTGACTGATGAATGGATAAAGATGTGAGATGTGTGTGTATATATGTGTATACACACACACACACACACACACACACATACACACACACACAATGGAATATTACTCAGCTATCAAAAAGAGTGAAATCTTGCCATTTGCAATGACATGGATGGAGCTAGAATGCATTATATTAAGCAAAACAAGTCAGTCATAGAATGTTAAATAACATATGATTTCACTCATATGTGGAACTTAAAAAACAAAACAGATGAATATATGGGAGGGGAAAAAAAGAAAAAAAGAGATAGGGAAACAAACTATAAGAGACTCTAAAAGATAAACTGAGGGTTGATGGAGGGAAGTGGGTTGGGGATGGGCTAGATGGGTGATGGATATTAGGAGGGCACTTGTTGGGATGAACATTGGGTGTTTTATGTAAGTGACACACCATTGAATTCTACTCCTGAAACCAACCAATATTGCACTGTATATTAACTAATGAGAATTTAAATAAAAATTTGAAAAGAAAAAATTAATAAATAAAAAATTTTAAAAAATGTATATAACTTGATGAGACTTGATGAACCTGAGGATAAGTATATCCACGAAATGATTATTACTACTATCTTGTGTGTGATAAGAATACTTAATATAATATCTACCCTCTTAGCAAATTTTTAAGTGTATAATACAGTGCTCTTAACTATAGGCACTCTGTTATAGGGAAGGTATCTAGGGCTCACTCATCTTGCATAGCTGAAGCTCAATACTTTTTCAGAGAAAGCATGAGCAGGGGAGAGGCAGAGAAAGAAGAAGAGAGAGAGAGTCCCAGTCAAGCTCCAGGCTCTGAGCTGTCAGCCCAGAGCCTGATGTGGGGCTGGAATCACAAACCGCAAGATCATGACCTGAGCTGGTGGGACACTTAACCAACTGAGCCATCCAAGCGCCCCAAACTTAACACTTTTTGATTAACACTTCCCCATTTCGGCATCCCTTGGCCAGTGGCAACCGCCATGCTACTTTGTACTTCTATGAGTTTGGCCATTTTAGCTATCTCATGTAATGATATCCTGCTATTTGTCTTTCTGTGTCTATCCTATTTGGCTCAGATTAATGTCCTCCCGGTTCATCCATGTTGTCCCAAATGGAAAACTTCCTTCTCCTCATGAATAGTATTCCACTGTGCAAACACATGTTCTCTACCCATTTGCCTATGGATAATATCTAGGTTACTTTCATGTCTTGACTACTGTGAATAATAATGCAATGGACATGGGAGCACAGATTCTCTCTTTGAGACCCTGATTCCAATTCCTTTGTCTACATACCCAGAAATGGGATTGCTTGATTATACAGTAATGGTATTTTTAATTTTTTGAGTTATCTTGATATCGTTTTCTACAGTGGCTGCACCAGTTTACGTTTCCATCAACAGTGCTTGAGGGTTCCCTCTTCAACACACTGAGTCAATTTCAGTAAGGTTTGTCAAAGAATTTGTCATTTTCACCAAAGTGGCCTAATTTTTTGGCGTAAAAATTTATTATAACACTTTTTATGCTCTTGGTATAAGTAGAATCTATAGTAATATTGCATCTTTCATTTATGATGTTGGTGATTTTTATTGCTTTATCTTTTAGGTGATCAACTTTATCCTAGCAATTTTATTAGTTTTCCAAAAACCCAAATTTTAACTCTGATTTTCTCTTTTCTTTGTCTATTTTCTACTTCATAGATTTCTGCTCTTAGGTTTAAAAATTTTTTTCTGCTTATTTTGGTTTAATATGCTTATTATCTTCTACTTTCTTAAGAAAAAACTTCAATCACTGTCAGTTAGCATTTTTGAAAGTAACATTAGATACATAAAACTGCTTTTGTTATATATTCAAATTTTGAGATGTTATATCTCACTGTCACTCACTTTGAAATATTATCTAATTTCCTTTGTGACTTATTCTTTGAATCAGGAGTTTCAAACATATTGTTTCATTTTCTCATGCCTGTGTCTTTTCCAGAATGTTATATTTTAGTCCCTAATTTTTTGTGGTCAGAGAAACTATTAATAAATTTCAGTCTTTTGAAATATATTGAGACTTGTGGACCGGCAGGTGGGACGAAGGTGGACCATCCAAAGGTATATAACAGTACACTGATCAAGATTGATTGAAAAGAATGTATATGTTATATATTAGGGGTAATGTGCCACATTTGTCATCTAGGTCAACTGGTCATACTGTCATTAATATCGTCTACATTTTTCCGGATTTTTTTGTTTAATTCTTTCATCAGCTTCTGAAGGAAGTGTAGTAAAGTCTCAAACTTAGATTTAAAAAAACATAGATTAAAATTGTCTCCTTTTGTGTTTGAGTATTCGCTTCATATATTTCATGCACTGATATACCTTTTCATCTCCTTTTACGTTCAGCCTATTTTTGTCTTATTTAAGGCATGTTTCTCATAAATAAATCCTAGGTTTACTCTAATAGCCAGATTCCTAGAATGTTTTGATTATAAATATTTAGTTATTTATATTTAATGTAAATATCAGCAGTTTTTATTTAGATTGAACATTTTTTATTACCTACCTATCTCTTGAGGATTTTTTATTCCTTTATTAGAGATTTTCTGCCTATTTGGACTTAATTAAATGTATATTTATACCCTGTTGACTCATCTATTGTTTTTTAATGGTATCTTTCCCACATTATTATTTTTAGTGGTTTCCCTTGAGTATCCAAATCCATGACAATCTACCTAGAGTTAACATGACAGTACTCAATATAAAATGTAAGAATCTCCCAACAGTAAATACAACTGTCTTTACTTTGTGTTATATTTATAAATTACATCTAATGTAAAGCTAATGAGACTTATATTTTAAGATTTCTTTCTGTATGACCTCCTTACAGACTTCCAGATGTGCTAGAGGAATTGCACACACAGTTACATATTTTTGTACAATTGGACAGCATAGATAATACTAAAACCTTTCTCTTAAAATGTAAAATCTTCAGGCCCTCTAAAGCCTGCATTCACTTCTGCCTTCCTTTCAACGTTTGCTCGAAGGACATCATTCCAAGATTCTGCCTCCATCCCAATCAATATATTCGGGAGCCAGATTTCTGTGTATCCGTATCTCGGAACCGACGGTAGTTACGGTGATTTTGTACTATGTCGATCTGAGGAAGAGGGAACTGTTTCCCAGAACCCCCTTTCCTGAGTCCCCTCAGGTTTTATTTGGCAAAACGATATATTTGCTCTAAATTTGGAACAGAGAATTCAGTCAGCGTTCGTCTTTCAAGGTCCTTAGGTGAGACAGAACTTCCCGGCCAGAAGCAGCTACGTGTTGCTCTTCTCCATCCTGTTTCCAGATTTCGTCCCACCTGCCGGTCCTGCTGCCAACACTGAGCTCGGGGAGCCTGGCTCACCACCGCCCTCTGGCAGCTGGATGTCTGCTTCAGGAAGTTGGGTTAGTGGTCGTCTCCACCTCCAACTCATCAGTTTGAACCTTCACGTCCACGGTTTATCCCACAATCGTGTGAGTTGTTATTGCTCACGTAAGTTCCCATTCCATACTGTCTGCTGTTCTCTTGTGTGAACGCTAACCGGTATAGCAGTCGGCCTCTGGAAGTGCAAGGCTGTCATATCAAAAAGACAAAATATGTGGTCCGACTTTGGAGTCACATGACGGAGCTCCCTGCAGCTTTCTGTGGACTGGTACGAGCAAGAAGTGGATCTTCGTGCATCTTTGAGGTTGTTTTCCAGAGGAATTAGCTATGCTGATTAAGACAACTCTGCAAACAAGTCTTTCACACCATCCAGTCAACACCAGCCCCTACTGCTCCCTACACGACCCCTCTCCTCATTTTCATCTCCACGTAGCATGTGTGTAACACTTTCTTTTTTAATGCATTTGTTTCTATATCCTAGACCTAGAACATAGATTCCATCAGAGCTCAAGCCTTATGGTGCCACCATAAATATTTGTTGAATATATTGATGATGAAGTAGTTAACACATAAAATGAACACATAACAAGAGCACCACAAGCATTCACTTCCATGTTCCTGCTCTGTTTCCCTCTTCTGGCCTAGGGATCCTTGCTGTCTAATATTCTATCCATGCAAAGAGATCACTGAGAATAATTACAAAATTCTTTATATTGCATTTTGTGTTCCTTTGTTCAGACAGTCCTTTTGGGAGCTGGTTTGGGGAAGGCTCACTGGTGCAAACACAGCTGAGTGCTGCAAACGCACAGGTCTCTCTAGAATCTGCTGGCCCTGGAGCCGATCAGACGGCACGCCCAGGACTTGTGTGAAAGGCAGGTAGGTCATCATGACAGTGCTTTGGCTGCACACCTACTGTGTGCGAGCACTGTGCTGAGCATTTCATGTACATTCTTCATCGGTCACTCAAACTAAATGTGCAGAGCTGGCCTTCTTAACAGACACACCCGCTGCAGGTGAGGAAACGACCACTACTTTGCACGATGCCTCATGGCTCGGAAATGCTGAGCCTTAAAAATGAACCCGTGTTCTGAATCTAAATTTCGTACCTTTTTTTCATAATGTCAATCTTATTTTCCATTTTATTTTAAAATAAAACGTTCCCAATAAAAATAAATCTAAGACAACAGAGTAAAACTTACTTTGAGCTTGGAGTCAGGAACCTGACTTCCAGCCCTCAGCCCTGGGGCCAGTGACAACTTGAACTTGGCAGGTCCACGTCAGTGGTTTTCAAACCTGTCACATCCTTTCTTTGCAAGGTGACAAATCAATCAGTCATACCTGGACATCTAAGCTCCGACGTAGGCCCCCCTGGATGATGCCCACCTGACTGAGGAAAGCCCGTGTGCACAGACAGCCGGTGGTGCACAGAACCACCCCCCGCCTCCCTCCTCCAGAGCCCGCACGCCAGCACCCTGCTGGCGGGTGCCAGGCCCAGCTGGGACTTCTCTGGGCTGACACACTTAATTCCTTTCTTGGCTCGTTCATCACTAACTCCTCTGTTCCCAGCAATTCTTCACAGATGCACACACATCCTCTTCGACTATCTTCCTTTGTTCTATAAATCATACTTGATTTCTCCAAGAAAATATATCTCCTCCTCACTGTTTCCCTCTCTCTTCGTTGTGTGACTCTGACTGTAGGGCCCGAGAGCAGAGCTGGCCTGCACCCCGGCGGAGGCCAGTAGCTGGTGCTTTCTACCCCCAAGGGCTCGCTGATTTCCCAGAAACCTCTTCAGGACTTGTATGGAAGGATCGCCATCGTCCTGATGTAACCTGTTTCTTCTTACATTCTGGCGCATGTGAAAACCAAAGTATCTAATTTTGTGTGGTTTTTTTTTTTCTGCTTTGTACCACAGCAGAGATTTAAGAATGTTCTTTCCTGGTGTGAATACTATTTCAACTGTACCAAATGATAAGAAAGCACGTGTTAGAAGCCAAGCCACTCATCGCTTGATGTGACACCTCTTTTTGAATGTGTTCCAGATTCCTAGTAACTGGGGAAAAAACAGAACTCAGTAATGCAGTCATTCTGCCCGTTTTCTAGGAAATACTCAGTGACTCAAACATCACACCCCCAGTTCATACTTCTGAACCTAGAGAAGGCAGCCCTGAAATTCTCTATATCCCAATTCCTTTATTTGTAAGTCAGAGTAACTGTCTAGCATAAGGAATATTGCAAGAAAATATCATATATGTGTCTTGTCTAAACACATCAAAACTTTAACTTAAAAAACCTTACGTGAATTTCGGAAACAACTGGTTTAATGCATGTGTCCTAAAATACTTGCATCTCCTTCCAAACAAAAACTCCCTGAGAACAAGCATAAATTCTTTCTCCTTCCACCTAAAATCCATGACTGCGGACATTACGGGGAATGACTTCTAGGAGCAATATGGGCGTTTTCCCAGAAATCATAATCGAATTTTGATGCATAATGTGTAAGCTCCCCCATTTTAATTAATAGCAGTCCAGAAGTTAAATGATCCTTCGGGGAACTGCAGAAAAGCCAATTTCATTACTGTGAATCATGCGACCACTAGACAACGTGGTGACAACACCCTACGTATCAGAAATGACAGCTCGTTTTCCAGCCACTGCTGTAAGGAGATGCAGGTGACATGATGTCATTGTTCCTCCCAAGTTCATGTCTCACACCGGGGCCAGACTAGCGCCTGCCTTGTTTTTACCAATGGGAAAACCAGGCCACCACGGCCGCATGCAGATGCCAGCTTCCACACTGCTCTGTTCACTTCATCACTGATGCATCCATCATCTCACACAGGGTGGAACACAGATTCTCCCACTGTCACTACTTGTTAGAGTCCCTGTAACTATTTCCACAGAGGTCGACACTCTTCCAAAACCATAGTCTGTGCTTACCTCATACCATTATTGAAAGTCTTAAATTAGATAAGACATGTAAGGTCCTGGTAAATGTTCACTAAGTATGAGCTTTATCATTATGATTATTATTTAAACTTCAGGAAAAGTACACAGAGCCAAAGCCAGGGCACAGGGTAGGTGCAGGAAGGAACAAGAAGGCAGGGTGACGGACCTGCTTCTGCCAGCACTGGTCTCTCCGATGTTAGCGGGATCCGTGAGCCAAGGGGAACTCAGCTCAAGTACCTACAAGACTCTTACTAAGCAGCCATGCGGTCAGACCGTGCACCCGGTAGGCAAGCACCCACTTGTGGGAGGCTTCACTACCCCAGACCCTCCTCAATGAGGGGGTAGAGCCTGCTGGCGGGTGGGGGGTCCCAGGGACCTTCATTTGCAGGGGTAAGTGTCAGCTGGCTGTGTCCGCAGATCCAGGGCTGGGGAAACACTGGGATTCAATTTTCATTTAAGGAAGGGCTCTTTGGTATTCACAAAAGGAGTATTTTTGAATCTTCACCACGTGGCAGATAACAAGCCATGGGATTCTTGCTCTGGAGCCAACTGTGTGCACTTGGGTGACATGCCTGCCCCTGAGCCGATCTTACAAAGAAAACACTGTGCGCGTCGTGCTGAGTCAGGCTCCCTGGAGACACACCTGACGGCTCGCCGAGGCTGGGGAAGGCAGGGAGGCTGGGGAAGGCACATTGCACATACGTGGTTGACGCCACACACAGCTGACGCCAAGCACAGATCCAGACATGACTCGTGTCCCCCCTGGAGGCAAGAAGGCTGGGCCTTTGCCCCAGCATCCATCAGTCATGGGGCAGCCTTCTAGACACTTCCAAGGAAGCTGGCTCACTTTGTCCAAGCGTATTGTGCAGGAAAGGTATGAACTGCTGGCCTGCTGGGACACAGGGGCGCAGGTCAACAGAGAGGACCTGGGGGGACAGGAGCTCCATGGCTGTAAGTGTAATGGGATGGAGCCTCAGGGAGGAGCCACATGGTCTGATTCAAAACAAATGGGTTTACAGCAGTTTTCTCCCATAATTTATTGAATGTAGTTTTGTGTAAGGTTGGCCAAGAACCCTAGAAAGATGAGGACAAAGGGCAGAAAAAGTCAAAGACAATAAAAACAATCAATATAGATTGAAGGCTTAGTATGTGCCAACAAATGTGCTAAATATTTGGATATATTAGCTAACTTAGTATTTCACTGGTGTGGTAAGATATTCCTACTTTCTGTGATGTGGCCACTGGAGGTGAGCCAGGTTGGCGAGGCTAAGTAGGTCGCTCGTGACCTCACAGCTGCTGTATCACAGGGAAGATCTCCCCTCCTGTACTCCTCAACTCTGGATCTGTAGTTTGCTCCTGTGACTTCCTTTCTGCACTCACAACAGGAGACACATGGTGATCAGACTACCCCCAGGGTAGCATACAGATGGAAGGCAGTGCTATCGTGAGAATACCTTGAACAACTTTATTAAGATATAGTTCGTAGGATTCTACCTAAAACATATTCCAACAGATTCTCTCAGATGGGGGGCTAAGGAAAATGGCTTAAATATCATGGAAAAATCTGATGTTCAAGATGGTCTGCAGTTTCATGAACTAGATTAAATAGTATTTTTTAAAATAAATCAGTAGCATTAGCTTGGGAACAAAAGGAGTTTACCCACAACAGTCAGTGAAGTGTTAAAAAAACAAAACAAAACAAAAAAACCCTAAAAGGTTTGGGTTCAGCCAAGATATTCATTTTGCCACCTGGCCAATGCCTCAGAGTCAGATTTGCAAGCAATGGAAGGGAAGTGGGTTTTTTTAGATCATGTTCACAGTATGAAAACTGCTCTTTTCCACTAAAGAAAATGTCAAGAGATATAGAGGAGACATAGTGGAAGGAACTGAGGGGACAGGAGAAATACAGAGGGAAGTAGAAAAAAGGGTCAGCGTGCCCTTCTCAGAATGCACGGACAAAGGGAAGCTCACATTCTTTTCGGTGAGCGGAAGTTTGCAGGTCATAAGACGGTGTTGCTAAAGCCTCTGACTGCGTGTGCGGCTGGAGACCCTAGGAATTCTCAGGATTAACACCCACAGCCTGGCTGAAGCAGTGTGGCACGTAAGGAGCGAACTGCATAAAGGAAGCACCTGCCTGAATGCAACGTCGAGATGATGCAGAGATTGGGGGCCATCAGCCACTCGGTACCAAGGGTCCCCTGGGATTGGAAATGAGGGGGAGACCGCTCACTAGGTTTACCGTGATGTGTCCTCCACCATTATTACAGGTTCGGCAAACTGTCCCCGGGTCTCTTCGTGGACTCTGTGTTGCACAAGTAATACTTATTATTAAAATCCCAAACTAGAGGATCCCTTCACACATTTTATTTTATTTTTTAAATTTGTTTTAGTGTTTATTTCTTTTTGAGAGAGAGAGAGAGAGACAAGGCACAAGCTGGGGGTGGGGGGGGTGGGTTGTGGACAGAGAGAGAGGGAGACACAGAATCGGAAGCAGGCTCCAGGCTCTGAGCTGTCAGCACAGAGCCCGACGTGGGGCTCGAACTCACAAACTGTGAGATCATGACCTGAGCCAAAGCTGGTTGCTCAACCAACTGAGCCACCCAGGAGCACCCCCTTCACACATTTTAAAACTTGACACTGAAACCAGGGGGAACTCGAACGGGAGCTTTCATGGAGATTTTGGTGCCTGAATGGACATTCCCAGTGGTGGGCTCGGAGTCCAGCTTCTCCTCTAAAAAGGCTATGGTCGGGGACCCTTACCGCCCTGAAATTACGGGATATAAATTACTACCACAGTCACTATCCTCAGAAAAGACGTCCCTAAAAGATGCCCAGTACATACCCAGCTTAGTAGTCATTGGGACATACTTGTGAACAAATATTCTCCTTGTCCTGACTCGGGTGAAGTGTGGACCCATGATTCTCTCCGGCCAATGGAATATGAGCAGGTGTCACTTCTGGGTGGGGTCAGGAGCTGGGACACGGTCCACGTCCCCTGTTTCTCTGTCCTGCCACCTTGAACATCTCATCTGCCTCCTTCTCAGAATGAGGAAAACAGGGAGAGTGGCCTCCAGCCAGTTAGTGATGCACGGACAGTATGAGCAAGCATTAACGTTTGTCTTATCTGGTCCTGGGGACGTAAGGACCCCATGTAACTTCAGATGACCTGGTCATCCTGACTGAGGCCGCCACAGACCCGCGTCTGTCACGCCTTTGTGTAGAACACATGCTCCCACCAGTGGATGTGTTATCTTGGGTGACATTCAACAGTAACTGCAGTGAATTAAACACACCTTCCGCAGTGACTGTCTTCAAAAAGAAGTGAAGTCTCTCTACGGAGTATAATTCCCTGGTGATCTCACAGTCGGGTCAGGGAACCCAAGGGAGTTTAATGAAGGAAACTCAGTTTTCAGTCCCCTGTGTCCGTGGGATGTGCCCGTGGCACAGACGTGGATTCAGCCTCGCTGACAGCAGAAAGCAATGGCCGTAAGACCCCAGAAAAGAAGGGGCGGACCTTTCAGGCTGCAATCAATAGCCAGTGGCAGTGACGAGGCTCTTATGTGATTATGGCTTAAAATACCAATTGCTTTTTTATTGATAGCAGTGTTTTGCTGTGACTTCTCTAAAGGATTCCATGAGGAGGGAAATAAAATTATCAGGAAAAATGTTTCATGTCAGGGAATAATCTGTTCAAGGATTTAAATAAAATAGGTACACACCAAAAATGTATATAATTAAATTAAATGTGTATAAATAAATGGTTATAAAGACAGTTGACAATTACAGACGCCATGCTTAAATAACTTAAATAAGATAAGACTCAAAGAATAAAGAATAAAGAATAAGAATAAAACTAATGTCTTAGCTTGAAGAGGGACAGGAGTTCCCTCTCGTTTTCTGGGGAAGGGGCAGCCTTTGTATTTAACTCAGTCCTTCAATTGCTTGGGTGAGGCTCACCCACATTACAGGGGCAGGCGAGCGACTTCAGTCGGTCTGCTGAGGAAAATACTCAAGCATTCATCTCATTGAAAAACACCTTGACAGATAACACAGGGTAACCGTTTACTAAACACCTGGGCACCCGTGGTCCCGTCAGGTTGGCACACGAAAACAGCCAGCACGGTCCTCACCCTTCGCTGGTCTCTTTCAGTCTGGTTTAGAGTCCTAGGATACGCTCACTTGGTGAGTGTCATGGTGGTATGACAATTCCAACTTCAAAACTCACTCAGCAAGACTTAGTTGAGTTGGGCAGCCCGCAGAATCTCGATTCTGTTCTAACTCCCGTTACGCCTCCGTGTCACCGTGGGTGAAGCACTAACACGGCATCTCCCACACGACAGACGCTCGCCCGCCGAGTCCCAAACAAAATGTGTCACATATGAGCACATGTGTCCCACCTCACACTTTCTTTACTGGAATGTCAGC
This sequence comes from Puma concolor, assembly GCF_028749965.1. Classification (NCBI taxonomy): domain Eukaryota; kingdom Metazoa; phylum Chordata; class Mammalia; order Carnivora; family Felidae; genus Puma; species Puma concolor. The sequence continues at coordinate 1,095,778 of NC_141677.1, read as the reverse complement.
TCTAACTTCTGAGAAACACTATAAATGTGCATCAGATGGCAGAACCACTTCAAAAATCACTTCTTTTTGGTTTTCAGACAGTATCCGCCCAACAAAATATGCTAGGACCAAACTTAAGACGACGATTCCTGGGATCATGTTTTTGTAAGCCACGTGTCTGGCTTCATTTCAAAACATTCAGTTACTTAAGACTCAACGTGTCCTCCAACAAGTTTTAACTGCTTTGTAACACAAGGCTGTCTTTACTACAAAATGTGTATTATTCCGGTCATAATGTCTCCAATGTCACGCTATGAATGTCGAAAATCTCACAGAAAGTACAATGAAACTATCCACAGAACACCATCTTTATTTCGCATCTGGCAGCATGAGCTGTTTTACAGGCGCCAGGTTTTCCACCTGAAACATCCCAGCTAACAGGTCGTAGGCAATTTCTCCTCCACCGTCACAGGCATCAGAAAAAAATAAATTAATTAATAAATAAGTAGCTAGTTCCTGAACTCGGCACTCAAAGCTTCATTCCCCACATGACACGGGACGTATCCTTCTGTTGATGTTTTCCAAGCCCGCTCTGAGTTAACAGTACTGTTTTCCCCAAGGAAGCTGAACGACAGTCTACCATCCACAAGCGTTTGGATGTGATGTTTATCCAAATCAACAGTTGTTTATCGCCAACTTCTTTGATGGAAGCAGGGACTCTGTAGGACACAGACCGTGGATTTAAGTCTTGTAGCCACGTACTGGCTGTGTGGCCTAGGGGCAAATTCTAAACCTACATATGCCTTAGTTTTTTTTTTTTCTTTTAAACAGTTATTTATTAATAACTACCCCCTATGGTAACTTCAAGATTTAAGCCTATTAGCACTGAGCCTAGCATATAGTAGTTACACAATAAATACTGGTAACTATGGCAGACATTAATAGTGCTTGGCAATATCCACAAAATAAAATAATAGGAGAACATATTGTTTTATTTAAAAAATTTTTTAATGTTTATTTTTGAGAGAGAGAGGGAGAGAGAGAGAGAAAGGGAGAGAGAGAGTGAGCAGGGGAGGGGGAGGGGCAGACAGAGAGAGGGAGACACAGAATTTGAAGCAGGCTCCAGGCTCTGAGCTGTCAGCACAGAGCCCAATGCAGGGCTTGAATTCACAGAGAGGTCATGACCTGAGCCAAAATTGGACGCTTAACCGACTGAGCCACCCAGGAGCCCCAGGAGAATACATTTTAAAGAGGGTTTTTTATGTAATGATTTATAAATATCTCCTAAATATACTGACAGTTTAAAAAAGAATATATACTGTGTGTTTTGTGTGTAAAAGAGCAGACATAACAAGAATTTTCACCTAAAGCACTTAAGCCCCCATATACGCACAAATACAACTTGTTCACGCTCTAAAGACACCTCAAAATTACTACAAACAACACATACACACACACACACACACACACACACACACACACACACACGTTCCATACCTTCCCAATCCATACTTAGGCGTATTATGTTCAAACCGTAGTAAACAAAAGGCAAAAAGCAAAAGATTATTATCACAGTATATCTGCTGTCACTAATCATGTAAGACAGGCAAAAAAGGGACACCTTTAATTTGCTGAAGAAAAAAAAACGTAATTTTAGAATGAGATTCTATTTCAAGCAAACACTAAATGTCTTTGGTCTCTTCCTTAGGAGCTGCCCACAAAATTCTACTGTGTCTTTATGATGAACTGTGCCTGATATTTTAAAAAAACAAAACCAGAAACAACTCCTTGGCTGAGAAAAAAAAAAAAGGTGATATTACTTGTTCCTAATTCTGTATCACTTGTTTGATCTCAATAATAGATGTAGAATTAAGGAAAAACTGAAGTCAGAGTTTCTTTTGGTGATATTTAAACAAAATATTATTACGATTTTGGTAGTGTTGGAATGTGTATTCAGGAAGACAGACACTGAGCAACTCCACTGCCCATGATTTTCCACCAACTTAATAATTCCGTTACTAAATGGAATTGTTTAAGAAAAATGAAAATAATACTAGACAGAAACCATGGAAATGAAGAAATTAAGAAAGAATAAATGTGTAGATATATATATATATATATATATATAAAATATTGAAAATGTCTTGTGAGATTTCAAATATATGTGGAATTTAAATACAAGACAGCAATGGTAAATAGATGGGGTGGCAGCAAATGCACTTAAAATATTGTAAGATCCCCTCATCATCTGAGATACGGTAAAAGTACTAATTTATATCAGGTTTAATAAGTTAAATATGTTTGTTGTTTAGAGGAAATGTTAAAACAATAGTTTAAAAAAGTACATATGACAAATTTGTTTAATTTATTAATATTAATTTAATTTAGAAATTTAATGTAGTCATATTAAATTTTAATTTAGTAACATTAAAATAATTGATTAATCCAAAAGGAGGTAAAAAGAAATACAGAAGAGGTGAAAAATTAAAAAAAAATTAAATAGGGGCACCTGGGGGGCTCAGTCGGTTGAGTGTCCCATTTCAGCTCAAGTCATGATCTCATGGTCCGTGAGTTTGGGCCCCACATCAGGCTCTGTGCTGACAGCTCAGGGCCTGGAGCCTGCTTTAGATTCCATGTCTCTCTCTCTCCCTGACCTCCCCTGCTCACACACTCTCTCTCCCTCAAAAATAAATGAACATTTAAAAAATAAATAGTAGATTTTAATCCAAGTGTATCAGAAATTATACTAAATGATAAAAGACAAATATTTCAGACCAAATACAAAACACATACTATGGTATGAGAATCAAACTCTAAATATGAATAAATAAACTTCAAAATTAAGGAGTGGGAAAAGATATTCCATGCAACTAGTGAGCAAAGAAAACTCATGTAGCTTAGTGATTGATGTTAAAGGAGACCTTAAGACAAAAATCACCAAAATAGATACAGAAATATATAAGATAAATATAAAAGGTACAACCTATCAGGAATAGACAGTGGTTTTAAACCCCTATGTATACAATAGCATGGCCTAAAATATATTTTATATATTTCCTTGACCAAGAAAATAAGTACTAAACCAAGAAAAAGTACTAAGCCAAGAAAAAGTACTATGGAAGATTCAATAAACCTTTCAGTGAAATATGGAACAAGCAGAAATAGTGAAGAAATTAAAAAATTAAAACACAATTAACAAATTTCCTCTTTTGTCTTGGCTTTTCAGGAAGTTTGAAATGACATGAACTTAAAAAAATCCTGCTTGTTCCGTGAGTGTTTGGATCTGTGGTTTGCTGTCTGACATTAATTTTAGAAAATTCCCAGCTATTATACCTTCAAATATTCCTCCTACCCTATAATCACTCTCTTCTGGGATTTCGATTCTTTACATGTTTGAAGATTTAAAATCTATCATTCCACAGGTCTTGAGTACTCCATTGTTGTTGTTTTCCTCACTCATTTTTCATCTTGTATTTTAGTGTGGGTAATTTCTATTGATCTACCTTCAAGTTTCTGATTCCTTTCTCGGCCTTGTTGAGTTTACTGAACAGCCCAGCAAAGACCCGTTTGATCTGTTACTGTCTGCCAATAGTTTTCATGCCTGGAATGGGTGCATCTTCCTCTGCTGGTGATATTAGTGCTGGGGTGTGGGAGTGGGGAGTTGTCTGAATTAATCCAGTTACAAGTTGGACTGTGTGGGGCACCTGGGTGGCTCAGTTAATTAGGCGTCTGACTTCAGCTCAGGTCATGATCTCACCATTTGTGAGTTCGAGTCGTGCATTGGGCTCTGTGCTGACAGCTCAGAGCCTGGAGCCTGTTTCAGATTCTGTGTCTCCCTCTCTCTCTGCTCCTCCCCGCTCATGCTCTGTCTCTCTCTCTCTCAAAAATAAATATTAAAAAAAATTAAAAAAAAAGAAACAAAACAGATGGGCATAGGGGAAGGGATGGAAAAATAAGATAAAAACAGAGAGAGAGAGAGAGAGAGAGAAACCATAAGACTCTTAAATACAGAGAACAAACTGAGGGCTGATGGAGAGGTGTTGGGTGGGGGGATGGGCTAAATGGGTGATGGGCATGAAAGAGGACAGTTGTGATGAGCACTGGGTGTTACATGTAAGTGATGAATCACTAAATTCCATTTGGAAATCGTTATTACACAATATGTTAACTAACTTGGATTAAATGAATAAATAAATAGAGAAAAAATAAAAGCATATTTTAAAGGAAGATAGTGTGAGCATGGAGGATTTATTTGGAGGTAGCTCATAAGTACAAATTGGTGATGAAGATCATGACCACAACCATGATCAGGACGTCATTACTCTGTTTACCTTTTGTCACTTTCCCTGCTCTGTACTAAGTGCTTTACATACATGAATCTATTTCATTTTCAAGTCTATAATTATTTCCATTGAGCAGAAGAAGGAAATGAGTCATGGAGAACTTAGGTAACTTGGCCAAGGTCACACAGCTGGCAGGTGATGCGATCTGAAGCCAGAAGAGACCGGGTTCTGTGCGGTAAACCACAACGCGTCAGGAACAGTGAAGAAGGTCGGGACGATGAAAAGATAATTTCCCGGAAGACGGTAAATGGATATCAAGGTAAGCAGTCTGGCTTGGGGAGATATAACACCCTGATAAACCAGGACTAGCCCTGGACTTCCTTTTAGATATTTTTTTGGCAAGCCTGAAAGCCTCACTACTTAGGTATATACAACCTTAGGCAACTCATTCATCCACATTTGCCCTTTTCTGTTCATATTTGAAATGAGTTAGTTTGATATAATGATCACTAAATTATCCCCCGAATCTTAAATTTTGGAATTCAGAATCAGAAGCTTGCAAAACATTCTTACCCTAACACTGATTTTTTTAATTCATGGAGAATAGTGTAAGGAAATGTGGAATTATAATGAGTAAGTATGCAAAGGATTTATTGCCCTACATCCAGAAATACATTTTTAAGGAGCCATAAAACAAATATGTTTTCCTTTCTTGGTATAGTTACGTACCAGATAGTAAATTATTACGAGGACCCAACAAAAAGCTAATTTCCTCCAAATGCACCTACACTGTGACTTTAAAAAAAAAAGTCACAGCTGACGTTAATTAGTTCAGAACCACTAAAGCATGAGTTGAAATTTGGCTAATGATGATGCATTTTATTTAATTCAGCTATTCCAAGGTTAATTTACAATCATCTCTTTTAAACACAAGTGGTGTTTTGCTGGATTCTTCTAGGGAATTGCACTGAAGTCAGGAAGTCAGCACTAAACTGCTTTATGTCACCTGGGTCAGGTACTTATCTCAGAGCAGGCGTGATCAGACCAAGGGGACTGGATAACACAACTTCAAATGTTTAATATTCTATCAGTCAGCTTCTGAGGCCCTCCGAGCAGTAGAAAAACTCATTTCGGGTTGCTGACATGTTAATTCCAAGACAGCAGCTAAACCTTCTGAAAGCTGGATCTGGAAAACTCATATCTTAAAGCCACTTACACTGGATTAAACTCAAAGGGAGTTTTGAAAACAGGTGGTTGCTTATTAACAATGAGAAAAAAGATGCTACTCTCTCCTTGTTGTCTTCATTTTCTTTCATGATTGATTCCTCCATATGTTGCTACAATGCCATTGGCTGAAAAAATGCTTAAGAAAAGCAAACTCTGATATGAACTTCAGCTTTGTATCTGATCTGAAAGGGGCCACTTTTGGTCTTTCCTTCATGAATTTTACGGTACAAAGAAATGCATTTTGCGTATATTGCCGTGAGACACCACAGGATACCAACATCTATTGCTCTCCAACATACACCATGTGGTTTACAAAAGTTCAACTTTGTTGGGAACCTGCCCACTTCCTTTTAATTGGGCCAAGTACTTTAAATGGTCATTAAAAGGCAAAATTTTCTGTATTCTACTTTCACTGACAATCTAAGTATAATTTTCAGGAGAATGGTTCAGCATGTGAAATAGTGACGGGAATGTGACGAGTAAATAGAGTCTGAGCTATCACCTACATGAAACTTCTATTTTTTGGTAGTTAGGACCTTGGGCCAGGAGAGAAGAAATAAGCAGAACACGATGATCTAGGGATGCAATGGCAGAGATGGAACTCAGGACGGAGTCTCTGTCCTCCAAACCCAGAGATCATGTCCATCCCCTACATAACGGCTCATGTCAAAATGTCTAGAATGACACAGCAGAATTCCTAATGCAAATATCACTGGGTTAGTCATGTTGTGAACACAGAATGTGTTTTATTCACATTGACTGCTTGGCCTCCTCAACTGTGCGTTATGCCAAATCAGCCAGTCAGGTGACTACCCTCAGCCAGCCCCTAGTTCGGTAAAGCCAGAACTACTCACACAACAGGGAGGAGAATGAAGGAGACAGCTTGCTGGTAGCCATGGCAACACGTCCACATCCCTCCTGAGTCCCCGGAGTGGACTCCTGGTCATAGCCCCAGCACTGTCTGCGGTGGGCGCCCAGCTCGAGCTTACCTTGCAGCCACTGGGTTAAAGCATCTTTGGAGCATTTGTCAAACTGATACATGGCACGAAGACTGAGGAGTCCTCGGAGAATACACTAAGGCTCAGGAAGGGACTCTCCTTGTTTGAGAGGCTTCATTTATCTTTCAATTTACGTGGATGCTCAACAAGCATTTACTAAGCACCTACTATGTGCCAGGCACTTCCCAAAGAACTGGGGATGCTGTGGAAAAGAAATGCCTCTGTTCTTCTGGGCGATGGACAAGGCTCTTTATTGTTAAAATGCTGCATACTACTCTCCTGGGGGAATCTCCTACAAAACTAGCTTATGCTCAGTACCCGGGGTTATACGGCTTACTGAGAGTCCTTTGGAATGCACAGTAGATAAAAACTTGGTTACAAATATGTCTCTGTTTAGGGAAAAACAAGGTGACGAGGGGTTAGGATGATTGTAGTCGGAAGGACAGTATTAGTTTCCAGTATTTTCTTCCTTTCTTTTTTTTTTCCAAAGATGAGAAAAGTATCTGAATCGATCGAACAATATTTGAATATTGCATTTGGTTGATGTGTCCAAAACCAGCACAGTTATGGACTTATATTTGACAAACACTACATCAGCCGTACTCTGAAGTCCCTTCACTGTGGATTTGTTGGTGGCACGTTCAGGGGGTTATTTAACGTGCTCCCTTCCACCCCCCGCCCTGCATTTTCTGTGAACTAGATGTTAGATGAGGAGGCTTAGATTTAATTAATATCAATTTTCTGGCAACACATGAAAATCTCCAGAGAAGTTATTTATTTTAATAATAAAGAAACTTGCTCATTTCCAAGGCATTATTCATGAAGCCTAGACAATAAATATATATTTATGACTGTTTCTTATGCAGCTCAGCTCTTACTAAGCTTTTTCCCCCTGAAGATAATGCTGGCGGTTATAGTTTTTTAATATTAGGTATCCCCTCCAATGGAAAAACTTCTAACACAAACAAAACTGGAGTAAATAGACAACAAACCCTTATATACCCATTACCAAGTGACCAAAAAAATCCAGTCTTGTTTTATATTTCTAAAGTGGATTGTCTTGAAGTAAATTCTACAAATCCTAACACGTTTCTCTTGAATATGTATGTGCTTATTTTTAAAAGAAAAGACCCATTTCAAAAACATAAATTCAATAATATTTTAAAACTAAAGATAAAATATAAGTGATTAATACCATGAAATATGCTGCCTGAGTTCAGATTTTCCCAGTTGCGTCCAAAGAAATTTCATGCACCAACATCTGTTGATGAAATTCTGTTTTAACTTATTTGTTAAAGATCCTGGATCATCTCTCCTGTAGTGTCCCTATGTTCTGGATTTTGTCTATTACATCCCTGCAAGAAATCATTTATATGTTCTCCCAACTTTGCATTTTCTCTAAACTGGAAGTTACACTTTGTTCCTTTCTACTTTTCTCCCTTCCTTCCTTCCTCCCTCCCTCCCTTCCTTCCTGCTTCCCTTCCTTCACTCCCTCTCTCCCTCCCTCTTTCTTCCCCCCCTTCCTTCCTTCCTTCCTTCCTTCCTTCCTTCCTTCCTTCCTTCCTTCCTTCCTTCGTTCTTGATATACTGTGTCATTCTGATCCTGTATGTATCAATCAAGAGGTTAAGTATTATGTGTGTTTCATTTTTGTGATGCTAGGGCCCACTGAAGATCATTAGCTAGTTTCATTATTTCACTAGACATTGAAAATAGATTTGGTTCTAATTCTATTCATGCTAGTTTTATCCCAGCGGCAGAGAAAAAGCAGTGAAAATTGCATGCGCATCTCCCACAGGGTGTGCTCAGACTACAGCACCAATACCGACCAGAAAGGCTGGCCCTTGCCCTTCTCATGCTGTCAGGAAGTCACCACAGGCCCCCGGGACCTTGCTCGAGTCTATCCTGCACGGATGCCATCAGAACGTCGGGCAGTCGTTAATATGTAGTAAGTACTGAGTAGGACCCAAGCTCTCTGCTAGGTTGTCGGAATGCAGCAAGCAATCAGAGAGACAAAGTTCCTGCCCTCATGCACCCCATATCCTATTAAACGATTCCTGAAAAGGGGAAGGTAAATAACTTTCAGTCCATTAAACACGGAGAGAAAATGTTGAGTTACTGATCAGCTTTACAAAAGGTGATCTTGTCTTTCAAGATATGTTCTTGGACCTTGTCTTGGTTGCCCAAATCTCTCTGAAGTATCATGGGATCAGAATGGAAAATCTGGTGTTGGTTTGGAACAAGTCTAGACAGAAGGGCAGTAGCTGGTCTGGGTTTAGGATTAAAGCAGGACGTGTGGATGAATCAGTTATTTGTACCCGACTCGGATTGCTCACATCCACCAGCTATGCCTACGATTTTAGGAGCAGCGATGTTCTCACACAGCTTTCCAAAACTCCAGAATTCTAATAAACGTAATTAGATGGTAGATAAATAATGATTTAAGCCAGTAAGCTCTACTAGATCTAGTTATAACAGCAAAGCATATAAAATAACTAGATATGCTTTCGAAAAAAGTGTGTGTGCATGCATGTATGTGCACTTGCTTGTGTGTGTGTGTATGTGTGTGTGTGTGTGTACACATGCACAATGCTTGCAAGTAGGAGGACCCTCTCCCCCACACCAAAAACAGAAGTCGGGCCTTCTTTTCACTCCTTGCCCATCACTCAAAACCACTCAACCCTCCCAGAATCCATACACTGAGGGCAGGAAAAGGGCAGGTTGGGAAGTGAACTGAAGACTTTCGAGTCTATTTTTAAGAGTCAAAATGTTATCAGAGGGCCTTGAAAAATAATTGGGAAACTTCTTCTCATAACTCAGGTACTTGAAGCTCCATAAGTGCATGAGTCAGGGTTCTCCAGAAATACCAAACCAACAGGATGAATACAAGCGCAGACATGTGGAAGAGGGTGTTATTATAAGATTGAGTCCGGCGGTTATGGAGACTGAGAAGGGCACACTCCGCCCTCTGTGAGCTGGGGAGCGGGGAAGCCAGGTGCATTCAACCCCCGTCCAAAGGCCTGAGAACTGGGGGTGTGTGGGGAGAGTGGAAGCCCCAGGCCGAGTTCAAAAGCCCCAATTAGGAAGCCTGGTGTCCAGGAGCCGGAAGGATGCACGACTTATCAGGCAAAGGAAGAAGTCACCAGCCTCTGCCTTCCCGTTCTATTTGAGCTATCCACAGATCGGCTGATGGCTTTCTAATGTCTCTTCTAGACGCGCCCTCACACACACGCACAAGCCACGGTCTACCAGCTGTCTGAACATTCCTCAGCACAACCAAGTCAACACACGAAATTAACCATCACGGTAAGTATTCAGTCAGGAGATATTGGCTCTTTTTTCTGCTGAAGAGAGAAAATTCTTTCATTAATCTGTGTTAATGACACATTAATACGTGTTAATATGTGTTAATATGTGTTAATGACCAAATATGAAATATCTTCTTTTTATTATTAGCTTATACAAGACAGTGAGTAAGAGCAGAGGTTTGGTTTCATAAAAGCCTTTTCTGTTTGACCGTATGGTTCCAGGCGTATAATTTAGCAATTGTAGTTCCAAACATTTCATAAACATTCGGAGCACCTGCCCAACCTTGAGGGTCCCGGGTGAGTGAGAGTCCCTCGCTTATACCATGCCAACATGTCCCTGCCGTGAGGAACGAACTCTCACAGAGGAGCCAGTCCCGGAGAAAGTGACTTATGTGGGGAGCCCGCCTTGGGGCCTCTGGAGGAGCACAGAAACTGCACAGCACCTCCCTGTGCCTAAAACGCCCCCAGACGAATTAGCACAACCACGCCCATTTGCATATGGTAATGCTGACTCACACCCAGCAGCTGCAAGATAAGAGAATTCTGGAAGTTTCCTCAGTCTTTATGCCGCTGATATTTACTGCTTTAACTCTTGACATCCAAAGTATAAAACTCATCTGCAGGGACTTATTATTTTTTTTATTAAAGGAAAACTAGCTAACCATTTAGTTCCGTGGATTACTTTTCCTTTCTTTTGTTTTTTTCTGAGGTTTAAGAACACCACTGACGGTTGCTATAGTGATTAGTCCATGATTAGGAACATTATCTACAATACACCCTTTGGGTGTGTGCGGCGGAATGGTTTTCCTTTTTGTCCCTCAAATAGCCCTGAACGTCTCCTAATAAGAAACATAAAGAATAAACCTCTCTTCTGTCTTCAAAATAGTCAATGAGAGAAATACAGCATTTGGACTATAGTGTTAAAAAGAAGACAACAGGCCCACAGTAGAGTCACTTATGCTAAACCCAAGACCTTACTTTGGTTCTGGCTGTCCCAGAAATCGGATTTTAGGTTGCTTGACCAGCACTGGGTGACACGTCTGCCATGCCCTATTAGGACAGTGACCCTGCAATAACGAACCTGCTTTTCATTTGATTTGATTGTTTTGCCTAGTATAATTTCCTTGTTTCTGTTCCTGTCTGTCTATAAAACTCTTTCTTTTGTACAGCTCCTCGAAGCTCCTTTCTAGCTGCTAGACTGGATGCTGCCCAATTCAAGAATTGTTGGGTAAAACCAGCAAGATCTTTAAAATATATTCATTTGAATTTTGGGTTTTTTTAACAGTGTATATTTCGCTTAATAAGCACTTGCTATGGACTAAATTGTGTTCCCTCAAGAGTTCGTCTGTTGTAGCCCCAGCTCCCAGTGTAGGGGTATTTGGCGATTAGACCTTTGCCAGGTATTGAGTTTAGCTAAACTACTCTACAACATTGTCACCTCAGCATCACTCTGAGTGGCCTTGAACTGTCACTGGACCTCCACTCAGCTCATGCCCTGCATATGAGCAAACAGAGTGACAGGTGAATGTACGCTCCAGATATGAGCCCACCAACCACCATTGCGATAATCCCTCCCACCTCCTCCTGGGGCTCTTCCCTTATATGAGACCACTATGATGAACCTTAAGAAAACCCCTCTCTTTTTGGTTTCATTTGACCAGTTTGGCCTTAACCAGACTTCTCTATTTCAATTCCTTTGTGTTATTTTTTGAACCCTGGCACACCATCTGATACCCCAGGGCATTACCTAACAAATGCTAATTAAACAAAATCACAACAAGAGGTAATTGGGTCAGGAGGTGGAGCGCCATGGTGGAATTAGTATCCTCACAAGGAGAAACCAGAAAATGTGCTGTCTCTCTCTCCCTCTCGTCTTCCTTGTGAGGATATAAGAAGGCAGCCCTCTGCAAACCAGGAGGAGAGCTCTCGCCAGACCTTGACCCTGCAGACACTCTGATCTGGGATGTCCCAGCCTCTGGAGCTGTGATAAATACAGTCCCATTGTGTAAGCCTCCCAACCTATGAAATCTTGTCACAGCAGCCCCAGCTGACTATTACCTCACTCAGTCACCAGTGAGCCCAACCCGGAAGCCAATCATCATCTCCCCGAAGCTACACACATCCCACAGCACCTACGGGCCCTCTGGGGGCCAAACTGACCTCGTCAGGGGCTGGTCATGAGTTAGAGCCTGTGCAGTTTGGAGAGAGAGCCACGTCATTTCAGAGAATGTTTCCTCAAGGCATATTTTTAAAGTAATTTTGTCAGTTTTGTATCTTTGTCATTATACAAGTCATGTCTTCAAATACCCACTCAGTCACCTCCTCCTGAGAACTTAACCATCATATCACCCTGCCTACTAACACATTTCTCCATGTGAATCTCCTTGGTTTGCCCAACTCTACAGTGTCACATGTCTCAAAACTATGCCTCTCTGTCCCTTTTCACAGAACTCCCCCTTCCTCGCCTGGATTTACATTATTAGGAAGCAAATCATTTATAATGTGAGGCGCTCCTCCTGCCCAATTCTCTCAACCCTACCAGAGGCATTTTAATCCTAATTATAAGAATATATAAATAAATTTTACAACAGATGTTTGGAAAAAGTAGTTTTAAAACTATTTTTTAGCTTGGCAATTTTTTTATTCAAAAAATCTTACACAGAAATAAAACATACAAAATACATACAATCCAGGCTGATTGCTGAAGTGAGAGGGAAGACATCGGAGAGATGTCGTAGAGAACTTCTCAGGGGCCTGAGTTGTGTTGTCTCCCCGAGTACAGCCTCCTTTGTGGGGACAATGACTGAAGTCTGCCTAGTCAGTGAAGGAGAGGGGAGTAGGCAGAAGTTCTAATCACCACCCTGCATCCCGGAAAATGAGCTAAGATTTGCAAATACACGCACCCTATTCTCACCCACCATGGAAGTCCTTCGTGCCCACAGATGTTCTCTCAGGAGACAGAACCAAGAAGAGATCAGCATTAAAGGCCTTTCCATCTACTCGGTTTTTTATCTGAACTTTGATGCCTGAAGGATTTCTATGAATTTTTGACCTACTCCAAAAAAGAAGTCAAGAGCCACAAATAGACAAGGGCATTTTATGATATAAAATCCATCCAGCATCCAGCTGTATAAAACATTATCAAAAAGTTGCTTAGATGATGGAATAAATCAATTAGATTAAAAATGATACACGGAAAGTTTTTGGAAGTTTTCTTTTGAAATCCCCTTCAAAGAGCCTTTTGTTTTGAAGATCCGATGCCTTCAGTCATGCCAAATAGCTTTTCTTTCATTAGTTTTAAGTTGGGGAATACAGAAGTCACACATAATAAAACATAATGAATAAAGGAAACGCAAAAATACTGTTGCATTGTGGACCAGAGAAAAATTTGTCAGATGGCAAACAATACACTCCAGTACTAAGCTGTACAAAGTATAAAGTTTTTAAATAGTTAAAATAAATAATGAACATGTTTTGGATGTATGCCATTGTATCATTGTGATTTTCATAAATCAATTCTTGTGATTTTCACTACACTCATGTAATATTTACATTAACACTCTCAATTAAATGTTGTATATTGAGACACAGAGAGGTTAAGTAACTTGATGCAGTAACCCCAGTAAACCACCATTTATTAGATCCTTATGTGTATCGATTCTGGGCAGATGCTGTGACTCACTTTAGCCAGTATAATGCCCCAACAGAAAACAGACCCAGAGATAGTTCAGTTATAACATTCAAGAAGACCTAGCCGCTTCTGATTTTGCACTCTGGCGAGTCCTGCAACAGATGGGAGTGGTTCGGCTCTGCTACTGGAGACCCTACATGGAAAGACCGTGTGAAAAACCATCCTGAGAGAGGAAAGTCCAGTTGTCCCATGGACAAGCTAAGCCCAGGTTTTCAGCTATCCCATCAAGGTACCAGATGAGAGCAAAGCCATCTTTAATGTTATTCCTCCAACTGCCTTCTCACTAGACCTGGAAGGCACCCCAAACACAACCAGCAGAAAAAAAAAAAAAACACCTCAGCCATAGCCAACACACCAAATCATAAGAACTAATAAAATGCTTGCCATTTTAAGCCAGTAAGCTTTGGGGTGGTTTGCTACACAGAAGATCACCAAGGCACATACATATGGTCACTTAGCTAGTGATTGCAAATGGGATTAAAACCTAGGAAACATGGCTCCAAGTCCTGTGCTGTCACTCAGTAAAACATCCTGTGTCACGATAAACACATACTAGCACAGGCTTACACAGCACCAAAGAATGGTTGTGGGTTCAGATGCATGATGTCAGGAAGAGAGGAATGCCAAAATATCCTCATCTACCGGGGCGCCTGGGTGGCGCAGTCGGTTGAGCGTCCGACTTCAGCCAGGTCACGATCTTGCGGTCCGTGAGTTCGAGCCCCGCGTCGGGCTCTGGGCTGATGGCTCAGAGCCTGGAGCCTGTTTCCGATTCTGTGTCTCCCTCTCTCTCTGCCCCTCCCCCGTTCATGCTCTGTCTCTCTCTGTCCCAAAAATAAATAAACGCTGAAAAAAAAAAAATTAAAAAAAAAATAAATAAAATAAAAATAAAAAAAAAATATCCTCATCTACTGAATTTTCTACAGCATTAGACTTTCTTAGTCGTAAGTCAAAACACTGAATATTCTGAGCAATTGAATTCTGAATTCTGAACAATTCTCTAGAAAGGTGGACATATTTAAGTATTCTACTTATTATCCCTAATTTGATATCTAATAGCATAATCAACACTTAAAACCCTAATTCATTCTCTGCCAGCCCCGAAAATCTCCTTTCTTTGGAGTCTTCTTCATCTCAATCAATAGCGTCTTAACAATGCCAACTACTTTGGACAAACATTTGCAGTTATTCTTGATTTCTCTCCTCCTCACACCAATAATTCAATCTGTTAATAATTATTATTGGTTCATTCTTTGAAACGTATTCTAGAAGTATCTGTACCTCTCTATCACTGATCAAAACCACCAAGCCCTATGACCTGAACCACTTCAATGCCCATCTTGTACCCGACTTCTAATTGTCTCCTCTGTTGGTCTAATCTCAGTGGAAAAGACAGAGTGACACTTCCAGTATGGAAGTATAAATTCCCTGTAAACCAACACTGTACCAGATAACACTTATAGATTCTGGAGAAATCTGAGTATTCTAGAGAGTAAACAAAAGCAGGTTTTGGGGGGAGGGGAGTCAAACTGTGGAGAAGTAGTTAGCATGTCAATGATTTCTCCTCTGCTTTTTGGTCTTTGCCCAGAAAGCAGGCTGAAGCTATGTAGGATGTGACAAAGGTTGCTAAAACTCTGATAGAGCATCTGTTTTCTAGAATAGATTTTCTTCTTGGCTAGAAGTAAAGCCAAGCAAAGAAGCCCAGGCAGCTGTGGCTGGTTGCCAGAGTATAGGGAATGCTGGAGAGATAAAGCTAGAGAAGAATCCCTAAACTCTGTACATAAACACCCCACAAGTTTCTGGTTGGTCCTTGGACCATGTGCTTCACAAAGGCTTCCATGATTAAACTGAGGTTGGATTTCCATCCACAACAGTGGGAAAGATGGAGCTTCATACAAGTCTAGGCAATTACCTGCTAAGACGAAAACATCAACACTCTCCAAAACAATGAAACAAGATTTAGAATCTTCACAAAATGATATCCACAGCGCTAAGGATATAAATTCAAAATAACCTAACACAAAACAACAAAAAAATGTGACCCATTTCCAAAGAAAAGGGTCATCAACAAATGCCAATCAGATGCTATGTATTGGAATGATCAAGACAAGCCTTTCAAACTCTATCATGAATACGTTTAGTAAAGAAAGAAAAATGCTGTCAAAGCAAATAAAGATGTAAAACTTCTTCAGGGAAATAAGATGGAAAAAAAACTAAAATAAAATTTTAGGAATGAAAATTAAATATTGAAATAAAAATTGCAGCATATGGGCCACTAACAAATGGAAATAGTAGATGAAAGTCACTGAAGTAGCCGTAGGTCAACAGAACTTACAGGAAAAGAAAGAAAAAAAAGACACTAAAATAGGAAACAGAGGCTTGGAAATGCATGGAATGATAGCAAATGACTTAATGTCCAGATTAATAATTAATGAATCTCAGAAGAAAAGGAGAGTAAAAATGTAGCAGAAAAAAAATGTTAAAGAAATAATGGCCCGCCAATATTGACAAATATCTGAATATTTATGAAAAACATTTTCTTCTTTATTTAAAATATAAATGTTTACAAATAAAAATTATTCATTGTATTTTGCGCTTTAAAAGTATGTAGATACAGTGAAAGATGATGGGGTGATTAAAGGGACACATATGAGAAGTGGTTTCTGCTGTTTATAGAAGAACATTAGCTCTAAGAAGATTATGAAAGTTCAGGAAGCATATTTTAATAACTAAAATTCTAAAGACCAATATAATGATGTTCACACATACACATACAAACAATAGAAAAATTAAAATGAGTATTTTTTTTTTTAAATACTGAAATAAGTTAAAAAGAGTCAGGAAAGCATACAGCAAAAATTAGACAAAATGATAGAACTAAAAAGACACAATGGCAATTACATTAAACATTAATAGTCTAAATACAAAAATTACAAGTCATAGATGGTCAGGATGGATGAGAAAGCATCACCCAATGATCTGCTGCCTACGCTAGACAGACTTTAAAAAGTTACAAGTAGGGGCACCTGGGTGGGTCAGTCGGTTGAGCGTCTGACTTCAGCTCAGGTCATGATCTCACAGCTCATGAGTTTGAGCCCCACGTTGGGCTCTGTGCTGATAGCGCAGAGCCTGGAGCCTGATTCGGAGTCTGTGTCTCCCTCTCTCTCTGCCCCGAGCCACTTGTGTTCTGTCTCTTTCTCTCTCAAAAATAAATAAACATTAAAAAAAAAAGTTATAAGTAAAGGGATAAAAAAACATAAAAGGGATAAACAAACATGGAGAAGGCAGGAATGGCTATATTGATAAAACACACATTACAGTAATGAGACAAAGAAAGATTTGCCACAAAAATAAGATTATTTTCTACTCTGCCCAAAGCCTTACAGCTGCTCAAAGGACACGGTCTGAGTGATGGCTCACATAGTATGAAGTCTCTCCTGCTCTGTTATTTCTCCAACATGCTCCTTTCTGACCCTGGCCTCTCTGAGGCCAGCTTCGGTCACACTGCCATGTCACCGCTAGTCTAAGACATCATGCTTGCCTAGGGCCTTGTTGGGACCATGCTGTGTCTTAGTCAGGGTCAGCTACTCGGACAAAACACCACAGACCAGGCGGCTTAAGCAACCAGAACCCACCTTTCAGTTTTGGAGGCTGGGAGGCCCAAGGTATTTACAGATTAGGTTCCTGACAAGACAGTCCTCCTGGCCTGCAGAAGGCCATCTCCTCGCTGCACCCTCACAGTGCAGCGAAAGAGACAGTGCTGGTCTCTTCCTCTTACAAGGTTGTGAATCCCACCCCTCTCATGTCCTCACCTAAACCTAACTGTCTTCCAGAGGCCCTCCTTCCAAACATCATCACCCTGGGGTTTAGAGTTTCAACACAGGAATTTTGTTGGTACTCAAAGTTCTGGTCATATATCCCAACAGAAGATTAACATTGGAAACACCATCAGGTGTGGGTCGGTGCTGCTTTGAACACAAGGTCCCACTGCGGTCTTCTGTTCAGTACTGCATGGTATAGAATTCTATTTTGTCTTGAGGTTCACAACGGGACGAGACTGTGGAGGGTCCAGGGCTGTAAGTCACAGTGCTCTTTCAAGGCTCTTCTTTCCTTCTACCTGGCACACTTGAAGTGCATCACAACCACAAGATAGAATCCAAGTGGGTTTCTGTTATTTGCATTGCTTCATATTAAAGTGAAAGGTTTAAGCCCTACCCACAAAGTCGGTAGAGAAAAAAATCATTTTCTTAAGAGTTATGACTCCATATACATGTTGTATGATGATGTGGAATAAAATGCATGTTGCAGGACATTTTCTTAAAAAAAAATCATGCAGTCCATAACATGCTGTTTCTTCTGCCTGAGATTTACTTATCCCAGATACAATCATACCTGGTCCCCTCCCTCCTTCGGTACATTCTCAAGTCTCGTTCTACTGACAGTGACAATGCAAGTGCCTCACTCAACTCTCCCTTTCTTTCCACTGGGATCTAATTTTCCACGGATCATTTATAGTCTGGGGTACTACAGGTTTCCCTTGGGTTTTGTCCCTTGTTTGCTAGCAGAATGGAAGTGTGCTGATGGCAAGAATTTGTGTTGTGTTAACTCCCCTAGTCCCAGACGACAAGTTCAACGATCATTTGTTGAACACAGGAATGAGTGAGTGAAACACTGATGAACACCAGGTCTACCCCAGACACCCTACCACTCCTGGGACACAGGGTCATTTTGGGAGTCGGGGCCAAAGAACTGTCTGCTGGGCCCTCCAGGTGACCTAGGAGTGTGCTCAGAATCTTACTTTGGAGCCTCTCCTCCTCATTGGGCATCTCTGCTGTCCATTCATTCTTATGGGGCTCCGGGGTCTCAGAGTCCACAGGGTCCTGCTCAGGTAGGCCAGGCCAAGTGCAGTAACCCAGCCCTGGAAGGGAGTTGCTGAACCCACAGGGCAGTCACTTCACCGCTGGGGGCCCTGCTAGCGTGAAATGTCCCGAAATGCCTGTCTGAATACCAACACTGAATTTTCTTGTTTGCTCCTTCCCAGCTTTCCCCCTGCGTGCCGGGTGCCGGGAGATCTAATAATGACGGAGCAGGTGTCTAACCAGGAGTGTGCAGGTCATGGATGGGCAGGCTGATAACCACAGGAAGTGAGAGTGTGTCCCTGGGGCCCAACAAACGTGATTTTTAAAGCCTCCTCTGATTCCTTTCTGAATCTTCCGAGCACAAGGTCGGAATTTCCGAGCTATGGGGGAAATAGGAACCAACCTTTGGTGAGGACACAGGGTGTCAGACATGGGGAAAGTCCCTTATTAAAGCAGTAAACTTGGTTACTATGAGCTAACATTTCACTGTCCCTTAAAAATCAATGTTTCCCTTTGTAAGAAAATTTATTATTTAAATAGGTTATTATTTTACTGCATAGATAATGAAGGATTCGTAGGCCTATAGCTCCCACTGGTGGGCGTGTTGAAAGGGACACTTGAATTTAAAGGAACAGATTTCTCTGACTCACGGGATCAGCACAGGCATCTACTTCTCCTACCCAACATCCACTCCCAGTAGCGGAAACCCAGGATCAGACTCCCTAAGTGATGGACATTTCTTGAGATTGTATAACCCAGATCTGGGTCATTGCATAGACCCTACAAGAATCCTCAGGGAGGGGACTTCTCATTTTGGAGAAGGAATGGAGCTTTAGGGTGAGGGGCTTGAAGAAACGGTAGCTTAAGAGATATGTCCAAACTGAAGACAAAATTCAGGTGAGGATAAGGAAAATTGTCCTCAGGACTCAGATCAAAGAAAGGCCAAGTTAGCTAAAACCTTTGCCTTTAACTTCCTGCATTATATTCAGGTCTAAAGCTGTTCTAATCCTTCAGCAGAGAAATGTTGTTATTTCCAAGTATTATTTACACTTACCTTTACAAGTGCAGTCAAACCACATTGTCCAAATGAAGAAGGACAAGGGTTAAGCTCCACATTCAGCCAAAGCCGAGACTGAAGCAAAATATCGCCATCACAGAATGAACATCTGAGACACCAGAATGAACCAAAAATGTGTCTGAACACCATGAAGCGGTGTCACAGTGTCATTATTTCAAAGTGTGGTGGCGACATTTTAGAAGTTTGGTATTAAAGGCAGAGGAAGCACAGTCCAGCATCGTCTCTTGCTAATGACTTCTGCAGATGCCATCCTGAATGCTCACCGAACGGGAGCACAGGAAGAATTCCGGCCAGCCCAAGCTCTGTGGGTTCCTTGTTGCCCACACGCTCTCACTCCGATGAGGGCCACCAAGCTAAAGGTCAGAGTACAGCAAGCTCTGTGACTCCTGGTCAGAACTGACGTGCAGTTCCATCGAGGCGACCCCGAATACCGACCTCGTGCGTTTTAAGAAGATGCTTTCTATTTCCAGAAACAGTCTTGTCCTCACTACTTAATTTTTCTCACATTCTCCATGCATTCGCGGTTTCAAACAATTATTTGAAATTTTGTTCTTAAACCTCAGATCTGAATGGTGAGCATGCAGGCATCTGAATTTCCAATTGCACCTCAACTTCCCTTGCATGAATACCAATCTCAACCTTTTTCAGGTGCGGGATGGAGGCATCACGGGAAAGTCCCTGCACTCTCAAAATTGCCATCGTGGTGACACTTCAGCAGCTTTTGGAAGACAATCTCTATTCTTTAAAGCAACCAGCGGTTGTTAGTGTCTACGCTGGCACTGCTACATTATTTGGAATATCTATATCGGTATCTCTACCTGCAAAACATGGAAATAAAGTTTTCTTGAATTTTGAACGTCTTGCATAAATAAGTACGTGATGACGAGGAGGGTCCAAAATTCCTTGCGCATCATATGGTTTGCCCACGGCTGAAGAATGACGAGGGAGGCCCACCATCTTCCCTACCCCCACATGCTGTCTCGTGCCTGCTCTCCAAACACACGACTGAAATGCAGGACTAAGATGTGGCAGGACTCCTGTGTCACTTATACCCTCACCACCCCTGTTCTACTATCAGTGACACTTGTACAACGTTGAAGTATCCAGTCATTCATCTTGCCAAAGGCCAAGGCAGAAGGCACTGCAAGCTAGAGATTGTATTTTTACATACTGTCTATTCCTGGTGTATGCCTGCGTAGACACTGGGATGTTTCTCCAGTGGACATCAATGGGATTGACGTGCAAAGGGAGGGAGAGCTGGGCCACCTCATCTCCTAGGCCACAGCAGAGAGCAGTCTCTCACCTGACAAATATTTAGTGGTTCAGGTTCCCAGGCAGCAGCCAATCCTAGCAGCGGGGATCCACGGCTGAACCTACAACAGTACGCACACTGCTGAGAGGTGATTGTGGCTTTTGTAGCCATCCTGCACTATTTTCTCAAGGATATTTTTATAGCCAACATCCTTGAAAGACAGGGTAGCATCTCACCTTGGGTCAGAGAGCAGATTTATCTCCTGACCAGAATAATAAAAATGCTGTCTTCTTCAGGGACAAAAATTAAGCAGATCTGGGGAAGCTCATTGTAAGACTGGTGATTTGCTAACCTCAGTGATCTCAGCTATGATGCAGATCCAGTCTGCTGAACATTTACCTGAGCCTGTCTCCTTGTCAACTCCATAGGACCTGAGGGGCAAAGGGAAGCCATGGAAAGTTCAGGAGGTGTGCTATGCTAGTGAGTGATCGATTATCCAAGAGTTCTTTGTTTCCTTCTCAATTCAATTTATGAAAGTCTGACAGGTAACGCTAACAGTTCTGTTGTTGCTTAGGGATTCCTGGAGCACTTGGCATGCTCGATGGACATTCCAGGGTTACCCTGTCAAGAAAGAATGTAGGGGCAAACGTCCTGGTTGTATCCATAGGCCAGAGAGAGCTGTTTCCTCTATGAGGAAGAAAGAAAACAAGCTGGGTTTACTTTATTTAAGCTGTAAGTTCCCTGAAATTAATTGTCCTACCTATTGTTTATGGGTGTATGATAACAACTTTGCAATGAAAAGAAAGCAGAATATTGATACTAATGCCAAATAACTTCTCTTAAGCACTTTTTATTTTGGTACTGGAAAGAAAAAGAAAAAGAAAAAGAACGGTCAATTGAGCGTTTGACTCTTGATTTCGGCTCAGGTCATGATCCCAGGGGCACGAGATCCCCATGTTAGGCTTTGTGCTGAGCGTGGAGCCTGCTGGGGATTCCGCCTCCCCCTCTCCCCCTGCCCCTCCATCTAATGCCTCTTCTCTGGGCACGCGCACAAGTGCATCCTCGCTCTTACAACAAAAATGGCAGCTGAAATTGAATGTACTTAAATTTCATTTCTCCAGTGGTATTTACAGAATTGCTGTATACGTTTTCTTCACACAGATATGTATTGTTTCTTAAGCACATCACAAATAAATTCATTTTTATGATAGAGAATTTAGAAAATATTGACACCTAAAAAAGAAAGCTAAGTATCCTTCATAATCCCAGCACCGAAGTTAATCACTGTCAACATTTAGGACATATCTTTCCAGTTGTTACCTAAAAAAGAAAGCTAAGTATCTTTCATAATCCCGGCACTGAAGTTAATCACTGTTAACATTTAGGACATTATCTTTCCAGTTGTTATATCCATGATTTATAGCAAAATAGTGTATGGTTTATTTGAAATTCCATAATATTTTCTAAAATTAGCAACCTATCATTAATCTATTAACAATCATATTACTAATTTATTTCTATTTTTCGAACTCAATTTAATTGTTACATAAGTGTGCGGTGTGTGTTTAACAGTGGAATCATGTACATGTAAAGATGAATGGATCCAGAGTGTAGTAATGATCCAGGTAAAGTGTACCCTGAATGATGTGGTCATTCCTGTTCTTCTTACTGAAAGCTCCTGAATGTTTTCCCTGTCAATGGTAGAAGCTTCCAGTAGTCCTCTGCCGGAACTCTGCAGGGAGCTCCATGTGGTGGAATTGTGAGTTGGTGACGCCCATCACTCTCCTTGTTCGCTACCCTCCTCCTCTGTCGGGAGCAGAGCTATTGTAGCAACTCAGCATCCCAGCACCCAGTATGCGGGGACAAAACCGCCCAGCAGAGACGGAGTCTCTTAGCTGTTGGGTGTCCCCGTGGGACAGAACTGCATCGACAGACCCTTATCACTCACTTCAGTACTGTTTTGAAAGAGAAATGTGCCTCTTTGTTCTTTGTGCTGTATTAAATTGCATCCTTTTCTTACAGCAGCTTTACCTTAACCAGTACATTTCTTTTTTTTTTTTTTTTAATTTTTTTTTTTTTCCCAACGTTTATTTATTTTTGGGACAGAGAGAGACAGAGCATGAACGGGGGAGGGGCAGAGAGAGAGGGAGACACAGAATTGGAAACAGGCTCCAGGCTCTGAGCCATCAGCCCAGAGCCCGACGCGGGACTCGAACTCACGGACCGCGAGATCGTGACCTGGCTGAAGTCGGACGCTTAACCGACTGTGCCACCCAGGCGCCCCAACCAGTACATTTCTTACTTACAGAATTGTATATTTTTTGTAGTAATATTCTTGATTTCTTAGTTCCCTGCCCTGTAAATCAAGATACTTTTTTCATAATCACATAACTTTGGTGCATACTAGAAACCTGGAAATTTACAAAGGAAAAATATCTTCTACTTATAAAAACAGAAGCTTTTTTTTTTTTCAGAGTTGTCAGATTTGTCTGATATTACATAGGATGAGACTTCACTGTCAGAATGCTTAGTAAAATAATCTTACTAGTGACCTAATATAAAGTAGCAAGCAAGAGGAAGACATTTACCTTCAACCTCAACCATTATGACCTAAAATTCTTAATGGTCTCTGAAATTGTATTCTTCCCTCTTGTTACCTCTTCCTAAGGACTCTTGTACTAAACCGCATTTGACAGTCCAGATAGTCAATTGAGTTCTGCTAGACAGATTTATGCTCACTCATTTAGTCAAAATGGTTGTGTGCCTGAAATAATAGTGTGCTGCTTTTTCCAAAAACATGGATGAGAGAGGCTGAAATTTGTAGACAGCAATTTTCATATGGTGTGATCATTACAATGGGTCATATGTGATAGAGTGTAAAAAATAAGGCATTATAGGTTTTGTAATGACAGACTGTAGCCCAGTCTTAAAAACTGTAGAAAATTTCCTGGAGGAGGTAATGTCAACACTCAGTCCTGAAGAATAGGACATATCCAGATGAAGGAGGCAGGGGCATAGAAAAGACAGTAACCAGTGGTATAAGGGAAATCTAGGAGAGGACCCATATTGTCTTCCCCCTAATCCAATTACTATTCCAAGGAGCAAGATGGTACTTATCAGGATAATGGAAAAGTAAGTTTCTATTCTTTTTTTGTTCTTATTTACCTCATTCTAAGCTGGAAAAAAAAAACAACCTTCATTTCACATTTTTCTTCTACCATAACATTATCATTCTCTACAAACATGAAATACATATTTACTTATTTTTTTTTAAAGATTTTAATTTTTTAAGTAATCTCTGCACCCAACATGGGGCTTGAACTCACATACCCAAGATCAAGAGTCACATGCTCTCCCGGCTGAGGCAGCCAGGCATCCCGGAAATAACATATGGTCCAAATCTATGGGCTTTCACCCATGGAAGAGCAGGTTTTGACAGAGCTCTCGGTGGCTCCTTAGAGATGGATGGAACATTCAATCATTCATCTAAATTTGTGTGTTTAAAGCTAACGAAAGTAAATGGGCCTTTAGTGTGGTCTCTGGGTCACGTCAGCACATTATTTTTGCAGTCTCTCAGAGGGCTCTTGATTGATAGCACAGAGCAAATGACTTCAGATGCTGCTGGCCTCCCCCAGTAGGTGTTAAAATAGGTGTTCAGGTCTGTTGCATTTTATCAAATGTTTAAACAGTCACTAATGGGACTTATGTTCGAGGTTTTGTGATGAAATAACACGGTTGCTTATTTCATATGCCTTCAAATTTTCCATAAACTTTTAGAGTCATTTTATAGGAGTACAGGGTCATTAAATAAAGTACACTTGAAAATTCATACATACATAAAATACATAAAATGATGATATACAACATATATAGGAGGTCAGTACAAGGGAAACTTCCTTTAAAGGATCTATAAATCTGATATTGAAAGTCCGCTGAGGGCTTATTCTTTGGGATATTAGATTTTTGCTGCATTTTAATCTGACACAACAAATTTAAATCAATAGTTATTAGCCATAAACTGTGAGAAACTTCTATATATTTTCATCCTATTATTATATAAAATTATAGTAATTACAAGTGCAGTACAAAGGAAAAATACCCTGAACAGAGAGGAAGGAAATTGTAAAACACTCATTAGCGTTAGGAAAAAACTCCTATTTTGCATAATATGAAAGCAGAGATAAAAGAAAGTACATTTAGGTAATCCAATTTTAACATTAAAATTTGCAAAATATAAATCTTACATTTAAAATGCTCTATAATCCAAAGACGTAGCTAACATAATGATGGAGTTCTATGAGCAGACATTTTCTGTTTCATGAGAAATTATGAGTTTAAAAAAAAAATCTTGAAAAGGGTTAAAAAGTAAAGGCTTCTTTTTGTAAAAAAAAAAAAAAAAAAAAAAAAAAAGTGAGAAAAAATTGTGTCCTTTCCATGGCTGTGTCAGGTTACCTTTTCTATTGGGTTGTGCTTTTGCCTCAACTTAGTGCTGCCATTTGATCAAGGCACATTGTTATTTAGGAGCTTAACAGATTCACCATTTGTTAAAAAATTAACAAAATGGCAATAAACCACCATATATATTTTTTGTTTTGTGTATTAACGCATAAAAACAAGAAAGGCAAAAAATAATTGAGAAGTCTACTGTGTACTCTAATGTGTACTTTAGAGGTACTTTGACCCAGTCTGTCAAAGATTGCTCTCAACTAGTTTAAATTTTTTTATAATGTTATTTATTTATTTTTGCGACAGAGAGAGACAGAGCATGAGCAGGGGAGGGGCAGAGAGAGAGGGAGACACAGAATTGGAAGTAGGCTCCAGGCTCTGAGCTGTCAGCACAGAGCCCGATGCGGGGCTCAAACCCACAGACTGTGAGATCATGACCTGAGCCGAAGTCAGACGCTTAACCGACTGAGTCACCCAGGCGCCCCTGCTCTCAACTATTTTAAATGTCAAATCCAAATGTTGCAATTTAGGATTAATAAAATGTTGCTTCTATGTGATAAATTTACTCATTTACCTTTAGCCTCACCAGCCTAAGTCTCTCATTTTACCCAGTGACTGAAATGTAAGTGAATGCCATCCTCAGGATACGTGCTGGGGTATTTGAAGATCTCTACTTATATTCAGCCCTCCAGAAAGTTTCTCAATGGTTGAAACTCTGCAACGGTTAGGACAGACATTCCAGAATGAGTAGCCTCACTAAAAAAAATTCTGAGCACTCACTTAAAAAAAATTATCCATAAGCATTAGTGCAAAATTTATCCTTTATGAACTGTACGATTTATTGTAACTTTGTGATTAGAGTTATCCGATTTAGTAAATAAAAATATAAGACATCCAGTTAAACTTGAATTTCATATAACAAGTGAATATGTTTTTAGTATAAGTATGTCCTATGTAATATTAGAGATACATCTACCTACCTTTCTTTCTAATATCTGTCTATCATTTATCTATCTATCTATCATCTACCTATCATCTATTTATCATCTATCTATCTATCTGACCATTTATTACTTGTCTAAAATTTAAATACAACTGGGAATCTTGGATTTTATCTGGCAGTCTTCTGTGGGATGTTGTTTTAACCCAGGTCATTATGCAGCTTCTTGTTCTAACATCTGTCCTTTCTCCCAACTATATTTTTTTCTGCCCATTCTGGTCAGAGTCTCTGCTTACATTTCTACTCTTAACAACCATGTGGTACCTCTGGCCAGTTTGCTGGTTACCCAGAGTCAATTCTTTCTCTGTGAAACAGAATACTCTCCTAGGCTTAAGCCCCTCATCTGATTCATTCAGTAATCTCAGAACCAGCTTGTTTTCTGTTGTACAATCTTTTTGGAAGTTTGTCTCATTACGTATGGTTTTCCTGGTCTCTTTCTGCCCTTTAACAAGGAGCTAAATGATATCACTGTCTTAGAATGACATTTTTGACATGACAACATCTTGAGTAATTAAAGGAAAATAATTAGTTGTTACCATGTTCAGTTCTTAACCCAACTCCTAGAAGGAAGTATAGAGGAAAGGGTTCTTGACATCAGTCTTGACAATGATCTTTTGGATTTGACACCAAAGGCAAAGGCAAAAAAAGAAAAAAATAAAGAAGAGGCACTTCACCAAACTAGAAAAGCTTCTATACAGCAGACCAAACCACCAATAATAAGAAAAGGCAGCCTACTGGGTGGGAGAAAATATTTGCAAATCACCTGTCTGGTAAGTGGCTAATAAAACTCATACAACTCAGTGTCAAAAATAATAATGATAACCCTGTTTTTAACATGAGCAGAGAAACTGATTGGATATTTTTCCAAAGAAGACACACAAATGACCAACGGGGACATGAAACTGTGCTCGACTTCACTCACCATCAGGGAAGTGTAAATATCACCTCACGCCTGTCAGAATGGTACAAATAAAAAAGACAAGAAATAACAAGAGTTGGCCAGGGTGTGAAGAAAAGGAAACCCTTGGGCACCGTTATCGGGAATATAAATCAGTACAGCCTCTGCGGGAAACAGTGTGGAGGTGGAGGTTCCCAAAATGTTTAAAAATAGAGCTACCGTATGGCCCAGCGGTCCCCCTGATGGGTATTTGCCCAAAGAAAATGAAGACTGGAGATGAGAGAGTTCCCTGTACTCACATGCTCACTGCAGCACTGCTCACATGAGCCAGAATATGGAAACAACCGAAGTGTCTTAACAGATGAACGCACAAATAAGATGTGGTGTGTGTGTGCACGCGCGTGTGTAGTGGAATATTATTCAGTCATGAGAAAGAAGGAGCTCTTGCCCTTTACGACAAATAGGTGGACCTTCACGGTATTGGGAGAGAAAGACAAACACTGTATGATATCCATTATACCTGGGTTCTAAAAAAGCAGAACTCATAGAAAAGAGACCAGAATGGTGGTTACCATGAAGCAGGGGGAAGGGATGTTGCCAAATCTTCTCACCCTGTTATGTGACATGATGCAGGCTTTAGCTCACACTATGGCACTAATCATTTTATAATATATGTGTATTAAATCAACACATCGTCCGCTTAAACTTACACAGTGTTATATGTCAACTCTATTTCAATAAAGCTGGAAAAATTTAACTCAAATGTATTTTAGTATCTGGTAGAATTATTCTTCCCTGCCCCCTTAGAAGTTAGATGCGGTCATGTAACTTTCCCCTCATGAAATGTTAGCAGAGGTACCCCTTGTGAACAGTGAAAATTCAAAGCAAGACTTACCACCCCTCTTCCTACGGCTGCGTGGTTCTGGAAGGCATGTTTTTAAATGGAGTGTCTGAGTGACAGATTAGCAGAACCTCCTTGGTGACCCAGTTTGGACGCACAGCCCTGTAAGAAAGAAATGTCTTTCAAAACTTTAGGGTCATCAGTATATGGAATAAACCTACCTCATGCTGATGCACATAGCCACTATAGATAATCAGAATCACAGAATCAGGCAGGCTTATACATCTGAGAGGAACTATAACTAGTCAGTCACTGCCTCCTTTATTTCGAAGCACTGAACCAAAAATTAAAGTCGTCCATTTAATTTTAAAGAGAAACTACAGGATAATTTTTATTCATTTCAGCTGGAAAAATACATGAGATTTTATACTCCAGATCTCCATCTTCTCTAAAATAAGGACACAGCTTTTTTCATTTCACGCAGATCTAAGAGGACATAACTAATTTTAGAAGCATCACTCGACTTACTATCCCATGCACATTTGTGGCATTATCTGCTAACCACCTATAAATGAGTCTGTCTCTGATAAATTGCCTATATACTAATTTAAAATTAATAATCTACACAATTAATTATATTTTATTGGATGAAAGCCCTCAATTTCTATTTACACTAACAGTAATATGACATTCTAAATTACCATGGTTGTTATTAATAAAATGTTAGCGCACTCGTTTATGCACTTTAAGAAAAAAATTAATAGGCTTGTGACCAAATATCTAATATTCAGACCCTTTACAGCAGTCTACATTACATTTAACCAACATGATCCCTTTGAAACAGTCTCAATTTGTTTGACTTATTAATGGCTAGTGGAAAAACTCATTACAAGAAAGCATCACCTGTTGAACGTACTCACAGCAGGAAAAACACATTGAAATCCTCTGCTGTGCTTATACCTGTAACTTAGTTTCTCTACGTTGGGGTTTGGCACTTGGATCACCATTTCTGATGCCTGATGCCTGTCTCACTCATCTTGTTTTCTACTACGTATTTTTCTCTCTTAGGTTTCAGAGAATTTTCCTCGGTTTTCATAGTCTAATATAATCTCTCAAGTCCTGTTAGTATTTCTTATAGTTTCTCTGGGTTCCTTCTCAGTCGCTTTTAAAAATCTTAAAATACTAATATTTGAATGAAGGCAGTGAGGAGTCAGACATGCACAATATCCTTAAACACATATTTATGCCGTATGCAATCTTTAAAAACTGACACAGGTCTAAGTTTACAACTGGTAATCCTAACTTTCATCCAAAATGAACAACTGTGGAGAAATACAGGCAGTTTTTACATTCAGTCACTATCTCCCGCTCACCTCTCAACATTAACGGCTGTGGGATTCATGTGGTCATGTTATGCCCAGAATTTGTGATCCCCAAAGACCACTAGGGAGCCGAGTTCGATACAAAAGCAAAAGAGCCTTTATTCAAGCTAGCTTGAGCTCAATTCCCTACCTGCACCGACGCAGCGGTGAGATACCGGGGAGAGAGAGCCAGTTTCAAAAGCACAAAGGTTTGGGGCGCCTGGGTGGCTCAGTCGGTTGAGCGTCCGACTTCGGCTCAGGTCATGATCTCACAGTCTGTGAGTTCGAGCCCCGCGTCGGGCTCTGTGCTGACCGCTCAGAGCCTGGAGCCTGTTTCAGATTCTGTGACTCCCTCTCTCTCTGCCCCTCCCCCACTTGCATTCTGTCTCTCTCTGTCTCAAAAATAAATAAACACTTAAAAAAAAAAATTAAAAAAAAAAAAAAAAAAAAAAAAGCACAAAGGTTTTATTGGGGCCTAGGGGCAGTTGGTGAGGTAATGGCTGTGGCCTCAGCCGATTGGCTGGGGAAGGGTCGTGGCCTCAGCCGATTGGCTGGGGAAGGGTCGGAGTCCTGTTATGCAGGTCGCTGGGCGTGTTTTGATCAGGAAGTTTGAACGGGTGAGCGGGAGGTTACTCAAGGGGAGGAGGCGAGGTCTGAGGTTTCTGCGATTTTCCCGGAAAGGGGGTCATGTCGGAGACATAGTCACTCAAGATGGAGGACACAGAACAAGATGGAGTTGGCCGGCGTAGGCCCGCCCTTTCAATCACTGGAGGTATGTGTGCAATTTTTAACATATCAACTTTGCACACTTGAAATTATGTGAGTTTACATGCATCATCTTTTCAAGGGAAAGGAAAATCCCACATTCATTCCCGCATCCCTTGTATCAGAAACCAGTTGGGAAAACTCGGAAGTTTGATGAATGTGTTTTGAATGCACGTTTGCTTTGGTATCTCTGTTGTGCTTCAGTATAAATAGGCACAATACTTGAATTTAATGGAGGCGTACTTTGGCTCTTCATTTCCTGATTGTTTCCTTTTATTTTCACACTAGTTCTTGCATTTTGTGCAAACTCATTAATTCTAGCCTCTTTTCTCCTGCTTCTGTATAAGGCTGGGCCATATCTCCTGGGCTGGCTTGGGTCTACCCACTCACAGGGGGTATAAATCACCTTGCACCTGAAAACAATGTGTGAAAAGGGTGTCTGAGCCTCAGTTCCTGAGGCAGTTCATGAGGTATTTCTCCCTTTATGGAAACTTTCCAGTTACTATGCAATTCTAAAAGCAGGGCATGAACTATTTCTCTAGATGTTGAAATATTTAGAACATATAGGTGGTGAGAGTCACATATTCATTTATTTAGTTAGTCATCAAATATGTATTGAGTATTTACAATAAATAATTCAATATGTTCCTTAAAATGATTAAAGCATGGACCCTGCTGGAAATTAGCTCATCATTTATGAGGGAAAATAAGACAACTGGATATATAGAACAAAATTAGATGCTGATAAAAAAAAATACCAAGAGAACTAAGTCAGAGCAAAGAGAGGAAACAGGAAAGCCCGTTGAGGAAGGGCAACTCAGAAATGAAAGATGTGGCATTTGAAATAGACCCCCGGAGGTGGATATGACTCTCACAGGCAGAGATGAGTGAAGGGATCAGAGAAGTACATTCGAGGAAGAAAATAATAAATGTGGTCAAGCACGCAGAAAATTTGGGAAATGCTCTACTATATGAATGGAAACATGGCTGTAGATGCTGAGCCCAGAAGAGGTTGAATTTCAGTTGAAATTTTCTGAGATGTATTTATAAAGAATTGAGAAGTCACTGAAAGGGATTTGGTCAAGAGACTGGCATAATCAGCGCATGTTGTATTGTTGTAAATCTGTCGACAGTGACAGAGTAGGGGGAGGGAAGAGAGAAAGAGAAGTTGAGTGTTGCAGGGACTGGGCATTTATAATTTCCGAGGTGATGACAAATCAATAAGTAATGGTAATTAACAAATAATGAAGACTTGACATAAAGTAGTGGCAGTTTTACTCCAAAACTGTCGATAGATTTCGTTACACTAGGGTTTCATCCATACTGTTGTTTTATAGCCCAACTCACCTGACCTTCTGACAGAAACAATCCCTGAGTTGTTCATGTAAATGACTGATTAGATCGTTTTCATCTATAATCTTGATGCCACGGTTCAGACTCCATCTCCTCCCATCCCACCCCCCTCACCTCTTCCCTGGTGGACTCACTACTTATCAATATTCCCAAAACAACCCAGCCCCTCCTCTAACTCCTTTTCTTGCTTTGATATTTGATATGTGAATGTTTTCAATCTGAGTGTAGTTGGCACACAGTGTGACCTCAGTCTCAGGTGTACGACATAGTGATTCAACATCTCTCTGTGTTACGCTGAGCTCCCCACAAGCGTGGCTACCATGTCACCACACGTGACTGTCACAGTACCAGGGACCATAACTCCTCTTCTTAATTCATGCTATTCTCTTTCTTCTCCACTTGACTAGCTTCTACATCAGTGCATCAGTTTGGACATCTTAAGTTGTAGAAAACAGAAAACAATTTACCAGCTTAACCACTAATGGGAATTGATTGACTCTTAGAGCTGACAGGTAGGTTTCATGGCTGAGTTAATTTACAAGCTCTACGTGGACAGTAAGGACTGAGGTTTTTTTATTTTCTTTTTGTCCACCTAAGCAGAATCTGTAGCTATCAACATTATTCCAAATTCACTCCTGCCTTCTAAACAGGTTCTCTTTTTATTATCTCTCCAGTGTCCGCATTATCTCAACAGACTTACCTGATTTTTCAACACACCACCACTTAACATAACAACTTTAATAACAGATGCTCTATAATAACATCAGCAGTCACAAATAGACCATATTAATTAGGGGGAAGTCTAATATCTCATAAAACCTTTGAATCTTCCAATATCTGCCTTTCTTGTAAGCCCTCTAAGAATGAAAGCCATAAAGAGTAATTAAATATTTGAATAACATTTTTTCCTTCTGTTCTTTTTAGTGCCCCCTAGGCTTTTTTAGACGGTCCCGATGAGCTCTCAGCTCTCAAGCAGTCCCACTGACCACTTTATGTACCGCCATTTGCGAAGCAACATGCTTTGGTGGAAATCTGAGTCTTTGAATACCTAAGGGTGAGTGAAGTTCCTTGGACAATTTAGGATCAGGAACACCTTCTCCCTATTATTATTAGTTATGGGCACAGCTGCAACGGTGGAAAGAGACCAGAAGATTCAAAGGAAGCATGTGAATATTTTAATCTTTTGAAAACATCTCTCTGCGGTGGACTGCAGCGGGACGCTGCCCACACCCAGTGGTGCTTCATAGCACTTCCTAAGGCTCACTGGCCCCCAGTCTTGTTCATGCTCGACGCTTGCTCAGAAACTCCAAGGACCACAAGTGTTACAGAAGACCTCTGGGGCATGGGTCCCACTGTGATTTGTCCAGAGGCTTTATCTCCGGAGGCGGTCAGTTCAGCAGCGTGTATTTACTGTGTTTCTTTCTTCATACCGCTTGTGTGTGGGGTAGGGATTGTGACTCTCTCCCCTTTCCTGGTGACACAGCTGAGGTGTCTTAGGGCTGAGTCGTCAGCCCAAGTCAAAGAGCTAGTGAAATGAAGAGTGCGGGATTTGACCCTGATCTGTCTGAGCAGAGCTAACACTCACAGGCATAACCTTTTCATTCATTCATTTGATACTTGTGGATCATTCTCTGCATGACGGATGCTTCTATAGAAGACTTGGAATAAGTGATGGGTAAGAGAAACATGAACGTGACTCCAAGGATTGTACCGAGGCTGGCCTATAAATAAATAAATATGTACATACTTAAAAATACGGTGAAATAGTATATTGTGTGTGGAGAATAAGGCAGGATGATGTGCTAAGAGGGAGGAGACTCTGTGGGCAGGGAGCCAGGGAAGTCCTGTCTGTGAAAGGGTCGTTTTGACAGAGCTCGGAGTGGGAAGGAGTCAAACACCTGGAAACTAGGGATGAAAAATTCCAGTGGAAAGTACGACCTTGATCCGAACAAGAGGCTGAAAGTGAGATGGTGTGGCTGGAGCGGGGTGGGGTAAACAGGGACAGGAAGGCAGAAGCCTGAACAAGTTTGAGTTTCGTTCTAAATGCAGCAGGAAATCCCTGGTGCCTGTCGGCAGGATGGTGGACCCCAGGCTGCTGTGTGGAGCGGGTGGTGACGACGGGGTGGAGGCCCTGGGGGAGCAGCACCGTCCAGGGGGAGAGAACAGAGGCTGTGACAGGTGTTAGCAGAGCGGATGGAAGGAAGTAGATAAATTGGGAACGTGTTGGTAGTATTGAAAGGGCTATTTTACTGGCTCCCACCAAAATGGATATTCTACAGATCATCACAGGATACCAAGAAAACACTTGTCACTTGTGAAAACATATTTTAGTGACTTCACAAGTAGCTGCTATCCCATTATACTTATGCTTCAGGCTGTAGAAATCCCTCCTGTATGTGTTGTCATCATTAGGCCATTCAATGAGAGTGTCTGTAGTACTCACTCATTCTGGTGTAAATAAAATGAAAGAAAAGTGAAATTTTAAGATCCTTATTATAGCTGGAGAAATAGAATTCTTAAAATTTATAAGACCTCCATCTTATTGGATATACTTCATAAGGTACCCCCTCCACATTTCACTATATTATTTTAATTTTAATCATAGGATTAAAAAAGGAAGCTATTCTTTCTTAAAATTGAATGCAGAAGTATATTTTGATATATATATGTGTATGTTCTATAAATTCAATTAAGTGATTCATGTGAAGAACTATTCCAGAATTCTTGCTCTTCTTTCCTAAATGTTTAAAAATCTTGTTTTCCTTTATAGTCTCTCCATGGAGTTTAAGCAAATTGAGTCCCAAACAAAAGGATACATTTTCAGTACTATCATCTGAATTAGGGAATCAAATAGTTTCATATATCTCAGACAAAAATGCACCGTAGGCTCTGGGATATGATTTGACCTTATTTACAAGGTAATAAACTAGCTTAGTATAGTTTCATGGATGCTGGCAGAAGACACGAGGCTCCCGGGTCAGAGACCAAGGATGTTACTACTCATAGCAGGGTAAGTAGTGCATGCGTAACGTCTGCGTTGAGGCCCACTGATCCTCAAGCCCCATGGGAGTGATGCAGAGGGGCCCCGGTGGATGGTGCACTGGCACGGGGTGCGTGTATCATAGTTCACTCCTTTTTATTGCCAAGTGCTATTCATGGTATAAATGTACCAAACCTGGGAAACACTGAGATTGAGGACTCATCCCTTTTATAGTCATGGCTAAGAGAGTCTGCTGTTTGCATCAAGGAAAGGCATCATGTCACCCCTCAACTTTGCATGTTGCAAGTACAATCCTGAGAAATGACCTGGGAAAAGGTAGTCTGAGCCCTGCAGTCTTGATATAGTCAGCAAGAACATGGCTTAGGGCCCACAGCGGATGGCTTCTACCAGCAGCACATCCATACTTTACGTACCTAGGATTCAGTCTAACAGGAATATAAATAAACCATTTAAGTGAATATAATTAGTGAGAGCCAATAAATTGCAACATGATTTATAAGATTTCTAACTTATTTTTGTCATTACAAAAATTGATGAAATAGTGACAGTGTTTTTGCTCACCATAGCCTAGTATTCCCTGGAGTTTCTACCTCCTTGGTCTTAAATTTACTTCCACTGCAATGTCCTTCAAACTTTTCCCATTTATTTTGCTGAACCTGTGAGGTCTACAGTAATTAATCTTAAAAATTTCTGTGTTATAGTATCTCCACTGGCACCCCTGGATTGCAAATGCATGAAAGTAGCCTTGACCTTGTAATCCAGGTATTCAGTTTATAAAGACATATATCCAATATAGTTTTGATTTTTATTGATTTTTCTATTCATCTCTTTGCTTCTGAAAACTTGGGCAGTTTGGGGATATAGTCATAGACTTTGAGAAATTTAAACTGTAAGATATTTTAATATTGTTTGGTTTTGTTTTCAATTATTTCATATGACTCTGGGAAATCAAATGGTAAAATGATCCAAGTGACTTATAAAAAATAGAAATCTACTGTAGAGATTTGGCATTAACTGGTAGGGAAAATATTCAGGAAGACTGGGGACCAAAACCTGGCCCCTCAAAACCACAGCTATGGTCATTGGGCTACAGATGTAAGGGGAGTGCCAGGTGAACTCTGTTGGTCTACATAGGATATCCTCCGTCCTACGTTTCCTTGTATCATCTTCAACACATCTCTTCTAAGACATTTGTACAGTCTATTTTCCCTACTGCTGACACTGGAGTCATTGTAAGGCCCAAGTCCTTATAAAAGGCCAGCATTCTTCTTGTGTAACATTTCAACCATTTCCTTAGGAGTTGACCACTCAGCCTTTACTTAAGGATTTCCAGTAAAAATCACAATTGTATAATGGGCAGTCATTCATTTATCACATAAACTTGGGTTGAAAACTGAGACTAATCTGCCTCTCCAAAATTTTATTTTAATAAGTTATTTTTTATTTTGAAATAACTGCATATTTTCATGTAGTTATAAGAATGATACAGTAGAATCCTGTATACCCTGTCCCCAGTTTCCCCCTATGGTAGCTTCCTGCAAAACCATCTTACAACATGATGACTGAGATGTTGACCCTGGTCAGAAAATACAACCCTGTGTTCACCATACAGGCTTCCCTCACATACGCAACCCCTCTCTCACCTTGACAATCATCTGTTTTTCATTTCTGTAATTTTGTCACTTCAGGAATGTCGTATCAATGGAATCATATGTTACGCATTAACATATGAATTAGTTTTACTCACATGGTGTGTAAATCTGGGGATTCATCCAGACAGCTGTGTGTATCACGTTTAGTTCCTGCTTGTCCCTGAGCGCCATTCCATGGTATGGATGTAGTTTGTTTAACATTCACCCACTGAAAGGTTTCTGGATTGTTTCCAGTCTGGAGGCTGCTATGAGCGGCTTTGTACAGGATTCGGGGTGAACATAATTTTCATTTCTCTGGGACAAATGCCCAAGAACACAATTGCTGAGTCATATGTTGGTCGCACATTTAGATATGTTTTTCCTAGCGACTATGCCATTGCACATTTCCACCAGCAAAGAGAAGCGATACAGATTTTATGAGCACTTGGTGTCGTCAATAGATTTTGCTTTCCTCACTGTGCCGGTTGTGTAGTGATATCTTCTTGTGCATTTCCCTAGTGGCGGGTGATGGTGAACGTATTTTTATGCACTTATTTGCTAACCGTGTATCCTCTTGGGTGAAATGTCCATTCATGGATTTTGTCCATTTTCTAATTGGATTTAAAATTTTTTACTGTTGAGTTTTGGGGGCTCTTTATGTAGTTGAGGGATGAGTTCTTTTGGCTGAATGTGTGATTTGCAGATATGTTTCACCTGGTTTAGCTGGTCTATTTTAGCTCTTATCAGTCTTCTTCAGAGCAGAAGTTTTAGTTTTGATTAAGCCCAATTTAGAAAAATGTCCTTTATGGATCAGGCTAATGGCTAAGAAGTCTTTACCGAGCCCCCAGAAACTTGAGATTCTCTCCAACTTATTGTTTCATTCCCCAATTTTATGTTTTACTTTCCAGTCAGTGATCCATTTTGAATCAATCTTTGTATAGGATTTGGGACAGGTTGAAGCTTAATTTTCTGCCTATGGATGTCCAATTATTCCATTGCCTTCTGTTGAAAAGGCTATAACTCCTCCCTTGAATTGCATTTTACGTTTGTGAAAAGTCAGTTGGGCATATTTTTATGGGTTTATTTCTGGGCTTTCTATTCTGTTCCATTGACTGAAATCTTTTTTTGCCTCTGCCAATATCACAGAGTTTTGATTATTACAGTTATAAAATAAGTCCTGAAACCAGGTAGACCAAGTCCTCCCACTTTATTCCTCTGTTAAAAAATTGTTTAGCTATCCTGTCTCATAGTCTTTCCATATTAATGTTGCTGTGATTTTGATGGGAGTAGCGTTAAACCTGTACATCCAACATTGTACTGAATCTCTTTGATTCTGATGGCCAGATTGATTTTAGCTGCAATAGTCACACACACACACACACACACACGCACACACACACGCACACGCACACGCACAGAAATGATGGTCATACTTACAGATTAGCACAGCCCCTTAGTATGAGAACCTTAGGCCTTTAAATACCTTTAAAATCGACCCCAAGAACTGACAGATGGGAGTCTTTCTGTTCTTTTCTGAGGCGGTCCCTGTGCTTGGGAACCCGCCGACAGCTACCTGACAATTGTTTCTCCTTTGCACAGAGGAATGAGAACTTCTTTGTCTTCTAGACCTGCTGACTCCCTGATGGGAAGTTATTTCTGGAGGACCTGTGGTGGATCTTCTCTTCATGGCGCACTTGAGGCCACTCTCATGTATCTGAGGCAGGCCGTGCCTCCTCCCGCACCCTGACCAAGGTCAAAGCCAGGGATACACCAAAGTAGCAGTGCTAAGAGGTGGGTTTTTAGCTTGTGGAGACAGTGGTTTAAAGCCCCAGGCTTGCCTGGTCTCTCTGGACTCTGTTCCCCCTGCATCTTTCTTCTTTCTGGCTCTGCTTCTTAGTTTTCCATTGAAAGGCAGATCATACTACTCATCAGTCTTCACTTGCCTGTCATAACCCTGAAGAGACAACTGGGCGACTCAGAGAACCAGGCCTGAACGGGGAGCACGAGCTAATTTGCATTCAGGGCCAGCCCAAATCTGCTTTGAGCACACGAGGCAGAAAATGAGGACAGACTCTTGGATCATAACTGAGGCCACGTCACTTTTGTCCTAAAAAGCTAAACGCGTGGTGTGTACTATAAAGTATCCAATGTTCACAACAACCCTGAAAACACCTCATCCTCTTTGCAGAGTCTTTATTTACATTGAGGATCAGACGGTTTAAGCGTCTGCCCACCAACACGGCGCAGGAGGCTGACCTGGGATTTGGAACCTGCCTCTGTCTGGTGGATCTCCACGGTGACCACTGAGCCCCAAAGCACATGCTGGGCATCCACTCTGTGTCAGAGGATGTGCCAGGACCGGCCAAGGGGATGCGGTTACAGAGGACGCACCGTCCAGGAGAGCAGAGGAAATGCAAGCATCGTGTGTGTAAGCGCTGACGTCTTTCTGGCAGCGCCGTGGTGCATCAGGGACCTGGACAGAATGGAGGCTGGGGTTCAGGTAAGGGGCGCACCTTGGGGGGTTCAGAACCAAGACCCAGCGAGGAGGAGGGGTCCACGTGTCTGCACTTCCCACAGCGCTGGCTCATGTCTCTCCTCTCCCTCCGCCCAGAGGCAGCTGCAGGAACTACACAGATTGTGCCAGCTCTCGCTGCCTCACAGCAGAGGTGACTTTGCATCTCTCCTCCGCTACATCCACTTGTGTTTCAGGGAGAAAGACGTGCAGGGCTTCGGAAAGTATTCTGCAATGATGTGAGAAGGTCCACATGTCAAAGACAATGGGGTTCCGTGGAAAAGCCCAGGTGGAAGAGAAGAACGGAGCAGATTGAAAGGAACAGTGACTCCGTCCCAGCAGCAAGATGGGAAGGGAAGATGAGCCTTCCGGAGTGCTCCCTGTGAATGTGAATCCCAGCCGAGCTTCGCCTTAGGGATCTCGCTGCAGGATCAATGCATTTTGATGGGTACAGCTTTGGTTTATAGCCATTTTTTAAAACCAACTTGCTGAGAAGTTTGTATTTCCATGCACTTTGTTCCTGTGCTAATCTAAGATGTTACAAAAAAAGCCTGGAGGCATGAAATCAATCACTTGCCACTTACATTTAAGACGGATTTTATTTTAAAGCACGATTTGTTTTGGACACCAAAATGGTCACACAATGACAAACGCACACTCACGTGGGTAAGTCGGATACACCACAGGGCGGCCTGGGCCTCGGGAGAGTGGTGGTGTGTCAGGTGACCCAGGCCAGGGGGACACCGCCTGTGGTGTTTGAAGGTGCAGCGTGTCCATCGCACAGTGACCACGCATGTTTTAGTGCGTATCCTGTGTCTCCCAAGAGAAGGTTGAATCCAGCTGACAAGGCCTCCTGGCACCCACAGCCTGAGCTCCTGGCTGTAGCAGGTGTCTTTGGTTGGTTTGTTCATGTCCCTTCTTGGCCTTCTCCACGCAATTCCTTTCACCTTGAAGTTCCTTTCACCTTAGAGGCAGCTTGCTTCACGCACACTCTACCTCTCGCCACTTAGTTGACTCTCACTCATTCTTCATTTTCCAGTTTGGATGGTGTGGCCACTGGGACACTGCCTGGAGATGCCCACTGTGGACCCAGAGCCCTCCACCTCCTCCCTTGTACCAGTCCTCTCTCTCCAGTGCTCTCTCTCCCTCTATTAGTCTATCAACACTTGCAACTGGCCATCCACTGTTGGCCTCTCCATCTGGGAGGTGTGCTTTAGAAGGACCTGAGCACAGTCCCTCCTCTCCTCCTGGCTTCCTCCTCCCCTGCAGGCTCCCTCCTCCCCTACTCGTTCCCTCCTCCCCTGCAGGCTCCCTCCTTCCCTGCAGGCTCCCATGTCTCCAGAATCCAGCACAGTGCAGGCCAAGCTGTGGCTCTTCAATGAACATCTGTGAAATGAAAATGGAAGTCCCCCTCCTAGAATGAATTTATGCTCCATTTTAGGTTTTCATCTTCCCCCAACTACCAAGTTCAGTGTTTTGAACAATTTGTTGTATTAGGAGAATAATCGCGTATTTGTTTCATTTGATTTCCACGTTGCTTAGTTGATTTTCCTCACCTTTGGTACCAAGCATGTACCTAACTGAATGAGGGCCTCATCCATGTCTCCTGGATGCATCTGCTTTCTACCTCTCTCCAGGATATCCTATCGCTTAGGAGGAGGAACTACTCTTGGGGTCTAAAATATATTCTCAGTATATTTTTCTTTAAGCAAGTTTCTACAATCACCAAAATGATGATAGTGCCTATGAATTACTTTTTGAGAAGTCTTTCCTTGTGTATTATCATGGTTTGATACTAAGATTGTCAAATCATACTAATACATTCACTTAACCTGCATTTGAAATCATAAGTTGATTCCCCCAAAATGATGAAAATTAGCATACATATCTCCTCCACAAATTAGAAACCTCACCTCTCTCCCAGGTAGGCAATAACACCATAAGAAAGCTGTCTGGTGTATGGGACAGTAGGTAGACATCTAGGTTGAAATTCCAGGTGTCACCTAGAATCTACATATACTGGGACACATTGCTTTAAAAAAGTCAGTTTATTCATCTATGAAATGGAATAATAATGCTGACTTTAGAAGGTTTGGCATGAATTACAAATATCATGTACCAGTCACTCAGAACAACATTTGAGATCTTGTTAAGCACTCAGTAGGAGATAAAGTACGTGACTGATGCAGGTTAGGAGTAATATCTCACATTGTATTAATGACATGTGCCCAAAAATATTTCCTAAATAACAATTGTCTGTATTGAAAAAAATCCTTTAATAATACCGGCCATACTTGGAAACTTTTATCTCTGGGGGAGAACACTTTGGATATTTTCAAAAAGTGAAAACGTTTAAGGAGAAAAATACGATCGTTTTCAAATATAATAGAAAACGTTCAAGCCATGAGTGATAAATATGAAGAAGCTGATATTTATGACTTTTATTCCTGGCACGATAGCTTAAGGGTCAGAGTAACACACTCACAATTTAGCTCTAGAGGATCCACTGAACTGAAATATCACCTCCTCCCATGACCTAAGTAGGCGACACTATATGATTAGACCAACGTTCAACGGAACTATTTTCTATATGGCCAATGCATTTTAAAGGGCGCTATGGTAAGATAATTTTAAAAAGTAAACCATTCTAATCATTGAGAATGCCTTGCCGTGCTTTTAAGGTGCTGGTTTCTTTTTTTAGGACATAGATTTGGTCAAGGAATTGTTAGTGGATCTTTCTGACTGTACTACTCTCTGATTCTTTCATCTGATACCAGTGTGACAGGTTAGTAATCAGGAAGTTGCTCACCACATTTTGCCACAAAGCTAAGCGTTTCATGAAAACTAAAATAAAAATTATGTCCCAAGACAACTGTTCAGACAACATTAGTTGTCTGGAATGAAGGTAATCTCTATGGCCTAATCCATTTTATACCAACAAATCCAACGCTATTTGGGCAATTATTACCTATTTAGTTTTCCTGAACAGTATAGAAGCACACACATACATAACATGGATAATATGTCAATGAAGATTTAACAAATGAACAAGATTTTATTTCTTTGAAAGAATAACACTAGCTGAATTAGAATTATTTCATTGTCTTTCATATTCTTAAAGACAATACAACTGAAATAGAAAATAAATATCCTCATTACTGGGTAAATGCTTAACTCCACACGTCCTTTACAGCTTTCCACTGCAAGAGACCATAGAAATTTCCAGGTCAAAGACTTTGTCATTTGAAATAGGAACATGAGTCTCAGACAGATTAAGTGACTTGCCCAAGGTCACAACGTACTAAATAAACTCCTGACAGAACAGGGGCTGACTCCCAGATTCATGCCCCCCCACCCTGGGATCCTATGCAGCCTTCGGAGGTTTTTCGAGATTCTAGACCTAATAGTTTTCTGGGGTAATTATTTATTTTAGAAATAACACTTCATGTTTTGATCGGTTTATAAAAACTGCCTGCACCATAGGCTTCTTTTTTAGCCTACGCTGCAATTTAAACTAAAACTGATCTTTTAAAGAAGTAAGTGAGCTCATTTTACAAAACACTTTTAAAAACCTTCTCATCAATGCTCAGAAACAAAAATCAAAGCCTCCAAATAATCTGCACTTTGCAAATTAAAACACATATTAAAACATATGCATTTATGGGGCACCTGGGTGGCTCATTCAGTTAAGCGTCTGACTTCAGCTTGGGTCATGATCTTATGGTTCATGGGTTCAAGCCCCGCATTGGGCTCTGTGCTGACAGCTCAGAGCCTGGAGCCTGCTTTGGATTCTGTGTCTCCCTCTCTCTCTGCTCCTCTCCTGCACACACTCTCTCTCTCTCTTTCTCTCAAAAACAAAAAGAAAAAACATATGTATTTACTCAGCAAACCAAGATTTGTTAGTGTTCAATAAGCAAGGACAGATGCACATCCTTCCACTAATATGTGTGTCTTGAATGTAGCTTAGCCAAAGAGCAGGTCTCTATAACCTTCCAAAAATACTTTATAAAATCAGCATTATTTACATACTTAACAGCACTAAGTAAAAGGAAAAACAATTAATAATAATTTCTTTGGGCTTGTTGATCTAAGGAATCTAAGAGCTGTGCACGTTAATGTCTTTCATCCAATGTGCTTTCAAGGGGGAATCAGTTCAGAAGTAACAGCATACTTCAAGAGGGGTTACTGGTAGGATATTGTCACAGATCTTCCTTGAAAGGCAGTCAGGCCCGAAAGGACAGTAGAAGTGGGAAGCTTTTCTCTAATTTGACTTGAAGGTGCAACAGAAATGGTATTGTCTTTGTCGTTACAGGCCAGGGTTCAAATTTTAAGAAATTCCTGGTTTACCAGCTACGTGGCTTTAAGTCCATTATTTCAAACTTCTACATCCTAGTGCAGAAAGAGATACAGTGAGACCTACCAGTCGAGTAATTGGTATTGAATGAGGTAATAGGTAAAAACATGTACCATTGTTGAACATGAAGCGGCATGTTATTATGGACGCAGTTATTGTTGACGACGATAGTGACGGTACTGACAATGATGGTGGCAGTGAAAATGTAGTAATTAATGGTCTGGATGCTGATGATGGTGATTCACTTCACCACAGAGGCACACCACCACTTACTTTCCTCATAGCGGATGGACTTATGGGTAGACTCAAAACAAGAGGACGTTTTTCACAGACTCTCGGACCAACTCTTCTATTGGCACACAGTCTGTGATGATGGTGGACGCTGGCATATATTAACTGAAATTTTCAGGACCTAGAGGGCATTTTATCCTGAATTTAGGGAGACAATACCTTAGACTCCCACCTTTAGTGCTCAAAATAACCATCCTTCAAGAATGGTAGCGCCGAGTCTACCTGTTGGCCAAGTTCCTACACCTCTGGAACTGGCAAAGAGCCTTCGACAAAGTCTCAGGTGATTTTTCTGAAAAAGCAGCAAGGGCTTTGTTCACAGTGTTCATTGAGAGCCAGAGGTCCACCTGTGTTAGAGAGTAAAGAATAAATTGTTGATGCAATGGAGTAGAGGGGAAGAAAATACCTTACGATAAATGGTGAAAAAAGACCCTACTTTACCCTTTCCAAGTTTTGTCTTCAAAAAGTGTAGAATTATAGTGCTGATTTATGTCCCCCCTATTTCCTCTTGCTCTTGCTTTGTAGAGTTCTTTGATCTTACAAACAAAAGTCCCCAAAGAGCGAGCCCAAATCTGGTCATGTAAGTAATGAGAACTTTGTGCTTCAGAATCTCAGGTTTCTGGTTAACTGAAACAAGATAACATGTAAAATGCCTAGTTGCACAGTGACTGACATACAGTATCTGCTTACTAACTGCTTATTGTTTTTATCACTGTGGTTATCACAATAATAATCAATAACACTGTTGCGGTGATTAAAGAAGATGATCTTTTGTGAAGCATCTGGAAATGTGGGTCACAAGGGACTCAGAATGACTTAGCTCCTTGCTACGTTAAGAAAGTTTGAAGAAAATATCTCTTGGATCAGTGTCATGACCAGTTTGGCTGACTACAATCTTGGAGAACTCTTCCCAAGAAAAAATGGGAATCAAGTATGTGGTGCCTGGTGAGGTCTTATAAAATTATTTTACATTTGACCAACTTGCTATGGATTTTGTGCGGAATGAGTCGATGTAAACAGGTTTCATATAAACAGATGCAGAGCTCTTCGATGTGCAAACTGGGAGTCATAAATATGAATTTTATTGCAGTTGAAAGCAAGTGTTTTCTTTTGGCTCTTCCAGGCACAGAATTTCATAAAC
Organism: Puma concolor; assembly: GCF_028749965.1. Taxonomy (NCBI): domain Eukaryota; kingdom Metazoa; phylum Chordata; class Mammalia; order Carnivora; family Felidae; genus Puma; species Puma concolor. The sequence continues at coordinate 1,051,517 of NC_141677.1, read as the reverse complement.
TGTGATTTTATCTTCCTGGTCAATGGAGAAATGATTCAGTACACCCCAATTTTAATAAAGTCCTCTGATTTAGAATAAAATTTCCTTTTAAAATCACTATGGAAGAAAGATTCTTACATACAAAAGAGGAACTTTATTATAAATATTTTATTTCTATCTAAAAAGAGAGAACAGGGGCGCCTGGGTGGCGCAGTCGGTTAAGCGTCCGACTTCAGCCAGGTCACAATCTCGTGGTCCGTGAGTTCGAGCCCCGCGTCAGGCTCTGGGCTGATGGCTCGGAGCCTGGAGCCCGTTTCCGATTCTGTGTCTCCCTCTCTCTCTGCCCCTCCCCCGTTCATGCTCTGTCTCTCTCTGTCCCAAAAATAAATAAACATTGAAAAAATAAAAATAAAAAAAATAAAAAGAGAGAACAGTTGAATAGCTGCAGAAAATAAATGAATTCCTTCTCTGTGGGATCTTCTGTCTTCCAAAACTGCCTTGTGTGGGATCATGGTTCCTCTGAGCAGGGGGAATAATGCAGGACGACCCCACTGAGGATCCTGGCTTCCAGCTGCTGGATCTGGACACGGTCAGGTGGCTTCCAGAATGCAAATTATTTGGTGGCTTGGATTTTTGCTTCTGAGCATTGATGAGAAGGTTTTCAAAAGTGTTTTGTAACATAAGCTCACTTACTTCTTTAAAAGATCAGTTTTAGTTTAAATTGCAGCGTAGGCTAAAAAAGAAGCCTATGGTGGAGGCAGTTTTTGTAAACCTATCTTCCAGCCCTCGCTGTGGAAAGTCTATAGAGAAGTGCTTTGACATTTTACAGCAATTAAGAGTGGTAATTGCTATAGGCCCCGCTTTGCCCACTTCCTTTCACATTGAGAAATGGGGGCTCACCTTGCCTCAGCCCCTGCAAAGTGTCTGAGGGCGACACTCCACTGACTCCAATTCGACAGAAGCTTCTCCTCTTGCCCTGCTGCTCTGGGCTACATCCTGTCAGACAGACAGATCCTAAATAACAGTCACTTCTAGAATTTCTGCTGGGGAGTGCGAGCCTCTGAAACAGAACTGGAGGGTCTAGTGCCTCTCCCACCCTGACGTAGGACAGCTGGGGTCTGAAACAAGACAGTCAACCCTTGTGCCTCTGCACTCACAAATTACTATTTCTTCAATATTGCTTCCAGTCCCACTTTGGGATATAAAGAGAGATGGTGAGATCTTGCAAGTAAAGCCTGTGATTTACTTTAATTTACAAATTTAAATGAAGGTGAAATAAATGATGGTATATTCAGAAAATAGGGGAGAGGATATATTTCAGCCCTGACAACCATGTTTGCAAGGGATTTTGCTGAACAAATCAGCACTCATAATATAACCACTGTTATTCTTGTGTGTGTTTTGTTTTTTATTTTACTTTGTCTTCTACACATTTAGAAGAAAGTGCACCAAAGTGATAATAATATTTACATCTGGTCATTTTTACTTTCTTTTTGCACTTTTCTGAACTTTCCAAATTTTTCACAGTGAATCAGTTGTTGGTATGAACAACCTAGGCATTTCTGCATGTGCGGGTCTCGAGATCTACACCTTTACAACGTCTTTGTCCTATGTCTTCACCTAAATTCTTACGTTCAAAACACAAACCCCCGGAGAATAATTTTCTTGGCTCTTTGACGTATGGAAGATCTGAACGCAATCATTTCTAGAAATATTAAAGAAAGAAAAGGTGCTTTTTTTCTTCGAAGAAACAGAGGAAAGATGTGAGCCGCTACAACACTTATTTGGAAAATACCACATCCTCCGACTGAATATTCAAGTTCCTTTGAGCTCTACGTGCAGCTCAGGCAAGGGCACTCACTGAGAAGACCTCATCACTTAAAATGTTACTTCAGAAAGGAACATTGTCTATCTCCACTAATTCCTACTTCTGAAAACTCTGTAAATGGAAGCTGAACCTGTTCCAGGTACATCTCCCAGCCTGATCAAGGTACCTCAGAACCTGTTCTGGATATGAGCTGACAAGCCAGAATATTGGACAATGTCCCGACAATATGGGAGAGAAGATTCCCTCCCCCGGGATTCCTCAAATTGTCCCACGAGAAACGGTGATGCAAGAACCAAGAGGCACATCCTGAAAGTGAGGGTTCCAAATCCAATTATTTGTGGAAACAAGAAAGCTAAGCGGGCTCCTTTCTTCCAGGCTTCCCAGCGCGGATATGACCAGCCGCAGTGCGGATGTAGAAAGGGGAGCATTCCTCAAAATTACTTCTGGAAAAGATTTACCCAAGGAACCTTCTCTGTTGGTCCCTACTCACTGGCCTTTAGCGTGCTTTGGGAAATGTTCTAAGGAACAGAACTGGATCCATTTGCAAGATTTGAAGGAGGCCTTTCATCTGGGTCATTTTGTGCCTTGCATTTCAGTGTGTTGTGTGTTTCTAGAATGAATCAGAGAGCCTGGCCAATGAGAGCTCACACAGAAGAAAATAGTCAGAGGTGACAGGACAGACAACAAGTCAGGGGTAAATAAAAGTCCTCTGCCTCTCCACAACTTTGTGTGTTCACAGCAGTTGGTGCTAATGAGGGAACTGAATGCCTGAAAGAAACCCTCCCACACGCCAGCCTCACGAGCTGACACGCTTGCCTCCTGACAGGGGGTCAGCGGCTAAAGAAGACCCTGTGATTTAGAGGTATGAGGACATCCAAGGGGATCCTGGACCTGGGTTGAAGTTCTGGTCCCACTGTGTGATAAGCAGAGTCATGGCGTCTGAGGTACTGTCCACGTCTCGATCCCAGAACTGGTGACTGCACTGTCACACAGCAGAGAAGTAGCAAGTGGATGGACAGCTGACCTTAGGACAGGTAGCCCACCCTGGATGATGGGAGTGGGGCCAGCGTGGTCACGGGGTCCATGAAGATGGAAGGACTAGCGGGCAGAGGGTAGAGACGAGCGGCCTGGGGACAGCCAGACAAAGGGCCAGGCCTGCTGTGGCCGTGAAAGCCCAGGAAGGGGGCCCAGTGGGGAGTGGACGTGGCTCTGGGGGCTGTGAATGGCAAGGAATGGCCCACCCGAGAGCCTGTTGAAGGATGCCCCTGCTGACACCCAAAAGTGCCTCGGAAGGTGTATGGGGACTGAATGATCTCACTCGGGGTGTGCAACACACTGCCTGTGACGCGAGAAAGTTCTCGCTGTCGTTCCGGGAAAACCACTGACCAGTCTAATCTCCCCAAACCTCAGGTGTCATGTGGTTAAATTAGGATGATTGTCCTCGGCTTCCTGCGTTTGCAGTGAGGAGCGACAGATACCGTCTGTGAAGCAGGTCTTGAGTTCCTGCAGCACAGATGGTGGTAGTAGAGGAGGACACTGTGAGGACGAAACGCAGCCGCCACCGAGCCCACGAGGGTGCGGACTTACAGATCTGTTGGAAGGGAGTGCAGTCAGCACGAGTCATCTCATAAAGCCCACGGCGTGCATCCCCACACGCTCAGAAATGCAGCGCTAACCAAATACGCTAGAGCGAGGCGCATCTATGTGTTTCAGGAGGCGGGCCCTCACACGTTCACAGTAGCAATTTCTGTATTACCAAGTGGAAAAAAATGTCCAATGACAAGAAAATTGATAAATGCGTTGTAGTGTAGCCAGATAATGGAAAACTCTGTCCCCACAAAAAGTAATAAAGTAATGCTTCACTCATACACATAAATGAGTCTAAAAACATAATGTTGAGCGGATAGTCATAAAAGCTTACGTAGTGTTCAACAGACACTTCAACAGAAAGAGAAGCGGAAGGCCAATAAGTACATGAAAACGTAATGTACAGCCTTAATCAAGAGGAAAAAAAATTAAAATCATAATTCAACATTGATACGCACTCATTAGATTGGTTAGTATTTTAAAAAATCCAGATATTAACAATATTTAAAATGTTGATTGGAAAGTGGAGGTGTTGGAACTGCCCTGTCTTGTTGGTGGATGTAAAATGCTACGATTGTTCTGAAAGACAGCTTGGCCTTTTTAAAGATTGTTAGGTGTGCTTCCTGTCCAATACAGAAATCTCACTTCTGGGCTTTTACCCAAAGAAAACGAAATCATATGTCCATAACCTGACTTGTACTAGAAAGTTCACAACAACTTAATCCATAAAAGCCCCAAACTGGGGACAACCGCAAGCAATTTGTGGCAGAATTATGCAATGTCATTCTCCTCATCAGTGAGAAGAAACTAAGGACTAGTCCACACAGTCGGATGCATGAATCTTAAAAGACGTCAGACACAGAAGACTGCACTGTGTGTAAGTCCGTTTGTACGAAGTTTCCAGAACAGGGAAAATTGGTCTATGGTGAAAGAAACAGAAGTGTTGTCTGGGGGGCTGAGTGGAGTGGGGGTGTGTCCCTGGTGGGTGCGACCACAGTAGGTGAGACCTGATGGGCCCCACCGTGGTGGGAGAGACTATGGGGGTGGGACTGTGGTGGGTGTGACCATAGTGGGTGTGACTGGTGGGTGAGGCCTTGGTGGGTGTGACAGTGACTGGGAAGGGCCAGAGGGCATCTCTGTGATGTCAGATGCTCTGCATTTTCACAGGGTTGAATGGCCTGCAGTGTTTGCATTTGTCAAAACCCATCAATCAACACGGAAAAGTCTTAGCATTTGTTAATCTGTAAATTGTAACTGAAAGAAACTTTGAAAAAACATATCTTACACCTGTGCACTTCCGCATCTGTCCGCCACTATTTCCTCCTTTGTGCTTCTCTCCTAACCCTCGTGTGACCACGTCATATCTGAAAGCTGAAAATTCATCTGCAACTTAGTCGATAAAGGCATTTGGAAAATGTTGTCACTGGCCTCAAAGGGAAAGTCGAGTACTCTGAGTGCTAACTGACCACTCACAGCAGTGTGTTTGCTCTCCCTGTGGACCAGGCGGGTTCCATGGCCGCTGTACCATAAATAAGGAAGCAGACCACATCGAGGAACACAGGCCACCCCTAAATAGGGCAGTTACACAGCTCCAGACAATTGCTGACATGCAGAAATTCAGATACAGGGTGCCAGATTTCAAGATTTTTCCAGAGAAAATAGACATCTGGGCTTTTAAGACGTGAAATCTCCAACTTCAAATATGAGCTCAAAATCTTAAGATCAATTTCAAGTCTGTTGAAGTTAATGGATAACAAACCCAGAGCATTGCATTGCAAGCAGGAAAATATATGGGAGCCACCTGTTTTTCATGTGTTCCCTGTGAACTTCCATGCTCTCCTGCCAAGGCAGATCAGGAACAGTCCTGCTGAAGGCACAAAAGTCAGGGAGTTCTCTTCCTATCAACTGTCCCCTTTCTAAATGGAAGGTTTTGGTGACAAGGCAACAGACACGGAAAGTGTTGGGAACTGCATGCTGACACATAGAAAGTAAGGACCTGAAGGTTTCCTACCCGCTTGTCACCTCCTCTTCTGCAGCACTTTGCAGTGTCGGCGGCTGCTCTGGCCATCCGGCCTCAGCCTGTGTCGTGACCCTCCTGACTGTCCCCATGGCCAAGGTGAGGCCCTAAGCACCTGCACACTGCCCACTCCTCTGTTCCCTCAGGCTCTCTTGACAGACTGCAATTTTTCAAGTGCAACAACAGCTCTATTCAGCTAATCCCCACCCCCAAACACCTGCTGATTTTCCAAATTATTTATTTGAGAAGATATTATCTTTGCTAGGCTACAATTGCCCCCCGTTTTGTCCATGCCATGTTAGCAGAGGGATTGCCTTCGTGGTGTCCTGTTGGGACATACGACCCTGCAGGGTAGAGACGGAGCCCTCTTGTTCACTGCTTCATCCTCGGCACTTACAACAGGGTCTGGCCCTGAGGAGGTCCTCAAAAAGATTTGTCGCATGTTTGAGCCAATGAAAGAACGAATGACTATACAAAAACTGGAGCTGGGCAGATGCTCATTTAATCTGGTCCAAAGAAGAAGTAGGTAAAAACTTAACTATTCCCAGGACAGTAAGGGAGTTTTAACCTCTCATATTCGCATTTGTTGGTGGTCTCCTCACTGCCAGGCTCTGCGTCAGGCTCTTGTAAGTTGTTAGCTCCCAACAACATCACACACAGTAGGTGTTTTTATCCCCATTTCACAGATCAGGACTCTAATATCCAGAGAGTTTACATAATAAACTCCATTTCAGAGAATTCTAACCTGATCCTTCCCAGCTCCAAAGTATATGCTCACCTTAATGCTACCTTTATGCCAAATTAAGCCCGATTTCCTTTCGATAAAGGCATCGTGGGGATTGGAAACAAAGGTGTTTTCCTGAGCCATGTGATCTAGCTGCACTTCATTTCCTTGTTTTCACTCACCTCTCTCCAGGTTGTTCTGAATTCTGCCTTCCCCCTCTCAAGGCCCTACCACCCCGACCGCCCACCCAGTTGACCACCCACACAACAGACCCAGCGGCTTGGTGAACTCGTCCTCCTGGCCCACACTCATCAACTCCTGCTGGATCCACCTCGAACGAATCCCCCAAATCACTCCATCTCTATTGCAGTGTTTCTAACATGAACCTGAATCAGTGTTGACTTCGATTCGTCCAAGAAACATTTTGTACTTTCTGCACATCTGGTAGCTTTTTCCTTCAGTTAAGCGTCTACTCTGACACGGTATGTGCCCTAAAATGCAGATACTGCCACGAAAGAAGGTGCTCAAAGCCTTTCATGGACCCCATTGCCAAAAGGACAGTGACAGTTTCCTTAGCAAGGAATAAAATGCCCTTCAGAGCCTGTACGCTGCCTTTGTTGATGGAGCGACTGTGGCCACTGCCTGCTGACAGCCCAGAAGCCCGGGATGTGATGAACGTGCCACACTCTTCTGCGTGTTCGTTGCTTTGCCGCTACTTGATTCTCCCTAGAATGTCCTCCCCTCCCAGCTATCCTCCAATGGAGTAAAATCCAGTACTTACACATCTGATTTAATAGACACAATCAATTAGCAAATAAAGATCTGTGTCACGCAAATGTGTTTGGCCAAAGAACTTACCACAGGCTACCTTTTCCTTGTATTTTTGCTGTTGCACAGAAGCTTTACTGAAGCTTAATTACATTCAATACATTCACTAAGTTTAATTACATAACTCTGTGAGTTTTGACACACGTATTCAGTCATGCACCCACCATTGCTATCTGGACCTCAAGCACACAAGAAGTTCCCTTGTGTCCCTTTGCACACATTCTCCCCCAGAAACCAGCAACCACTGACCAGCTTGGTCCCCATATGTCTTCCATTTTGCATTTTCTCCTCTTGTTTCTTTGAGTCATTGAGATCCACTTGCACAAGAGGCACCGTGTCAGGCCAGGATGGTCTCCAGTGTCCTTCACAGGAAAAGACTGCAATGCATCTTTTTTGAAAAAAAGTCATCCCTACTTCCTCCTCTAGGACATCCTCTCTTCCTCTCTGAGGGTGAATTTCCTGGGACATCCCATACGTAGTCTATTATTACTTTGTTTTGAAGCTTCCACTCACGAACATGCCCAGAGACATGTCATTTATTGCCCTGAGGCGAGAATGTTAGTGTTGTAAAAATATTTGCTCCAATAAAACCACCTTGTCTTCTTCTAATAATGAATAGCTTTGGGCATCAAATACAACCGATAGTAATTATTACATCTCTCTTAGCTGTCAGCAGCTTTTTCAGCTCTGTGCTGCAGTTGGCCCTGATTAGAACTGACATATGACTGTGAATGAAACATGCTCAGTAGGGACAATCCCAAATAAGAGGCAGCTCCCTATACCCACTTCTTTTAACGGAAAACAGAGTAAAGTAAGGAAGTGCGGAGATTCACAACTCTAGCAGCAAAGAGGGAGAGGTGAGGGAGGAGACTCCTTGGAGGCCATCACTTCAAATCAGTAGTCTTACCCGGGGCACCTGGGGGACTCAGTCAGTTAAATGTCTGACTCTTGGTTTCAGCTCAGGTCATGATCTCACAGTTCATGAGTTCAAGCCCCGTGTTGGGCTCTGTGCTGGTAGCATGGAGCCTGCTTGGGATTCTTTCTCTCTCTCTCTCCCTCTCTCTCTAACCCTCTCCTATGCATGCTCTCTCTCTCTCTCTCTCTTTCTCTCTCAAAAATAAATGAATAAATATTTTAAAAAATCAATACTCTTGCTAATGTGCTCTTGGGATAAACAGTCAAGGCATAAGCAACTACATGTGCATATTAAAATAAGATGATGTGTCATAAGCACAAATACCATTGACAGCCAGCTGGGATACAGAACAGGAATGAAGAACGGTTGCCAACCACATAAGCTGTTTTATCAAACAACAGGCAATTGCATAAATAATTACCAAACTGCTACACAGGTTTATGACACACTGGGTGCTAAGGATTTAAAAATTAAATTTAAAAACCACACTAAGTCTCCCTGCTTCCACACACGGTGTTACTCCAAGGCACTGTGGAATCTACTGGAGAAAAGGAAGACCTGACAATGTGGCCTCCTTCCAATACCACTAAGCAGGTCATCTACCAGTGATGGGTAAATAAATACGCAAACAAATACAAAAGAAAAAAAGATAGTTTCATCCTGAGATAGAACAAAAAAACAGAGGAGTAATCAAAAACAATAGAAATGACAACGCCAACAATAACAACAAAAACAGGGTCACCTTAATGATTTTTGGTTTCAAAGTAACAAAACCTTAAATATGTTCCATAAACCGGGACTCTGGCAGAGACAAGCCCTGATGATTCTGGCTTTGCAGCTGTCTAGAGACCCTTGGAATGACCTCTGTGACTATGACCCACATGTTGCAGCCACTGGGTCCCAACTGGAACAGACAATCTGGTGACCTTAGCAACATTTCCATTTTTTTTTTCAAATACTTGTAATTTTAACCTGGCCAGCCAGTCTACCTGTAGGCTGACTCACATGCTTTACACGTAAACTTTTAATGTTTTAATAAACATTTTAAAAAGCTAAATGCCTCTGTGTCTGAGATGCTCTTTGGTACCTCACTGAGCAACATCACCTCCTTCTTTCAACTCGGCCCCTGTCCTGTTTCCAAACTCCCTCATGTCTTATATACAGAGTAACACCATGGTTATGAGGCTAGGCTCTCGAACTAGACTGCTTGAGTTTCAGTCACACTCCAACACTTCACGGTTATTGGCACAAACTAATAGTGATGATAGCTACCATTTACTTAGCACTTACTATGCTGTCTAATTCCTAAACAACTCTATGAGACGGGTACCCTCATTATTCCTATCAAGAAGCAGGAAGAAAATTCACATCTGCATATGAGGCCCAGAAGAGCTAAGTGACCGGCCTGAATTCACTTACTAATAAGCAGCCAACTGAAGATCTGACGTGGGTTTACTGGACTTCAAATCTGTGCCCTTAATCCACCTCTCGGTGTGAATAAAGTGGTGGAAGTCTTTGAAACTGCTTGGATGGCAAGACAGTATGCTTATCTTCCCAAGAGCGTGTAGATAGCAGTAGCTGTGCACAAGTGTTTTTCAGAGAAATAGAGCTTTCTCCGTTTCCTTTTCCAGTGCAAATCAACTCTAATGGTAGGGTGTTAAATATTAAACTGAGGCCTTTGGTAAGAAGAATAGAAGATACTGTTGAAGAAAAACATATTTTCCTTAAGTGTGTGTGTGTGTGTGTGTGTGTGTGTGTGTGTGTGTGTGTTTAATTCTCTGGAGCGTTTTGTAAAACATCATCTAAATACCAGGACAGCTGTGAATTATCTCCTGGTGGTAAACTACTGAGTGTAAAATGCCACTCGGTGGAGCCCGGCCTATTAGCAAGGTTCTTACTGGAACATCCCTTCAGAGTTTTTGAGTATGGTCTCTGTGAGACCGCTGGAGAGGCAGTGGCTGAGTTGCAGAGTCAAGTGCTCCCAAGAGTATTAAGCAAGGAGCAAACTGGACATGGGACCTCTTCCCACATCATCACTAGTTATTATTTTGTGCAAATTCCTGCCTCTGACCAGTGTTTCTCTCCTCTCTTTTCTGGGAGGCAGAAGAGATTCTCACAGTCTCTCTCCAACTGAGGAGTCTCTGAACTAACCACCCACACCACTTCATGTGTCGTATGTACAAAAATAGGACGATGAGGGAAGAAGCTTCTTTCCATGTCTTCCCACATTCTTGATCGGCACACTCTGTGACTCTTGGCAACCATAGTGGGTCTGTGGATTGGTAAAGACTCAAAGATCAGTTAACATGTGAAAGGGAAAACTGACTGCAGATATGCTGATGTTTCATCACCCAGATGGAGCCAGGTTCTAAGTAAAGCGCAGGGCTGAGACTTGCATGAAGAAGGAGGGAGTGAAGGCAGGGCTGAGAAGTACTTTCCTGAGGGGATGGTGGTGGCGAGGGGAATCTGCCTCCTTTCTTCCTCTCCACCAGGCCCCCGCGCTGCATTTCACCGAGCACGGCCCTGAGGGGAGGCAGGCAGTGTGGAGTTTGTGGGCACTGTGTGGGCACTGGGGCCACGGACAGCTGGACGCTTGCCCCAAGGGTCTCCGGAGCCTGCTCACCCTTCTGGAGCACACACACATGGAGGACGGAGCAACCCTCTGAAGTTCACCCTGAGTCCAGACTGGCTTCAGACTCATCTGAGACCGTCAACGGTAACCACCCCAGGTCAACACGCCCTTTTTAAGGGCATAGATTTCCCTTTACTTCTAATTAGATGACTGGTTTTTAGTTGTACTCCCGGTATTGGGGGTAGTGCCTCATGTTTCAATCACAAATATGAGAGAAGTGGCCCCTGGCTCAAAGACAGAATAGTCCAGGGCTGAGCCATGTGGCCCCTCACCTGAGACGACACAGGCAAGCCCCACGAGACCAGCAAGAAGGTCCCCTCTGTGCCAATGGTCCAGGTCCAGCTTTTTGATACCATCCACCTGATCTATAAGGATAGTTTTTATTATTCCTTGCTCATCACAGGTCTGCCATAAAGTTTGGTATTTTGAATTGGCTTTATGAAGTTACAATCATTAAATAAGTAATTGTTCCCAGGCTTAAGCAAAATTGTTATGGAATTTACAAGAAACGTAAATTTTAAAATTAGAATTGCCGATGTCCATAGAATGTTTGAGTTTCTAGAGGCCAAGAGAAGATTTAGTGGAACCCATTTATTTTATATATACAGAATGCAGGTCCCACATCTATTGAAACTTGGCTTCTTAAATCTGCATTTTAACAATTTATTCATGTGAATAATCTACTGCAACATTTTTGAAAACTGCTCTTATAGCACTATTTTTCTGTATTTTCAAAAATATTCAATCTTACTTGCAATAAAGATTTGCCCTTGAGGAAGCAAATGCATTTTAATACAATAACAAGCAGCTAGGTATCTGAGCTAAGTTATTAATAAGTAAGTTATTCCAATAAATCTTTGTCCACACTTTCTGGTCCCTCAGCTTGTTTATTTCATTAGCAGTATTGAGCAGTGAAGACAGAAAAGAAGGAATACAATACACGAATACACATATATAAAAATTTACAGTCCTCCTAAAATACCTTTCTCAGACGATGGCATTAAACAGCTTCTACAAGGGAGAAAGAATTCAGCAGTATAAAAAGGATTCTCATTAGTTAGGAATAACTTTGCAAATCATTTTCCCTAAATGTAAAAACACAGGAAAAGTTTGTTAGTTGCCAAAGGAAAAGTCAGTGGTGAAATAGAGAAAGGAAGTGCTATGGGTTAGCAAGTACTTGGCTTCTGGAATCCCAAGGAATTCAATTAAAATTCAAATGCAGTTGTGAGTGCTTTGTTTCACTAATGTGCTTCTGGTAAATGATTATTTCTGATACCACCTAATATATTCATTGAAAGGGAAACCTTACATTAGAAGGAACTGTTTTGCTTATCAATTTATCATTATCACCACCTCTGTTTGCTTGGGTAGAACATATATGCTATTACTTGTTCAGTAGGGAAGTCTTTGAAAATAAGCATTTATAAGTTAATTACCAGAACAATTACAGTAAATGACTCCTTAGGAATTCTTACAGTACAGCACAGTCATTTTTTTGAGAAATTGCTAAGAAAATTAATTTTATATATATGCTAACATGGAATGAAATAAACAAGCTATATTATAAGATAAAATAATTTGTAATAAAAAACTTATTACAAAATATTTGCCTCATCAACTTTAGCTCTGACTTAACAAATTATTTCTTGTGGTCATTAAAAGCACAGAAGTACATCAAGCAAAATTAGATTATCTTTATTGATTTTTGTCAATAAATTCAATATTAGAAGCCTAATTTCTGCTCAGTCAGAAATAATTTTATTTTTATAATTAACTCATTTGGAGAGGGAATCAGGGCTATAAAGAACTGATCTAAATGGATGATATCATTACTGTGATTTATGGCCATTTATTAGAAAACTTTGTTGATTGAAAACTTTTTGTGTGGGGAAATCAAACCGAATAAATTTCTCTCTCCCCTCTCCCTGTCAAGAAGAAATGGAGAGAGAAAGAAAAGCTCAAAGGCTATTGTTATGCAACTTTCCTGTGGTTTGCTGTCAGCTAATAAGTGGGTACTGAGCCCCTGGGTATAGTTACTCCTTGGCTGGGATCTTCTCTGAAAAGATTTCCTTTTCCCTTATTTGTGTATTTATACTATGACCACGAGCTCAGTGGAGCTGTGTTCTCCTGTATTCAGCAGGTTGCACCGTGACCTTGTCGTTGTCCTGATGCTCACGCTGTGCTAGATTTGTTCAGGGTGAGCCCTTTTAGGATGGCTTCTCCATGCCTCTTGGATACATTCCCATCTTTTTTGTTTTTTGGTTGTTTTTTTTTTTTTTTAAGTATTCACGTCCACCACAAGATTTTCCAGGTTCACCTTGCACTTTCCACGTTCATCCCTGGAATCAAACATTTCTCCAAGGAGACTTGAATTCGTCCAGTAGAGTTGTGTTTCTTACTCCTCAGTCATGAAATGGAAATGGCCACAGTGGCTCTACTGCACCCCTCCTGACACCTGCAGTGTCCTTCCATCTGCCTTCCTGCCTCCATTCACCTCTCACCCTGTACCAACCAGTTATTCTTGTAACAGCCAGAGAATCTTTACAAAAGTGCATCAGAGCATTTCATTCACCTCCTTACACTCTCTACGTTCTTGGTTTTGTACTTTACTTTTAGAAAGGAAGGGAAGGAGGGAAGGAAGGAAGGAGGGGAGGAAGGAAGGAGGGAAGGAGAGAGGGAAGGGAGAAAGGAGGAAGGAGGCATGGAGGGAAGGAGGGAGGGAAGAAAAGGACAGAAGGAGGGAAGGAGGGAGGGAGGGAAAGAAGGAAGGAAGGAAGGAAGGAAGGAAAGAAAAGCTATTCTGCAAGACCCTCTGTGAATCCTCCATCTGGGATTGTATCTCCTGTGATTCTCCATCTGTCCCTGTGCTGTAGCCACACTGATCCTCCTTCCTTTCTGCAAACACCACACACAGCCCCGCAGCCTCTGTCTTTGCTGCTCCCTCTGTCTGGTCTCCACAGGTTTACTCCAGTCTGCCTGTTTCCATCATTCAGGTCTCAGCTCCAAAGTCAGCTCTCAGAGAAGCCTTCCCAATTCTCCTTATCTAACATTGAGAAGCTAATATAACACACACACACACACACACACACACACACACACACACACACACACGAGATTTATTCCACATGTGCAAGACTGTTTCAACATCTAAAAACCAATCAATGCAATTCACCAAATCAACAGATTATGGGCCAACAATCATATAATCCTATCAACAGATGCAGAAAATAACAAAATCAATACCTGTTCATGATAAAAAGTCTTGGCAAATAAGGAGTACAGGACGACTTCCTCACCTAAAAGAAAACAAAAACTATAGCTAACATAAGTAAGTGTGGGAGATAGAATGATCTCTCTGTTAGATGAAGAGCAAGGCAAGGACCTGTCTCCCTGCTCTTGGTCAGCATAGTGGCGGATGTGGAGTCAAAGCAAGGAATACATAAAAGGCACACAAATTAGGAAGGAAAACACAAAACTCTTTATTTCCAGATGAAATGGTTGCCTGTGTAGAAAATTCCAAGTAATCTACAAAAAAACTCATAGAATTAATGAGTGAGTCCAGCAAACTGATAGAATACAAGATCCACACACAAAAATCAGTTGGATTTCTGTATTAACGATGAACATGTGGACACTGAATTATAGTCAGTACTGTACATGCTCAGAAACACAAAAGAAGGTTCCAATAAGCTAAAATACTTACAGATGGAAAGACAATATTAGAAAGATTGTGGTCCTCCCCAAACTTATCTAAGATTGCAATTCCAGTCAAAAATCTCTATGGCATTTCCGACAGAAGTGGGTATGTGCAAAAATAGTGAAGACAATGGTCAAATTATTGTATTATAAATCACAGTAATGAAAGTAATGTGACACTGGGATAAAGTCGGATAAATAGAAGGACCAGGTTACATGGTTTGGGTGTGAACGTGGGTGTGTGCGGCTACACTGTGATTTTCGTACACAGTGACTCTTAGCTTCCATTTAGTGGAAACAGTGGACAGCTCAGGAATGGTGTGGGAAGACTGTTTATCTATTCACTAACATAAATTTGAGACTGACTAAGAAGTGCGTGTGTGTGCCTGCATTGCACACATTCACCCCGAGAGGTATTTATGCACCTGCACAAAGAGGTGTGTAGAGGAAAATTCATCTCATGATTATTTATAATAATGAAAACCGAGAAACAAAGTAACTGTCAGAGCTGGGATCCGGTAACAAATTATGGCATATCCAGACATGAAATGCTATGTAACAGAAGAATAAGGTGAACTATATATACTGACGTTGAAAAATTTCAGAGGTATATTGTTGGGAATACAAATTAAGTTGTAGAAAATATTTAATAAAAAATTACTACTTGTAAATTTCTTTAAAAGAGCCAAACACCCACACATTGCTACCAAAAAATGATTTTCAGGAAGTCTCAGAGCGTCTGTCTCTCGACTGTCTCTGGGTTCAACCGTGACCTCTTCGACAAACTTCCATCCAAGATTCTCTCTCTTAAAACAACATGTTTCAGAACAAGATAGAAAATGTTCTTCCACATCGGAGTCACTCCATTCTGAGGGAGCTGCTTTGAAAGATGTCAGGGTAGATGTTCATCATCACGGCCCCCTCTGAATAATAGAAAAGAGGCATAGTTTCTACAAAGTTAGCAGCTCTTTTGAAATATTGTCGAGGGATTCTGTCCCTTGTAAGACTAAAATTAAATAATGAATGTTCCCTAACATATTTAGGCAAGTAGGATATATGAGAGAGACAGAAGAGACAATAGCTGGGATCCTGAGCAATGATTTCTGACTTCCTTTATCACACCTGTTTGAGCCTGCCCGACAGGATAGGCTGGGAAGATAAAAACCCTGGGTCCCTAGAGATTGCCCTGTTCTTTACCAGATTGGGATAGATAAAGGCCCTTTATTTCGGGGGTTAAACTCTGGGGAGAACAGTGATTATTCTTACTTGTTTTGCAGGGTGTAATTTCTAGCTTCATTTACTAACTAACACCTCCGCGTGACATTCATCCTCTCTCTCGACCTCAAAGCAAGAGTTACAAAGGGGCAGGTCCTGTCCTGCCAGGTCTCCAAAGACCAGACATGGGACCATCATGACCGTCCTAAGTCCCGTGGCCGAGGACAATACCTACTGGTGTTCTTCCATAGAACAGCTCCTTCCCTTCAGGAATATGGCTCCAGGCTTTGCTGGAGTGAGGGGCGTACCCCCCCCCCCGCCCCCACTGCCACCACCATTGAGTCCTGTCTGGAGACCCAGCCAGCCAAGCTCTGTGTCCCCCCACCCCACCACTGTGCTCACGGGACCCAAGCTGGGCCAGCGTCCCACTCCTGCTGCTTGTGAACCTTGAACGCAGACACCAAGGGGACAGAGCAAAGTGAGTAAACCCATCCCAAAAGTGTTTCAGTGCCGAGACTGAGGACGAGCTTTCACCGTCCTGGGGTCGGTCAACCGCCCTGCCCTTCTGAGTCTTGTGTTTGCTTCCCTCAGTGAAACACGTCCAAAATCCCCCATTTCCTTTCAGGGGGGAGAATCCGTCTCCACTGCCCGTAGCCCATGAACACCCACAGAGACGGAGGGCCTGTCTGAGCTCCACGAGCACCGTGTCCCCACTGACAGAAGAGCTGCACAAGGACTCGCGGCCTCCCCCGTGTCTCTCCATCACAACCCTGCTTCTGGAAGAAACTGGCGGAGTTGTTCACACGAGTATGTCCGAGAGCAGTTGGCCTCTTCCATCCAGCATGTCTCATTCATATCCGGCCACACGCGTGGGGTTGTCCTAACACTGTGGGTGCAGGAGGGCACAAATCAGACCTGTCCCCGAGCCGTGGGCCTGACAATCTGCCAAACCCCAAACCTCCCTAAAGACAGGACTCCAGATCCAGAGCAAGAGACGCTCGGGGGATGAAGGGGCCTCTTTCCCAGTCTGAGTCAGGTCAGATCTGAACGCGGAAGCCTTTCTGGAGGACCCTGTTTAGGGAATAAAACCACGCGTAGCTCAACAGTGATGAAAACACCAGTGGCAGGATGCCCGCTTCTCCACGTAGCGTCAGACACCGGCCGCTCTGCCCTTTCCCTGCCCTGTATCCCCCACCCCACCCCCCCATGGCCCTGCGGGACCCTCTCCCCCCATGCACAGCAGAAAATGCTGCCGGACTTAAAGCAGCCTTCACTGGGGACACTGCTCTCTGAAACACTCTAGCTAAAAAATGAAATGTCTAAAAGTATCATTTACTTTATTACTGTAATCATTTTAACAAGTAACTTTAGAAACATTAGTACATTTAAATAAGCAAAAATAAGGTAAAACACACACACACACACACACACACACACACACACACACACACACACACACCCACCATCCTACAAAGGGACCACCACTCCTAATAGGTCAGCCTCTGTGTTCTCAGCCTTTGTGCATCTGCGTCCTGAATGGCACAGCTTCTTCAGAGACGTCAGCGTTCAGAAAATAGGGGTTGTGTTTTACCTGTCTGTGACTCGTGAGGGACAGTGTGTCTGAACCAGAACAGACAGCCCACAGAGCAGAATGATAGGGAGAGTCACAGAGGTGGAAAGGTCTCTCACTGGCCTCCCGACCCCTCGGGACTAGCCACAGAGGCTCAGCTCTCCCAGCCAGACCTGAACCTGCCGGCCACTATCAACTCCCGCCATTCCAAGGCCATGAGGAAAACACCTTCAAATAATAGTAAGAAGTAAAATAATGATGATAAAAAGCTTAGCGCCCCACAACAGGCTAAAGATGTGAGCTGATTGCTCACCCCTAATAAACCACCCAGTATCTAAATTCCCGGGGAATGAGCACTTTTCTTAGCACGAAAAGCAAATGCAAGGTGTTTTATAAATGCACGGGATTGGAATGAATTTTTGAGACCGTAGCATCTTTTCCACAACGCCTAAGACTTTACTGAGATGCCCCTCCACTGCACATACCAGCCTTCAGAGACTCCCAGCCCCTGCGCCAATCCAGCCCTTTGGACTCCCCCGCTCCTACCCCTGTAACAGCCCTGAGAAGGAGCCTCCACATTAAAAGCAAAAAAGTTCAAAGTTTGACTCTAACACAAGCATGAACATCTTATTTACTGACTAGAGAATATTATCTTATTTTCAAGTGACCAGAATTTGATAGACCAGAGGAAGAAAAACTCAACAGAGAGAATTTTAAAAGTCTCTCGTATATCCCTCCGTGTGCCATGCTTCTCCAAAGACGCACTTATGAAATACGTCATACAGAGAAAGGCAGATACCATATGTCTTCACTCTTAAGTGGATCCTGAGAAACTTAACAGAAGACCATGGGGGAGGGGAAGGGGGAAAAAGTGACAGAGAGGGAAGAAGGCAGACCATGAGAGACTCTTAAAAACTGAGAATAAACCGAGGGTTGATGCGGGGTGGGAGGGAGGGGAAAGTGGGTGATGGGCATTGAGGAGGGCACCTGTTGGGACGAGCACTGGGTGTTGTATGGAAACCAATTTGACAATAGATTTCATATTAAACAAACAAACAAATGAAAAAACCAAAGACGCACTTATACACAGACTAGAGGAGCATTAGTGAATTTTATCACCACTTTCCCCGTGTTAGCACCCTGCACATGGGGGGTGCTTATCCATTCACTGGGCCAGATATTTATTGAGCAACTGGTGAGCCGCTCTGTTTCATCCCTGGGGTTGCAGAGGCAGCAGCGAAGTCCCGTCCTCCATGAACACCCAAGTGCAAAGGGTTAAGTGACAAGAGACATGAGCACTGCGTGAGCATGAAGTCCTCCCTGGGGTGGGCCGTCTGCCAGGTGTCACTGGACGGAGATGAAGTGGGGCCCCCATGTGCGGGGATCTCTCGAGCTCCTCACGGCATCACTTTTTCCACTCTCTGTTGCTACCTTGCGAAAGCATCTGAGTCCAGAGGAGACAATTGCTTTGGGGAGAGCTGAGCAGCGCGGCACAGGTCAAGGACGCCAGCTTCCCATTGCGAGGGGCCAGGCGGCTCTGGAAGGAAGATGTCACGGCCCTGCTGGCTCCCAATGCATCATCCCAGCGGGGTCCTGGACCCCATCATCGTCAGGCCTCCTCCTGGACCCTGAGACCCCTCCCCACCCGCCTCACTGTGGCCTCGGATACTTCAGGGGCCATTACTCCTTCGTCCATCCTGAGGTTCTCTCCTGTCAGCATGAAAGCATCCTTGGAGAGGAAGGAGTCTAGGGACTCGTTCTCCTATTTCCTCAGGACCTGCTGTAGAGACAGGGAGGGGAGCGTAGGAGTTCCCGGGGTACCGAGGGAACTGGGTTCACCAGGTCTGGTAGGAAATGGACAGGAGATCCAGGACAGGGGCTGGACACAAATTCTCCTGACGCATTACCTTGCTCGGTTCTACTAACTTCTTTCTTCCAATTTCTACTACTGCTTTCTTTTGAAATTGCCCCATCAGTGACCATCTGTCCCCTTCCCTCCACATTTGTAAATTCCCAAGCCTCCCCTCCAGAAAAAAAAAAATCGATTTAAGATGTAAGAAGCTCTTCTAATGATTTTAGTTTTCCTGCTGAGATCAGTTACTGGGCGGTCAAAACCAAACCACAAACACCAACCCTCAAAGTACCCATGGTGCGCATCGGCCCCTTCCGCTCAGAAGGGAGCTCGTGTGCACCGAACAGGGGCGCATCAGCAAGCATCTCGGCTCAAAGGAGACACTGCGCATGACACATGCTACGTCCCCTGCACGCTTTGGAAGCAATTACATCTAGTCTTGTAGATCCCTGGGCTTTGTTAAGAGGCCAGAAGTTCTCCGTTTCCATCACAGAAGTCTCCATGCCAGAGAATTCACAGCTATCCTCCCTGACGACATCCAAGGGGCTGGTAGCCAAAGTCCCCTCCACAGGCAAACAATACATGAACACGTTCCTTTACTCAAAATACATTTCCTGGGTGCCAGGAAATGCACTTGGCAATGGGGATAAAGTGAGGGGTGAAACAGTGCCAGCGTTCAGGGATCCCAAAACATTATTATTTAAAAGGGATGGATGGGACTTCTACGTTTTCAAACAGGGCCCTATAGACTTACTGGAAAGGAAATTATTCACCTGGCTAGGCAATGTGTCCTTCCAAAAAGTGTGAACTATTCCTTGCCAAAATCTCAACAGAAGAAATTGTCAGCAGTGTGATGCCTTTAAATAGCCCTCTGTGTAAAGTCCTCTGGTGGCAGGTGTTTCTGTGAATCCCAGAATGGGCTCTCCAGTGGTGGTTTCCATTCCCCAAAGCACAAAGGAAGCTGTATCTTCACATCAGGCCCAGTGTCCAAGCCTAGGCCACGTGGTTGGGAAGACAGCTGTGGCGCAGCTGTGGCTCCCAGGGACAGTCCAATCTGAGCATGTGTGTGAGCATGCCACATTTGCTCAACAGTGAGGATAATGATGAATTAAATCCATTAAGGCCTACTATATGCCTGGCACTGCTTTAAGCTATTTCTTATAGTATTAACATTATTAGATCTGTGAGGCTCCTAACATTAGTCTAATAATATTAGTTGCGCCCCCAAGGTATCGATGAAGTACAGAGAGGTTTACCTACTTGCATCCAAACTTGCCCCACTTATTTTTTTAAATTTTTTATGTTTATTTATTTTTGAGAGAGAGAGAGAGAGAGAGAGAGAGAGAGAGAGAGAGTGTGATCAGGGGAGGGGCAGAGAGAGACAGAGAGAGAGAGAGACAGATCTGAAGCAGGCTCCAGGCTCTGAGCTGTCAGCTACAGAGCCTGACGTGGGGCTCGAACTCACAAACCGTGAGATGATGACCTGAGCTGAAGTCAGATGTTTAACCGACTGAGCCACCCAGGCGCCCCAAAGTTGCCCCACTTATTAAGGGCAGAACTAAGAAATGAGGCCAGCCAATGTGGTTACATATATGCACATACTTATACATGTACCACTTAAGAAACTAAAATCAGAAAGCAAATCTCTATATGATAAGAGTTGGCTCTGCCAAGCACAGTATTAGGTGGATGGATGTTTCTGTGAAGAAATACCCAGTCTGTTTCCACATATGCTAAGTCTATGTCCAATCAATGACTGGCCACATCTTAACAACCTATTGATATCCAAGGCATTAAGTAGACCACAGGGATGAAGCCATTTTTTTTTCAAAAGAAAGAAGAATAAAAGTTAAATAATAAAATCTCTCCATTGTAAACACTTTGGAACTAGTAAATCTCCCTCAATATCCAAGTTAAATGTCAGCATCCAGAAGCAAATAAAGAATCAGTGAATCTTTTCCTAATTCTTCCCAAACCCTGAGATTTCTTAAAGATCAGTGTACTTTGCACTTACCATATGGATTATGGAATTCATGAGCTACCGATAAGTGTTGGGTCAACCGGGCAGAAGACAACTCAGCAGAAAGCTCCAGAAAACGGCGGCATGACTCAGCGCACCGGACTGTGCCGTGGAAACCCCATTAGGTGGATTGCACTTGGATGCCTGACTCAAGCGCAAAGTTATCTCAGGAGTCTTGTAACGCTTCTGAATGCTTCTGCACCCACGGCTCTCCAATTTAGCATGACTAGCGTTTGGAAGGGGTGTGGCTTGACCTGGCCTATGTCACGATGTTCCATCAAAACCCACTTTATAAGAAATGACCATTCCCAGTCTTTAGTTGTCCTCTGACAACTATCTAAGTGCATGTTCATCTGGTAACACAAGCATCTCTGAGGCAAAGTGTCACCTTTGTGTGAAACTTTCAACCCTAAAAAGGCAAAGTATCTCTGCCCTTGGGCAGGTGTTGGTGAAGCATCCATGTGGCCTGTTCGTGCTCAGCAGGTAGGGACCTGTGGCACACTGTGGTGATCATAAATCCCTGGGAAGCCTCCACCGTTCATTTTTTCTTATTTTATTTTCAGATCAAGGGAGCTATAGACTCATTTTGGGGAAGAGAGTCAGGTGATCTGTGAGTTCACTTACTGCAAAGCATAAGTTTCATTTACAAGAGGAACTGAAAGCTGCTTATTTGTGTGACCGCGAAGTGAGTTTTGAATGAGCAAAAAATGCTGCAGGTTGCAAGACTTTACTAAAGAACTTGTTTCATTAATCTTCCATTAAATCCTGGCAATTTTAACAACATAGCGAAGTTCCTACTAGCACATGAATTTTGGGAATTCGTAAGATTTTAGGAAAACTTCTCATCAATACATTTTGAGTGTTTTCTTGAGACTTTCATGGTTTCACTGTGGTTTTTCTTTTTAATTATAGATGACTATTAGTTTACATCTACCATTGTCAACATTGTTTCTAGCAGGTATATGGATTAATTCTACAAGAGTTGTGATACATATTTACATCAGTATATTTTTTAAATTGTTTTAATGTTTTTTTTTTATTTTTGAGACAGAGAGAGCAGGGGCAGGGGGTGCAGAGAGAGAGGGAAACACAGAATCAGAAGCAGGCTCCAGGCTCCAAGCTGTCAGCACAGAGCCCGACACAGGATTTGAACCCATGAACTGTAAGATCATGACCTGAGCTGAAGTCGGACACTTAACTGACTGAGCCACCCAGGTGCCCCCATCAGTAGTTTTGGTCTATAATTTTCCACCTCCGCTTGTATGAATTATGTCCCATAAACCTGTGGATCACCACAGGCTTGCAGTTGAAGCGCATATATTTACAATCCTCCAGGCCATGTTTGACAGTGTGATCCATCGCTCACCTCTACGGACCTCCCAGGTGAGACTAGATGGGACCTGGATGGGGGAGGGGTGAACACTACGGTGTGAATGAATGGCAGCGAAATATCACAGCAACTTGCTTGGAACAAGTTGGCAGACGCTGACTCCCACAGAAAAGAGAAGTCTGTCGATGTTCTCTAAGAACAAGTTATACTGGTGAAATAATTTGGGGTCAAGGTAAAATCAAGCTTCAAATAAACGTGTGCAAGTATTCTCAGGACCTTTTGTATGTCACCATGCATTATGAACCTCATGGAATGAGATATTTCATGTAAAATTTCTCAAACATATTTTACTGTGAAATAACTATTAACCTTTCCAAGGACACAGGTTGGGAAACAATTGCTTAGAATAATATTATCGAATTCTAATATTATCATGAATCTCATCTGTGAGAAAGTAAAGGTTATGACCCCGAGGCTACTCTGATCCTATGGACGTCACTGATAGAAGCTGCATGTCCACTGGGCTAAAGCTTTAAAAAGCCAAAGCCACGAACTGCCTTGGCCAAAATGCTGTTTTATTTTGTGGATGCTGTCATCCAAAGACCAGCAGGAAGGCATATGTGGGCAACAAAGTTAGTTTTATGAGTTGGTGCAGCGAGAAAGACCACACACCATGGGGACCTCTATAAATATCAGACGTGGGAGGTTGAGTGCCTATGTGATGTGGGGTCAGAGTTTAGCCCAGGATGATCTTGGCAAAGGATGATCAGAACTCGTGCACTGGACACAGGCTAGAAGAGGCCAGTGACCTTGATTTCAGAATATGTATGTCCAAGCAGAGTCACCGTTAGATCAGACCTCTGTGGTCCCATCGTGGACCACACGGGTCTGACTGAACCCTTCTCAGAGGGCTTGAGCTTTGATCTTGTGTGGTGCACATCATGGCTTGGTCTGGCACAGTTTATTTGGGAGGGCAAGTTTTCATTCTATCGACCTTTTTGGGAAATGGATCCCTGTGGCATTGGACCAGACAGCCTGTCCTTTCTTTGAGAAAGCAAGGGTTCCTTGAAGGAGCTGATTTGCTTCCCTTCCTAGGGAGTGTGGAGGCGAGGACACAGATCTCTGGTCAGGGACTCAGGATGGTGACCTTAGGAAGAGCTCACACACCCGGGAGAGGAGACACTCTGCACTTCACTTGTCCTACCATGTCTTTCAATTTCACGGCACAAAAAGATGCCATTTTAGTGGCACATTAGGAGCACTGGTTTGTCTCCAGGTCAGTGGGGACGGCGGTGTTTGAAGGGGAGAGTCTGTGGGTGACGGGGCACAACTTTTCACTGCGGGGCAGAGGGCAGTGCCATCCTGGCTCAGGTGGCACTGAGACGATGAGGGCCAGCCTGACAGCGAAGGCCCGCGGGAAGCCACGGCTGGAGTCATACGCGTTAGTGCCCCCCACCCTCTCCACATATGCAGGTCACTTGGTCAAGCTCCAGGTCGAGGGGAGGAGAGTACTGTCCCCACCTGGAGGCCAGGCAGGCACAGGGTCGTGGATCTCACACCCGCTCGGCTCTCTCCATCCAGTCACAGGGAATGTGGATACTTGATTCTTTCTCTACATTTACGGATTGGGAAACTGAGCCTCTCAGAAGTTATAACTTTCCAAAGTTACATTAACTTCGAAGCCAATTTTTTTTCATTAAAAGATTACCATGTAATTACAACCAAAATAAAGCAAACGATTCCAACTGGCCAAAATCAACACTTGTACTTCAGAAAAGACAGGTATAAGATTGAGCAATTCAGCAGTGATATCTTGATTTTTTTTGCCATAAATGAAAGGTATTGTGTAATATCTAAGACATAGAGCATTTTATTATCAAGTCCTTACCATTTATTTCAAACGTGTATTTTATCAAGTAAGTAATTCCCAGTACAATTTCCTAATACACTTCTTGCACCTGTCATAACACACATCGCTGATACTTCACGTAAATTTGCTGTTATTTGGTAAGATTTCCTTGTGATTCTTCCTCAACATTAAAAAAGAAAGAAGAAAAGAAGCACAAGAAATTGACAAAACAATAGAAAGGAATGCTGAGTGCACCTAACCTAAAAATTCTGACAAAAATCAGAATTTAGATTGTTTTATTTTTCTTTTTTGTCTTTGATTCTTGTTTCGCTATATGTCTTTTACTGAAGAAATACTGGCTATCGAGCTTCTGATTTATTCCAAATCATGACAATGTATTCAGACAACTTTAGCACATTTTCTGCCTCCGTGGTCATCTTTTAATTGATCTCGAGTGCCAGCAGTTCAACCGCAGAGCTCGCACCTGACTGCTCACCAGCACCAGCACCGTGAGTCACAGATCAGGCGCAGGAAAGATGGGCTAGAGCCCGTGCTTCGGGAAACCCTCTGACTACAGAATATGAGATTTCGAAATGAAAGCTCCAGTGACCAACTCCTTAGAGTGTCATGGCTCGAACTCAGATGTGTGTTGGTGTAGAGCCCCGAACTGCCAAATGGCTGCTTTTAATCCCAGTTCTTTCTTAGGTGAAATGGGACAAGACCTACATGGAAATATTTGTTTACAAATGAATGCATACTAAGTGATGAATTTTTATACCATATGTATGTCTATATACCCACATTAATATCAAATGTATAAATATACAGACATGTATGCTTAGGAAAGCTGTCTCCGAATGGTGGAATGATGGCTCAGTTACTTTTTCAACAGAGAAATAAAACTATTTCCACTTCATAAGTAGGCAGATTCAGGAGCCGCTGGATTACTATCTTCCCATGCTCAAAAGTCAGAGATGAGCAGAGGGAAAAATCATTGAATCTATAAATGTAGAAAGCACCAGAATATTATGAATATTATTTTTATTTCTGAAAACTCTGAAGAAACCAGTCTTTCCTCAGCCATCAGTGAATGGAATTATGTGTCAGCTTGTGCACTAGGGCAGCCCCTCTTAGAAATTAGCTTCCCACAGACAGTGTTGCTCGCACAGGGAAGCCCTTCCCTGCCAGCATCCCAGTCCTTCCTTGCCAGCATCACAGCACTGTGTGTTCCTCTCCTGGTTCTGCTGTTTATTCCAAGGACCCCCCCCCCCCCCCCCCCCCACCGCTCCTTCTCTACCATGTTCCGTATTCCAAGAAACTGACAGTACACATGTCAACAGGCTTCACTGCCCTCTGGCTTCTCTTGGGTTTAGCCAATAGGAACATCTGGGGAAAGACTTGAGAGAGGGAGAAGAGTAAGAGTGGGCTGTGTATCTCCTGGCTCCCTGCCTGCAGCATCGACATGGGTCAGCTGCATCCCCGCAGCACCTACATGGAGCCTTATCCACGCAGGGGCCATTCCCAGGATTCAAGTGTTTTCCTGCTCCCATCAAAGCCTAGAGTACGCATGTCTCTCTCCTCCCTAATTCTAGGTCACCATTATTCCTTCCCCAGTGTTGTTTCCATGTCTTTGTACAGACTCCCTTTATTAAGTTCTCCTCACATCATGCAATCTGTTTCTTGCCGGTTTCCTGGATGGCACAGATACCTTTCTTTTATTCTTTCTTATAGATTGTGCATGTGTAGAAAATTACCTATGATATTTCATTACTTTTTTTCTTTTTTCACCTAATCTCTTCCATAAACCTTAACCGAGCGCCCACTATGATGCTGAGCTAAATCCTGAGGATACAGGGGTGGGTGAGGCATTGGCTTCGTTGTGAAGGAAGTTCACCAAGTGGGAGCACTGGACATATAAGTAGTGTGACCATATAACTTATCACTGAAATTGGGATACTTTGGGGTAAGAAGGGAATTACTCTTAATAAGTGTACTACAAAACTGGCCAACGCTGTCACTGTTGGGCAAACCAAAGATGAAGAGATCATTGTTTGATGCTGTAATGAACACCGAGGTATGAACAGATTCACTGGACGCCATCTATATGACTGGGGTCGGAGACACAATGACAAAAAGTTCTTGCCCTCTGTGAGGTTAAAGTCCAGTCCAGTGGAACCAAACAAGTGACTTCAACCAATGTGATGAGAGTGTGATGAGAGGTAAACAGACATCCCAATAGGCTGGCCAGCCGACAGACGGAAGTAGTCCTTATGGCCACCCGGGCACTGACTCTGCTTTCCCCGGGGAGAAATGAGAAGGGCGCTGTACGAGGTTATGTTTCACGATCAGGAACGCTACAACATTCCTGCAAACTGAAGAAGATGGATTGCCAGAGGAATGGAGACGTAAAGTCCAAGGAAGAAGAGACCGTGTGTGGCAAGGTCTGCAGACTTGGCAAAGCCCCACTCGCTCAGCGTCCCCGGTACTTACTGTCTGACTGGCCTAGAACTCGCACGTCTTAGCTGAGACGCCGCACAGGCAGCCGACCCGAGAGCACCGTCTGCTGAGGGGACAGGACGCGTATCCACTTCTTCCGATAGACTCGATAACTGCTCGCTTACAAAGCCATACAGTGTGGAAGACAAGCTGATACCTGGGGAGTTAATTAGTCCCCAGTCTAGTAATTATAGGAAGCGCAGGTGCAGAACTGACAGAGAGGTGGCAGTGGTAGGGAGTGCCGTGAACGCGCAACACAGTCCAGGCGACTCCCTTTTCCTTAACGGTCATTTTGAAGCTTCCATAAAAAGGAAAAGCGGTAACTAAGTGATTATTTCCCTTTTTCCCAAAGATCTTCAATGAGGCCCGATGTTTTGCTGACCCGTTCAGAAGCCTTCATCTCACGTTACACCGTGTTCATCAAGTTTACCTGAAACGTAGGCAGTGGCCAACGGAGATCGGACTGTATTTTAAATATTTCCTACCACCCAGGCGTTCCGGGTTTCACCCCACAGCCGCCGATTCGTACACATGCAGAGTCCGTTCTCAGTAAAAGCGACAGTGGCCACGTGCTCCAGCTGGACCAGCAAACCGGCCAGGAGACGCGTGTCTGAGAATGTTCTGTCCTTCACCCCAACATATCTGGACCTGAGCCTCGAGGAGGAATGCCCCAAATCAAGACGAGCTATTGACTTGAATTTAGCGGTTTCTCTCCCTTTTTCATGTGAAAGAAAAAAATCTGCTCTCAGCTTTTTGTTTTTTCTGCTTTGTGTTGTTTTTCTAAGCAGCCTCACCAGTCACCTGGTGAACTGAGAGACCCTGCAGAGGGAGACAGGGTCTGGAATGAGGGGGCAGCACAAACAGGTTGGCACGGATTCTCCCAGTGAGCACAGCTCAGGGCAGGGCGTCCACGCCCCGGAATAGCTGCAGCTCATCTATAACCCCCGGGATGCGGCAAAGGGAAGGCCTTTACAGCCACAGCGAAAGGGGAAGGGAGGGATTGATTGCATCCCTGCCTTTAGCTCACTTTTCATGCCTCACATCATCTTAGCAAAATGGTCTTCTGAATATTCTGAGAGCTCAGCTCAAATTGATCAAATTATCGTGAATTTGAAAATAATGGGACATTATCAGCCTAATGTAAAATTCTGACTTCTGAACCGGTTTCGCTAGCAAGCAATATCATCAGCCAAAATGTGTATGGTGTATGGTATTGTCCCCACACACATAGATTTATCAGAATGAAACACAAAAATGTATCAGCTTTAAAGAAGAACTAATCTGTGGTCATAAATTCATTGGAGGCAAAAACCATTAAAGTGCCATGTGCAACTAGAAACATTTTTAGGAACTTAATCACAGGCTAATGTAAAGGCTAGACATAAAAATAATTGACACATAGAAAAAAAACACATCTTAATTAATCTTTGGAAAAAAAGGCGAAGATACGGGGTATTTTGTTCAAATAAAATTATGGTGTAATCAATTCAACATTAATTATTGATAATATAACTCAAAGAGGAATGAAAAGGAAACAAGGAGGGAATTCTTAACCTGATACCAGGTATATTACCTCCTAGGGGCAACACGCAGAATAGTGAAATACTGGAGAGTCCCTAGGAAGACATTGCCAATGGCTCCACTCAGCCTGGGGACAGAGATCTTAACTAGCGAGTCAGAACAAGGAGGAGAATGAAAGGAAAGTTTTAAGGAATGGGGGAGAGGCATGGCTTGTGAAGATGATGCGACTACCTATGTAGAAAAGCCAAGAGATTGTGCAACTGGAAATGAAAAGAGAGGTCTGCAAGTTTGCTGGACCCAAAGTCAACAGCATTTCTATAAAGACTAAATATATTATTAAAAATAGAAAAGGTGACAAAAAAGAAGGGAGGAAAGGGAAGAGCAAAGTACCTAGAAATAAATGCAGTGACAGATTTGCCAGATGTTTAAGGACAAAAGGGCAAACCATCACAGAAGGACTGAACCTACACACGTAGAAATACACGTGTTCATGCATCTTAGGGCTTGCCATCTCAAGGGTGTAACTCGTCCCCAACTGAATCTACAAAGTTGTGCAATTCCAGCTGCGATCCCAACATGACCTTTTGCGGAACTAAACTCTTCTAAGACGCGCGTGCTACTAAGGGGCTGATGACAGATCCCAAGATAACACTGAAGAGGAAGGTCCGTGTTTGCCCTCCCACAATGAGGACTTACTGAGAAGTAACAATAATATAACTATATACTCACAGTGCGAAATTTCCCAAAGGGAACAACAGCAGAAGATCCAGGATGAATATACAAACGTATGCATATACGAAAACGCCATGTATTTGTGACAGTGCAATCAGGAGGAGCCTGATGTGAAAAGTGCCTTGGGAGATGTTTGTGTGGTAGATGCTGCAAGCTGTCCCCTCTGTCCAGGAGACTGACGTTACTTTCAAGGTGCCTGCAAGTCGCTCCAGCCATGTGAGTGCGTGTGGCTCGTGCGAGGAGCCGCGGGGTCCAAAAGACACCGTTGCATAACAGCACAACCCACCAGCCTCAGCCTGCACCTGACTTGTGGGCAGGACCTGCCCCTGACCCGGGGCACATACACTTATCAAGAAGTGCACTTGCCTGGTCAACCGCATTTGGGAGCTCCTTTGTTCCCATGGCAAAACCAGCCCATCCTGATGGGTACAATCACTCACATTAGATAAAACTGACCCGGGGCGCCTGGGTGGCTCAGTTAAGCGTCGGACTCTTGGTTTTGGCTCAGGTCATGATCTCACGGTTCATGAGTTCAAGCCCTGCTTTGGACTCTGTCCTGACTGCGCAGAGCCTGCTTGGGATTCTCTCTCTCCCTGTCTCTCTGCCCCTCCCTTGCTCTCTCACTCTCTCTCAAAATAGATAAACATTAAAAAAATTTTAAAAAGAGCAGACTAACCCTATATTTATATATAAAAATGGTTCTAAGTAGATTCAAATCCTAATTATAGAAAAACAAAACATAAAATATGGAAGATACTTTCATGACCTCAGAGCATAGGAAAATTTGTCAAATAAGACTTATTAAAAAAAAAAAGAAAGAGGAAAACAATTTATAAATCTGGAAGCACTTCTATTTTGGGTTCCTGGACCCAATCCTAACGTGTGTGCATGCGCTGGATGCTTCCCATTCGCTACCAGCCAGATCTCAGGACACCAGCAGGTGTGGAAGAATTGGATGGGATTCTGCCCACCCAGGGGCGGCATCAGATCCCACCGGCTGGGCTGCTCCGCCCTTTGCTTCAGACACCTGTCACCACCCCCCAGTTGTCACCTGTGCTCTGACCAACTGGCAGGAGATCAGAGGTTCCCCGGGCCCCCTCCGGGTCCCCTCCCTGGGTCTGAGTAGTTTGCTAGAGCAGCACAGAGAGCTCAGGGAGTCTCACTTACTCCATCCCGGGTTCGTTGTCAAGGAAGTAAGCTGGGGAAAACCAGACGGGAGACATGCTCAGGAAGAGGTGTGGGGAGGGACAGTGTGCTTCCGAGTCTCCCCTTCCTCACCAGCCATCTGAGCTCACCCTTCTGAGAGTCTCTGGAGGCTTCGCTACTCCAGCATAATGATTAAGTCATTTACCTGATGCTTGAACTCAGTCTGCAGCTCCTGCCCCTCCCCCCTCCCCTGCGGTCAGGGGTGAGAGAGCCAAGCCTCTAATCCCAGGGTCGGTGTCCCTGGCAACCAGCCCCCATGTCAGGTGCCTCCCAGTGTCACCTGAGTAACAGGACAAAAGGCACCTCACAGCTCTCATCACTTTAGGAGCTCTGTGCCACAGAGGGGACAAAGACCAAATCTGTACTTCTTATAAATCACAACATCACAACTTCTCTACAACAAAACGTACCATAAGTATGCACATATATTTTCTCATTAATTAGTTAATAAGGAAAACAATCCAGTAAAAATATCTGATAAGAATGAGGAAGACAGAGAAGATAAAACATAGATACATATCAAACACACTCATTAATAGGGAACCGCAAACTAAGCCAGTAACGAAATTCTCTTCTGCATCCATCAGATTGGCAAAAATTCAGGTGTCTGACACTCTGGAATGTTGGGGAAGGACCAGAGTGACCTTTGCTGCAGACTGTGTGTTTGTATGTATTTGAATCCCTCCCTGGCCCTAGCAAAACCATTGATATGTTGATGGTATTTGGAGGTGGGGTGATGGCATATGGAGGTGAAGGCTTTGGGAGGTGATCAGATCAACAGGGTGGAGCCTCATGCATAGGACTGTGTCCTTATAAAAGAGACTGGGGTGATCCCTTGCCCCTTCTGTTCCCCTCCCCCCAATGAGGACATAGGAGAATCCAGCCATCCATGAACCAAGAAGAGGCAGGGCTGAGAGCACAGGGCTCCCCTGGGGGGACACACGGCCCTGTTCTGGGGCGGCTGGCAGGACTTCTTGTCCTTCCCCCAGAGCCCAGGGGACCCACAGGCCGCCCCCTCTGAGCGCGGTACCCTAGCAGGGGTGGTCCCAGAACGTGCCCAGATCCTTGGTTCCCCCAGCCTGTGCGCACCCCTCGCTCTGTGCACCTGGTTCCTACCCCCACCTGTCCCTCCCACCTCCACCTGTCTGTCCCTCCCCCTTCTGTCCAGCACACACACACCAACTAGTTGAGGGGTCTGGGTGCCGGGCTGAGACGTGTCGCAGGCGTCCTGAGGTGAAGGTCAGTGCTCAGGAAAACAAACACAGGGAGCCCTGCCATGATATTGAAAAGAATTACGACAAAGTTGTAATGTTGGATCTAATTCCAATGTTAATTTCAGAGATAGAATTTTGCACAAGTCTGGATGACCGTTGGAAAATGTCCCCTCTGAAATATGTATCTATGACTTGTTAGGCAGCACCTATCATACCATCTACTCCCCAGCAGACAGAGGTAGAGCCCTATACATTCTATCTGTCCCTTCTATTGTCTGTCATAG
The DNA here is from genome assembly GCF_028749965.1 of Puma concolor. NCBI lineage: Eukaryota > Metazoa > Chordata > Mammalia > Carnivora > Felidae > Puma > Puma concolor. The sequence continues at coordinate 1,020,021 of NC_141677.1, read as the reverse complement.
TTTATTTTTTATTTTTTTTGCATTTACTACTAGAGGAGAGAGGAAATTAATATTTGTTGACAACTTTCTGTATGCTCCTTTTATGAATTATGTTTCATTTATTTCTCATAGAAAAAATGTATTTCTCATAGCAAAAACCGAATATAGGTAAGGAAACATGTGCAGCAAGTTTCAATGATGTGCCCGAGGTCCCAGGTGGTGACTGGGAGGGTCCGCGTTCAAATGCGTGCTCTCAGCTGCACCACCTGGGGCCCCAAATTCTGATCGTCTTCCTTTCTGAGGCACATTTTAGGGTCAACTACAGTGGGTCTGCCTCAGTAGTCAGGAATCGTCTATTTTCATTTCAACTAACTCGTAGCCTTAATTCCCTCACTGCAGGGCCATTATTTCCCAATGGCAGTGTGTCCTCATAGTCACATTCACAGGGATCGGGGTACGGGGTGCCCTGGGGGTCATAACTCTGCTTGCTGCACCCTCCCCCAGAGATCGACCCCTGGTCAACAGGAGATTCTCAAAGTCGCTGCTACATTGGTCCATTTCCTCCATGTGCCAGCCATGATTTCCCAAACTTTATTGTGTACTGCACACAATACAAATAGCGTCAGTCCCTGCTGGCAGGATGCTTTCCTTGCGTGTTGGTCTCTTGGCACAAAGGTAGACAGTGGCGGGAGACACCTGAGGTTTAATGAATGCTTGCTGTGTCCCCTTGTGGGAGGGCCTCCTCTGGAACGAGGACCTCTAGGCACTGGAGTCCAGAGTTGCAGACTTGGGAAGCATGGATCCCTCAGTGGGTCCCTAGAAGCAATGGTGAGCAAGGTCACTCCTGCATTCACCCTTGGCTCTTGGGCTTTGGGGTTCTACCTGCTGGACAACAACAGCCTCTGTTGTGAGCGTGTCTGTTCAGTCTCAGAGAATGGAGTCCCATCCTTGGAAGGACTCATTTCCAAGCTGTCACCTCAGCTAAACCCTCACAAGGGCATGCCCCTGCTGTGTCGTGTGCGCACAGCTAATACTCCATGCAGCTGCATTTTCCTTTCCTTAAAATGGGCCCCTTGCCCTGGTTTAATATGGAGTCATATGTTGATAGAAAACACTTTTCCAGTAGGTATAACCGAGAGTCTGAAAACAAAAGGCAAAATATTCAGAATACGTGTCCATCCCAGTCAAGGTAAATGGCCTCCCTTTCCAGGACAGAAAATGTCTGATAAAATTAACCTGTGTCCCGGTAACCGATTGGCCCAAGTAAGGGAGGTGCTATCCTGAACTTGGTGTCGACCTGTGTCACCATCAGTGGACATCCAGCAGCTGTAGAAGTTGATCAACTTTGGGGATGGAAAGCCACCTTCTGGGGTCCCTGCAGGCCTCCATTTTGTCAAGGCTTCCGAGCACCTGTGATTCTCCCTGACCGGTGTGCGTCCCTTACGGAGCTACTCCATCCCAGTTCAGTCCAGGTAAATGCCACCAGTCTACCAGCGCGGCAAGCCGAGGCTTTCAGGACCTCGAATTTGATTGATATCTTCCTCAATCCAGCTCCAAAATCCCACTGTCGGTCTGCTTCCTTGCACCACTGTTGACACCCACAGCCTAGTGTGGGTCCCTCAGGAAACAGACTCTTAAGAGTTTATAGGTAGGACTTCTATAGGGGGGGTTCTCAGGAACAAAGCTTGTGGAAGGAATTGAGGGAAACAGCTCGGGCGGGCAAAGAGGGAGACTGAAATGTGACACTATCGAATGAAGTTCTCAAGAGGAGATCTGGGACTCCCACTGCCCAGCTCAGTGTCCCCGATCAGGACGGGGCACCAGGCTCCGGGTTCCTCTCCTTATTCTAACCCCTCGCTGGCTTCCGACTGCTCCCGGAAGGCGGTTCCCCTGGGCACTGGGGGCTACCTATTGCTGTGGTGGTTCCCGGAGGGAAGTCCAACTCTGGGCCTTCAGCAGCCGCTCCCCTTGTTGCTGGAGAATAAGATCCTTAGTCTGGATGGAAACCTGGGCAGCAAGGCACACTATCCCTCAGAGTCCGGAAAAAGGAGAGAAACTATGGAGGTCTGGGAATCTGGGAGGTGTCTGTGCTACTCTGTGTACTGGTTTTCACTGCCACCCCATCACCTTGGGCGTGTGTGGATTTGCGCACAGTGGGGCTGCAAGCTGACTTGTAAAGGGCCAGGCAGGAAATGCTTCAGGCTTCTCTGGCCACATACAGTTTCTGTCTTGTATTCTTGGTCTTCTTTGCCGCGACTCTCACGAATGCATCACACTCATTCTTAGCTTTCAGACCTGGAGACTGGCCACAGCCAGACCTGTCCCCAGGCCATAGTTTGCCGACTCTGCTCCCTGGACCTTGCAGACCAGCCAGCAGGAGCCCCCATCTCCTCTGGCTTCCCCACGTGGCCTCCTCCTGTAATGTGGTCGGCTAGCACCGTGGCTTTTGTGAGCCTAGACACGGTTTTAGGTGTGCTAACCTGCACGCTTCGTGGGGTAAGAGGTGCTCCTGTCCCCGTGTGTGCGCGAGGGGCTGAACCACGGAGGGACTGGCGAGATTGCAGGCCAGGCAGCAGGCGGCAGCGGGAGGACCTCGGCGTCCGCGGGCGGATCCCACACAACGTTACTATGTCCCACATCCTGCCGCTTGTCAGAGGAGGGAGCCCGGGCTCCTCGACAGGCATGATCCACGAGGCTGTATAACTCGGAGCCCCCAGACTTGGGGACAGCTCTCCTTCGGAGTTCAGCTCTCTACAGGCAGACAGACGTGCTCCTTCCTGCTTCTTCGCCCCCCCACGCTCCACCCCACACCCCTGCTCCCTGTGCACGTGCGAAGAATCAGCACAACACAGCGTTTCTGAAGGATCCTCCTGATGGTCCCACTCTGACACGACCCTTGTCGTCCGGGAGGCACTTTGTGCGTTCCACGAGGGCACACGCTGACACTTTGTAAGTACTCGTGCCCTCATCAGCCTCCCTTTCTAGTCTAGGGATTTTCACGCTGAAGGTTGCATCCGTTACATCCATCAGTGTGGTGTTAAATTAATTCAGTGGGTTATAAAAAGAATTTTTTAAAAATGGAACACAACAGAAAGTATCACGTAGGTTAGGTGAACGTATCTCTGAATCTTTCATTTGCGTTTGTGTGGGTGTGTGCATTTTAAACATGGAGTTAGTTCCCAACAATTAGATCCCTACACTCTTCAGGTATATACTGGCCCAAGCCAACAAAGACTGAAAAGTGTGATCACTGCATCCAATATAATGATTCCTAACCATTTTTGTAAATTGTAGGTTTTTCTGTTTTCAACTATAACTCCAATTAGGTTGTTCCAAACCTAAATGCTGGCATGCAATGCACTTTGGTGAACATTTTAAGCAAAAGCAGTGAAAAATTAGGTAATTTTTCCAAATATCTTAGAGTGCTTGAAAGAATTATAGAGCATTGGGTAAAATCAGATCTGAAAATTGTGGATCATCATCGTTAGTTATCTTGTAACTAAAATGTAACCAACTGTTCTCTGGGTCCTGTGATCATAGAAGGAAAAGAAAATTAGGGGTTCCTGGCGGGCTCAGTTGGTTAAGCTTCTGACTCTTGACTTTGGCTCAGGTCTTGATCTCATGGCTTCATGAGTTAAAGACCCCCATCCGGCTCTGTGCTGACAGTGCGGAGCCTGCTTGGGATTTTCTTTCCATCTCTCTGCCCTACCCCTGCTCATGTTCTCTCTTTCAAAAATAAGTAAACACTAAAAAAATAGGCTTTTTAGTAGTTATAGAATATAAATTAGTGCTTTTACTCAATTTGGTGTGGGGGAACTGCAAGTCATTAATTTTTTCAATAGTGTTTGTTAGAATCATCTAGAATCCTAGGTCATTGTTATGGCCACAGCCTTGTTTTGACCATATTTTTAAAATTCTTGTTACAATAATATACTTGATACAATAATAATCAACTTTTTCTAATGGGAAGTACATTTACATATGTTAGAGGTCTGGAAAACACTAATACCATCTCTGGACCCATCACTATGACAGGGAGAAATTGGGCACATTCATAAGGTGCTGGATTTTTGAATGAGAATGTGACAACAAAAATTAATGACATTTTAGAAACAATCTAACTCAACTACCTTATTTTATAAATGAGACTTTATAAATGAGACTACTTTATTTTCATCTCATCGAGGCCAAACAGCTAATAAGAAAACACCAGATAAGGGTCCAAAACAAAATAAGAAATTCTTGATTTTTCATGTTTACTAATTAATTAATTTACTCTCTAATTTATTTAGTTATCTTCCTATGAAAAGATCTTCCCATCCACCCACCCAAGGAAAAGCATACAATTGAATTATAGGTTAATTGTCTTTATAGATTTACATGTGGTTTTAAATGGTCATGGTGCTCAAAACATTTTGTTGTCGTTAATGTCCCCTTAAGGGGAGACTATTCTGGTTCTGCAGACACAGAAAGACGTCTTCTTAGAAGCTGGGCACCTCAGGGCTGGAGGGGGTCAGCTACCTGGCACTGCCCTTCACAACTTGTAGGATGGGTGAACCTACAGGGAGAAAGGCTTGGTTTCTGGACCATTACCTATAGCCTTAACCTTTCTTTCTCTTTTTCTCAAGAAAGTATATCTGAATGCAACCAGTGCAAGTGAAATTATTAAAAGTTAGCCTTTAATTCACTGTATTACAATAATATATAATTCCCAACCTTTACTATGTTCACTCTTATTTATAATGAAATACTTTAGACAACCGATCACAGCACACCAGAATGCTCCTGGTCACGTCCCACACATTCACGGCTCCCTGTGACTTGTAAGGGGGAGAAGAACTCTAAGACCCATCTCCATGGCTCAAATCAGAACTGAAATTTTGCCCTTTGAATCCATTTAAGTCATTTTATGCGGGACAGCTGAAGACTCGGATTCGCTTAAGCAATTCTGCTCGTAGCTCTGGCTCTGGAGGCTGATAAAGTGAATCGTTCAGGCTGCCGTACAAACAGAATACTTGCTTAGTGCACCAAGGTTAGGACGTCACACAATATCCTGTGTCAGGGCATAGATCTCGGGCAGGACAGAAAGAGGATCAGCCCTGTGGTATTGCCATTAAGAGACTCAGATTTATTATTAAACCCTCCTTGGATGGAAAGACCAATGGTGAATTTGTCAGGAAGCCCGCAAGCGTTCTTGAAGTGAGTGATTTCTCTGCATCTCCAGCAAGAGTCTCAGGTAGGTGTTAAAGTTAGCCAAGATAAAATGCAGAAAATATAAGCATGAGGGATTTAGACGTGCAAGTCAGTGATGTCATTAGCCTGAAAAGATGTCCTTGTACTTAAGATGACCTTCTAACCAGATGGTTTTCCTGACCTAGATTTGTCACCTTAATAGTGACATTTGCTTCCTACCTAAATGCTGATTTGGTTTTCATTCATATATGCCAGAAAATAAATCTGAGAAGAGCATTTCGTACCTTTCAGACATCATCAACAAAGTTGTAAGAAATGTTCCCTTCTGCCAGTAAAGACTTCGATGAACTCTCCTTAGGAAGAAACTAGAAAGTCACACAAGACAGCTAGTGTCTAAACAACACCTTGAAGAGGGTTAAGACTCTTGCTAAGTAATTAGTTTTAGAGAGTGGGTTTGAGGACTGAACTAAGACTAGTCACTCTCCCTTCTCACCTAGAAGGGTCTTAGACAGTGCTGAGGGTCTAGCCAAGGGGACTCAGGTCAGCGTGTTGGTGGCTGCAGTGATGCTGATTTGGTAAGTGGAAGGACCAAGAGCCAGACAAGGTAAAGATAGGATGTGAATAGGGCTGGGGACCAAGCACAATGGGCTATAGGCAACCAATTACAATGAAAATAAAAGGACCTGAGCTCAGGAAATGCATCAAGCTGGATTAAAGGTATAAGGAAGGCAAGTAAAACCCTAAAGGTATTGTTAATGTTTTACTCAGGATACACAGTGACTTCACATATAAAATAATGTCAGTAGTCTAACAAGTGTCAGTCATAATTTGTATGAAATCTACCTACACATACCTTATTCAGTGTGGCCTCCATATGGTTCATTAAAAATGTGAGCTCTTGGGGCTCCTGGATGGCTCAGTGGCTTAAGTGCCCGACTCCTGATTTCAGCTCAGGTAATGATCTTGGGGTTCTGGAAATTGAGCCCCATGTCGGGCTCTGTGCTGATAGCACAGAATCTACTTGGGATTCTCTCCCTCTCTCTCTGCCCTTCCTCTGCTCATGCTATTCCTCACTATCTCAGAATAAATAAATAAACATTAAAAAATTGGTTCTTGGGAGCCCCTGGGTGGCTCAGTTGGTTGAACATCTAACTTCACTCAGATTGTCATCTTGCAGTTCGTGAGTTAGAGCCCTGTGTCGGGCTCTGTGCTGACAGCTCAGAGCCTGGGTTTGGCTTCAGGTTCTGTGTCTCCCCCTCTCCCTGCCCCTCCCCTGCTTGTGCTCTCTCTCTCTCTTTCAAAAATAAATAAATATAAAAAGTTAAAAAATAAAAAATAAAATGAGATTACCTTTAAAAAATTGGCTCTGGATCATTTGTTTTTTGGGTGTTGAGTTTGATAAGTTCTTTATAGATTTTGGATACTAACCCTTTCTCTGATATATCATTTGCCAATATCTTCTCCCATTCTGTCGGTTGCCTTTTAGTTTTGCTGATTGTTTCCTTCGCTGTGAAGAAGCTTTTTATTTGGATGAGGTCCCAGGAGTTCATTTTTGCTTTTGCTTCTCTTGCCTCCAGAGACGTGTTGAGTAAGAAGTTGCAGCGGGCAAGATCAAAGACGTTTTTGCCTGCTGTCTCCTCGAGGATTTTGATGACTTCCTGTCTTACGTTTAGGTCTTTATCCATTTTGAGTTTATTTTTGTGTGTGGTGGAAGAAGTGGTCCAGGTTCATTCTTCTGCATGTCGCTGTCCAGTTTTCCCAGCACCACTTGCTGAAGAGACTGTCTTTATTCCATTGGATAGTCTTTCCTGCTTTGACAAATAATCCAGTGAAGAAATGGGCAAAAGACATGAATAGAAACTTCTCCAAAGAAGACATCCAGATGGCCAACCGACACATGAAAAAATGCTCAACATCACTCATCATCAGGGAAATACAAATCAAAACCACAATGAGATACCACCTCACACCTGTCAGAACGGCTCACATTAACAACTCAGGCAACAACAGGTGTTGGCGAGGATGAGGAGAGAGAGGATCTATTTTGCATTGTTGGTGGGAATGCAAGCTGGTACAGCCACTCTGGAAAACAGTATGGAGGGTCCTCAAAAAACTAAAAATAGAACTACCCTATGACCCAGCAACTGCACTACTAGGTATTTATCCACAGGATACAGGTATGCTGTTTTGAAGGGACGCATGCACCCCCATGTTTATTTTTTATTTATTTATTTTTTTTAAATATTTTTTTTCAACGTTTTTTATTTATTTTTGGGACAGAGAGAGACAGAGCATGAACGGGGGAGGGGCAGAGAGAGAGGGAGACACAGAATCCGAAACAGGCTCCAGGCTCTGAGCCATCAGCCCAGAGCCCGATGTGGGGCTCGAACTCACAGACCGCGAGATCGTGACCTGGCTGAGGTCGGACGCTTAACCGACTGCGCCACCCAGGCGCCCCTCACCCCCATGTTTATAGCAGCACTATCAACAATAGCCCAAGTATGGAAAGAGCCCAAATGTCCATTGAAGGATGAATGGATAAAGAAGATGTGGTATACACACACACACACACACACACACACACACACACACACACGGGAGTATTACTCAGCAACCAACAAGAATGAAATCTTGCCATTTGCAACTACGTGGATGGAACTGGAGGGTATTATGCTAAGTGAAATTAGTCAGTCAAAGAAAGACAAATATCATATGACTTCACTCATATGAGGACTTTAAGATACAAAACAGATGAACATAAGGGAAGGAAAACAAAAATTATATAAAAACAGGGAGGGGGAAAAACAGAAGAGACTCATAAATATGGAGAACAAACTGAGGGTTACTGGAGGGATTTGGGGGGGGGATGGTGGGGGGATGGGAAAAATGGGTAAAGGGCATTAAGGAATCTACTCCTGAAATCATTGTTTCAGTATATCCTAACTAATTTGGATGTAAATTAAAAAAAAATAGGGGCGCCTGGGTGGCGCAGTCGGTTAAGCGTCCGACTTCAGCCAGGTCACGATCTCGCGGTCCGTGAGTTCGAGCCCCGCGTCGGGCTCTGGGCTGATGGCTCAGAGCCTGGAGCCTGTTTCCGATTCTGTGTCTCCCTCTCTCTCTGCCCCTCCCCCGTTCATGCTCTGTCTCTCTCTGTCCCAAAAATAAATAAAAACGTTGAAAAAAAATTAAAAAAAAAAAAATAAATAAAAAGTAAAATTAAAAAAATAAATAAAAGGCAAAAAAAATTGGCTCTTAAAATTCTGTATCAGTTTTTTCTGTTTTCTAAATGAATATTTTTATTGTTTCTCTCTCTCTCTCTCTCTCTCTCTCTCTCTCTCTCCATCTCTCTTTCTGTTGTTATAAGAATCTGAACTCTCTGGGACATTGGAGAGGTGGAGGGAGACTATTGTTTAGGGTTCCTTGGGCATGACAGTATAAAAATATTCCAGTATAGAGCCTGAATATAAAAGAACATTATTTCACAGTTTTTTCTCAACTGTTTTACGTTCCTACATGTGTAGATAGTGTCTTTAATATCCTCACATATTAGAGACAAAGCAAAGAAACAAAATGTACCAAGATAATTCTGTCTGTATTCTGTGACCATCTCAAACTTTTAAAGTAACTTATCCTTATATCAGCAACTTGTAAAAGCAAATGATTATGTGTTTATCCATTTATAATCAGTTCATAATCAAACCCAAATCTTTAGTGCCTTTCCCATCGTCTTTAACTGAATATTCAATTCTTCCTTTTCCCTTCTTCTTAAATAATGCTTAACACGGTTAGATGTCCTCTGTGCACAGCTTTTCATATGGATCTTGGGTTTATATTGTGAGTCAGTTTCATTACTTTTATTTCTATATTATCTTTTATTTCATCTCCAATGAGAGAAGAGAGAGAGAGACAAGAAGAGAGATTCATTATTTGGATTTTTAAACTAGTTTCTATTATCAATTTTTAATTGTATTGCAGAACAGACAGAAAATGACCCAAAGCCTCTGATAATGTCTTCAGGAATAGGATTCACCTCTGGTAACCCAATTGTATGAGGGGAAGCAGAGGCGGCCCCCATTCATGACTGTCTGGAGTCTTCCTCTCCCCTGAGCACCCCTGACACCCCACCCTGCAGCTCTGGGGGAAAACAGGTGGGCCACGGATAAGGTAGGAAGGGAGTCAGGTGGCTCACTGAGCAAATGTCAACTAAAATGAGGCTGGACCGGTTCTATTAATACCAGAGAAGGCAAAAATCTAGGGAGCAAATGGCTAAGCAGATATAAAGGGTACTTAATTATGATTAAGGGGAAAATTCATAACTCATAATCTACCAAAATTATAGCATCAATAAAAGCCTAACCTTTAGTCTGCCCAAGGGAAAGCACAGGAGTGTAGGATATTGAACTGGCCCCTCTCAGCTCTTGTGGGTGCGGAATGAGGTAAACACAGACTCTACAGCTTGGACCTGGCCGCTGTGACCCCCATCCTAAGGCCTCAGCCCTCACTGCATCCTTCCTTCCACCCGATGCCACACACCGTCCAACACGCGGGTGTCTGGAATAGTGTCATGGCTTCCAACCTGCTGTTCCAACTTTCCACCTGGGCCCTGCCCTTCCTTCTGTTTGGAGCTCAGCTTCTGTCTCCTTCCTCCAGAGCCCAAACCACTCTTTTACGTGAGAGGTGATACTTCGGGAGAAGTAAGAGTACGGGCTCTGGGGTCAGACCTGGTGAAGACCCCTGTTACAGAATGACATTGGAAATACTGTTTAGCCTGCTGTGTCTCACTGTCCTCATGTGTGGCCGCAGCATAATATCTCCCTAAGTCGCAAAGTCACAGCAAGAATTAAACGAGAGAATGTACTGGGAGACATGCGATCACGGAATCAGAAATATTAGACGGTTGGGTGTTGTTTTCAAGACACTAGAAAACACCTTAGAAATTGTATTACCTAAAATCGCACACACAAGCACATAACAGAAAATATTTTAAATTTTACTGTTTGTAATCTTTCTTGGCTAATTAAAGGTCAGAAAAGGTGAATAAGATAGTCTTGTTCTTCCTAATAGATCTTTCCATATGATGATAAAGGGTACAGTGGCCTGGAAAAGAATAAATATGTTCTAAACAAGTATTTTTCTAGGTATACACATTCCTTTTGTCTTTCCCACAGAAACCTAATTTGCAACTCAGAGAAGTAATCAGACAGCTGGTCCTGCTCTGCAGTGTGAGGGAACCATTCTTTCCTTGTCCAGCTGAGCCTGTGTTTCCGTCCTCCCTCAGCTCAGGCTTGTGGGGCCTGACTCCCCCGTCTGCCTTCACTTCCAGATCTAACAGGAAATACATGTAACTTAGGGTCAATGAGAAATTTCATTGGACTTCACATTACTTCTGATGTTTTCTAAAAAGAGTGTGTGTGTGTGTGTGTGTGTGTGTGTGTATCCCAGAGAGTTTTGCATTGAAATGTTACTTATGTCTGCATAATGTTTTTCATATTTTTCTTGATGAGCTCTATATTCTGAATGTTCATAGAAAGTACGTATTACTATAACAAATCGTTATTTTTAACAAAATGCAAGTTACATTTTGATCAAATGGAAGAAATACCTCTGCCAAGTGCCTGGTTTATCTGATGCTATTCCTAACACTAATGAAAAACTGAGTTTCATTAGCTATTTGCCCCTAAAAGTAAATAAGCTACATTTCTAAATTAAAGATCTTATTTGTGGGGCACCTGGGGAAATGAGGCGTCTTGACTCTTGATTTCATCTCAGGTCATGATCTCATGGTTCCCAAGTCTGAGCCCCATGTCGGGGTTCCGTGCTGACAGCACGGAGCCTGTTTGGGATTCTTTATCTCTCCTCCTCTCTCTGCCCCTCTCCTTCCCTCCCTCCCTCTCTCTCTCTCTCAATAAATAAATAAACAACAAAAAAAGATACTACTTGAAAGGGAATTTTCAAGGTTTGTTACTGTTGTTTCTTTGTTTATTGTTTAAAGCAATCTAACAGGCTATAGACAATAAATCACCATCTGGGGTAAAGAGCATTTAGCTAATCACGGCGACAGTCTTCAGCAATGCAGGCTTTTATTTTCATTCATTCGTTTTCTCCATGGACAGTCTTTGTGATAGAACAACTCCAACAAGCAATCAAAAAGATGATTTGTTCTTTCTCGCGTCCGTACCTATTCATGTGTTTTCTTCTCCACACCCTTCAGGCACCTGGGCCTCCTTAACTTACACTGCCGATGTTGTCATGTTTTCTTATTTACCTCGTCCTGTGTAACGTGTTGAAGTATGTAGGAGATAAAACAAAGATCTCCAACGCAAGGATAGATTCATAGACTATCACAGCTAAAGGATCCTCAGGAATCCCGTTAGGCACCGAAGAACACTGAGGACCACGGAGGGAGAATGCCAGTTAGAGTCCTGGCCAGCTAATGTCTTTCTCACGGGTTTGTTACAATCACCATTGCCGCCGGTACCAAAAAGTTACGCATTGTGAAATCCACAGACATGAGGGGAGTAAGTCAAATGCTCAGATCTCTTCCAGAAGACTGCCAGCTTCACATGGTGTCCTGGCAGTAGAGAGGGCAAGGGTGTGGTCAGCATACTGCAGCCAGACAGCTCTGGGAGCCCACGGCCCTGACCTTCCGCAGTGGATCCTTGGGAACTTCTCAGCTGATGTGGGGCTTTCCCAGAGACTCACTGACTCGTGTTCACTGAGCTCCTCCCTGCGCAAGTGCCTCACGCGGCCCTGAGGAATGGGCAGAAGGGGAACCGTCACAAAGGTCCCTGATGGCCGGGAGTTTATGCTCTGATTGTGGGGAGGCCAGGAAACAAATTCGCACAAAATTAAAAGATGAGATGAGTGTGATGAAGAATGTGGGTATCACCATTTTGATGAAAGGGTGAAGGAAGGAATTTCAGAGAAAGGAAAATTTAAGCTGAGGCCTTTTTTAGGAAAAGTTAGAATGAAAGTCATCATTTTTCCAATCATAGCTTTTTAAAAAAATTTTAATGCCATCGGTTGATAGATTTACAACCAAAAGCTCATTAAGTCAAGTTTATTGTCCTGCTTGCTCTGTTTTCTACCAAAGCAGCGTTTGCTGAAATTTGCCAACTCATTTCCAACAGCCCCTGCCACTCAGGTGATTTTCCATCTCTGACTGATGTGCAGACACGGGGAATTATCACAGAGATAATGGTGGAGACTAAGCATGTTCTCTCTTTGAGAGCTTCTCTCAAGGACAGTCATCTGAGCATACCTGAATATTGACATTCAGAGGAGAAACAGTTCTCCACCCCCCAGTCTCTGTTGTTCTTTGTTTCTCGGGATAAAAAGCTGCCCCTGTCCTACTCAAAACAGAAAAACAAAAAAAGAAAACCTGTTTTATTAGGAGTCTCAATAAGATGAGTTTCGCTCCCTCAAGTCTACTGCTTTTCTCTTACAAAATGGAATAAATTAAAATTTCAAAAAAGATATTTATAAATTTATCAATAATTCCCAATCAGATGCCCATTGTGTTGGTCATTTAAAAAAAAAAAATCTTGAGTTGGTCCACACTAAGGTAAATCTCAAATAGCATTAATAAATGTCATTCACAAGAGAAAGATATACAGTTACATTAATCCTCATCCAAATCAACTGACAAAACCCCAGCCTCAAGCACAATTCTGTTTGCAACTGATCTTTTGTATTTAACAACTGATAAAGCGGTATCTTACTGTAAGTGAGATTGCCATTTTTTTCCGGAGGCTTAGAGAATAATGAAGCTGTTTATACTGATTAACCCACTAGGAAATGACATCTTGACCTTCAAGCATCTGTTTGACTCCTGACATGTTTGCCATGAGTCTAACCTAGACTCTGCAGACAGGAACAACCTCATCCAGCCATGTTCCTTGTTACTCTTATTACCTGGAGGAAAGACGGCCGATTTCTAGGAGGATGGTTAGCACTCTTCACACAAAATGTGCTGTGGTCGCAAAGCCCCTGGAATGAAAGCACTTAGGAAAAGTGTTGCTTGCTCACAAAATGATGAGCTGGATGAAATTGAAAAGGGCACAGTGTGCACCGTGGTTCCACTGGCAAGACATTGGGATAAAATGAGATTCATAGTTTATTTATTTAAAGTGTTTAAAACTCTAAGGATAAATTCAAGGAAGCAAAGAGAGAAGACAACAGGTTCTCTGGATACCGAGTAGAAAGTTCCACTGAATTTTGGGTTATGCCTTGGCATCTCACCTTCATCAAATACAGCAAAGGGCAGGCCATTAAAACTCCAATGCATGGCCTGCATCACAATGCGATTGTGTCCATTTCAAAGAAATTCATGGGGGGCACCTGCGGGGCACAGTCTGTTGAGCTGCCAACCTTGGCTCAGGTCATGATCTCATGGTTCCTGAGTTCCAGCCGTGCATCGGGCTCTGTGCTTACAGCTTAGAGCCTGGAGCCTGCTGCAGATTCTGTGTCTCCCTCTCTCTGCCCCTCCCCCATTCATACACACTCTCTCTCAAAAGTAAATAAACATTAAAAAAATTAAAAAAAAAAAGAAATGAATAGGATTGTAGGAGTGGGGAGGAGGGAGAGGAACAGAAGTAATTCAGTTTTTATTTTTATTTTTAAAAAATTTTAATGTTTATATATTTTTGAGAGAGAGAAAGAGACAGAGAGAGATTGGTTGGAGAAGGGGGAGAGAGAGGGAGACACAGAATCCGAAGCTGGCTCCAGGCTCTGAACTGTCAGCACAGAGCCTGATGTGGGGCTTGAACTCACAGACCGCGAGATCATGACCTGAGCCGAAGTCAGACACTTAGCCAGCTGAGCCACCCAGGTGCCTCTCTGTGAAGGTATTTTTTTTAGATGAAAGTAACATTTAAACCAGTAGACTCTGCAAAAACTATATTACAGTCCATAATGTGGGTGGGCCCCACCTAGTTGAAGGTCTTACTGGAAAAAGACTGACCTATAAGGAAGAGGGGGGAATTCTTCCGGAAGACTCCCTGTGGACTCAGTGGCACCTCTACCTGGGTCTCCAGCCAGCTGCCTCCCCTGCGGACTGTGGCTTCCGAAGCCTCCACAATCCCGTGAGCCAACTCCCTGAAACAATTCTTTCTCTTACTCTCATTCTCTCTCTCTCTGTCTCTCTCCTTCTTTCCCTCCCTCCCCCAAACCCTAATATGTTGTGCTGTGGTGAGGATTTAATAAAATACTGTGCAGAAAGTGACTAGCGCATAGTAAGTGATCCTGAGTAGATTAATATCTAGTATCTAGTTATTAGATTAATATCTAGTTAGTGGATTAATATCTAGTATCTAGTTTTTGATATTTAGACTTTACTCTTTTCAGATGCAAATAGCGTTATAATTCGGCAAGTTGGTTTGCAGGTAGCATGGGGGAGGGAAGAACTTTGGGCCTGACGGAGCTCTTGAAGGGTCTCACTCTGTACTGAACAGTGTATCCCTTTCTATGACCCCGCTGCAGCACTGTCATTTTAGAGAAGGAAGCCGGGACCCAGAAAGACTAAACGCCATGTCCAGAGCCATGGGAGGTAAATATTAGTAAATCCAGGTGGGCGGACCCCAGGGCCAATGCTCTGAAACTGTGCAGCACAGCCCTTCAAGATGAAACACAGTCGAACAAAATTCAAGTCAAAAAATAAAAAGGGGATTAACTTTGCTCTTCTGTGTGATGTGGCCTTGGGTTTAGCCTCAAAAAGGCTCCAGGGACAACAGCAGAGGCCTCGAGGGACTGACTGCCCCCTCATCCCCCACAGGCTCAGGTGCAGAGATAGGGCCACACTGTCACCTGTGAAGAGGGACCCCTCCCCTCCGCGCAAGGGGGAGGCGCTCACCACGGATGACACCGCCACCCGCGGATTTGCATTTGTTCAAGGGTGAACTGTCACAAATAACTATAAGCATCCGTTCTTTGTTCCTCTTTGGCTGCAGGAAAATACATGGAAATAACGATCTCCCTTCGGAGGGTTGGGGAGGGGTGGAAGACTGTGGAAACGACGCTGTGGACTCTGGTGGCTCCTACAGATGCGTCCACTGTTCCCATGCAGACCAGCGGGGCCACTTTCCCAAATCTCCCAATCTTCCAAGAGAAGCCAGAAGTATGAAGATTTATAAGAAATGCCTAAATTTTAAGTATTGGGACTGGGCAGTAATGTGAAAAAGCACATTTTTTCTGTATTCAGAGGGTCAGCATATGTGAGCAGATTACATCGTGGGGCAGTTCTGACACTGGGATGCCCAACTTACAGACACTGGAATTCACAGGATGGCTAAAAACACTGAGAAAAAAAATACTCTGATTTCACTTCAAAAACAAGTCACGGATCAATTCTCAGAACATATTTGTGCTGAGATTTAATAGAGACTGAAGGAAAAAAAAGAGATCTATTCACTATTTATCCTCAACCTTTCTGGTTGAGTTAGTAATCTTCTCTTTTCCAAAGAGAAGTGCCTGCTGGCCTGATCACCATGGCTCAAAACGACCAAGTGATGCCATTAACCTGGATAATCCATAGTGAGCAGGGTGTTCATATCGGATTCAGGACACTCCCCTGGCATTTTTAGTTCAAAATAGGTAAATTGATGCGTTGGTAAACCAGATAAAGACTGTTCATAATTATCAAGCAAAACCATAGAGTCAACATGCAAATACCTCAAACTTGTTTTTTTTAATCAAATGTAGCATTTCAATTAATCTTTGAAAACACCTTTTGCTTAGCAGAGGAGTCTAACTGAGGACTCAGTAAAGCAAAACTCCCTATTCAATCAATTATCATGTAATCCCCACACCATCTTACTTAGAACTGCGTCGTCACTGAAAATCAAAACCACGAGAAATCTGGGGTTTTTCTTCCTTGAAAATGTAAAGGTTTGATTTTAAATGAAGCTGTGTCACCCTACGCGCGCGATACTCGAGGAACCCACGACTGCAAAGCCTGTCATGAGTTCAGACTTGTAGTTACTACGTTCTCCCAACAAGCACAGGGCTGCGCCTGATCACGTTAAAAGAAGCCAGACATTTAAATCTGCACATTATGATTCCTGCAGCATCCAATGAGCATCTGAGTGATGTTCTCTTTCCAGAACAGCAGAAATCCTAAATCCTGTTTCTTGTGAATAAAAGAAATGAAAGCATGCAACGTAACCTGGAAAACAAAAGGGTCCGTTGCCAAAATTGTCTCTGAGCTAAGCTTTAAGAGAATGTGTTCGCACCTGTGGAATATTCAAGACACTTTGCCTCGAGAAATAGTTACACTCTCCATAAATTCCTGTACTGAACAGTCGAGTTTGGGAAATGCAAGTTGGTCTTTATTTGCTAATTTTTTTTACTTTACATAACTTCCAAATGATAAGACACCAATCAGTGATAGAAAGGCCCTAAGAATTACTCTCTCCCATCAAGCACCCTGAGCAGCAGACCAGGCGAAGCTTAAAGAATCTGGCTGACCTGAATGCGTGTTCATCTGCCTTGGAGGAAGACCACACCCATACATTGTATTCTTACTTTTATTATGCAGAAGATGGGATAAAGGTTGGAAAGTAAACAAGGCTGTGTTTTGAGAACAACCAGGTGGGCAGCCAGAGGACATTGGAGGATATCGAATGTCACCAACACAAAGAGACTTTGGCCAACACTCCCCCGGGGTGCAGTAAAGAATGCATTACTGGATACTCTCCAGAGAAAGGTGCTAGTGCCACGCAATGAAACAGTAAGGGGTGGGGAGCTAATTCAGAGCTAACAGAAAGGAGATTTTCCCCCAAATGGAAAAATTTGCTCTGTGTGGGTATTTTTCCATACCTGTCTGGCAGGGTCTGCTTGGCAGTGAAATGAGAACGTGTGTACTTGAAGTTACTTCTGACTGGAGGGCTTCTGTACCCCCCCCCCACCCCGTCTCCACAGAATAAATCTACTGATTTTGTTCATTGAACTGGCTCATTGTCGGATGCAGTTGTCTTACATTGACTGGTAATTCAGCCTACACCTATGTAACACTGAAATACGGTGCCCCCCTTGTCTGTGGAGGACACCTTCTAAGACACCTTCGAAGACCCCCAGTGGACCCTGACCCTGCAGATAGTACAAACCCTACAAAGTCACCATGTGTTTTCCTGTATGGACGCCTATAATAAGGTATCTCAAAATACCCGGTACTGAGCTCAACCTTCTTGCGAGGCCGTGACCTGAGGCGAAGTGAGCAGCGAGGGCCAGTACAGACCTTTGGCTGATAGCTAAGAGGATGCGCATCGGCCTCTGGTTAGCCACGGGGAACCAAGAGCAGGAAAGCATAACCCTGGACAAGGGGGAACCCCTGTAGCCAACCAACTCAGAGGAATAAATAACAGTCAAGCATATTGGATTCCCGCGCATGTAGCTGATCGACAGAACTTCCCGCCTTTCACTCCACCCTTTGTGTGTTGGAGTCAGCAGGCTCAGCTCAGTAGCGATCGCCAGACCCCACAATCCAGGCACGGGGAACGCCTGGCTCCCCTGCCAGTCATGGAGTCCCGGCCTCTCTGTGTTTCCCTCTGCGGAATAACTATTACATTCCCTCCTCCGCAAAGAAGTGAGCATGCCAGCTCAAGGCGAGATAATAAAGTCAAGCCTGCTTCAGGGTGCTTCAAATCATCTAATCGAGAAGCACAAAGTGCTTAGAAATAGAATATCTCCACCATGCTTGCAGTCTCCTGACACTGTGGACAATGTGTGAGTTTCTGGACCGCACCGTCATGGATCCCATCTCTCCCCAAAGCACTCATCTCCCCAAGTTCCCCTCAGTGGGATAATGCCACGAACTACTCACAGGTTGCAAAACCATGAGCTATCAATGCATTACATGTCACATAACTGTGGCAAACTTGGTGGGCTTTGGCCCAGCAATGGTGGCCGGGGAGGGCATTCCCAGGATGCCTATTAGGCTGGAGGAGGCAAGGGAAGTGGAAACCCTGGGTCTCTTCCGGGCTCCTGAATCAGCAGGTCATGAGAGTTAGCGCACCAGAGGCTGATCCCGAAGACCTTGCTTACTTCATGCCTGAGAAGTTGCAAACGTCACTGCAAGGATAGAAATCTGCAGCTTCTCAAAGTTAAGAGATGCTCGACTTGTCCCCACCTCCAGTGATTCCACCTCTGGACCCAGAACACCTTTACTTCTTGAAATCTGTGTGGACAACTTCAACACTGTGTCACTGGATTCTGGTTCTTAGACGCGTCCCCAAAACCTCAAAAAGATTAGCTAAGTGAAGGAAGCAGTCACCAAAGATGACTTTTAGATCACCAAAGATCCCATTTATGCTGAGGGTCCAGAACTGACAAGCGGACAGACAGGCTGTGGGTGAGTGATGGTGGGGCCGGAGGGGCGCAGGGGGCGAGGACGGTGCTGGTAGCTAAATGGAACAAGATGTCTTTTTGAAGGGATGAAAATATCCTAAAAATGACTGTGGTGATGTTTGTGCATATCTATAAATATAGGAAAGACCATTGACTGGTACATGTTGAATGGGTGAATTTTATGGTATATTAATTTTATTTCAATAAAGTGGTTATAAAAATTGTATATGATATTGCAGCGAAATTGAGAGAGAAAAGTATATCAGTCCCTGAAAACTTATAATGAGTTTCAGCACCAAAAATGCTGTCGGGATTTTAAATGCAGAGTTCATTTTTCATGTAACTCTCACCTTTGATGGCTCGGTGGTTGAAATGCTATAGAGGCTCGATTCCATTACAGAAATGAAGTGAGAGGGCCGAGCCATCGATAATGTGGGAGGAAGTTCCCTGTGGACGGCAGAGTTCACATCTCCTTTGACGACAGCATGCTGTCCATTCTTAGGGACGGATGATTATTTAATTAAAAGAGCACATGCCTTCTCTAAGGGCAAAGTGGTTCCCTGGCCAGTCACCCAGTGTTAACAAGAGCTCTCTGCCATCCACTATTCAAAGCCAACCCAAAAATCTGTTGGCTTTGACAGAGAAGCGGCCACTCGCGCGGGCAGAATTAAGGTTTTACTTTCCACAGCCCTAGTCCCTTCAACGGTGCTTGACGCAATCAAGAGACCAGTGAAAAAGTGTGTGATCCTCAAAATATGTTTCATTTCTTTTTTTTTAAGTTTGTTTGTTTTGAGAGAGAGGGAAAGAGAGAACCCCAAGCAGGCTCCGTGCTGCCAGCGCAGAGCCCGGCGCCCGGCTCAAACTCACAGACCGTGAGATCATGACCTGAGCCGAAACCAAGAGTCAGATGCTTAACCGACTGAGCTCCCCAGGCACCCCAGTGCCAATTAATTCTTATAAATATTCATTAAGATTTACGGCTGAACCCATACCCCAAAAATCTTTAGATGTCAGATCAGGACATGTTTTAACTATTTTGTCAACACAAAGTTTCCCTTTACTAAACTTAGATTCAGTACACGTATTTTTCTTGGAAGGAAACAGTGAAGCCTCTCATTTTCTTTTTTTTTTTTTTTTTTTTTTTTTTTTAAATTTTTTTTTTTTTTCAACATTTATTTATTTTGGGGACAGAGAGAGACAGAGCATGAACAGGGGAGGGGCAGAGAGAGAGGGAGACACAGAATCGGAAACAGGCTCCAGGCTCTGAGCCATCAGCCCAGAGCCCGACGCGGGGCTCGAACTCCCGGACTGCGAGATCGTGACCTGGCTGAAGTCGGACGCTTAACCGACTGCGCCACCCAGGCGCCCCAATCATTTTCTACATAAGAAAATGAAGGCCAGAGACCTGAAGTCACTTGTTCAGTGTCACATAGCCAGGAGGTGGCAATGCTGGGCCCAGATCCAGAGTGTAGAGTGGAACCCTCACTGGAGATACAGATCCTGCCCAGACCCCAAAGCACCACTCACAGTCTGTTCTGCCTCATTGCTCGGCAGGCCGAGAGGACAGAAGACCAGAGACTGGGGGCTGAAACAACAGAAATTCATTCCTCCTGGTGCTGGACCCTGCAAAGTCCAAGATCAAGGTGTTAGCTGGTAAGGTTACTGGTGAGGACCCTCTCCTCCCGCTGGCAGATGGGACCCCTTCTCCCTCCGTCTTCACGTGGCCTTTCCTCCACGGGCGTGTACTTGCGTGATTGTGCACACACAACCCTGTATCCTAACTTTTTAAGAATAACTTGATGGCCAGTCACCTTACGCTGCAGGGACACGTGCTCTTGACACGCTATCGTTCCCACAGTGTGGATTGTGAGGCATTGTTGTGCACAGAATCAATGCCAGCTACTCTGAAATCAATGTTAGAGAACACTCACACTGCTCTGCATGTCAGTTTTCTTTATGCAAAGTCCATTTGCACTGCAGGTAGAAATGGAAAGATAGGGGTTTTTTTTGTCGCTTTTCAAACTTTTCAGGTGTGTTTCTGTTTGAACAGAATCACTTTTTTTTTTTTTTTTTTACAGAGCCAGGTAAAGTAGTAATCCATCCTTCCAGAATGGATAACACTATCTTTTAATATCTCCCACCCCATGGAAAATGCCGAGCACATTCCTGGCTGGCAGTGAGAGAAGAAAGAAGAATTTCACACGGGGAAACAACAACAATTCCAAAACAGAACCAATTAAGAACCTTCCTCCTGTGTTTCCAAGAAACTCTCTTACCAGCAATTAGCTACGTAAAATCAACTATCATCAGGTTCAATTTTGCCAAATTGAAACTGATGATAACACACAAAATAGTTGGTTTACCTTTTCCTGTTTACAGAAAACAAAAATTATTGAGAAAATCAAGAACCTTGTCAAGCATATGCGGGGGAGGCTTTTCTTTTTTTTTTTTTTTTTAATTTTTTTAAATTTTTTTCCAACGTTTTTATTTATTTTTGGGACAGAGAGAGACAGAGCATGAACGGGGGAGGGGCAGAGAGAGAGGGAGACACAGAATCGGAAACAGGCTCCAGGCTCCGAGCCATCAGCCCAGAGCCTGACGCGGGGCTCGAACTCACGGACCGCGAGATCGTGACCTGGCTGAAGTCGGACGCTTAACCGACTGCGCCACCCAGGCGCCCCTTCTTTTTTTTTTTTAAGGAAAAATAACATTCAAGCATTTAAAAGTTTTTGAAAAAATTTGTCTTCATTTAAGAAGCAAACATTTCTGTCCATTCTGTGTTCTGTTTTCATTAGTAGAGGTGGACAATTCAGGGCAAACGGTTCCTGTGGCCACAGTGAACCCTCTTGCACTCTGTCGTCACTGAGCACAGGGCTCATCTGAAAGGACTTAGAACCTGGACACAGAGTAAAATGAAGTGACCTGCACAGACGTGATCTGCGACGGTGACAGCACGCAGTCCCACATGGTTCTAAAATCCATCTACTTCCCTTCTAAAAGTGTCTGTTTACTTTTCACTGCTTTTCACAAGTGTGATAGTAAAACTTGTAGACTGATTACTGGATGCTGACTATTTCTATCTATTCATTAAAATAAGCCCTAATGGGAGCTCTGAATGTAAGTAGGCATGTGAAAGAAATTTATAAAACCCACCTTTTCCCCAAATATTATCTTAGTCAAAATTTCCTTCAAATTTGCATTGATTCAGTTAATCTTAATTAACAACATCACAATGGCTTTAAATTTTGCATCATGTGACCAGCTGACCCTCTATAAAATGCTTTACATTAATGAGATGTATTATCCTGGATGTTTTATCACATTTCTTTAGACTAATAATGGTCATTCTTCACCCCCAGCTAATATTTTTAAATAATTGTTACTATAAAAGATAATGCACAAAATCACATACCCTGCAAGGGTATCGATTTGATCATACGGTGGGACTTCACTACTGTATGTTACTAACAAGAATCTCTGGTTTGGCCCCTTAGGGTCAATTTTCCACTATAATTTCAAACATTTGGAAGTCATATTCTTTCACCAAGTTGCAAAATTATTCTTTTCTTGCATCAAAAATTGATTCTTCTGAGTGTTTTCTATTTTTGCACAAATAATTTATTGGTAGATGCCTTTATGAGACAGTAGGAAATATGCTTACCTCTTCAATATCCTTTTAACAGAAAATGGACTGGAACCTATCAGGAATATTTAATCACATCAGGAGGGAGAAAATTTGACTACCTTGTTATTTTCTTATGAAAGTGTTGAGAAGGAGTACTTTCTAAATCAGTTCCGATCTTTGTTAAATCTCTCTCCCTAGAGAGAATGTCGATCCTTAACTGAAGAGACAAGGAAAATGTATCTTCTCTTTATACTTTCTCTGCATGGTTTGCACAGAAAAGCACAGTAAAGAGAGAAAACGTTAGAAACTCTGTTGTGACCAGTGCTATAGTGCTGCGTGTGCAGTGACCTCTACTTTGTCAGTTATTGAAGGACATAAAAGCAGCATCCTTACTATTCCTAATGACCTTGCTGTAGGACTCTTTGAAAGCAATGATTAAGGAATTGGGAAACCTGTGCTCTCCTTAATTACAAGGTGTTTAAACAATCATTTGTTTCAGATGAACCTTGAAGATCACCTTCTGTCCACTCATTCCATCATTGTACAGATGAAGATCGGGAAGGGTGCGTCAGCCTGGGCTCAGCAGGGAAACAGCCAGTAGGACATATACATCAAGGGTGGTCATGGATTGAGTGGTGTCACCCAGGGAATGATGAAATCCTAACCCCCAGGACCTGTGAATGAGACCTTGTTTGGAAGCCTTTGTGGATGTAATGAATTTAAAGATCTAGAGATGAGATTATCCTGATTACCTGGGCACACTCTAAACCCAAGGACAAATGTCCATGGAAGAGACACAGGGAGAAGAAAAGCCATGTGAAGATGGAGGCAGAGACGGGTAAGCAAACACAGCTGGGCTAATCACACTGGCCCACCTCCACTCGTGTCCTCTAGGGTTTTCCACCTGCTCACCCCAGAGCCCAAAGGCTCTCTTTCAGTTTGTTTTGGTGGAGTTGAGTTTAATCTCTCTCCCCTCCTGCAACAGTCTTGAAAAAGTCTTCAACTGTTTAGCACAATTTTTATTTGACAGTTCACCTACATCAGGGCTTCTTGATCACATGCACCGGCATGAAGAGTCCTGCACACGAATCAGGGACATGATGAAATCCTGATACCCTCAGCATTCAGAGCAGCCAATGGAGCCAATGTGCCCAGAGCCCCGGCTAGTGACCTCTGGGCAAGGAACCTCTTCCATTTGCCTATATCCATTTACATCAATACCGTTTTCCTTGTGAACTCTTAGAGATGGGAGATCATTGGTACAGATGATAGAGAGCACTGATTCCTTACTTGATATGCATTTCTGGAATTCTTCCTATGCACAAATATTGCATTCAAATCTGAAGTGTAGTGAAGAGTAGGAAGGATAGGAAGAACTAAAGTGCCCATAAGGAACTAGAATATAACATCACGTAATAAAAATAACAAAAGGAATAGTTCATAGAACATAAGGACAAGCTACACAACAGTCCAAATAAAGACAAAAAAGAACTGCATAACTTAAATTGGAAAATAAAAGGATGTCAGGTAAAGTAGACGTAGCATACTATGGAGGGAGTGAGGGCAAGATCGAGTTAAGGGAACACAGTTGGGTGAGTTGTGAACAGTGTTGTTCTGGGAAAGCTTCACAAAGAATGCGACTTCTCCAAATCTGATCTTTGCTGTGGGGTGAAATATAAAATGTACCTGCAAACTTCCATTTGCCCCCGAGGGGAAAGCAGACCGGCTACTGAAGGTTTCTGTGTTGACCCAGAATTGCAGCCATGGAATCTTCAAGGGACTGGCTCCATCAGAGAAGAGGCTAGGTCCTGCCTGCGGAGGTGTTGTCCTGGCGTGCAATGCTTCCCGACCTGTCCTGCCCTGAAAGCTTTCCCTGAAATACCCCTCTGCTCTGCTCTGTAGGCTGCAGGCTGAATGCTTCTGAACATTTCCTGCATCTCAGGTTGGGGGAAGTTGGGGTTAACCTGGATTTCCAGACTTGTGACCATCATTACCTACCTTATAGCCTGAATTCTGAAGACCCTGATGCTATTTTCTAGGTGAAGAAAGACAGCTGCCCCTTCCCTCACCTCTGGCTCACCCATGGCCACTCCAGTTATTTTGTATTAGAACCTCTTGTTCTGTAGTCAAGCTAACTGAATCTGGAGGTCTCACACAGACCACACAAGCGCTGGATGGCAGAGATATTCAGGCGGCCCCTGCCTCCCTCTCCTTTATTCAGCAACTACATGCACGGGGCCCCTGCTGCGGGCCAGGCACCGGGCTCAGCCCAGGGTGCAGTTATGAAAACACCTGCTTTTTCAGATTTGAAAGTCTATCGGGGAGACCCAAAATATGCATGGAAGTGATGCAGGAAGGACCATGGGCTTCTGGGAAAAGCAGGCGGCAGCCAAACCAGGTCCGAAGGAAGGAGAGGCTTCTCAGAAGTGACGTGTCAGCTGTCGACACTGAGCAGGGATTGGCAGCTGACTGTCTTCTCACCCCCAGGTGTCCACACCCTGCATTTCCCAGCTCCCGAAGGGTCCCCAGCCTGGTGCCTCATCCTAGCTTTCCTTTCCCAGGAGACACTGCATTTCCCCTGTCACTCCATGCTCAGCCCCCAAATGAAGGAAGCAAGCCCCTGTGTCATGTTGTCTTCAGTCCTTTGTAAATCGTGGTCACAGTCACGTCATCATTCTGACTCCACCACGAACAAGCTTTGTAAGCCATGGAAGCCACATTTTTCTTTGTGAGTTCCACATCCCTCAACTGTAAATGGGATAATGCATGACTGTCCTGACTGCTTTACAGAGTGAAAAGTGGGTAAATAGTATTTTATACATTAAATACATTAAATAGTATTTTACACATTAAAATCACATTTTAAAGGAGGAATATTACAAATTTCTGTTAGGCAATTTGCGTTCAAAATGCCCAATCCTTCCATGTCTATCCTTGATAACAACCTGCGCCCCCCATCTCCATTATCATTCCAGGTAATGTGATTGCTGATATGGTGAGTGCACATAGAGATCTTGTAGAAATATTGTAGAAAGTCACTTAACCTGCCCAACAATTCTATGATATCAGTGTTACTATATCCCAAGTTTGCAAATAAAGAAATGAGTCAGGAGGAGATTAAACATCTTGCCAAAGGTCCAGAGCATTTGTGCCTGTCAGCACATCACATTTATCCTCCCTCATCCCCCGACTATTTGCTTCTAGACCCTCCCTCACTGTGCCCTGGAACTGTTTTCTGTGGTCCACAGGGAAAGGCAGAAGCAGGTTGTCCCATCCTTTTCTTGATGGCACCACAGCAGGGCTATCTTTTACATGCTGCACGCACAGAAAATTTCCAGCCACTTCTTCAACAGGCAGGCACACAGAGTTACAGAGCCCTGTTCTAAGTCACCACCGGAAGAGTGATTTCATTGAGTGGCTCAGAAGCGGCAGATGAAATGGAAGCCTCCTGCCGAAAGTGCTAGATGTCCTTTTAAACAACAGCATCAACCTGTCTTTACAGACAGCAGCAGGTGAATCCATCAAGCCTCATGACTCACTGCCTCTATTCCAGTTTCTGGATTAGTTTCAGAGAAGCAAATAGAGAAAATATGATACTATCAGAGAACCTTGTGTCTTTCCGTTACCCTGGGAAGTTTTCACTACTGGTTATCGCCATAGATGCGTAAGATAACCATGAGCTATGTGCTCATTCTCTCAGTTGAAATTCATGGGAAACTTCCTTTGAAACAGACAAGAAATGGCGATTCCTGGGTGGTATAAGCTTTGGCTCGCTCTGTCTTGTGCATTTTCAAAGGAAAACTGAATCTGTTACCTTTTGGGGCACACCTGTAATATTCTGTACACAGTAAAGTAATAATAGAAAAATTAAGATTATGAAATCATGAGCCAAAAAACCCCCAAATTATTCAAATAATGTAGTCATCTCAGGAAGCTGTATATTTATAGAGAAAAAGTCAAATCACTGATTTGTTGAATGACGCTGGGTCCTGCCTGTCTTGCCCACTGCATGGTGTAGCATGAGTTAGCTCAGCACCTGGAGCGTGGTGAAGCGACAGGGTACGGAGTGACGAGCCCACAGTGGTGCCAGCAGAGAAAACCCTAAGGTGCTGACATCTGGGCTTTGAATATTCCATCTTCCTAGAAAGGCTACTTATTTTTTTTTTAATGTTTTTATTTATTTTTGAAACAGAGAGAGACAGAGCATGAGCAAGGGAGGGGCAGAGAGAGGGGGAGACACAGAATCTGGAGCAGGCTCCAGGCTCCGAGCTGTCAGCATAGAGCCTGACGTGGGGCTCGAACTCACGGACCGCGAGATTGTGACCTGAGCTGAAGTCGGACGCTCAACCGACCAAGCCACCCAGGCGCCCCTATGTTTGTTTATTCTTAAGAGAGAGAGACAGAGCATGAGCAAGGGAGGGGCAGAGAGAGGGGGAGACACAGAATCGGAAGCAGGCTCCAGGCTCTGAGCTGTCTGCACAGAGCCCGATGTGGGGCTCGAACTCACAGACCGCAAGATCATGACCTGAGCTGAAGTCGGACGCTCATCCGACTGAGCCACCCAGACGCCCCAAAAGGTTACTTCTTATAAACAGAAAGTTTCTGTTGCTGCAGTATTAGCCCCATGATTTCCTTCCATAATCTCAATAAATGTATTAAGTAGTGGAGTTCGGAGTGTGGAACCTCTGGGAGAACTTTCCGTGGTACATCGAGTCATGCCTAAGTACCGATCTTTATTGGACCATAAGAGCCCCAGGAGCACTGGGTGTCCACGGGGGGAAATAATACTGGTTTGACAGGAAATGCAGGTGTGTGTGGCAGTGAGTTGAATTTAGCAGAGGGTTCAATGAATGGGTGCCTTGTGTCAACTCTTTGCTTGGAGTCTTCTCTAATAAACCTTCACTTATGCTTGGCCGTGTGAGTTGACCCTTAATTGACATGCCTTACTGATTTGACATGCCTCATGTAATTTATTAATTTCTCAGTCTATAAATTGGAATATAACTTCATGCAAGTTCATGTAAGAATTAAATAAGAGGGTGCATGGGTGGCTCAGTCGGTTAAGCGTCCGACTTTGGCTCAGGTCATGATCTCACGGTTCGTGAGTTGGAGCCCCGTGTCGGGCTCTGTGCCGACAGCTCGGAGCCTGGAGCCTGCTTCAGATTCTGTGTCTCCCTCTCTGTCTGCTCCTCCCCTGCTCACGCTCTGTCTCTCTCTGTCTCTCAAAAATGAATAAACAGGGGCGCCTGGGTGGCGCAGTCGGTTAAGCGTCCGACTTCAGCCAGGTCACGATCTCGCGGTTCGTGAGTTCGAGCCCCGCGTCGGGCTCTGGGCTGATGGCTCAGAGCCTGGAGCCTGTTTCCGATTCTGTGTCTCCCTCTCTCTCTGCCCCTCCCCTGTTCATGCTCTGTCTCTCTCTGTCCCAAAAATAAATAAACGTTGAAAAAAAAATGAATAAACATTAACAAAATTTTTTTAAAAAAAGAATTAAATAAGGAAATGAATGTAAAATACTTAACACCATGACTAGGCCTAAGCTTGTACTCAACTAATACCAGAGCTGTCTGTCCATGCAGTGTTTGGCCAAAGACCTCGTCCACCGCTGCTCTCAAAATGGAAGATGTTGTTCTTCCTCATTTCCACAATGACTACCCCTGCCTTTAGCTTTTTTCCCTAATTAACAGACCTAACTCCAACCACATATTAGTTGTTTGCGGAAATTATACCGTGTCTCGTGGACCAAAATTTATCAGTTAAAAGTATGGTTCCAAAATGGCACTGACTCTGGAGACAAGTGCAAACCAGCAGCTCTCAGAAGCCACTGGGCAATGGAAGCCTCATTCACTGAAAGATTTTGACGATGATAGGGATCTTGTTGTCTGAGTTTTGTCTTGTTTGGATGCAATTACTGAGATGTCAGATAATAGTCAATCATGTCTGGTCTCTTATCTCAGTTTAATTCTATTAACAGTTGTTAGGCAACAGCTCTCATCAGAACACAGTGCTGGGTGCTACAGACAGAACAAAACTCAGTAAGTTTCATAAAGTCGTGGGGGAGTTATAAAAAATAAAAGCGTCCAACTTTGACTCAGGTCATGATCTCGAGGTTGTGGGTTCAAGCCCCGCATCAGGCCCTGTGCTGACAGCTCAGAGCCTGGAGCCTGCTTCGGATTCTGTGTCTCCCATGCATACTCCCTCTCTCTTGCGCTCTCTCAAGAATAAATAAACATTAAAAAAAAAAAAACCCTATAGGATGTATTAGTTAGGATTATCTTAGGAGTGAGGACTGAAACCGTGGCTGAGTGGGAGGCTCACCCACAGGGAGGGAGGCAACAATAGTACAACTGAAAGTAAGAGCACTTTAAACAACATAAGAGTTTATTTCTCTCTTATAGTCAAATCTTAGACTGACTTAGCCCCCAACTGGCAAGAAATATGACAACAAAAGAAAGCTAGGCTCCTGTGTCTGATTGCTCCAACATGTTTTTTATTCCCAAAAGTACAACGTGGTGTATGATAGCTGCGGGGGCTCCAGCCATTACATCACAGTCCCACACGTAATAGGACATACACGCTTGTAGAAGAAGCCCCTCCCCTTTAAGGATATGTCCTGGGAGTTGCACATACAAGTTCCAGTTGCATTCCATTGGCCATAACTGGCATGGCAGCATCCAGGCAAAAGAGGCTGACGTGTGCAGTCTTTGGTGTATGCAGCTAAGACTTGGAGGTACAGTACTGTGAGAAAAGGAAGGATGGGATTTGGGGATAATAAGTCTTCACCAAACACATGGAAATAAATAAATGTAAGATAAGTGCTGTGCAGACACTAGAAAATTATGGGTTTGTTTTTCCTTTCCGGAAGGCTAAGAAGCTCTAAAATCAAACCAGCTCCTTGATAACACTGCCAAATTACGCAAATGCTGACCCTTCTATACACTAAGATAATGCCAAATAATGATAAAAATGAAATTCTGGCAGCTAGATGCTTCAGGCACATCGTGAACTTATCCTGGAAGATCCATCAGGGGCAATTTTCTGAGACTGTAATGACATAAATTCTTAGCCTTGGGATTTTGGCATTTTCGATCTTCCATGTGAAAATAGTAACAAACAGTTATCATGACAATTGAAGAATGAAATTCAGGGGGCGCCTGGGTGGCTCAGTCAGTTAAGTGTCCGACTCTTGATTTCAGCTCAGGTCTTGACCTCACGGTTGGTGGGATGGAGCCCCGTGTTGGTCTCTGTGCTCACAGCACAGAGCCTGCTTGGGATTCTCTCTCTCTCTCTCTCTCTCTCTCTCTCTCTCTCTTTCTCTCTCTGTCTCTGTCTCCCTGTCTGTCCCTACCCCATGTGCTCTCTCTCTCTCTCTGTCTAGCTCAGAAAAGTGAAGAAATAAACTTAAAAAAACACAACGAAATTCAGGAAATGATGCCTCTATTCTATTACTAAGAAATGAAAGTCACAGGCCCAGATGACTTAGTCCAGATTACAGTGAAAAACAGACCCCAAACGAAGGAAATGACATTTATTGAGCACATAGTCTAGCACAGGGCACAGGACACTAGTTTTTCTGCCCCACACGGGCTCTGGCACCTACTCAATTCTGCTGTTGTGGCACGAGAGCACCAGACACAGCACAGAAACAAATGACGGTGGATGTGCATCAATAAACTTTGACTATGGACGCTGGAATTTTAATTTAATAGAAACCCCCGTCACAAAATATTCTTTTAAAAATTTTTTTCAACCACTTAAAGAAGTAAACACGTATTAGCTCACAGGCCATGGAAAAACAGGCAGCCGCAGACTCGGCTGACTCCTGGGAATGCACAGTGAAATACATACTCTCTAGTCCTGAATTTAAGATCTGCAGTTTTATGGCTCCAGGATACATTTCTGTCTTATTGTCCGCATAGTCCCTACATCACTAGTCCTATGTCAAAACCAGGTTGTCCATCCTGAATATTCACCCACTTTCCTATTTACATCTCTTGATATGCTACTTAGCCTAGTGGAAAGTTAACACAGACACTACGATCTGTTGATATTTACCCTTTCCTTTCCAACAGTGTGATTAACACCAAGGACAGATGTCATAGACTCTGGGTCTGGAGTTCTTTCTTGTCCAGCAAGAAAGTGGGACGCAGGATTAAAATGCGGGAGATGGCTAATGTCTGGGAAAAGACAAGAGCTCCAATTAAGGGTGCTTGCTCTGTTTTTATTAGGATCAGAAGGGTTACAAACATGGTGATGGACGTGCACAAAGGGACTGTGAATTGGTGAACATTAACTCATGGGCTGAGGGAAAGGGGGTTTTGAAGACACGCAGGGTTAGGGGTTTGGTTAAATACAAAACAAAATCCTGGCGCTGGGCTGAAGGCTGTTTACAGCAGACCTGAGGCTCCACCTCTGTTTACCTAAACTGGTCTAGGGGACAATACAGACAGAGCATGCTACCACAGGGTCAAGGAGGCACCTTTCTTTTGCTAATTAGCTCCACTCTGGGCAACTTTGCCCTGCAGTGGTCTATAGCCCTATTTACCTGTTTACCTAATTTTGTCCTTCCTTCCTGTGAAAGCAGCTTTCTGCTATAGTACTAAGTTGGGGGACTTTTCTGCCCTGAATACCTAATCTTGTTTACCTCATATACCTTTGTATTGGGGGCCTTTGCCCCTTCTTCTCTATACTGGGACCTTGGTCTCTACCCTCTCTATACTGGGGCCTTGGCCCCACCCTCTCTATACCTATTTACCTAATCTTGTTTACCCAAACTTGGGTGTGTGCATCCTTGCATTCTATGGCTTTGTAATTCTTTATGCCTTGTTAATCCATCAGTGCAGGCTCAGGGAATTCCTAAGCTTATTCCCCTCAGAGAGAGAATAAATAACTAAATCTAAATCTTCCCCATTAAAATGAGAATGTGCTTATTCCCAAACTCCAAAATACGTGAGGAAATCTAACAAAAATCTAAAATCTAAAAAATCTAAAATAGTATCCTTAAAAATTAACTTAAGATAATAGTTTGACAACAATCAAAATAGGGATGTTTAGAATGGCATGTAAAAATTAAGTAGGAGCATTGTTAAAACAAAAACTGAATTCACCAATTCCAGAAACCTAATATACTCTCTCAGAAATGGACAGAGGAAGCAATGATACAGACCCAGCAAAGATAACTAAAATGTGAACAATTCAGTAAATTGTCACCATCTATTCCATATCAACAAAACTAAGCAAAGCACATGTAATATGGTAATGAACATCAATGAAGCGATTGAAAACGTGTGGCAAAACTTTCTCTTCATTTTTAAAAGTCTGATGAGAAGGGATTTTTAAGATAAAAAGTGTGAGAATTTCAACTGTTTTCACCATATTTGGTGAGATCTGGGCATTGATATAAAAGCCATACCTTAGAACCCCAAATCAAGTCAAACTGGTCAAAAATTAGGTTTTAAACAGTTGAAACCTCAAATTAAGCCATTGTTTTAAATCTTTTTTCAAACCAAATGTAAATACATGCTAATTCCAGGAACATCTCCAAATAGTTTTAAATTATTTTTAATTGGTACTCTTATAATTAGAACTAAAGAAAACTTATATCTAAATATAACAATAGATAATCACTACATATATATATATACGTATATATATATATATATATATATATACGTATATATATATTTACATATTATGAAAACTCAACTTGTCTTTTGGCTTCTAGGGATAAAAATATTTGATTCTTTAACTTAATTTACATCACATAAAATATATGTCATGAAATTCATTTCATGCTACCCCCGTCACAATGTACTCACTTGCAAATTTGATTTTAGTTTTTTAAATATCTTGAATGATTAATTTCTAGTTCTTAAATAAACAGTGCTTGAAAAACTCATAGAATATTTGAGAGTCTAATGTTTTCAGTAAAAGAATATATCCAGGGGAAAAAAGTCAATCTACATTAAATTGTAATAAATTTCTTGTATCTCTGATATGGAATTTTTCTAAGTAACAAAGACAGAAGGTTAATTTCAGAGTGATCTAGACCCTATGAAAGTATGAATCACCACGAAGGTATAGTGTGTTTCACAACATTCACTAATATTCAACATTACTCTTTATTCTTATCCAAATCCTGAAAATAGCTATTCAGCAATACATCTCTACAACATGGAGACAGATAAAAACTCAACAAAAATTTTTATTTTTTTAAATTATTTTTTAAAGTTTATTTATTTATTTTGAGAGAGAGAAAGAGAGCACGAGCAGGGGAGGGGCAGAAAGAGAGGGAGAGAGGGAATCCTAAGCAGGCTCTATACCATCAGCAGAAGTTGGACCCGGGGCTCAGTTCCATGACCCTGGGATCATGACCTGAGCCCAAATCAAGAGTTGGACACTTAACCCACTGATCCACCCAGGCACCCTTACAACAAAATATTTTAAAATCTTACTAAAGGAGTTAGAAGAACAGTTTCAGTGCTCTGTTGTAGAAGCTGGAGCTAAAAAGCCTAAGTTATAGAGTTAACACTTTTTTACAAAGCAGTAAACGTATATGTTATTTTTCTTTATGAATGAAATATTTTCTTGCAAAATACTTTCTTGTGGCAACAGTAACTCATTATCCAGCCCTTTGTTAACACCCTTCTCATTCCTCCCCTTTCTCTTCCATCTCTTCCCTTTCTTCCTCTGTTGCCCTTTCCCTCTCTTCCCCTCCCTCCCTCCTCCTCCCCCTCCTCACCTCCCTCCCCCTCTTCCTCTGCTTCCCCCTCTTCTTCCTAGTCCTTCCATCTTGTCTTTAGTTCAGTTACATATATACATAGTTTTGTAAATAAAAGGAAAATTTTGGTTTTGAATGCAACAGTTCTAAATCATTTCACCAAGTAGTACTTCTGATGTATATACTGGTCTGAACTTTACATTAAATTATGAACCTAACAGTACTTTATTGCTAATGTAGATTTTTAAAAGCTTCATAATAGTCAAATGCAATATTAAAAAACATGAGCTTATGGTTTCAGGATATTGATAACTCACTAGTTTGCCTACGCTTATGTTCAAGATCTTTATTGATAAATTGACTAAAGAAAGCTAACTTAATCTTTAAATACTGAATAATGGTTTTATTTTGCTTAGGCTAGACAGATGGTCCATCCATGTGATATCATTTTCCATGTTTAATTCCTGAATTCCTTCAATCTTCATAGTTTCCTAATAAACTACTAATTCATTTTACTGAATAAAATTATAAAAATTCAACCTTTTATTGAAAGTGTAAAAAAAGTATATTATAGAATCAAAAATAAGGCATTTACATAACGTTTCAAGTGTAGATGTATTTATTCTGGCTCTTCAACATTATTCAAGATGAAAACAGCAAACAAATAAATTGTCTAAAATGTTCCCAGTCTAACAAATGAATGCTCCATGCCATCAACATGCCCTGATCTTATGTTGCTAAGGAACATGGAAGCAAAACGCATCAATCGTGCATTTGTTTCTGAATTCTGTTAGTTCCCAGCTGGAAGGTGCTAGAACGTGTTTTCCATTTTGGAAAGTGCATTTCCATTTCCATTTCCTGTGACATGCTTTTGCACACATTGTCTTGTTCCATATTTTCAACTTTCAGTGAAATATGACTGTGACACTTTTTTAAAAACATCGTTTTCTATGCTAAGTATACAGTGCTCACAGCTTTGTCTAGCAGGTCCTTTATGTTGTATTCTTTGTGGAATTGAGGATGTCAGAGTTATTACTGTACTCTTACATTGCTGTGCCTGACAGCTGTTCTTTAAAAAAAAGTTCTCTGCTAAGATTTTGTCATTCAATTTTGTTCTGGTTAGCTAAGGTGAACTTTTATAAACAGTAAGAAACTTGCATAAAAGTTAAGCTGCCCCCAGGTCTAAAACTCTTGCAGAAGTTTCTCTATCTTCTAAATTCTGGTAGGAACATTGTCTTGTCTCAAGAAGATCCAGTGAGTAAAGAAAGCAAATACACACCTATCAGCGTGGCCCAAATCTGGAACACTTACAACAGCAAGTACTGGTGAGGCTGTGAAGAAACAGGATGAGAAAGGAATGCAGTACAGGCAGTTCTGAAGACAGTCTGGGGGTTCTTAGAGAGCTGAACACCCTCTGACCATAGGATCAGCTATTGGACTCCTGGCTATTTGCCCAAAGGAGATGACAACTTCTGTCCACACAAAAACCTGCACACAAATGTTTATAGAAGCTTCATTCATAATTGTCAGCACTTGGGGACAACCAAGATTGCCTTCAGCAGGTGATGGATAAAGAAAAGGTGGTCCATGCAAACAATGGAATATTACTCAGCTTTAAAAGGAAATGAGCTATCAAGCCATGAAAACACATGGAGAAGATATAAATGCATATTACTAAGTGAAGAAGTCAGTCTGAAAAGGCTACATATGAAGAGTAGGATCCTAACAATATGACATTTTGGAAGAGGCAAAACCATGAAGATAGTAGAAAGGTCAGCAGTTGCCAGGGGTTGGGGAAAGGGAGAGAGCACACGTTTTTTTTCAGTGCAGTGAAACTCTTGTGCATGATATAATGTTGGCTTCCTGCCTAAACCCATAGAATGTACAACATCAGGAGTGAACAGAATGTAGACTCTGGACATTGGATGATAATGATGGGTCAGTGTAGTTATGAGAACTGCTCACTGAAGAGAAGTGAAGATGCAATCTGTAAATACAGCAGTGTTTGCCTCGTTTTGAATAAAATTTTAGAACTAGCATCTTAAGGCTGCTAAGGTTGGCTTTCATATCTTTGTTACCATTCCTGTTGAGATACTTCTGAGGGACTGTTTTCTGGACTGAGAGTATCAATAAAACACATCCCGTACCATTTGGATCTGCCTTCTCCCCTGCAATAACATTGGTATCAATCCAGGATATAGACCAGATAAGTCAACAAGCAAGAAGGAACTCACTTCTTGAATTAACAGTTTATATATTGACACACTCAGTGTTCCTTTAAAAAAAAAATCTATATACCTTCAATATATTTATTTTATATATATATATATATGTATATATATATATATGTATATATACATACATATATATATATATACATATATATATATATATATATATATAGTTTTTATTATGGGGCATCCCCAATTCACCTATAACTTTTTGTTAAGTTATAATTGTAGCATGAGAAAAACAGGTTATGAGTTTAATAGTAATTTTCTATATTAATCATTGATACACTTTCAATGAACAGTGT
Source organism: Puma concolor (assembly GCF_028749965.1). NCBI lineage: Eukaryota > Metazoa > Chordata > Mammalia > Carnivora > Felidae > Puma > Puma concolor. The sequence continues at coordinate 984,630 of NC_141677.1, read as the reverse complement.
GCATAAATTTAGAATTGTTTTTTTTTTTCCAATAATCATGGTTTTGCTTATATTTATTAAAATGTATTTCATATCTGTTTAATGTGCATTTAAAATGCACTTGTCTTTTGTATATCTTTTTTTCTTTCTTCCAGTAACTTATATTTCTTGTAGTTTTACCAAGTCTGGACAAAACTGAAGAAAAGTGGAAGTCCCTTTACTGTGGGTAATTTTACAAATCTAGTCTAGAATTTACTACTATTTCTCTGTCCTTGGTCCTGAGCTGGTAAGTATGGTAACCAGTCTCTACAATGGCACCGTGATCCCTGCCTTCTGGCATTCACTCTCGGGTCATCTTCTGCCCGTGACTGTGGCTTGGACTGACTCATCTCCTTCACTTTCGGGTCATCTTCTGCCCGTGACTGTGGCTTGGACTGACTCATCTCCTTCCCTCTCCGGCTTCCTCTAGGGAAAGCCAGCACCATGTTGTGAGGTATCCCATTGAGAGGCTCTGGCAGGAACGGACTTCTTGGGCTGGGGCAAGTGTCAAGCCTGTCCACGGTCACGTGGGCAGCTCTGGAAGAGCACCCCTCACCCCAGGTGGAGTCTGGAGAAGATGCAGATACGGGCTCCCCTTTTTCAACCTCGAGAAAGACCCAGAGCCAGAGGTGCTCAACTAAGTGCACCTGGGATCCTGACACACGGAAACTCTGAGGTAATAAAGGTTTCTTGTTTCGAGCAGTTAAGTTTCGGTGCTAATTTGTACATCAACAGCTAAAACTAATATAAGAAACCTGACTAAACTTCTGGAGAGACAGTGCAGGAAAGGGGTTGGGATCTTTGCGCCAAAGTGTGACCTCTGCAACACTGAAGGTTGTCTGCCCTTGACAGCGTGCACATGCCCCTTACTGATAGGGAACCTGAAGGGACCATGAAGGACTGGTTTCCCTGCCTCGGTTCCCACCAGGACCTGCGCCTCACCTGAATGTATGTCCTCTGTGGAAAGGCCAAGGCGTTAATGACGCCTTTGGAGTGTTCCGGCACAACAGAAACATCTCAGGAGTGACCTGTGAGGTCCTCATGACGTTTCCCAAGATTGCTGACTCTAGACACCCTGACACCGAGGGTCCAGGGCTTAAATGACGGGCGGAGGCCACACTTCTCTTTGTTCTGACCACTTCCCGGATGCCTGGGAGGACACTGTCCTCAGTAGGAGCCCCAGACCGCAAGCAAAGATGAGACCCCCCCCCTTTTCTTTGAAGTTTCCCAGACTCTCTGCCTCTGCTGGCTCATATCTTCAATAAACTCGGCCCTCACTTCGTCTCTGCTGGCATTTGATTTCTATCCAGCCCTAGTCCCCGGCTGGTCCTGAAGATCCCCCCTGGGGCCTCCACAGGCCAGCCTCCGTGATCACCACCCAAAGGAAGATCCAGAGCAGGGGGGATGTGTGGTGGGGGTGAGGAGTGGAGCATTGCAAGACCCTGCAAAAAAGCATCAAGAGAATATATCATATTTAATATTTAAGTAAACAGGTTTCCTGGAAAGAGGGGCAATAAGTCAAAGGTCAGAACAGCTGCCTGGATTTCTGGCTTCAGTGTACCTCACTGCTGGGTCAGTAACAAGAGGAAAGCATACTGGAGCCAGAGGGAAAGGAAAAATCAATAACCCGGGTGGATTCTTTACATACAAATTTGATATTCTGTGCATCAAGTTTTTTTGTACTGATTTTGGCTTTTCAATAATGCATTAAAGTATTAGTACTCTTAATTACTAAATATTATTCCTTTAATGTTTGTGCCCGAGGCCAGTGCCTTTCCCACGTCACCAGGCCTCCTGTCCATAGATTGTCACCCGTGCAACAGGTCAGCAGAGACAGGGTAGGTCCGGGCCCGGGGTCACTGGGCCTGAGGGTCCCCGTCTCCTCGAACCTGCACCCCCCACCTCCCCAATTCAGTGGTGGAGGTGACTTTGAGGAATGCAGTCTGTGGCCAACGCGGTGAGCACCACAGCCAGATGGGCGGATTTTTGTCAATGATTCAGACTGAGGTGCTAGGAGAGGGACCGCGGGCCCCGGGTGGGGATGCGCCCAGGTCTCCAAGGGAGGCCTGGGACCCCGCTTCCTGCGCGGAGGCTCGGGCGGGGGGGAGGGGGGCTCGGTGGGCTCTGGCGAGGGAGGCGGGACCCGGGCCCTTTGGGGACTTGATCATGGAAGGCACCACCGCCGGACCCGGCTCCGCCCTCTGCAAGGCGGGTGAAGGGCACTCTTGGCGGAGCGGACCCTGCGCCCGAGCCGCACGTCCCGCCTCCGGAGACCAAGCCCAGGTCACGCGGAGCCTGGTGCCCGAAGCTATGAGCGAGGGGATCCCCGCGCCCGCTGCCTCCACTCGGTCTGCGGGGCAGAGACGAGCGAGGTCGGAGGCTGGGGCACGGGAGCTGTGGCCTGGGCGAGAGGGGTCTTCCCGGGGGCGGGGGGCGCATCCCGGGACCCCAGACTAGCGGGATCCTCCCGGGGGGGGGGGCGCATTCCGGGGCCCCGGACTAGCGAGGTCCCTATGGGGGCGCATTCCGGGGCGGGGGTGAGGGGGGAAGTGGAAGGCGAACGGGGTCTCCCGGGGAGGGGAAGGGGGGGGAGGGACGAGCACAGCGGGAGGGCGCCCCCAGAGGCGCAGGGCTAGCGGGGAACTGAGGTCTAGACGCAGCGCGCTGCTGTCGGGGTCTCGGGTGGGCCGGGCGTCCGGAGGGGACGACGCGGGAAGGGGGCAGGTTCCGCGGCATTCCGAGGCCCTTCGCCCCACTTGTACCCGGAGCCCACCCTCCGCGTCGGACTCCCTCCAGAGCTCGCTGTCACTATGACCCCTGCCCGGCAGCCTGCAGCCCGCCCTGCGACACGACCGACGGTCAGGTGGCGCCCTCCGGCCAGGAGCGGGGCGCGTCCCGGTCACCATTCCCAGGCCCTGGGGATCACTTGTCCCCGTGGTCGCGCTGATGGTCAGTCAGGGTGCAGCTGCCTTCCCAAGCCCCTGTTCGTTCTGGCGCCTCCGCGTCTGGGAGCGACAAGTCGGGGACAGAGGACTGTGCTGTGAGGGAACCGGGGTGCTCATGTCTGGGTGCCTGGTTCACACCCCACTCCAAGTGCCCTGCACTCGGAAGTGGCTACGTGCGCGATGCCCGGGCCGCCGAGGAGGAGGAAGCATGCCAGGAAAACTGCCGCAATTTGACCCAGACTTTTCTGGAAAACCGCTCGCACAGGAAAACATCCGTTAAGGAGAGTCATCCCTCCATAAAGTAAAGCCAAATCAGGAGGGAAAACCCTGGCTTTTGCATGGATGAGACACTGAAAAGTGAATTCTGCTCTCGTGTCAGACCATCCACGGGCACGGAGGGCCCCTCTCTGCCTCGCACTCAGCATCCCCCACCCCTACGATGGATGCAAGGAAAACACGACAGACACACAATAGACCAAGCAGCGCCTTGTATCCCGGCCGCCGCGCACTGAGGAGTCTTTGTCACTTCCAGTCCCTTGTTTGACATCGGTTTGCTTTTTACCTTATTCAAAAAACAGAAAAAAAGAGCAATAGCTATTCTGTATTTATTGTGAAATATTTCTAGTCCGTTTTGACGTGTTGACAGGAATAAAAATCAGTTCATGCAGAAGTAAGGGGACTTTCTCTCTCTCTCTCTCTTTAACCTTGAGTAAGACGGTGCGATTGCGGGGTCACTTGTTTTCACTCTGCAGACAGTGCCCTGCAATCCACGCTAGATCTAGGTGGAGAGGATGAGATGCTTCATTCATTTTGGACACTTGCACTATCAGGCAGATGGCCCCAAGACTTCCTGCCCTCTCCGCCTTCCTGCTGTGTGTCCCAGGGCACCCGTGTCCTCACACTGTTCCTCCTATGTGCACCCTTCATTTTCTTCTTAAAACAGAAGATTTAGGGGTGACAGCGCCTTGCCTACTTCCTACGTGGTTATGAATGGAAAGGGGGGGAAAGACATGTGAGAAGACCCTTGAAGTAACCACAAGAGTGCTTCTGAAAGATTTGCTTCGGGGAAAAATAAGATACGGCTTCTGTAACTTTCTCAAACACACGAGACAAAATTTAAAAGTTAGAAAACACTGCTTGTTATTGCTATATTGCTGTATTACTTTTCCAGAAATTCATCTGGCAAACATCTTTGTCTCTTACACAAAAGGAGAGCTTCTCTTCCTATCCTGAATGTATATGAGTTAACCCTCAGGGATAGTGGTGACCTTTGGTATTCTTGTTTCTTTTACTGGAAGGAAAAGAAAAAGAGAAAGGGAGAAAGAAAAAAAGAAAGACAGGTAGGAAGGAAGGAAGATGAAAAGAAACTTTTGTAGTTTAGGATAAAAGACATTTGATATACAAAAAATGAAAATACTAATATGATAATAAAGAAAGTATTTCAAACTTTATTTCTTCAACAATGACTAGACAATTGGACCAACTTGGGAATAAGTTAGAGACTTAAGGAATCTCTAAATAACATAGTTTTTATTCTTCTTTAAAAGTTCTTACATGAATTCTTTTTAGCCAAATAAGGTAGATTATATCTGATATTTGCATAATTACAATTGATCGCATTGGAAAGTATACTCAATAGTTGTTTTCACATTTACATATATTTTTGGTATTTTCCATATGATAAGCCATTTACTTTGGTAATGTTTTATAAATTGAACTTAAAAAATGTGACTTTAATTCTCCCAATGTATCAGCAAAGCCAATAAATTAGAATTTGATTCTCCTAAGAGTTTAAGATTCCAAAATAAGCTCGCTTTTGCCATTGTAGAACTGTCAGAATTCTCTGTATATTTTACAGTTTTTTTTGTAAGTATTCAAGAAAGGGAGTTAGCTTAAGTTAGTATTAATCTAACTTTTATAGGCTTACATGTAGTTAAGAAAGTTAGTGAGAACCACGGCAGAAACAGCTTCCTGTGTTTCATGCTTGGGCATGAAACAGAGGTCACGTATCAGCTGTATTCTCCTGCTCCATCCGAGGGCTTTTCCATGATACATTGTACAGGTATAGGAATATGGCCTACATTCTTTCATTTTCAAATATTTCCTTTGGTTCACAGCCCAATTCAAATAACTTCAAGAACAAATTTACCCCGTTACTTCAAACGGCATGCATCTGGGTCTGTGTGTTCTTTTTTTTTAAATTTTTTTTTCTTTTTTTTTCAACGTTTTATTTATTTTTGGGACAGAGAGAGACAGAGCATGAACGGGCGAGGGGCAGAGAGAGAGGGAGACACAGAATCGGAAACAGGCTCCAGGCTCTGAGCCATCAGCCCAGAGCCCGACGCGGGGCTCGAACTCACGGACCGCGAGATCATGACCTGGCTGAAGTCGGACGCTCAACCGACTGCGCCACCCAGGCGCCCCTGGGTCTGTGTGTTCTTAAGTTCAATGGTGCCAGTCTGAAGATAAGCAGTTCCAGAGTCAGAATATCATGCTCCCTTCATGTATTAATTTATTCTTTCATTTAACTTACATTTGTGGAGCACGAATCCATATTCTTTCAAATGAGAGTACTTGTTTCATGAAGGATTCAGAAATAAATAATTCACTAAAGGGAAGATTTGATTCATGAATTTTAAAGTATAAGTGAGTCTTCTAAGACATTTGCTAATCCTGATGAACTATGACCTTGATAATGAAACACTGGTTCATAAATATCTACTATGTAGGTAGCGCTGTGCTTCATATGAATTAGTAAAAAAATAAATGATCTATTTGTGAATATTTCAATGCTTTCAGAATGGAGAAAACCTAGAAGTCATACAATACCAAAAATTATAAAAACCATAATTTTAGTATACATATATATATATGCTAATTATTATATATATATAGTATAGTATAAATATAGTATAGTTTAGTATATATACACTAATATAAATTTATATAATATAAATATATATACTAATATATATGAATATATATATATATATATTTATTTATTTTTTGCCAGAGTTCAAGCCGAATCTTAGAGGCTTTTTTATTAATCCCCTGTGAAATACCAGTATGGCAAGAGACCATGGGATGGAAACTCAGAAGAGTCAGCTAATGTACTTTAAAGGTCAGTGGGTCTTTCAACATAGGATTTCTAGTTGATATAAAATGTGAACTCAAGAACAAATTCCTGCTTTCAAACCCGGAAAGGCCAGGAACCTGATCCTTACTACTGATTCAACTACAGTGAAATTTGTAATGAAAAAAGTTGAGGTCAGTTATCCCTGGCTAAAATATCTAAAGATCATTACATGGCACTATATCTCCAAAGTCTTTCAAAATGTCTGCCAGTCAATTAAAAAGGATTCTTTCTGAAATCCACAACTCTGATGACCTTTCAATTTTGGTTTAGTTCATAGCCAAAAAAATCAGAAGAAACAAAATGCGTTTTAATAGTCCTTAGAAATATTGTGCGATGTTAACTTTATTTTAGGTGAACAATAATTTGTTATCCCTTTTGATAAACATATAGATTTCATGTCTCTCAGGAGTTTTTAGAGTGGATCATTGATTGATTAAATATGGGGGTTGTATGGATTTCTATCAAATATAGAATTAGGAAAATAAAAAAACCACAATGCAATACCACTACACCTCCCTTTAAAGTAACTCCCTTTAGAATGAGGGGCGCCTGGGGGCGCCTGGGTGGCGCAGTCGGTTAAGCGTCCGACTTCAGCCAGGTCACGATCTCGCGGTCCCGGAGTTCGAGCCCCGCGTCGGCCTCTGGGCTGGTGGCTCGGAGCCTGGAGCCTGTTTCCGATTCTGTGTCTCCCTCTCTCTCTGCCCCTCCCCCGTTCATGCTCTGTCTCTCTCTGTCCCAAAAATAAATCAAAAACGTTGAAAAAAATTAAAAAAAAAAAAAAAAAGAATGAGGGGCGCCTGGGGGGCTCAGTTAGTTGAGCATCTGACTTCAGCTCAGGTCATGATCTCACAGTTCGTGGGTTCAGGCCCCGTGTCGGGCTCTGTGCTGACTGACAGCTCAGAGCCTGGAGCCTGCTTCAGATTCTGTGTCTCCCTCTCTCTCTGCCTCTCCCCTGCTTGTGCTCTGTCTCTCTCAACAATAAATAAAAACATTAAAAAAATTTTAAATAGCTAAAATGAAAAAAAAAAAGGAAAAGAGCATGTGTTGAAAAGCCTATGAATGAACTGAACTCTCATAAAGTGTTTGGTCTAAATTGGTACAACCAATTTGGAAAATTATAATGTAATGATCCAGCAATTCCATTTCTTGGTGTATACACCAAAATGCACATATATTCACTAAAATACATACTCTAGAATTTTTGTAGCAAAAATCTTCACAGTGACTCCAAACAGGAAGAACTCCAAATGTGGATAAAGAGTAGGATGAATAAAGAAACTTGGAGATACTCAGGCATATATTACTATATTGCATTGAAAATGAATAAACAACTACAGACAATACCATGGATGAATCTCACAAAATTTTGAGCAAAATGAGTCAGATATAACAGTTTCTCTTTGATCTTATATAATATAAACTGCAAAAATAATACAATTTGTGGTATGAAAAGTCAGGATAGTAGTTATGTTGGGCGCTAGTGAGTAGAAGGAGAGCTGAGAGGGCACTTCTGTGTCCTGATTCACATGCAGGTTAATAAATTCTCCTTGAATTTGTGGAAATGTAGCAAACTGCACGCACATGATTTGTTGCAATTCTCTTTGCATTTATCCTTAACTTACCATTTGAAAAAGAAGATGATAGTTAAACATTGGAAAGGAAACAGATCTGCTTCTGTTATAGTTTTTAGATATCATTTCAAATAATAAGAACTTTTAAATCATTTCAAATAACAAAAACTTTTAAAGACATTATGCATCGAAAGAGAAACTTTGCCTAAACTTATTCATTAATTGCACTGATTATAGATTTGTACAACAACCTTTTCCAGTAACAACCAAAGAATTTTATAAATCCAACCTATGGAAAATTACCTTGATGATTTTCTGAATCTGCAAATACATGGAATGTTCTCCATAACTTTATCCCAGAGAATGAGTCTGTAAATGACCAGAGTCATGTAAATTAGAGGTCGCGCATAATCTAGTCTTAATCTACTATTCTCTGGCATAAAGTCAGTAAGTCAAGAACATAGCCAAATACATAACTCAAGAATACTCCAGGATATACCCCAAAACATAGCCAAATAACTTACTAAATTTTGTATACTGGCTAAATAAAAAGTATTTTAGAATCTTACTGGTAATTCTGGTAATTTTTAATGATAAACTCTCTTTATATGTAAATTGATGGGTGCTTATAGAAATAGATGTCGACTTAAATTGTCTTTTCCTTATCTTCACTTATTTGTAATACACATTTTTAGGGGAAATATAAATTTACTATAAAGATATTTGTCAAATTGCTGAAATATTTGATAACCTAATATTTCTTTTTAAAAATAAAACTATTAACCTGTCAGGAGTTTTGAGTTTACTATGGCAATTAAAAAAAATGCATTCATAGATTGTCACTTTCATATATTATGAAGTTTTAAAAGGAAATCAGATACAACTAAAATGACCAATATAAAGCTACTGAAAAGGTAGACTTAATCATGTAAAGTCTTTCACAGGTACTTAGTTGGCTCTATTTTTCTTTGCCATAAAATGTGCCAAGTGGGATTTTCATACCAAGATATACATTAACAGCCTGTCTCCTGCGTCAGGCTCTACCTCGGTTCCCCCCGGGACTGCTGCCCGAGTCCTTTTTCCAATATCCACCTCAGGAGAAGACTCTTCCCTCCTTTCTCCTCGCCTTCCCAAACATTTTGCCATCCCTTCTCCACCAGAACACCCAGAACTGACTTTTCAAAAATTGCAGGGTTTTATCACAGACAAAAGGAACTATTAACTTGTCTACTTTTATTTTCTAGAAAAAAAATATAGTTAATTCCTTCCTTAGTCAAGGGAACACAACTGGGTCTGATTAAATGTTGGAAATGGTGGGAAGAGGCACATATATGGAAAACACACAAACACTCCCTGCTAAAATAAAATATCCTTCAAAATAATTATGTAGAGGGTTTGGGCTCCCAGTATTACCAGGGAGCTAGTTTTAAAAGCTAGAATTGTGGGAAAACATGGAAATTGGTTTCAGTAAACAGAGTTCAAAAGACATTTTATTTCTTCAGATATCTGGAAAGCCAAGGTCAAGCCCTTGGACTTACTGATCTTTCCATCTCTCTGGCACAGTGTTCTTACACTCTTGTGTGTGCATGTGAATATATGTGTGTAAATGTACCCACTTACATGAGAGAAAGCAGGGGAAGGAGAAAGAGAAAATGAATCAATTTCATTTTGATCAGTTAAAGGGATTACAGTTAGCGGCACTCACAGTTTTATAGCAGACAAATTTAGATCTGAATTTTATTTCATCGAATATACAGATATATTTTGAAGTAGAGATTCCTATTTGGTAAAATAGGAATTCACTTAGGGTTTGCCTTGGAGAATATTTTTTATGTTCTCCTACTGTGATCTAAGTCAATATTTAGTCTGTTTTTAGTTTCAATTGATTCCAAATTTTTCATTAGGCTTTTTTTATTGTTGTTTTATTTCTTTGGTTTGTTTATCTTGGTGGAAAAGTTCAGAGTTACCAGGATAGAGAAACTTGTTTCATGTTTAATTTAATGGATTATTTTGTGTGGCATCCTTGAATTTAAAAAGAACTACAGAGGAATACGGAAAGGTTTATATGTCTTTCCCTTGGACCCAGACAATTTGTATTCAAGAAAGTTCAGAAATGGTCTGATTGATAAGATTAAGCTTTAAATTGGTTTTGCTTTTCCTACTTAGTCCCATAAGAGCTTTCCCACCATGAGACTCCAGGGCTCCTTGGAGAAATGGTAAATTCTAGGACTGGGATGAGGAATACATAATAAGGCACTGAGGAAACACTATTGGGTCACATTAATAGTAAACATAAGAAAATGTAATTTCAGATTAGAGAATTTCAACATTAAAAATAATAATGAATGCAACTAATTAAAACACATCACATGAATAAAAACCATGTGTTTATAATGATACTCAGGAAATCTTCATTTTTTTTTACAACCTTAAGTTTTTTCAAAATTTGTATTACAACAAAAGCAAGAGATCACGTTTAATTTTACATTCTCTCTGCAAACTGTATTTCAGGACAACCAAATAGTTGATGGGGAAAGTTTATTCTTTGTAAAAGTATTCCCCATAGTACAACATCCATTCATGATAAAAACCCTCAACAATGTAGGTTTCGAGGGAACTTACCTCAACATCATAAAGATCATATGTGAAAAATCCATGGCTAATATCATTTTCAGTGGAGAAAAACTGAGAGCCTTTCCCTTAAGGTCGGGAACAAGACAGGGACGTCCACTCTCACCACTTTTATACAACATATTACTGGAAATCCTAGCCACAGCAATCAGACAACAAAAGAAATAAAAGGTATACAAATTGGCAAGGATGAAGTAAAATTTTCACTATTTGCAGGTGACATGATACTCTATGCAGAAAACCCTGAAGATTCCATCGAACAACTACTAGAACTAGTAAATGAATTCAGTAAGTGCAGAATACAAAGTCAATGTTTAGAAATCTTTTGCATTTCTAGACACCAATAATGAAGCAGCAGAAAGAGAGATTAACGAAATAATTGCATTTACAACCGATTAAATGGGAATCCATTAAATGAGAATTGATCCCATTTGCAATTGCACCAAAATAATAACATACCTAAGAATAAACTTAACCAAAGAGGTGAAAGACCTGTATTCTGACAACTATAAAACACTGTTGAAAGAAATTGATGACAGAAACAAATGGAAAGACATTCCATGCTCATGGATTGGAAGAACAAGGATTGTTAACATGTCTATACCACCCAAAGCAATCTACATATTCAATGGAATCCCTATCAAAATACCAACAGCATTTTTCACAGAGCTAGAACAAACAATCCTAAAATTTGTATGGAACCACAAAAGACCCTGAAGAACTTATACAACTCAACACCCACAGAACAAATAATCCAATTTAAAAATGGGCAGAAGACATGACTAAACATTTCTCCAAAGAAGACCTCCAGATGTCCAATAAATACATGAAAAGATGATCAACATTGCTCATCACTGGGGAAATGCAAATCAAAACTACAATAAGATATCACTTCACATCTGTCATAATGGCTAAAATCAACACTACAACAAAGTACAGGTGTTGGCGAGGATGGGGAGAAACGGGGACACTTTTTCACTGTTGGTGGGAATGCAAACTGGTGCAGCCATTCTGGAAAACAGTATGGAGTTTCCTCAAATGATAAAGATAGAGCTACCCTATAATCCAGTAATCACAGTACTAGGTATTTACCCAAAAAAGACAAAAACACTCATTCAAAGTGATATATGGTCTCTATGTTTATAGCAGAATTATTTATAATAGCCAAATTACGGAAACAGCCCAAGTGTCCACTGACTGATGAAGGGATAAAGAAGATATTGTGTGTATACACAATGGAATATTACTCAGCCAGAAAATGGAATGGTATCTTTCCATTTATAATAACATGGATGGAGCTGCAGAGTATAATGCTAAGCAAAGTAAATTTCAGTAGGTGTTGGGGATGAAGGAGGGCACGTGTTGTGATGAGTACCGGGTGTCGTATGGAAGTGTTGAGTGACTATATTGTATGCCTGGAACTAATATTACACTGTATGTTAACTACACTGGAATTAAAATAAAAAAAAGAAAAGTATTCCTGCTAATAAATGCAGAAAGTATGATAAAATTAGAAAACATAGATAAAGCAAGATTTTACCAACTGGGAAAGAAAACTTGGTCTATATTGCAGCTCCTTACGGAATAATGGATCTGGGTCCTGAAACATGACCTAATGCCAGAGCCACATGGGATACGGTTGATGGGCTCCTCTATGACACAGACCTGTGTGAGCGTCAGAGGGACTGAAAGTTGGACAACCAGATTCTGTGTCTCTCATGTTCTGATGCAGTACGTACATCACCTAAAACTGAGCCTGTGTCTAATCATGTCTTTAGTTCTAACTACAAGATTACTGTATATATATATAGTAATCTTGTAGTTAGATTACTATACACACACACATCATATATACATATATATATATATATATATATATATATATATATATATATATATATGAACTGGATAAGTGGCATTACTCATTAACCAAATACAGAGTGACATTTTCTAAATGATTCAGTTTATCAAACAAATCATTGTCATAGCAAAAGAAAAAAACAGAAGGAGGGACTGTTACTGAATAGAAGAGAGTCATGCATCACCCAAATCCGTATAAAATGATGGGTTTAATGCACATGAGTAGTGGTTATTTAAAAAAAAATTTTTTTTTAATGTTATTTATTTCTGAGACAGAGAGGGACAGAGCATGAGTGGGGGAGGGGCCGAGAGAGAGGGAGACACAGAATCCGAAGCAGGCTCTAGGCTCTGAGCTGTTAGCACAGAGCCTGATGCCGGGATCAAACTCACAAACGGTGAGATCATGACCTGAGCTGAAGTCGGTCGCTCAACCGACTGAGCTACCCAGGTGCCCCGAGTACTGGTTATTTCTAAATTTTACTTCAGCTCTGAAATAGTACAGATTTGGGAAAACAATAGGTTGAGTGAAGGATCCTTCTTTCTCTCAAATTTCTGCTGTGGCACAATCACTCAGCTGATTCTCACTGTTTGTGGAGAAGAATAGGGGTGCACCTGCGGTCTTGATGCTTTAGGGTGCAAGGCGTAGATTCAGAGATTTTTGCCTGGGATGAACCTGAGAACCCACATTTGGGGAGGACATTTGCCTCCTGGGGAGCTGGACTTAGCTCTGCAGAGGCTTGAGGGGAGTCCTGCTCTCTTCCAGGGAATCCCCGGTGGAGTGGAGAGGTCGAGTGCCTTGGTCAGATGGCTGTCCCCAGGAGCATCACTGGAAGAGGCTGAGGTGGTCTCACATATTTGCACTTGACAAATTAGAGGTTTCCCTCAGCAGGAGGAAAACCCCAGCCTGCTAATTCAACCACTGCCAGCTCAGTGTACTAACTCGTCTGTCCCCCTATTGTTAGAGAGAACTCAGCCACTGAGATTGCACGGGTGCTCGATCCCATACCTGCCGAGGCAGCAGGCAAAGAAAGGTCATCACAAGTCACCTAAAGAGCACAACTGCATGAAGACAGGGTCAAACAAATTATTGCTCTTGCCAAGCATTTGAAATAGGGATACCTCTGGTCAGTGATTGCATAGATAAAGCAAGATTTCATGCCTCAGAAGAACTATCTAGGGCTCAAAGGTGAGGCTAGCCTAGACGTGCTATTCATAAAGTCAAATAATGCAAGATAAGCCTCCACACATGGAAACATTCCTAAGTAATTACTGTCTGTGCTGCCTGGAGACACCGGACTGAAAACATGGCCAGACCTGAGGACAGACCGAGTCAGTGAAGACAAAGTCAAGGATGGAGGGCTCCAAAGTGCCGTGCTGATGCTGTGGAAAAGTTAAGCTGGTTACTTGTCCAGTGTGAAGTCCTGATTTTTCCCTCTGTGTACACAAACACTGATACACGTAAATGTCATACAGGACGATTATTTAATCACTCATATTATGAATAAGTCAGGCCAACTTCTAGGTAACTAAAAAGAGAAGGAGAGTGTGTAGGTGAGGGAGAAATATAGTTTATCCAACGTAATTACCAAATCAGGACAATCTTATTATTTTGGCTAGAGTTTAAAATCATCATGAAATGGATTTGGGCATGGAGACCAGGTAACTCCACAATGTCAGTCAGTACAAACAGGTTTGAGGGACAGCCATCCTCTTCTGTAAGCCTGAGCTTGAACGTGGCGATAAGGAAGATCGAGACTGGAATAAATGACATTGGGACAGGGCTGACGATCCTACTCCCTTTCCTTCAGGAGTTAGATGGACTTACACGCAAAATATACATCACACATGTGCAAGTGCATAGATAGAAAGTATGGGCCTCTGAGGAGAAAGTCACACTGGCCAACACACTGTATCCATCTGGCTATGAGCACAGGGGGGTGAAGCATGCACTAGGCAAATATAAACATGGTTGAAAAACAAACATGCCCCTAAACATTTTGGTTATTTTAATCTTGAAATAAGTATAGCTATTTGCATTTTTTTTGGAATACAAATTTTAATACCTTTGTTGAAGATGAAGAACACTTAAAGGTAGGTCTGGAAAATTTTTTAGAAATGAAGAGTAATTGTTCACTAAACCATAATGGAATTGGATACTTATTAATAATGTTGTGATAACCTTGTCATCAAGCAAACAATAGAATAGTTTTAAATAGTGAACAATCTGCAAGTATAAAGAATCATATTTGTAAAGACAACAAACACAGTATGAAGCTGATTTGTTAAAAACAGAGGCGCTTGGGTGGCTCAGTCCGTTAAGCATCCAACTTCAGGTCAGGTCACGATCTTGCACTTTGTGGCATCGAGCTCCGTATTGGCTCTCTGCCGACAGCTCGGAGCCTGGAGCCTGCTTCGGATTCTGTGTCTCCCTCTCTCTGCCCCTCCCGCTCATGCTCTGTCTCTCTCTGTCTCTCTCTCAAAAATAAATAAACATTAAAAACAAAATCCCAAGGCTGAGCAGTTAAACACGGAAAGCTCAGTGGTTGAAGCTGTGCCTCTACTTTTCCCACCCACTGTTGCATGGGTGAGTATCCCATGGAGTCAGTGCTGCTGTGCGGGTGCAGGAGTCTGCTTGGCTGGAAGATGGCCTCGATTCTCTCCTGCATCTGGAGTTACTGTAATCGTTTACATAATCCTGAGGTCTGTGCATATAAATATTCTCCTATTTTGGAAACAGGAAGAGGTAAAGTGGCCAGAAAATGTGGCCAGCCCTAGTTGTTGTTATTCTATAAGGATAATGATGAGGAAGGTGTTAGAAATGGAGATGTCACAGTATCTGCTCAGATAGCTCGGGATGCTAACTGGATATTCTGCAAAGCACTTAATTACAAGTAGATTGATGGCTATAGGATCATTTACTTCAAATATGCAGTTCAGCCCAAATCTAAAGCATTGATTAATGGCAATATATATCCATATATATATAAAACCAATCAAAATATGTGACATCTTGAACAAGATAATGATCGCCTTTTATGCTGCTGTATAAAAAACTAATGCATCCAAGGAGAAAAGTTTAAATCAGAATTCTGAAGGTTCACACGAATGACTACCTGGACAGTTCTCCTTGGATTCCTTGGATGCATTAACTTTATACATAGTGGTGACCTTCAGAAATGTAGCTGCTGTGGGTTAACACAGGATACAAACGTTTCATTTACAATAAGGGATTAGAATTAGGATCAAGGGATAGAATGTGGGAGCTGCTCAGGAACAGAGACTTAAACAGAATAGTTGCCAAGAATGAGCTGAGACTCTGCATGCCTGACAGGGGCTGGGAGGACAGACTCAGCTTCTTAAACTGGACTTGAACCCAGCATACCGCTGGATTAGTAACAGGGTTTATGATGTCCTCATTATGAGCAGAAACCAGGGAACCCTCACTGCTGTTAGAGGAGCTTGTCCTGGACCGCAGGGGGTGAAAACAATAATAGGGGAGCCTGGGTACCTCAGTCAGTTCAGTGTGGAACTCTTGATCTGGGCTCAGGTCATGATCTCATGGTTTGTGAGTTCAAGCCCTGTGTGGGGCTCTGTGCTGACAGTACGGAGCCTGCTTGGGATTCTCTCTCTCTCCCTCTCTCTCTGCCCCTCCCTGCTCTCTCTCTCTCTCTCTCTCAAAATAAATAAATAAACTAAAAAAAAATTTTTTTTAAACATAACAATAATAACAATTTAAAATTCCCCAAGAGAGAAACCCAAGCTCCGAGGGAGGAAGAAAACAAAAGCAAACCCACAAAAATGGTGTCTACAGACCCAAATTCTAAATCGAGATATGACATCTGGTTCCATGAAAGACATTCACAAAATAAACAGGATACATTAACTCTCAGCAGTTATTAACAGTTAACGCTGATGAATTTACTTTATGACGGACCTAGAACAATTTGTCATATTTATGGATTTACCAGAATCCTTAGAAGTTGCTAAAGTTATAAATTGTTAATTAATAAAAAGCAAATAATTACAAAGTTGGGGATGTAGCTAGAGATGAGGTCATCGTGGTCGAATTGTTGGGCGCGTGTCCAGCAGGGCCCCACACACCGACAGCACCGCAGGGTCCACACTGAGGGCACCAGGGAAGCATCCAGAGTGACCTGGGGATCTGTGCTGAGTTACGCATGCGGGATCCATGGGGCGCCCTTCTCTCCACGCTGCTGCTGCTGTTAGGCGCAGCCTGTTTTATTTCAGTTTTCATTTCCCTTCAGGTTAAGGTACTGATTCTGCCTCTGTTATGCCTTTTCTAAGTACTTATCCAGCCAGCAATTTGCCTTTTAACTTTACTTACGCTAGATTTGGCTGAAGATGTTTTTATAGCCAAGTACTCAGTATTTGGTTTATTTTGTTTTCTGAGTTTATTTTCTTATTTAGGAACATCTATAGATATTCACCGAAGTTTTCTTCTAACATTTTACTTTTAAGATCCAAGTCTTGGGCTTTTTGTTGTTGTTGTTGTTGTTGATTTTTTTTTTTTTTTTTTAATTTTTTTTTTTTCAACGTTTATTTATTTTTGGGACAGAGAGAGACAGAGCATGAACGGGGGAGGGGCAGAGAGAGAGGGAGACACAGAATCGGAAACAGGCTCCAGGTTCTGAGCCATCAGCCCAGAGCCTGACGCGGGGCTCGAACTCACGGACTGCGAGATCGTGACCTGGCTGAAGTCGGACGCTTAACTGACTGCGCCACCCAGGCGCCCCTGTTGTTGATTTATTTTTGAGAGAGAGAGAGAGACAGAGTGTGAGTAGGGGAGGGGCAGAAAGAGAGGGAGACACAGACGCTGAAGCAGGCTCCAGGCTCTGAGCTGTCAGCACAGAGCCAACACGGGGCTTGATCCCACAAAGTGCAAGATCATGACCTGAGCTGAAGTTGGATGTTTAACCGACTGAGCCACCCAAGCGCCCCAGAGATTCATGTATTTAATGTATGCATATGTTTTAGGTTGTAAGGTAATAATGTAGACACTTTTGACAATTCCATGTTTAAAATTTTTTTTTCTCAGCTTAATTTTTTAAGTATTCAGTTTCCCTATTCACTTATGTCTATTTAGGGGTTTTTAAAATGTTTTGTAAATGCTGTATCATTTGTAGTAAAACAAATCAATTATAATATTTTACCATTAATTTAACACAGAAGTAGCTACAATGATGTGAAATAGCATATTGATATAAAAAGAACATGTAATATGAGAGTTTTTACAACATAGAATTGGCAGTATTTTATGACTATTTGAACCTGGTGGGTAAAGGAGTAACATATAGAGTAATTCTGAATTGTAAAGCCTCTGCTACAAAATTTACAATAGTGTATTGACCAAAATACTACGACATGGACAGGTGGCAGGGAAGAGATGGAAGGACTAGCTTCAGACACGGTGCATTTGAAATGTCT
The DNA here is from genome assembly GCF_028749965.1 of Puma concolor. Classification (NCBI taxonomy): domain Eukaryota; kingdom Metazoa; phylum Chordata; class Mammalia; order Carnivora; family Felidae; genus Puma; species Puma concolor. Next base: position 967,024 of record NC_141677.1, on the reverse strand, counting down.
GACAGATACAGGCCAACAGGTCACCTTATACAGGAGTGTGGCTTTCATGTAGATATTCTAATATAAAGACATAAATGACAGAAGTTACCCCTATGGGGTGTGGGAGAAGATAAAGAAACTGAGGGAACACATCTAAGTGAAAATAAAAGATGATTAATATTAAAAACGTTGACACGGTCACATTTAAGAAATAGCAGGTGCTGTGCAGAGTGGGGCAGGGGGACCAGAAGGCCCAGAGATTGTGAAAGTGCCTGTAACACTGACACAAAGACACCACTTTAAACAAAGCGCCCTTATTTGATAAAAGTCCATCTCCTTAAAACATCCCTTCACTGTCAAGGAGCCTTAATTATAGCTGTTCTCTATGTTCACAGGATAATAAACTTCATCGTAAAGTATGAGAAGTTCTGAAGGAATGAACCGTCACCTCGAGTCTCCTTTGGTCCTGGGAGGAGCCACTTTGGTAGATCTTCCTGGAATTGCAAACTCAGAGAAGGACCAACATTGGTTCCTGGGTAAGAGTTTTGCTTTCAGGGGCCAGAGGATGTCCTGACTATCCTGATGGTGAGAAGTCAGTCCCTGCTATCTGCTAGCTTGCTTGCAGCTCATTGTGGACACTGGCAAAGGACTTTCAAGTGGAGGTGGGTCTCATGGGCTTCAAGAGTAGCCACTATTGGGCATGGGAATATTATCCAGTAGAGAACATTACTGAGGCCCCAAAGAAACAGTCAGCCATCATGACCAGGAATAGGATTATACTCTTAAAAGAGGAGCATTTTTCATCATCAGTAGCAGAAACTTGAAGGCAGTCAGTCATGAGTTCATGACAGATAAATTACAGGAAAGTAGATACACGTAGCTGATTGAGGGGCAGTGGGCTAACAGAAAAAATCTGTGCATGTATGTGAGAAGCCACAGCGGTGAAAATGTGAATTTCCTGCAACTGTCCTTAATTGGGTTTCTGTCCCAGCAATCTGGATATATAGGAGACATGTGACTGAGTTTACAGATGCAGTCTGGCCAGCCTGGAGATGACATGCGATAATTGTCAGATGTCATGTTCAGCTTGCATCCATATACGTAAGAGGAGCCAGGTTATAGATCTGATTTATTGAATACATAAGATATGTTATTATTGGGGAGGATTCAATGAGAGTTACACCAGACACAATTTTTAGGAAATTTAACTTTTGGGGCTCATACTAAACTCACTTTTTGCAGAGTAGATGTGTTCTTTAGTTAACAACAAAATCAATTTGGGACAAATATCAAATCACTGACTGAATATATCATTTTTCTCCAGATTACCACCATCTGATATCAATTTTTTTTCATCAAACTTTATTTCCATATGGGGAAAATTGCTACTTTTCTTTATTTCACAATTCACATTCATATCATTATTCCTTTTTGTTTCTAATATGACTTCAAATAAAAAGGAGCTGGAAGAGATATATTTGTCTTATATAATTCTGAGAAAGATCTCTTCTGGGACATTCTCTGTGTATCTATTTTTACCTAAATAGAAGGTAGAAGAAGATGCCCATATTAAAAGTTAATAAAATTTCATAGCAACTAAAGGGGTAAAGTAAGAGTATTTATATAATGAGATTTCTGTGTGATGTGTTTAATTTTTATGAAAGATCCCTCCTCAAATTTCCATAGGAGACAAACTAGCACCCAGTGGCTCAAGATACAGCCAGTCTCTAACTTTGTTGAACTTTTGCTTCTAGTGCAACAGAAAAGTTCTTTTATTTTAAAATCTGAAAAGAATCTTCTGAGTGACATAAAAAATGATTGTGACCTTTGCAAAGGAGGGAGTTAATTCTGTGGTCTGAAGGATCTCGGTGTCAACATTATTGATATGTAGCGTTTGGGAAGTGCTCACCTAAACTGGCCTTTTCCGTGAGATTACCTACAACAGGAAAGGCGTAAATCTTGGTTGTATGTGGAGAGAGACTCTGATCTTTACCAGGACTACAATTATGACACAAGTCTGGAGAGAGCGGGGGGTGGGGGGAGAGTTGGGGGGAGCTCCTGGAATGAGAGGCTGTGAGGCTGGGGACCAGCCTGTGGAACAGCCACCCTTCTTTCCCTGCTTACAGGAAACACAAAATCTTCACTTCACAAGCTTACTCTCGCAATTTTACATTATACTCGTGAGGTTTTTCCTTCCACGTCATTTTCTGCAATTGTGGGAACCCTCTGTTTGCAGAATAGGGGAGGGCCGAGGGCTTGAAATACTGCCTCTGAGTGTGACAAGGAAATGAATTCTTTATTTTATTTAATTTTAATTAACCTAAATGTAGATCGTCATAGGTGGCTAGTGGGTGCTCTATTCAACAGTACAGTTTGGGATTGTTCCTTGCTAAGAAAGCGCAATCAGATTTGTTCTCTAAATCAAGTAATTCTTGAAAAGACATAGTCACAGATCTCGGATGTATGTCTTTGTCTAATGGTGGAAATATCCAGCATACCTACTTAGTAGATGAGGAGCTTCTCATAGAATGATCTAATCAAACCACATAAATGATATGGCCTGGCCGTCATAATACGATGATGCTTATTTAGAATATGACTGGGATGGTTAAAGCCTGGAATTGCCTTCATTCGTTTCAAGAGCAGTAAGGGGTGTCTGAGAGTGAATGAATAATTAATTAATTAATTCAACACACAAGTAAGTGCCTACAAGTCACATACTCCCCAGACTGTAGTTAGTGCAAAGAGAAATACAACACTGTTCATCCACCAACAATATGATAAATGCCCTCACACGGCTGTGTCTATGCACTACTCGAACCAGACTGTCTTTCCCTGTTGGGACATTTCTAAGGGTTAAGCTGATGCTGGAAATACAAACTAGATAAGAGTATAAAGATCTTTGTCCACATAAAAATCACTGTAAAATATCGAGTGTCAATGAACTTTCCTAAGAAAGGACATGATATAATCCCATTTCCATTGTATCATGAGCCCTTTGGGGTCAGTGATGGATGTTGTATTTGCATAGGGAACAAGGTGGTGCTGGACACAGTCCAGGCACTAGGCCACCAGGATCTCAACAAAAGCAGTGCAAATACAAGGCAGAGGGAAGGAAAGATTCAGGAAAAATGCCAGAGGTAGATTCTAGAGAATTTGATAATGGGAAAAAAAGTGTAATGTGAAGCTTTCATAGATTAGAGAATTACGTGATGGTCTGGAACTTTCTGTCTTCAGTGAATGGTAACGATGTAAAGATAAGTAATACAGACACAGGGAGATGCTTAAAAGGGAGTTATGTTCAATTACACACAAATTATATCTGGGGACATTAGCACACAGATGACTGGAGTAAGGTAAACACATACCCTTCCATAACGTGGGCCTACATGTATTTCTTTTTACTGCATGCAATTTAGTAACACTTGAGTTAAGAGGTGGACACTCTCCCCCTCATCTCACTGCCCTAAAATATTAATCGGGAGAGGATATGCCATGCTTCAGTGTCATAGAAAAATAAGATTTTACTTTGTATTTGCATAAGGCCTTATACTGACCAGGCAGCCGATGAAGGAAACTTTCAACTCTGAAAGAAGACCTCTACTTTCACCAAAGTCAGAAAGACTTCACCAAGCTTCAGAGCATGGGATGTGTTTCTACCCTGAGCACACACCGTCCATCTGCTTCCCTAGCAAAGAACATAAAGGAAACATCTCAAACTAAAGAGCAGAAGTCTCCCTGAGTTCCGATCCCACACCTCTGAGGCCTGGGACCTTGCACACACTAAAAGCATACGATAAAGTTGGTGATTGTCTGAAAGTCCCTCTTCATAATGATTTCTACATCCTGATGTAACAAAAAACACATAGAACCCTGTATGACACATTCCTTCTCCGGAGCCTTCATTTCTTCGTGAAGATTGTGTGCCCAGGCAGCTGCCCTCACCTGGGCTTGAGTAAAACTCCCTTCCTAAAATTTTTACTTAAAACACTAAAATATCTGTTCATTGTAAGTTGACACAGCCTTCCTGCATCTTGTGGTTATGCTGTCAGAACACATCACCTCCAGGGGTATTTCCGAACAGGTGAACAGGCCCAGGCCATTCTCATGGCACTTCAGCCCCATCCCATTGGGCAGAGCCGCGTTCTGCAGCCCTGAGCCTTCCCGGGTGCCCAGGAAGAGAGACCGGTGTGCCCATATGTCACCTCCAACACATCCGCAACAGCTATTCCTAAATGTGTGCATATACCATTCCAGAGAGCTGTAGTTTTTGATTCTGTATAAAAATTGAAGTGAACATGATCATTCGATACACACTGTTGTTTTATTTTGTTGAACTACATAATACCACATTCAGAAATCTTTCTAGAAGGAATTATGTAGATTATCTAATTATTTTAAATGACAGCAGTTACCCTTTAAATAAACTTAGTTTAACCAACATGAAAGTTGAGTGAAAGGGATGCTTTTTATTGTGCAATTGAGGAGCTGTTTTTAAATGTATTAAAGCAGAGATATCTAGGAAAATAGATTTAAAAAGATGGTAGAGGTCAAAACTTTACTTTGTACATATGAATTCTAAGATGCCTGTCAAAGCACACATATTAAATGGATGATTACATATACTAGCATGGGACTTGTCAAATTGATTGCTCTAGAATATTTAACCCTTGTTAATAAGATGCTCTAATTCACTACTAAATTAAAATGCCAACTTCAACACATACTAAATTCCAAGATATAAAGTGTGTTTCTGCTGTTTTGTTTCATTGGTTGGATTCCCTTACTGTATCATCTCATTATGTTCAGTTATCATAGCTTTACATCCTATTTTGATACCTGGGATGTTTTTTCATTCCTCATTCTTTTTTTAAAAATGTTATTTATTTTTAGAGGGAGAGAGAGACAGAGCATGAGCAGAAGAGGGGCAGAGAGAGAGAGGGAGACACAGAATCCAAAGCAGGCTCCAGGCTCTGAGCTTTCAGCACAGAGCTCGATGTGGGGCTCGAACCCACAAACCCACGAACCGTGAGATCATGACCTGAGCTGAAGCTGGACACTCAACTGACTGAGCCACCCAGGCGTCCCTTTCATTCCTCATTCTAATGCATCCAATCTTCTCAATAATCTACACAACCAATTCTTCAGGAAACCACCCCCAATTGTTCACACACACACACACACACACACACGCACAAACACACATGCCCTGTGCACACACACCTACTGTTTGTGTGTGTGATTAGCATGATTGACTTGCTTTGAAGTCTATGCTTGCTCACTGGTCCCACGTGCACGAACTGCTAATCATCATTTCCCACCACTCTGTTTTTGCGAAGGGGAAGTCTTACATAGACCCCCTCCTTCTGCAAGTTTACTCCATCCTCAACCCTTAACAGTGTTATTTGGAGGAGGATGAAATGTGGGAAAACCTATCAATATAAAACCATTCATTGTTTAAAACTAAACATTATAATTGACTCAGATGGAATCAGACCACTACTTGTGGACATTGGTCTGTGAGGTTCTATACATTTAGGACTTCCCTCATTCCTAACAAGTGCAAACTAATATGCATAAGAACTTGACCATGAGGAAAAACAGAAAATTGGAGCAAATTTGCAGAGGCAAAGAGGTCATGCTGCCCCAGAAGAGATGAAACCTTGAGCAATTTTTAACTTGCTACCTTCAGTTCTTATGTAAACACCCATAGCCTGCCGGTGGATGTGTGAGATTGAATAACACAAGAATAAATATCTGATCTAGTAAATAAACAGGCAAGAAGGAAATACATCTTGGAAAAATATGTAAATACTCCTGGGGATCTTCCTCTCACACTTTCCATGTGAGGGAGGGTCATAATACATTCCTTCCTAACCCAGTATTATTGCCAGGGAAGGGATGAATGGCTGGCTTCTGGGGATTTACCTTCTGAACCCCACACACACCCCCTCCCTCCTCCTTCTACATGGACGCCTCACTGTGGTCAGACATGGGCCTGGACCCCCTCACTGGCCACAGATCCGAGCCCCAGGGTGTGCTATTTCTTTTCCCTTTTATATTTTCCAAAGGAGTTTGTGTAAGATTGGAAATATTTCTTTTTTAAAATTTCTGAGAGAGAACCCAGAGGGGCCTGATATGTTGTTCTTTGGTATAATTTTTTTTCTTAAAAGCTTTCCATATTTTCTGTTTCTTATTATTTTTCATGGAATATGTCTATTTCTCTAGGTGTCAAACTTACTAGTAAATGTTGTTTGTAACATTCTGTCCTGACCTGTGTATTCTGTATGGTCTCTAGCTGTAACCTTTCTTTTATTTCTGGTGCAGATGACTGTTTTCCCAGTTTCCTTCATCAGCCTCAATAGGCATTTTCAAGTTTGTCTTTTTGAAGAAACGACTTTAGCGTAAATAATTCCCATGCCTGATTCCCTGTTTTCTTCCCCTGTTTTTACCATTTCACTTCCTTCTTTTAATGACTGCCAGTTCAATTTGCTCTGTTCCTCCTAGAGCAAATTGGAACCTAAGCACTGAATTATAACTTGTCTTTCTAATATAAGCCTTGAAATTTCCGTCATTTGCTTGACCTGCACATGATAACTTTTGATATATTGGGCTTTCATTATTATTACCAAAAAATTATTTCTCATTTTCCTTCAGTTTTTTCCAACCCATGAGTTTGATAGATGAATGTTTTTATAATATTGTGAAATCTTCTAGCAATCTTGTTATTGATCTCTGCTTTCACACTATTGTGTTCAGAAACACTCCTCTGTATGATTCCCGTCTCTGACATTTAGTGACAAATGGCCCAGCTGAAGGCCTGTTCGGGAATGTGCTCTGAACACAAAGCAGCGTGGGTATTATGCGGTTGTCAAATGTCACATTTTGTACGCATGGATCGATAATTTCCTCAGATGGTCTACTTCCTTACATACACTTCCCACCTTTCCTTCTAATTTCTGATGCAGAGATGTTGAAACTTCCACTAAGATTGTTGTCTTTTTCTCCCTTTATGCCTTTCAGTTTTGCCTCATGTAGATTGAAGCTCTGTAATTAAGTTTGAGGTTTTATGGTTAAATTAAATGTTTTATTATCACGAATGTCTCCCTGCATGGCTATTAACTTTTTTTCTTGAGTTTTACTTTTTCTGACATTAATAATAGCGTGCAGTCTTTCTTAGTCATATATTTTGTGAAATATATCTTTTTCCATCCTGGTATTTCCAATGATTGATAATGGTATTTATAATTTTTTTAATGCTTATTTATTTTTGAGACAGAGAGAGACAGAGCGTGAGTGGGGAAAGGGCAGAGAGAGAGAGGGAGACACAGAATCTGAAGCAGGCTCCAGGGTCTGAGCTGTCGGCACAGAGCCCAACATGGGGTTTGAACCCACAAGTCATGAGATCATGACCTGAGCTGAGGTTGGATGCTTAACCAACTGAGCCACTCAGGCACCCCGATTTATAATGGTATTTAAAGTATATCTGGTTCCAGAACTTCAATGACAGTATGTTTGGTCACCTGATACTATGCATAAATATGTCATGGTAGCTATATTAACTTCCTTCCCTACTAACTCCAGTATCTCAGTCATGTTAACATCTATTTCTCTTGGCCTATTTTTTTCTTGAATATACGTTATATTAATATATATATATATTGCAATATATATATATATTGTTAATAATATATATATATTGCAGTCTTGCCATTTATGACTGTATACCAAATATCACAAAAATGACGACTATAGGTAAGAAATAAATTTCTCACCATAAGACATTATTTTATAATTAGCATCACCCAGATATTTCAGACTATGTGACTTACTAATGTATTACCTATATAATGGAAATTATCAGTGGAATGACATTTCAAATCTTTATGTTTTTTCTTTTTTTCTTGTTTTTTAAATGTTTTTATTTATTTTTGAGACAGAGAGAGACAGAGCATGAGTAGAGGAGGGGCAGAGAGAGAGGGAGACAGAGAATCAGAAGCAGGCTCCAGGCTCTGAGCTGTCAGCACAGAGCCCAACACGGGGCTCAAACTCACAGACTGTGAGATCATGACCTGAGCTGCAGTCAGATGCTTAACCGACTGAGCCACCCAGGTGCCCCTCTTTATGTTTTTTCTAACAAGCAACTGCTGATCACCTTTACCATGTCCATATTCAGAGCAGAGAAAGGTGGAAAGTGGATCTGTAAGGGCAGACAGAAGGTATTCAGTGTACCAATCAATTATTGTAATGAAACAACTCTGAGTTACACAGGAAGAAATTTATTCACTAGGTCAAATTGTGCTCTATGGAGAATCAGACCAACTCTTGGAGGCAGAGCTTCTGAACCCATTATCTCTGTAGTGTTGCCTCATGTGTAAATTTATGATTCTTATCTTTAGGATAAATACTGGATAGCCACTCATTATTTAATTCCAAGGTGATGGAACATTAACAATTTTCTTTAGTGAGAATGAATTTTAGACCATTGACTTAAGGACACAAGATGATAAAGATTTTTTTAAACTTACTATAACTTGGCTAAAGTTCTAAATTCTAATGCTATAATACAAGCCTTGAAAAAAAACTTGTGACATCTGAGTAATTAATTTTGCTACCAAAGCTCATGGATAATTGTAATAGGATGCATATCTGGTCCCCCTGACAGTGACCTGTTCTCCCCCCATTAACAACTTGCTACCTTGTGATTTCCGGACACTATAACACAAACCTCACATATTAGGATTGGGGATAGCATATTTGTCTTTTATGATAAATTAAATAAACTCATATAAATTAATGAAATTTTTATTAGATAAAACTTACTCAAGGGCTACCTTTTAAATTCATAGGATTAATATAAGTTTGCTCAAGAGTTGAACAAATATTAGTTAGCTCTATGGTTCATACAAGCACTGTCATACCTCATGGCCTGCATATAGTTCATCAGCCAATGTGTAGGTCAGAACAAAAAGCTACACTGGGGAATATACATGTATATATCCTTCAATATTATGTACATATAGATGTTTCAATTATAAAATTGTAATACACACACATACACACACACACACACAAAACTGCTTGGTGATTGAATTTCTTGCTAAACTTTAATGATCTGACATTTTCACATAAAAACCAGAAATACAGTTTCTCTTGCAAAACCATTTGGCCTATATTTTTGCAGGGCAGCTGCAGCCTGACTGGTGGACTTTCCATCTTGCTTCACTCATTTATGTTGCCTTCCTGGCCACGAGAGCAACTAGGGTTTGCAAGCAGCCACTTAAAAAGACTAACCAATTTGAGGGGTGCCTGGGTGGCTCAGTCTGTTATGCGTCTGACTTTGGCTCAGGTCATGATCTCATCATGGTTTGTGAGTTTGAGCCCCATGTCAGGCTCTGTGCTGACAGCCCAGAGCCTGGAGCCTGCTTCGGATTCTGTGTCTCCCTCTCTCTCTGCACCTCCCCTGCTCATACTCTATCCCCCTCTCTCTCTAAAAAATAAATAAACATTTAAAAAATTAAATTTAAGGAGGAGCCAAGATGGTGGAACAGCTTGGAAATTTTTTGTGTGTCTCATGTCCATGAAATACAGCCAGACCAACACTAAATCATCCTGCACACCTAGAAAACTGATCTGAGGATTAACACAACAATCTGCACAGCCTGAACCATGGAATTCAGCAGGTATACGGCGTGGAGAGGTGAATTTGGGGAGAGAGAAGCCGCAGAGGGCAGGGAGCCACTTTTGTGTGCAGAGAGAGGACAGAGATGGGGTGGGGGAGAGAATATGGGAAAAGCACCCCTCCCCAAAAGCAGCTGGAGAGAAAGTGGAAAATTGGAAACAGGTGCAGGGACTGAACTATAAAGGGAGAAAGGAGAGGGTTTAAATTCCATTAAGACTGTAAACAGAAGGAGTGCAGAGTCTGAAATTCTGCAGCTCGATAACTGGCAGCGCTCTGATGGGAAGAGCGAATCCCCAGGAGCAGAGAGGGGTCTGGGAGGCTCTCGGGCCACATGGGGAGAAGTGGTTCCACTACTGGAAGGACATTTGGTAGAGGCTGTGAGGCCACCTGGGCCCAACAGACCCAGAGAATGGCCACACTAACTGGTGCTGAAACAATGTCGTTGGGAGTGAAGCCTGGTACCAGATGTGTGTTGTGATTTTCCATCATCCCTGAGGCACTGCTGCTACACTGTCTGGCAAACTTTTTCTGGGGTGGGCTGGCACATGGCCACAGTCTTTGGGCATTGGCGGCAGCACGGTCCCTTGAACTTTCCTGGGTGTGGCCAGCATCTGGCCATTGCTCGGTGAGACCCTCCACAGAGGGGCGGAGTGGGTCAAAGCCACAGTCCCTCAGAAGTGAGGGGCTGGGGAAGGCAACCGCATCTGAGACAAAACTCAGGAGGGAGGTGCTGCTTGGAGCTTGGTCACAGACAGTGCAGAAGTGGGGAGTAGATGGAAGCTGAAGATGAAGGCCACTTGTGCAATTGCTGATTGGGGAGAACGGAGTTCTAGTACTGGAGACTGGGTAGCTGGGTGATGCCATTTTAACCATTCCCATGCATGTGCATATGCACATATGAGCACCACAACATTCCACCCCAGTAGGCTAGCAATGCCATCTAGTGGAGATTGGGGCTGTTATACTAAGCCCCGCCCAACTGGGTCAACCTCACTCTTTAAGAACAAGTTTTACCACCTGATTAGTTTATGGACTATAAGCTTCATGGTTTGATTTCTAGGGGAAACAAAATAATTTAAGTATTATTTCAGTCTGTTAGCCAGTCCATCTATTTAATTTTCTTTCTTACTTTTCTTCTCTGTTTTGTTTCTTTTCTTTTTCTTGAATACAGAAAGAGAAAAGAAAAAATTCATTTTTATTTTAAATTTTTATTAAAAATATTTTTCTTTAGTTTTTTCTATATTTTTGAATTTTGTGTAAATTTTTTTCAAATTCTATTTTACTCCCATTATTTCATTTTAGTCTACTTCAGTGTATTCATTTTTTCAAGTTTTCAAATGATTTTTTTTTTATTTTTCCCCCCTTTTTACTCTGATCCATCAAGGCACTTTCAACACCCAGGCCAAAACACACCTAGGATCTAGCATCATTTATTCAATTTTTTTTTTGTGAATGTGTCTGTTTTTAATTTATAAATTTTAATATTTCTTAATTTGAATTTTTTTAATTGTAATTTTTCCTACCTCATTAATTCCTTTTCTCCCTTCAAAATGGTGAAACGAAAGAATTCACCCCAAAAGAAAGTATAGGAAGAAACGACAGCCAGAGACTTAACCAACACAGATACAAGCAAGATGTCTCAACCAGAATTTAGAATCATGATAATAAGAATACTAACTGGTGTTGAAAATAGATTAGAATCACTTTCTGCAGAGATAAAAGAAGTAAAAGCTAGTCAGGATGAAATAAAAAAATGCTTTAGCTGAGCTGCAATCTCGAATGGATGCCGCAGCGGCAAGGATGGATGAGGCAGAACAGAGAATCAGCAATATAGAGGACAAACTTAGGGAGAATTATGAAGCAGCAAAAAAGACAGAGACTAAGGCAAAGAGCACGATTTAAGAATTGGAGAAATCAGTGACTCATTAAAAAGGAACAACATCAGAATCATAGGGGTCCCAGAAGAGGAAGAGAGAGAAATAGGGTAGAAGGGTTATGTGAGCAAATCATAGTGGAAAACTTTCCTAACCTGGGGAAAGACACAGATATCAAAATCCAGGAAACACAGGGGACCCCCATTAGGTCCAACAAAAACCGACCATCAACAAGGCATATCATAGTCAAATTCACAAAATACTCAGGCAAGGAGAGAATCATGAAAGCAGCACGGGAAAAAAAGTCCTTAACCTACAAGGGAAGACAATCAGATTTGCAGCAGACCTATCCACAGAAACTTGGCAGGCCAGAAAGGAGTGGCAGGATATATTCAATGTGCTGAATCAGAAAAATATGCAGCCAAGAATTCTTTATCCAGCAAAGCTGTCCTTCAAAATAGAAGGAGAGATAAAAAGTTTCCCAGACAAACAAAAATTAAAGGAGTTTGTGATCTCTAAACCAGCCCTGCAAGAAATTTTAAGGAGGACTCTCTGAGGGAAGAAAAGATGAAAAAAAAATTACCAAAAGCAACAAAGATTAGAAAGGACCAGATAACACCACTAGAAACTCCAACTCTACAAGCAACATAATGGCAATAAATTCATATCTTTCAGTACTCACTCTAAATGTCAATGGACTAAATGCTCCAATCAAAAGACATAGGGTAACAGAATGGATAAGAAAACAAGATCCATCTATATGCTGTTTACAAAAGACCCACTTTAGACCTAAAGACAACTTCACATTGAAAGTAAGGGGATGGACGGGGTGCCTGGGTGGCTCAGTTGGTTGAGTGTCCATCTTCAGCTCAGGTCATGATCTTGCAATTCGTGAGTTTGAGCCCTGCGTCTGGCTCTGTGCTGACAGCTCAGAGCCTGGAACCTGCTTCAGGTTCTGTGTCTCCCTCTCTCTGCCCCTTCCTCACTCATGCTCTGTCTCTCAAAATGAATAAACGTTAAAAAAATTAAAAAAAAAAAAAAAGAAAGTAAAGGGATGGAGAACCATCTATAATGCTAATGGTCAACAAAGGAAAGCCAGAGTAGCCATACTTATATCTGGAAATCTAGACTTAAAATTATTTTTTTATGTTTCTATTTATTTTTGAGACAGATACAGAGCATGAGTAGGGGAGGGGCAGAGTGAGGGGGAGACACAGAATCTGAAGAGGGCTCTAAGCTCTGAGCTGTCAGCACAGAGCCTGACACGGGGCTTGAACTCATGGAGTGTGAGATCATGACCTGGGCTGAAGTCAGATGCTCAACCGACTGAGCCACCCAGGCGCCCCAGACAATCTAGACTTTAAAATAAAGACTGTATCAAGAGATGAAGAAGGGCATTATACCATAATTAAGGGGTCTATCCACCAAGAAGACCTAACAATTGTAAACATTTATGTGCCAAATGTGAAGCACCCAAATATATAAATCAATTACACAAATATTAAGAAACTCATTGATAGTAATACCATAATAGTAGGAGACTTCAACACCCCACTCACAGCAATGGACAGATCATCTAATCAAAAAATTAACAAGGAAACAATGGCTTTGGATGACACACTGGATTAGATGGACTTAATAAATATATTCAGAACATTCATCCTAAAACAGCACAATATACATTCTTCTCCAGTGTACATGGAACGTTTTCCAGAATAGACCACATACTGAGACACAAATCAGCCCTCAGCAAGTACAAAAAGATCGAGATCATACCATGAATATTTTCAGACAACAACGCTATGAAACTTGAAATCAACCACAAGAAAAAATTTGGAAAGGTAACAAATACTTGGAGACTAAAGAACATCCTACTGAGGAATTAATGGGCCAACCAAGAAATTAAAGAGGAAATTAAAAACTACATAGAAGCCAATTAAATGATAACACCACAACCCAAAACCTCTGGGACACAGCAAAGGTGGTCATAAGAGGAAAGTACATAGCAATCCAGGACTTCCTAAAGAAGAAAGGACTCAGATACACAACTTAACCTTACACCTTAAAGAGCTGGAAAAAGAACAGCAAATAAAACCCAAAGACAGCAGAAGACAGGAAATAATAAAGATTAGAGCAGAAATTAATGCTATGGAAACCAAAAACAAACAAACAAACAAACAAACAACCAGTAGAACAGATCAAGGACACTAGAAACTGGTTCTTGGAAAGAATAAACAAAACTGATAAACCACTAGCAAGTTTGATCAAAAAGAAAAAGGAAAGGACCCAAAAAAATAAAATCAAGAATGAAAGAGGAGAGATCATAACAAACACAGCAGAAATACAAACAATAATTAGAGAGTATTATGAGCAATTATATACCAATAACATGGGCAATCTGGAAGAAATGGAGAAATTCCTAGAGTCATATACACTACCAAAACTGAAACAGGAAGAGATAGAAAATTTGAACAGACCCATAAACCAGTAAAGAAATCGAATTAGTAATCAAAAATCACCAAAAAAACAAGAGTCCAGGGCCAGATGGCTTTCCAGGGGAATTCTACCAAACATTTAAAGAAGAGTTGACACTTTTCTTCTCTTGAAGCTGTTACAAAAAATAGAAATGGAAGGAAAACTTGCAAACTCTTTCTACGAGGCCACCATTACCTTGATTCCAAAGCCATACAGAGACCCCACTAAAAAGAACTATAGAACAATTTCCCTGATGAACATGGATGCAAAAATCCTCAACAAGATATTACCCAACCAGATCCAACAGTACATTAAAAAAATTATTGACCACGACCAAATGGGATTTATACCTGGGATGCAGGGTTGTTTCAATATCTGTAAAACAATTAATGTGATTCATCACATCAATAAAAGAAAGGACAAGAACCACATGATCCTCTCAATAGAGGCAGAGAAAGCATTTGATAAAATACAATATCGTTTCTTCATAAAAACCCTCAAGAAGGTAGGGATAGAAGGATCATACTTTGAAATCATAAAAGCCATATATGAACGACCCAATGCCAATATCATCCTCAATGGGGAAAAACTGAGAGCTTTTCCCCTAAGGTCAGGAACAAGGCAGGGATGTCCACTCTCGCCACTGTTATTCAACATAGTATTGCAAGTCTTATCCTTAGCAAGCAGAAAACACAAAGAAATAAAAGGCATCCAAATTGGCCAGGAGGAGGTCAAACTTTCACTCTTCACAGACGACATGATACTCTATATGGAAAACCCAAAAGATTCCACCAAAAACTGCTAGAACTGATTCATGAATTCAGCAAAGTTGCAGGATATAAAATCAACACACAGAAATCGGTTGCATTCCTATACACCAACAATGAAGCAACAGAAAGAGAAATCAAGGAATCGATCCCATTTACAGTTGCACCAAAAACCACAAAATACCTAGGAATAAATCTAACCAAAGAGGTGAAAAATCTATACACTGAAAACTATAGAAAACTTATGAAAGAAACTGAAGAAGACACAAAAAATGGGAAAAGATTCCACGCTCCTGGATAGGAAGAACAAATATTTTTAAAATGTTGATGCTACCCAAAGCAATCTACATATTCAGTGCAATCCCTCTCAAAATAACACCAGCATTCTTCAAAGAGCTAGAACAAATAGTCCTAAAATTTGTATGGAACCAGAAAAGACCCTGAGTAGCCAAAGCAATCTTGAAAAAGAAAACCAAAGCAGGAGGCATCACAATCCTGGACTTCAAGCTGTCTTACAAAGCTGTAATCTTCAAGACAGTATGGTACTGGCACAAGAACAGACACTCTGATCAATGGAATAGAATACAGAACCCAGAAATGGATCCACAAACGTACGGCCAACTAATCTTTGACAAAGCAGGGAAAGAATATCAAATGGAATAAAGACAATCTCCTCAGCAAGTGGTGCTGGGAAAACTGGACAGCTACATGCAGAAGAATGAACCTGGACCACTTTCTTACACCAGACACAAAAATAAACTCAAAATGGATTAAAGACCTAAATGTAAGACAGGAAGCCATCAACATCCTCGAGAAGAAAGCAGGCAAAAACCTCTTTGATCTTGGCGGCAGCAACTTCTTACTCAACACGTCTCTGGAGGCAAGGGAAACAAAAGCAAAAATGAACTATGGGGACCTCATCCAAATAAAAAGCTTCTGCACAGCAAAGGAAACAATCAGCAAAACTAAAAGGCAACTGACAGAATGGGAGAAGATATTTGCAAATGACATATCAGATAAATGGTTAGTATCCAAAATCTATAAAGATCTTATCAAACTCAACATCCAAAAAACCAATAATTCAGTGAAGAATGGCAAAAGGCATGAATAGACACTTCTCCAAAGAAGACATCCAGATGGCCAACCGACACATGAAAAAATGCTCAACATCACTCATCATCAGGGAAATAAAAATCAAAACCACACTGAGCTACCACCTCACACCTGTCAGAATGGCTAACATTAACAACTCAGGCAACAACAGATGTTGGCGAGGATGCAGAGGAAGAGGATCTCTTTTGCATTGTCGGTGGGAATGCAAGCTGGTACAGCCACTCTGGAAAACAGTATGGAGGTTCCTCAAAAGATTAAAAATAGAACTACCCTAAGACCCAGCAATTTCACTACTAGCTATTTATGCAAGGGATTCAGGTGTACTGTTTCAAAGGACACATGCACCCCAATATTTATAGCATCACTATCAACAATAGCCAAAGTATGGAAAGAGCCCAAATCCATCCACTGATGGATGAGTGGATAAAGAAGATGTGGTATATATATATAATGGAGTATTATTTGGCAATCAAAAAGAATGAAATCTTGCCATTTGCAACTACGTGGATGGAACTGGAGGGTATTATGCTAAGTGAAATTAGTTAGAGAAAGACAAAAATCATATGACTTCACTCATATGAGGTCTTTAAGAGACAAAAAAGATGAACATAAGGGAAGGGAAACAAAAATAATATAAAAACAGAGAGGGGGAGAAAACATAAGAGAATCTTAAATATGGGGAACAAATAGAGGGTTACTGGAGGAGTTTTGTTATGGGGGATGGGCTAAAGGGGTAAGGGGCATTAAGGAATCTATTCCTGAAATCATTGTTGTACTATATACTAACTAATTTGGATGTAAATTAAAAAAAAATAAATTAAAAAAAATAAAAAAAAGAATTTGTAAGCCAATGTAAAATAGAAAAATTAAGAAAATGCAAATTTATATTAGATAAGACTTCTATTGTACATTCATGAAGTACCTGGATAAAATCCTTTGGAATATCTCCAAACTATGCCCAAATTTCATGGAAGAATGGAAGAAAATAAAAACACAAAATGTACTAAAAATACAAACGAGATTGTTCTATGGAAAGATGTTTACAGATATGTATATATCTGAGAGGGTTGGGCAACTGCTATTATAATAATAGGGGATTATTATTCCAAAAAATAAATTACACATTATTGTTCAAAAAACTAAATTTAAAGACTAACCAATCTGAATGATTAGCACATCAACTGAAAGGTTTAGAGAGAGCCTTTTAGAAAATCTGTATGCTTCTCTGCTTGACTATTATAAATAAGCTGGGAAGAAATCAGATTCTATCAAAACGACTCACACAAATTAAACTCTTATGAGAATTACTACATACATGAAATTCTAGTTTATTCATTTACAGTGGAGATTACAAAATTTCAAACATTATCCTACTGGTTAACTCTACTTGAAAAATGATTTAGGGATATGAAGTCTGTGTAGCGGAAAAGGGGAAAAAAAGGAGTTTTTATTTATTGTCAGCCATGAGCTAGATAATTTGTCTACACAAGAGAAACATTTAAAAATATACATCCCAAGGAATAATAATCAACAATTAAAAGGAATAAATGATTGATGGAGACAACAGTGTAGATGAATCACAAACATTATCATGAGTCAAAGAAGTCAGGGAAAATAGTCCATATTGTGTGGTTGCATTTATATAGAGTTCTAGAAAATGCAAACTGATCTCTAATGAAAGAAAGTAGGAGGTTCAATGGGCTGGGTGGCCGGGGTCTCCCGGGAGTGTGAGGAGGCCTGTTAGGTGTGATAGCACTTTCATTATCTTTATCATGATGATGGTTTCATGGGTGTAGACATTTGTCAAAACTTATTAAATTGTGTACTCTAAATATGGTAGTTTTGTGTGCTAATTACATCTCAATAAGAGTTATGTCAATTCACTGAAGTCACACAACTGATACCCAAAGCATATTCAACATTGTATTATATTTAATAGCTGAGCAATTATTATGCCCTTCCCAAATCATTCTTGACCTGTGTTATGTTTCATACCCTTCTGTATACCTTAACCCAGGTTTTGCACATAGTAGTAGTTGTTACAATAGTTTTTGAATAAATTAAATCATTGACTGAAAAGCTATTACTATTTAAAATATTCTCAAGTTATTATTCCATAGTAGTAAATACTTTTGCTTTAACATTCTTATCTCACAAAGCCAGGTGAAAATATGAATTCTGTGGGTCTTCCTATTGTTTCAGTGTTTTGCTTTTGGACCCTTCCTCCTATTGGTCATTTCATGCTCCTGCACTTGGGGCACGTGCTCCCTGACATTTGCTTCAGTGAACAGACAAAGATTCACTGGACAGGCCGCCACTTCTGACAGAAGGTCACACAGACAAATATCACCCTTGATTGGCTATTTTCTTTAGAGATAAAAGGAGCAAAGTGGTCCAGATAACTTGTCACCAAAGGAATGTAGGCATACTTAATGCATATCATCTAGGAATAATTACCGTCTTGAAAAGTTTGCTGTTTTGGGATGCCTCCTTCTTACTCTGTGGTTTCACAAGCTGCTATCTGACCAGCACATATCCATTGCTCTACCCAAACTGAGCAATCAACTCTGACAGCTTCAACGTTTTTTTCTTCAATTACGTGCCTGGGATTCAGCAAAATATGCATTACTTTCCCCACGTGGCAGTAATCTCTATAAACTCAAGACAGCAACCCTCTATTTTAATGACAACTGAGCTGTCCACGGCACACACATTTGATATAAAATTGTGAACTCACAACGGGAAACCAAAGACATGGACTACAGAAATGCCTGTGACAGAATATTTGTGTAAAAAAAATCTGATAATGGATATAAACATTAGAATAATTTTAATTTGTCTCAAATATTTGCATAAACATATTGCTCACAATCCTTCATCTGGAGAGAAAAGGGCAGGGGCCTTTAAAAAATATCTTCAGTAAAATACAAACCTGGGATTGTTAGTGGTAGGGAAGGCTTTGCAAAGAAACCACTTAGTTTTAGAACCGCGTGTTCTGTGTCAGAGACGGGAGAAGGGAAGTGAAATACTTCAGTGATGATCATGATACCTTCCACGAGAGAGCACGCGATGGAAGAAAGTGTGTTTAAATTCTAGTGGCCACTTTCACGGAGACCACAGGCAAGCAGCTTAACTGCTTTGTAGTTTGGTCCCCTCAGCAGTAAAAACGGGAGTGAAAATACTGATCTCACCTGCTTCACAGAACCCTTAGCATCAAACTCAAGGACTATGTGGAAATACTGCGAGGTGTCGTGTCGGTGAATGGCATCTCTGTGACAATTGGTGAATATATACAAACTTATCGGTCTGTGGGCCGGCAGTACTTTTATAATCCGTCAAAGGAATAAATGTCTATAAAACTATTTGCCTGTTACCTTTTGAGCAATCTCACAAGGCAGCGTCCTTTGACAGCCCACCTGTGATACAGTTTTGTTCACGTCGGTTTTTCTAACATTTGTGATGCACAGAAATGTCTGCAATGACCCTTCCAGCATTCTTCTTTACAGTCTTTAATGAACTTGCTGCCTAATGTGAAACTTGAAAAAATCATACAGAAAACATGAAAAGTCTGAAATGACTACACTTGTTTGACTTAAATTATCTTTCCCCTTTTATTTGCAAATATAGGTGTTAAGTGAACTACTTGGGTCAAAATCAGTTCACTGCGAGGACCAGACGGTAAAAGAGCAGTAGCTTCATTCAACCCTGAGGGGTTACAGATGTGGAAAAGCGAGAAAACCTAGAGGCAACAGAGGGTGGTTTGGAGTCTAGTACTGGAGGTGAATGGCTTGTAAAAGAAGAGCGTAGTAGCCACAGAACTTTCCGGGCGCCCTCTCCCGGCTCTGCTCTCCCCCTGTGACTTCAACACCACCTGGGCGGAGAAGCAGGGGCCCCCACACATGGTGAGCTGCAAATCTACTGCGGCGACATCCAGGGCCAGCCTGGGTTGGACATGGGGCCAGCGGATTGGGGGGGCCCATGACTTGTGTCTCCTCTGCCCTCTCTCGGCACCACCCTGGGATGTGTAATCATCGCAGGCTGCCGTGTTCCTTGTTCCCAAAGAGCAGGACTGCGTGGAGGGGTGAGGGAGAAATTGAAACCCGACTGTGACACCAGCAGATCTCAGCCCTCACATGCTTCCCACCGTCTGTAAATGCAGTGAAAAGTGGCTGATGCTGAACGCCTCTCCTTTCCCCCAGGGACACATTACTAATATGCTATCTCTGGAACACAGGTGTTTCCTTGCCCCATCCCAATGCAAGTGAGAGGCACTTCAGAGCCACCTAATGAACCTGGCAGGTGCACCTAGAGGCTGGAGGGGGGCTCCCAGAGGCAGAGCAAAGAGGCGGTTTGTACTGGAAGGACTCCTGCCTGCAGAGTTTGCTGGGGCCGGTGCCTATTTCAAAAGACAGAGACTCCAAGGAAGGAATCCAGGCTTGGTTGATCACACAAATCAAAGAATAATAAAAACTTATCCACGAGAAGGTGGGGTTGAGAGGTGACAGGATAGCCAGGGGCACCAGCTCACGAAGACCTGAGAGGCAAATCACCAGCAGTGCAGAGGACCTTCTGGGTGGCCAGGCAGGAACCCCAGAGCCACAGCGAGGCCACACAGTAAGTATCCAGAGAGACCCTTCTGCGCTGGCCTCCCCACTGCCCATCCAGTGACAGGGCCCCAGCGAGGAAGACAGGAGTAGGAAAGCAAGTGGGAAAAACATAAAAAGGATGATAGCTTTTCACAAACTGAAAACATCCACAGATCCAGCACCAATGACGGGAAACCAGCGGCCTCCTGCCTCCCTTCTTCCAAATCTAATTAATGTATTTTTCATGTATTTTAGTTTTCTGTATGCCCTAAATTCCAGAAGACTTAGTATTTTTTTTTAATGTTTACTTATTTTTGAAAAGAGAGAGAGAGAGACAGAGCATGAGTGGGGGAGGGACAGAGAGAGAGGGAGACACAGAATCCAAATAGGCTCCAGGCTCTGAGCTGTCAGCACAGAGCCCAAAGCAGGGCTTGAACTCATGAACCTCGAGATCATGACCTGAGCCAAAGTTGGATGCATAACTGACTGAGCCCCCCAGGCACCCCTATTCTTGTGTGTTTTTATGCATTACAATCTTGCTATACCATATATTCATTAGCTACACGACTATAAAAGAAAATTTCAAATTCTTCCAACATTATTAATTTAAAAAGTAGAGTAAAACTCATATGACTATAATATAATTCCAAATAAATTTAGAATAATTCAGTGTCTAAAAGTTTTAGGGAGCTTGTACTTTGGTAGATAAATTGGAAAGGAAGATTGCTAAATAGGTAGTTAAAGATAATGTGTGAATGCTACCATCAGAGATTTACAAAGCTCTTGCTACTGGAAGTAATCACACCAAGACTGTATAAATTTAAACAGACTGTTTGAACTTTAAAAAAAAAATTATTTATTTATTGAGAAAGAGAGGGTGAGAGAGAATCCCAAGCAGGCTCCGAGCTATCAGCACAGAGCCCAATGCGGGGCTCGATCTCATGAACGATGAGATCATGACCTGAGCTGAAATCCAGAGTTGGATGCTGAACTGACTGACCCACCCAGATACCCCACTATTTAAACTTTTGAAAGGGCACTTTGTATGTGAGAGAGAAGAAGGAGATAACATTAGGTCTTTCAGTTATATGACAAAAAAGAATGTGTATTGAACTCAGGATTTGACAAGGAAGTCATTTGAAACATTAAAAGAGGTAACTGGAATTTCTAGTTGTGTTCTTGACATTAGACTGGAAACTGTGTGAAAGATAAAATGAAGGATGATGCAGAAGCCCGATATCAATATCACAAATAAGAAGTGATAAGTCCTGACCTGAAACATTAACAGTTTGTATGATGTGTGATGATCGTGTGTGATGATCGATCATGGACATTAGCTAATTCTTCCCACAGAAGCTCCATGAAGTCATACTAGAAGCCCCATTCTGAAGAAAGAACATGGGTGTGTAGGCAAGTTAAGCAGGCTTTGCCTCCTCCTGTAATGAACCGATCGGGCAGGAGGACCGGATAGGAGGATTGCCAGGACCACCAGGCAGTGTAGTTGGAGAGAGTGGGGTGGGAGGTCTGGGATGCCTCCCCACATCCCCGCCGCACCTGGCCCTGCACATCGCAAAACCAAACGTAGTATGTTCCCACCAACGTGTATTCCACGTGTTTTGAAATACACCTTGAAGTGAGGTGAGGCTGCTTGCCCGGGAAAGGTCAACAAGGACCATGTGGTAAAACGCTGGCGTGCCCTCCCGGCAATAGTTTGCTGGGTCACAAAGCACAAGCACTGGGGGGCTTAAACTGTAAATTCCTACCCGGAGGCACAGAAATGTAAACAATAAGAGAGAGGCAGACAGCAGTTTATAAGAATAAATAACCACCCTGAGGCGTGAATACTGACTTACTTGGTTGCCCTTGAAGAAGGGGAAGAGATGGTGAGGAAGGTCAAGCAAACAGAACGTATCAAGTTTTAACATTTTCATCACATGTAATATTTATAGAAACGTGTATTTATGTCACGTATGTAAAAATAATCAGTGTACATTAGCAAATTAAAGAATGAGGGATCAAACAGAAACCATCCCCATTATAAAAGAATCCACACAATTATAAATGTTAATGTCGCATACTATATCATAATAAATAATGAAATGTTCACCTGTTTTCTCATAACGCCTGATATCCTTCAAGAGAGAGGACAGTTTTAGATGAAAAATATTTTAAGAAATCATCTGGGGTGGTGGGGAGGGGGATGCAGCTTCTAAAGCCTGCTTTTGAGTTGATGCTAAGGTAAAACCAGAACGTTTAGTTGTCCCTGTAACCAATCTGAGATGCAAGGAACAGGACAGATGGAACGGGTTATGAGCAGGCAGCACAAGGAGACGTGAGGACACTCAGCTCTACCCTGACTGCTGCTAGCCCCAAAGTAACACATTTATTAAGAGCCACTCTTAATAAATTTAAACATCTGAAAATAGCGATTTAGACATCTAAAAACAGCCACTTATTTTATACTAACAGCTTTAAAACTCGTATGTATCCCTGGTATTATACAGTTTCCTCACAGCCCATATAGATGGTGCAGGTGATTCTTAACATGATAGAATCAAAAAGTCAAGAAGTAATAGGTGTTGGCGAGGATGTGGAGAAACAGGAACCCTCGTGCACTGTTGGTGGGAGTGCAAACTGGTGCAGCCCCATGGCAAACAGGATGGAGGCTCCTCTAAGACTTAAAAATACAACTGTTATTCAGGGCACCTGGCTGGGTCAGTTGGTGGTGCATGGGACTCTGGGTCATGAGGTTGTATGTTCGAGCTTCATGTTGGGTGTAGAGATTATTTTTTTAAAAATCTTAAAAAAATACCATATGATTCAGTAATTCCACTACTGGATGTTTACCCAGAGGAAATGAAAACACTAATTTTATTTTTTTTAATTTTTTAAGTTTATGTATTCATTTTGAGAGAGACAGAGAGAGCAAGTGGGGGAGGGGCAAAGAGAGGGAGAGAGAGAATCCAAACCCTAAGTGCAGAGCCTGATGCGAAGCTCAGACCCATGAAACACAAGATCATGACCTGAGTTAAAACCAAGAGTTGGCTGCCCAACCAACAAGCCACCCAGGTGTCCCTGGAAACACTAATTTTAAAAAGATGTATATACTCCTATGTTTATCACAGTATTATTACAATAGCCAAGATACAGAAGCAGTCCAAGAGTCCATCGATAGATGAATGGGTAAAGATGTGGTGTATACATATAATGGCATGTTACTCAGCCATGAAAACAATGAGATCCTGCCATTTGCAATTACATGGAGGAATCTAGAGGGTGTTATGCTAAGTGAAATGAATCAGACCGAGAAAGACAAATACATGATTTCATTCATATGTGGAATCTAAAAAACAACACAAATGAATAAACAAACACATAAAGCAGAATAAAATTATAAATACGGAGAACAAACTGATGGTCACCAGAGGGGAGGGGAGAGAAGGTGGGCAAAGTGGGTGAAGGGGAGAGGGAGGCACAGGCTTCCGTTACAGAATGAGTAAGTCACTGGGATGAAAGGCACAACATAAGGGATATAATTAATGATGTACTAGAGCTGTAAGGTGACAGACAGTGGTGACACGTGTAGTGAGCAGTGTGCAACTTGGAGACAAGTGCAATCATTATGTTTTGCACCTGAAACTAATGTAACTTTGTGCAACTATGTTCAAAGAAAAAAATTAAAAATCTTTTTAACATGCAGGTACCACAAAAAAAAAAAACCCAGAAAAATCAAAATTCTTAATTCGCCAGAAGATTAAAAAAATTTTTTTTTGTTTTTTTTAAAGGCACTAATACCGTGTTGCTGGACCTAAAAGGAAGCGATATTTCATGCACAGAAGGACCTTATGATTTTGCATCTTTCATATTCAAATCTTCCTGAGGGTTTTCTCAAGTGTGATGTTTAGGGACACAAGAATATATGGTCCTGGGGAAAATGTCATACCGTGTATTATATGACATTAACTTGCTAACATGAACTTGTAGTGAACTCTGAAACTCTAATAATGATTGCCAACAGAGTGAACTGAGACACAGAATTATCTATAAAATAACTTGCAATGGGATTGTGAGCTCGATTTTACATTTTTGACCAATGGGTTGTGGGTTTATGAAATACCAGATCAGGATCCCTGGCCCTGAGCTTTAGTGAAAACAGAAGCTAGGCCAGAATTTCTTTCCGGTCTGATCTAGGAAAGGTTCTTGTAGAGTTGTATCGGCTATAATTACATGAGGAGCTCTTAATATCAACACACCTAGTCTCCAGGGCTTTGTGAGCCTTTATGAGAGCAGTTCAAAGAAACAAGATTTCGATTTTTTGAATAACGGTAATTACACTTGTCGCCTACAGATTCAGCTTCCCCTACTTAACCTGCCCGCTGCCCTCTGACGGCAGTCTTCTCAAGGCCTACAAACACTGGTACCACAGCCGCCTGTCTTACCAAAGAGAGAGCTTTAGAAGGAACTGTCAAAGTTATCTTCGGGGAAATAGATTAGCACTGCTCACAGCGTAGAGGCTCTTGGTTGCTAAGATAAGACATGCTTACTAGTTTAAAGAGAATGAAAACTGTAAGAGTCATTTTGGAATCTGCAGGTTTTTTATGTTTAGAAAGTGTAAATGTGAATGAAGACTCTTAAGAACCCTTAGAAGCTATGTTGGACGTGTTACTGCGTGTCTGTAGCCTGTAAGGGACGCACCAGACAAATTAGGACAAATGGCGGTGTTTAGGCCCCGATTTTGCATTTTGTTGATCATAAACATTGATAAGTTAATCGTATTAAATAGGAAGTTTGTTGTCTTTTAAGAATAAATCAATGATGTCCTGTTGAAAAGTTATTTAAAAAAAAGTTAAAAGTGACTTTGATATTCGAGGCTGTTATTTCTTCATAGATTTGAATGATCGTGGTTGAGGTCGCTTAGTGTCTTTACAATTCATTGTGAAGGGACCGGGCTTAATCCGAGAAGTGAAATGTCTTCCCTGTGAAAACGCTGCCCACCCCGGCCGTGGAGTAGACATCTGAACAGTAATATAAATACTGTTAGCTGCGTGACCTCTTCCCACGGCCTCAAGCACGGGGCCACAGTAAGTCCGGCTCAGCAGCACCCATATCGTCATTACAGGGTAACACTTTTCCCAAATTAGGAAGAACAAAGGAGTGAAGGTTTTTAGACGGAGGGAACCACCTTAGTCATCATGCACGACCTGAAAAATTCAACGCAAACAACAGCCACACATTGCAGGAACTGTAGGAAACCAAGACGAAATAATCTTTGGTTCAGCCGGAACAACTGTTTGCTGACACTACCTCTAAGCTTATTGAAACCTTGGAAAATTTTGTTTTGATCAAAATGATGAGATTCAATAATAAGCCACTGAAGCTCTAAGTCATTAAAATTTAAAGTTGCTGAAAAATTCTCAGGCGGTGGGTTTCAGTACAACGTTGTTTTGTTCTTGGTGCAGGGGTGGGAGAGGTAAGGGTCACAGTGCTACAGACAACCCAGCAGATGGGCCATTGTTGGTCAAGGTTAACCATGGTAATTGGTTATAGTAAGCAATTTAGGGAAAGACAGGAATACAGCTGTCCCCTCTTTTCTAGGTCATGCTTCCTGGGGTATCAGTACTGGCCTGGTCCCGAAGCAGGTGTCCTCCTGCTGACGGACGGTGGGGTCAGCGGTAGCCTCACACTCCATCCCCCACCCGCTGCTGGCACCTCTGTCCATCCCCCACGCGGGCACCTCATCACCTCACACCATCATAGGAAGAGAGAGACCACATGCACATACCTGTCATTACTGCGTGTAGTAATAATTGTTCTATTTTGTTACTGGTTATTGTTGTTAATCTCTTTCTATGCCTGATTTATAAACTAAACTTTATCATAGGTGTGTACGTACAGGACAAAACGTGGGGGTTTGGTACCATCCACGGTTTCAGGTGTCCATTGGGGTCTGGGGCTCTGCCCCTAGCAAAAGGGGTGTGCTGTGTTTCTGGGGTGATATGTTGACAAGCCAAGGGGCACTAGGGTGCATGCAGGGTGTCTGGAAACCATGAGAGAGGCTGGGGACAGAACCTTCAGCTCACACACAACACCTGTATTTCAGGTGCCTGACAACTGTGAGTACGTTTTTGTTGTTATAAGCTACCCAGTTTGTGATACTTTGTTATGATAGCCATAAAATTGAATCCTGTTAATCTAAAGAGTTGCCTTTCTTCAGAAAATTTCCTCTGTTAAGGTAAAAAAACAAAAGCAAAAACAAAAACAAAAACCACACAAAGCAAAATGTGAGAAATATTTCGGAACACGTAGGGTATTACAGGTAAACTATAGACTGAATCTGACAAGTTTTTTTTTGTTTGTTTTCTTTTTTCTTTTTTGAAGGGTAATATATTTGAGGATAGTAGAGGCTGAGATTTATCAGGATTTTCACACTCATCTCCCAGTACTGGTGCCTAACCAGAAAAATCTAAACACATATTATAAACATATTATAAAAAAATCTAAACACATATTATAATTCATTTCAACATGACCTTGGTTTCCATGTATCTAACCCATGGCCATTTTACTTTGTGCAAATATGACCTCTTTGTATATAGTTCTTTCTTACTTTTTCCTTCTAAACCACTTGAAAGTAAGTTTCAGACATCAGGACTTTCCTCCAGTATTTTTACAGTGTCCCCTGAGGATCGTGGCCTGGTCCCTCTGTGACCTCAGGCCTACTTGTAATACAGTTAGAAGTATCATGATATTACCTAATACCAAGTCCATTTTCAGCTTTACTAAATTATCCCTAAAGTGTCCATAATTTCTTTCTTTTCTGTTGCTATGTTCACTTTTAATCCCAGCACCTGGTCAAACAGGGCACAGCATCAGGACATCAGCCCTTTCTGATTTCTTTTTTCCTCTCTTTT
Organism: Puma concolor; assembly: GCF_028749965.1. Classification (NCBI taxonomy): domain Eukaryota; kingdom Metazoa; phylum Chordata; class Mammalia; order Carnivora; family Felidae; genus Puma; species Puma concolor. Next base: position 939,637 of record NC_141677.1, on the reverse strand, counting down.
AAATCCAATACTGTTCTCTTCATTTTTGTTTTTCTTTTCATAGAAAAGTTCTACTTTTTTTGGTACAGTGTTCCACATTTTGAATTTATCTGAATGCTTTCTTATGGTTACATTCAGGTTAAATATTTTTGGCAGGAATATTCAATAGCTGATGTGAAGGCAAGACGTTCATCACAAAACATTCTGTATCAAGCCATCTCACTTCAGGAGGCGGATTTTGATGACTTTACTGAGAGAGCAACCATCAGATCTCTCCTTTTGAAAAGTGTAATTCCCAGTGTCAGTCACCCAGAATGTATCAGTCTTCAGATTATGTTCATATTGTTCATTTATGTTCTTCAGTGTAGCGTTTCGTTAATCATGCGAGGCACAGAGTGCCCTCCTCACCTCCCTCTTCCTCTCCTAGTCCTGGGATGTCTTCTTGTGATACATCCTTGTAAATTTTACCCTTTTTTCCCTTCTGGAAGTTTTTGTTCATCAGACTTTGGATATCTCTATTCTTACTCGTCTCTTGTTTTTATCTCTACCTTTCTTCTCCTTTTGGAAGATTTCTATTTTATCTTCTCAACCTTTTATTATTATTTTATTATATTATCGTACATTTAACTGGTGTACTTTGTAAATTTCCACCTTCTTTTTGTTTTCTACCTCTTCTATCGAGTCATTTTCTCACAGATAAAATGCAATTTTGCCTATTATCTCTAAGAGGGCTGTAATAATAGGTATATTTTGAACTTATGCTTTTTCCCTTTGTTAATGTTCCTTCTGGATTCCTACAGGATAGTGTCCCGCTTCGTCATCTTTAAGAATGAGGTACTAAATGCTGATTTGAAATCATTTTACGAAGTCCAAGCTTGCAGAGTGAACTGGAAGGTAATGGGACCCTCTCCGTCAGACACCAACAGGTCAGGATTCAGGGGTCTTGTCTCTGGAACTAGTCTCTCTCTTCAGAGACAGGCACTCTCTCCTCTGGGCTGAGGTACATGGCCAGATCCTGACAACGTAAGAGCAGGCCGGTAAAGCCTGGGGGAGACAGGGTGAGGGTGTCACACCGCACGGGTGTCTCTTTGGTCCCCTTGTTTACAGCCCAGGACCTCACCCCTGACCTTGACGGGTCCTGGGGCTCTCCACAGGTAGTCTTGGACAGAGACCGGCTCTCATGGCTTCACAGACTTGCATGGGCTCCAACCAATACAGGGGTGCAGGCCCCAACAGAGCAAGGGTTGTGAATCAACAGTCTTCACACCTATTTTCATCTTAGTGTCTGTGAATTTCTACGCGTATGTGGAAGCCGCATTCCCAAGAATGTGACTGTACGATGGAGAAATGTTCTGAACTATCATAAATAAGGCAAACAAAGTGAATGTGCACTAGGAATCAAGCAGGATCTTGCTCAAATGCTTAATAAGACATCTCAGCTAACTGGGGGCTAACAGCCTCTAAAATTAACACCTGATAGATGAGGCGATATTGGACTTAAAATGGTGTCAAATTCCTGGTAATTTTTCAATAGGCGACCTCTGATTCTAAGTGGATTGACAAGACAGATGGGTATTTTTCGCTCATTGGCCATTCGGGGACCCAGACTCCTTCATCGTAGGGATCTGCCCTCTCCCAGGCCCTCGCGGGCCGGGTCATGCACACGGAAGATGGTGCTGGAGGAGGGCCTGGGGGCGGAGTGAGCTTTGCAACCACCTGAGCCAGGAAGTGGCTCGTCCCTGTGTCCTTCAGCAGTCTGACGTCATAAGGATGGGAGCAGTTGTCTTTAACGAGTTTGTGCGTCTACTTCATGGGAGGGACATCCGCTCTGGACCCATGTGTTTAGTTTTACCCATTTCTACATGAGCTTGGTTATCCCCTTTTCCCTGTGGTGTGAAGACTGTCATGTCCCCGTCTCCAGCTTGGTTTTCCCGAAGTCCACTTTGCCAGGTGAGTTGTAAGACATGCGAAACGACAGCAAATTATAGAATAAGTACACAGTAAAATTTGGCATCGTACCTCTAATTAATAATTATATAATAATCAATAATTCAATTTCTATTATTTGTCTTCTCCACAAAGGTTTCTTTCCTGCACGGCTCCTTCACAGCCTCCGTTTCCTGAAGTTGGAATTGGTTTGTGTCAGTGCCTCCGTGTGTTGGTCTCTGTCTGTCATGCACTTGCTTCTTCTGCATGGGCCAGTGACAAGGTGACTTATCTTGTTCTCATCTCCGCCTTTTCCACAATCCTTCCGTGGCCCAGAATAACTCTTGGCCTCATATTTCTGGGCACTAAGCTAAAGAACAGGCTTCCAAACAGCTCCTGGAAGGCTGTCCCCTTCTCCTTCCAGCCCCTGAGCTACAGGTCTCCAGCTCCAAGAACCTGGAACTTCAAACATCTACAATTGTGCAATATCACCGCCCAGCCCACTGCAAATTTGCTTTCAGCAAATTTAATCTTCAATCATCTTCTACCTTAGTCTCTGCAATAAAAGCAATTATAGTCAGACATTTGTAGTTACTGAACCTTTCAAGACCCATTAAAAAAATTTTTTTAATGTTTTATTTATTTTTAAGACAGAGAGAGACAGAGCATGAATGGGGATGGGGCAGAGAGAGGGAGACACAGAATCTGAAGCAGGCTCCAGGCTCTGAGCTGTCAGCACAGAGCCCGATGCGGGGCTCAAACTCACGAACTGTGAGATCATGACCTGAGCCGAAGTAAGACGCTTAACTGACTGAGCCTGTGAGATCATGACCTTAGCCGAAGTCATACGCTTAACTGACTGAGCCAACGGGCGCCCCTCATTTATCACAAACTGAAACTCATTACTTTCTCAATCAGCAAACTACTCTGATATTACCTGCAAATCTAAAGAGAACTAATAAATAACTTGAAAAATGCTAGATTAAAATTAGCAAATAAATCATTAAAAGGGGTCTTATGAACCCAGAAACTAGAGAACAGAACAATTCCTAGGTTGTAGGGAATACTAATTTAGAATCACTTTGAGTAATGTAGATGTGCCTAAGAGAAGCAAATGTGACTTAATACTTCTGCACTTTGGTTTTCTGTAACCAAATTATATAATAATATGTGGCATTCATAACGTAGTTGCAGTTTTTCTTTAAAAACTTTTTAACATTTATTTATTTTTGAGAGACAGAGAGAGACAGCATGAGCAGGGGAAGGGCAGAGAGAGAGGGAGACACATTCCAAAGCAGGCTCCAGGCTCTGAGCTGTCAGCACAGAGTCCGATGCGGGGCTCGAATACACTAACTGTGAGTTCATGACCGGAGCTGAAGTCAGACGCTTAACCGACTAAGCCATCTAAGCGCCCCAAAGTAATTGCAGTTTTTAATGCAATTTTCTATACCTTTTCATTAATTCCCTGCTCACAACCCGAAAAGGTGAATAATCATAGTAGCATATGTTTTTGAACACTTGAAGAGTGTTATTTTCCTGCTTATTCCATTTAATCCTTATAAACCTTTAAAAAAATTTGCCAGAGGGGTGCCAGGGTGGCTCAGTCCTTTAAACGTCCAACTTCGGCTCAGGTCATGATCTCACTGTTGGTGAGTTCGAGTCCTGCATCGAGGCTCTATGCTGACAGCTCAGATCCTGGATCCTGCTTTGGATTCTGTGACTCCCTCTTTCTCTGCCCTTCCCCTGCTCACACTCTGTCTCTCTGTCTCTCTCTCCAAATAAACATAAAAGAAATTAAAATAAATAAGCAAATACAAATAAAAAAATTACCAGAATCATATTCCATTTTATGATGAGGACAATGACACTTAGAAATATTGTCACTTGTTTAGGACGGTTCAACTGATAGGGGGTGGAGGCCAGAAGCTCACCAGACGTCGTGTAATCAGCAATCACACTGGCCCGCCTGCATTTCAAGGAAGGGATGTGGATGTTGGCATGATTTGCAAACTGCATGTCCTGTGCAATAATAGAATGATACTTAACTTTGGGAAATGATACCCAGAGAGGTCTCAAGATTACACAGATGTTTCTTGTTTGGTACCCGTGTGAGCCTTGGTACACAGATCTTCTGATCCCAAGCAGCATGTGATGTGTGATGCACTATATTTTGTATTCATCACAGCTCAAAGTGTGGCCTGGAGCAGAGACATCCAGTACATTCAGTACAAGCTTTCTTAAATGATTTGCACCTGAGTGACCCATGTGATAGCTCAGTAGTCACCATTCCTTGTGGAAAATGTACAAATTCTCTTAAGCTGAAGACGTGCAACTAAAAGCTGTCTCTAGAATCCTCACACCGATTGCTTCCCTAAGCAAACCACTTCTGGCCCAGCTTTTGTCATCAGTTGGGGCCGCTATGCCTTGATAAATGAACAAGGGCACACAGATTCAGACTCACTAGCGCATATCCACAGCTGGTGCCACAATACTTGAGAACTCACAGGGATTCTCAGGCATGCTTGTTTATTTACACCTTGCCCATTTTCAAAAGCCACATCTCACAGCAGAATATAAATTCTATGGGAGTACGATTCTTGTCTAATTTTAGCTCAATTTTCTCTGCAGTGCTCCAAATGGGGTCTTCCATATCGGAGGTGCACAATGAATATTTGTTAAATGAGTTAATAAGTGAATATACATATTCCGAAGAGTCTTCGCCAAACTCATGCATTTTTCTGGTGATAAAAGTAGATATAAACTCCAAAATAAGATACAGATTTCTTGCATTATATATACGGGCTCTGTTACAAGACCTTACTTAGGTAAAACAGAAGCTCTGAAATCATATCCACAAAACAAATAATGAATAAGAGGACAGCTTACTATAAATAACCATGTACTACCCAGTTTCTCACAGCATTAACTTTTTAGTTTTGAAAGCATACAGCCCGTTTTAGATGTCAGAGAAAGATTCCATCTGTTCAACTCAGTCGGTTCCTAGAGTTTTGGATGAACATTTTAGATGACTAGCTCTTTAAGAAAGCAAGAAGGTAGGAGGAGTAATGAGTATTACTCACGGCTAGTTTGTTGGCACAGTCTCCAGAGAAACTGACATATTTTCCCTTGTAATATGCTGACAGGAGCTACTCCCTGATCGGTTTTGTACTAACCTCAAGAGACTTAAATTGACCAGGTATATAGAAAAACAGTTATAGAATCAAGAAGACTATTTTATTTTCATTCCCTTTTGCCAGATAGCTCCCGTGCGAGCCACACTTTTCTGCATTATGTCGATAAAATGAGGGAAAAGTGAGGGGTTGTCTTGAGGAGTGATTATCGCTCTTACTGTTGTTTACTGAGCTCTGCTTGGAGGGGGCACTTGCCGCTTCTGCTCACCTTGACCTGTCCGCAAACCAGTCACATGGTAGCACCTGGCGTCCACAGATGCTGAGAAATGCAGTCAGCCTTCCAACAGTCCCCGAGAAAGAGGAAACCAGGTCTGATGAAGAAGTGTTGTTGCAGAACGAGATATGAATGTCTAAAAACAATTAGGTATTTTCTCACATTGATTTGGTGAATTTTGTGTTTTCTTGACGATATTCCTTTTTCCTTCCACCCTCCCTTTCTCCATCCCTTCACCCCCTTCGCATGGGATCTCCCAGACATCTACCCAGCAGGCCCCTGAAAGAGAAGCCAGGACTTTCCTGAAACCCTCCTCTCGGTCCCTGCTCGGGGTGGACGGTGACCGAGGAGGGAGTGGTAAAAAGTCTCCACAAACGTCTTTGCCCTTGCGGAATGCAGGTCCCCAGTAAAGCAGGCTGCTGCAGTTCATATGCTCACATGTTCCTTCTGGGGCCCTAATAATTTCCTAAATCTCTATGGTTTTGACAATCCAGTTTATTCTTTTGAATTTTTAGGCCTAATTATTTTCTACTACATTTTGAATGTGATAGATGTTTAGCAATCGCACTACTAAGTATTAAATAAACTGTAACATTTTGTTGATGTTGCTTTTCCTTACTTATCACATACATGCATCAAAAGAAATATGGGTTAGGGTTTATAACAGAGAGTATAAGGATTAGGGCAACCACTAAGATAAGATTTTGTTTTTCAATGTGATTAGAATACAGTAATCACAACCTGTCTTCTGTTTTTAGTGTGCTCATATCAAACCAAATATTCCTACTTATTAATTTGAATGTCCTTGAGAGAGATGAATAATGAAGAGAAAACTTTATAACCATGAAGATACCACATACAATAATTGTATGGAAGCTCCACATTTCCAATGCCCAGCACATTATCTCTAACTTTTAGGCTTTAATAACTATGAATGCCTAAGATTATAGAAATAAGTGGTCATATTTAAATAAAGAGAAATAATTATGTTCCTAAATAACAAATCAAGTTAGGCTGTCTTTCTTTCATAGTTAGTGTGTAGTTAGACATGAGTCTCTTAAACAATGATAGATATTATTTCAAGGACTATTTTGGACACTACTGAATTAGAAAAAATAGTGATGGCACTATTTGTTCCATCAAAGAGCTTGAACTATAGTTGGGAATATAAGTTATATAATAGTAAAATAGGGGCGCCTGGGTGGCTCAGTTGGTTAAGCATGTGACTTCGGCTCCAGTCATGATCTCACCGTTCCTGAGTTCTAGCCCTGCAGTGGGCTCACTGCTGTCAGTGCAGAGACCATTTCAGATCCTCTGCTCCTCCTCAGCGGCCTCTCTCTCTCTCTCTCTCTCAAAGTAAATAGATAAACTTAAAAAATAGTGAAACAAATCTGTTGAACACATAAGTCATTTCAAGAGCAAATCAATTAAATTGGTAGATCAAGAGATTCAGATGTTTCTGTTGGCTGGGGAATGATCAGGGAAACCTATGCAATGCAAAGGAAATATCTGGGTCTTCACTGAAAACTTTTGCTTGTTTTGACAGAGGAAAGGGAGGACTATTTCCTAGCAAAGGGGAAGAGTATGAATAAAAGAACACTGTGTGAATATTCAAAATTAGTTTGGGAGAAATATTAATCCCAAACTCTTTGTAAATAACCAACACCCAACTTTAACTTAAGCAAAGAAGAGTTTTATTGGGTCCCACAACTACAAAAGAAGGCATTACTGAATCCCGGGGCATCAATAGTGTGGTCAAGACCCCCTCTCTCTTTCCACCTCTGGGACTCAATTCCTCACGTTCATTGGCTTTATTTTCAGAGAGGCTCTGTCCAAGTGTCAGGAAAACAGGCAGCTTTAGGGATACATACAAAATTCCTATAATAACATTTGGAAAACTTGATTGATTCTGTAATCTGTCACTGAACCAACTATTGTGATCTGAATATTAGAATAATGTGTCTGGGCTATAAGCTCATCTCTTAGTGGTGAATGAGGAGGATGTAACCTGAACTTTATGAAATGGGTTGTCCATTGGAAGATGGTTTTCTTTACCTGAATGAGAGAAGAAGGAAGGCACAAAACTTATATTCATTGCAGGGACATCTTGTGCACCAAACTGCCAAAATAAAAAGATGTTTCTGGGAGTATCTGGCAATAAAAGAGGAAAGTTAATTTGCCATCAGATTGCCAAAGATTTTAAGACCAAATATCTTTTCCTTCATCTTCTAAATAATCAAGGTGATTTCTTGGAAAGAACAGTGGTACTCTGAGGGCCATGAATTAGGAAGATTAATCTGACAGTGGAAACAGAATAAATTGCAATGAGGAGCAAATGAGAGTAAGAAGATGAATTCTGGGACCACCAGAGATGTCTAAGGGGGACGTGACAAATCCCTGACCATGGTTGATCACCGTGGAAATAATGCTGTAGAAATCTAGATCTGAGTTTGCTAAAAATACATTTACATGACTTGTTCAATGATAGGACCAAAGAACTGAGGAAGTAGGTAACATTTTAAGGAAACTCCTAGAAGACACTCGATCACAACTAGAGTGAAGGGGCAGCTGAAAGGTAAAGGATTTTGAAAATTCTTCCTCTCCGATTTTCTTGAGACTGAATGATCTGTTTCAAAACTAAATATCTCCGTGCTTACATAAAAGCATTTTCTTTTCATCTGTGGTACCACTGAACTGCTCTAGGCTATTTCTCCTGCATCCAGTTCTTCCTCACATAAGGGACTTAAACTCCATTTTTTTTTTAAACTTGGAATACTCAAGCCTTATTTAGATCTGTATGGAACTAGACTATAAAGCCTGGTAATTTGAATGATATCAGGACGAAATTAAGACTCTGAATGGCAAATATCTGAACTCTTCTCTCTTGTGTTATATACCTTGTTATTCTGCCTGGAGAGAGCAGAATTGAGATCGCTTTGACAAAACAATAATAAACCAGTCTATCCCATCCCTTAGAATTTGGGGGCTCAAATAGTTAGAACACATGCATGCAATTTTAGAGTCTTAAATATAAGGTATTGCTATTTAATGATTCTGTTTTATTCTGAGGCTTTACTTTGTTATAATGCAAGCTTACATGCTGGTGAGTTAATGTCCAAGATTTCATTCTTTAGTACACTCTCCTGCTAATTAGCAAATGGACTACAGACTCTTTTTCAGTCATGTTAAATGTTTAAAACATTGCATATTCTTAGCTATCTTTTCACAGGAATGAAGTGGGTACAGGAATTTTGACAAAACTTATCTGAGCCATAAAGGATGCCAAGAACTACCAATCAATTCTATACAAAATATAATAACTGAATTTAAGATTATCCATATTTCAGACGTTTTCTCTGTGAGGCATTTGTCTACACTGTGAATAGACTTTTTTTTTTCACTGTTTCCTTCTATTGTGCAGTGATGTGGATGATAATGGACAGACTAGCTTGTGGCCTCTACAGTATGCATGAGTGCTTTCTTGAGGGAAATCACAAATTACTTGAAGGGCAATACAAAACCAGCTTCAGATTTCAAAACCTGAGGTCAATTGACATTTAGAATAACTGAGGATATTGTTGGTTTCTCTGCATTCTTTTGCATGATTTTGAATGCTAATGAAGTAAACAGAAAATAAAAATGCAGCCACTAAAACTCCCTGCTTGACTGAAGAGGATTGTTTATATTTTCATTATTCCAGGGGCTGTTTAAATACGTGTTCAAATTAAGTGGATACCTAAAGAGCTACACAAAGTTACAACCCTTTTTAGAACTTGAAGTCAAAGAGATGTGCAGATATGAATATATTTGTGATGCATTTGCAGTGAGGCACGCTAGCACAGAAAAACAGCTCTACCGTATTGACACCTAAAATCTGAACTTCTTTAAAACTCCTGAAAATTCACCCTTTGTAGCAAGACCTCTCTCCCTCAGGTCCTGCCTTGCTCTCCTTACTTGCTACAGTTTCCCAGCTATCCTCAGCCCCCGTGTCAGGTTTTACTGTTTTCCTGCTGTGTGCGTATCACCCTCAGCCACCTGGCAGCGTGGAACTGATATTGGTAGATTCTGCCCCATGTTTGGATGATTCTAAGCCTTTCCTCCTCCAGTGGGTGATTGGATTTGAGACTTACAGTCAAGTAAAATCAGTTTTGCATGATGTCTTTGTCCACTTGGAAAACACATCCTTAATAAGTAGGTTTTGAAAAACAATCCAGTCACCTCCAGGTCACAAAAACAGGAGCCTCACAAAACCAAGGATTTGTTATCAGTACGTTCTGTCACCAAAGAGCTCAAAATTGAAGCTAGAGAATCAACTCACCATGTAATTAATGAAGGGTTTCAGGGTTTCACAAGTTTCCGGGTGGCAGTCACTTGCTAAATGTCCCTGTTACCTACCTCCCTGCTGTCTAGAGCAGGTATGAGGTTTGGGCAAAAGTAGATAGCCATCAATACTTGATGTATGTCAACACTTGTGTTACCATACTTACTGTATTTGCAAACCTATGAAAATGTGTGTTTATTGTAAAGGTAAAACTAAGGTTTTAAAGCCAAACAAATCACGAAAGAAAGCTACATCAAGGTCATACCCTATACTGTGGATTGATAGTTTACACAGTCTAAATTAAGCTTACCTATTGACTTATATCACAAGACAATCTGTATTACTGTTAGTCACCAATAGCTATAAATTACAGAGAATAATAACAGTGGCAGTGACAAAAATATTAGTAGTTAACTAATTTCTAGTCTCTGCTGTTTCCAACCAGTTGCAGTTAAATCCCTTTGTCACTCCAGAGGTTAGCATTATAGATATGATACTTTGTATCGATTGAGATCTGTAGATAGATATAAATAAAAATGTAGATTTATATATTGAGAGGTGTGGGAGTGTGCAATAGGAGACTGGAATAATCCTACAGCCTGAAAGTTCTTTTTCAGAAGAAAATTGCAAAGGCAAATACTCTCTTTAGAAATGACTGGTGACAAAGGAAACAATGCCCTTTTCCAAGCCTTCTAGGGTAGAAGATATAAACCTTGCAATAATTTTACCTCTCTGATGCATAATAAGTTATAATGTTATTAGCAGTGAAGACTCAATCTCTGTTCAGCCCTTCTTTTCTCAAAAGGAGCTTGTTCTGTGAGGTGGGGTCAGAGGGTGTGGGAGGGGGGAAGAGAAGGGAAATAGGGAGCAATGTCAAGCAACTCCAACACTGAAAACAGAGACTGAGTACTGGTCTTCACGCGCCCTGTTCCTCTAGCCCAGTCTCCGTAGAATAGTCTGGCGGGCACCAACTGAAAATCCCAACCAGTCCTGGCACCCAGAATTGTACCCGTGGTTATTCAAGGGAGAGTAGATGATCATCAAATGGTGGTGCCAATTTGCAATATGTCCCAGGGTAGAGTTTGCCCCTGCAATTGCATTGCCAAACTCCTGGCCAATTAGCTATACATGCAGGTTATCCACCATTTCAACTTCAAAAACAATGCAACCTCTTATGTTCCACCATTGGGATTTTGATTCCACTTAGACTATGTCAAGACTGTATTGTATTTGTTTGAAGCAGTGTAAGAGGTAGAATAATTCAGTATCTTGATAAGAGGTAGTTACAACAGGTGTATACATATACAAGAGCCGTTTGAGTTGTATACTTAACATTAATGTATTTCATGTACATTATGTATTCTATATATCAAAAAAATGCTTTTTAAGACCATAACCTTTAGGCTAGAGGAATATGATGGTAAAGTAGTAAAGAAGAGTGTAGTAGAAAGAAAACAGTAAATAAGAACAGGCTCCTGTAAAGTCTCTTTTTTTTTAGAATACCCTGATCTTCATAAAGCCCCTTTACCTCTTTTGACCTGCTTTCCAAATCTAGAAATAAATGAACTCTAAGGTCCTTTGAGTCTTGCTGCACACACTATTTACTACAAAACCAAGTGTAGATTGAGCAATTACCAAATCAATTTTATTAATGTGTAATGTAGTCCCAATTGCATTCCAACCAAAAATTAAAAAGTTCTGAATTATTCTGGGTTGTTAATGCCTTTCAAGATTTCATGATGGCATTAAATTCATAATTAAAATCTTCTTATAAACTGAAGTCTGTACATACATGTTAAACAAATTTGTTTCTGTTTTTTCAAAGGCTAAGATTACATATTGGCAAATTCCTTAAAATTATCTTACAATTTATCAGTAATTAGAGATAACAACGTATGTCCCAGGATGCTTTGACTTCTATATCAGAATTTCCTTACTTATTAAAAAATGAAATTACATTATTGATTAACAGAAGGTGACTATTGTGTCTTTCATGATATTCACAGCAATGAATGAGGTGAAGAAAAGGAAAGGAAGACTTTGGTAGGATTCAGTTTATACTCCACTCATTCGTTTATTCACATATTCATTAAGCACATGTGTATGGAGCACCAAATTTAGCCTCAGACACTAAGGGAGACCTGGACAGTCAAAGAAGATTAAAATGTAGAACTTTCTCTCAAATAGATCATAGTATAAATGAAGAAATAGAAACCTAAACACACACACACACACACACACACACACACACACACACACACAATAATGTATCATGTACCCTCTTAAGTAAATAGGCAAAGGAATATGGGAAAATAAGGAAGCGACTTCTTAAGCATATAGTGACCTTGATACATTTTAGTTTTAGAAATGAACTTGCAGGGGCACTTGGGTGGCTAAGTCAGTTAGGCATCTGACTTTGGCTCCGGTCATGATCTCACAGTTCTGGGTTAGAACCCCATGTTGGGCTCTCTGCTGTCAGCACAGAGCCCACTTCAGATCCTATGTCTCCCTCTCTCTCTGCCCCTACCCTGCTCTTGCTCTCTGTTTGTCTCAAAAGTAAATATTTTTTTAAAAAGAAATAAACCTGTATTTTTATTAATTTTAGAACTTTTTGCTAAATTATAATAATTATAGTGAATGAATTATACACATTCTAATGTAGCTGCATAGTCAGTAAAATAAGCTAATCATGCAAAGACTATAAATCATGTTAAGAAAAACAATATGCCTCATGAAACATTCTCCGGAATATATCACATACTAGGCCGTAAAAAAGCCCTTAACAAATACAAGAAGATTGCAGTTATACCATGCGGCTTTTCTGACCACAACACTATGAAACTAGAAATCAACCACAAGAAAAATTCTGGAAAGACCACAAATACATGGAGGTTAAACAACATGCTACATCAATGAATGAGTCCACCAGAATATCAAAAGAAGTAGTTAAAAAAAATGGAAACAAATTAAAATGAAAACACAACAGTCCAAAATCTTTGGGATGCAGAAAACGTGGTCCTCAAAGGGAAGTATATAGAAATACAGGCCTATCTCAAGAAGCAAGAAAAATCTCAAATAAACAACCTAACCTTATACCTAAAGGAGCTAGGAAAAGAACAAAGAAATGAAGCCTAAAGCCAGCAGAATGAAGGAAATAATAAGATTAGAGCACACATAAATGATATACAAACTAAAAAAAAAAAAACACAATAGAACAGATCAATGAAACTGGGAGCTGGTTCTTAAAAATATTAATAAAATTGATTACTAGCCATACTTGCCAAAAAGAAAAGAGAAAGGACCCAAATAAATAAAATCACAAATAAGAAGAGAAATAACAACCAACACTACAGAAAAATGATATTATGAGAAATTATGAAAAACTATATGCCAATGAATTGGATAACCTGAAAGAAATGGATAAATTCCTAGAAAACTTGAAAGATTGATAACCATCACTGAAATAATAACAGTAATCAAAACCCTCCCAAGGAACAGAAGTCCAAAACCAAATGGCTTCATATCTAAATTCTATCAAACATTTAAAGAAGAGTTATTTAGGGGCACCTGAGTGGCTCAGTTGGTTAAGCATCTGACTTTGGCTCAGGTCATGATCTCATAGTTCATGAGTTTGAGCCCTATGTTGGACTCTGGGCTGACAGCTCAGAGCCTGGAGCCCGCTTCAGATTCTGTGTCTCCCTCTCTCTCTCTCTGTCCCTTCCCTGCTCATGCTCTCTTTCTTTCTGTCTCTCAAAAGTTAATAAACGTAAAAGAAATTAAAAAAGAGTTATCAATTTTTCTCAAACTATTCCAAAAAAAAAAAAAAAAAAGAAAAGAAAAATAGAAAATGAAAAAGAAAAAACTTCCAAATTAATTCTGTGATGCCAGCATTACCCTGACACCAAAACCAGATAAAGACTCCACTAAAAGAGAACTACAGGCCAATATTTCTGGTGAACATAGATGCAAAAATCCTCAAGAAAATACTAGCAAACGGAATCCAACAATACATTAAAAAAATCATTCACCATGATCAAGTGGGATTTATTCCTGGGTTGTAAGAGTGGTTCAATATTTGCAAATCAATCAACATGATACATCATATCTATAAGAGAAAGGGTAAAAACCATATGATCATTTCAAAACACTCAGAAAAAGCATTTGACAAAGTACAAAATCCATTCACAATAACAAGCTTCAACAAAGTAGGTTTAGGGAAACATACCTCAAAATCATAAAGACCATGTATGAAAAACCCACAGCTAATATCTTCCTCAGTGGGGAAAAACTGAGAGCTTTTCTTCTCCATCAGGAACAAGATAGGGATGTCCACTCTCACCACTGATATTCAACATAGTACTGGAAGTCCTAGTCTCAGCAATAAGACAACAAAAAGAAATAAAAGTTATCCCAAATGGCAGTTAAAAAGCTGCTAAAGCTGATAAATGAATTCAGTAAAGTCACAGGATACAAAATCAATGTACAGAAGTCTGTTGCAATAATGAACCAGTGAGAAAGAGAAATCAAGGAATCCATCCCATTTACAACTGTACCACAAAAAATGAGATATCTAGGAATAAACCTAACCAGAGAGAGAAAAGATCTGTATGCTGAAAACTATAAAACACATATAATGGAAATTGAAGATTACACAAAGAAATGAAAAGACATTCCACGCACATGGATTGGAAGAACAAATATTGTTAAAATAGCTATACTACCCAAAGAAATCTACATATTTAATACAATCCCTATCAAAATACCACCAGCATTTTTCACAGCTTGAACAAACAATCCTAAAATTTGTATGGAACCACAAAAGACCCCAAATAGCCAAAGTAATCTTGAAAAGGAAAAGCAAAGCTGGAGGCATTACAATTTGGGACTTCAAGTTACATTACAAAGCTGTAATCATCAAGACAGTATGGTACTGGCACAAAGAAATATATAGATCAATGGAAGAGAATAGAAAATCTAGAAATGAACCCAAAATTGTATGGTCAATTAAAAAGCAGGAAAGAATATACAATAGGAAAAAGTTGTCTCTTCAACAAATCATGTTTGGAAAACTGGACAGCAACATGCAAAAGAAGAAACTGGACCATTTTCTCACATCATACACAAAAACAAACTCAAAATGGATTAAAAACCTAAATGTGAGATCTGAAACCATGAAAATCTTAGAAGAAAACACAGGCAGTAACTTCTTTGACAACACCTGTAGCAACTTCTTACTAGATATGTCTCCTGAGGCAATGGAAACAAAAAAGCAAAACTAAACTATTGGGACAACATCAAAATAAAAATCTTCCACACAGCAAAGGAAACAATCAGCAAAACAAACAGAATGGGAGAAGATACTTGCAAAACATACCCAGTAAAGGGTTAGTAATTGAAATATTTAAAGAACTTATACAATTCAACACCCCAAAAACAAATAATCCAATTCAAAAATGGTCAGAAGACATGAATAGACATTTTTCCAAAGAAGACATACAGATGGCTAACAGATACATGAGAAGATGCTCAACATCACTTATCATCAGGGAAATACAAATCAAAATTACAATGAGATGTCTCTGCACACCTGTCAGAATGGCTAAACTCAACAACACAAGAAACAACAGGTGTTGATGAAGATGTTGAGAAAATGGAAACCTGGTGCACTATTGGTGGGAATGCAACTGGTGCAGTCACTGTGGAAAATAGGATGGAGATTACTCAAAGAGTTAAAAACAGAACTACCCTATGATATAGCAATTGCACTTCTGGGTATTTACCCCAAAATACAAAAACTCTAATTCAAAGTGGTACATGCACCCTTATGTTTATAGCAGCATTATTTATAATAGCCAAATTATGAAAACAGCCCAAATATCTATCAATAGATGAATGGATAAAGAAGATACAGTTTATATGCATATCATGGAATTTACTTAGTCATAAGAAAAGAGTGAAATTTTGCTATTTGCGATGACATGGATGGAGCTAGAGAATATAATCTTAAGCAAAATAAATCAGAGAAATAAAAATACCATATGGTTTCAGTCAGATGTGGAATTTAAGAAACAAAGAGCAAAGGGAATACACATAGAGACACAAACAAGAAACAGACTCTTAACTAGAGAGAACAAACTGATGGTCACCAGAGGGGGGTGGGGGGGTGAATGAGTGAAATAAGTGATGGGGATGAAGGAGTACACTTGTGATGAGCACCTGTCCATGTATGGAAGAGTTGAGTCACTGTATCATACACCTGAAACTAATATAACACGGTGTGCTAACTGGAATTTAGATTAAAACTTTAAAAAGAGTATGCCTATCATAATGAGCACTGAGAAATGTATAGATTGTGGAATCACTATATTGTACACCTGAAACTAGTCTTACACTATGTGTCAACTAAAAGGAATTTAAGTAAAACTTAAAAAAAGAATAAATATGCCTAAATCATATTACCATCATCAAAGTCATCTCATTGAATTTATTCTAAAAGGTATAAACACTTGACAGTTTCAAATTTCACGACCAACTATATTAGTTGGTATTTTATTTTTTTTATGAGCACTACCTGGAACTTTGCTTTCCAGAGCAAATGATTCTATACACAGTCAAGAGAACTTTCACAAGAGGTACATAGTAAGTCAGAGGCTGGCAAATCACAGTTTTTGATGTTGTTGGGAATTTGTTGGGATAATATGTTAGGAATTTGTATTATCACATTAAAGGAATAGTAAAGAAAACATCAGAGTTCTCGCACAAGATGGCATGTCTGAGAGCCAGAACAGAAATAATGCCAGGTGTTTGTGGTTGAAGAAGACCGGTCAGCTCACTGTGTGTGATTCGGTCTTTTATCATTTCAGGAAACTCTAGACTACCTTCATGGGGACCAATTCTGGGAGAGAGCAAAGCAGAGGAGTCATAGAAATATAATGATCATCTCCAAATTAAATTATAATCTTTAATGTAGAATTAGTTCAGATAAATTATTTGTTTACGATGAAGGAAAGGGGTACATGGCTACCAAAGGAAACAAACGAAATACTCATATTTGATTAACCTGTCTAAAGAAAAGTTAAGTCCATGTACTATGGTAAATGAGGTTCTAGTCTCAAAATTACAACTTTTTTATTTTTTGTTGTTGTTCATATAATTAGCTAAACGTTCCACACACACCATTTGTGTCTACAAACTCACATCCACCCCACTTCTGTGGACTTGCTATCATAATGCGATTGTTGTAACGCTTTTAGATTTTGTACTTACTATACTCCCATATCTCTCTAACAAATACTATGTATACTCATTGAAATTTAATGTTCTACAGTGTTCCTAAGTCCCTGATTTAAAAATTCATGCCGTTATTATTAAATGTAAGTTGTTACAAGTTTAATTAATGTACACATGACCAACACATTATAATATTCTGAAAAAAGATTGTTCAAATCTGAAAATGAACTCTTATTGGCACTGTGCATCTCAACAACACAATAATCAATTGAAAACTTTGGTAATATTTGCCAAATACTTAATTTGTTGAATGAATGATATTAATTAATTAATTATATAATGACTGGGATTTTAACTTTAATATGTAAAATATACATGGTTAAGAGTAGACATAACAATATGTACCACTCAGTTTATTTTCATAAATGGATCAAACCCGTGTAATAGCCCCAGATCAAGAAACAAACTAAAATCAGTGCCCCCAGAAACTCATATTCCTTGCCAGTCAACACTCCGTCACCAATGGGTGTATAAATAGTCTTTTTTTTTTTTTTTTTGATGATTAAGATTATAGCTTTCATCACCAAATCAGCTATTGAATTTCAGAAACTCCCTCAGCATTTACCTTTTTCAATATCAATTTACATGGTATCCCCAATTTGCACATTGTTAAACAAATTCGATAATGGAGCTGGACTATGTGACGGAGGCAGGTGCTCCTGGGAGTGGAGTTCAGACTGCAAGTTTCTGAAAATACTGATAGCTCCAATTTCCCAGCTTATTGAAATGTATCAGGCACCATGATAAGCACTTTATTATATACTATTTACCACAACTCTTTTCTGTAGGTTTATTTATTTTGAGAGACAGAGAGAGAGAGAGAGAGAGAGAGAGAGAGAGAGAGAGAGAGAAAGCATGCGAGCACCAGAGAGAGAGGGAGAGAGAGAATCCTAAGCAGGTTCCACATTACACAGAGCCTGATGTGGGGCTTGAACTCACGAACTGTGAGATCATAGTAAGAGCAATAATTTAATATTTACTATTTATTTTTTCTAATGAGTTAGAGAATTTTGCCCAGTTGGATACATTGTAAAAGTAAGAATAATGGTCCTCTGCAGTCTTTTATTGTGCTTTAATATGAAACATTCATTTCAGTTGTCTATAAAAATAAAAACTAATGCTATTTTGAAGTACCTATGGTATAATTTGTTACATTTCATATTTTTATTGTTTGAAAGGTTATTAGTCTATGGTTTCAGAATTTAAATTTTCTTTATCCTAATGATTACATTTGTGTAGGATTATGTTTTACAAAGTTAAAATATATCTTTTTATCATCTAAAAGTATAAACTAATTATAGGAAACAAACTGATGGTCACCAGAGGGGAGGTGGGTGGGGGGATGGGGGAAACAGGGCATGGGGGTGAAGGAGGGCACTTGTGATGAGCACCGGGTGATGTAGGGAAGTATTGAGTCACTGTATTGTACATTTGGAACTAATATACACTGTAAATTCACTAACTGGAATTTAAATTTAAAAAATTTAAAAATATATAAGACTTAAAGATATATGAGATAAAATTAAATATACTGAGAAACTGTGTGTTTTAATATAATAAAAAAGCTAAATACTTTCTGTGCTATTCCTATCACTATCAATTATAGCACTCACTTTTCCTTTGAGCACATTATTTTCAGAAGGTCCCTTAACACTGCAAAAAAATCCATTACAATATGGATCTTAACCTGGTTAAAAAGCTGTGACAGGATTAAAGAAAGGAGTGAGAATATATGGAATGTGCAAATCAGTCGCCCTAAGGGATTCTTTATGTCACAGGATCTCAGAGGAGGGAGAGTTTCCATGGTGCCACATGTAAGGGATTGAGCCCACAGGAGTTGGGAAAAGAGCTACATTTTTAGAAAGTGGGAACAAAATGTATAGCATTCTAGAAAGGAGGAACAACTGGAGATTTCTTTTTAATTTTGGAGAGAGAGAGAGAGAGCAGGGTAGAAGGGCAGGGGGAAAGAGTCTCAAGCAGGCTCTAAACTCAGGGCAGGGTCTGATGTGGGGCTTGATCCCATGACCCTGGGATCATGATCTGAACTGAAGTCAAGAGTTAGTTGCTCGACTGCCTGAGCCACTCAAGCACCCCTGGAAATTTTTTTTTCAGCAAAAAAATAGCAATGACCTTAGCCAAAACTTGATGTTAATCTGACAAGCATCATGGAAAGCTGTTTGGAAGAGGAAGAACTTTAAACAGGAACACTGACTGGAGAATTATAATAAGCTTGATGTGACGTGATGAAAATCTAAGGATTGAATTACTTTTCTTTTTTAAATCATTTTATTTTGTTTCATTATTATAAGCCTACTCTTTAATCCCCAGCAGCTGTTTCCCTCCATCCCCCCACACCCATCTCCTCTGCAGTAACCCTCAGTTTGTTCTCCGCAGCTAAGAGTCCATTTTTTGGTCTGCCTCCATCTCTGTCTCTGGTCTTTTACCTTTGCTCATTTGTTTTGTTTCTTAAATTCCACACATGAGGGAAGTCACTTAGCATTATACTCTCTAGCTCCATCCATATAGTTGCAAATGGAAATAGTTTGTTCTTTTTTATGCCTGAGTAATATTCCATTGTATGTATATTCCACTTCTTCTTTATTCGTTCTTCTATCAATGGACACTTGGACTGCTTCCATAATTCATTTGTTGTAAATAATGTTACTATAAACATGGGGTGCATGTATCCATTTGAATTAATTTTTTTTTGTATTTTGGGGATAAATACCTAATAGTGTGATTGCTAGATCATAAAGTAGTTCTATTTTTAACATTTAGAGGACTCTCCACATTGTTTTCCACTGTGGCTGCACCAGTTTGCATTCCCACCAGCAGTGCATGAGGGTTCCTTTTTCTCTACACCCTCACCAACATCTGTTGTTTCTTGTGTTGTTCATTTTAGCTATTCTGACAGGTGTGAGGTGATATCTCATTGTTGTTTTGATTTGCATTTCCCTGATGATGAGTGATACTGAGCATCTTTTCATGTGTTTGTTGGCCATCTGGATGTCTTCTTTGGAAAAAAAATGTTTATTCATGTCTTCTGCCCATTTTTATTGGATTATTGATTTTTTGGTGTTAAGTTATATAAGTCCTTTATGTATTTTGGATACTAACTTTTTTACTTGTAAATATCTTCTCCCATTCTGTAGGTTGTGTTTTAGTTTTGCTGATTGTTTCCTTTATTGTGCAGAAACTTTTTATTTTGATGTAGTCCTAATAGTTTAGTTTTGTTTTTATTTCCGTTGCCTCAAGACATACATCTAGAAAAATGTTGCTATGGCCAATGTCAGAGAGATTAGTGCCTGTGCTCTCTTCTAGGATTTTTATGGTTTCAGGTCCCACATTTAGGTCTTTAATTCATTTTGCATTGATTTTGTGTATGGTGTAAGAAAGTGGTCCAGTTTCTTCTTTTGCACATTGCTGTCCAATTTTCCCAGCACCGTTTGTGGAAGAGACTGTCTTTTTCCCATTGGATGCTCTTTCCTGCCCTGTTGAAGATTAATTGACCATATAATCGTGACTTTATTTCTAGGTTCTCTGTTCCATTCTATTGATCTACATGTCTATTTTTAAGCCAGCACCAAAGTGTTTTAATTACGACTGCTTTGCAATATAACTTGAAATCTGGGATTGTTATACCTCCAGTTTTGTACTTCTTTTTCAAGATTGTTTTGTAGAATTATTTTTCAAAGTAAGGATTTATCTACAGAGGTCACAGGTGCTTCTTAGATCTTTTCATTTCTTTTCTTTTCCTTTCTCTTTCTTTTTTTTCTTTTTTTTTAAATTATAGTTGAATAATATACAGTCTAGAAGTAAATAATGAGTGAAGAACCCTGGTAAAGAAGTAAGAATGCTGGGAAAATATTTTTCAAAATTTTCTAAGATGAAATGGCAACGATTGTGACTTGTAGCCTAAGAGTTTCCCTGGTGGAAGAACATATATTACTCTATTTCTGTTGCTGAGTACAATACCAGACACGTAGAGCTTACTGAAGATCTCTGGGTTGTCAAAATAAATGAAAACCAAGGACTCCTTAAATGATGATACAGATTTTCCCCCTCATGATGGACAGATGCGACACCATACAACAGAGTGGGCTCACACAGTGAAGGCTGTATCCAAAGTGCTGGGGGCACCGGAAGAGGTAGGAAGGAGCTGTGTTAGGGATTTAGGAAATATTAAATCAAGGGCATAGAGTTTTAAGTAATTCAGTCAAATATAGTTGTTTTTGTATATTTTTCATATATGCTGCAACAGTACTAAATTCACTATTCAGTTCTAGTAGTGAGAGAAAATATAAAATTATCCATTTTATGTTATTCTGGATTTGATTTTCTAATACTGAACTTAGGGGTTCTGTGACTAAGTGCCTAAAAATGATCTCCTTTCCTTGAAATATTGTAGCAGGTTTTGATGTCAATGCCATGTTGGCCTCATGAAATGTTTCTTCTTTCTCTGTTTTCTAAAAGAGTTCGAGTAAGTTTTGTTATTACATTTTTTAAGTGTTTAGTAGAGCTTACAAATGAAACCATCTGGAGCTGCCATTCAATTTGTGTAAAGTTTGTAATTACAGATTCAATTTCTTTAAGAGATAGAGGTCACTCCAGACATCTCCTTGTGTTTTATGTCAATCTGATTAAAACTGTGTATTTCAAAGAATTCACCCATTTTCATTACGTTGTCAAATGTACTGGTTCATAATGACTCATGATTTTAATCCATATCATATCTTTATAGGATTTAGTCATGTCCTCATTCTTGATATTGATGATTTGTATTTCCTCTTGATCAGACTAGCAGGAATTCATCATTTTATTAATCTTTTCAATCTTTTAGTTTGTTTTGTCATTTTATCTATTGATTTCTATTCATTCCTTTATTTTTCCTTTTGCAGGTCTTTTTTTGGGGGGAATAATTTTCTCTTTTTATAGCTGTTGAGGTGGTGCTGCGGCTTGTCTGTTCATGACTATTCTTCTCTTGCAGTTCCTGTTCCTTCCACACATGGGGCACCTGCAGTCCGTGGATTTATGTGTTTTGTTTTCATGGTTGGTTGTCTCCCTCTCTCTGTGTGTTTTGCTTGTTTACTACCAACCCTTTGATTGCTTATCACATTGCTTGGTTTCCAAGTATTAAGAAATCTTCCAGGTATTGTCTTGTTGGTTTGTAGCTGAATGACATTGTGGTCAGCGAGCAGGACAGTGGGATGTGCCTGCTTTGGAGTCTACTTGGCTGTCTGTTCCCCACAGAGGTTTGTTCCCGGCTTCCTGAGATCCATCCTCTGTGTATGGCAGCTTAAACTTTGCCCCACATCCCAGTGGAAACCAGGATGTGAGGGCCTTGCCTTGTGATGTCTCCCACACTAATACTGTGGACCATAGCCACCCTGACACCCCTGTTTTCCCATCCAGTGAGGTCATCCTGTCCTGCTTGGTCCCCCACACCTGCTTTGGGAAGATATTGGGAGGGACAGTCAGAATGTGTGTGCAGTTTATCTTAGGCTCTTCCCATCTTTCAAGCATTCTAGTGCCATGCCATCCACTCTTCAATATCTGTAAAAAATGTTTATCTTGTTTTTTGTCATATATATGTGCCAGCCGTATAGTTGCTCATAGCATGAGGGGACTCTACTATGAATTACTCCATCTGGGAAAATATTAATGTCCTGAGCCTAATTTTTGAACCTGAAGAGAAAGTCACAAGCACCAAAAACTATCTCGAAAACTCAATTCTTCAGTATTTTTTGCTTGAACAGAAAAAGTCTAGAAAGGGTGATAGGTTTTAGAGGTGAGAGGGAGGTTAAAAATAAATGTTGGGTTAAAGCTCAAAAGGTCAACTGAATCAAAGTTTCATAGGGGATGAAAACCTCAATACTGAGGCGAAACTGAAACTTGACCAGCAGCATGTGGCCTTGGTTAAGTGCCTGGAGGAGAAGACAGTGTGTGAGTCACTGCCTTCTCTCCTTCTCCTCCACCACGGCCCGCCCCTCCTCCCTCAGGGATTCCTACACCCCTGTCCTTCCTCATTCCCCATGGATGCTACCAGCCTTCAGGAAGAGTTTACATAAATACTCTGTTTTCACAATGTTTATTTTTTATTAAAATTTCATTGTAAAAATTATTTAACTCTGTAATTAGCAAATTCATAGGGTCAGAGAAGTTAGTCATGTTCAACTCATCAAGCTGCAAACTTCTACCTTTCTTTTCTTCTCTCTGTACCATTTTCAACTACTATATTTTCGTTCCCAGAATGAAACAACTAATGACACAGAAAGACAGCTTGAGGACAGAATACTCTCCGTATTTTGACAATTTTTAGTTGAGAAATATGAGTTACACTGAGTGATGCAAAATGAGAATAACGTAAGTGCTTGTTTTCTAAAGCTTAAAAGGATCAGTGCTTATATTCCCTATCTTTTGTTTGTGTAGCAAATGATGGCTGACAAATGTAAAGTGTGGGCTGCAAAGTTTCAAGGGGTCACGGTCAGTGGTCAAGATGTCCGTGAGCATCTCCCTTACCAAATAATCGAGAAAGCACTTATGAACATTTCAGTAAGTAATCAGACAACCATTAAGGCAGCTCAAAACTACAATCATTATGCTATAGCAGACATTATTACACATCTGTTTTAGCTACATTAAAAGACAGTTTGTTCCCCGTTTGTAAACTATGTGTCCATCAGGAATAATAAGTACGTCTCTGTGTAGGGGGATAACCTTCTCTATGGAAAGATGGTAGCTCCTCTGTGCCAGTACCTCTAGGTCATATGAGATATCATAGTGACAAGGTACCCAATGTTACTCCCAAAACGTGCTCAGATGAAACCATTAACACATTTGCAATGTGTGGTCTCCACTTTTAGGTATACCTAAAGTGGAAGTCAGTTAATGGTCAAAGTTCTGTGAGGTAAGAAGAAATTATTTGCATTGGTTGCCTGTAATTGTCAATCTGTCTCATCAGTTCTTACACTGAGTGAGTCTTTGTAGGGAGGAAAAATAATTCTTCCTTCTACTGTTCTAGGTTCCTGGCTGAGACTTCCTTATAATAAAAGATTAACAGGAGATGAACAAACAGAAGTAAAATAACATGGATACCTCCAGTACATATGGAGGCATCCCCCAAATGGTCCAAGCTACCACCTTAAATACCATCTCCAGCTACAGTCAAAAAAAGGTATTGGGGGGAAGGGAAGCCAGTTCTGGGAGGTTACCAGACAAAGCTCTGTCAACTTGGGTATGTTTGTTATGCAGAGGTAAGTAAGTTGCTTTCTCCGTTGACAGAGATCCAATCATCCCCCTTCCTGGTAAAGAAAAGGAGACCAATACAAGTGGAGATTTCCCTTCTAAGTGTGAATATCTCTTTCAGAAGGGCAACTTGTACTCAGTTTTCAGAGATTCTCCATTTCTTAAAAGTATTCAGCTCATGATCATCTTTACACCAAAGACACATATTTTGTGTGACCTGTTCTGTTCCCCTTCATCTTTAAAAGAAGACAAAATAACCAGGGTTCCTGGGTGGCCCAGTCAGTTAGGTGTCTGACTCTCGCTCAGGTCATGATCTTGCAGTTAGTGAGTTTGAGCCTTACCTTGGGCTCTGTGCTGATAGCTCAGAGCCTGGAGCCTGCATCTGATTGTGTGTCTTCCTCTCTCTCTCTGTCCTTCCCTGGTTCATGCTCTGTGTGTGTGTGTGTCTCTCAAAAATAAGTAAACATTAAATTTTTTTTTAAAAAGCAGACAAAATAATCTTTCATTTTATTGTGAAAATTTAAGGTGTTTTGAAGATTAAAAGTAGGGTTGAAAATCCAGGAAAACTTCTAAAGCCTTTTCAACTTCCTTTCAAACTGCAATTCATTTTTCACTGTTGGATTTGCAAAATGACATTGAAGGGCTTGCATATCCCAGAAGGAAGGGGGAAGTGTGTGAAGGGGTGCTGCAGTACAGGAGGCAAACAAACTTTCTGCTTACAATTAACCATCAGGTTGTGCAATATTAACATGACAATGAACTAAGATTCCAAAGCCTTTGGAAAAGGCCAACAGTCCTTCCTACAGGGAGAGTAAAATGACACAACTTCCGAAAACGGGTTGGTGTTCACTTAAAAAACAAACGTGTGGACTCAATGAAGTGAGGTATTTACAAAGAGTAGAAGATATGGCACCAAAATGACTTTTGTATAAGAATGTTCTAGTCAGTTATACATAATCAAAAGCTGGAAACAACCTAAATGCCCTTTTAAAGAAAAAATAACAAATGTTTATATATCTATAGACTGGAATAATGTCCAGCAATGTAAAGATACAAACTATTGGTGCAAAAATAATGACATAAGTGAGGAAAAAGAAGCCAAGACAAAAAGAGTTCCTACTTAAATGGCACTTACATATATGCAAAAACAGACAAAGGTAATCTGTGATGATGGAAATCCATAGAGCAGTGACTCTAGGGTGGGGAATGGTCAGAACAGGTGCATAGCAGAAATTTCTACTTTGACTACAATTATACCATATCCTCATTGACCTCAATTACACAGTAGTACGTGTTTGCCCAGCTCATCAAAGTCTGCACTTAAAATCTGTACATTTTACTGAATGAACACTATGCCTCAATTTAAGAAAATGCTGTTAAACTATTAATACTTCTCTTCAGTGTGTTTTTTCCACTGCAGAATAGAGTTGCTGAAACCCTCAAATTAAGTGTGATATGTTTAGCATATGTATTTTTTCAGTTGTAAACTTTACATATTGGGCCATATCCAGTTTTTTATTCCCCAACACCACGATGTTGCAATCAACGTTCTCTCTCTTCATAGGTCTTTATCTATGTGTAGCTGCAGGTGTCTGTCTCTACCTACCTACCTGTCACTTATCTACCCACAGTTAGTAGTTCTAGAGCTAATGTTCACAGAAATGGAACTTCTGAATCAAATGGTAGGTATATTTAAATTTTTAATAACTATTTAAAGACACTTTTTCTTTTTGTCTCTTCTTACTAATTTTTAAGACTTCTTTGTGTGTTATGAATATTTTATCAATGAAGGTTATTTCCACAGGTAACTAAGTGTTCCAGTTATCTGTTGCTCTATAACCAAAAACCCCAAAACTTAGTGACACAATCAACAGCTGTCTTATTCTTCCTGGTTATTTGGTTAATGAAGGTATGCTGGTAAGTTTTTTTTTTTTTTTTTTTTGAGGGGTTCATGCAATTAGAGCTCAACTGAATTGAACATCCTGTGTGGTTTCTTTATTCACATCTGGGCCCTGGGGTAGCTGGGGTCAGGGGATGACCAGGCATCTCTCTCTTCCTTCCTCTTTCCATCTCTGTCTGTCTGTCTCTCTCTCCCAATCTCTTTCTCTCTCTCTCCATACAGAGTCTCCCCATGACTAGCATAGATTTCCTCACAACCTCATGGTCCCAGAATAGACAAGCTCTTTACATGATACCAGACTTTCCCCAGAGTCAGTAACTCAATGATGTGGGAAACAAAAGGCAAAAGAAAAAATGAAATTTCATTACAACTTTTAAGTTGCCCATTGACAAGTGCTTGAGGCAGGCAGAGTGACCTTCCTCTAAGAGCTCACTTTGCTAAGGGCAAAAGGTAATCTTAGCCTGATCTCCAGGGTCCCATAAGTCTCCTTTAACATATAAAAATTACTTTGTAGGGGCATCTGAGTGGCTCAGTCAGTTAAGTGTCCCAGTCTTAATTTCTGCTCAGGTCACTATGTCACAGTTAATGAGTTCAAGCCCTGCATCAGACTCTGTGCTGACAATGCGGAGTCTGCTTGGAATTCTCTCTCTCTTTTTCTGCTCCTATCCTGCTCATACTCTCTTTCCATAAGTAAATAAACATTAAAAAAATTCCATTGGAATCTTCCTTTATCTCTACCTCCCAAATATATGTTGGCAATCAACCTTCAAGCATATGAACCCTGATATACATCTGAAGGGTCTCATGCCTAAGGTTTTAAAAGAAAGTAATAAATGACCCTTTCCTAACAGCAGCTAGCCCCTCAAGGTCCTGGAAACCTTGCTTCCAAATTCCTTAGAGATATACGCTCTCCCTGACCCCTCCCCCCCCTTGAAGATATATAATCAGCCACTATTCACCACCCCAGTGCAGCTCTGTCTGCGGGTCCTGTCCCCGTGCTTTAATAAAACCACCTTTTGGGGCGCCTGGGTGGCGCAGTCGGTTAAGCGTCCGACTTCAGCCAGGTCACGATCTCGCGGTCCGTGAGTTCGAGCCCCGCGTCGGGCTCTGGGCTGATGGCTCAGAGCCTGGAGCCTGTTTCCGATTCTGTGTCTCCCTCTCTCTCTGCCCCTCCCCCATTCATGCTCTGTCTCTCTCTGTCCCAAAAATAAATAAACGTTGAAAAAAAAAATTAAAAAAAAAAACAAAAAAAACCACCTTTTTTGCACTAAGGACATCTCAAGAATTCCTTCTTGGCCACTGGCTCCAAACCCCAGCATTTTCTCCGTCATCAAGAGACATAGGCAGAGCCCCAAGCCTCTTAAAACCTCACCCTAGATGCCACACTGTGTAACCCCACCCCATTCCGTCAGTCATACTCCAGATTCAAGAGAAACTAGACACAGAGATGAGTACTGGGAGGGAAATAACTCAGGGGCCTTCTTTGCAAATGACATACCACACTGAGCTAAATAAAAATGGAGTCAGGAATATCGAATAGCTTGTTAATTTGTTCTAAGGGCTAGAGGACTACAATCAAGGCTGCTTAGTGAGGAAAAATGTCCTAAAGAACACATCGCAACTGCCAGAGAATGAGAGAACCACTCTCTTTGTGCTAGTTCTCTAGGGAAAGTTCTGTTTATACATCTGACCAGTTGCATTTAGTTTACACGTTCCTTTCTTTCTTATAAGAAAGGAAAGCAATTGGAAAGCAATTTTCTAGCTTTTTCAGCACTCTGGCTCCTGTAAAGGGACTCAGCTGTGCAGATACTTGGGCAGAGAATGTCGCTGTTCGGGGGAACTACCCGTACAACGTCCCTGAGGCAGAACATCCCCGGTGGACAGCAAGCTGGCCCCCAGCTGAACTGCGGTGAAAAGGGAGAAGATATGACATATAGTGGAGAGGAAATGGAGTGCAGGTTCATGTAGGACCTAGTAGAGACTGTTATGAGGATTTTTTTTTCTTACTTTAGGGAGATAGGAAGCCAGGGAGAGTCTGGAGCAGAAGACACATATGTAGTTTCATCCCTTGGGTTTCTGGGCTGAGAACCAACCATGGAAATCAAAGGTGGGAAACAAGAAGATCACTTAGAAGATGGTACATCCAGAAAGGGGTGATGGAGGCTTGTGCCAGGTAGTGAGACAGGAAAACAGTAGATGCTAGATGTATCCTGGATATTTCCCTATGGGTTGGATGAAGGAAAGATGACAGGATTTTACCATTAAGCGTGTAATGCTGGAGATATATCCTGGGGTATTTGAAATATGTGAAATAGGAAATGCAGCAGGCAGTCAGAGAGAAGACTGGGCTGGAGATATAAAGGTGGGAAGGTCTGTCATATGGTTTTATAAACCATCATGTAAGCACAGAAGAGGCTATGCTGTGGAATCACCTGATATGGTGGGCTGGATAGATAAGAACCTTGGAGGAGATGAGAAGCAGGAGTCTGAGAGGCAGGAGGAATATCAAGAAGGGGAGGCATCTGGCTAAAGCTGAGGGAAGTGGGGTCTGTGGGACAGGCGTCAGAAAACCACTCCTTAATGCAGTTCCTGCTGCACCTGCTGGGAAGTGACTGTACAACTAGATAAATGCACGCGAGTCAGGAAGCCACTACCTGTACTGATGCCCACTACAACCCCCACAGCCGCCAGCACACAAATGCCAGAAATGGAGTCCATCAAAATGAGGGAGAACACCGACAGTGCCAGCTCAAGTCACTGGAGGATTGAGAACTGATCGATGGATTGAGGAAAATGAGACACTGGTGACTTTGGCAAAGGTGACCTTATGTTTTGGGCCATAAGGATGTTGGGACTTTGAAAAAGCAGTTATCACACGTTTTGAAGGGAATAGAAAACATAATTGCTTCAAGTTTAAGAGAAAGATAAGAGAAAATCTGTAAACAGCGAAGATACTCATGACATGGAAAATTTGCTGGCAGGGAGGGTAGGGAAAGTTTGATAGCTAGTGGGAAAGTGGTATTTAAGAAGGGGTGCCTTGTTTTCTTTCTTTTCTTTTTTTTTTTCAAGAACAACATCTATCATCTAGGAAACATATTCTTAGTGCCTAATGCTATTAAAAATGCACTTTTTATAGGATCCAATTACAACTTCACAACAGCCTTGTAAGACAAGAATTATCATCTGTCTCTTAGAACTGAAAAGACTGAGTCTTGGAAAACTTAGATAATCTGCCTGAGGTCTTCTACTAGTAAGTGCCCGTGCTAGGATTTGTGTTCATAGCTGTTTGATTTGAAAGTCATTTTCTTTAAAAAAATTTTTTTAAAACATTTATTTATTTTTGAGAGACAGACTGTGAGTGGGGAAGGGGCAGAAAGAGAAGGAGACACAGGATCTGAAGCAGGCTCCAGGCTCTGAGCTGTCAGCCCAGAGCCTGATGTAGGGCTTGAACTCACAAACTGAGACATCATGACCTGAACCAAAGTCAGGTGCTTAGCTGACTGACCCACCCAGGCGTCCCTGGTTTGAAAGTCATTTTATGATCATACTTTCAAGTATCCTTTTTCCAATGGAAGAGATAAGAGTATTCTTATGTACCATTGGTAATAATACAGGAAAGAAGAAAGTAACTAAGGGGTATAATGGAGAGAGGAGAGAAGTATCAAAGGAGAGAAGAGAAGAGAAAGTATCAGAGGCGAGAAAAGTTAAAGTTGCGCACACACACACACACACACACACACACACACACACACACACAATTTATGGCAAAAATTAGGGAGGCAGAAGTTGTGTGTACAGATGCTATTAGGTGGGTGGACGCAGTGAGGAATAGCTGTAAAAGTTCTCTGTTTGTTGCTATCATTTTCTCAATAATTAGAAAGCAAGAATATCAGTTAACATGATGATTAGGGAAAATGTGGTTGAAATGGTATAAGGACTAAAGTTAAGATAGGCATCTGGGAAAGGGGAGAATCAACAGATAAACACAGTGTCACTTCTGGACATAATTAAAACTGCTCATACAGTCACAAATTTACAGTGAAACAAGTCAGTGTGATGTTGTGGGGTCTTGCTTGTTTTCTTTTGGTTTGCTTGTTTGGAACCACATTCAGCCGTGAGGGCGGGGAGCACATGAGGGGGTATTTGGGCATAACAGATGTGGCCGTGTGGGGACGTTGACCGGCATAAGTGATGCTAAGAATTAAAAATGAAGATGAAAACATGAGTGGCTCTACAAATATTTCAGGAAGAAGTAATTCTGGGACATTGTAAACTGTGTGAGATTGAGTCAAGACTAACAGAACTGAGGAGACATGAAACCCAGCCTTGAGTACCTCCAGGTCCACTGGGTCTATGTCCCGTGTGGTAACCTGTTTGAAGCCAACAGGCTGAACGACAAATCGCTTTGTAACATGGTAGACACGGGTGAACTCTAACTTGTTTTCATATGAAATGCACTAAGTGTGCTCAGCTCTAGGCAGAGATTTTACCATCTTCCAATATTTTATATGGCTCAGCTTCGTGTATAAAAATTGCAAGTATGCACATCTGGTTCTGCAGTACAGTCTTCCCATTAGCTGCTGGTAGGGACATAGAGACTTAACTGGAAGAAACATGCCAGGACTCCATCGCTCTGCATCAGAGAAAGGACAGCTGGAGCGTTTATCTGCTAAAATCAAAACACCCTGTTACTAAAGGAAAGTCTCAGGGCTGGATTTGAAGAAAGGGAATCTCAACTATGCTAAGGTTATTGCTTTTAATGAGATCTGCTCTCCTTCCCTGGCTCACATCATGGAATTAGTATTTTC
The DNA here is from genome assembly GCF_028749965.1 of Puma concolor. Classification (NCBI taxonomy): domain Eukaryota; kingdom Metazoa; phylum Chordata; class Mammalia; order Carnivora; family Felidae; genus Puma; species Puma concolor. Next base: position 908,763 of record NC_141677.1, on the reverse strand, counting down.
TGAAGATTTTGTTTATTGAGTTTTAGGTACAAATAATAAAATCAGGAGGGAGTTAGCACTGTTGTGGCTTGGAAGGGCAGATATTATCAACCGGGGAGCCTTGCTGTAAAGTGCATTTTTAACCATTTATTTTGATGTGGAAATATAATGAGACTCTTTTTTCTTATTGGATTTATTTAACTCAGGGTTCAGAGAAATAAATATTCCTTAGTCCTAAACTTAATAGATCTATGTCAGAATATCTTAAAGAAAGAAAGTATTTGAAAGCCAAAGGTTTGAACTTTAGAGATGCTATTAAAGAGAGAATCTACAAGTAATGATTTTTAAAACATCTGAAATGGACCCATATCTAATGACCTGCAAAATTAAGATAATTCCAAAGGACTGTGAGTTTAGAAAATGTCAAAGTAATGATGGTTGAATGAGATGACCTAGTTGTTTTAATTATTATGCAGTAGTTATAACGTTAAAATGATAAGCTACAAGCTGCTATAACTATGAATTATATACGTTGAAAAAGAGTAAAATAATACATAGGACCATAAACCTGATTATCACTTATCTCGCTCTCTTTAATCATCACAGACTGGTGTCTGTGTTCATTTATAACATTTAATGAGTCATGATGAACTGTTGTAATCCAAGTGCTCCCGTTTTTCACAGAATTGTTAATCCTATTCTATATCTAGACTCCGGGTGATCAGCTATGGTGTGGACACAGGTTGATGCTTATGGTATAAAATGTAACCTGCAGATTAACTGAGGAACTATAAGGAAAATGGATATCAGGATGTCTATTCCTCAAATTAACACATCTTGCGTACCAACATGGCTTAGAAAAAGGTGTTGGTTTTCACTTTTTTTTTTCCATTTACTTTAAACCAAGTTATTGAGTACTTGGGGGAAGAATGTTATTTCCCTTACAAGAAGACCTAATCAGAATACAAAATATGGCATACGAGAAAGACATGGGCTTTATGGTAGGAAAGATCTGTTTATTAGTATCTCTTGTCTTTTTTCTTTCTCTGCCTTTCGTTCTTTCTATCTTTATTTTCACAGATGTTTATTGAGCTGCTATGTGTGGTGGGTCTTACACAAGGCATCAGCACTGCCACACACAGTGAGTGGTTGTGACGATATCATGTAAGTGTCCCCCACAGCGAGGTGATGGATCCCAAGTCAACATAACAGGGTAACCAGGTGATACTATTTTATCTTTATAATTTCAACCTTAAAATACCATAATTATTTAATTTCCAATATTAACACCAGATAAAAATCATGCCTTAATATAGATAAATAATATAAAATGTTTTTATCAAAAATACTTTCTACACTGTGTTTTATTTTAGCAAATTGATTTCCTTTCCATTCTTCATAGCCAAGCTGTTTTGAGTTTGGTTTGATTCTCAATTTCTTCTTCCTCACTTATTGTTCCTTTTTTTTTTTTTTTTTTAATTTTTTTTTCAACGTTTTTATTTATTTTTGGGACAGAGAGAGACAGAGCATGAACGGGGGAGGGGCAGAGAGAGAGGGAGACACAGAATCGGAAACAGGCTCCAGGCTCTGAGCCATCAGCCCAGAGCCCGACGCGGGGCTCGAACTCACGGACCGCGAGATCGTGACCTGGCTGAAGTCGGACGCTTAACCGACTGCACCACCCAGGCGCCCCTTATTGTTCCTTTTTAAATGCATTGACAGCGCTAACATCCTTCCCAGTTCTGTTAAAATGATATTTGCAAACTCTCTCACTCCTTAGTCCAAATACAAATTGCCTCACTGAGGCATTTGTCATTCTTCCATTTATTCAGTATGTTATTTATTTTTTTTAAGTTTATTTATTTTTGACAGAGACAGAGTGCAAGCATGAGCTGGGGAGGGGCAGAGAGAGAGGGAGACACAGAATCCGAAGCAGGCTGCAGGCTCCGAGCTGTCAGCACAGAGCCCGACGCGGGGCTCAAACTCACAAACTGTGATATCATGACCTGGGCTGAAGTCAGACGCTCAACTGACTGAGCTACCCGGGCGCCCCCATTTATTCAGTATTTTAAAGTAATATTTCCACAGTGGGCCCTTGCTGTTGATCATTAGGCTACAGCTGGTAATGTAATAGCAAATCTATGGAAACGGTCCCTGTGGTCACTGATTTTGCAGTCGGGCACTACTGGTCATTCCTCACTAGAAACTCTTTTACTTTTATATCATATATCTTATAATATTCATTCTCTATTCACATTCTATATTCTGGTGTCTCTCTCCTTCCCTTTTTAGGTTGCACTGGCACATTTTGTTTAGTTAAACTTTTAATTTCAGGGCAATTATAGATTCACCTGCTATTTTAAGAAAAAGAAAAGAAACATCTCATGTACCCTCTACCCAGTTTCTCCCAGAGTAGTAACACCTTGCATTATTGCCATACAGTAGCACAAGCAACATATCAATACGGAGACAGTCAAGATGAAGAATATTTTCCTCGTTACAAGGGACCCTCATGTTGTGCTTTTATAGCCACACCTACTTCTCAGCCACCCTCAACCCTCCTTAAACCGTGACAACCTCTTCTTCACTTGTATACTTTGGTAATTTTAATAATGTTATATAAAGGGACTAATGCACTAAATGACCCTTAATGATTGGCTTTTTCATTCAGTATATTCTCAGAAAATTCATCTAGTGTTTTGGGTGCATCAGCAGTTCATTTTGTTTGTTTATGTTTAATTGTTGAGATGTCGTCTGCTGCAGTTTGTTTAATGTTAAAGGACATCAGAGCCGATTCCACATTTTGACTATTAAAAGTCAAACTGTTCTAAACATTCATGTTAAGGTTTTTGTGTGAACATAAATCTTTACTTTCTGGGGATAAATTCCCAGGAATATAATCAGTACGTTGCATGGCAGTTGAAAAAGAAGACTAAAGAGGGAAAATTAGTCTATCAAATTTCATGACTTACTATAATACTATACTATACTATGTGGTTTGACATGGAAGAAACCCAAAAATCAGTGGAACCCAGAACCTAGAAATAGACCCATATAAATATGCCCAACTGATATTTGACAAATGTGCAAAAGTACCTTAATGGAAGAAAGATAGTCTTTTCAACAAATTATGATGGTTCCATCATAGATGGATGGGTGTCCATTGGCAAAAAGTACCACAATTTGTATAAAATGGATCACAGACTTAAATGTAAAGTATAAAAGCTATAAAAACTTTTAGGAAATAAGAGCATAGGAGAAAATCTTTAGACTTGACAAAAAATGCACAATCATAAAGGAAAAAAATGAAACTTGGACTATAAAAATTATTTTTTTTCCTCTGTGAAAGACAACATTAAAATTATAAAGAGACAGGCTGTTGAGTACAAAATAAAGTATTTTAACCACATATCTGGTAAAGATTTAGGATATAGCATATATAAAGCACTCTCAAAACTAAATGACCTAGAAGTAAACAATCCTAATTAAACATGGGAAAAAGAAATGAAGACACACTTCACTAATGGAGACTTATGGATGCCATATGAGCACAAAAAAGATATCTGGCATCGTCAGCAGTTAGAAAAATACAAATTTGTACCACTTGAATAATTGTTTTGAAACATAACACATGTGTAGAAAAGTATACAAATCAATTTCACAAGGTGAACATAGCCAGGGGACTACAACAAAAATCAAGAAATAGAAAATCACTAGCACCCAAGAATTTGCCCTCTGGCCCCCTTTGTGACTGCCCTCCTGGGAGTGAAGCTGACCTCTACCACCATTAGGCAATGTTGCCTGGTTTGTGAGTGATGCATTGTCTGAATATATCACTATTGCAAACTTTAGGTCTGTTTCCAACTTGGGACTGTTATGAATAATGCTATTAGGAAAATATGTATGTGTCCTTTATATACATATAATACATAAATACATACATATAATATGTATAATATATAATGTATATGTATTTAATACACACATGTAATATGTCTGTGTGTCTGAATAGCTGGTCCTGCATAGTTGTCTTACATCCCAACAACTCCCCAGGTAATGAAGAGAATACAGCAGTGAAATCATTCTCATGGTTATATTTTCATCTGCTTTTCTCACTTTTTTGAATTTATTTCTCCTGATTATATATCTGAATCAGGTTGTTTTACACTGAAATATCATGGGGCTTGGTAGTTTCACAATCAATCTTATTTGACTTTGGCAATATATGGATACATAGCTATAGTGATATAAAAGAATATAGCCATGTGTTAATAAATCATATATGTATATACTTAATTTCCTGTACTCATACAGTTGAGTATATACACTTCTGTATTCTACTAAATTTAACATGAGATTCTATAATACTGGAAATGAAATATGGCTGCACTGTGTTGACCATCTGTAATGGGAAATGTATGTGTCTCTCTAAGCAAAATGCAGTGGCGAGTATATTGACTTTTGTATTCTTGAGTTATTAAGACTTCATTTTATAACTCTGAAGTTAAGACTTCTATTAATATATCATTTTCAAATGAACCTTAATCTACTATCATGGTTTATACATTTATGAGATGGAATCAAGAATAGTGGACAGAAACATCAATTTTTCTTAGAGTAGTGATTTATTTTTTGCGTGTGCCAAAACCCATTGTTCAAATAAAATATTATGAGGATGTCTTACAAAGTAAATAAAAGGGTAGATGTCTTTGACTGAAGTAAATTTGAGTCAAGCCGAGTGCTTCACACTCCCTGATATTCCCACTGGGTCCTAGAGGAGTCTCCACAGCACCCCAGTCCTCTGTGGAAGGCACCCCTTTTGTACAGCATACTTTGGCAGGCAGGGAGCTCACTCACGAGTATCTTCTCTTAAGCACATCCGGACTATGTGACTTAACACCTCTTGGCCACAGCTGACTGGACCAGTATGGATATCTGACTCAAAAGGAGTCAGATAATAAGCTACATACATAAAAATCATTTAGCTTTAGGGCTGGTAACATTATGGGGCCATTAGAAGCACAGATGTGTATGAGATGGAGCTTTCCTCAGCACACCCTCAGTTCTCATTTCCAACTGTGTCTCTTGCTCTTGGACTCCAAGGCATCTCGTCCAAATAAGCTCAAGGAAGTAAGTCTTGGACTTGGATAGGATGTTCTGGATATGGGGATAAGCCCATGACTGGTTCTGGAATAAATCTTCTCTAAATGCTTGGTGGGGTGACGCTAGGCTACCCATGTGATGGGTGATGGGGGCCACAGCCAAGATATCAGGCATGTTCTTATTTATATGATTAGAGAGCACTCTCTTTTTTTTCTCGATGCATCACAGTGATGGAGTGGTTCTGTCTGAGCTGCTGCTCTGTGGATTTGTCTATGTTCAACACAACACCAGGGTCCAGCTGTGTGGCCGCTCAGGCAATGGCAGGGTGAGACTAATAGGTGCTGGGGCTTTTCAGTCCATTGGGGCTGCTGTTCTTTTTACCGAACTAAAGCAAGACAGCAAGAGTGTGAAAGGACAACATGAATTTTAGAGAGAGAGTGAAGCCCACCATGGACAAACGTGTAGGAATGTCTAGGGTTACTGAAAGCCAGGAAGAGTTACTTTAATGGAAGAATCAGCTATTGTACTGATTTTGAAGTCAGGAAATAAACTATTTTGCCAAAGCATTGGTATGGCACTTGACAGAGTAAGAAGCTTGGGAAAACATGATTTATTAGCATCTATATGTTGCCAGATTTCTTCACGATATATGAGAGTTAGTTGATTTTCTGCCTATGTCTGATGTTCATCCCAGCAAAGTATGAAGTAAAGCAGTAAACGCTAATGGCTAAGAAATGTTTTAGTGTCAATTTCCTGGGTTCCCATTAGGACTCTTCAATACACTACCTGTGTGAACTATAACCAATTTAATCGTATGCCTGCATTATAGTATTTATAATATAATGTTAATACTAATCACTCCATAGGGTTGATTTCAGAAATAAAATAGCATTAAAGGCACTTAGAATTAATGAATTAATGTCAGCTTATCGTTTCTTCAATTATGTTGACATTTACTCATAAAAAACAACTCCAATCTCCATTATTCTTATTAATTTACACTTAAAAACAAAGACTTACAGAGGGAAAAGACAGTGTTTGGATTAAAAAGCAAGAATGAGGGGCCAAATAGGAAAATGAGCGTAAGCCTCCAACAAGATCCAGTTGATTCTCACATGCATGAGCTTCCATACCATAGAAAGTGCCGGTGAGGGCTGTGGCTCTTCAGGAAGACGGATGTATTCCCAGCTCCATCTGCACAGACAGATGCAAGTGAAGGAAGGACTCTGTTACCTCCCTCACCACAAAGAGAATTATGCCTTCAGTGTTTGAAAAGTCTGAAAACCAAAATTATCCTTCAGGATTGTATTCAATTAAAGTGGATAACTACAGATAATACTCGTGGATCTGTCCATCACATGAAAATATCACAAATAAAAACAAACCTTGAGAATATCCTCAGAAGTCTCTGGGAAAACAGCAATTTATAACAGTCAAGTAAGTTGTATTGTTACCAAAGCACCACAAATACCTCATGATTTGCTGGAAGAGAAAGCACTAATAGAAGGTTGTTTTGGGGTAAACAGGATTTGCACATATTTTGCCCATTAATACACTGAGTTAAAAAAAAATGGTCCCTACACAAAGCTTTAAAAGATTTTCATAAGTAAAATCCACATAAATGGAATAAATAGGTGATGGCACCTGGAGGAAAAAAATTTAAATGAGAGAAAATATTCTTTGAGGAGGATCTGAGAAGCATGCCAGTCAGAGCCCAAACTGGACTCCAGGGGTGTATGCATTCCTTAATAGGGTGACTCATTCTGTGTACTTATTCAAGGACATACCTGAAATAGTCTATTATCCTGATTGAATGGCCTCAGAGCCACTGAGTTTCCAAGCTTATTGGATTCAATCTTTTTCCCTTTCTGTGAAGGTCAGTGTAGGAAATTGTCTTAAATACGCTGCATACAAATCTTGCCACTTGCACAAATGTTCAGCATCTTTCTGGTTTCTATTCTCATCACAGTGTATTGCTCAAACTAAAGTAGGCCAACATATATGAATAAAATATATCAACATATCTGGTTTCCTATTTCTGCACAACACTCAGATGCTGGTCTGACAGTTACAGAGAACTGAGCTTGTGAATTTCCTGTGCTTGTGCCCTCCAAACCCAGCTCTTTCTCCAGGGTTTGCTGCCCACGAAATTATGCTTGCCATCTTGCCACTGCTTAATCCAGAAACAGAGATGCCATTCTCTAAAAGGCCACTTATAAACAACAGTTAAGATCTGAAGTCACATAATGTCATTCCCCCTCAGCACTGTCAAGTGAATTTCACTCATAATGAGGTCCAGATTTTTTACTTAAATGTATGAAGCCCTATGTGAACCCACTTTTGGCCACTTCTTATACCTCATCTCTGACCACTCTTCAAATAATTCTCTGGCCATGCTGCATCCCTGCTATCTCTCAGACATACTTCAGAGACTGTGCATTTGTCGTTTCCCCCTTGGCCATGTGGATCTCCTCCTTCTTTAAATTATGCCTCTTGTAGACAGGCCTTCCCTACACACCCCATCTAAAATAGTACCTCTATAACTTTATCTACTTTGAATCATTTAAATTCTACCTGGAAGCATTTAAAATCCAGTGTGTAAATTTCCATGTTCTTACTTTGCAAGGAAGCTCATGAAAGTGTTCATTAATGTAGTGTGCTGGTAAAAATGTTCAGCAACCAGCTTTCTGAAACAAGAAAACAAAATTTTATTAGCATTTGCTGATTTCTGAGGTGTAAATGACTCTTGATTTCAAGCTAGCAACATTATGCCCCTGAACTTTACATTGGGAGGAGATGGTAATAATTGGTTGGAGATACAGTGCGAATTAGCTCCAGAAAGAGAACATAACATCAGTGCAGCTTGAAATGTTGGATCACAGCGTATGGCTTATAGCTTTTGTAGAGTCTATAGAGTCCTTCGTGGGAGCAAGGGATGAGCTATTGTCTCGTTAAACTCCTGAAATGTTGATGTCTTTCCTACTGTGGAATAATCTAGCCTGTCTTGATTTGTACAAATATGTTTGAGGGTTATGGGTTGGGATATCAACCTGGCTTTAAGATTTCTGGTAGTTAGGCAAATGTCCTGAGAAAAATTTCTGCATGTGGTCCTAAAACATATGCAGCGGTAGCTGTCCCGAAAATCTTCAGATAAGAGGATAATGCAACATATCAAAGAGAATTATTGTTATTATTTTAATAATTTAATAATTATGGGAGGGGGGGTCAAGATAGCAGAACAGCACGGAGGGTTTTTTTGCATCTCATGTCCATGAAATACAGCCAGATCAACACTAAACCATCCTGCACACCTAGAAAACTGATGTGAGGATTAACACAACAATGTGTACAACCTGAACCACAGAACATGGTGCAGAGGGGTGAACTGGGGGAGAGAGAAGCCACAGAGGGCAGGGAGCTGTGTTTGCTTGTGGAGAAAGGACAGAGATGGGGGGAGAGTATGTGAAAAGCACCTCACCCCAAAAGCAGCTGGAGAGAAAGTGCAAAAGTGGAAACAGCCACAGAGTCTGAAGAAAAAAAGGAGAAAGGAGAAAGGAGAAAGGAGAAAGGAGAGGGTTTAAATTCCATTAAGACTCTATAAGCAGGGGAAGCGCAGAGTCTGAAACTCCACAGCTCAATACCTGGCAGTGCTCTGGTGGGAAGGGTGAATTCCCAGGAGCAGAGTGAGAGCTGGGAGGTCCTCAGGCCATGTGGGGAGAAGCAGTTCCGCTGCTGGAAGGACATCTGGTAGAGGGTGTGCAGCCACCCAACAGGCAAAGGTATCAGCAGACCCCGGAGAACAGCCACATTTGCCATTGCTGGAACAAGGTCACTAAGGGTGTGATGTGCCAGATGTGTGTTGTGATTTTCCATAATCCCTGAAATGCTGCTGCTACACGATCACACAAACAGTTTCTGGGGTGGGCTGGTACCCAGCTACAGTCCCCGGGCATCAGCAGCAGCACAGTCCTGTAAACGTTCTTGGGTGTGGTTGGCACCCGGCCTTTGCTCGGTGAGAACCTCTGAGGGAAAGCGGTCCCTCAGAAGTGAGGGGTCAGGAAACACAGTCACATCTGAGATAAAAGGAGGGAGGTGCTGCCTGGGCTTGGTCATGGACAGTGTAAAAGTGGGAGTGGGTGGAAGCCAGAGACAAAGGATGGGTACATGATTGCTGGTGGGGGAGAACAGAGTTCCGATACTAGAGACTGGGTAGCTGGGTGACATCATTTTTAATCCTCCCGCGCATGCGCGCAGGCACCTACAAGCACCACAACAATCCACCCCAGTAAGCTAAGAAGCACCTTCTAGTGGAGAACGGAGCCTGGGCCAACCTCACTTTTTATGAACACCACAAGTCTCTCTGCCTGCTTAGTTCATGGACTATAAAGGGCTTCATAGTTTGACTTCCATGGGAAAATGATGTAATTTCAATTGTATTTCAGTTTGTTCGCTGGCCCATCTATTAAATTTTTTTTATCTCTTTTTTGTTTCTTTTCTTTTTCTTGAATACAGAAGATAAAAAAATTATTTTTATTTTTAATTTTTATTAAAATATTTTGCTTTAATTTTTTCTACTTTATTTTTTACTTTTTTGTAAATTTTATAAATTCTAATTTACTTCCATCACTTCACTTTATCCTATTTCATTGTATTCATTTTTTCAAATTTTCAAACATTTTACCTTTTTTATTCTTTTCTTACCTTTCCCTTTTTAATCTAATCTATAAAGCTCCTTTCAATAGCCAGACCAAAACACACCTAGGATCTAGCATCATTTACTTGATTTTTGTGTGTTGTTTTAAATTTTTTAATTTTAATTTTAATTTGTTTCCCTTATCAATTACTTTTCCTTCAAAAAGGATGAAACAAAGGAATTGACCCCTAAAGAAAAAGCAGGAAGAAACGACAGCCAGGGATTAAACCAACACAGATACAAGCAAGATGTCTGAACCAGAATTTAGAATCACAACAATAAGAATACTAGCTGGTGTTGAAAATAGATTAGAATCGTTAATGGAGACATAAAAGTAAAAGCTAGTCAGGATGAAGTAAAAAATGCTTGGGGCGCCTGGGTGGCGCAGTCGGTTAAGCGTCCGACTTCAGCCAGGTCACGATCTCACGGTCCGTGAGTTCGAGCCCCGCGTCGGGCTCTGGGCTGATGGCTCAGAGCCTGGAGCCTGTTTCCGATTCTGTGTCTCCCTCTCTCTCTGCCCCTCGCCTGTTCATGCTCTGTCTCTCTCTGTCCCAAAAATAAATAAACGTTGAAAAAATAAATAAATAAAAAAAAATGCTATAACTGAGCTGCAATCTCAAATGGATGCCACAATGGCAAGGATGGATGAGACAGAACAGAGAATCAGCGATTTGAGGATAAACTCATGGAGAATAATGAAGCAGAAAAAAAGAGGGAGTTTAAGGCAAAAACGCATGATTTAAGAATTAGAGAAATCAGTGACTCATTAAAAAGGAACAATATCAGAATCATAGGGGTCCCAGAAGAGGAAGAGAGAGAAATAGGGGTAGAAGGGTTATGTGAGCAAATCATAGCGGAAAACTTTCTTAACCTGGGGAAAGACACAGACATCAAAATCCAGGAAACACAGAGGACCCCCATTAGATCCAACAAAAACCGACCATCAACAAGGCATATCATAGTCAAATTCACAAAATAGTCAGGCAAGGAGAGAATCATGAAAGCGACAAGGGAAAAAAAAGTTCCTAACCTACAAAGGGAAGACAGATCATGTTTGCAGCAGACCTATCCACAGAAACTTGGCAGGCCAGAAAGGAGTGGCAGAATATATTCAATGTGCTGAATCAGAAAAATATGCAGCCAAGAATTCTTTATCCAGCAAGGCTGTAATTCAAAATAGAAGGAGAGATAAAAAGTTTCCCAGACAAAAAAAATTAAAGGAGTTTGTGACCACTAAACCAGTCCTGCAAGAAATTTTAAGGGGGACTCTCTGAGGGGAGAAAATAAGAATATCTATAGATATAGATATAGAAATAAATAAATATCAAAAGCAACAAAGATTACAAAAGACCAGAGAACACCACCAGAAACTCCAACTCTACAAGCAACATAATGGCAATAAATTCATATCTTTCAGTACTCACTCTAAATGTCAATGGACTCAATGCTCCAATCAAAAGACATAGGGCAACAGAACGGATAAGAAAACAAGATCCATCTATATGCTGTTTATAAGAGATCCACTTTAGACCTAAAGACACCTGCAGATTGAAAATAAGGGGATGGAGAACCATCTATCATGCTAATGGTCAACGAAAGAAAGCCGGAGTAGCCATACTTATATCAGACAATCTAGACTTTAAAATACTGTATCAAAACATGCAGAAGTGCATTATATCATAACCAAGGGGTGTATTCTCCAAGAAGACCTAACAATTGTAAACATTCCTGCTCCAAATGTGGAGGAACCCAAGTATATAAATCAATTAATCACAAACATAAATAAACTCATTGATAATAATACCATAATAATAGAGGACTTCAACACCCCATTTACAGCAATGGACAGATCATCTAAACAGAAAATCAACAAGCAACAATTTGAATGACACACTGGACCAGCTGGGCTTAACAGATATATTCAGAACATTTCATCCTAAAGCATCAGAATACACATTCTTCTCCAGTGCCCATGGAATGTTCTCTAGAATAGATCACATACTGGGACACAAATCAGCCCTCAACAAATACAAAAAGATCGAGATCATACCATGCATATTTTCAGACCAGAACACTATGAAACTCGAAATCAACCACAAGAAAAAATTTGGAAAGATAACAAATATTGGAGACTAAAGAACATGTTGCTAAAGAATGAATGAGCTAATGAAGAAGTTAAAGAGGAAATTAAAAACTACATAGAAGCCAATTAAAAATGATAACACCACAGTCCAAAACCTCTGGGATACAGCAAAGGCTGTCATAAGAGGGAAATATATAGGAATCTAGGCCTTCCTAAAGAAGGAAGAAAGATCTCAGGTACACAACCTAAACTTACACCTTAAAGAACTGGAAAAAGAAAAGCAAATAAAGCCCCAAACCAGCAGAAAACAGGAAATAATAAAGAGTAGAACAGAAATCAATGCTATCGAAGCCAAAATCAAAACAAACAAACAAACAAACAAACAAACAAAAAACAGTAGAACAGATCAATGAAACCAGAAGCTGGTTCTTTGAAAGAATTCACACAATTGATAAAACACTAGCCAGTTGGATCAAAAGAAAAAGGAAAGGACCCAAATAAATAAAATCAAGAATGAAAGACAAGAGATCACAACCAATACAGCAGAAATACAAACAACAATAAGAGAATATTATGATCAATTATATGCCAATAAAATGCGCAATCTCGAAGAAATGGACAAATTCCTAGAAACATACACTACCAAAACTGAAACAGGAAGAAATAGAAAATTTGAACAGACCCAGAAACCAGTAAAGAAATCAAATTAGTAATCAAAAATCTCCCAAGAAACAAGAGTCCAGGGCCAGATGGCTTTCCAGGGGAATTCTACCAAACATTTAAGAAAGAGTTAACACCTATTCTCTTGAAGCTGTTTCAAAAATTAGAAATGGAAGGAAAGCTTCCAAACTCATTCTATGAAGCCACCATTACCTTGATTTCAAAACCAGGCAAAGACCCCACTAAAAAGGAGTAAAATAGACCAATTTCCCTGATGAACATGGATGCAAATATCCTCAACGAGACATTCGCAAACCGGATCCAACAATACATTAAAAAAATTATTCACCACGACCAAGTGGGATTTATACCTGGGATGCAGGGCTGGTTCAATATCCTCAAAACAATCAATGTGATTCATCACATCATTTAAAGAAAGACAAAAACCACATGATCCTCTCAATAGATGCAGAGAAAGCATTTGACAAAATACAACATCCTTTCTTGATAAAAGCACTCAAGAAGGTAGGGATAGAAGAATCATACTTCGAGATCATTAAAGCCATATATCAAAGACCCACCGCTAATATCATCCTCAATGGGGAAAAACTGAGAGCTTTTCCCCTAAGGTCAGGAACAAGACAGAGGTGTACACTCTCACCACTGATATTCAACATAGTATTGGAAGTCTTAGCCTTAGCAATTATACAACATAAAGAAATAAAAGGCATCCAAATTGGCCAGGAGGAGGTCAAACTTTCACTCTTTGCAGATTACATGATACTCTATATGGAAAACCAAAAGATTCGACCAAAAATCTGCTAGAACTGATACACGAATTCAACAAACTTGCAGGATATAAAATCAATGCACAGAAATTGGTTGCATTCTTATACACCAATAATGAAGAAACAGAAAGAGAAGTCAGGGAATCTATCCCACTTACAATTGTACCAAAACCATAAAATATCTAGGAATATATTTAACCAAAGAAGAGAAAAATCCATACACAGAAAACTATTGAAAGCTATGAAAGAAACTGAAAAAGACACATAAAAAAATGGAAAAATATTCCATGCTCCTGGATAGGAAGAACAAATATTGTTAAAATGTCAATACTATCCAAAGCAATCTACATATTCAATGCAATCCCTATCAAAATAACACCAGCAATCTTCACAGGGCTAGAACAAATAACATTAAAATTTGTATGGAACAAGTAACACTCTAAATAGCCAAAGCAATCTTGAAAAAGAAAACCAAAGCAGGAGGCATCACAATCCCGGACTTCAAGCTGTATTACAAAGCTGTAATCATCAAGACAGTATGGTACTGGCACAAAAACAGACATCATGGAACAGAATAGAAAACCCAGAAATGGATCCATAAATGTATGGACAACTAATCTTTGACAAAGCAGGAAAGAATATCCAATGGAATAAAGTGGTGCTTTAGCAAGTGGTGCTGGGAAAACTGGACAGCGACATGCAGAAGAATGAACCTCGACCACTTACTTACACCATACACAAAAATAAACTCATAATGGATGAAAGACATCAACATAAGACAGGAAGCCATCAAAACCCTTGAGAAGAAAGCAGGCAAGAACCTCTTTGACTTTGGCCACAGCAATTTCTTACTCAACACTTCTCCAGAGGCAAGGGAAACAAAAGCAAAAATGAACAATTGGGACCTCATCAAAATAAAAAGCTTCTGTACAGCATAGGAAACAATCAGCAAAACTAAAAGGCAACTGACAGAATGGGAGAAGATATTTGCAAATGACACATCAGAGAAAGGGTTAGTATCCAAAATCTATAAAGAAATTATCAAACTCAACATCCAAAAAACCAATAATTCAGTGAAGCAAGGGCAAAACACATGAATAGACACTTCTCCAAAGAAGACAACCAGATGGCCAACCGACACATGAAAAAATGCTCAAAATCACTCATCATCAGGGAAATACTAGTCAAAACCACAATGAGATACCACCTCACACCTGTCAGAATGGCTAACATTAACAACTCAGGCAACAACAGATGTTGGCGAGGATGCGGAGAAAGAGGATCACTTTTGCACTGCTGGTGGGAATGCAAACTGATGCAGACATTCTGGAAAATAGTGTGGAGATTCCTCAAAAAATTAAAAATAGAACTATCCTATGACTCAGGAACTGCATTACTATGTATTTATCCAAGAAGTACAGGTGTGCTGTTTCAAAGGGGCACATGCACCCCCATGTTTATAGCAGCACTGTCAACAACAGCCAAAGTATGGAAAGAGCCCAATGTCCATCAATGGATGAATGGATAAAGAAGATGTGGTTTATATATAAAATGGAGTATTACTCAGCAATCAAAAAGAATGAAATCTTGCCATTTGCAACCATGTGGATGGAGCTGGAGGGTATTATGCTAAGTGAAATTAGTCAGAGAAAGACAAATATCATATGACTTCACTCATATGAGGACTTTAAGACACAAAATAGATGAACATAAGGGAAGGGTAGCAAAAATCATATAAAAACATGGAGGGGGACAAAACATAAGAGAGCCTTATATATGGAGAACAGGGGGTTACTGGAGGAGTTTTGGGAGGGGGGATGGGCTAAATGGGTAAGGAGCATTAAGGAATCTACCCCTGAAATCATTGTTGCACTATATGCTAACTTGGATGTAAATTAAAAAAGTTAAATTAAATTTTTAAAACTGAGGGAAGCTGAGAAGGTTAGTATAGTTTTTACTACCAGTTGGTACAGGCAGGTATCAAATCCTTGAACTTCACATTTGAGTGACTTTCCGTGGGACCTCTTTCGCAGACCTTCACTTTCCTCGGGTGGGAAGTCATTTCTGTCCTGTGACTGGAATGGGGGTGGGGAGGCAGGGGACCACAAGGCTTGGAGTCACCTACATTTCCCAGAGGAAGGGAAACCTCTCTGAGGCAGAAAGGAAATGACCTCACACTAATCTTCTGCAAGGGGAGAGAATGTCAAACATTTATTTTCAGAGGACATGATGTGGGTCTGGAATCTCCTCCTGCTCTCTGGAGGAGGCATCTTGCTGGTTATTCCGCTACAGCAGACCCTGTGGATGGAAAGTCGATGCAGAAGGACTGATCACAAGAGGTTCCTGCCCTGAGGAGCCCCGGCTGGAGCTCGTCTTCCTTCGCTGATTACCTGTGTGGCTGCCAACAAGTTAATGTTTGAGCCATAATATTTTCACCTCTAACAAATCTTGATGTGTCAGTTTCAACGATTTTCATGAAATGAGAACATACATAAACTTGGGTGCATGTTGCCGGGCACTCACTTCACAAGCTTCCCAAGGCGGGCTCCCCACCCTGCGGGACACTGATTCTTGGCTCTCTTACGAACTCTTTGTAAACTCTCCTGGCGCAGGACCATAGTATGACCCGTGGCAGATTAAATCTGGCCACAAATTCTTAGACACTGCTTTCCTGGAGTTTGGATGTATGTGTTTCCTCCTGAATTTAGATCTTCTCTGACTGTTTTGACCACTAGAACAGGGCAAGGGTGACATATTCTAGTTTCGGGGTCCAGGCCTTAGAGATTGGTGACTTCCATTCCTCTTACTTGAAACAATCATTCTTGGAGACCCAAAGAGCAGTGAGAGGTACCACCTGGGGGGGTCGGAGGTTACATGAGAGAAACGGGTGCCTAACTGAGCCCAAACTATTCCTGGCACCTAGATGTTTGAGCTATTCTGATTGAGGGCCCAGATATTTTTGTGGAGCAGAGGTGAGCTGTCCCAGTGAAATCTGTCCCAAATCTCAAATCTATAAACAAAGAGATAATTGTTGCTGTTTCAAAACAGTATCTGTATCTGCCTGTAGTAACTGATGCCTGGAATATGAGAGAGTTTTTGTAAGGCTTAGACTTTAAAAGGCTGTGGAAGAAGCTGGTCAAGTAAAGGTCTAGAAGGGGGAGTTAGAGCATCAGGGGAGAGCCCACCGCATTAACCTGCCGGTTTGGACAGACAGCTCATGTTTGCAGGGAAGTCTGCCATGCACTGGTAGCTGCACAGGTGGGATCCTGAGCAGAGGTTGGAGGGTTTGTGGAAGGTTGTTGCCCATGGGCAGAGAGGCTTCTGGCCTCTCCGGGGGCCCACAGTCAGGGGGCCAGCCTGGCGGGGCAGGCCACCGGGACAAAAGGAGTGGATGTGGACAGAAGCAAGCTGGAGCGAGCCAGAACCTGCCCGGGCACATTTGTACCAACCGCATCCCCCCACCCCAAGCCTGACCATGAAGGTCTTCACGGAATAATAATTGCTGCTCAATTTCCTCTAAAACTCTGCACAAGTCCCTGCTTTGGCCGGTTCTTATCTGGAACAGCACTGGGAGGGGATCCTAAAGCCCATATTTCTAAGCACAGTATAGTTGATAAAGTCTAGAATACGTATGACACACAGCACAGTGGAAGGCACAGAAAGAAAACACTTTGTTGTCTTTAATTCAGCTAGGTCACCATTTGTCCATAATAATGACTATACTTGATTTATCACCACTTATTACAGATCTAGGACCTTCCCCTACCCCTTTGAGATGGCTACAAATAAAAGTATGAATACAAAGACCTGAAGTTAAACGGGAATATAAATGTCCAGTTTATAAAGTACTGAAAAACACCTAATAAATTTAAATTATTTTTTTTCCCAGTAAACACTTGTTTGGAGGACACGGGTACGATGTGAAACCAGAGTGGGACTTTTTACATTCCACCTTGAATTAGAGGAGAACTTGCAGTAGAAGCTAACCTGACCCCCCTGCAGGGTAGGCGGAGGGGAGAGAAAGAAGGTCACCCCACTGCAGGTCCTTCCGGATGACGGAAGCCAGAAGACAGTGTGATGAACAGCACAGACCAGGAAGGAGCGCGGAGCAGCATTTATGCCATCAAGGCACAGTAACTCCATGGTCGGGCCAACCTGAACATCCCTGCTACTGCCGGGAAACACGGAACCTGACAGCGTTCCCTGCAAGTCTCCATCCCACATCCAATGGGCCCTGGAGTGGAACTACTTCATGGTGCCTGGGTTTCATGGGAGGCGTATGGGTTAATTGCATATTCCCCTTTTAACTCATAATACTATGTAATAATATATATTCAACACACAGGAGAGAAACTTACATAAAACAGAAGTGTTTAGAGGAGTAATTTTCAAAGTGCTTAGGCAAGAGCACATATTAAAATAATTATTTTAAATGCAAATAACAAATAATTAGATTTGATGCTCACTAGGGAAAGATTACCCTCAAATATGATATGAAGGTATTCAATTTTATCCATGAAAAAATAACTAAAAAGGAAATGTAATGATTAATTTATTAGGAGAAAGCATTGAGTTAAAACTATATAATGTAGGCAAATTAATATGTTAAATTTTAAAACATCAGCTCAAGTGAGCAGGGTTTGTACAAACCATGCCAGGGAAAGCCTCTGTAAATAAGTAAAGAGAGTAAGGGTTTATATTTTGTTATATTCTTGCTTAAGTACAATAATTGAAGGGCAAATCTTAGGATAACTTTGTAAAAGAGGCTTCATTCCTCTGACTTATTTTCTTTACTATACAATTTTAACAACTTCATTCAGGTATACTTGATATTCAATAAACTGCACTATTTAAATGTCCAATTTGACTTTTTTGGCCTTAAGCATACACTTGTAGAATCATAACCACAGTCACCATGAGGAACATGCTCATAGTCTTGGTCCTAAAGTTCTGTTCCTGTGATCCCACCCCTTGTCCTCATTCTCAGGTGGCCACTGACCTGCTTTCTGTCACTGCAGGTTAATATGCACTTTCTATATTTTGATGTAAATAAAATCATACAGTATGTTTTTTTTCTGGCTTCTTTCACTTAGCATAATTATTTTTAGATTAATGTACATTGTTGCCACTATCAATGGTTTGTTCCTTAGAACTGGTGAGTGTTACTCTCCTGGACGTTCATCCGCCCACTGTCAATGAGCATTGGGGTTGTCCACAGTTCGGCTGTTACACATAAAACTGCCACGGACAGACAAGCCTATGTGTGAACAAGAGCCCTCACTTCTCTGGGGCAAGTATTTAGGGCTGCATCCTACGTCACAAGCATGTTTGCTTTGTGAAGTAACTGCCAATCTGTTCTCCAAAGCAGCTCTGACAGGTTATCCCCCAGCAGGGGTGAAGGACAGTCCTCTGCCCGCAGTACAGACGGTGTGTTTTGCTGCTTTCCTTTCCTTTTCTTTTTCCTTTACTGTCACCTTTTAATAAGTGTGGACAGGAATATGGCAAGGATTTAATCTGCATTTCTCTGGTAACTAACAATGCTGAACCTGTTCTTGTATGTCATCCTTAGATCTTCTGTGGTTACGTATCTGTTCAAAATCTTTTTCCATTTTTTTAGTTGTTTGTTTTCTTGTTTTTGAGTTTGAAGTATTCTTCATATGTTCTGGGTATGTGATTTCTAGCAGACATATGATTTGAAAAAATATTTCCCCAGACTGTGGATGGTCTTCTCATTCTCTGAAGAAAGTACAATTTATCAATTTTTTTTTATGGATGATGCTCTGATACCATTTCTAAAAACATCTTTGTTCAACCCAAGGTCACTAAGACTTTTTATCCTTTTAGAAAATGCATAGTTTTAAGCTTCATATTGGGCTCCATGTACCACTTTTTAGTTAGTTTCTGTACATAGTGTGAAATATGGCTTGAAGCTTTTTTTTTTTTTTTTTTACATAGTGACATACAATTGTTCAGCACCCTTTGCTGAAAAGGTTATCCCTTCTTCACTGAATTGCCTTTTCACTTTGTTGAAATTGAGTTGGCCATACATGCATCTATTTCTGTTCCATTAATCTATTTGCCCATATTTATGCCACCATCACATTGTCTTGATTACTTTAGCTTTATAGCAAGTCTGGAAATCAGGTACTGTGAGTTCCCAACAGTTTTCTTATTATCTGTTGCTTTGATTGTTCTATGTCCTTGCATTTCTATATAAATTTTAAAATCACATCAAATTCTACAAATATGCATGTTGGAATTTTGTTTGGTATTGCATTGAATTTATACATGAATTTGGAAAGACCTGATGCCTTCACAATCTTGACTTCTCCAGTGCATGGTTCTATTTCCTGACATTTTCTTTTAAAAAGATATTTATCTATTTTTGAGAGAGAGAAGGGGACAGAGAGAGAGAGGGAGAGAGAGAATCCCAAGCAGACTCTACACTGTCAGGGCAGAGCCCGATGCAAGGCTCAATCATATGAACCATGAGATCATGATCTGAACTGAAATCAAGAGTCAGACACTTAATTGACTTGAGCAACCTCGGTGATCCTGTATTTAATATTTTTGATATTATTATACATGATATTGCTTTTTTAAAAAATTTCAATTGCTTTCTTTCTGAAAACAAAGTACAAAGATTTATTTTTGGCTTTTTTAAAAATAATTTTAAAAAACTTGTTTTAATGTTTATTTCTTTTTAAGAGAGAGAGAGAGAGATTGACAGAGTGTGAGTGGGGGAGGGGCAAAGAGAGAGGGAGACACAGAATCCGAAGCAGGCTCTAGGCTCTGAGCTATTAGCACAGAGCCTGACATGGGGTTCAAATTCACGGAATGCAAGATCATGATCTGAGCCAAAGTTGGATGCTTAACCGACTGAGCCACCCAGATGCCCCTTAAAAGAATTATTTTAGAGTAGTTTTAGGTTTACAACAAAGTTGAAAGGGAATTACAGAGATTTTCCATATGGACCTCCCCAAACATGCATAGCTGTCCCCATTATCAACATCACTTACCAGATGGTACATTAATTATCAAGGATGAACCTACATCATGAATTCATCATAATCACCCAAAGTCCATAGTTAACTTAGGTTTCTTGATGTAGCACATTCTATGGTTGAGGACAAATGTACAATGAGATATAACCATCATTATAATATTACAGAGTTTTTAAAATGTCCTAAAATCCTCTGTGTTCTGCCTACTCATGCGTACCCTACTCTCCACTCCTAGCAACCACAGATATTTTTACCGTCTCTACAGTTTTGCCTGTTCCGGAATGTCATATGGTTGGAATCACACAGTACACAGCCTTGTCAGACTGACTTCTTTCACTTAGTAATATGCATTTCTCCATGTCTTTTTGTGGCTTTATGGTTGTTTCCTTTTAGCACTGAATAATATTCCATTGTCTGGGTGGATTACAGTTTATATCCATTCACCTACTGAAGGACATGTTGGTTGTCACAAGTTTTAGCAATTATGAATAAAGATTCCATAAACATTTGTGAGCAGGTTTTTGTGTGGACACAAGTTTTTAGCTCCTCTGAGTATAGGGCAAGGAGTGTGATTGTTGTTTTGTACGGTTAAAGCATGTTTAGTTTCATAAGAAACAGTCTTCAGGAGTGACTGTCCTCTTTTGCAACCCCCATGGCACATTTGTTGTTAGTGTCCCAGATTTTGCCCATTGTATCAGGTATGTAGTGGAATCTCATTGTTGTTTTAACTTGCATTTCCCTGATGACATATGATGTGGAGCATGTTTTCATATGTTTATTTGCCATCAGTATGTCTTCTTTGGTGGTGGCCATTAAAGTCTTTGGTTCATTTCAGTCAGGTTAACGGGAAAATTAAAATGTAGAGCAACCACTGCTTAAGGAACAAGTTTAAAACAAAAATGATACAGAATGTAATGTCTTTCGGTATAAATTTTTAAAATAATATATAGTACCAGTCTATGGAGGAAAACTGGTTTCTATTCCATTAATTGGAAGAGGTGTTTTTGTTTTCTTTTTTGGTCATTATTGAAAGAGAATTACTCAGTCCTGCTATAGCAGTTAAATTAGTGTTACCTTGTTACTACAGAGATGAGGTCATGCCTATTCCAAAACACTGATTATTTACATTAAACAGATTTCCTTGTAAATATAACCATAATAGATTTATTTTACAAAATAAATTTGGATCAAGCCAGCGTAGGTATGGATTATGTAAATGCACATCAACTAAGGGTAGAAAAGATGACTGAGGCTTTTCAAGGGGAGCCATTTGGAAAGAAGCAGTTTAGTATCATAACCAGGTTGTTCACGGACATAACTTCTCTTGGCAGAGTGGAACGTGTATATTCTTGCAAGAATGTAAGAGAAGAGTCTGGAACTTGAGACACTATGTGAAGAGCTATTTATGTTACCTTTCTGGTAATCTCTGGCACTTTGTTCAGAACTAATAAAACCCAAAATCATTTCCATTGTCACAGACCTTGGATGAGTTGTTTCTCACTAACACTATCCAGGTGGCTTCTGTGTCCTTTTACTCTCTTTCCCTGGAGACTGTTACTGGTGGCATCCTTTAGGAAATAAGCTGGCATTATAAAATTATAGGGTACTGTCTCTGGCTTTGAAAGTAAGGAGAACATAGCTCCTTCGGAAGGCAGCCAGCCACTGTGACCATATAAGGCAAGTGGTTGTCATGGCAGTGGATAATTTATTTAAGTTCCAATTAAAATTGTTGGTTGTAAGCTAAGGTCCCCAGGGCTCATGTGCTCATTAAATTTGTTTAATGTGCTTATTAAACTACACAAATCCCTTGCCAGGTCTAAGAATGTGATTTACTTTTTAGGTTGAACACTTACACAAATATTTATCCACGCTCAGTTTGTTTCCGTAACATAAGTTTGTATATTGAATGTTGACTTTTTTTAACGCTACAATCAGGGAACGGAGTCAATATTTTCCTTACAAGTCACCCCTTTATACTGAATTTTTATCATCCGCATTTACCATAAGTTCAGCAGGCTTAACTTACTTGCAACTTATGCAGAGTCATTGTGAATGTGTTTCACTTTATACACCAACTATCCACACAGAGACTGTGCAGCCATTATGACTATGCGTATGCCATGTTTACATGGATGGACTATGTGGTCTGATGGGAAAATACACTGACCCCTGGAGCTCAGTCCTTCCAAGAGCTTGCAACGCCCCCCCCCCCCCCCATTCTGTACCCCGGCCTCATTTCCCGCCTCAGCCCACTGATTTTACTGCTGTTCTTCAAACCCAGCACTCCTCGGTTGTTAGGAACCATTGGGATCACCTGGGCCACAGATTTTTGAGCCCCAATGCCAGAGTCTCTGATTTAGTAGGTTTGAAGCAGAGGCTCCCAGTTTTCCTGTCTGATGGGTTCCCCGATAATGGTGACCCTACTGGTTCAGGGACCCCACTTTGAGAACACCCACTCAAATGCAGGGGGCTGCGTCCCAGCAGAGGCCTCTCTCTCTTCTCTCCTCCACCTGGAAAGGCCTTCCCCAGGGACGTACCTTCAGTACCACTCACGTCTGCACTCCGTTGTCACATCCCCCATGAGTGATTTCCTGATGAATGGCCTAAGTAACTCCCCAACGAATGTCCTGATTTACTTTCTTCTATAGATCTTTTCTCTCTCTCTCTCTGGGCGTGTCTCTCCCCTTTTGAGCACACATTCATATACACACATTATTAAAACGTATGTGTTTGCGGGGCGCCTGGGTGGCGCAGTCGGTTAAGCGTCCGACTTCAGCCAGGTCACGATCTCGCGGTCCGTGAGTTCAAGCCCCGCGTCAGGCTCTGGGCTGATGGCTCGGAGCCTGGAGCCTGTTTCCGATTCTGTGTCTCCCTCTCTCTCTGCCCCTCGCCTATTCATGCTCTGTCTCTCTCTGTCCCAAAAATAAATAAACGTTGAAAAAAAAAATTAAAAAAACAAAACAAAACAAAAACGTATGTGTTTGCATACTAAATAATGTATAGTATACTTTATCAATAAATATAAAACTATTTTTGTTTATTTATTTGCATATAGTGTGCCTTCCTCACTGGAATGTAATGTCCTCGTACAGAGGATTTTTGTTTGTCTGTCTGTTTGCTGTCACATCCTCAGCGAGTTGAACACCTGTCACATACAGATGTACAACAAATATTTGTCCAGTGAGTGGATATATTGTAAACCTGCCCATATCCCTGTCCACAACAAATAAGTAAAGCTGAAACAGTTATGAAGACTGAAATCTGGGGACATATAAAGCAGATAAAAGCCAGGTAAGCTGGTCTTCATGGAGCAGGGGAACGGTGTGGGGACAGGACCTGAGACACAGAACACAAGTTCCTGGGTCTCAGCTCTGACCATTCCACCTGCCGGCAGTGAGAACGTGAACAAGTCTTGCCTTCTTCATCCGTGCAGTGGGAATTAGGATCACCACGTGGTTATGATGTTCCGTGAGATGAAGTCTGTGAAGACTCATTCAGCAGGTGTCCAGCACATGCTGGCTAGATTCGAACACTCTGATCTTGCTGGCACAGTGCTTTCAGTGATGGAGCTTAACACTTCCCGACATCCCCAGTGGTCATGTGCATCCTAAAGAGCTACTGTGGAGACGATTCAGTAGCTTCTCTCATGACATGGGGACAAGAAGTATTGTCACAAGGGCATTAACACAGCGCTTAAATCCCTCAGACATCCACCGTAACACTCAGGAGGGCCACTCCCTTGGATACGTTGGTGTAAATTCTCAGTACAACTGTGTCAATCGCATTATTGTTTAGATATATCCCCTCCCCCCATGAGCATTTGTCTTTGCCCCTTGACCCTGGGCTTGGCCGTGAAATGTGCTTAAGCCAATGCACTGTTAACAGGCCTGATGTGTTCATAAGCTTCCAAAAGCCATAGGCCATTGTCTTTCTCTCTCATACTTTGCCTTTCCCAGAGGGATTCCACATTCAGGGGGGCCTGAGGGTCCCAGAAGATGATGGACATGTGGAATCGAGGCCCCAGAAGAGCCTGAACACGAAATACACATTTATTGTTGTAGGTTAGATTAGATGGATGATGGGCCCACCTGATACAACTTCATACAGGAAGGTACATTTAGAGGAGACTCAACATGCAGGTATAAGGTAGGGCTGTCAGTTGTAACCATATGCACTTCCCAGGGGCTGTGCTAATCATTTAAGAAAGGCTCACTTAATCATTGTAATGGGCGTTATGAAACAGAGATTATCATCATCCTTACGTGTCTCAGATAAAATTCCTCGGAATTGTCCATGGCTGAGCAGCTAGGAATTGTCAGCTGCCCTTTCTCTGGAGCCCACAGAACTAACCACATATCCGGGCTATGGACCAAGTGCACTGTGAATATTCTTCCTATCCCCCTACCTTATAAGTCCATCTCAAACAAAACTGCCTAATATTTAGCATTCGGTGAACTTGCTCAATAGTTTTTCATTTAAGAGAAGTAAATATAAGACCCATGCACATTCTTTTAATTATTTTTTAAATTAATTTCTAAAAAATGTTTTGCTGTTTGCATATGCAGGAGGCAGGGCTTTGCTCATATATTTTAGAAGCTGCTGATAACTTTAAGGTCATTGTTCAAACAGTAAGTGTTCCAGGACTGTTCCATTTTATGCTGAGGAAATGCTAAGTTCAACCTCAGTTGTGTATGCAGCAGTCTCCGAAGAATTTTAACCATAGCTTTCTTCAGTATCAAAGACAGCTTTATGCATTATTAGAATAAGCCAAAATACTTCAAAAGATGGTGCTTCAAGGCTAGTCTTTTTGCAAATGCTTCCAACGAGGATGTCTAAAATATTTGGATAAAAATTTTTGAAGGAGATAATTTGTAAGTGCAGGTTTTCAAATTACTGTATGGTGATTATATATGCTGCTTTCCTTGTAATTAAAACACACTATGCCATTTCTCCATTCGACTTTTCTATCATTGGGATTGCAAAGTTCCTGACAACCTAATGGATCAATCTTCTCTCTTTAAAATCACTAGGCAGGGTCCCTGGGTGGCTCAGTCAGCTAAACATCTGACTTCAGCTCAGGTCATGAGCTCACGGTTCATGAGAGTGAGCCCCTCGTCGGGCTCTGTGCTGACAGCCCAGATCCTACTTCGGTTTCTCTCTCTTGCTGTCTCTACCCCTTCCCTATTCTCTCAAAATAGAGAAATATGCTCTCTCTTTCAAAATAAAGAAATAAAATTAAAAAAAATAAAATAAAATAAGGGGCACCTGGGTGGCTCAGTCGGTTGAGTGTCTGACTTCAGCTCAGGTCGTGATCTCACACTTCATGAGTTTGAGCCCTGCATCAGGCTCTGTGCTGACAGCTCAGAGCCTGGAGCCTGACTTGGATACTGTGTCTCCCTCTCTTTCTGCCCCTCCCCCTCTCTCTCTCTCTCTCTCTCTCTCTCTCTCTCTCAAAAATAAACAAACATTTAAAAAAACAATTAAAAATAATAAAATAAAATCAGTGGGCCATTCTCTCATTTTTTTCTTAGTAATTTGGACTAGTTTCTTCCTGTCTTAATGGGATAATGTTCAAAATACTCATTGATACAAATAATTACAAAGTTTGTAAGTATTATTTATATTTTAGATATTTGGATTATACTGCCCTGCTGTCATTCCATTAAAGTCTTTGGCAATGTGAATACTCATTATAGAAAAAAAAACCTACCTGTAAATGCAGGCATGATTTGTATTTTCTTTGTCAATTAAATGCCAGCCTTGGAAAATATTAATCATAATTTAAGAATGCTTATTTTTGTGAGGCAATAACTTTGAAAATTTGACATTTGTCATTAGGTGATATTGCCAGAAAAAATTCTTGTACTCTAACCAGAAAATAGCCTCATTATCATAAATCATGGGAAAATCAATAGGTGTATAATCACATCCATGGTTCATCTGAGACCCCCAGTTCAAAGGAAGGAATTTGCTCTATTCTAACAGTGCAAACATATACCGACATATCCTGTGTAAACCAGTTTGGGAAAATAGCAGTCGGCAAAGGGAGAAAGCTTCCCTAGTGTGAACGGGCAGTCGGGGTCAGACTCCTTGCAGATGGGAAGCCAGTAGCGGCCCTGGGAAAATGCCAGACTGCACTGGCGTCTCCTGCCTCCAGCCCGGCATTCTGTGGTAATTTTCTGTGCAAGGAGAGAGAGATCTGCTAACACTAACAGGTTGCATGCAACGCAGTAGGTGCCCCTTCCCTGTTCAAGGGACCTAACACTCCCCTATAAGGCTGGGCACTGTGCCAATGTGCACCTGTGGGCCTTGGGTTTGTGCCTGGCTGCCCAGTGCCATAAGGACCTGGTCCCTTTCTATCCACGTGCTTTTCCCTGCTTGTTGGCTACATTTCTGTGTGCTTTTTGCCCCAGACTCCAAGTTGTTTATTTTTGACAGAGAGAGAGAGACAGAGAGCGCGCGAGCAAACGGGGGAGGGGCAGAGGGGGGAGACACAGGTTGGGAGACACAGGTTTCGGCTCAGGTCATGACCTCACATTTTGGGTGTTTGGGCCCCAGGTCAGGCTCTGTGCTGACTGCACAGAGCCCACTTGGGATTCTCTCTCTCTCTCTCTCTCTCAAAATAAAGAAATAAACATGAAAAAAATAAATCAAAGTGGGAAGAAGAACAAGCACCTGATATCCTCATCACTTTCCTACATATTGCCTTTTTCAGGATAGAACAGAGATTTTAGAGAAATTATAGCAAGAAGTTAAAACTCATTTACCTTGTTCAGCACTACTTAATCATTTTGCTACCAATCGTTACCTACATGATTGATCAAATGCACTGCATAGCAGACAGGACACTCTTCTCTTCTCACACATTTGATTTAGAATCTGATTTATTTAGCACTATCTCATCAAATGAGGATGGAGAAATTTACTCTGAAATAAAGATTAACTGTTAACTTATTTAGAAAGACCTGAGATTTGGGGAGCCAATCTTCTGACTGAATTAATTAGCTAGAGTTTGGCTCTAACCTAATTCCAATCTGGAAATGACTAGAACTGTTACTTGTATAAAGAACAAGAAGGCTGATAGCCCCACTGGGTCCAGCCAAGTTAGAGAAATAATTTAGCGCAGAAATAATTTTCCTTCTTATTGTATGTCTTAATATGTAGATGTCAGGTGGCTCTGAGTTATTTAACAATTACTTTTAGAATATAAAAATATTTTATGCTTTGGAAAACCAAAGGTCTCCCTTCCTGAACGCCTTTCCTCTCTGCACCTCTTACTCTCATTCTTTTGCACACGCAGTCTTCCCCCTAGACATTCTCTGGGTTTGTTATATGCGTCTGAATGTTGGGAGACAATGCATCCTACTGAGAGGAAAATTTCCAGGTGACACATACACTCGACTTGCTTATTTGAACTAAATCAAGGCTTATTTTCAATTTATTAGCTGTGAATATGAATGGATATTCTATCATCAAGCCAGGAGGCACAGCAGTTTAGTAGTGGTGATTTGGGAACAGTAGAACAGTAGGGGTGAAAAAGATAGCATTTCTTCCTGCCCAAGTGATTTTCCACTGAAAATGCTTTGTTTCAGTCGATGTTATTTTATTAGGATATTGTCACTGGCCTGATCCTGAGACCTGAACTTGATTGCTCCCCTGCTTGTATCTACCAACCTCCGTCCCACATTTTTCCTTATTTTCCTCTTTCCAGCTCATCTCTTTTTTTTTTTTTTTTTTTCAACGTTTATTTATTTTTGGGACAGAGAGAGACAGAGCATGAACGGGCGAGGGGCAGAGAGAGAGGGAGACACAGAATCGGAAACAGGCTCCAGGCTCTGAGCCATCAGCCCAGAGCCCGATGCGGGGCTCGAACTCACGGACCGTGAGATCGTGACCTGGTTGAAGTCGGACGCTTAACTGACTGCGCCACCCAGGCGCCCCTCCAGCTCATCTCTTAACTCAGGCAACAGATCCCACAGGCACAGCATAATGTGATGGGAATGGCAACTCCCCCTCAGGCAATAGCTCTGGCCCCCAGACCACCCAGACCAGTTTCAGCTCAACCCTGATCCACGCCTGCATAGATGGACCACAGAGTGACCCACAGTTACCTCTACCTCATTATAACACTAAAATATCCACCCAAGGAGGGTCACAAGCCTCATGACGCAACATACAATGTACCTATAGGCAGGTTTCCTTATGTAACTTTGCCTGAGTTAAGAGATGAGCTGGAAAGAGGAACTTAAAGAAAATGTGGGGCAAAGTTCAGTGAGTAAATGCAGGTGGTCAGTAAAGGTCTCATCTTGGGGTTAGGCTGGTGACAGCATTACATGTATGAAAATGCTATCCACAGTGCTTAGATTTTCTTTACTGATATGACACTTGCCTTTTGAAAATGCTGTCTTTTTCATTAAAGTTTCTAATTGCTTTCCTCTAATAATAGTGCAGGTAAATCATCAAACTTTGAAAAGCACACAAAAGTTTACATATTTGATTTTATAGTGTAGGGGAGAAATGATTTTCCCTTTATCTTTCCGGCTCCTTGGCTGAGATCCCCTGTAATACAAGACACATTTACAGGAGAAAAACAAAGAGAAGTTTTATAACAGGGATTTGTCCTATAAAAGTGGGAGAAACCCAGGAAAGCTGAGTGACTTCCTCAGCCACCACCTTAAACACCATCTCCAACCAACAACAAAAGCTGCGGTTTATGGGCAAAGCACAGTAAACAAAGCTATGGTCCTTATGCAGATTTGCTCCTTCTTCTCCATTCATAAGAGTTTCTGAAGATTTGGTCATCCTCCTCCTGCTGGTATAGGGAGGGACCCCTTACAAGTGGAGATTTCCCTTATAAATGTAAGCAGGAAGCTTCCTGCTCACATTTATACTCTTTTCAAAGAGTTAATTTATACTCTTTTCAAAGAACTTCTCCAATGCCTGCAATTTTTTAAAAAAAAAATTTTTTTTTTCAACGTTTATTTATTTTTGGGACAGAGAGAGACAGAGCATGAACGGGCGAGGGGCAGAGAGAGAGGGAGACAAAGAATCGGAAACAGGCTCCAGGCTCTGAGCCATCAGCCCAGAGCCCGACGCGGGGCTCGAACTCACGGACCGCGAGATCGTGACCTGGCTGAAGTCGGACGCTTAACCGACTGCGCCACCCAGGCGCCCCTGCCTGCAATTTTTTAAAATCATCAGCCTAAAATAATCCTTATGCCAAAGAGGTAAATTTCAAGCTGGCAAATTCTGTTTATAGTTCAGATTAAAAAACACAAAGAGGCCATTCATCCTAACAATCTGATGCTATCATGATAGGAGAAGATAGGATTCCGTAGGCAGAGAGGGAAAGATTAGGGCCTGAGGTCCCTGGGTGGGCAAAAACACCTATTTTGGAACCCTGCTGAAAGTGTCTGACCACAGGAAGTCCCCTCAGGCATAAGGTTCCTCTTAAGAATGTAACAGACCCCACCTCCTCCCTGTCAGGTTCCCCTCAGGAATTTGACAAAATATGGCCATAGACCACCCCTCATACAATGGAAAGGAGACAATGGGGGAATGGACAACCCAGCGCCTAGACCATCCAGCCACTAAGGGTGGAACCTGAGAAGGAACAAGGGGGACGGGAGGGGGGGTGCTGACAAGAACCTTATAAAACAAGGACCCTTGCCTGTAGCCCTCGGGCATTCACTTTGCAATGTCCCCTCTCTGTAGAAGACAGCCTTCCTACTATTCTTCCTTTCTAAATTTATATTCCAATACATTTCTGCCTGCTGCTCATTTTGTGTCCATCTCGTCATTCTTCGATGCTGTGACACAGCGAATCCCGGGTACAGTGGTAAAAAAAGTCCTGTGACACTATTTTCTCTATCTCCCATCAATTTATACTCTACAAACATGCATATCCTGTCAGAAATTAAGATAAAGTTAACATGGCTAACTTTACTGCTTATACTGATTCTCGCATATCCTTCAGGCTGCTAGAAAACAGCATCTGCATTTCAGGAAGCGTCTCTGATATAAACTGTCCCTTTGGTGAACCCCAAATGGCTTTCCAGTTGATACCTAATTCTCCTAAAATCCTGTCCTCATTGTTAACACAGCTGTGTGCCTATACACAGATTCATCCCTGACACGGTCAGTGTTGCATCAGAAGTGTTTATGAGCGACTGACTGGAGGGGAAGGTGCCTGAACACCCGAATAGAAAATTGTCTCTATTTCGTCTATAGGTTCAGCTCTAGAAAAAAAAGTTAACTGTAACTCATAAAATATGTTCTGAGATAAGGTCATTAGTTTTGCCTTGTTGATTTAATGAATAAGAAATTATAGTTGTGTTAGAGAGTTTTATTTACTCACCTTTTCCAATAAAGGTAGACATTGAAAATAATTGAAATGATTGGGCATATCACATTCAAAGGTTTGGGGAGGTTTGACAGGTCTTAGCAAATCATGACAGTATAGTGGCTGTGTCTTTGGGTTCATATATATTATATTCAACGGCACGGGTTTTTTGACTACCTACTCTGCCAAATGTGATCCGTGGTGCCGAGAGGAAACAAAAGGAAATGGTTTACCTTTCAAGAAATTTCTAGTTTCGAAGGAGGTGGGTGAGTGGCAGTGGGGAAAGCAGTCTGGGCAGGAAGGTGGCTCGCACGTGGCTGGGATTACAGAAAAATTCCTTGAGCTACACGTATAAGCATCTTTCTGTGCCCCACACTGGTGTCTACATTCCCTAAGTCAAAGATGTCATGAGCTTGTGTCAAAAAAATATGCACCCAGCATGCATGCTGTCAGCACTCTCCATTAACCACGGTAGGTTTTAGGGGACCAAGAGGACTAATCTAATACTGCCTGGAGTAAAACATCCTGGGTAAAAATCTGCCTTCCAGAGGAAAGCTTCCATAATGGTTTCATTCATAAGTCCTGGCTGATGATTATTTGTATCTCATCCTTTTAAATTATTATTTTACCAATATGCAAAAGCATATGAGTATAATGGTATTAGTGTATAATTTACAAAAAAATAGATTATACAGATTGGTCTGTACTCATTTTATTTTTTTAACTCAAAAAAAGTGAGATTATAGTAGTTTATAATATAAAAAATTGTTACTTCTCAAATCACTTCAGATTTCCTTTGTTAATAATATGTTAATTTCCTAAATGTCTTTATTATTAATAATGTAATGCTAATACATAATTTGTTTTTGAAAAGTGCTATGGCCCATGCACCACATGATAAGCTCTACTGTGAAGCATGTGGCATTATTAGACCATTTTTAGAGTTGAAAAATTTGAGCCCTCACTTGTGTAAGGTTAACCAGCTAGTATGTGGCTCAGTTTTGTGATCAACCTCTTCAAAATCAGGCTTTGCAGCCTGGACTTTCATTGAAAATCTTAAACTGCTCATGATTTGTATAAGAGATGTGAAATATATTCACTCTTAACCTGTTCCCTTTTGTCCTGTGGCTGTAAGATTAAGGTGTTTTACCAATAAAAGGCATTTAAATAGGAAAATTAAAATGTATGATTATTAGATAAGACTGACTCCATAGCCTTCAGGAAAATGTAACTGTGTGGATTCCTGGTAAGTATGGAAAAGAGAAAGATATAAACTTAAAAGCCTTCTCTCTTCAGCAGAATCCAATCCAATTTTATTTATAATTTTTTTTAAGGTTTATTCATTTTTCAGAGACAGAGAGAGACAGAACATGAGGCGGGGAGGGGCAGAGAGAGAGGGAGATACAGAATCTGAAGCAGACTCCAGGCTCTGAGCTGTCAGCACACAGCCCGATGTGAGGCTTGAACCCACAGACCGTGAGATCATGACCTGAGCTGAAGTCAGATGCTTAACCGACTGAGCCACCCAGATGCCCCCCAATTTTATTTTAACACAAGTCATAAACAGAGTTAAAATAGCACACATAAATTTAAGACTTGGCAGTGAGATGGGAAAACCGAAGGGACCCCACAAAGAACTGCTTTTTGCTCCTTTTCCTGCTTCTATCCTTGCTAGGACCTTACACGTGGCTTATAGTACAATAATGTATATGCTCTTTGTAAGGGACAAGGAGCTAATGACTTCTCTGGAGTCTTCCAGTACAACAGATAACTGCTAAGAAGTGACTGGGGGAAGTCGTCATGTATGTTTCCAGACCACCAGCTCTACACATCTTGACTCCAACACACCCTGGTTCCAGGAAATAAGTGACTTATGAGGACACCTGGACACTTGTCCTTGTTCTGACCAGTTCCCAGATGCCTGAGAGGACATGTACTCCAGACCACAGTCCTCAATACAAACCCCAAACTTCGAGCAAAGGAGAGACTTGCTCTCCCTTCCTTTCTGAGGCTCCCAGACACTCCATCTGCAACACTCCATCTACACCAGTCAATAAAGTCTGCTCACTTCCTCCCGGCTCATATTTGATTTCTATCCTGCATGACACAAAGGATCTCTTAACTGGTCCTATGGGATAACCTCTGAGTCCTCTGTCCCTGCCTGCTGATGTCAGAAGCATCAGAAGACATATCCATTTGCAGAATGAAATGACAATGAAAGAATAAATAAATGACACTTGATTAGTACACACCCTTTGACTCCCTTTTCGTTCTAGGAAAATTCCCAGACAGAGTCACAGACATCAGGCTCCCTGGAGCCCTTCACTAGCCCCTCTTGCACAATGTGCCTACACATTTCCACACTCACCTTCTTAGTTGTATCCTTGTCTCTTCCCTGACCTGTAATTAAGCTCTCATTCTGATTACCTTGTCTCCAGCCTCCCTAGACCAGATAGTCTCCTAGACAGTCTTAACTAGCACACCTTCTGCAAAGACTTTCTTGAGAGCATAGGGGAGGAAAGATAATTTTCAGTTACCTTTCTAGGTGCTTGGCTGAGACTTCCCAGTAAAAGTGATAAAGGCAGATCAAGAGGAGAAAAACAGGTTTCATAGCATGTATACCTCCTGTATACAGGGGAGGTACCCAGAAAAATGGAGTGACTCCCTAAATAGCCCCAGCCACCCCCTTAAATAGGGACAAAAGATTCTGATGGGGAGGGAAGTCAGTTTGGGGAGGTGACCAGGAAAAGCACAGTAAACAAGGGTAAGGTTGTTGTGTAGATTTAAGTCTTTGGTTTCCCCATTGATGAGTTTCTATAGAGTGAGGTGTCCTTCTCTTACAGGTAGAGGGAGGGAGATCCCTTTACAAATGGAGGCTTCCCTTATAAATGCAAATGTCTCTAAACAAAGGGTGGCTTCTACTCAGTTTGTGCAGTTATACCTACTTCTGCTTTTAAAAAAAATAAACAGTTCAAAATAATCCTTATGCCAAAAAGGCATATTTTGGGGTGGTATATTTGCTTCCCTTCAATAGAAGTAAGACAAATTCAAAATGAATATTTAGTATGGCAAAGAATAATAAGCAGAAAATAAAGAAATCACAAAGGTGATAATCTTTTCTCATTTTTAAAAAAAAAATTTTTTTAACGTTTATTTATTTTTGAGACAGAGAGAGACAGAGCATGAACGGGGAAGGGTCAGAGAGAGAGGGAGACACAGAATCTGAAACAGGCTCCGGGCTCTGAGCTGTCAGCACAGAGCCTGATGCGGGGCTCAAACTCACGGACCGCGAGATCATGACCTGAGCCGAAGCCGGACGCTCAACCGACTGAGCCACCCAGGCGCCCCAATCTTTTTTCATTTTTATTAACTTATTTCCCAAGCTTGAGTTCCTTCTGAGTGACTTCCATTCACATCTGTCTTTCACACAGACATCAGCCCCTGATTAGTAGTCAAAAATCAAACTAATGTGAACTTATCTTCTCCATACTACATTTTTAAAAGTCACACAATATCTGGTATAGTCCATACCCTTTCATTAAGTGTGATGTCTATTTGTTTTTTAATTTGTCCTCGAATTAGAAATAAGGGAATAAGAAAAAGACACTTTTAGCTGATATGACTGGATGAGAAAGCCAATAACTTTGTTTATGCATAGAGCTCTGACCACCAGTAGAGACACTTTTTGAACTCTGAGCCTAGAAAGTGCATTATTTGTAACTTCCTTACTGTTCTAATGAATGTAAAAAAAAATAAGTATTTGTAAATTATCATTGACAAGCTTTGTTCTTTTACCAAAGAAAATACTGTGCCACTTTTACTACTGATTCTATGTTCCAACACATCATTTCTCAACAATAACCGGAGTTAGGACAAATGGCCGCTGGGTGATGTTGAGTTATTTCTGGATGACAGAGGGCAGGGTCCAGCCCCACCTCCACACTGCTGTTGCCATGGTTTTCAAAAGAGATGCGTCTATGGTCAAAGCAGATTCTCACTGTTCTATTCATCATCATCTGACTACAAGAGACAGGATGCACATCTATGATCTCTCTTGCTCGTGAAGGCAGATGGAATGAACATAAATGATTAGAAAACACCACCTGCTCAGTGCTTAATGTAGGAGAAAAAAACAGCTGTGCCACTTGGGATGGAAAACACATTAGCTTAGGCTCAGCATGCCACTTATATAACCAGCCATGAAGGTGTAGGCTGAAATACTGCCTGACAGATACCTGCTTTCTATTTGGGAATTTCTGTCTCAAGATTGTCAAGCCCAGAGTAACTGATGGGGCCTCTAAGAACATCCTCTAGATCTTAACACTTGCTATTAGGAATACGAAAATAAGAATTCTCGTGAAGACAGCAAGTCGTCAATAAAGTACATCAGAAGGTCCAAAACGTGGCCCCACGGAGCTCTCTGCTGTAGCTGCCATGGCCCGGTTATAAAGTGAGGAAAAAGATTTTTCCAGCTGGCTTCCACTGATGTGGGATCTCATAATCCCCCAAATTTTCGTTTACTCTATAATTAGATACGAGGACAACGGACCATGTGGACAGATACTTTAATTTCTGTGCAAACACAGTTCCCTGGAATCATTAAACTTCGAATGGACAGGTTAATCACCAATAAAACAAATGTTGTGGTGTGGCTTGCCTCTCTTAGCTGCCATGAGGATGAAAGATTCTTCTTTCTTAAAAAGCCTTTTAATTACTTTCTAATCTCTTTCTGGTTTCACCTTTAATTAGCCAAGGGATGCCTAATGTGACTAGTGGTTTTAAATTTTATTAAAAAATAACTTGATCTTGAGTATAATAATATACATGTAGTATCAATTTAAATACAGAAAGAACACTCACAATTATGGAAGTCTAGTTATTTTAATTGGCATTGGTTACAAAATCGAAAAGTATCATATATTTCAAACATTAGCAAGTGAGTCATTATTATGTGAAAAATTTGAGCCAGGTTTTCTCTTTATTTCCCAGCTTTAATGAAATATAGTTGATGTGTAAAACTGTGTACGTTTATTTATTTATTTTTTTTAAGTTTCTTTATTTTTGAGAGAGTGAGAGAGAGAGAGTGAGCAGGGAAAGGGCAGTGAAAGAGGGAGACAGAGAATCCCAAGCAGGCTCTGTGCTGTCAGCACAAAGCCCGATGTGAGCCATGTGATCATGACCTGAGCCAAGATCAACAGTTGAAGCTTAACTGACTGAGCCACACAGGTGTCCCAACACTGCGTAAGTTTAAACTGTACAACTTAATAATTTGATCACTTTCATATATTTGTCAGATATATATAATCCCATATATTATACATGATCACCATATTTAGGTTGATTCACTAACTTCACATACTTACTGTTTTGTGGGTGTGCTAAGAACACTAAGGTTTACTCTCTAAACAACTTTTAAGTACACAATACAGTATTAACCATACTCACCACACTGTACATAGGATCCCTGAACAGATTGATCTTATAATTGTAAGTTTGTGCCTTTTGACCACATTTACTCATTTCCTCCACCACCTCCACCCTCACCCCTGGCAACCACCAGTCTACTATGTTTCTGAGGACATTTTTTTAGATTCCACATATAAATTAGGTCAATCATACAGTATTTGTCTTTCTCTTCCAGACTTATTTCCCTAAGCATATGGCATCAAGTTTCACCAACATGTTGATGTCATTTGCAAATGGCAGGATTTCCTCTCTTTTCCTGGTTGAATAATATTCCATTTATATATATATCACATCTTCTTGATGCATTCATTCTTTGATGGGCATTTAGGTTGTTGTAAATAATGCTGTAATGAACATGGTGGTGCACATAGCTCTTAATCTATGATGGTGATTTCATTCCCTTCAGATATATATTTAGAAGTAGATTATAGGACCATTTGTATTTCTCAATTTAATTTCTTGAGAAACCTCTGTTCTGTGGTTGTACCAACCTACATTCCCACTGATAGAGCACGAGGGTTCCCTTTATTCACATTCCTGCCAGTACTTGTAATCTCTTGTCTTTTTGACACATATAAAGTGGTATTTCATTGTGATTTTGGTTTGCATTTCCCTGATGATTAGTGATACTAAGCACCTTTTCATGAATCTTGTGGCCATTTCTATATCACTTTGGAAAAATATCTATTCTGATCCTTTGCCCATTTTCCAACTTGATTATTATTTTGCTTTTGCTGTTGAGTTATATGAGTTCTTTTTATAGTTTGCAATATTAACCCCTTATCTGATAGATGGTTTGCAAATATTCCTTCTCACTCTGTAGGTTGCCTTTTCATTTTTTGATGGTATCTTTTGCAGTGTAGAAACTCCTTAGTCTGTAGTCCCCTGTGTGTGTTTTTGTTTTATTGCTAGTGCTTTTGGTGTCATAACCAAAAGACCAATGCCAAGACCAATGTCAAGGAGCTTTATGGTTTAGGTCTTATGTATAAGTCTTTAACTAATCTCATGTTAATTTTTGTTTGTTGGCATAAGAGAGGGGTTCAATGTCATTTTTTTTTTTTTTTTTTTGCACGTGGTAATCCAGTTTTACCAACACCATTTTTGAAGACACTATCTTTTCCCCATTGACTATTCTTGGCTTCCCTGTCAAATACTAGATGACTATATACATGTGGTTTATTCCTGGGATCTCCATTGTGTTCCACTGATCTGTTTGTGTTTCTATGTAAGTACTGTACAGCCATGATTATGACAGCTTTGTAATATGGCATGCAATCAGGAAGTCTGGTGCTTTCAGCTTTGTTTTTTCACTAAGATTGCTATAACTATTTGCAGTATTTCATGGGCATGTATAAATTTTAGGATTTTTTTCTATTTCTATTTTTTTTCCTATTTCCAAATACCATTGGAATTTTCATAAGGATTGCATTGAACTTATAGGTGGTTTTGGGTAGTATGGACACTTTAACAATGTTAAGACTTCTCTCAGATCTTGGTTCCTAATACCATTCCCTATTCAAAAACATTTTATCGCACCATAAATTTAAGAAGAGATCAAGAAATTATGGGGGCATGAGTGAAGAACAGGAGAAAGCTGGAAGACATCTCACCATGTAAGTCTGAGATAAACTGAGCATCAGAATCCTTAATAATATTAACGTATTATAATCCATTGAATAAAATTATAATCATGGGTCCATATTGATATAAGTACTTAATTAATTAAAATAAATAATTAAGAAAGAACAGAATGATCTTACTTATAGTAGAGTGCCAACTAATAAACGTAGAAAAAAATAATAGACTTAGAAAATACTATTTTGACATCATATTAAGAATTGGGTCAAGCAAGAATCATCAATAGAGCCAAAACTAGAAGATTAGTTTGATGAATAAAACACACCTGGATAAATACATAGTATCTCCTCAAAAGTTACTTATTAATCACAAAGGGCAAAGTGGTAACTACACAATAGAGAAACCTGGAGGTCACCGTCTCAACCAGCTGGTCAAAGTGCACATCATCAGTAATGAAACCCATCCCTTGTGCCTCTTGATATGATGCCCTGGGAATGGCATGGCACTATTTCTGTAGTGTTTTTGTTAAAAAAACAAACAAACAAAAAAAAAACATTGACTAAGTCTCACCAGGAGGAGTTATCAGACAAACCCACACTGAGACCATTCTATGGAGTAACTTTGAAAGACAATGGAAGGCTAAGGATTTGATCTAGATTAAGGAGATTAAAGGAACAAGTAAATGCAATGTGTGATACTGACTTGGATCCTGGATTAAAAAAAAAATAAAAATGAAAAACATTATTGAGTATATTGCAGAATTTGAATATAAACTATGAATTAGAGAACAGTCATGTTAATATATTTTTCATTTTTATAATTTTACTGTGATTTCTTATGGAAAAGTATTTTTCTTACAAATATACACTGAGTTATTTATAGGTAAAGGATTATGATGCTTGTAAGTGTCATTCTAATGTTAATAAAATAATATGTGTAATGAAGCAAACAGAAAAATACCTAACAGTAGTGAGACTGGGTGAAGACTGTAAGGGAATTATTGATGTTTTATGTAAATCTGAAATCATATAAACAAAAAGAAAATGAGGAAGATGTATTGTTTAGAGAAAGTGAGCATAATTAAGAAAACAAATATTAGAAAAAGGAAAGATCCATTAGGAATAGTGGTTTTCAAATGCTACTTATTTCTTCAAATATTAAAAATCAACACGAATAAACTTAAGTGAAAAAATAAAGTATTAGATTAAAAAACCAAGAAAAGAATCTGTCCGTACTTTTGCGTGTTTTAGAGCTTATACAAAACTTATTGAAATGGGCAATAAAATGATGTCATTGCTTGTACCACTTAAAGATAGTGGGGAAAGACATTTGAATAAGCCTTGGCAGAAATGCTGCAAATAAATGCACACAACTATAATATTCAGAGCGAGAATGTGTAAATACCTTGTAGTTGTAGAGAAGTAATTAGGCAGAAGAAATTACTTTTACAGCGTGGACTCATCTAAAGTGTTGCTATTATTTCAATTGAATATTATTCCAGCATCAGACATTCTTTAACAATATAGTATTCTGTGCAGCTAAATGCCAGAACTTTCTGTGGCAAAGACATAAACACTTCTCTACAGGATGTCCTACTATAGTCAGAAACAATTTATCCATTAACAATGTGTCCCTGGTCTTCTGAATATTGGCTCAGCTCACAAGGGTACTCAAACCAAATAAAACACACATATTGTAGAAACAGAATTTGTTCTTATAGAATTTAGATAATTTTCTCTCATGGCAGAAATCCTAGATGAAGCACTAAACAGTGTATTCTACTGGATGTGACATTATAGTTTTGTTAGCTTGATGGTTTTTATTAGTCTGTTTGCTTGGCTTGTTTGCATCTGCTGGTTCATTTGAATTAGATAAATGTAGATCAAAGGGAAATATAACTATGAACTTGCCTAGAGCCTTTACTGGCTTTCGATTGCCTGGACCTCCTTTGGTCTCATTATTGGAATAGTGTCTACATTACTGGTCCAGTTCACATCAAGAAATACAAATTCTGTACCAAGTCAGCTGTGAATGATTCCTGGGTTCTGCCTCTGTCTGTGTAACTTTGTCTTCATCTTTCTGGCATTTGATTTTCTCAACTCCAAATGGGGTAATAAAAGAATGTTAATTTCTTAAGTATAAAGTGTTATAGGGATTCCAATGATGGAATCTTGCACCACTGGATTACATATCTCCAAAGAACCTTTGAGATCTCATTGGTGAAAAATTCAGTAATTTCATTTGACTACTGAAGGACCAGGCTAGTTAGTGGTTATACAGATGCTGGTCTGAATTCTACCACTTTTTCTGTAATGTCAGCACCAGCCAAAATGCCAGTCAGCTTAATTTCTACACATGGAAGCTTCAGCAATATATTATCTAGGAGAGAGACTTGTATCACATACATCTGCTCTCATACAGGAGGACATTTTTAAGTGTGTGATGAACAGCATCAGTAGTATGAATTCTAGAATAAACACCACCCATTCATACGTTGGGATTTCTCCTGCTTCACTCATAATACCTCTAGCTTAGGTTTAATATGTGCTCCCAGAGGGGAAAAACACCTGGTTATCACCATCATTTTTCATGAACATCTCAAAAACATATATTTTTTAATGTAGTATTTTGAAATACCATTTTGATGTGTATTTTGGCTTTTATTTGTGCTACGTTTTCCTGTTTTTAAAATATTTTCTCCTTTTGATGTATAAGAACAGAATATAGATTTTAATGCCTTTTCTCATGAGTAAATTAGCCATTTAAACTTTGTGACATGTATTTCTACTATATATAAGAGGTGTTTTTTATGATAAATGTAGTTATGAAACATTCTTGAGTTTTAAAACCTCCCATTTCTGTTTTCTCCAGTTCAGCTAACTTCCCATGTTTGGGCTAATCCCTCTCAGAGCATCCAGGTCCTCAACATTTGTAATCTATAAGGAGCTGGTGGTATCAGTCAGTCACCAACATGATTCTAATCTGAACACCCTTCTAAAAGCTTCACTGACTAAATGAACTAGTCATCCTGGTTCGCTCATTAAAAAATGGCATTCCAGAAAATAGTTCTTCTAATGACTGAATATCCATAATAACTTGTGGTTTGTGACTTTGGTAGGCAGAATAATGGCTTCCAAAAGATGTCCAGGGCTCAATCCTCAGAATGTGTATATATATATATATATGTTTGTCGCATGGTAAGGAGAATTTCTGATGGCAGGTGGGATATAGGTTGCTAATTGTCTGACCTTAAAAGAGGGAAATTATCTTGGATTATCTAGGTGTGGACAATGTAGTCACAGGGACTTTCAATGTGGAAAGAGGGGTTAGTCTCCGTCAGAGGGATGTTAAGAGAGAAAGATTCAACTGGTGACTGCTGGCTCTGAGGATGGAAGGGAACTGCAAGCCTAGAATTGGGGGTAGACCAGACACCGGAAGGGCAAGACTAGAGTTTCCAAAAAGGAACACAGCAGTGCTGACCAGTGAGACTTATTTCTGACTTCCCACCTCCAGAACTGTAAGATAACACATCTGTGCTGGTCTAAGCCACAAAGTTTGTTGTGTTGGCAGACAGGAACCCTCGGCTGTCATGGGGACCCTCAGCTTTGAGAGGTGTGAGATTTCCATTTGTTTCATCATCTCCATGTGACTCTGGATGCAAACTTTTAGATAAGCTCTTCTTGATGTGAAGCACAGCATTTAAAGCTAGCACATGAGAAAAAAAAAACTTTCTTTTTTTTCTTAATTCATTGGATACTTGTTTTGAGGAAATTGTTTTGGTATCTGGTGAATAAATGGAGGCTGAAAAGAGATGATGGACTATGGTTAGAGGCAACCTTATAAATCATTGGTGGCTACGTGTCTGGACCAGTCATCACCATTACTTAGAAGTGGTGTCTGGAAGCTCAATTTTAAGACAAAGACAAGAGCAACAAATGACTTTGTAACTGAAACTTGTGTCCCGTATTTGCTGATCAAAATTGTATTAAATTACTGTGGCATGATATGAAAGACAAATTTGTTATTTCATTAGGCAGTAAACTATAGCAATAAACTACTCAATAGGACATATCTTTTGTAGCTTCTAGTGAAGTATACAGATGAGGAAATAAATAATCAGGATGCAGTATAAGATCTGCATTGAGTGTAAGTACAGGATCTACCCATATAGGGACACCTAAGTGGAAAATCTCATGAAATCTGTAGTCATCAATAATATCAGAAAAAATAAGATAATGATTGGTCTTACTCTATAAGAGTCAGTAAGTTTGTCTTCTGCATTCATTGTAAAACTGAGGAGTTGGAATACACAATGGTCATTAATTGTCCAGTATTAGAAAGATAATTACCACTAGGGTTGAGAATGATATTCAAGACTCTTGACTCTCAGTGGAGTGTGCTGTCTGCTCACAATGCTCCTGCTATAAGCGTCTCTTTTTGGAAACAGTGTTATTTGGAATTGAAAATTTGATGATCAATTATTCTCACTCATTTTTCCTTATTACCTTATTACTTTTTTAAAATTTCACAAAACTGCTATGAAATATCTCCAATAAATATTTAAGGAAACAAATGGAAAAAATAATCAAATGAATGATTTACAAAGAATGAACAATTTCATATAAGATTCATAAAATTGCCTAATGATCTTATAAGTCATATGCATACATGCCAGTGGATGCTATATTCAGGGGCTATTTGACAACTCGTTCTGCCCTTGGTAGGGTTAAAGACACATGTTTCTGTAGCTACCAAAACTATATATATTATAGTATTTAAACGCACTTTGTCAGATTTTATGGTATTATGATTTACAACCTAAAATAATATTATTGTATGTTCCAAAAATAATTTACTAGAGGTTTAGTGAAACAATCCATTTTCCCCCAATCTATGCTCCTGTAAGATGGTGGCTCACAATTGTGACAAGTGTATCCTTCAGAGGTACCTGCAGATCCAGGCTGCCCAGGTTAATAATGACCAGGGAAATAAATTGGTCACTCAGAACGCACTGCTCAGCAGGAGGAGAGGTCCTATCATCACGAACACATTCTTAGAGCAAATTGGCACTCAAGATAAAAGGTACTGAATTTCATGAGCTTACCTAACTAGGTAGGCATAATTTCCTTCCCTCCAAAACTGACTTTCAGATCAAGTATAGCCCAGGTTAGGAGTGTCTCATAAATGTCATTTCAGTGCTTTGTTACTAGAGAGGCTAATTTTATCAAAAACATAAGGCTCATCTGATTAATGCTTGGGATCTGGAATCATAGATCTGTGTTTGAATT
Source organism: Puma concolor (assembly GCF_028749965.1). Classification (NCBI taxonomy): domain Eukaryota; kingdom Metazoa; phylum Chordata; class Mammalia; order Carnivora; family Felidae; genus Puma; species Puma concolor. Next base: position 865,779 of record NC_141677.1, on the reverse strand, counting down.
GTACCTTTGCCAATCACTAGCTTTATGAACTTGAGTAAGTTATAGAAATATTCCACAAGTTTGACTATTTTAGGGCCCATATAAGTGGAATCACGCATCATTTGTGACTGGCTCATTTCACTCAGCATAACGTCCTCCAGGTTCATCCAAGTTGCTGCAAATTGCAGAATTTTCTTCTTTTCTAAAGCTGGATAATATTCCACTGTACTTATATACCATATATTCCTTATGCATATAACTGTCTAGGCAGAAAATAGAAGGCTGCCATGGGCTGGGAGGAAGGGGGAACAGAGAACTGCTGTTCAGTGGGTAAAACGTTTCAGTTATGCCAGATGAATATGGTGCAGAGATCAGCTAGACAACATATGCCTAGACTCAGCAATACCGTATTGTGCATTTAAAATTTGTTAAGAGGGTGTATCTCATGTTAAGTGTTTTTACCACAAACAAAAGGGACCCAATGAGGGAACATCCTTGAACTTGGAGAAGAGGATGTGGCGACAAAATGGACAATGGTTAAGAGTTTGTTTATATGAGCATGTGGCTCCAGCATCAAAGAGAAAGATGGGTGCCACACATGGGCCTGGAGAGACGGTGGTGTGTGGAGAAGCCCGTGGATATCGGTGGGCAGTAATGTCTCTGCTGTAGGATCCATGCCCTAACTCCCGGTTTATCATGGTTCAGCTCTCCTTATTTCTCATCTTGAAGTGGGTTCTTTATTTGTACCAAACTGTGCCCATGCCACCCACACCATGACCTCCCATGCCCATTCCCTTCAGTGTTTTTACTTCGTGGTTTCATTAAAGGCCACTGGTATAGCTCTTCCAGGAGGTTTCCTGTGAACTTCAGAGCTGAATTAATGACGCTCCTCTGTGTTCCATTAGCATATATTTATCATAGCACCTACTGCATTTATGAAAGTTCTTAACATGTGTCTGATTTTATCTTATCAATCTTTTTATTCTAAACAATCAAAAATATATATGTATTTGATCATCGCTGCATGTTTTTATGTACAATTTTATTTAGAAAGAAAATGAGATTTAATGACAATCCTCAGAGTCAATCTTATGGTCATTTAGTGGAAAGTCAATACGCATTTGGAGTCATCCTTGCCTTCTGCAGGGTAATCACAGTGTAGAGGTTAAAAGCATGGTCTTGGGACCAGGCTTCCTAATTTTGTGTCCTGACTTGAGCAGTGACTTGCTGGATGAGCTGTAGTAGGCCCCACAACCTCTCTGTCCTAAGTGCTTTGTCTATAAAATAGGAATATGAACGGTACTCACCTTTTAGATGGATTTTGGGAATTAAATGAATTTAATTTCTAGCATGGCTAATACAATGCCTTTGCTGAGGTTATTAAATGCTGATATCAGAAAAATATGAATGACAAACATTTAAAAGTAACCAATTAAGATACTATAAAAAGTATCAGGAAAATTCTGGTTTAAGTCAAAGGAAAATGGGGTGCCATTTTTGAACCAAGCAATAATTCTAAAATGTAAGAGAATGCCTAATACTGGTGACAACCTGAGAAAACAGCCACTTTATGCTGCTGTTGGGAAGGCACACTGACTCTGTTTGGAGTTTACAATGAAGTAGCCTTGAAATCTAGAATGCATGTTCTCTTTGACCCTCTAAACTCACTAGCATGAGTAACTCTACAGACACGCTAACGAAAGTTCTCTTGGACTAAAAGACAGACACCATCTCTCCACCACAAACACACTCAGTAAGGTCACTGCATTTTTTTTAAGTCAAATATAGACGACACCTGAAATGCCCACCGATGGGGAGCGGTTTAAACGAGTGATGGTGCTGATGATGATGCTGTACTGTGCAGTCATCAGTTGGGTGACCCAGATCTCGCTGTGCCACGTGAGAAGAGGTATGAACATTAATAAAATAATTAATATTCGTATACATATATCTTTTTGTAACAACAGAATTGCACACTTACAAAAACTTATTAATGATGATAACTTCAGGATTATGAAATGTTGGAATGACCATTTTGGTTTTCTTATTTTTTACTATATTAAAATATTAAACATTCTTTTAAAATGTGTAAGTGGACTAAATTTGTCAACAGCACTGTTGTGTGAGCTGGCTTTAATTGGCCAAGAGTGGATGAAATATTTTGACTCTTATGTGGAAAGTTAAAATAATTTGGATTATGTTGACAGATGAAGCACACACGCAGCACAATCATATCAAAGCTAAATATACACAATATTATAGCATCTGGCATGTAGTAAGAGTTCTCTCCCTACTATCTATTATTATTGATACCTTTATTATTTTTGACATACTTAGTTGAACATTAGCTTATTTCTGAACAAGAATGGATAGACCCGTTATAGGATATGTTTGGAGAAAATAACCTCTTTAAATAAAACCAAAATAAATAAAAATAATCTGCTTAAAAAAGAAAAAGTTTCCAGGATAAAGTATAGTTCAAAGAGCTTTGAGTAAAATTCCCTGATTGCACTATTCTGGAGGACGAGCATGTGTGAATGATACTCCTCTAGTTTTGACAAGGACATTGACATCGTTCTTTGCTTTCTTAAAATACTACAACTTTAGGCCAGTATGACTTAGAATTTAGGGATTTCGAATATTTTGAAAGGAATGGTTTTAAATTCCCTCTCTTGCAAAGTGAAACGCACAGCTACAAAGTCTGTTTGGACATTTCATCATACAATCTCATTCACCCTGCAATATTGTGTCATAATTACTACAGGAGGTATCAACTTGAACACACTAAGGCCAACCCTGGACAGAGAGCCCCCAAAGAGGTGAACTACAGTCAGAACCCTATTAGGAAGTGAGTGACTTAGGGAGGAGTAAGTCCTGTAAGCAGAGGTGTGTATGCTAATAAAAGACTCTATTTAACTAAGCAGCAGAGTAATTACATATGTTGCTGGCTCAGCTTCGTTTATTAACACATCTGTAATCTTTTTTCTTCCCATTTCTTTTCATTACAAAACTTGCTCTCATTATAAAGTATATAATCGGTACCAAGCTTATGGCAAATTTGTGTTCCTTACAGAGCAGTCTCTCCAGGAATTGAGATAAACATGCTCCTAGTCTTACCCACATGGTGTTCTCTGAGTTTATAAAATCTATTGGGACATTTTATTGTAAAGAATTACGCCTTAAAATCTACAGTGGAAAATGTTTCGAGATATTGTCAAGTGAGTATCACAAAGGAAAATTGGGCCCCATGCCTGGTGGGGCTGCGTGGAGAGGGTGGGTGGTAGTTAGTTCTCACAGCCTGGATGGACCTGTTGGTGTAAGTATTGTCAACTGAATTAAACTTCCTGCATGAACATACCCAGAGTGATAACACTTTAGTACCGCAAAGAGAGATCTCTACCTAGAAGTCACCATCAGGTCATTAGGTGAACTCGAAAGTCCTCTACTTTTGAAATATTCTTAGAAGACTAAGTGGAGGGACAGTGTTCATCTGATCTCATTTCTGCTCAGACTGTCCCAAATCCACAATCTTTTATATGAAAATATGCAATGGCATTGTGTTCTGAAGAGGGTACTCCTCAGAGAAGGCCAACATATTAGAGTATTTGGAAAATGTGATTAACAATTCTCGGGACTAGAATAAGCCTATTTAGTTGTATTTCACAATATTGAGATACTGGCTCCTGTGCATCTTCCTTCTCGGGCTCCTGACTGAGTCTTTGTGTTCAGCTCAGGCACTCACAGAAGCAGCAGCCCTGAGCTCACCCTACGGCACAGGATCTTACGGGAGGGAGGGAAAGTGCTTGTGCACTAAATTAGGGGGTTGGAAACTGTCTCCTGCTTTGCCTGTCCGTCCCAACTGCATCGACACCTCCTTAGAAACATATAGCAGCTCACGTCTGGGAAGACGTGCTTGGCAATGACATACCATCAGTGTTCTGTTGACAAGAACAAGACTTTGAAATTCCCAGCTAGATTCCTTTATACTAAGGTTGTCAAGACAGATGTTCAAAAGGCCCTGTATCTAAACGCACATGTTCACTGAAATGCAGCTAATGTGCCAATTATGGTGACACACAGCATACAGATTCTCACATCTGCTCAAAGAATGAATTAAAATCACACTTTGAAGGATTGTATACTGGCCACATGGACAAGCCACAATGGATAGTAGGTTTTATAATAAAATCAAGTGTTTGAGGTTTTCCTCAAGTCACTTCTTTGCACTGTATAGTCACACAAACTTTCTCTAATATAAAACATGAAGTTTTCTCTACAATGTAAGTTATTTTCACTTAGTGAAACAAAACCTTAAGACCAAACTTTTGGCAGATATCATCTACTGTTGCATGAAATATATGACAGAATAAGATTTTTAAAAAAACTGTATTAAACTAGAGTCTCATTTATCGGTCTAAAATCTTCCTAATTTTTAAGGATATAGCACTACTATTCTTTTGTTAGTCTAAAACTGGCTTCTGTAATGGAAACTTAAAATTATTAAAAAATACAGTCGGCAAGGGGCACCGGGGTGGCTCAGTCGGTTAAGTGACCGACTTCAGCTCAGGTCATGATCTCACGGTTTATGGGTTCTAGCCCCGTGTCGGGCTCTGTGCTGACAACTCAGAGCCTGGAGCCTGCTTCTGGTTCTGTGTCTCCCACCCTCGGCCCCTCCCTCTGCCTGCAGTCTGCCTCTCTCTCTCTCTCAAAAATAAACACTAAAAAAAAAATTTTTAAAAATAAAGTCGACATTAAACTCTATGCCATACAGTCTATAAAGCTGGCAAGGCTTAGCTTTACAAATCCTTCTCCTTCTAAAAACCGATTTATCAGTCAACACAATTGGCCTTTTTTGGTGTGTGATCAAATCTCAGGATTGCAATTTTCAGAGTTTAAGTCCCATTAATGGTGTTTATTTAATTATTGAGAACTTTGTGCTCAAGGTAAAAAGACTGGCACAGGAGTGCCTGTGGTTTACCAGCCCATGGGTACCTTTCTTCAAGGAGCACGAGGAGGGACGTGACTACCATGTAACCATGAAGCTGTTCTGCTTTAGCAACATGTTAGACAGGTTTAGGACTAGACACACATGAGGACCATACATTTATTGCTTTGTCTCTTTTGCACCAGACGTAGTTAGCGCTCCACAAAGGTTTAGGGAATTAAGATGAAAACCTCAAATAATAGTGAGAATCAGTAATTAAGTGAAGTATTATTAATAATACAGATTATTTATTTATTTATATACAGAGAAAGAGAGAGTGTATGTGCACATGCACGTGCAGAGGAGGGGCAGAGAGAGAGAATCGCAAGCAGGTTCCACATGTCAGCCCAAAGCTTGACATGGGGCTTGATCTCACAAACTGTGAGATCATGACCTGAGAGGAAATCAAGAGTTGGACGCTCAGCTGACTGAGGCACCAGGCACCTTGATACAGATTAAAATTTTGACAGACATTTTCTTTACGTTCCAATACTATGGAATGAAAAAATGGTTTTCAAACCATGAGACACATGGTTTTAAATCTTGTAATGAAAGCATTCTAGAATAAAGAAATAACATTGCATTTCATTCTTATATGAAGAATTAATTGAGAACGGAATGATTACCTAGTAAATCCAGGGGAAAGTTAGTTCATCATGATAATTAAGGCAGACTTTCCACACATTAATTACTTTGATCTTATATTTCCTCTTCCTATCTCTAGACTATACACACTACAATATATCCTAAAACTGTACTTTCCCTTGTCCATGATGAAATGTCAAACTTCAGTGTTTCCTGGTTCATAATGGACTTTTAATAATTATAACAAATAACTAAAATAGCATTAAAATCATTTTAGACAACACTTTCTTTTTAAAAAAAAATTTTTTTTTCAACGTTTTTATTTATTTTTGGGACAGAGAGAGACAGAGCATGAACGGGGGAGAGGCAGAGAGAGAAGGAGACACAGAATCGGAAACAGGCTCCAGGCTCCGAGCCATCAGCCCAGAGCCTGACGCGGGGCTCGAACTCACGGACCGCGAGATCGTGACCTGGCTGTAGTCCAATGCTTAACCGACTGCGCCACCCAGGCGCCCCTAGACAACACTTTCAATAATATTTTATTTTTGTTTTCACTTAACGTAACTGGATGCATTTCTGCTGTGCCATGTTCTCATTAAATATCAGTAAAAATTTATTAGGGTATGATTATATATTTAATCCATTTTTGCTTTATTTAATAACATATTTATTGTCTGAAGTATAGGAACTAACCTAGATTTTCTTTTGCAGGCAGTTAATTGGCTTAAGACTGGTCATTATTTAAAATTAAGTGCAAATTTTCATCTAAATACTTTTATATCTAAAAACTAAAATGGCAGAATACAGATCTGACTCATGAGGTAAACTATAGTTAAAATAAATCACAAGGAAAATGTAATAGAAAATACAGCTTAGAAACTGTAGCTTTTGTAAATTGGAACTTTAGCATTGCTTCTTGATGTTCTGGATTGCTTCAGAACAAGAGATTTCTAATAGGGACCTCATAGGATATTTCCAGCATTTTCTTTTAAAAAGAACAAAATTGATGTATATATTTAGATGATCTTGACTCTGTCAGCTTTAATAAGACTCTTTAGTCTCTAAAACAATGAAAAGTTAGATTTTCTAGATGGATCGAATGCTAGGACTCGGCATCACTGGTAAGCAGAATTCTGAGATGGCTTTCAAGATTCCTGGCCCCAAGGTGTGGGCAGAACTCACTCCAATGGTTAGGTTTCACACATCATACAACAAAGCTGAAAGGGTGTGCAGGCATAATTAAAATCTCAAATTAGTTGACTTAAAAATTTTTTAAGTTTATTTACTTTTAGGGAGAGAAAGAGAGAGAGAACACGAGAAAGCACATGCAGGGGAGAGGCAGACAGTGAGGGAGAGAGAGAATCCACAGCTGACTTTGCACTATCAGCATACAGCCCAATGTGGGGCTCAAACTCAGCAATGTGAGGTCATGCCCTGAGCTGAAATCAAGAGACGCTTAACCGATTGAGCCACCCAGGCACTCCTCAAATAGCTGACTTTAAATGAAAGCATGATTATCTTGGGTGGTTTGATTTGATGTGGTGACCCCTTGGAGGATGCTGGACCCTTCTTGAAGAGATTGGAGAAGTTCTCCTGCTGGTCTTGACGCAGCAATCTGCCACACTGAGCAAGGGGCCAAGAGCAACCCTAGGGTCTAAGTGCAGCCTCTGAATAACCAAGAGCAGAAGAATAGACACTTCAAGAAAGAGTCTGATTGCTGGAAAGAGGTTTACTTTAACTGCATTATGTTTTGCTCACATTATCTGAATGCACTTGACAATGACTATAATTTATATGCAGAAGGCACTTGCCACAGTGACTTGATAAATGCCTCCAGAGTTAAAAGTTGCCACCTCGGGGGCGCCTGGGTGGCGCAGTCGGTTAAACGTCCGACTTCAGCCAGGTCACGATCTCGCGGTCTGTGAGTTCGAGCCCCGCGTCGGGCTCTGGGCTGATGGCTCGGAGCCTGGAGCCTGTTTCCGATTCTGTGTCTCCCTCTCTCTCTGCCCCTCCCCTGTTCATGCTCTGTCTCTCTCTGTCCCAAAAATAAATAAACGTTGAAAAAAAAAGAAATTTAAAAAGTTGCCGCCTCTACATTATTTTTTGCTTGCAGGATTGTCTCTATCATATAATAGACTAATAAAACAATGAAGAGTTTGAATATTATTTTCCACGTAAATTGAGAAAGACAGTGTAATATTATATTCTGCTTATGGTTGAAAACGTTTAAATTAGTGAAGTATTTTCTAGAAACTGAAATTGGAAGGTGCAATGTATGATTGATTGGTCATTTCATATGGATAAAAGCAATATAACAAAAGTGAACTGAGATATAAAATAGTTTCACTTTAAATTTTCTAACTACAGCAAATGGACTTTAGCATTTATCGATAATAATTATTTATAAAAGAAATAATTATTGACATATTTTCAAACAACACAAGAAATCTGAGAGACTTTAAGAAATACAGAAACATGTGTACCAGTCCTTAAGAAAGCATGTATAAAGGACATGATAGGAAAGAGGTAGGCACAGGAGACCTGGTCAGCCTCCTGGCTAAGCCATTTACGGGTTGATCAATAAATATATTAAAAAGCCACTAAACATGTATATGCACACTTTGTGATGTTAGGACCCTAACAGACATTGGGACACTTCCAGCCATTTTGCAGAGACACTAATAAGTGATGACCTGATTTGCATCTAGTGATTATTATGACTCAGTAGATGAAAGAAAAGAGCAGAATACACAAGAGCTGTTAGTAACAAAACAAACACTAACAATAGTAAAGTTGACCCTTGCCATAAAGTTGATTAGTCATTAACTGAAAGGTGGTGTGTAGGAAAAACTCACTTCCCCTGTGTTTCTCCTTTAGCCTCACACCTCACACTATTACCACACTCAATGCTTCTGAAACCAAGTATTGTTTTTTTTTTCTTTAATGAGAGAGTGTGTGAGTCAGTGGGGGGGGAGGGGCCAAGAGAGAGGGAGAGAGAGAATTCCAAGCAGGGTCCTCATGATAAACACAGAGCCTAACAAGGGGCTTAATAAACTGCAAGATCATGACCAGTGCTGAAACCAAGACTAGGTGCTCACCAACTGAGCCACCCAGGCACCCCTGAAACCTGGTCTGTTTTCATTTCTTTGTTTTCCGACACCAAGCAATTCTGCAACACCAGTGGGTATCCTTCAATTTAACACATTTATAACACTGACTGGAGTTAATCCAGGCCCCACAGGTTAAGGGCTCAATCCCATGGGCTTCAGATGCCAGTCCCAAGTAGTGAGTCCCCAGGTTACTTACAACTTCTGTCCAACTTGGCTACAAATTAAACATTCTTATGACTCCTCCACTGGATTCAATTATTTGTGAGAATAGCTAACAGAGCTCAAGAAAACTCTTATTTACATTTTCCAATTTATTATATTGGAAAATTTATGATACAGGGCACAGATGAATAGCTAGATGAAGAGATAACATAGGGCAAGGCCTGGAAGGGCTCAGAGGACAGGAGATTCTGTCCCCATGGAGTTGGGTACACCATCCTCCCAGTGCGTGGGCATCTTTATCAGCCTAGAAGCTCTCCAAATCCTGTATGTGTGGGGCTTTTATGGAAGTTTGATCACAAAGGCATGATCAATAGTTACCTCCATTTCCAGCCCCTCTCCCCTCTCTGGACAACAGGAAGTGGGGCTGAAAATCCTAAGCTTCTAGCCATGAATGACCAGACCCATCCAGGAGCCCATCATGAGTTACTTCATTAAAACAAACAAACAAACAAACAAACAACCACATTCCTATCCCCTAGAAAATTCCAAGAGATTTAAGACCTTTGTGTCAGGAACAAGGGTCAAGGACCAAATATTAGAACAAAATATACTAGTGCTCTTATAGCTTAGGAAGTTACAAGATTTTTAAGACCTCTGCATGAGGAACTGATGACTTATGTTAGAACGAGAGACTCTCCTACCCCTTATTTTTTTAAAAAAAAATTTAATGTTTATTTATTATTGAGACAGAGAGAGACAGAGCATGAGTGTAGGAGGTACAGAGAGAGAGGAGACACAGAATCCAAGCAGGCTCCAGCCTCTGAGCTGTCATCACAGAGCCCAACGCAGGGCTCAAAGTCACAAACCGCGAGATCATGACCTGAGCCGAAGTTGGATGCTTAACCAACTGAGCCACCCACGTGCCCCTCTCCTACCATTTCTATCAGTAAGAGTGAGTTCTGTGTTAGGAACAAGGAGACAAGACAGTACACATTTCTTATTATTTCACAGGTGGGAGGCTTAAGGACAAATCATCTGCAACAGTGAAAGAGGAAATCCCCAAATAAATCTGGAAAGCTAATAAACAGTCAATTTTCTCTAATCTTTCTCTATCATTAATTTGAGACATCTGTTATTGATATTACATTTCCCAAGAGTATGAATATGGAGATGATTAGCCAGGGCTGCAAAAGTGTGTTGAGGTGATTTTGGAGACAGGACTTGCTATTGAAGGTGGATGTCAAGAAAGAATCTGGGCAAAGGCAATTGGATCAGATGAGGAAGCATGACCATCAAAATAAATGTCTTCTACCAGAGAGTCTAATGGAATAGAGATCCAGCTATACATGTATCATCTACATCAAATATAAAATGTCAGTAGAGAAAAAAAATTAGTGTACCTTTATCAAGGCCCTCATTTTGACTGGGAGTTAATTTTATGCAGAGTTTATTGGAAAGCTCAATTTTCTAAATCCCACTGCCCTGATGGAAGGCTTAACAGAACTTTAGTTCTGCCATGAAGCTTATGGATATGTGAACCCTAAATTTTCCAGAGGATACCCAGCAGCACTGCCTGATGCCAGATTGCCTGCAAAGCAGCACCAAACTGGGTTCTCTCGCCCACACCACCTGGGAAGACCTGCTTGTGTTTATCTTTGAAGGTGAAGTTGAGAGCCTGGGTGGGGAAGTATCTCATGACATCGGCTGGGTGACCACTCCAGGAGGACAGGACCTCCTGCTCTGTGGGGGTACGAACTTCACAATCTGTAATACCTTTGCATCGCTGTCTGCGGTGATGTGCTTGCTGGCACCCTGCACCTGCAACAGAGCTTGACCTGCTCGATGGGTGCTACCGTGGTCTCTGAGATGGCCTCAGACACTGCACCCACCAGGCGCCCTCGGCAAAGGACACAGTGGCTTCTGTCATGTTACAAGGAAAGAGGAGGCAGGTGACTGGGGGACTGTGGTAGGAATGGGCTGGGATTCCAGAGCTGTCTTTACCAATTTCTTATAAAATTAAACACATACGCCCTACTGCCCAGGTAATTCTACACCTGGGTGTTTGTACAAGACAAATAAAAGCATCCATAGAGAGAGGAATGGGGACATATTGTTTGGTGAGTACAGAGTTTCTGTTTGGTGTGAGGAACAAGTTCTGGAAATGGATAGTGGTGGTGGTTACACAACTTTGTGAATGGGCTTGATGCTACTGAATTAAAATCATGAAAATGGTTAGGATGGTAAATTTTATGCTACGCATATTTCACCACAATAAGAAGTCATCTCCGTAGAAAGAAATCTACAGAAATGTCCCTGGTAATTTTTTTCATAATAGCTCAAAATGTGAAATAATGAAAACATCCATCCGAAAGTGAATGACCAACTATGTTGTCATAAATTCATTCAGAGTAAGGGTTGGCAAATTACAGCCAATGGAACAACCTGGCCCAAGGCTTGTGCTTAAATGGCTTAACTCCCACAAATTGCCTTTATATTTTTAAGAGTTATAAAAAAACTAGAAAGATGAATATGTGATAGAGAGCAGTGTGTGGCCAGCAAAACACGAGAGAGTTACTACATGGCTTTTTATAGAAAAAAAATTACTGACATTGATGTACAGGGTAATTACTAATCTATAAAAAGAACAAACTATTTGGCACATAAAACAATGTAAATATATCTAATAAACATATGCTGAGTGAAAGAATCCAAGCACAAAAGATATATACTGAGTGGTTCAATTTATATGACTTGCAGAATGGGCAAAATCAAGTGAACATCTCCAACATCAACAGAATTTGATTTAACTGACAACAGTGCTTCCCATGTTATCTGATGGAAAGGACATGATGTGACTTACGTAACAGTAAGGAAAAAAGTGCATAACCAGAATTTGATCATGAGGAAACTTCAGAAAACAAAATCTGAGGGGAATTCTACAGAAAAGCTGACTTGGATTCTTCAAAAATATCGATGTCCTGAAAGACAAACGGGCTGAGGAATTAGACAAGTTTAAAAAAGAAAAATGAAAAGTATTGAGACAACTACACATAGTGCATGTCTAGGGGGAAAATGCTATAAAGGATATTAATGAGATAATTGGAAATCTTTGACTATGGATGGTAGTTTATAGAATCAATCAGCTCTATTTCTAAGGCAAATTTAATATATTTTAAGATACTTAAAATATACTTAAAACATATAAAATTTTTAAATAAATAAAATGTTTAAAAATATTTTAAATTATTAGAAAAGTACCCACATAAATTTTTTTCTTGAAGGGAACTAAAGTCACCCTTGATTATGTGAGTTTATGGTCTCAATTTTATAGCTCAAACAGATTCATTTGGTACAGTTCCTCCTGTTCTAGAGAGAGACAGAGGCCAGATTTATGATTTGCTGTTTTTCTCTTCGTTTTACAACTTAAAATTAGGTTTTAGAGGGGCACCTGGATGGCTCAGTTGGTTAAGCATCCGACTTCAGCTCAGATCATGATCTCATGGTTCATGTGTATGAGCCCCGTGTCGTGCTTTGCACTGACAGGGTAGATCCTGTTTGGAATTCTGTGTCTCTCTCTCTCCAACCCTCCCATGTTCCCACGTCTCTCTCTCCCTCTCTCTCTTTCAAAAATAAATAAGCATTAAGAAAAAAGAAATTAGGTTTTGGAACTTTAGGGCCTTACATGTCCTCTGAACGATAACCCTGAACTATGCATCTTTGGCCTCATCCGTGTTATGTAATCTCACTGGATTGTCATCTCGATTCTTTACATGCTCAGCAGGAAACCAGAAATAAAAGTAGACAGAAAACACTAAGTGTGATTTATAAGTGACTAAAGTCAGGTTGTTTAGGCCTATCTTGTCCAATGGCTTTCTCAGTTTGATGGCTCACTTCATAACCTAAATAATGAATAGAATTAAAACAAAACAAACCAAAAGATGAATCAACTACTGAAAGGGACATTCCTCTGGGGAGGTATGACTGATTGCCTCCCTTAATCAACAGTTTGTTCCCTAGATAATTATTTTTTACCATTTGGGTCTCATAAATAAGCAAGGAAATTTTTGACATAGTTCACATGTACCTATGACACCAACAGTTATTATTTAAATAAATATATACATCTGATCATTATTAACAAGGATTTATTAAGTACTTGTTACTTGCCAAACACTAGGAATAGCAGGTTAACAATATAGACCCTCCAATTACAATCTATTTGATATTATTTATTTGGTGGGGATACTGGATATTAGAATAAAATCTGGATTTTAGATATGATCAAAATTACTGAATATTAGAGTAAAATCAAAGCTACTATTTTAATTTATTCTCAGGTTTAGGATTTCTGATGAAGATGTACAGATCCCAAGGAAGTGCACAAGTGCTGAGAACACAGTCGTACATCCAGTAGGCAGCTTCCTATACGGCAGCTTTGGGCACTCATCTGTCCAGTGTCAGGTGACTGGTTCAGATGGCAGCCTGTGAGCTGCTCTGGGACACTTGGAGTCAGTGCTCTGGGGATGTTCTCCCACCTCCCAGCTCTTCCTGTTCATCTATGTTCTGTAGCTGGAGGACAAAGAGATCGCTCCTTCGCTGCCCAGGTAAATACAGGTGAACTGACATGTCTAGCATGGACTCTTTCCATTGTCCCTGGTAACAAAAGGTAACATTTGGGCACAGAAGCACAGGGACAGAGGTATTAAAGGCACTTTCAACTGAGAGGAAACGTACCTAAAAGTGAAGTACTTTGCAGAGCTCTCTGCTCTGAAAACGTGTTAAGTAACTCAAGAAGTAATTGAAAATGGCAAATAAATATCTTGACAAGTATTTAAAATTACCTTTTGGTATTCCCAAATAAGAAGGTAAGTTAAAGACAGAAATCATAAATTGTGTTAATAAATTAATATGTATTAATATTAATAGTAAGGCTGTGAATAAGAAATAATGTCCCTTTTCCCATTAATTAATCAGAGATCAGGATGTAAAACTTCCTTAACAATCTATTGGTTGCCTTATTTTGGAATTTTAATGCATAAATTCATAGAGTCTTTTCTGTCCTTTTGTTTATAATAATTCATTCTTTATATGCAATTAAAAAGCATTTGAGTCTCCTATGGCTTAATACCACACTGCATTATATCACATCCTTATAAGTATGTAAACGCTAATTTGAGAAGCCAAGATAAAGAAAGGCAATGAGATACCAACTGATTTACCCAAAGCGAATGACATCTACTTGAAACAGAGTTCAAAACTCTGCCAGCGATTTTCCTAAGAATGAGTGAGTAGACTCAGGAACACTCACTGTTGTTGGAAGGTAGGCAATGGACAATATCTGAAATTGTACGAGCAAATTTATTATGAGAGGGCTGATATTATTCATGGGGAGGCATAGTGACAGATGGCATGCATTGTCATTTTCTCCAGATGTGATGGAGTGATTTATACCCAAGAAATAGCTGTTTGAGATATTTCTTGGTTTTATTATTTATTAGTGTTTTCTACTAATGTTTTAGGCATTTTAATTAATTTACATATTTGGTGATGATTTCACTAAAAAGATTAGCTAATAAACATTTTGGAAGCGTTTTTATTTTTCTTTCTTCGATGCTCAGCTAACAAAAAAGCATTTCCCAGACCTATTGTTCGTACACATCAACCTCCCTGGAAGTGATAGATGAAAGTATGATTCTAAGTGCTTCATTAAGAACTTTGTTTTATGATTAAGTTCTCCTTAATTTCTGAAACAGTTTGTAAAGAATGTAGACAGGTCCAGTCTGCTCTACACTGTAACATGGTTAGTTTAATTTCTGTCATTCTGTTATATTTACTTTGTCCTAGTTAGCCTTTTAAGCACAGTTAGTTAGAAGCGCCAAGTTTCCAACAGATGACTTAACTGGGATTATGCTCGCTGTCACACACTTTGCTCCATTACTATTGTCCTACTTGTCATATTTCTGCTACATCTCTAGGTACCACGTTTGAGTTCCAAGCGGAAAGATGGTAAAGTACAACCGTGCAAAGAGAAAATCAGCAGAGGAACAGAGACCATCTCTTGTCAAAAAGCTTTTTGAGAAATCTTAGCAATTCTCGTTTACAATTTAATGGCTAGAATTATAACATGGTTCCTATAAGTGAAAGAAAGTGGGCAAAGATGAGAATTCTAAAATAAGAACACAGCAATCCTACAGAGAAAGGAAGAATTGATAAATCCTGTCCTCCATACGTAATCTATTGTAAGATATTATCTGTGGTTCTGCATTCGGTCACATCGAATGCTGCTTCTCTCTATATGCACATATAGGCATACGACTCCCCCTTTATTACCTTAAATTGAAATTAAGAAGAGTGAAACCATCTATATTCATATTTTTAAAGTTAGCTACAATGTCCAAAACTCAGTCTAAA
Source organism: Puma concolor (assembly GCF_028749965.1). NCBI lineage: Eukaryota > Metazoa > Chordata > Mammalia > Carnivora > Felidae > Puma > Puma concolor. The sequence continues at coordinate 850,548 of NC_141677.1, read as the reverse complement.
ATAAGTAAGATTAACTGATAATAAAATAATATGTATTTAATTTTCCCGTTTATAAATAGAAATGTAGAAGCCATAATCAAGTAATCAGATGTTTATCCCTATACATGGCATCATACCAGGTATAAGAGTGCAACTGCAGATGTACACAAGTTTGTTGCCTTGTATTGGGGACCAAACAAAATATGCAGATTTTCTAAATTTGGAATGTCTCTGACCATGATTCACAGCAAATTAAAGCAAAATCTCTATTGATTTACACTGAAGCTTAAAAAATTTTTTTTTGTTTATTTTTGAGAGACAGAGAGAGACAAAGTGTGAGCGGGGGAGGGGCAGAGAGAGAGAGAAAGACACAGAATCTGAAGAGGCTCCAGGCTCTGAGCAGCCAGCACAGAGCCCGACGCAGGGCTCAGACTCAGAAGCTGTGAGATCACGACCTGAGCCAAAGTCGGCCGCTTAACCAACTGGGCCACCCAGGCGCCCCTACACTGAAGCTTTTGAAAAAAACTTAATATGTAGTAAACCTGAGGGGGGGAAAACCTTTCGTGTATGTATATAACAGAGTTAGCTTTAGATAATTTTGAACAAGTCCTTCCTCTAAACGAGTACCTGGGGAATTTTGCAATGTCTCCTGGGAACGTTCGCAATGTCCCCTGAACTCGGGACGATGAACTTGGTGTGGGGCTGTCGTGCACGTTGCCAGCGGTCTATATCTCCAGTCCCTAGACAGTAAATGCCTGTAGATCCCACAATCTTTGAAATAACTGAAAATACCTTGAAAATATCTTCTACAGGGCTAGACAACCCCTCTAGAGAACAACTAGCTGTGATGTTTTCTTCACAGAAAAGAGGCTTTTTAGTGCTTGTTTTTTCTTTTGTTGCAGCTGGATCGAACAGTCTTGAGAACACTGATCCAGACCCGTCTCTACCCAGCAGGAACCATGGAGTGACACCAAATCACGTGCTTCACGGTCCTGTTCCCGCTTCTTCCTCCCTGAGGAAGGCCTTATTCTGCATTGTCCTTTCTGCACAAACCTCCTCATATATATAAAATAAAATCAAAGAATCCTCCCGCAACCTCACTGTACTTGTTATCAGAAGTATTTCACTTATCAGGCAAATTGCTTGACTTCTTTGAACTTGAGCTTCTTTGTAGAAGCAAGAGGGTTTATAGCAGCAATTATAACACATGGTTATCTGTTCTGACTTTGAAATACATATTATATGTTGCAGTCCTTAACACTGTACTCGGGAGACAGTGCATTTCTAATAAATGCCTTCTCTAATTATTATTGTTATCAGTGCCAAACGCACGGCCCTGTATAGCTCTTAACGTTTTTATTTTGTCTTGTTTGGTTTTTACAAAGCTTTCTTCCTTTTCCAGCCACACAGTCCTTCAGGCTCTTCATCTCTTCATTAAGTTCATATTTAGCAGACTGTGGAGCTTATAGTGGGCATTTCATACATGCCTTTGGAAGAAAGATTAAAAGCGTATGTGAATACTTTACCCATCCATTACTTCAACTCAATTTCTGCATATGTGTACAAGTCCTAGGTTACAGCTAAATAGTCTAAGTTAGTATTAATTAACCTACCACAGCAGACTCACCCAAATAACTAAGAAAGTCATATTTCAGGAATAGATCACATGCTTTCTTTAAGTAGAAGATCTAGTGCAAATGAACCATCTGCAACTTTTCTTAAAATGCCATATCCCAGAAAACTCTATTATTCCATAAGGAAAGAAAGGGGCTACTTGGTGTGCAGATGAGTTTCAGAGTCACTGGATTAAGTGAGATTAAATGTACCCGAACAGATCTCTTCATTGCAGGACTTTGAAGAGCTTTATTTGGTGAATTAGAATTGTGAGCTCTAAGAGAGTGACATTAAAGAATGTGCTTTCCATTTTTTAAACTAAAGAACAATTATGTACTTAGTTTACGGTATTAGTCAGCTTGGGCTGCCAGAATAAGATAGCGCAGACTGGATTAAACAGAAAGTTATTTTCTCAAGTTCTGCAGGCTGGAAGTCCAAGATCAGAGTGCCCACATGTTTGGTTTTGGCGAAGCCTCTTTTCCCGGCTTGCAGATGGCTGTCTCCTCGCCATGTGCTCACATGGCCTTTTCTCTGCGCGTGTGTGCGCACGCACACACCCACGCACAGGAAGAAGAAGAAAAAGAAAAAGACAGGGAGAGAGGGAAGGAAGGAGAGGGAGAGATGTAGGGATGGGGGCAGAGGGAGGAAGAGAGAGAGAGAGAGAGGGAGAGAAAGAGGGAGGGAGAGATTTTGTATATTTTCTTCCGCTTACAAGGACACCAGTCCTATTGTATCAGCCCCCACTCCATGACCTCATTCAACATTAATTACCTCCTAAAGGCCCTATCTCCAAATATAGTCACATCGAGTATTAGGGCATCAACATATGAATTTCAGGGGGCACAATTCAGTCCATAACACTTGCTCATTTTAGAACAGCTTAACTTTTGATCAATGTTGATATGAAAACTTAGTGACAGCTACTCAATAGTGTATAATATTTTTTAAATTTTTTTAACGTTTATTTATTTTTGAGACAGAGAGAGAGACAGAGCATGAACAGGGGAGAGACAGAGAGAGAGGGAGACACAGAATTGGAAGCAGGCTCCAGGCTCTGAGCCATCAGCCCAGAGCCCGACACGGGGCTCGAACTTACGGACTGCGAGATCGTGACCTGAGCTGAAGTCAGACACTTAACCGACTGAGCCACCCAGGTGCCCCTCAATAGTGTATAATTTTAAGAGTATATTACATAAGACTGTTCCTACACTTTGGCTAAAGCCCTTCAGCAGAATGAATTTTCCAAAAATGTTTCCAAAAACACATCCTACATTTTTCTTGCAATGAGACTTTGATATTCCTCTTGTAGAGTATCGAGAGTATGTCCCCTAACCATGGGTAGGCTTTGTGGCGACCACAGCCAAGAAAGTCTGGGGCAAAGGATGCTATGTGACCTCAAAGCTATTATACAGCTACTGCTTGATTCCCTTAGAACACTGGCCATGAGAGAAGCCAGTACCAAGTGAAAAGTACAACATCCCTGAGGCTGCCATGCCATGAAGAAGCCCACATCAGTGAATGTGGAGAGACCATATGAAAGCGCCTTGGGTTTACATGAAAAGAGAGACATGTCTGGTAGTATCTACTCCAGCCTCAACTGTTTCCTATCCAGCCACATGTGACCGTACCCACACAAAAGACCTGGAACCAGAACTATCCATCTGAGCTCTTTCCTAATTTCTCACCTATAAAAGTCATGAACAATAATAGGTGATTCTTACTTTTTAAACCACTAAGTTTTGGGCTGGATGGTTAAATAACCACTGCTCACTGAAAAATAACTTGGTACCTAAGCATAGCATTGGTTTGGGATCAGATATCAGGGGAATCTGGAAGAACATAGGAGAATGTTTGCAGAAACATAAAGGTCCTAGAGGTGGCTGTTGGTGAGGGAATTAAAAAGAACGAAAACAAAAACAAAAACAGCAAAAACTGGTAGCCAAAGCTAAAGAACTCAGGCTAGTTATGCAATCCTGGAAAGTTGGCAGCACTGTTCTCTGCAATTGGCCATTAGGATATGGCTCAGTGAATTCATTCCTTCAGCTAGGGAACTTCTAGACACAATGTGGGAGATACCAGTTGACAACAGATTGAAGATAACTTTGCAATGATCTCAAAAGAAGTAAAGTTATTGAGTGCTAGGTTGTGAATAAACTATGAAAGCAAAAATAAACAAATAAAAGGAACTAGGATTAAAAAAAACACATACTTTAATGAAGCTTGGGGGCTTAAAGATCCCATAAAAGGACTTGGAAAGACAAAACAATGTTAAAATCCACTGGAAAAAGAGAAAAATGTATATGTGCTTAAAAAACAGAAAGCTATGAAAGTATTACAAAATTTGTAAAGAGTTTTGTCAACTTTCCAAAGAGAAAAGTGTCCTATATGAAACTAATTTAAGAACAATTAATTGCAAGTTTGAAATGTATATACATTTCAGTCAAAAGTAGAGAGATGTATTGAACATCATTAGTGAAAGCTCAATGCTCTTTCACAGTAACTGATGGCAGCAAACAAATTCAGGATGGAGGTGGAGCTTAGATGGTCACAGGCATCTGGAAGCATGCACAGAGAGTCCATGAGATCATCAGTTGTATTGGGATGCACACACGGTGAGTCCATGAGACGGTCGGAGGTGTTGGGACATGCACAGGGAGAATGCATGTGCTCATGCTGAAAAGGGAGCTTTGTCTGGAGAGAACATGCACACTGTCAACCCAAGGTCCATGTTAAGAGAACTGAGCCTGAAGATGTTAACAGGTAAGAAGTGAAAACCAACTCTTTGGAACTACATGGTTCGTGAGGACCTACTCTGTCCCTCACACTAAAAGATGTAGGATCCTCTATGATCAATCAAAAATGTGCCAGTCTGATTTTTTTCCTCCCCATACCAAAAGAGATGAGCCAGTGTCCGAGGATGGGCCTGTTCCTGGTCCTAAAGGGCCAGCCGACATGTCTAGTAGAGGATATGTCCTGGTTTAGAGCCACAAGGCAGGTACTCCTGTGGACAAGAGGGTTGTGCACTTCAACAGAGTGGGATTGACCATGAGCAGTAAGGCCTTCAAGCCCTTGTCACAGGTGCTCTCGGACTCACCCTTGGAAGGAGGCTCCATTCATCTGAATATATCTGTCCATCTCCTCAAATACAGAGGTTATGGGCTCCAACCACTTGGTTATTGGTGCTGAAGATTTTTCCTTAAGAGAATCCCATTTGTTTTTCACATTGAATAAAAAACCTGCTTTCTAATCATTAAGAAAATATTCTTGGCAACCTTCATTTAATATTTAACTCTGAGTCTTGTGATTAAAAAGACAATAACCACCACAGATGAAGCTACTTTAAGCAGAATCTGTTCAGTACATTTATCTCTTTAGTCTCCTAAAGCTCATCTAAATAGTAAATAATTCAAAATTAGAGTAAACATTACTTTAAATGAATACTTTTGATTTAGATTTTTAGAATGTCTTGTTGCTCTAAAAATGATTGGAAATCAATGGTATAAGTCACATATTTGATTCAGAAACTCCAAGTTTTTCTTTGAACATTAAACTCAATTGAAAGTATAGTTTTAATATTTCTGGGGGAAAAATAACTAATTATATTAGCAAATATATAGATATTTAAAAATATATGTTGGGGCACCTATGTGGCTCAGTCAGTTAAGTGTCTGACTTCGGCTCACGTCATGATCTCATGGTTCGTGGGTGCAAGCCTCATATTGGGCTCGGTGCTAACAGCTCAGAGCCTGGAGCCTGCTTCAGATTCTGTCTCCATCTCTCTCTCTCTCTCTCTCTCTCCCCTTCTATGGCTCATGCACTCTCTCTCCTCCTAGCAAATATAAATAGACACAAAAATTAAAAATAAATAAAAATATGTGTTTATTTCGGTGTGGAAGGAACACTTAACATGAGATCTACTGTCTTAACAGATTTTCAAGTGTACGATACAGCATTGCCAGCTGCAGACACAATGCTGGACCCTCGCTCTCTAGAACTTACTTGTCTTGTGTAACTTCAGTTCTGCACACACTGACTAGCCGCTCCCCATCTCCCCCAGCCTCTGGCAACCATCGTTCTCATAAGGGGGATCATAGATCATAGTATTTGTCTTTCTGGGACTGTCTAAGCAATATATACTTCTGACTGGTATATAATGCCTCACTTTACACATCTGTGGTCTGTTTTTCCAGCTGATATATTAATCATCTTATCTATAACATTTATATTTGATATGTTACATTCTCCTTTTTCTGATAAATAAATGTACTTTAAAAAGTGCATGTTTTCTGAACTGGAGTCAGTCACTGTAAAAGTGCACAAAACCTCAAATGGTGAAATGGTGGGCGTAAAAAGCAGATGAACCCTTAATTCTTTCATTTGGATGTTTACAAGAAAGAACACTGCAGTCTTGGTGTGTCAATTTCTCGTTCCCTTTACAGAGATTCTCAACCAAATAATCATTAAATGTTCTGTTAAACTGTTCCAGTTTGCAACACACACCCCGAGTTTATTGACGCTCCACCCCCTAAGATGTGTGCTGAGATCCAGCCTGCCCACATTGCCACTGTATGACCCAGTTGTCAGATAAATTGGTCCCTAACCATTAAGACACCTAAGGGAATTTAATTCTTAAAGCTTTACTAAGTCATGTGCAGAATAAAGATCATAAAAAGGCCCCCAAGCTTGAATACGTAGCTTTGAAAATAATCTCTTAGATGTGTTAGCATTTCCCCATCAAAAAATTAACTGTTTCATGTACACATTCACGCTAAAATAAATAAATAAATAAATAAAAGTGAGATCATTCAAAGAACTTTGCAGGCATTACATTTAAACTTCATCATTAAATTTAAGACTACATTCTGCTTGAAAAATGAACATACACATCACTATAATCTCCTTTATCATTTTAAACAAATGTAGTTGCATAGACAACAGTAAAATGGCTACTTGGCAAAATAGATAATAGTGGAATATTCTAGCTACCTGACTCTGTACCTACTGTAAGAATAACATGAGGGACGCCTGGCTGGCTCAGTCGGTTAAGCCTCTGACTTCAGCTCAGGTCATGATCTCACTGTTCGTGGGTTCGAGCCCCACGCTGGGCTCTGTGCTGACAGCTCAGAGCCTGGAGCCTGCTTCAGATTCTGTGTCTACCTCTCTCTGCTCCCCCCCTACCACCGCTCATGCTCTCTCTCTCTGTCCCTCTCTCAAAAACAAATGTTAAAAAGAAATTTTTAAAAAAGAATAACATGAGCTAATTCCTACTAGCCTATAAAGATGTCATTATGTAGTTACCATTACCTCTTGGGTACAAGGTTGATCCTGGGAGTAGGAATTCTCTGAGTAACAGTGTATTTGGTTAGGCCAAATGTGACATGTAGGCTTCTGAGGTCGATGGATGTCATTGGTTATATAGTGTCAGTACCAGTGTTTGGACAGGAAAACACAAATTCTTAGAAATTCCAGGAGCCGAGGATGGAAGACAAGGAAATAGCTACTAACAAATCGTCAGAAACCTGAAGGAGAAAGGCCAGGGAAGGTTACCTCCAGCCCTTAGATTTGTCGCCGGCAGCCTTCCCAATTAGACCAAGTCACCACTAACGTCTGGGGCTGTGAACAGCTTGCAGAGAAACTCCAAGTGCACCTCTGCTCCCACCTGTGTGCATGCTTTGCTGTGGCAGCAGGAACATGGCTTTTTCTCCAGACATCCCCATCTCATGCAAGGAACCCCCACGGGGAGAATCTAAACCCAAAGAGTGTCTGGCAGAGGATTCTGGGAAGCATGGTCCCAAGACTTCCTCTGCAAACACAATGGGCAGTGCAGGAGCCCACACCTCCAGTCCTCATCACGCTGCTGGACACACAGCCAACGTGAAACCTGGGGGCTGGGGCCACCTAGGTTCTCCCACCATCTGCCTGTGCGACTTTGGGCAGGTTACACAAAATCCCCAAGCCTTATTTCCTCTCCACAAGGAGTGGATCCTGTTATCTGCTGCATCGTGTGCTTGGAATATTTACGTCCATTTAGTACCATGTCCGGACACATAAGAAGGTATCTAAAAACACTAGAAATGTTACTATTGCTTTTGTTTATCATCATCCTCATATTCACAACTGAGCTTTTCTGTCTGAGGAGAAACATTTGTGTCCCTCCTCCTCTAAAGCCAGATCTCTCGACTATGGCTTGAGCCACACCTCCTTGGACATCTGGAGAATTTTGCTGCTGTGGGTAAGCCCTCTTCTTCATGCTCTCTGCCACCTTTTCCAGCTGCTCCCTGACTCTTCTTTTCCACCACCCAGATCTTGGTTGGGGTCCCAGTTCCATCACCTTTGTTTATTAAACCTCCCACCTGGTCTCCAAGATATTTTCCTACTGAAACCCGAAACTCTATGCTTTCTTGCTCAATTCAGTGGCCTTTTGAGTTTTAAATTTTGAGCTCTAATAGTTTATACTATTTTATGTATCTGACCTTATTTTTTTGTTGAGCAAATATTATTGGAACATGAACAATTTTCAAGGTTCTGGATACATAAAATGGGATGATATTATTTCCACACTTATGGTGTTTAGAGTCTAGTGAAGAGATGGCCACACAAGCAATTTTAATATAAAAAGAATAGAAGCAAATCCAGAAAAGGCATAAAAGAATAACTCTAGGTGGAAAATGAAGCTATGACAGAACCTTATGTTAATATTTGGAAGATGAATATTGATAGGTTTCAAATAAGGGGGAGGCAGTCATCCGTGTTCTGCCTGGATTCTGTAACTCTCACCTCACTTCTTCCTCCTCCAAACATAAATTTCCCTAAAATCAATCCTAGCTACTGTTACTCTCACTTTTATTTTTTTTTTTAATTTTTTTTTTCAATGTTTATTTTATTTTTTTTTGGGACAGAGAGAGACAGAGCATGAACGGGGGAGGGGCAGAGAGAGAGGGAGACACAGAGTCGGAAACAGGCTCCAGGCTCTGAGCCATCAGCCCAGAGCCCGACGCGGGGCTCGAACTCACGGACCGCGAGATCGTGACCTGGCTGAAGTCGGACGCTTAACCGACTGCGCCACCCAGGCGCCCCTACTCTCACTTTTAAAAAAAATTTTTTTACATTTATTTATTTTTGAGAGACAAAGAGAGACAGCGTGAGCATGGGAGGGGCAGAGAAAGAGGGAGACGCAGAATCAGAAGCAGGCACCAGACTCCGAGCTGTCAGCACACAGTCCGATGCGGGGCTGGAACCTACAAACCGTGAGATCATGACCTGAGCTGAAGTAGGACGCTTAACTGACTGAGCCACCCAGGCACTCCTCTCACTTTTTTTCTAAATCTCAAGACTTATCAACATTTTGTTGATGTTTCAAATCTGGATCACAAATCTGGACATGAGGCCCTCATTGTTATCGAATGTTCTCCTGGGGAACTTCCAAATCTTGCTTTTTGTGTCAGGGATTGGCAAAGTGAGAAGGAAATACACAAATACTAGTTGTCTGCTCATATCACAGGTTTGATTTACACACATGTTTAATGAAGAATATTTTGATCCAAACTCTTTTATAATTCAAGTTTCCTTTAGGACCATGCATTAACCTTTTGTATGTACATCCACCACTTTACCTGCATTTAGACCCTTGTTCTATTGATTACAATTAGCCTGTGCTCAGTAAATGTGTGTTGAACTGAAGCCCAACATAATAGTTTGGTCTTTCTACTGAGCAGCAGAGGAATCCAAATTAGACAACCCTCACTTTATCTTGTGTTCTGCCATGTTAGATATTACTGCAATAATCTGTACAATTCAAGGACCTATGATAAGTATTTGAATATCTTGAGGAAGCTGGCTGGCTCAGTTGGAGGAGCATGTGAATCTTGACCTCAGGGTCATGAGTTCAAGCCCCAAATGGGTTGTAGAGGTTACTTAAATAAATAAAACTTAAAAAATATTTGAATAACTCAAGGGAAAGTTGTATAATCATCTTAAGTACAAAGAGAAATGCTTTAAATTTGCTTAAATTCTCCTAATTTCTCCTATACATTTGAAAATGTGTCTGCATATTCATAGCCAATATGAAGTTACTTTCCATCTGTTAGGAATGCTTTTCAGAGAAACAGATTAGGAACATTTCTCCTTTTTTTTTTTTTTTGGTCATATGTTTAACTATTTAGCTTTTGATTTTCAAATTTGAAATTAATTTCAAATTTACAAAAATGATGCAAAAATATAAAGAAGTTTCATTTACTTTTTGTCCATATTCCCCAATGTTAATATTTTATTATTTAATATTTGCTTTCTGTTTCTAAAATATGTATTTATCTAAATCCTTATTTATATCAAAGGCTACATCTGCATCTGTAGTAATCTACCCACACACATATGAACATACACAATTTTTTCTGAAACCTTTGAGAAATAATTGCAGGCATGATGCTGCTTTACCTGGGAGATAAATGTATTACTTCCTATCTTTCTTTGTATTTCCTTAAAACAAAATATACACAGCCATAGCGAGTTACCCAAATCCCAGCTGTCTCACTGATGTCCTTTTCCTGCTCTAGGAGACACGCTGGGTGGCTCAGCGGGAGCATGTGTTTGTCACGCCTCTCACACACCCTCTACTAGGAAGCAGTCCCACAGTCTAGTCTATAGCGACCCTGAAACATTGAAGGGTGTGGGCCAGGTCTTTTGCAAAAGGTTGTTGACTTTGGATCCCTGGCTGTTTCTTTGTGATGAAAGTCGAGTACACATTTTGGCAGGGACACCACAGTGGCATCTTTCTCAAGCATCGTTATTAAGAAACATATAATGTCAGGGTTTCCGGGTTTTGGTAGTACTAACTTTGATCACTGAGGGTATTTCTACCAGATTTCTCACTGTGGAGGCACCGTGCTCCTTCCTGTACCTGAAAAGTACCTTCTGGAGCTCTTTTGACAATATGCAGGTATCCTGTTCCTCATTTTACTCTGAACTGCCTATTTCTGTCATCCTTTTATGTTCTAGATTAAGCAATTATTTCCATCTGTTGACTCCACATACATTTTCTGGTCTTTATTTACTGTGGTGGCTTCAATGTGTCAACTTGGATGATATGATCTGTATTTCCTGAAATCCATTTCCTGTACAATTTTGGGTAAGGCAGGGTAAGGCGGGCCAAGGGGGGGCCACAGGAGATTCTTAAGGGATTCTGGAGGCGGGGTGAAGCAGCAATTATTTTGTAGCCCACAGATATCACTCATTTGCTGGGTCCGTAGAGTGTCTTGAGTTGGGGGCTGAGCCCATGACCATTACACTTCTCTCAGTTCTTCCTTCAGCTTCTCTGACTCCTGGGTCAGGAGTGTGTGTGTGTGTGTCTGTGTGTGTGTATGTGTGTGTGTGTGTAGGTGGGGGTGTGGGGATGTGTATGTGTGGGTGTGTGCATATGTGTGGATGTGTTTGAGCATGTGTGGGCAGGACATGTGTGTGATGTGTATGAGCAGGTGTGTGTGGTGTGTGCATGCAGATGTGTGTGCACATGTGTGGGGTATGTGTGCATGTGTGTGCAGGGCATGTAAGTGCATGTGTGTGGTATGTGTGTAGGGTTGTATGGATGTGTGCAAGCAGGTGTGTGCATATGTGTGGAGGGTGTGTGTGTGTGTGTGTGTAGGTATGTGTGGGTGTGCATGTGTGCAGGGTGGGGGGTGTGTGCAAGCAGGTGTGTGCAGATGTGCATGTGTGTGGTGCGTGTACATATGTGTGGAGGGTGTGTGTGTGTAGGTATGTGTGCATGTGTGTACATGTGTGCAGGGTGTGGGTGTGTGTAAGCAGGTGTGTGTGTATGTGCATGTGCGCAGGCGTGCGTGGGCATTTAGCACTTGAATGAAAGATGCAGTTCCTGCAGATTACACCCAATTCCAGAACCAGAGGTGGCAGAGACCTAGTCTGAGGATCGAACTGGCCCTCGTGGGTCCCAGCGCAGGACGCGGGCTCGGGTGCAGGCTGTGGGTTCTGTCGGGCTCCTGCTCCTCCTCACTTCACCAGCATCATCCCCACCCTGTGCACATCCAGCACCAGGATCTGATCGGACACAAAACTCAATAAGGTGGACTCTCTTATAAAACTGCTTGAAGTTGTTTATTCTATTTTTAATTTTTTTATTAAGTTGGGATATGTGTTGTTTTCTAAAATATTTAATGTGCAAAGCTACCAGAATGCATGCATTTTTACTAAAATGTCATCTCTTGTGAAATTTCAATTTTGACTTCTACTTAGCCCATCTCAGAGGCTTACTTTAGGTAACCATTTTCACTGTCAGGTCCTTAAATTCTCAACACTTAAACTGGCAACATTTAGTAACATTGATCAAAAACATGGATCCAATAGAAACAGAGGTTGAACAAAGGAGAACCTGACCAACTCCGGGCAAAATTCAGTGGAGGCTTACACATAGAATACTGAACAGGAATACTGAGGCAGGAATTCTCCAAGGGCACAAGAGAATAAGTGCTTACATTTTATTCACTAACTCAGCAAACATTCATTGAGCAACTCTTATGCAGTGGTATGGTTCTATGAGCTAGGACTCACAGAATAGACAAAACCCCCGCTCTTAGAGTGTGCAATTCAGTGGGCATTTAATGCCAAGGGAATAATAATCTTTGAACAAAGTAAACAACTGAAGAATAAGGTAATGAACATTGAAAGGAGTCAACTCCATTGGGTCTCACAATTCTTTTTTTTTTCTTTAATTCTGTAATGTTTATTTTTAAGAGAGAGAGACACACACACAGAGTATGAGCAGGGAAAGGTGCAGAGAGAAGGAGACATAGAATGTGAAGCAGGCTCCAAGCTCTGAGCTGTCAGCACAGAGCCTGATGCAGGGCTCGAACTCATGTACCACAAGATCATGGCCTGAGCCAAAGTCAGACACTTAACCGATGGAGCCACCTAGGTGCCCTGGGTATCACAATTCTAGACAGAATAACATTTAATTAACATAACCAAAAATGGGTAGAGAGCTAGCTATTTATAATAAAAATAACGTAAGAAAAATATATTCATCTAAAATCCCATCATAAGTAACGGACTCAGTGCAGTACAGGAGCATGCCGATGGCAGGGGAAGGAATTTTCATTCGTTTGTTTGGTGACTTCTTTTTCTTTATAACATATGATAATTGTGCTTTTACATAATAGCCTTTAATTTTTATTCCCCAAATATAAATTTTGATTGAGTACAAAATTATTTAGTTATGTCGGATAATACTCTTATTTTTAGTTATCTGTAGATGTAGTTGGGATAAATGTTAGGATGTCTTCAACTAACTAATTTTTTCAGCAAATACACACATAGGAAGGTAGGCATGTGCAGAGAGGAGTAGTGATATATCAGCAATTAATAAGCCTTGATAAAAATATATGGGCAACATTGTATTATTTTTATAGTGTTTGGCTCAGTTTGAAAATTTTCCAAATAAATACGAATATCCAAGTATGAAGACAGATGTAGATATAGTATAAACCCACGAACAGTGGGTTTTGGAGGAAAGATTCTAAGTTGACTGAACTCTGAACGTGCCTCTGTTAGACTGCTGGGTGAGGAGAAGCAAACCTCACCCCCAGGAACCAGTGAGGAGCACTGGCCAGAAGGATGAGATGCAAACACAAAAAAGGCAGAGGGCCACAAAGGTTGGGGAGTTGATGCTGTCTAAGCAGTGGACTGAGAGATCTAGTCTAAGAAAGACACAGAGAACAAAAGTGAGGCTAATGGATTGGGAGATTGCTCATTACTGTGAATTACGATCGTGGCTGAACAATAACGTCATGACAATAAGTGTAAGAGCAAAGGAGAGAGGAGGTTGGATGAGAGGGGCTCTCCAGGGCACACTTACTTAAAATCTTTATGAATAACTCCTGGAAGGTCCTTTAGAAACACCTCTCTGCCCTACGCAGAATAAACTAATATTAAAACTTTCAGTCATTTGTAGCCTATTAGAATCTCAGATCTGATCTTAGCTGTGGACATTTTTGGGGGAAGTCAGTTACCAGTGCTTCAAATAATTATTTTCTATTCATGGCTTCAGAGAATTTTGGAACCATTATCTTTTTGAAACATTGTCCTCTTAGAATGATATCTAATATCTTTAATATTTTAGTATTGAATGTCCTTGATATGTATTCCCTCCCCTAAGAAGAGAAAAATTCTGTCTGCTCCGAAACAGTTCTCTTTTATCCAATGCAGCCGAAAAGGCTGGTAGAAAAGATTAATTATGTAAGATATTTGGTCAACTATCTATATCAATATTAATATTAAGACTCATAAAACTTAAAAAAGAATGAGCAATGATATTTATAGTTCAGCATTATGGTTTGTACTTCATACTGATCAGCATATGAAATAACAGAATTCATAGACATGGGGTATATTGAAACTAAGTCATGTAAAAGGTATTATGATGTCTGAATATCCAAGTGAGTGGGTTTTTTCATGGTCTCATTACCATTATTTCGTGCTAGTCCATGTTCCTGGAGTTGCTATGGAGAGTATGAACCTAATATTCCATTGTCATTGGAATCCGTTTTAGTCACATCAAATCACAAGATAGATCAGTTGTTCTCAAGACTGTAGGTAGACATGGGAGAGGACAAGATCATTCTTAATGTGTAGATGTATGAAATAAATTAAATATGCAAGTAAGGGATAGACTAATAAAGGTTATTATCCACATTGAAGAAAACCAATGATGATTGATTTCACAGTCTACACAGGTATCTTGTGCCTGTGTTTGAAAGAATAACTGCAAGAGAGAAAATTACTCTCAAAAATACACAGTATAAATGCTGTGAAACTGAGTATGGAATTACACATGCCTGCACAATTCTTTTCTGGTGTCAAGCTCCATAAATTTATTCTCTTCAGAAGAGTTTCCTAGAACCCTGACGTTTAACATTTTCAGCATGTCCCTAACACTTGCTGGATCCTCTTTAAATACTAATTTCAGAAGGAAAAATTTTGCTCATTTGCTATGGCAGGATAATCCCAACACTTAATTTTAAATGAACTCTAAATTTATTTTCAGTATATTTATTTATTGTAATTAAATCCAGTTATCACCAAGCTAGCCAGAGAAGATGGGCTGGTTTCCCTTTCATTGAAGTCCAGCCTATGTTTCTTTGACTCTGTTATCAAAGCCACTTGATACATCGAAGCTCATGGAGTAAGACTGCTATTTGCATAAAAGATTCAGAAATCAGTGAAGATGAGTACTAGAAAATACTGTTTCCAACATCACACACACACACACACACACACACACACACACACACACACACACCATACAAGCACCCATATAAGCCTATTCTTTCTTCATTTTGCATATTATTCCATAATTAGAAACTTGTAAGGTAACCTAGCAAGTTGGTGTTTTCAGTTAAGTAAGGCCAAATCTCAGCTAGTGGTGGATCCGCACTGACCAATCAGTGCAAATGTCTAGGTGATTAGAAAAGTTTTGGTCACTGCTCTGATCTGGAGTTTCCCAGGGTAATATCAGTCCCCACGGGGTAATACCTAAGAGAGTGAAGTTAGCAAATTTCACACCAAGTGTTGTAAGTGGTTATGATGTTCAGGTCACTACAGAAAAGAAATGCATTCAGTGTGTGTGAGAGCTAACGTGCCAAGCAGGTGAGTGAACCTTTAGCTCCTGTATCCTCATGCATTATTAACTCTCTTTATGTTGTTTTTCTAGATGTTCTTGCCATCCTCTTTTTATGTATATATGTATGTATGTATGTATGCATGTATGTATGTATGTATGTATTTAATAATATAATTTACGGTCAAATTGGTTTCCAAACGACATCCAGTGCTCATCCCAACAGTTGCCCTCCTCAATGCCCATCACCCACTTTCCCCTCTCCCCCCAACCCCCTTCAACCTTCAGTTTGTTCTCAGTATTTAAGAGTCTCCTATGGTTTGCCTCCTTCCCTTTCTGTAACCCTTTTTTCCCCTTTCCCTCCACCCCTAGTCTTCTGTTCCTCAAAAAATTAAAAATAGAACTACCCTATGACCCAGCCATCCTCTTTTAAATTACAGGGTTCTGTTACTTCACAAATTATGGTTGTATTCAGGTTGAAATACCAGGGTTTTATGCAACTTTCTCATGGGTTATCGTGGTGATGTTTACAAGTCCAGGCAGAAGACTGAGGAGAGACACAGGACAAAACAGGCCATAGAAGCAGACTCAGAGGATTTCTGACATTTGAGGGAAGAAGGGAAACCTGGAAGGTGCTGTATGAGAAACTGGGAAATTCGGATCACAGTGCTCACCACTGGAGCCAGGTTAATTTCTTCAGCGAGAATGAAGAACTCTTAAACATGTATAATTACAAGGTAACTATTAGTTGGGCATCGGGGGCTCAGTCAGGTAAGTGTCCTAGTCTTGATTTCGGCTCAGCTCATGATCTCATGATTCATGAGTTCAAGCCACATGTCGGGCTCTGTACGAACAGTACAGAGTCTGCTTGGGATTCTCTCTGTCTCTCTTTCTGCCCCTCTCCCATTCACCTTCTCTCTCCCTCTTCCTCTCTCTCTCAAAATAAGTAAATAAACATTTTTTTAAAAGAAGGTAACTGTTACTATTTGTATTACTCTTTGTATTTTTTAAAGTACCTCGTAAGGATAGGTTTTTGGAATTGAAACATAAATTTGTATTTTCAAATTTAAGTGCATTGTATTTATGGCAAGTTAATTTTTGTATGAAAAGTGGTGTTTACATAAAAAATTGTAGCAGCCACAGATTAAGTATGTAACAAGTGTATTTTCAATGTATTAATTATGCTCCATTCCTTTGTTTTTATTTTATTTACTTTACTTTGATTCTTTCATGCTTATTCTGGTTAGTTAAGCATAGTTTGCTACTCAGCTGACTTAGTGATCTCAAGGGGGGAAAATCACATTTTAATCATAGTTCTGTGTATAAAGAAATTTAACAGTTTATTTTGGAATCTACATATTTTCTCTGCACAGAATTCACTATTTCTTTGCCATGTTGGGTTTTTTTCTGCCTTAATTTTCCTAGTATCAGTTGTTTTACTGAGATATAATTCACATACCATAAAATCCATCCTTTTAAAGTTTACAAGTCAGTGGTTTTTATTACATTGACAAAGTTGTGTGAACACAACCACTACCTAATTCCAAAAACATTTCATCCCCCGAATCTCCCAAAGGCAATTTCCTCCCCAAGCCCTTGGCAGACACTAATTTGTTTTCTGTCTCTCTGGATTTGCCTATTCTGGACATTTCATATAAATGGAATCATACAGGCCTTGAATCTGGCTTCTTTCACTTGGCATCACATTTTCACGGTTCACTCACGGTGTCACTCATGTCGGGACTTCCATCCCTATTATGGCTGAGTGACACTCCATTATCTGTACAACCACAGGCCATGTTGTATTTGTCCATCCATCAGCTGCTGGCGTTATGAATAATGTCACCATGAACACTTATGTTCACGTTCGTGTGTGAACACGTTTTTAATCGTCTTGGGTATATATACATGGTCGTGAAAGTGCTGGGCCATATAGTGTCTCCATATTTAACACACTGAGAAACTGACACATTATTTTCCAAAGTGGCTGCATCTGTTCTCATCAGTGATGTGTGAAGGCTCGAATTCTCCCTATCCTCACCAATAGTTGCTATTTTTCTAGTGCTAATATTTTACACGCTCAATTTTCAACATTTTGCCTGCTTTATTTTATTTCTTTCCATTTTCCCCCCTCAGTGAATACAAGTTTCCTCTTTCTTCAATAGCTACATACTCACTTTACAATAGGTTAAGTGATTCAGTTAGTTCCTTAAGAGTCTGTTTTCTTATTTAATATTCACAACAACCTAATATGATAACTATTACCATCCCCATTTTGTAGATGAAAAACTACACACAGGCCTCAAAAACCTTCCACAGAATACACAGGTATTTGGGGGGAAAAACTTCCACTTAAACCCATGAATTTTTGGAGCCCACATTTTAAAATCCACCTCATGTTCTCACATTTTCATTATTTCCCTGGGGTTTTCCTTCTGTGATGACTTTTCCTGTTGATAAACAACCCATTAGAACCACTTCCCTGACATCCTGGGAGCCATGAGTGGTGGCTCTTTTAGGCCCTCCACCTGTGGGCTTCAGAGCAGGGGGAGGGCTTTCCTCCAGCTGTGGATGGAGGAGGGTCTCCCAGGCCTGATGGGGATGAGCTACTAGTCCAGAGGCAGAACAGGAAACAGAGTTTGGTCCACGTGACAATATATTCTTTGCAAATTCTGTGTATCTTAGGCAAATGAGCTGTGATGGTAACAAAAAGTAGTATTTGCCTCCAAAATATGTTCTCACATTGTAGATGTCAATTAAAATATTTAGAAATGAATTCTCCTTCAGAGAAGAGAATAATTATGCTTATTTTTGTTGAGAAGTTACTACACATGACACTTAAATATTTTGCATAAGTTTCCTCTTCTGAGATCAGTTTCTTATAACATATTACGTATACAAAAGCCAAAGTGTAAAGGGATTGCATGATTTGCCCAAATCTCAGCTCAGTGGCCAAGATGGGACTCCACATCAAGTCTCCATGACTATGAAATCCATGCAAAACTATGAGTAAACAGACATGATTAGACTTAGCACTGCAACAAGCTGGGGGTAGAATTGGATATATTTTTATCTTTTTTTTTTTCCTATTCAATTAGGATCATTTTGGAGAATGAACAGTATAGAAAATAGTGAACTTTATAAGTATGAATGTTTCAGATGTTATTTTGTGAAGAATAATAACTATGCTGCACAGGGTAACCCTGGCCATTATGTACCCGGAAAATAAAACAACACAATACAGTCCTAACTGTTCCTGGGCATCGCTAATGTAATTTTAATTGTGTCTCTTTCAATAGAAATCGAAAGGTGCCAATGAATGACAGGAAAAAAAATCTATCCTTGAAAAATTAATGGATCTGAAAATAAATTTGTCTTGCATTCATCTAAATTCTTTGTTTTGATATTTCTTTTTATTAATCACAAATAGAAACACATAAGGAAAATGTGTAAGTTCTATACAAGTTTCTTCTGGGTTGAATAGTTTGGTAAACTGAGAAAGAAAAGTTAGGTAGAACAGACATGAAAATGGACTTGATGGTTTGAAAAACTAGTCTTTTATGTCAGTTTCTGCACTTAACCTCCAAATGGCCATTATTTTTCAAATACCTCACAGACTGATTTCAACTGTGAAATTTCCCAACCAGTGAACCCACCTCTACCCAACTCCCCAAAACAAGACAAACACATTTGCTATCTAGACATTTTGCCATTTAAGATGTTAATTCAGTGACATGTTTTCTAAAAGAAAGTAGGACAAATGACATATATATATATATATATATATATATATATATATATATATATATTCCAGAACTGACTCTGGAATAGTGAAAGTTCTTCTTATTAGCAAGGTTCTTAAGGGCAACATTAAGTCATACAATACCTTACATGAGCTGAGTGTTCATACATATGCTTTTGGTTTACTTTTGTTTAATTTGCATTGGCATGATAATTTTGTATTTTGATATTTACATTTTGATGTGATATACCACCAATGTTATAAACAATTAATACAGTTACACATGAATAAACATTTACTATGTAAGTCAGAGATGAGACATATTTTTAAGCATATTTCTATGTGGCACAGTAAAGAAGAGGAACAAGAAATGAATCAGATGGGTCACATAGAAGAAAGACTGAAATGCCAATTTAGTTCCGTGGTAAAGTAGAATTCTTTCCAGGCTTTGATGTAAAGTTGTGCAATAGTAAAGTATATTTGCATCTTAGTCACTGTTATGAAAACTAGATGGAATTACAGAAATTCAAATATATCTACATTCCCTGATGAATTTTAATTTCTATATCATATGCCTGATATAAACAGGGCAGATGCTTTAGCCAAACCCCATTCCATCATTTAATATTTCTTATTCATAATATCTCTTATCGGGTATAAAATTTTATATTTATAGTGGTCTGTGATTATATTATATCTTCTGAATTTATAAGTTTTATGCCATACATTTTGGATCTGGAATGTACTCCCTGTACTGAGCATCCCTAATTAAACATAGAACTAATTTCATACCAAGGTATGTATTCATTGTCAATATAATGTTTGAAGAAGTGGTCATGTAATCTGAAAGATATTTAAAATCACAAATGAGAAGAAAATCTTAATAAAGTGAAAACCATTAACAGTAAATTTCCATATGCTTATTTTAATACTTATTAATTTTGCTAAAATAAATCCTAGTTATCAAAATGTTCCAGCTATATTAAAAGAAGCAGCAATGTGAAAATGGTAGATGTACACATGTCAGTTTAGAACTGGAATTAACATTTAAGTATAAATTAGTTTTCATTAATATTAAGGGTAGAGTGAAGGCTGAAGGGGAACAGAATTTGCCGCCTGAAAATACTTCTCTTTGGCATAAGAATTACTTTTGCCTGACTATTTTTAAGAAATAGCAGACATAGCAGAAGCTTTGGAAACCAAGTAGAAGTTACCCTTTTGTAAGAGCGATTTACATTTACAAGCATACCTCATTTCATTGTGTTTTGCTTTATTGCACTTTGTAGATACTGAGCTTTTTACAGATTGAAGGATGGGCAAGCCCAGTCAGCAAGTCTATTGGCACCATGTTTCCAACAGCATTTGCTCATTGTGTCTCTGTATCCCATTTGGCAATTTTTGCAAAATTTCAAACTTTTTAATTATTATTACATTTGCTATGGTGATCTAGGATCTAGGTAAAGAAAATTGAAAACCTTCTGGAAAGGACTCAAGATTTCAGATGTCAGTAAGAACATTTGTGATTCATGGCAAGAGGCCAAAACATCAACATCAACAGGGGTTTGGAGGAAGTTGATTCCAACCCTCATGGAGGACTGTGAGGGTCCCAAGACCTCAGGGGAAGAAGTCACTGCAGATGTGGGGAAACAGCAAGAGAACTGGACTCAGAAGTGGAGGCTGAAGGTGGGACTGAACATCTGCATCTCATGATAAAACTTGAACTTGAACAGACAAATTGCTTCCTACAGATGAGCAAAGGAGTGGTTTCTACTTCCGGTGAAGATGCTGTGAAGACTGTTGAGATGACAACACAGAACATCACATGAACTCAGTTGAGAAAGCAGTGGCAGGTTGGAGAGGACAGACTCCAGTTCCGAAAGAAGTTCTACTGAGGGTTGGATGCTATCAAACCATCACCCGCTACAGAGAAATCGTTCATGAAAGAAGAGTCAATGGGTGCTGCCAACTTCACTGTTGTCTAAGAACTTGCCACCCCACCCCAGCCTTCAGCGCCCACCACCCTGACTGTCAGCAGCGCCAACATCGAGGGAGGACCCTCCATCAGCAGAAAGATTACAAGTCATTGAAAGATCACATGATGGTTAGCATTTTTACTTTATGTTTATTTTTTAGAGTCTTAACGACTTAAATATTTATTTCATTTTTTTCAAATTTTTATTTAAATCCAAGTTAGTTAACACATAGCGTGATAATGATTTCAGGAGTAGAATCCAGTGATTCATCACTCACATACAATACCAAGTACCCATCCCAACAAGTGCCCTCCTTAATGCCTATCACCCATCTAGCTCATCCCCCACCTGCTTCCCTCCATCAACCCTCAGTTTGTTCTCTATCTTAAGAGCCTTTTATGGTTTGTTTCCCTTGGTTAGCACTTTTTAGCAATAAAGTATTTTTAACTTCAGGTACTAGTTTTTTTTTTTTAAATACATAATGCTATTGAACATATAATATAGTATAGCATATGCATAGCATTTTATGCACTGGGAAACTAAAAATTCATTTGAATCACATTATTGCAATATTTGTTTTAGGTTGGTGGTCTAGAACTGAACCCACAATATCTCCCAGGGGTGTCTCTATTGGGGAAATCTCCATGTGTAAGTCTCTCTCTCTCTCTCTCTCTCTCTCTCTCTCTCTGTACCAGGAAGGGGAGGATGACTGAATCTTTAGAAACTCTTATCAATGGAGGAGGAACCAGGCACCACCTTTACTCTGTTTAACAGTAATTCTCTTTTTACTTGTTACTGTGCTTTTCCTGGTAACAGGCCTCCCTCTCTCCCATATGCACATCTTTCTTTTGTAGTTAGCTGAGGTGGTATTTAAGGGGGCAGCTTGGGCCGTTTTGAGAAGTTACTGTCTTCCTGGGCATCTTCTCTATATACAGGAGGTATATATGTGATTACAATTCTGTTTGTTTTTCTCCTGTTAATCTATTATTACAGGGGGGGTCACAGCCCAAAACCTGGAAGGAAAGAAGGAAAACTATTTTTCTTCCCCTACAAGTCCAATTAGAAAGGATGAAATAACAGTCATTGTAAGTTATTGATGAAAAATGGGAAACCAAGATGAATGTCCAAGGACAGGTGTGCCTCAGTCTGGTGCTTTGTGTTTTAATGTGCTCCTACCTCCTTATAAGCTCTCAGCAATTTCTCACAATTTTGTGTCTTCAAGTCACTACTCAGGTGTGGCAAAACAGTCTCTCTCATGTTTTCTTCGATCATCCCTAGTGTCGGTGCATTGGATCTATTGGCACATGCACTCATTCTGCTATTTCTGTAGTGCTGTATTTTTATATTAGGACAGAGTTTTTTAAGATGAAATTTGAGAAATAAGAAGCCTATTTAGTAAAATAACAACTTCCTGAATATTGCATTGGTTCCAATGTCCATTTGGGAGTCCAGTTTATCTTTCGTGGTGGATACTTACTATATAACACAAAACCCCTTCCTCCTTGTACTTATTTCTATTTGTTCATAGATGCAGTTCTACCACCGGACTCATTTCTGTTTTTCAACGTACATGACTGTTTAGGCCACTGAACACTAGCCAGGCGTGTGTGTGTGTGTGTGTGTGTGTGTGTGTGTGTGTGTGTCTTAGTAGCAGTTAGCATCCTTTCCAATCCTCAGTTAACCAGAAAATACCATTTCTTAGAATGAATTTTCTTGCATTTTGAAATGCAGAATGCAATTGTTTTATTTTTATGAGATATGAGTTTTCTGCTAAAGTTGATAACATAAATAGGAAAGTAATAAAAAACAGTTTACTTACATATTATCATTTTTTGAGGGGACATGTTTATTGAAGATTTATATGTAGGTATTTTTTTTCATTTTACCTCAATTAAGATAAAAAGGTTTTAAGTGATAAATTTTAATATTAAAGCATTATCAAATGGGAATGTTAAGCTTTATTTTTCTAATATCAGTTTCTATACTTAGACTTTCCAATTGATTTTGCACATTTATGTATTTTATTATGATATCAAAATGCCTCTTCTCAGGTAGGCAATATTTCTTCTCGACCAAAAGTGGATAAATGTCACTCACTTCATTCATCTTTACATTGTTTATACTTGACAAAGGGAAAAAGGAAAGAAATATTCTCTGTCTCATTCTTTGTGACAGAACCCTGTGTGCCGGTGTTGTTGTTTCTGGCACTGCAGCTGAAATGGAGCCCTGTGACAGGCAGGTGTCAGGAGCTCACTGTACCTTAGTGGATGCCAGAAGGGGCTGCCCCTATGAACACTGTATCCTTTGCAATGTTTTCAGCGTGATCTTAGGAGTAAGCCAACATGAAAGAAATGCAGGAGTCACAGGGTGTGCCCTGCCCCCAGGGAGATGCACAGGCTCATATGACCCATTCACCCAGTCACTGCCCAAGCGGGTCCAGAGCTGATCCCTGGATGCTCCCCAGAGGTTCAGCGGGTCTTTCCTCCAGGAGGCATCTGGGCAGGCAGAACTCAGGAGGCATCCTGTGTCTACCCCAGATGGTTTCATAACGACAAATTGCTAGTGAAAAGCACAGCAGAGACTTTTAGCTAGCTCTTCAGTAGTCATAATAGTAACTCAACCTTTTCTTTTTTAAAAACATGTCCCACCCTCTCAGTCACAACCCTGCAGCGACATTCCAACCAGTATATGCAGACGCAGAGGAGACTGTAGGGTGTGAGTTCAAGTCAAGCACCCTACCAGCAAAAGCAGGGGTAGCGGTGGGTCTGATCTGCCCACAACGGCTGGGACAGAAGATGGAATGGAAGCGAGGTCCCTGGTGAAATCATGGTTTGCACATATCAACACAAATGACCTCGCGACCTCTTACCAGAGAAAACTAAATCTTAATTTGCTTAAACATTGTTCTGAGGACTTTATTTGAAGTTAAATTCTATTACCAATAGATTCAAAGGATTGCACATTTCACATTTTGATGATTATTACAAGAATTTCCTCCAAAAGGACAATTTCACGTGCAACCCAGCCCTGCTGCTAAAAAGTATTTTCACCTCATCCTTTCCCTAATACTTAGTATCATCAATACTCTACTTTAATCTGATAGTAGGATTGGAAAAATACTTTTATTTTCTTTTCCCATGCTCTTTGGAATTATGTTTTCCTGATCAGCACTGAAGCTGAAGAGATTATTATTACCTTATTAATCATATTTATTTCTCTTCTATGAATTTCCTGCTCTAATAATTTTCTTGCACGATTTATCTTTTACATTCTAACTTTAAGAGGTTCTGAAATGACTTGTTACAATTTTGAGAAAATTCATTATAAGCTAGATAGAAAGATTACCTCTGTGCTCCTCAGGCTTACTTTGATGCCCTCAAGATGTTGTCACTCAAATGTGTTATGAGTCAAACTATAACAATGTGCTACTAACATCTTTAGCTATTTCAGAAAATAGTGAAAGTTAAAAATACCATGATGTAACACTACGTATATTTCCTCCAGTAAATAGAAAGAAAAAAATATGGCATATGTTCTGCAAAATCTCTCTTCCAACCATTACAGGTATTTTGGACTACAAATATGTGTTAATGAGAATAAACACTAACGTGTCTGCAGGAACTGCAAAGAGTTACTGAATACAAGGGCCCAGGCTTTAATAGATCAAGTCTAGACTATGATCCAAATGCAATTTGGTTCATACTTCCAGGAATAATAAGAGATTATGGGACAAAAATAACCAGAAGGAAAAGCTTTCTTAGAGGAATAGTTTTTTTCTTTTTCATTTGGGTTTACGTGGTTCTGTACTGTTCACACACTTGAGGAACTTAGAGATGTTTTGCTCGTCTCCAGAAATACTTAATAGAATCTTACAATCCTCCTTGTTCTAGTGAAAAGCCAAATAAAAATAAGAGAAGCTAAACAAAAAGAAATTTATTTCAAAGGAGCAGAAATAAGAACGTAATAACTTGGACCTTTTACTCAAGAATAGAAACAGAAGATGGGGCACTTGGGCGGCTCAGGCAGTTGAGCGTCTGCCTTCAGCTCAGGTCAGGTCGACCTCAAGGTTTGTGAGTTCAAGCCCAGTAGAGGCTCCCTGCTGTCAGTGCACAGCCTGTTCAGATCCTCTGTCCCCTCTCCCCATGTCTCTCCCCTGCTCATGCTCCCTCCCTCTCAAAATTAAATAAAACATTTTAAATAATAATCATCATAAAGAATAGAAAATGAAGAAACACTTCACTTTATGGATCCAGCATGACCTAGAAAACAAAGCCTAACCAGGATATTTAAAGAAAAAAAAGCCACAAACTAAATTCTTATGTAAAAGTACAAAAACATATTGGCAAACTGGAGCTGGTGGTTTTTGTTTTTGTTTTTTAATGTTTATTTATTTATTTTGAGAGAGAAAGGGAGAGTGAGAGAAAGAAAGAGAGAGAGCACACAGAGGAGGGGCAGAGAGAAGGAGAGAGAAAATATGTAATATTAGATTATATTAGGTTATTATATTAGATTATAGCTCAAAGCATAAACTACATATCCAGGATTATATAGTCATATAAACAAATGACTGAATCAATGAATAAATGGGAGGAAATAGCCAATTTTCCCATGTAGAAGAATCAAAAATATATGTAGCTACTGCCTCCTGAGTAAATGAAGAACCACTCTCTATTCTGGGCTGAATACAGTGACTTTCTTCCAAGAGTACAAAATGGAAATGGGGAACAAAAAGAAACAACTTCCCAGTTGAAAAACCTGCCAAGCACGACCTGAGTCGACATCAAGGGTGCTTAGTCATGTTGGTAGCATGCACCCTTGACATGACGTGATGGAAATGGTACTTGCCCTCTGGCGTCTTCCTCCTCAAAACCCACAGCCTCAGTTTAGTGAGGAAATCATCAGACAAATCCCAACTGAGGTACATTCTATAAAATACACGGCTAATATTCCTCAAAATTATCAACATATCCAAAACAAGGGAAGTCTGAGAAACTATCACAGCCAAGAGCCCAATGGGCCTGATGACTAAATGCAGTGCAGGATCTTGGATAGAATCCTGGGACAGAAAAGGGGCATTAGGTAAAAACTAAGAATATATAAGAAAAGTGTGGACTTCAGTTCTTTACTAAAGTCACTTCATATAAAGTGTACCTATAAAAGTCAGCTCATTACTTCATCACATAGAAAATTTCATTTAATGTTGATACTGTATACAGTATCATAAAATACTTGTGAATAATATAATAAAACATGTGCCAGACCTGTACACTGAATATAATAGAAGATGGTTAAAAATATATATTGAAAAATACCATCTTTATAGATTGGAAGACTCAGTATTTTGAGAATGTCAGCTCTCCCCAAATTAAACTATAGATTTAAGGCAACCTTAATATAAATTTGGCAGATCTGAATATAATAAAAACATCTATTCATCAAAAACAAAATACAACAAATTACTAACAAGGACTAGAAGACACCATACACAAAAGGAGGAGTAAATAGGGACAAAACACCTATGTGACAAATAAATTAATTTAAACAGTAAAGATAACTGATAGTGTCAGGAAGGCAGGCTCAGGGTACCTGAGTTTCTACAAAACTTCTTTCAAGGCATCAGCACATGTCAAGTCTAGACTATGTAAAGGTTTGCTTCCAAGATCACATGGTTTGGGCAGAGTTAAGTTATTGTAGTGGTGTTAGACTGAAGGCTATGTTCCGAGCTGGCTATCGGCTGGAGTTTGCCCTCAGTCCCTTCCCAGCTTGACTTCCCCAACATGGCAACTTGCTTTTCAAAGACAGCAAGGGAGAAATTCTGTTGGCAAGATGAAAATGACAGTGTTATGCGTTCCAATATGGAAGTGACACTTCCATCACTTCTGCTACATTCTACCCTTTGAAACAAGTCACAGTCGATGGCAGGGGATTACACAAAGGCATAAATACCAGGAGGTGGGAAACACCGGAGGCCATTATGGAGTCTGTCTCTCACAGAACAAACAATGGCTAAAATATATGGATGGATAGTAGGCTTTGTGTAGGGATCAGCATTCCTAGTTCAAACTACTTTCTTTTCAATGTCTTTTTAAGACATCTCTTCTGGAAAATTCCCTTATTTTCACAAGAAAATGTCAAATCCACCTCCAGTTTAGGAAATTTTTAAAATACATGGTCCTACACTTACTTGGAAAACTGAAATAGGTAATAATCCCAACTATTTGATCCAGACTCTGACTTCAAACTCTGTACTACTTAACAAGTTTAGGTCAGGGAACACTGGAAGGATTATCTATTATGGGAGCACTCCCAATTTCTCTGTAGACAGTTTTAAATCTACCCTTGCCTCATGCCATGCCATGATAACTATGTGCTCAGAGAATATTTGGGGCGCCTGGGTGGCTCAGTCGGTTAAGCGTCCGACTTCGGCTCAGGTCACGATCTCGCGGTCCGTGAGTTCGAGCCCCGCGTCGGGCTCTGTGCTGACAACTCAGAGCCTGGAGCCTGCTTCGGATTCTGTGTCTCCCTCTCTCTCTGACCCTCCCCCGTTCAGGCTCTGTTTCTCTCTGTCTCAAAAATAAATAAACGTTAAAAAAATTAAAAAAAAGAAAATATTATTTAGCCGATGTGTCGGTTCAGCTTTAAGGAACCATCTTTGTCCTATGAATCAAGGCATGTATGGAAGGGTGGTGGGCAGACAACCTTCAGCTCTGACTTATGTGTCTGTGGTAGGCATTACCTCCAATACACAGCATTGTACAGGACAGACTGTTCACCACATTACACGGTACCCTACAGGACGCAGGACGGATGATTCTTTTAGATAGTAGTAAGAGGAGTAGCTTTGCTTCTCCTGAGCAACAACTTTTATTTGATGGACACCGTGGATCCCAGAGTTAAGCATGTTTTCCTATTTCCTTGCTGGGAAATGCAGAATTCAAAAGAAACTCACATTAGTAAGTTATAATGGCTTTGTGATGTGGGCCTGTGTGTTAAATTTAATTCTAGTTTCATGTGATTTTTTTCATTCAATCACTGGCTTCATCTGATTTTCCTATTCCTTGTCCCCCTTTCCTTAAATCCTTTTTAAAATGAAGCCAGTTGGGGCGCCTGGGTGGCGCAGTCGGTTGGGCGTCCGACTTCAGCCAGGTCACGATCTCGCGGTCCGGGAGTTCGAGCCCCGCGTCGGGCTCTGGGCTGATGGCTCAGAGCCTGGAGCCTGTTTCCGATTCTGTGTCTCCCTCTCTCTCTGCCCCTCCCCCGTTCATGCTCTGTCTCTCTCTGTCCCAAAAATAAATAAACGTTGAAAAAAAAAATTAAAAAAAAAAATAAAATGAAGCCAGGAAGTGAATATTATAATTGCATATACACTATATGAAGTTAATATATTTATAATGAATCTGTATGCATAATGAATACATAACTGTGTATGTCATAAATTTATGTATGCAACTATATACATAAGTCAAGTCTTTTCATATGCTCGGTTAACAATGTATCTGCTCGTTGACACTTGAATTAGGTGTATATAGAAAATGAGGGGCAATGATAATTAGAATGATTAAGCCTTACTCTTGCCTTCACTAAAAAACATTTAAAGTTTTCTATGCCACCTGTGATGTTCCTGCCTCTGTTTGAGTGTAAACAGAGATGTGGGGTAATGTAGTCAGCACCTAATAAGAGGCTAACCAGCATAGACCATATAGGTTATATGTTTATTATTTGTGCAACATTGTTTCATCTCTTCATAATGCATACCTCCCTCTTTCTACCATCCTTTATCCTTCTTCCATCAGAAAATTTGTCTTCTTTCTTCACTATCCTCTGCAGTGATATCCTCAACAGATCCTTCCCTTCGAAGGTGGGTCCCTTTTCTGACATCTAATATACTACATGATAATAAATTGCTTGTATGTCTGTTGCCTTGCTCATCTATTCTTGAGATCAGAAAACATGTCATGTCTATATTTTATTGAAATTTCTAAAATAATGCTTGTTTTAATAAAATTAAATATATATGAATGAAATATCATATTTCATAAATTTGGTAGAATTATAGGAGTTAATTTTTCTAATGGCTAAATTGCAAAGCATTACAAAAAGTAATTCTATGTGCTATTGTTGTTCATGTAGAGTAATGTTCTCTTCACAAACAAAAATATATAAACATAATATTTATAAAAATGAAAATACAATAAAATGTCTGGAAACAGCAGGTGCAGCATAAAATTAATAAATAAATCAGATTGAGACTAACCTTCAGTGAAGTGTATTTAATTTGTAGTAAATGCTTACTAATTTCATATCAAGACAGTGCTGCATATAGATTTAAATGTTGACACATTTTATTTTAACATAGCTAGTACCTATGCATGCTGTTTATGTGAGAAACAGAGGCAACCTGTATTATGTGTTGGACCTTCTTTTTTAACAGTAGTAAGTTTTTGGCTGTTGTTTGTCATCAGAGAAGTTAGGTTAATTTTACATTTTACACAGAATGAAGCACTACTTACAGTCCCTCTAACATATATTAGTGAACAATTTTATGTTACTAAGGAGAGCAAGGTCAGAGTGTAGGCTGATCCAAGATGAAAGCTGGATTTTCTTTTCTCATGTCAAGATTAAAAACTGAGAATAAACTAAGGGTTGATGGGTGGTGGGAGGGCGGGGAGGGTGGGTGATGGGCATTGAGGAGGGCACCTGTTGGGATGAGCACTGGGTGTTGTACAGAAACCAATTTGACAATAAATTTCATATTAAAAAAATTGAGATGTGGAAAAAATTACAATAAAAAATCCTATTGAAAATAAAAATTAATTATTTGCTGGTGAACTATGAAATCGCAAAGAGGGAATGCTGTAGCTAGCTGACTCCTAATTACATTATCCTGGACATTTGCCATAACAAACTTCACAAATTCCAAATGACTTTCTTCTTTTCAAACTGAACTCTTTCTGCCCAATTAATGGAGATTTCCATGGCAGAATTTGGGATTAAAATTAAAAAGAGAAAATCAGTTTGTTATGTTGTTAGAGCAAAGTATTATTTGATGTATCTACATAGACATTCTACCTACAGTCATTAAACTTCCTTAGTTTTATAGTATCAAGTTGTACATTAAAGACAAATAAAAAATTCAGAATTCTGGTTGTATTTTTGAGAGAAAAATTTTAGAATGTAAATGCTAAGTTGACTTAGTTACTTTATTGTATTTACTTTATTACATAGGAAATATTACATTATACAAATATCCTATTATGGTGTAAAATTTTTTTTATATCGAGCATTATAATGTCCTAACATTTAAAAAGGGGCCAAAACTAGGTCACACTTAGCTAACACAATTAAACAAGCGACTCAGCATTTCCACATTGATGGTCAGAAAGAAAATGTATTAGAAACTGCTACCCTATACTCAATGTTTTGAAAATTGTTATCAGAAGGATGTGGAATTTAAGAAACAAAACAAATGAGTGTAAGGGTAAAAGAGAGGGGAAGAGGCAAACCAAGAATCAGACTCTTAACTACAGAGAACACACTGATGGTCACCAGAGGGGAGGTGGGGGGCTTGGGGGAACAGGTGTTGGGGATGAAGGTGGGCACTTGTGATGAGCACCAGGTGATGTACGGAGGTGTTGAGTCATTATATTGTACACATGGAACTAATATTACACTGTATGTCAACTAACTGGAATTTAAATAAAAACTTTTAAAAAGAGAAGGTATCTAAATATTCCCAGGGATGTTTTAATAGGACTGCAACAATGGTTTCTCTGTTTTCCTGGATGGTTGAATTCATTACCAGACTTTCTAGCCCATTCTAAACCCAGTCCTACCAGACCTGTATTCAGGAATACCTGGAGGTTTTAAACTGGCTTTTGAGCTGCTACATTAAAATATCAATAAATGAAACCAGAGCATATTGTGTTTTTATAACACAATAAAACAAACCTGTTATCTCCAAATTAACCAAAATACTAACTTTTCAGGATTTTCCCCTGTGTTCTGCAGTACTATGAATGAGGCATACAACAAGAAAAATAACAATGTCAAAGATTTAGCTTAAAAATAGGTGAATTTACATTTCGAATAACACGGAAAACACACATATTACAAATGAGCCCTGTCTATCCTCTGTTCCTTCATCTTCCTATCTCATTGGGGGAGTTCCACAAGGGAGGTGAGGAAAAATAACCAGCTTGAGACATGTAAACAGAGAATTCATAGAGCTGCTTTGCTGTTCAACATTGCTATATACAATTGCATTCCTTAAACAAAAAAATGTTCTTTTTTGTTCCTTTATACAATTTAGGATAAAAAGACCCATAATAGTCTTATTTCTGGTTGTTATTTAAAAAATATGGAGATAATGATTTAGATAAAGCTAAAATCAGGAATTCTAAGGGAAAAGCTTAGTATGGTCTTCTTCATCCCACTGAATAGTTGACAGATATGTTTTCAACCACATACATTCATAATCATCACTTTATCTACATGCAGATCATAGTTATATAGGCTGAGAAATGATTAATTAGGCTTTATCTAGCAATTCATTTCCAAAGCAGCTGGTTTGTACTGTCCAAAGTTTGGAATTGTTTGGTCATTGACACCTGTGTTAACTTGCAGTACTATAATTTGGGCTAGTTCAAAATTTGATCTCCATTCTCATGCTTGGTAACTTAGAATAATCACCTGCAGTCTTGACCTTGCTCAGTCTGGTTCAGTGTAACATTCCAACTAGATAAGATCAGGTTAGATACATGGGTAAACTTTGGAGACATATTGTTTGGATTGAGTCAGAGAACATCCTATTTCAGGATCTTGAGTTAGAACTAAAAAGATAACTTGGTCCAGGGGCAAATCTCAGTGTGTCTCAGAGAGTAATATATTTGACATCGACAAGAGTAATTGTGGTCTGTTTGTGAACAAAGAAAAAACTCTGCAAGGGTAAGTGCAGGCATGGTAATTATAGCTGCCATACATTTGACCTATGTCTTTAATATTCTTGACAAATTTAAGAAGAAGTTTAATTAGCAAAACTTCCAAAGTTGTTTTCTAATAAAAAGAGGAAAGATAACACTTTAATTACTTATTGTCAGAAAAACAGAGTGAGTTGGAAGTTTTTCTAAAAAAAATTTTTTACATTTATTTATTTTTGAGAAACAGAGAGAGACAGAGCACAAGCTGGGGAGGGGCAGAGAGAGAAGGAGACACAGAATCTGAAGCAGGCTTCAGGCTCTGAGCTGTCAGCACAGAGCCCGATGTGGGGCTCGAACTCACAAACCCTGTGATCATGACCTGAGCTGAAGTCGGACATTTAACCTACTGAGCCACCCAGGCGCTCCTGAAGTTTTTTTTTTTAAATATATTTGTTCATAATCAACATTTTTTAAGCATCTTCCAGGTATATGTTTTTACAAAGATCACTGATACACATGGGGTATAATTAAAATCTCAAAAGTCCTTCCTGATATTATTATATTTAATTTGTTGAAATAATCCTAAGAAAGGACATCCACAAATCTAAGCAACAGAGTTGAAATGAATTGGCCTTGGATTAATTTCAACGTCCAAGGACATCCTTTTGGAATGTATTAAAGGCATAACAATGGCTGAGAACCCACAATGATATAAGATTAATTATGTACATGACATAGCATGAAATATTAAACAGATTTTCTCCTTTCCTTTCATGTTCTATAGGCTTCTAAACAGCTTCTTGAACTTTATGTGTATTTGGGTTACATGAAGCATACACTCAAGATGTAGATTCCCATGTTCTCAATACTAGAAGTTTATTTAGTAGGTCTGGAAACCTTCCTTTCTATTAAGCACCCCAGATATTTCTTCTACTGATGTTACAACATAAACCATGTTTGCAAACACCAATCAAATGTGAATAAATTCAAACTACTGGTTTTATGTTTATAATTGTGTCTACTGTCCAACACTGAGTGGTCTGAGAAAGCATGGGAGAATTGCCTTAAGAAGAACGTGAGAGCAGTTGAGAAGAGAGAAAGAAGATAATTTCTGCAACGGTGACAATAAACACACTATAGCTGACACAGAAAGAGAGGACGATTTTAGGATTAGATCTACACACTTAGAGATACATTCTGGTTCAAGCTTCTAGCTTTGGGAAGGAAGAGTATTTCCTTTATGTTTCTGTCTGTGCTGTCTGGTCCCACTTGAACAGGACAGAATTGAGAGAGAATTGGGGATGACTCCCTCTCCCGTAACGAAGACTGTATAGTCTGCCCTCTAAAAAGGATTTACTTATCATGACAGATTCTTGATGGGGACTATGGATGAACATGTCAAATATAAAAATACATTAGGAAGTAATTTAAAATGATGTTTTTTATTCGTTTCTTTTGATATTACATAAATTATCTTTATATCTATATCTATATCTATATCTATATCTATATCTGTATCATCTATTGATCGATCAATCGATAGATACTTTTTTCTGGGTTTTGCAATGAATTTATATTCTTGTAATAGCTTATGGAATAAAAAGTAGAAAAATTCCTTAATTGTGCCACTTACCTATGATGAGTATTATTTATATTGGGTGGTAGTATACGGTACTAAAATGTTCTTGAAGTGAAAAATCTGTAATTCTTTTTTTTTTAAATTTTTTTTTCAACGTTTTTTATTTATTTTTGGGACAGAGAGAGACAGAGCATGAACGGGGGAGGGGCAGAGAGAGAGGGAGACACAGAATCGGAAACAGGCTCCAGGCTCCTAGCCATCAGCCCAGAGCCTGACGCGGGGCTCGAACTCACGGACCGCGAGATCATGACCTGGCTGAAGTCGGACGCTTAATCGACTGCGCCACCCAGGCGCCCCTGTAATTCTTTAATAAATCCCTCCCAAGTAGAAGTAAAGTTCCAAAATCTCTATAATTTAGGTTTTTAGAAGAAAAAAATTACCCTAGCTACCCTACATAAAAATTGTACTAGAAAGAAAAATAATAAGGCTAGGAAGGCTGAGTTCTGCCAGTAAGAATGATCTCAAGAGAAAGAAAAACTTCTAAGAGCCAAAAGCAAATATTTTAGAATAGCTACACATTTCCAAGTGGAATTCTGTGTGTTATTGTGTTTAGTTCCCTCCTGATAATATCATAAATCGTCAACAATATTACGATTGACAATATATGCTATGTGTAAGAAATAGCATAAACAGTATCACAAAATCAACCCAAGCACTTATTTCCAATGTTAGAAAGCACAGACTCTCCCCTTAACCCTAAGCTTTCTAAAGACATCCAAACCATTCATCTTGAATTGAAACTCTAGTGAAACATCTTTCAAGTCTATCTTCATGTGTCCTGTGTTGCCTTTTCGAAAGGCTGCTGCCTTACCCACTGGCCAATACAGGCAAGTCCTGTGGCCAGACCTGCACTTGCCGGCAGGCGGAGAGGACCATCACTGTCTACTCAAGGAGAATTGTGAGAGTCAGATCCAGATTTTTCATATTTTATCTTCCCAAACTGCCGTGAGAACATGAGCAGAGAGGGGTCCATATGAGGACAGCTGTGAAGTAGCTGTATGACTCCTGTTAGAGCGCAGTACATAATGAATAAGGAGAAGATACGCCCAGGAGTGAAAGACAGTCGTGAGTCAAGAAAACTGAAGGGAGCTTCTTGGAATAGCTGGATGAGCCCTTGTCTATAAGCCACAGACCTGCACTGGTGACTGGGGACTATACAAATCAGTTTCCTCGTTTATAAACTGATTTCTGACCCAAAGTTGGGAAAATGAGGTATGTACTCCTAGAACATCTTCCAGTGGATACACGTCATATGCATATTTATCCTAAAACTATAAGAACAGAGGATGTTCGGGGAATAACAATTTTAGAAATGTAATCAAAACACTTTACCAAATATTTTGCAATAACTGCTATAATTATTTTCTTTTTCCTCTTTGTCTTCAACCTGTAGGACTTGCACATGCATTTGAACAGATAAAATGATTTATCTCTTAAAATTGTCCTTTTATCAAATGATACACAAACTGAAAATTGCATTTGTCACTGCCTCTTTCAAGTGGATTTCTTTTAATAGCACTAACCAGTGACCCAATGCTTTTCAAAGTCACTTTTTGAATTAAAAAATTAATCTTCCTAATATACTTCTGTCATTTATGTAACTCATGAGGCTTTCTGATTTCTACCTATGGAGTATTTTAGACAATGAAAGGATGCATGCTATTAAAAATCAGAAAACCTGCGTAAAACTGCTCGTCATCATTTATCTGCTCAATGACACAGAATCACACCATCATGTCAACAGAGGCCACTCATTTGTAATATTACAATTATATTACAACAGGGAAGCATTAGCATCTGGCCTACATGTGTTGCCATTTTGCAGAGAACGTCTATTGTGATAATTTATATAAAGCCATATTGCAAAACATTAAGTCCTGTACAAATATTAGCTAAGAAGATAGTTATGGTGGTGGGAAACCACAAGAAGAGATCTATTTGAATATTGTAAAAAGTTTTTATTTAAATTCCAGTTAGTTAATGTACAGTGTTATATTAGTTTCAAGTGTACAACATTGTGATTCAGCACTTCCATGCATCATCCCGTGCTCATCACAGCAAGTGCACTCATCAATCCCCAGCAGGGGAGGGGCAGAGGAGAAAGAAGAGAGAATCTCAAGCAGGTTCCACACTCAGTGTGGAGACCAACAGGGGCCTCAATCCCATGACCCTGGGATCATGACCTGAGCTGAAATCAAGAGTCAGACGCTCAACCAACTGAGCCACCCAGGGGCCCCTAACACCCATAAATATTTTTACCTTGAGAATATTTTACAAGTTAGTATCACTGAAGTAAAGATGGCTAGAGTTCATTTCAACCTTTGTAATGCTCTGGGTACCTAAAACTTGTAACACAAATTATCTGTTTGCCAAATAGATAATTCCACCACAGTACACAATCAGAGCATGTTGACTTGAAATTAAAATTCAAAGATATGAGAGCCAGGACAGTGTGTTCCTTTTCTGCATTACCAAAGACTCTCTTCCTTATTTCTATCTTAGATTATTTCTGGATGTGTGTGTGTGTGTGTGTGTGTGTGTGTGTGTGTGTGTGTGTGGTGGTGGTGGTGGTGGTGGTGGTGGTGGTGGTGGTGGTGGTGGAGGATGGGGGGCAAGATCATTCCACATCCTGGGAAGGATGTAAGGAAACAAAGGAGAATCTTTCCTGTCACAGAATGCCACACATGCCACCATGAACAATGATCATTTTGACTTTTACTACATTTACATGTCAGAAAGACATTCTTTGTTTACACATTAGTTGCCTCCCATTAGTTGCCTTTAAAATAACTATATATCAGTAAGAAATTATTTGACTTTGTCTTGGAAAGATGATTTATAAATTTATTAATTGAAGCATCTGAAGACTCAAACATGGCTCTGAAATGTGCTCTGTTTACTAATTGCCCATGCTTCTCTTATGTGCAAAAGGACATTACTCTTCAATAGCATTCTACATATTATTCTTCATCACAAGGTCAAGAGCTGCAAATGTCAAGGTCAAAGGCTGACAAGGGAATTGTGGTTTAATTGACAAGCTTGTAAGTCTGTTCAATAAAATTTAAAAAATGGATATTTCTGTCTCCTTATATTCTGCATGTGGATTTTCAAACACTGTTAGGGAAAGGGATCACTAAGGATGCAGAAAGTTAATATAATTTAAAAGGTCTGTGTTGAAAAGAAACTGGTTAAGTACAAATTAGCATTTGGCATGCCTGATATAAAGATGTTATATCTTTATTTCTTTTCATTTAAAAAGGATGCAGGGGCGCCTGGGTGGCGCAATCGGTTAAGCGTCCGACTTCAGCCAGGTCACGATCTCGCGGTCCGTGAGTTCGAGCCCCGCGTCAGGCTCTGGGCTGATGGCTCAGAGCCTGGAGCCTGTTTCCCATTCTGTGTCTCCCTCTCTCTCTGCCCCTCCCCCGTTCATGCTCTGTCTCTCTCTCTGTCCCAAAAATAAATAAACGTTGAAAAAAAAAAAATTAAAAAAAAAAATAAAAAAAAATAAAAAAAAAAAAAAAAAAAAAGGATGCACATCTTTGTTTTAAGTCACTATGTTTGTGGTAATTTGTACAGCAGCAACAGGAAACTAATACAAGCATAACTAATCCCTTCCATGTAGAGGACAAACCTGCAGTGGATGGTGGGGCTATAAAATGGGAGAAACCTGGGTCTCCAAACACCCTCGTGATGCAGAGATGGCCCAGCAGCCTGGGCTGTTTTCCCCTGACTACTGTATATGGAATAAATAAACTATCATTTTTCAACTACTATCATTTTTACTTACCCCTTAATAAATACACGTGTAGAAAATTTATATCAAAATATTGAACTCTTTACTGAAGAGTAATATAGAAATTATTTGCTCTATATAATCCCATATACTATCTCTTTACATTGTGAAAGTTAAAAACATTTCATATTGAACATACTGCTGCCCTCTTGACTGCAGCTGGTCATATTTACTTTCATGAGCTCAATTTTCTAGTCATTCTATTCTACCTATCAATTTAAATAATTCACATGAAACTAATTTTCCCTGAAATAAAAAGTTTGAAAGACTGTATTTTAAATAAAAACAACTGACAATTATTAGCTCATTTGTCATAATGTGGGTGAAGGCTTCATAGAGAAAATGGCCTTGGGTTGATGAATTTCAAGGATAGGTATTGAACTCATAGATACACTGAAATATATTTCTGTGTTCTAGTTTATCCAAAATGCACTCACTCACAAAACCATGTTTAATGTAGCAATTAATTTTGAGTAATTGGTCAGCAAATGATGTTTAATATTCTTGAATTATTTTTATCAAATGAAAGCACACTTCTAAATTCATTTTTTTTCATTTTCAACTTCATGATTCTGCTTATATTGTCCATTCTTTTATTCATTTACCCAACAAATAGCTATTGAGTTGCTACACCCTACTAGCCATTGATTGAGTCACTAGAGATATTTCTGAAGATAACATACATACTGGAAAAGCTCTCTTCATACCCTAACATCCTTTCTGTTGCTGTCAGCCTTAACCTGTTCCTTGAGGCCAAGGCATACACTATAATGGTAATAACATGGGTTTTGGAGTGAAAATGGATTAAGACAGTAACCCTAACACACAATAACTAATTTGACTTGGAAAAATTACTACACTTTGTAACCTTAAGTTTCATCATTTGTGAATTTGGGGCATAGCACTTAAGTAGCATATTTTGTCCAAAGATTAAATGCAAACAGAACACACTCACTTTCTCCTCTACCCTTATAATCACTGCTTACAGAACTCTT
Source organism: Puma concolor (assembly GCF_028749965.1). Classification (NCBI taxonomy): domain Eukaryota; kingdom Metazoa; phylum Chordata; class Mammalia; order Carnivora; family Felidae; genus Puma; species Puma concolor. The sequence continues at coordinate 812,276 of NC_141677.1, read as the reverse complement.
CATGTCAGGCTGGCAAAATCTATACCTTAGCTGCAGGCACCATGTCCATGTTGGAAGTACAGGGTATGGTGGTAATATTACGTATTTTCTGTTTTTAATTGGTAAGAAAAAAAGTCTACTGAAGGCTAAAATTCTGTTAAATAATAGCTCAGTAAGCAGTCTGCTATCTAGACAGTCAAGCCTCCCATCCAGGGAAGGTAGAAAAACAAATCTAAGTGGATTCACTCTTACTCAGTCAATTTCTTTATGATACACTGTAATAGCACCAGGTCCCTGTCCTTCTTAGTATTTAACACAATCATAAACTTACATTCATTAGTGTATTTCTTTTATTTACTTTTTAAATTTTAATTCCAGTATACTTAACATACAATGTTATATTTGTTTCAGGTGTGCAATACAGTGATTCAACAATTCCATACAACACCTTGTACTCATCACAACAAGTGCACTCCTTAATCCCCATCACCTATTTCAACTATCCCCCACCACCTCCCCTCTGGTAACCACCAGTTTGTTCTCTAGAGTTAATAATTTGTTTCTTGGTTTATCTTTCTCTCTCTTTTTTCCCTTTGTTTGTTTTGTTTCTTAAATTCCACATATGACTGAAATCATATGGTATTTGTCCCTCTCTGACTGACTTATTTCACTAAGCATTATAATCTCTAGCTCTAACCATGTTGCAAATGCCAAGATTTCAATATTTTTTATGGGTGACTAATATTTCATTTTATAAATAAACCACATCTTTATCCATTCATTTGTTGATAGACACTTGGGCAGCTTCCAAAATTTGGCTATTGTAAATAATACTGCTATAAACATAGGGGTGCATACATCCCTTTGAATTAGTGTTTTTGTAATTTTATGGTAAATACCCAGGAGTGCAATTAACTGGATCATAGGGTATTTCTATTTTTAACTTTTTGAGAAAACTCCATCCTATTTTCCAGAGTGGCCACACTAGTTTGCATTCCCACTAACAGTGCAAGAGGGTTCCCCTTTCTCCATATCCTCACCAAGAGCTGATGATATTTCTTGTGTTGTTGATTTTAGCCATTCAGACAGGTGTGAGGTGGTATCTCACTGTAGTTTTGATTTGCATTCCCCTGAAAATGAGTGATGTTGAGGATCTAGTCATGTGTCTATTGGTCATCTGGATGTCCTTTGGCCATTTTCAAATTGGATTATTTGTTTTTGGGTGTTGAGTTGCATAAGTTCTTTATATATTTTAGATACTAACCCTCTATTGGATATGTCACTTATAAATATCTTCTCCCATTCCACAGTTCATCTTATGTTTTAGTGGTTGTTTATTTCATTGTGTAGAAGCTTTTTATTTTGATGTAGTCCCAATAGTTTATTTTTGCTTTTGTTTATGCTGCCTCAGGAGACATAACTAGAAAGATACTGCTTTGGTCAATGTCAGAGAAATTAGTGCCTATGCTCTCTTCTATCTTTTCTAGGATTTTTATGGTTTCAGGTCTCACATTTAGGTCTTTAATACATCTTGAGTTTATCTGTGTGTGTGGTTAAGAAAATGTCCCAATTTCATTCTTTTACCTGTGGCTGTCCAAATTTTTGAACACCATTTGTTAAAGAGACTGTTTTTCCCATTGCACATTTTTGTCCTCTTAATCAAAGATTAATATGACATATAATTGTGGGTTTATTTCTGAGTGTTCTATTCTGTTCCGTTGATCCATTGGTCTATTTTTGTACCAGTATTATACTGTTTTGATTACTACAGCTTTGTAATATAACTTGAAGTCTAGAATTTTGATGCTTCCAGTTTTGTTTTCCTTTTTAAAGATTGCCTTGGCTATCTGGGTTATTTTGTGGTCCCATACAAATTTTTGGATTATTATTTTCTAGTTCTGTGAAGGAACACTATTGTTATTTTGATAGGGATTGTATTAAATCTGTAGATCGCTTTGGGTAGTATAGACATTTTAACAAAATTTGTTTTTGCAATCCAGGAACATGGAATGTCTTTCCATTTTTTTTGTGTCCCCTTCAATTTCTTGCAACAAAGTTTTACAGTTCTCATGCTACAGATCTTTCACCTCTTTGGTTAAGTTTATTACTAGGTGTCTTCTTATTTTGGGGGCAACTGTAAATGAGACTGTTTTCTTTTTGCTGCTTCATTATTAGTGTATAGAAACACGACAGATTTCTTTACACTGATTTCTGTGTTCTGAGACTTTAATGAATTCATTTTTCAGTTCTAGTAGTTTTTTGCTGGAGTCTTTAGAATTTTCTGTGTATAGTATCATGCCATCTGTAAATAGAGAAAGTTTTACTGTTTCCTTACTGATTTGTATGTCTTTTATTTCTGTTTGTTGTCTAATTTCTGTGGCTAGGACTTATAGTACTATGTTGAATAAAATTGGTGGCAGTGACATGCTGACTTATTCCTGACCTTAGGGGAAAGGCTTTCAGTTTTTCCCACTTGAGTATGATGTACACTGTGGGTTCCTCATATAAGGCCTTTATTATTCTGAGGATTTTCCCTCTAAACCTACTTTGTTGAGGTTTCTTTTTTATCATGAATGGATATTGTACTTGTCAAATGCTTTTTCTGTATCTATTGAATTGATCATATGGTTTTTGTCCTTTCTCTTATTGATGTGATGTATCATATTGATTGATTGGTGAATACTGAACCACTGTTACATCCTGGGAATAAATCCAATGTTATCATGGTGAATGATTTTTTAAAAATATATTGTTGGAAGGCAGAGTTAAGATAGAGGAGAAGTAGGGCCCCCCTGGGCTTTCCTTGTCCCTCAAACACAGCATTATTAAGGTCATATCACCTGGACTACCCAGGAAATCGATCTGCAAAGTGTCAGAAAGATCTCTACTATTGGAGGGAGATGGTGTGGCAGGTGCGAATTGCATGGAAATGAATTGGGGGAGAGAAAAACAACAGTGCTGTGGAGGGGAGGGGACCCTTTCCACGGAGGGACAAAAGGGAGAGAAAGAGAGATGGGTTAAGAGAGTGTTGCATCGAGTTTGCACAAGAGGACAACCTCTGGACCACAGACTGAGGAGCAAGAAGTGCTAAGCGTCACAGGTGTTTTTTGCAAACAACATTTGGAACTCAAACTCAGAGGTTTTGGAAGTGTGCGGCTTTTCCGGAGCAGACCCCTGGTGTATGCTCCTGGGGAGGAAGGAGCGTCCCTTGAACGAATACCTTGGTGTAGGGATCTCCAGGACACACAGGGAGAGAACATTGCCCTTCCTGGAGTGCTTTGGACAAAAGTCCCTGCAGGCATAGCCAAGGCCTCTCATCAGCAGGGAACAGAGGTGCACCCAGACGGAATATAATCTTTGCTGCTTTTAGCAGTGCTACACCATAGAGTCTGTGCACCAGGCGGGCGTGGGGCACCGGTTTTTAAGGGACAAAGGACATCAGACACAGCATGGAGAGGCTGTATTCTGGAGGAGGTGGGTGGGTTCACGTGGTGCCAGGTCCTTTAAGACTTTGAGTTTAGAATCACAGCTGCACAGCAAAAGAAAAATGCAGGATAGTTGTGGCGCAAGGCGAGCTGACCACCTTTGCTATTCTGTGATGTCTGTCTGAACAGAGAGGGGTGTGAGACCTGGGTCTGGGGACCAGAGACTTGGGTGGTGCCATATTCCCCCCATCACGAACACAGTGGGACTTCAGAGGCAGCACAGTGGACCCCATGGAGGCAGGACCTGCTTAAACCAAACCCTTCCCCTCCCTGCCTGGCAACTGCCTATTTACTGGGGCAGGACAGACTCTACACCACTGCAGCCAGGCTCTCCTCTGGACCAGCACAGGCCAGCACCTATCAATCCAGGCCGATCTCAAGAAGCAAGAAAGCAAATACACAAGCTAACCTTACACCTAAAGGAATTAGAAAAGGAACATCAAATAAAGCCTAAAGTCAGCAGAGGAAGGGAAATAATGACTAGAGCAGAAAAAAAAAATGATATAGAAACAAAGAAACAAAAAACAAGTACACTAGATCAATGAAACTAAGAGCTGGTTCTTCGAAAAAATTAACAAATAAACTCCTAGCCAGACTTAGGAAAAAGAAAAGAGAGTGGACCCAAATAGATAAAATCACAAGCAAAAAGAGATCACAACCAACACCACAGAAATACAAACAATTATAAGAGAATAATACAATGAAAACTTAAATGCCAAAAACTGGGCAATATGGAAGAAAATGGAAAAATTCCTAGAAACACAAAAACTACCAAAATTGAAACAGGAAGAAATAGAAAATTAGAACAGACCCATAACCAGCAAAGAAATTGAATCAATAATCAAAAATGTCCCAACAAACAAAAGGGTCCTGAGCCAAATGGCTTCCCAGGGGAATTCTATCAGATATTTAAAGAAGAGTTAATACCTATACTTCTCAAATTGTTCCAAAAAATATAAATAGAAGAAAAGCTTCCAAACTCATTCTATGAGGACAGCATTACATTGATTCCAAAACCAGAGACCCCACTAAAAAGGAAAATTACAGGTCAATATTCCTGATGAAACTGGAAACAAAAATACTCAACAAGGTACTATTAAATTGAATTCAACAGTGCATTGAAATAATTATTCACTATTATCAAGTGGAATTTATTCCTTGGCTGCAAGGCTGGTTCAATATTCACAAATCAATCAATGTGATACACCACATTAATAAAATAAAGGATAAGAACCACACAATCCTCTCAATAGATGCAGAAAAAGCATCTGACAAAATACAGCATTCTTTTTTGATAAAAACTCTCAAGAAAGTCTGGATAGAAGGAACATACCTCAACATCATAAAGGCCATATACAAAAGACTCACAGCAAATCACATACTCAATGGGGAAAAACTAAGAGCCTTCCCCTTGAGATCAGGAATATGTCAGGGATTTCCAGTCTCACCACTATTGTTTAACATAGTTTTGGAACTCCTAGTCTCAGTAATCAGACAACCAAAAGAAATAAAAGGCATATAAATTGGCAAAGAAGAAGACTAACTTTCATTCTTCACAGATGACATGATACTCCACAAGGAAAAGCCAAAAAACTCCCTCAAAAAACTGCAAGAGATAACACATGAATTCAGCAAAGTCTTAGGATATAAAATCAATGTACAGAAATCAGTTGCATTTCTTTGTACCAATACTGAAGCAGCAGAAAGAGAAATCAAGGAATCGATCCCATTTATAACTGCACCAAAAACCATAAGATAACTAGGCATAAACCTAACCAAAGAGGTAAAAGATCTGTATGCTGAAAACTATAGAAAACTTATAAAAGAAATTGAAGAAGACACAAAGCAATAAAAGAACATTCCATGTCCATGGACTGGAAGAACAAATATTGTTAAAATGTCTATACTACTCAAAGCAATGTACATATTTGATGTAACCCATATCAAAATAATACCAGCATTCTTCACAGAGCTAGAACAAGCAATCCTAAAATTTGTATGGAACCAGAAAAGACCACAAATAGTCAAAGTAATGTTAAAAAAAAGACAAAGTTGAATGCATCTGGATTTCAAGCTGTATTACAAAGCTGTAATCATCAAGACAGTATGGTATTAGCATAAAAACAGACATATGGATCGATGGACTAGAATAGATAACCCAGAAATGGACCCACAAACGTATGGGCAACTAATCTTTGACAAAGCAGGAAAGAATATCCAATGGAATAAAGACAGTCTCTTCAGCAAATGGTGCTGGGAAAACTGGACCGTGACATGCAGAAGAATGAACTTGAATCACTTTCTTACACCACAAACAAAAATAAACTCAAAATGGATGAAAGACCTAAATGTAAGACAGGAAACCATCAAAATCCTAAAGGAGAAAACAGGCAGTAACCTCTTGAGCTCAGCTGCAGCACCTTCTTACTAGATATGTCTCTGGAGGCAAGGGAATGAAAAGCAAAAATGAACTACTGGGACCTCATCAAGATAATTTCTGCAAAGCAAAGCAAATAATCAGAAAAACTAAAAGGCAACTGATGGAATGGGAGAAGATACTTGCAAATGACATATTGGATAAAAGGTTAGTATCCAAAATCTATAAAGAACTTATCAAACTTAACACCCAATAAACAAATAATCCAGTGAAGAAATGGGCAGAAAAATGACCAAACACTTTTCCAAAGAAGACATCCAGATGGCTAACAGACATGAAGTGACACTCAATATCACTTATTATCAGGGAAATAACAAATCAAAATCAAAAGGGGATACCACCTCACACCCGTCAGAATGGTTAAAATTAATAACTCAGGAAACAACAGCGGTTGGTGAGGATGCAGAGAAAGGGAAACCCTTTTGCACCGTTGGTGGGAATGCAAACTGGTGCAGCATTCTGGAGAACAGAATGGAGGTTCTTCAAAAAATTAAAAATAGAACTACCCTATGACCCAGGAATCGCACTCCTAGGTATTTATCCACAGGATACAAAATGCTGATTCGAAGGGGCACATGCGCCCCAATGTTTATAGCAGCACTACTGACAACAGCCAAAGTTATGGAAAGAGCCCAAATGTACACTGACTGATAAATGGATAAAGATGTGGTAAAGATATACAATGCAATATTACTCAGCGATCAAAAAGAATGAAATCTTGCCATTTATAACAATGTGCATGGAACCAGAATGTATTATGCTAAGCAAAATAAGTCAGTCAGAGAAAGACAAATATCATATGATTTCACTCATGTGGATTTTCAGACACAACAGATGAACATAGGGGAAGAGAATGAAAAATAAGATTAAAACCAGTGAGGGAAGCAAACCATAAGAGACAAATACAGAGAACAAATTGAGGCTTGCTGGAGGGAAGGTGGTTTTGAGGAATGGACTAAATGGGTGATGGGCATTAAGGAGGACATTTTTCAGAATGAGCAATGGGTGTTATATGTTAAGTGATGAACTTGTTTTTTACTCCTGAAATCAATACTACAGTATATGTTACCTAACTTGAATTTAAATAAGTAAATTTAAAAAATAATAAAATAAAATAAAATAAAATAAAATATATTGTTGGATTCAGTTTCCTAGTATTTTGTTGAGGATTTTCACATCTCTCTTCATCAGAGATATTGGTCTGTTATTCTTGTTTTTTTGTGGTATCTTTATCTGATTAGGATATCAGGGTAATGCTGGCCTCATAGAATGAATTTTGAACTTTTCCTTCCCCCATTTTTTGGAATACTTTGAGAGGAATGGGTATTTACCCTTATTTAGATGTTTAGTACAATTCATCTGTGAAGCCATCTGGTCCTGGATTTTATTTGTGGGAGTTTTAGATTATTGATTCAATTTCATTGCTGGTAATTGGCTTAAAATATTCCATTTCTTCCTACTTCAGTTTTGGTAGTTATCTGTTTCTAGGAATTTATCCATTTCTTCTAGGTTGTCCAATTTGTTGGCATATAATTTTTCATAATATTCTCTTACAGTTGTTTGTTTTTTATGCAGTGTTGGTTGTTACTTGTCTTTCATTTGAGATATTGTTTATTTGAGTCCTCTCTTTGAGTTTTTTGTTTGTTTGTTTGATGTGTCTAGCTACAAATTTATCAATTTTGTTGATTGTTTCAGAGAACTAGCTCCTGGATTCATTGATCTGTTCTATTGTTTATTTAGCTTCCTTTCATCTATCTGTTTATTTAAAAATTTAATTATTTTTTTAAAGTTTGAGAGAGAGACACCCCAAGTTTATTTTGAGAGACAGGGGCAGAGAGAGGGAGAGAGAATCCCAAGTAGGCCCCTCACTGGCAGCAGAGACTTGATATGGGTCCTGAACTCATGAATTCCGAGATCAAGATCCAAACTGAAATCAAGAATTGGATACTTAACTAACTGAGCCATTTGTGAACCCCTATTTAGGTTCTTTTTGTGTGTATGCATTTTTGTTTTCTAATTTCTGCTATAATCTTTTAATATTTCTTTCCTTCTGCTGTTTTGGGGTTTTGTTGTTCTTCTTTACCTAGCTCCTTTAGATGTGAGGTTAGGTTCTTTGTTTGAGGTTTTTCTTGTTTCTTGAGGTAGACCTGTATTTCTAACTTCCCTCTTAGGAATTGTTTTGCTTCATCCCAAATATTTTGGACCATTGTGTTTCATTTTCATTTCTCTCCTTGTAGTGTTTTATTTCTTCTTTGAATTCTTGGTTGACCCATTCATTGTTTAGTACCATGTTATGTAACCTCCATGTATTTGTGGTCTTTCCATATTTTTTCCTGTGAATGAATTCTAATTTCACAATGTTGTGGTCAGAAATGATGCATGGTATGACTTCAATCTCTTTGAATTTGTTGAGACTTGTTTTGTGGCCTAATATGTGGTCTATTCTGGAGAATGTTCCATGTGCACTTGACAAGAATATGTATGCTGCTCTTTTAAGATGGAATATTCTGAATATGTTTGTTAAATCCATCTGTTCCAATGTATCATTCACAGCCATTGTTTCCTTCTTAATTTTCTGTTTGGATGATCTGTGCATTGATGTAAGTGAAGTGCTAAAGTCCCCTGCTATTATTATAATACTATGGTTTAGTTCCTTTATGTTTGTTATTTATTGTTTATGTATTTGGGTGCACCATATTGGGTGAATAAATATTTATAATTGTTGTATCTTCTTGTTGGATTGTCCCATTTATCATTAGATAGTGCCTCTCTTTTTATTTTGTTAGACTTTGTTTTAAAGTCTGTTTTGTGTGATATAAGTATTGCTTCCCTGGCTTTCTTTTGATCACTGTTTGTATGATAATTATTTTTTCATCCCTTCACTCTCAATCTGCAGGTGTCTTTAGGTCTAAAATTAGTCTTTTGAGGGTAGCATATAAATTTTTTTTTATCCATTCTGTCACCCTATGTGTTTGGATTGTTTAGTCCATTTACATTCAAAGTAATTATTAATATATGTGTATTTATTGCCATTTTGTTACTTGTTTTGTGTTTTTTTTAGTTTTCTGTGAACTTTTCTTCTCTTAGTCTCTTTCATGCTTTGATGGCTTTCTTTAGTGAAATAATTGGCTTTCTTACTCTTTATTATTTCCATATCTATTGCTAATTTTTGATTTGTGGTTACCATTGAATTTAAGCAACATATTCTGGGGGCGCCTGGGTGGCTCAGTTGGTTAAGCGTCCGACTTCGGCTCAGGTCACGATCTCGCGGTCCGTGAGTTCGAGCCCCGCATCGGGCTCTGGGCTGATGGCTCAGAGCCTGGAGCCTGCTTCCGATTCTGTGTCTCCCTCTCTCTCTGCCCCTCCCCCGTTCATGCTCTGTCTCTCTCTGTCTCAAAAATAAATAAAACGTTAAAAAAAAATTAAAATTAAATAAAATAAAAAAAAAACAACATATTCTGTACATTACAGTGTATTTTTTAAAAAAAAATTTTTTTTTCAACGTTTTTATTTTATTTTTGGGACAGAGAGAGACAGAGCATGAACGGGCGAGGGGCAGAGAGAGAGGGAGACACAGAATCGGAAACAGGCTCCAGGCTCTGAGCCATCAGCCCAGAGCCCAACGCGGGGCTCGAACTCACGGACCGTGAGATTGTGACCTGGTTGAAGTCGGACGCTTAACCGACTGCGCCACCCAGGCGCCCCAGTGTATTTTACAGTGTATTTTAAGTTGATGATCACTTAAGTTTGAACCAGTTCTTTACTCCTTCCCCCCACCATGTTTTAGGTATATGGTGTCATATTTTATATCCTTTTATTTTGTGAAACCCTTGACTGATATATTCATTTTTACTGCTTTTATGTTTCCTACTTTTCATACTCTTCTGGTCTTTCTTTTCTACTCAAACAATCTCCTTTAACATTTCTTATAGGGTGTGTTTAGTGTTCATGAACTTCTTTAATTTTTGTTTGTCTCAGAAGCTTTTTTTTTTTTTTTTTTTTTTTGGTCTGGGAAACTTTTTATGTCTCTTAGTTCTGAATGATAGCCCTGCTGGATAGAATATTCTTGGCTGTAGATTTATTCCTTTCAGCACTTTGAATATACCATGTCACTTCCTCTGGCCTACAAAGTTTCTGTTGAAAAATTTACTGATAAACTTATGGGGTTTCTCTTGTATATAACTGCCTTCTTTTCTCTTACTGCTTTAAAAATTTTTTCTTTATCATTACTTTTTGTCATTTAACTATGTGTCTTGTTGTGGAACTCCTTTGGTTGATTTTGTTGGGGGATCTCTGTGACTCCTGGATCTGGATATCTGTTTCCTTCTCCAGATTAGGGAAGGTTTCAGGTATTCTTTCTTCAAAAGATATTCTACCCCGTTTCTCTCTCTTCTTCCTCTGGGATCCCTATAGTGCTAATGTTATCATGCTTCATGGAGTCATTGAGTTCCCTAAGTCTATTCTCATTTTGAATAAATTTTATTCTCTTATCTGCCCCGCTTGATCACTTTCCATCATTCTCTATTCCAGGTCATTAATTTGTTCCTCTACTTCCTGTAGCCTGCTATTTATTTCATCTTCTATTTATTTAATCATTATTTCATTTATTTCATCTGTTATTTATTCATTTTTTTAAGTTTATTTATTCATTTTGAGAGAGTGAGAGATCACAAGCAGGTGAGGGGCAGAGAGAAGGAGACAGAATATGAAGAAATTTCCACACCATCAGTGCAGAGCCCAATGTAGGGCTTGAACTCATGAACTGTGAGATCATGATCTAAGCTGAGATCAAGAGTTGGATGCTTAACCAACTGAGCCACCCAGGTGCCCCACATCTAGTGCACTTTTAATTTCATTTACTGTGTTCTTCATCTCTAATTACTTCTTTTTTATCTCCCTTTTAAGGGTCTCACTGATGGCGTCGACTCTTTTCTCAAGTCCAATAAGTATCTTTCTGATCATTACCTTAAATTCTCTATAAGGCATATTGCTTATATGCCTTTCACTTAGGTTTCTTTCTATGGTTTTGTCCTATTCTTTCATTTGAGATATATTCCTCTGTCCCCTCTAACTCTCTGTGTCTGTTTCTCTGAGTTAGGAAAGTCAGCTGTCTCCTGCTCTTAAAAGTAGTGGGAGGAGTGCAAACTTTTAACAAGGTGGAACTTGTCCTTTTCCTCAGAGGATGTGCAGCCACTGCCAAGACTGGGGGTTATGGTGCCTTCCGCAAAGCTCTTGGGTGGGGAGGTACAGTTTTAACAAGACATATACATCTTCCCTGCGAAGGGGGCCAGCCACTGGGACTGATCCTGACAAACATCCTTGTCATGAGATGCAGTGTTGGTATGGTTTATGCTGGTCTTCTGGGGGCAGGGAACTGGCAGCAGAGGTTAGCATGACTGGAAAGGGCAGATCCATGGAGTTGGAGGAGGGAAGGGCTTAGTTTAAGTAACGTTAGGTAGTGAGTGTAGGCAAGGTGCTGATTCATCTGTGTATTTATGCTGAAGGGGAGGGGAGGGAAATGGTGCTGCCAGCTCCTTTATTCCTGGAGGGGTCTCCATGCCATCCCTGGCTCTCAGGACATGCTCTGAGATGAATAAATAACTCACCCTCCTATAGACCCCAGTGTTTTTCAAACTGCTGCTTCTTGTTGTTTGTCATGTAGTCTCTTTAAGGGTGGGGACTCAGCTTCCTAACACTCTCCAGGCTCTCCCAGAGTGGAACACACTGATTTTTAAACTTCTAGGCTTTAAGACTTGCTGGATGTCAGAACTCATGAAATTTGGCCCTTCTTGCTCTCAAAGCCAAATGTTATGGGCTTTTGTTTTCCCCATGCATGCTCTCTGGTGTGAAAGTCTGTTTTTCATCCTCCCTATGCCCCCAGCTTCCTCCAACTTGGGACACATGGGGTCTTTTTAGCTCCTCACCTCACCTCCACACTTGCACTTCTTACCCTCTTTGATGTGGCCTCTTCTCCACCTTTACTTGTGGAGTTTCTTCTGTCCATCTTTGGGTCATTTTGCTGGGTTAGTTATGCTAATGTGACTGTTATCTAGTTGTATCCATGGGATGAGGAGAGCTGAGTGTGCTCCTACTCCATCACTGTCCCAGCCTCCTCATTCTAGTGTAATTACTGATATAGGATTGCCTTTCTTATTTAACTGTAATCTCCAGTGAGGGCCCAAAGCATAGACCAAGACTCTCCTAGTTTCTTATCTATATGAAATACGTAATTATAATTTACTGAATGAGTAAACACATGAAGGGACTATGCAAATTAAAAAAAATTCATCTGTGCTTAAAGAACTCTCAAATAACATGATTTTCATAATTTTCTTTTAAAATGTCCTTGTTAACATTTTCATACAATATATTTTCTCTAGTAATGTTAGTTTTCCTTACCTATTACTATTATCTCCTTGATATACTACAAGCCTCTTAAATGTAAATCTTTTCTAACGTTTCTCTGGATTACTCACTGTACCTAGCACAATGCTCACTGAATAGAAAACAGTCAATAAGTGTATGGAATTATTGATTAATAATTTAATCAATTTAAATTGATTAATTTAATAATTGATTAAAATACTGATTAATATCTATTACATAAATGTATCACTATTATGAGATTTTAAAGAATGCAAGGTACAAATTCTTAATGGGATTAAATAGGAAACACCTTTTCCAAAGATACTAAAATGTATTACTAGTTAAAATAATATAGAATTCATACTTTTATTTCTATAAGTCATCACATGTTTTCCTTCAAATTACAACACAGAGGCTTAAAAATGACAATTCCCACCACTCAAAAAAAAAAAAAGCTATGACTATGCTAAACCTAATTACTAGTAAAATTGTTTATGTTTAAGTATTAGCAGCAATTGATGATTAAATTTAGATAGTGAGTTTTAGTAAAAAAAAAAACTTCACTGGAAAGGAAAATTACAGCCAACATACTAAGGAAATCTCCCATATTTACTTGTTTCATTTAACAAATGATGGGACTTTTGGTTACTCTTCCTTTATTGGATCAGTCTCCAACTCTAATAATCATAAAAGGAAAGCAAGTAGACAAGGAAAAAATAAAATCTTGCTTGACTTCAAATCACACCCAGCTACCACATTTCCTTCCTCAACTGACACTAATCAGATGATCTTGACAACTACTCCACTGACAATAGATTTACACTAAATCCAATGGCCAGTTTCATCATGTTAGACATTTTATAGCAACTGACTCAATTGGTAATTTGTTTCCTTATGAAACTCTTCACATGGTGTCTAGGATGCCATTTTCTTCTTCTGATCAAGTGATGGAGTTTATTCCCCCCTCCTTGAATCTGTGTTTGCTTTGTGATTTGCTTTTTCCAGTAGAATGTGATGAAAGTGACCTTATGCCAGTTACAGGTTAGGTCTCAAAGAGCTTCACATAATTCTCATTTCCTTGAAAATTTGCCTGGGTACCACGTGAACAAGCCCCTGGCTAGCTGGGTGAGGAGAGGCTTTGTGGAGCAGAATATGAGTTGTCCTGCTCAAAGCCATCTTAAACCAATCAGCTCTTGTTTTACCCCAAAGCTAACCACAGATGCACGAGAGAGCACAGCTGAGACAAAAATGCCCACTGAACCAAGTCTAAACCTTGTTTCCTCAGAAGAATAAACTAATGGTTTTGTTTATAACACTAAACTTTGGGGCCATTTCTGTGACAAATGGATAATTAATATAGTCTAGAGGCATTTCAAATCCAAGACCCCTTCCAGTCTTCCCCATCTTAGAAAATGGCACTACCTTCCATACAAACACCTACATACAAAACCCCGGGGTTTTCTTGTTTCCTTTCTTCACCAAGCTTTATATTCAATCTATGTCTTAGACTGGGCTCCCTAGCAAGCAGAATCTGAGACAAAACTACTATTATTACAGAGTAAAGGACAAAGGGAATAAATCAGGGAAAGTGGGGAAGCCATTGGGGTTATTTTATTAAGTTGGCCACTACTAAGTACTACTGCTTGCTCAAATCCACAGTACAGTTATCTGAGAAGTGCAATAATTGTATCCCAGGACTGTCTATGTGGGAGAAAGAGGTAATTAATTTCCCATGTGCCTTACCCTTCCAGCTCAGCTGTCTTAGATGAGCTGAATTTTTAGCCTTGGGCTGATAATAGATGCACACTTCAGGACTGTCCATGTGATGCACATGGGGCAAATTCTTCCGTAATTTCACAAGGTTAAATTTTACAAGTCTGTGCCAGTTGGGAGACTAGATGTTTAGTTGCACTTCGGAGAAGTCGGCCAGAACCCAAGAAGAACTACTGATGTCTGCTAGCAAGACAAAACAACACTCCTGTCTACCACAGATGGTTCCAGCACCACTGAATATTCTTGTCACATGGGTAAAGCTGAAGGGCATCTCATTCACTACAGACTTCATATGATTCAAAGCTTTCTTTGTCTGTATGCTGCATTGAAATGACGTCTTCTAAGTTACCTGATAAACAGACCTGAGCAGCATTCTCAAATTCTGACCATATTCCTGCAAAATCCACAAAGGCTCTCCATAAACTGTGTTTTTTATATAGGAAGTATAAAGTACAGCAACCTATCTTTAATCTTAAGGAGATAAATTATGTCAGGGCATCTCCAAAATTCTGGTACTCTAAACACTTCAGCACCATGGCAGCCTTCTGAATCTTCCACTGTGTGACCCACAATCTTGGTGAGGTCCCGGCTTACTTCTGAGGTCCGTGGGGCCCTGCCCACTTTGTGGCCATAACTGACAATTCAGTGAACTTGTCTCACTACCTTCTCAGTATTCCTTCCACTGAAGCAGAGCGTGGGGGAAATGATCACCAGGGGAATTTATTGGAGCCATTGAACAACCTAGGAGCTAAACTTTGACCCCCAAAAATCAAACTCATAGAGACAGAGAGCAGGTTGGTGGATGCCAGAAGTGGCGATGGGTATGGATGAAGTTGGTCAAAGGGTACAAATCCTACTTATAAGATGAAAATGTTATTGGGATCTAATATACAGCAAGGTCATTATGGTTAACAATACTATATTGTACATTTAAAGTTGCTAAGAGAGTACATATTAAAAGTTTCACCACACACAAAAGATTGCAACCATAGAAGGTGACAGTTGTGTTACTTAACTTATTGCGGTGTTCATTTTCAATACATGCATATATTAAGTCACCACACTGTGCATCTTAACCATTATACAATGTAATGTGTCAATTATACCTCAAGAAAGCTCGAAATTTTTTTAAATAAATAGGCAATCAAAAACTTGATTGATTACCCATCTTGTTCCTGGGAGCACTGAGCTCCAGTAGATATTATGAATGTCATTGTGAGGCACAGTAACCAAATTGCCACACTGGTTTCTGCTCATTTCATTAATTATGCCTATCTTACTTTGGGAGATTAAGTGTGGATACCTCTCTCCCGGCTATTCCAAATTCCACTGATACTAGAAAGCCCAATTCCTTGGGACATTCTTCTATTGTAAATCCTGGCCAACACAGAGAAGGCTCCACCAAGTTTTGCTAAGATTTTGCAGCCCCCCCAGTAGTGTGTTTCTTACCATCTTGCGATGGGAGTACCCTCTGGGGTTCACCCTCTGGGGTTTCTGCAGGATCACAGATTCTTAGGTGTCACCTAATCCACTCAAGATTCAGTTCTCTTCGCTTGATGACCACTTTCCCAACACTATGTCAGGGCAATATTAGCAACTCCACCCTGTGAATTGCAGGCTTTTGTGTTCAACTTTCAAAAATCCATCCCCCAAAACTACGAGGTCTGGTTCCAAGTAACAACAAGACTATTCAAGGTCCAGTCATGAATCGAGTGTCCGCACATCAGTACATTTTCTTTTTTTCAACCTTACAGTCAGGTCCTTTTGTCTCAGACTAACACCACATGTCTGGCTACCACTCACATGTATGTATTTTCTCTGCTTCACCACATTAACACACACACATAAAATAGAAAACAAACTGGGATGAAAGAAAATAAAGTAATAATGTTGGCTGTTTCCCAGAGATAATGTTTTTAACTTTTCTATATGATTTATTATATATTATAAATGCATATTACTCTTTTTTTTTTTAAGAGAGAGAGAGAGAGAGAGACAGTAAGCATGAGCTGGGGAGAGGGGCCGAGGGAGAGGGAAAGAGAATCTCAAGCAGGCTCCATGCTCAGTGTGGAGGTCAACGTGAGGTTTGATCCCATGAGCCTGGGATCATTACCTGAGCCGAAATGAAGAGTCAGACACTAAACTGACTGAGCCACCACGACGCCCCTGCATATTACTTTTAAATTCAAAGTTTAATAAAATAATGTAAATCAAGATAAAAATTTTATTGCTAAAAGTAAAAATGTAATGTGATCAGTAGTCGAATGTAAGGAAACAGTTTTTTCTTTAATTAAAAATAAAAACAAAGAAATGCCATTTATTCTGCCCCTTCCTAGTCTACACCACAATAAGAGTATTTTCCGTATCTTCTCTCATACCCAGGTACAGTGACAACAGAATGTAATGTTGCAACCAAGAAGATGAGTTGGCTCTCAACTTTGACCCCCTCCCTGCTCTACACCAGGCTTTACAAAACAAAAGGGTGGAAAGCATGTGGCCACTAACCCTTGTAGCCATTCTCAGTGTCAGTCAAAGTGAGGACAGGGGCACCTGGGTGGCTCACTTGGTTGAGCACTGACTCTCATTTCGGCTCAGATCATGATCTTGGGGTTTGTGGGATCGAATCCTGCATCCAGCTTTGCAATAAAAGCGTATAGCCTGCTTCAGATTCTCTCCCTCCTTTCTCTGCCCCTCCCGCCACTCACACTCTCTGTCTCTCAAAATAAATAAGTAAACTTAAAAAAAAAAAAACAATGTGAGGACTAATAATCACTCTAGGTGGCTGGAAATATGCCAGGACAACTATGCATTTTGGAATTTATTGGGTCAAAGGGCAACTAAATAAATCTGCTGCAATTGTATCAATTGTCACAAATATAAACTTTCTTTCAAACTAATTTGGAGAAGATTAATTTCATGATTATAATAATGGACTATTTTTATTTAATACTATAGTGAGATGTCTTCTTGGAAAATTGTTTTAGAGATTTAAATAGTCAATTTGTTTGAAAATTGCAAATAGAAATCACCACCACTACCATCATCAACATTATCATTATTCTTCTGGACCAGTTATTTGCCAGAGAATGTGATACATTCTTTAAAAAAATAAACTTTATTTTTTTAGAGCTGCATCAGGTGCACAGCAAAGCTGAACAGAAGATATAGAAAGTCCCCATATGCACCCTGCCCTCACACTTACACAGACTCCCCCATCATTAACACCCCTCACCAGATGGTACATTTGTTACAATTGATGACTACCTTGACATGTCATTGTCACCTAGAGTCCATAGTTCATGTTAGGGTTCACACTTACAGAATTTACATTCTATAAGATTGGACAAGTGTACAAGGACATGTATCCACCATTAGAGTATCATACAGAGAACGTCACTGCCCTAACAACTTGTGCTCTGGCTATTCATCCTTCCTTCCACACAAGCCCTGACAATCAATGAAGCCTTTACTATTTCTATAATTTGACTTTTCCAGAATGTCATATAGTGAGAATTATACAGTAGGTAGCCTTTCAGATTGGCTTCTTTTACTTAGTAATATGCATTTAAGGATCCTCCACATCTTTTCATGGCCTGATAACTAATTTCTATTTATTTATTGAAAAGCACATGTTTTACTTTTATTTTTTTATTTTAGAGGGAGAGAGAGAGAGAGAGAGAGAGAGAGAGAGAGAGAGAGAGAGACAGTCTGAGTGGGGCAGAGGGAAGGAAAGAGAGTTAAGCAGGCTCCATGCTGAGCATGGGGCTCGATCCTACAACCCTGGGATCATGACCTGAGCTGAAAACAAGAGTCAAATGCTCAACTGACTGAGCCACCCAAGTTCCCCACTAATTTCTTTTAGTGCTAAATGATATTCCATTGTCTGGATGTACCAAAGCTTATTTATCTATTCACCTACTGAAGGGCATCTTGGATTTTTCCAAGTTTTGGCAATTATGAATAAAGCTTCTATAAACATTCATGTACAGGTTTTTGTGTAGACAAAGTTTTCAACTGCTTTGAGCAAATACCAAGGAGTGTGATTGCTGAATCATATGATGAGTATGTTTAATTTTGTAAGAAACTGCCAAACTGTCTCCAAAGTGGCTGCACCATTTTGCATTCCCACCGCCAATGGACGAGCATTCCTGTTGCCCTACAAAATCACCAGCTTTTGGGGTTGTCAGTGTTCTGAATTTTGACTATTAATAATAGTTGTGTAGTGGTATCTCACGTTTGTTAATATGCATTCCCCTGATGACCTACAATGCAGAGTACCTTTTTATATGCTTACTTGCCATCTGCATATCTTCCTTGGTTGAGAAGTGTGGTTAGGTCTTTGGCTACTTTTCAATTGAGTTGTTCATTTTCTTGTTGTTGAACTTTAAGAATTCTTTGTCTATTTTGGATAATAGTCCCTTATCAGATGACACACACTTCTTATGAATGACCTTAGTCCTCAGACTACCTCATGAACTATATGAAATTTCTCTACCCATTTTACATTATTGGTATTAAAACATAGAGAGGTTAACTTATTTTGAAATCATTAAGCTAGTCCATTGATTTGAATCCCTTAGGAAGCAGAGGCCAAGGCACTGAAGTACAAGAGATTTTTAGAAAGCATGAAATATCTGTGAAAAGCACATGAAGAGGGAGCAAGAACAGGCAGGGAAGGCCTTTAGGATGTGATGCAGGTCTGACACCTCAGAAGGAGTTTCAGAATACAAAATATCATCTTTCAGAAAATCTCAGCCAGTCTGACAGGAGGCTCCAGAGCGAAGAGTGCCCTGGCAGCCCATCACATTGATCATTGGTGAGAAGGTAGGTGCCAGGGAGAACTTAGGGATTAGCCATAAAAAATTCCATATTAAACAGGGGCGCCTGGTGGCTCAGTCATGAAGCGTCTGACTTCGCCTCAGGTCATGATGTCACAGTTCATGAGTTCAGGCCCCACATCAGGCTCCATGCCTACAGCTCAGAGCCTGGAGCCTGCTTTAGATTCTGTGTCTTCCTCTCTCTCTGTTCCTCCCCTGCTTGTACTCTGTCTCTGTCTCTCTCTCTCAAAAATAAATAAACATTAAAAAATTTATTTAAAAAATTCCATATTAAACAAACAGAATAGATCCCATTCCCAATCTGGAGAGTCCAAAGAACTGGATTAAATTTACCTGTATTTTATATAATTTCCATATATTCTATACTGTTTTGTTTGTTCTTGTTGTATAGGTGGTCGTATGTTTGTACTATTATAAATTGGGCTGATAAGAACATTTGTGTACCCAATATTTGTTAAACAAATATATGCACAGCTGTTAGAAATATACCTAGTAGTGAATAGCTTCCGCAGTTTGCATATGCTTAGATATAATAGAGGGTGGTGAATAACGTACCAGAATATTTGTCCCTCCCAGCAGCTGTGCATGACACTTAGAAAAGTTCCAGACTTTCACCAACCTTTGGTACCATGAATCTATTTTCTTCAATGGCTCTGGTAGGTTTAATGTTTTCTCATTTTGTTTTAATTTGCATTTTTCTACGAACTAAAGTAATGAGTTTGAGAAGTTTACATTTACTGCTTTTTTGACTATAACATATTTTGATGGGCCTCTTTAGATCCCCCTTCTACACTGACTTGTCTATTTTTGTCATTAACTGTAGGACAATGTAAACACCTCCCCAACCCACTGTCAGATAAATGTTCTCACAAATATATACAGTGATTTGCATTTTCCCTAGTCCTTGGTTCATTTTCATGAACAGATGTTCTTAATTTTAGTATCCCGTTTAGCATATTTTTTAAAAGCCACTATGGATTGTGTTATCTTGGGAAACTTTTGTTTACCTCAAGATCAGGAAGATTTTCTATGTTAACCTGCAGAAGTTTTATGTTTTACTGATCACATTTAAATCCATAATCTGTCTGGATTGATTTTTATGCTATAGTATGAGGTAGTTGTTAGAAGTCATTTATTTAGATTTGAACATTCAAGTGACTGAACACCATTTATTGCAATAATCATCTTTTCCAAATCCAATGCAAAGTCATCTTTCCTAAAAATCAGGCGATTTTACATGTTCATGTTTCATGATGAACTATTATGTTCTATTCACGAATTATTTTTCCTTGCATCAATACCAAGGTGCCTCCTTTATCTACCATTTAATAATGCATTTTGATAATATGTTCATAAGTTCTTCATGTTTTTCTTCTTTTTAAGGAGGAACATGTCAATATCTATAAAAATAATACTCATGATTCTAATTACAATTTAACTTAATATATTGATTAATTGGGGTTGAATTAATGTCTTTATAATATTGTGACTTCCAAGTTACTAATATGATATATTCCTACATTTAGGTGTTCTAAAGTTTCTTTAAATTTTGTAGTTTCCAATTTAAATCCCTGTATATCTTTTATTGTGCTGATTCCTTGGTACTTGATTTTGATGTACTGTAAATGGAATAACTGTTTTTAAATTTTAATTTTCCATTTCTTGGTTTACAACTTATGGAATATAACATACATATTTTTATGTATTATACATGTAGCAGTGATCTTGATAATAACATTTTTAAATTTTAATAATTTACCTATAGAATCATTTAGACTGCCTCATTTACAATTTTATTTTGATTACTGATTACTTTTTAATGTTACTACCATTATATTCTTGGATAAATCCCACTAGGTTGTGATGTGTTTACTCTGTATAGATTTATTCTTTCTAGTCAATTTACTAATATATTTTTGATTATTTTTCATCAATTATTGAGAGAGAGATTAGCTTATGATTTTTCTTTTTATAAATACTTGTGTTATGATATCACACGATGTATTGTTTCCTTTACTTTTCTATTCGATATAATATTAGTTATATATTTTACTTACACTTTTGGTAGATTTCATCATTGAAATAATATGTCCCCAGAGTTTTCTTTGTAGGAATGATTTTAATAATAGATTAAAATTCTTTAATGGGTGTTGAAGTATTTAGATTTTCTATCTCTCCTTATGTAAATTTTGGTAAGTTTTCCTCCCAAAGGTAGGGCAAAGCCATATCTAAATATTCGTATCGATTGGCAGAAAATTGTTCGTAATATTAACCATTTTAGTGCACGTAGAATCTTTGCTCTAAGTACGTGACATTAAGCTTTCGTCTGTTGAGGCACCTGAGTCAAGTACACGCGCTGCCAGCGCTATGGCTCAACCACAGGCAAACAGCTGGATGGGGACACAGGCCTCTACCCCGCCCCTGGACCCTAATGGAGGCAGAGCCCCAGATCTGCATCTTCTCTCTCCACCTGCAAACCTGCTGTGAGGCCCTCGGGCAGGCCAGGGACCCCTAGGACTTGTAGGTGATGAATCTCGTTCCTCCAAGTTCCCTGATGAACTTTGGCTGAAGTGTGTCTTGCAATGACAAGAAGCCACAACACTGGCCCTGGTAGGTGGCTGTCCCTGGAGCTCCCTGAGAGCAACAGAGGCTGGTTCCTGCTTCAGGCCTGCCTCGCTGGGAGGAGCCCCACCACCCGACTGGAGCCCTGCCTGGGTACAGACTTGTTTTCATTTCTGGTAAAGGGAACTGGAATTTCCTCCCGATTATGCTGATCAGTCTTACTAGAGGGTTATTTGTTTTGTTAATCTTGTAAAATGATAAACTTAGGCCTTATGTGGTTTTACCTATTAATTTTTTTTTCTATTTCTTCTACTATTAACTTTCATTCATTTGTATTATTTTATTTTGAGGGGCTGATTTGCTATTCTTTTTCTAGATTCTTTTTTTTTTTTTTTTGAGAGCAAGAGAGTGACATGTGCACAGGTGTGAGCATGCGCATGAGCGGGGGTGGGTGGGGAGGAGGGGCACAGGGAGACAGCATCTTCAGCAGACTCCCGGCTCAGCGTGGAGCCAACTTTGGTCTCAATCCCAGGAACCATGAGATCATGACCTGAGCCGAAATCAACAGTCAGAGGCTTAACCGACTGAGCCACCTAGGCGCCTCCTTTTTCTAGATTCTTAAGATACAATATTAAATCAATGGTTTTCATATTTTCTTAATATATATTTATTTTCTAATATGTTAATGTTATATATTTCCATATTAACTAAGATTTAGCTGCACCCTGTAAGTTTTGACATGTCACATATAATCATTCAGTTCAGTATGATTTAAATTTTCTTATGTGCCTTCTTTATCCTACTGATCCATGTTTTCTTCATTTTATCTTCTCAAAATTAATCTCTGAAACTAACTCTTAACACATGTGCCTAAAGACAGCTCACCAATACCGTCTGCCTTATTTCGATTCCACTAAAGTTAAGAGAGATGTTATTCAAAAATATCTATAAATTCTTCTCAGATACATTTGAAAATCCTCACCCATATCACACTAGTCAGTGAAATTAATGAATTAGGGAAAGGGTTTCAAAACAGGCATTAATTTGTCATTAAATCACATCAGAAAATGCAAGTCATTATTATGCCATTAGCACATCAGCTATAAAACATTTTTGTTTCCTTTTGCAAGATTAAGAACTAAATGTTTCATAATTATTTGGCTTTATAAATTCTTGCTTGGTATTTCATAACGTAGCCTTTACAGTGTCATATTTCTAAGAGAAACTATTGCTGACATGAATTTGTATGCTCCATAAACATACCAAGACAAAATTATGGATGTTAACTACGTTAATAGATAGCAGTGAACTTCATTTCATCCATGAAGCCAAAAATCGAAATGCCATATACTAAAACAAAAGCCCTTGGGAACATCTGTCCACTGGAAAATGTTTGCCTTGAAATAAGTACTCTGCAGTTTATCAGCTGTAATCACTTTCTTTGGAGATTATAAACTAGTGCTATCATCTAGAATTCTGAAATCTGTTGGAAGACAACACTCAGCCAGGAAAAATGTATTACCATCAATGACCAGCTAGGAAGAAGCTGTCCTGGCTCATAGCCGAGCATCTTTATCAAGAGCTAAAACTAGTATAATAGTTAGAAAGTGGTATAATTCTCTGAAGATGTGTTTTTCTTTCTTACAGATTTCTCTAATCACCAGTAGCAGTACAGGAAAGTCACAAAAGTAACAATTATGAGAAATAACCAGTCTACAGATGGAGGTAAGATACTTTTTTTTAAGCCACTGTTTACTTTTGTAAATAATGTTTTCCACTCAATATATGGAGCTTGTCAAATAGACCCATGTATCAGGATTGATATTCCACATTTTCCAGAGGAGTGTTTGTGGTGTATTCTGCTTTTAGCTTTTAAAAATAACTTTAAAAGACTTTTCAACCCATAATGCTTTTGTACATGGGAAGTAAATGTGGGTTTTATTTTACCAACGTAGCCACTTGGTTTCGGGGATACAAAAGGAATTTTAGTGACAAAAAGAAAAAAAACCCTCACAAAATAATTCTGTGAAACAAATGAATACATACACACACATTCTACAAATGTATTTATAAAAATCTAGGGGCGCCTGGGTGGCTCAGTCGGTTAAGCGTCCAACTTCGACTCAGGTCATGATCTCACGGTCCGTGGGTTCGAGCCCTGCGTCGGGCTCTGTGCTGACAGCTCAGAGCCTGGAGCCTGTTTCAGATTCTGTGTCTCCCTCTTTCTCTGACCCTCCCCTGTTCATGCTCTCACTCTCTCTTTCTCAAAAATAAATAAATGTTAAAAAAAATTTAAACAAATGTATTTATAAAATTCTGTGACATTTTTTCTCAAAAATTAAATTGAATTTTACATATATAATTTAAAATAAACATAATTTTGTGACTCCACAAATGATGACCGATTATTTATGGGAAAATGTACATAATTATAAACTTTTTCCAGGTGTATACAACAGAGTGTCCCCAAATTTATAAATTAATAAAAACGGGCACCTGGGTGGTTCAGTCGGTTAAGTGTCTGACTTCCACTCAGGTCATGATCTCAAGATTTGTGGGTTCAAGCCTTGCTTTGGGCTCTGTGCTGACAGCTCAGGATTCTGTGTCTCCCTCTCTCTCTGCCCCTCCCCCGCCCATGCTCTGTTTCTCTCTTTCTCAAAAATAAATAAACATAAAAAATTAAAAAAAAATAAATTAATAAAAAACAAAAATGCTTACAAAGTAATGCTAAGTAACAGCATTATGTTAGCAGGATAGGTGACTTCTTCATGTTAGAAACGGATCACTGACACAGAACACAGGATACAGTGATGCTGTGTCAGTTCCACAGCATATTTGATCTACGTTTCCTGTGATGTATTTAATCCATTTATCTATATTCACTTCAATTATTCTATTACAAAAGTTTATATAACCGCATTGTAGGATATAGAGTTGATAATGGTAAGGCTTCATATTTAACCAAATCCTGAGATAGTAATTCCTATTTTTAGGATGTGCTATTTAATAACTTTAAGCCATCCAATTCACTTAGACATAAACTGAAGCTAAAGTTTCAATGAAATGTTATTTAAATCAGTATCTACTTCAATTATTTTTACAAAGCACATTCCTTGAATGTTTACTACAGTTTTATAGTAGGTATTTGCAACTTGGTTGCAACTTAAAATATGTGAGCAGAGCCAAGAAACATTCTCCCAAAAGGGTCATCACCACCTACATCATTGTTTCTGTCTGGCTTCCTGCACGAAAGTGTGCCCTGTGACAAAATAACCCCCCCAACTCTGTGTTATTGACCGAAAGGCTTCGTTTGCAAACTGTCAGAGAGGAACAGAGACAGACACTGGCTAAAGTGCTCAGTGCAGCAGAGACCAGAGACTCAAATGAAGAGACAGGGGGACAATGGGGCATTTTATGGGAGCAATGAAGGGATGGACAGTGTGGACGGAGCCCAGCGGTGTCGATGGAGCTCGGGGGTGTGAAGGGCGCTCGGCGGTGTGTACAAAGCTTGGCAGTGTCAGTGGAGCCCGGTTGTGCAGACGGAGCCCAATGGTGTGGACGGAGCCTGGTGGTGTGGACTGAGCCAGGTGATGTGGACCGGCCGGGTGGTACGGATGGAGCCGTATTGTGTGAACGGAGCCCAGTAGGGTGGACGGAGCCCGGAAGTGTGGACAGAGCTGGAGCCCAGGGGTGTGGACAGAGCCCGGTGGTGTGGACGGAGCCTGGCAGTGTGGACAGAGCCGGACAGACTCAGGGAAGAACATCCCCACCCAAAGCGGAAAGAGGAGGCTGGTCCCCACGCGGCCCACGGGACGCTGGGGGCCGGGCCCTGCCTGCAGGTGACCTGGAAAGCACACTAGTGGTCCTGCCCAGGAGCGTCCGCGAGGCAAAGGCGATGCCCAGGCTGGATGAGGCTGGTGCAGGAGAGACTCACTAATCGCACACACTACGGTGTGACGGTCACTGACACAAACGTGTCTCACAACAGACAAACTCAGGCACATGAGAGCGTAGCACGAGTTGTATCGTGGCCCCCGACATACACAACATGCTAATACTTAGAAAAGAAAAACACAGAATCTTTAAAACTTGCAAATAACTCATGGAACTTCAAGAAAATCTCATGTAAACCCATACATCCCAGCTGAAGAAACACGACACCGAACAAAAAATCCCAGCAGAAGAAATTATTTTTCCTTACTATTAATATTAAGCAATACGAAAAAGCACAATTGTCTCCTGCTTTTTTTTTTTTTTTTTTTAATCCACTATTACTTAGACATCTGAGACATCTCAAACTCAGATCAACTTGTGCTGGCCTCTAACAATTACCTGTCCCCCCATTTAAATCAATGCATTTGTTCTTTCTTTTTTTTTAAATTTTTTTTTTTTCAACGTTTTTTATTTTTTATTTTTGGGACAGAGAGAGACAGAGCATGAACGGGGGAGGGGCAGAGAGAGAGGGAGACACAGAATCGGAAACAGGCTCCAGGCTCCGAGCCATCAGCCCAGAGCCTGACGCGGGGCTTGAACTCACGGACCGCGAGATCGTGACCTGGCTGAAGTCGGACGCTTAACCGACTGCGCCACCCAGGCGCCCCTGCATTTGTTCTTTCATTCCCTCCTGAAAGTATTATGACAATTACACTGATCCCAAGAGAGGGCAAATAAAACATCTATACGCGCATGGGAACAGTATAAAATAGCAGTTTTTTCCTTTCCTCTGGAATGGTTATTATACAATTACAGAAAATATAAACAGGACTTCAGGATACAATGTTTTAGGAATAAATAAATACAAACTCTAATGCGAACATGTTAATGTGCATATACTATAAATCAGTGAAATGTATTTTCCAAGGACAATTTTTGTGTATGAGTTTAGCATGTGGAAGCTTAGCAAAGATCACTGTATTTAATCTACTTTTCAATTTACACTTCATTATACCATTATAAAGTATGTACCTTTGTATACTACACTGTACAATATGGAATTAAGAATATTAAGTCTTATTTATCCAATCCCCTCTCCCACCAACAAACATTGTCCTGTCGAGGATGTGTCAGCTACTAACCATAAAGCTAGACATTTCACTTAAAGTAAGTTAAAGCTGTAGGGCTAATGAAGTATGAATTAAGTGGATATTTTTCCACTTATTTTTGAAAGAGAACAATATTCATCAGTATTTACTATTATTTTTAGTAGATTGCACCATATTGAGATAAAAGAAAATGGTAGCAAACTGATTACAAATAAAGTTTACCCAGCACACTTAAATATTTCTGAAGATTTATGTATACAGACATGTACTCATAGTATATGAGCATAAGGTAGTTTAAAAAGTACTTATTATAGGATGTAAATATTAATAGTATTTTTGATATAAAATATTACTAATTCAAAAGTGTGTGGACATAGTTAAATTATAAAACTATTGAAAAAAAGACGGGTCTGCTATTTAATAAAAATAAAATCATATTTTGCAAGGGTCATTAGACATTATTGTCCATTGTATGGCTAAAGAGCTAAGATCCAGACACATTTTATTCATGTCCAGCCCCACGTAGCCAGGGACCAGGGGAGCCAGGGATGCACGCTTAGCCTTCCTCACTCTTTTCCAGCCATTTCTTCAGTGCACCCTGACAGGAAATAGAATTTTCTTGAGTGAAATGAATTCAAATATTTTGTTTAAAGGTGTTTTGTTGCTTCAGGAGATTTCTTAGCATTTCCTGCAGATAATGGTCTGTGTCACTCAGGTTGAAATTCTTATCAAGAACAGATTTGGCCATTCAGAAATTTTGAGAAGAAGTTTCAGTTTTCTACAAAATAGCATATTAAAATGGATTTCAGTTTATACATGTGTCCTGACAACTAATCTGGTAAAATACTTCAGATATTATTCAGTGTGTACTTTTTTTATAAATTAATAAAGAATCTCTGACTGAAGTCAGTGGCTATTTGAAAATCTCAGAGGACACGACACCCACAGAGACAAGATTAATTTCTGAAAGTTAGGGGCAAATGATGCTGTCAGACTTCTCACTACCGGCAAATGATGATCACACATTACAAGACTCTTATGCAGGAGTGTACATAAGGAACATTACTTGACAACGGAAGTTCACAAGAAAAAATAAAGACACACACATGTGTTTGTTTTCCCTCAAAAATCCTGACCATGATGACTTCTCATCTCCAAATTCACTTAACATGTATACAGGAATAGGTGTGCATGAGTTAGACAGAAATTGTGTCGCTGGATAGGCCAATGAACACAATGATCAATTTCAGAGAATTTGATACATTTGAGATGCTCTGATTTTATTCATTCTGAATTCTTGTTCCAGATGCAACAAATGAGAGTCACTTTGAATTATTTTTACTCAATCTGTGTTGTTTTCATAAGGTTCACACTTTGACAGTGTGATTATAGCCTCATTAAAACAACAGCTAGAACTTGACTTGAAACATCTAGACAAGTAGCTTCAAACTGTTTGGAAGTTGGCTTTTTTGCTAGAGTCTTACTTTGTTCTATATTTGAGCAAAATTTCTATCACTTCATTTATAGTGCAGGTTTAGGACTGTAGTAAGGAGAGAAAAAAAGGAGGAATTCTAATTGACAATTAAAAAAAGATTGTACTATTGTAACAATAAAAACTATTGCTTTAAATGAATAACTAAAGGCACATTATACATGACACATTACACACACACATGCACACACGTGCACACGTGCACACTTTCCCTTCTCCTCTACTTGCTTGTGTCTTAGGAAGACAGGTGTCCCTTCTTTAATAAAATATTGCTGTAGTTTGTGGATATATAAAGGCTTCTTTCGAAAATGTGAAACAAAGAAACAAATGTGCAAAAATGTGGTTTTAGAGACTTCAACAATTGTCCCTGCTTTTTTTTGAGGTTTTGAAAATAATTTAATTGCTAATCTATATGTAATATGAAAATCATTTAGAGACATGTAATGATAGAAAAATAACATATATTTAAATAGATTTTACTCCTTACTCCTATGTGTTAGGATGGCCCAAGTATCTGTAGTACATCTGGTAAGATAGGAGAAGTTTTAGGTAGTCATGTACAGAGCTAGCAGAGACATTCTATAAATCTCTTTCTCTGTTTTACAGGGATATTTAGCCTTGGATCCCTACACTGAAAGTTGAGGAGCTGATAGTGATGGAGATTTAAATCATCAGTTTAGTCTACTTTTTGGCAAGTCCTCTGAAGCAGGGCTAGCGTCACTCCTTATAATGTGCAGACCTTCTACCTATTTCTCTGTCTTCAGATATCAGACAGGACCTGAGACTCAGTTACCCTCATTGTTCCTGAGCTATTCATAGTCAGGCTTTTAAATGTATGGGGTTAAAACCACAGCATTAGGCTCTATCATATCTACTTCCCTGGTGATTCTATAGCCTAGCGGATTCTCTTTTTTCTTTTAAACTTCATATGAACTTTTCCCATAAATCTTCCAGGCCCATAATAACACTTCATTTTATAAACCAACCTTCAGTGTGTCTGCCTTTTACCATAAGTTTCTTTTCTTGGGAAGAGGCTCTCCTTTTCATAGATAAACAATGCAAGCAGAATGCATTATTTATGAGCTTTGGTTGCCTGTCTCCCAGCCATAATACATCCATTACAATCTTTGAAATATTAAGATTTTTTAAAAACTTGATTTTACTCTTTAAATAGGCACATAGACTAGCTTTGAATGTGCATCCTCAGACCTTCAGGATGCTGTCAAGGAGAAATCACTCAAGGAAGGACTCTCTGGTGACAGTCTGTCCCTGTGCATCATCGGTACAATGTGGCTTTAATAATATATTGCCAAGTGTCGTGTATCTGTGAGCATTGGGGCGAGGAGAAAAGTCACTTTAGTCAATTATTAGTGTTATGTCTCATCACAGTGTCACCAGCTGGCATTGAAGAACACAAACCCGAACAGAAGAGGTTATATCACTGCTATTGTCATTAGTAGTACATTTGAATCCAAGGTGAATAAAAGAAAGATCATTAAGGGACTCCTCAAAAAGTGTGGTCATCTCAAATGTTATGTAGACATTGCCAATGTTGTCAGGTAGCAAACAGAAATATTAGCTCAAATTTCTCTTTAGAATTTTAAGCTATTTGAAAATCTTCCTCACAAGTTCTAAGTAACATTGCCTCCTACAGGGTATGCTTGATTGTGGGTCATGACTATTTAAAAAATCACTCTGAAAAACATGCACACACACACATGCACATACTCATAAACGCACACCCACACAAACACATACACATACATAAACACGCACAACAAACACACACACCTATACAAACATACACATATACATACACACACAAACACACACCTACACAAACACACACAACACACACCTATACAAACACAAACAGAACATACACATACCTACACACACACACAAACACATATGCATACATACACACATGCAACAAACATACACACCAATACATACACACATACATACACACACAAACACACACAGAACACACACACACCTACCCAAACACACACAACATACACACACACAAGCAACAAATATACATACACCTATACAAACACACACATATATGCACACAACGTACATGCTAACACACACACGAACATACCCCCCCCACACATATATACACAAATATGCAGAAACACTAAAAAAAAGAGAACTTCTAACATCTCTTTCTTTATAAGCCTCTATTTATCTACCTTTAAAATTTTTTTGAAGATAACTATAAAACAAAACCTCATCAAAGTGGTATGCTTGTTTCCTCCATCCTTTCTTTTCTTTTTTTTTTTTTAATTCAAATTTACTTCAAGTGAACAACCATATTGGGTGCATTCATTTTCTTGCAAAGCACATGCCTGTTCTAGTTACTGTAAAATTTTAAGTTCAAAAGAAGTACTATCAAACTTTTGCTTTCAGCTAGCAGTAGTTTCACAGAAATTTCTGCTTACAGTTGGCTGAAGAGGGAGTTGAGAAACAGGGGCACAAAGCCAGGGAGGGAGTGGCTGGCCTGTCTCTTCCAGTGCTCACAGGGACCTTTGCCGTCAACAGGGCCACGTCCAGACAACCTGTAACGGGCCCTTAAGTGTGCATTTCCCTGTTGTCTGAGTTCTGTCAGAGATCATTCTAGAGAATGGTGCTAATTAGGCTTCGGGCGTAAATGGAAAACACCTGACACCCACTTCTTCCCATCGCTCCCCAAACTGTAGCCATTTCCTGCTTGTTCTTCAAAACTTACTCAACAGTCATACCATTTAGCTCAAATGTCTTTTAAACTCTGTAACTATAGTTACGTGCTCTTATCGTCATGTCTGTAACACTTTGCAAGGGGCCGCTGTTTCATGGAACCACTAAATTCTTTATAAAATTCTGTCTCTTTTGATGAATAGTAAGGCATTGATTCCAAGGACTGTATCCTCCTTTTACTTGTTTTTATTCTTATGTTCTTAAGCCCCAATGTGGGGCTTGAACTCATGACCCTGAGACCAAGACCCTGAGATCACGACCAGGACACTTATCTGACTGAGCCACCCAGGCACCCACAGGACTGTAACCTTACCATGTTCCCAGCACCTAACCTTAAAGTCTAAACCAGACTAGACTTTCTCTGTTGAACTAAGTAGACTTCACCTTATATTTATGTATTAAAAATAGATTTGGAATAGATAGTGAGTCTCCATAGGATACTTCTAGCACATAAGAATGTAAACTGACATGTGTAATGAGGAGTATGCATGACTTCATCCATACATCAAATTTTGCTCAAGACTGAATTTTTCAGCTGCCATCCAGATGCCGTGAAACTGATCTTTGGAAAGGATTTTCCAGGTCTCAGACTCCATCTTGAATCTGGAACTAGAGTCCTAAGGACTGAGTGGGATTTCCATTGCATTCAAATGATCCTAAGACACATCCATTCTGTCTACCTTAACTTTACTAAAATGATCTTGATAATTGTCTACTAACCTCTCAGGATGTCATAAGTATCAGCTATAAAGAAAAGACTGATAGGACTGGAAATATAGAGCAGTGGTTTTAGGTCTAACTTTATTACTGTTAGTGTCATTTTGATTAAGTTAATTCTCTACTCAGGATTCAGAGGCACCAAAAAACTAGAATTGTTTACTGGTATCGAAAGGTCATTGTCCATTTGTTGTTGTTTAGGCCCTCGTTTTTTCTTCTTCCCCATGAAAGCCCAAATAGCTCATCTGAATTTTGTCAAATTTCTTCCATGAAATTAACAATTTATTTGTGAATCCTTAGTTTATTTATTTAGCAGACATACTGTAAACTTCCAGGACTGGTTCTATTCTAGGCACTGTGTAGGGATTAACAAAATATGTTAAAAGTTGTTTTAAGTCTTTACTGTTTAACTTTACCAAGTAGAAATTATTTTATTGATAATAACAGACATTTTCCATATTATTCATGAGCTCTTTTCAAAATTATAATTACAGTTATGCATTTCCTTATTACATATAATATATAATACAAAATATATTTCATATAACATGTTACATAAATCATGCAATAAATTATATATAACTATATAAATAATTATATATAAAATATATAAATATATTTCATATAACATGTTACATAAATCATGCAAATTAAATTTCATATAATATATGAAACTACAGTGGGAATATTAGACATTATAAATGAACAAAAATAGTGAAAAAATAAAAAAATGTTATAACCTAGAAGTATATGATGTATATATTATTTTATTTTTTAATTTTATTTATTTATTTTGAGAGAAAGAGGACAGGAGAGGGACAGAGAGAGGGGGAGAGAGAGAGAATCCCAAGCAGGCTCTGTACTATCAGCACAGATCTCTATGTGGGACTTGAGCTCACAAACCGTGAGATCACGACCTGAGCCGAAATGAAGAGCCAGACATTTAACCTACTGAGCTACCCAGGCGCCCCTGTATATATCATTTCATATTTTGTATTTATATATTATACACTATACAAATTGTATATATCATACAAATGAAGTTATAGAATATTACAGATCATATAATTGTACAAACTGAAACCACTATTTTATAGCTTATTTTTCTTGATGAAATAAATATCATGAGACTCTTTCTTTATCAATAACTATTCATCTAAAGCACTAGATCTGTCCATGAAAACAGAAATCTGTTCAACTATTGCCAGTATGAAGCACTATTTATTTGTCTTCCTACTTAAGTGAGGCAATACGATGAATTAACAGTGGAATGTACTGTTCTTATGTAACAAGCAGACGTCAGCCCATGGCCCTGCATGGTGAGGAGCTCTGTCCTAGCAGGGGCCCCACTTTCCTCTCCAATCCCTCTTTCTGCCGGAAATGTCAACACCCTGCCCTGTCCCCCATGCTAGCCACTGTTCTGTCTTGGGGACAGCAGCCATGAGTGTGGACGGTGCCGCTTTGATCTACTGAAAAGCGCAGGCGCTGCCTGGGGACTAGGGTGTCAGTCAGAGCACAGAAAATACACTGCTTGTCAGAAACTCTTTGCCCTAGTAACACAAAAAAAGATTAAAAATTATACGACTTAGTATACCTTCACACTGAACCTGTCTCTATTTTTCAGAGTTACTTCTTGTCACTTACTGTTTGCAACAATTCTCATTTCTAGTAAGTCAATACTATGTATTTGAGCAACTTTTTTTTTTTTTCAACATTTATTTATTTTTGGGACAGAGAGAGACAGAGCATGAACGGGGGAGGGGCAGAGAGAGAGGGAGACACAGAATCGGAAACAGGCTCCAGGCTCTGAGCCATCAGCCCAGAGCCTGACGCGGGGCTCGAACTCACGGACCGCGAGATCGTGACCTGAGCTGAAGTCGGACGCTTAACTGACTGCGCCACCCAGGTGCCCCGAGCAACTTTTTTTCTTATTCTGCCAGAAGTGGCCTGGTCCTTTTATTAAAAAAGGAGTGGCTGAGTGTTGCCTTCACTAGTGTAGCAGAGAACAGAGGACTTGGCTAGCAATCACACATGCTGAAATTATGTGCTTATACAATGCTACTGATCAATATAAAACTGAAATTTGCTGCTAAAATTTAATTTTTAAAAACCACCTGCCATTCTGGCATCATAAACATTTAAACATCTTGCTTTGGGGAAATACAAATCAAAACCACACTCAGATATCACCTCATGCCAGTCAGCATGGCCAAAATGAACAAATCATGAGTCTATAGATGCTGGAGAGGATGCAGAGAAATGGGAACCCTCTTGCACTGTTGGTGGGAATGCAAATTGGTGCAGCCACTCTGGAAAACAGTGTGGAGGTTCCTCAAAAAATTAAAAATAGACCTACCCTATGACCCAGCAATAGCACTGCTAGGAATTTGCCCAAGGGATACAGGAGTACTGATGCATAGGGGCACTCGTACCCCAATGTTTATAGCAGCACTCTCAACAATAAACAAATGATGGAAAGAGCCTAAATATCCATCAACTGATGGATGGATAAAGAAATTGTGGTTTATATACACAATGGAGTACTACGTGGCAATGAGAAAGAAGGAAATATGGCCCTTTGTAGCAACATGAATGGAATTGGAGAGTGTTATGCTAAGTGAAATAAGCCATACAGAGAAAGACAGATACCATATGTTTTCACTCTTATGTGGATCCTGAGAAACTTAACAGAAACCCATGGGGGAGGGGAAGGAAAAAAAAAAGAGATTAGAGTGGAAGAGGGCCAAAGCATAAGAGGCTCTTAAAAACTGAGAACAAACTGAGGGTTGATGGGGGGTGGGAGGGAGGGGAGGGTGAGTGATGGGTATTGAGGAGGGCACCTTTTGGGATGAGCACTGGGTGTTGTATGGAAACCAATTTGACAATAAATTTCATACATTGAAAAAAAATAAACATCTTGCTTTGGTTTCTACATTATTTGTATTATCCACAGCTGCATGAATTTGTTAATCTAGAGTTATTGGAACATCCCTTTACACTAAAATGCTCACAGAAGATAAAACTTAAGGGATATGGTGGCTTTAATTTTAATCTCAGTTCTTTCGAGTCTTTATATGTTAACATGCTAATTATTCTTTCTAATTTTTGTTCTTCAGTCATTTATTCAAAAGTATTTATTTGGTATCTGCTTTATGTTGGTCTTTATTCCAGAAGCTGATGAAAATGGTGATGAACAAATAAGTGAGTTTCCTTGTTCTTATAGTTTTTATTCCAGTAAAGCAGAGACACAGTGAATAGTAAACCAATAAACGAAAACCATCATTACATATTATCATGCTGTGATGGAAATCAAGAAAAAATAAGAGTCCCATGAAAAACTAAGAGCATACTCAGTTAAGTAGACTCGCACTAGAAAATTCCAAACAAAACAATGTGTTTTGCTTGCTCATTTGTTTTGTTTCTAAGAAAAGGTCATTTGCCATGATTTGAGCTTAGTGGGAAGATAGGAGATGGTAAGGTAAGAGCTAAGAGCAGCTGAATTATAACTGACCCTTGGCCAGGGGAGATGGGAGGTGGGAAGTGTGACTGGAACCACTAAGGGAGCAGGTTGTGTGAAACTGCTCAGCCCTCAGGAACCAGTGACCCTGTGACCCTGTTGTAGGACACAACCAGCCCAGGGGGACTTCAGAGGGACAGAGGTGAGGGTATGGATTCCCTGGATCGGCTCTCATCTTTCACTTTTACTTTCAGTTAGCCTTCCTCACATGCTGAGGCCACCACAACCAAGGATGACGGAGGCCTGTTGACACATTCTATACATGTGAATCTCCCTGAGAAGAAGGGAAAGTGGAGAAAAGTAAGATCTGGACGGGCAAAGGGAAGAAATTCAGAAAGTAACACAACACAGCAACATTTCCAAGTTGCTGTTTGTCCTCCAGGGCTCCAGGGAAGAGTAGAGATCAGGGCTGAATGCAAAATTGTCAATGGAGTGATGGTATTTAAAGTTACAGGATGGAATTCTTCACCCCAGGAAAGAGTGCAGGACGAGAAACCCCTCCAGCTGGGAGGTTGCTAAAAATGGTAAATAGAAAGATAGAAATATCACAAGACCATATTGAATATTATCACAGGTACCTCATGTATTTTCTCATCTAGTTTATAAATGGTGCTCTCTGAGTTTTTCATTGTTTAATTCCCAAGAGGAATATGGGAGAGCGTGTGTGTGTGTGTGTGTGTGTGTGTGTGTGTGTGGGTGTGTGTGTAATGTTTTAGTACATCAAATCAGTTTTCAAATAGTGTACCAAAGATTTCAAATCAAATCACTGTACAACATAAGTGATAGTGCTATCTAGGAAATTGAAGTATCAAATATTGTTTCGATAAAATATAGATACAGAAAAACTATGGGTACTATCTGGTGAGGGGATATACGATTAGAGTTTGCAAACACACTCCTGACGTCCCAGTAATGGGAGATACACTGGGGATTGGGAGTACAGGGAAAGATATAACCCACAGCGAAGTCTTGGGTCAGGCCCCTTTTGCTTCACCGGGTATCATAAGGGTCACACGATAAGTGAATTTATAGGATACAGTAGAATCCCAGGAAATAACATCTTTGAAATGGGGGCTAAAATATTTTACCTTGACTTGATGGACAGTGAAAAGTGTGGAAAGTTTTGGACAAAGAATTAATAATTCCTGTGTATTGTGTGTGTGTGTGTGTGTGTGTGTGTGTTGGAAAGATAAATCTATTTATGGTGTCCATGACAAATTGTAGAGTCCTGAAGTGGAAGGCAGATAGATAAATTAAAAGTTATGATAAAAGTAGTAAAACTTGGCTACTACAAGCTGCAACTGACTCTTACTATTCTGGCCTCATGCCAGTTGATCTGAATTTCTAAGATTTTAAATACCATCTTTATATATCAAATTTATTTACACTGTTCAGCCTTCTGTGAGGAACAGACTTGGAAATGAGCCTATTTATTTTTAATCTCCTCTTTGCTATCTTTTAAGAAGTTCAGTCCAATTTATCCAAATGAGAATATCAATGCCTTTTATCCCTCCATCCCCACAAATACTCATTTTTTATCCAGTCTTAACCAATTCCCCCCAAAATGTACATACAATTCCATTTGTTCAGACTGTCTTTTCACTTGTTCACCTGGAAAAAATTTTCGACTCACCCTGTCACTTTCTCCACAATGGTACCCTAACCTCTTTGGCATCAAGAGGTTTGTATGTTTCACTAGGCAAACATAGAAAAATGAGACAGAAGGAATGTGTTTTAGAATTTATAAACAAGCCATCATGTTCTTCGAAGTCCTATTAAAATTTTTCCTTTTGGGGGGCACCTGGGTTGCTCGGTGGTTAAGCGTTTGACCCTTGTCTTTGGCTCAGGTCATGATCCCACAGTTCATGAGTTCGAGCCCCACATTAGGTTCTGTGCTGGCTGTGCAGAGCCTGCTTGGGATTCTTTCTCTCCCTATCTCTCTGTCTCTCCCATGCTGGTTCTCTCTCTCTCTCTCTCTCTCTCTCTCTCTCACTCACTCTCTCTCAAAAATACATAAACTTAAAAAAAATTTCCTTTTTGTAGTAAACATATGGGTCTTGTGACAGTTGATGGTACTAAGTACTTTAATAACATTAGGCAAACTGAAAGAAAAATGAAGCCTCATTATACTTTGAGAACAATAAAATGAACATAAGCTTAAGAAGGCATTCCTCATTAAACTAGAAAAATTAGCTTAGTTGTCAGGATAATATTCTTTTAGTTTAGTACTTAAATTGCATTTTTTCATAATTGTGCATGAAATAATTACATATAAATTTATATCCAATGTGACTGAAAGAATTTATAGTTACCCATCCATGCTAATCTCCTGGACATTAGAAGTCAGATTTTGGATATTTTCTATAACAATAAACCTTTAAACTGGAAAGTAACAAATGTATACTAGGGAGCCAATTTAGCCAAACAGTGGTTTTTCCTCAAAATTTTTGACTCAAACTCATGTGTTCTCTAGTGAGGTGTCTGATTACACTCAGTTGGCTAAACCAGAGAACCTTATGAACATCTTTGTCCCAGGACACGAAGAAAAAAAGAAGTCAACATGAAATAATACTTGTCATTAGAATTATAGGCTGAAAACCTAGAACCAACAATGACCTCTTTTCTTCCATACTGCCCATAACGGTGATTGGTTCTGTTAATCACAACTATACAAAGTAGATCAATATTTTATGACAATTCTTTGCATGTTGTGTTGACACTGTTTTCTTCTTCACAGTATGAGCCCTTTGAAATAAACCACTGCTCTCATGTGGTTTGTTTTCAGTACCACACCCCCAGCCATTTTCAAAAAATTATGGTATAGTACCTAATTGAAATAATTGTATTTATATCAGTTAGATATCATATTAGGTTCATTTCAAAGACTTTGTCAATGCAATACTGGAGATAATTTTTGTGCCTAAGTATTGAATGACAAAATATTAAACATATGTCCATTATAGTTATAAAAACATTTATGTTGTTTACTAGACATAACTCTGTATATTTTATTCGTACTTTGCCTAAGAGATACTATCAAATATAGACTACACTGCAGACAGTTTTCTCTGCTAAGTCCTTTCTGTCCTGAATTCATATTTACTTCTCAAATTCCCTTACATTTCATAGATATATGCTCTTCAGAGTGATAATACACAATTAAAGTAGTAACCAAAATTGTTCTGTATAAATGAAGTTATTAATACTTATATTTCAAAAAAAAAGCAATCTGGCTTCCATTATGTTGCAAATGAAATAAATATTGTAATATCAACTAATATCTGCATAAAATAATTTGTATTATTATGTAGCTTATTTAAAACAAAATCACAACAGAATCTTAAACAACAATAACAGCCATAGCAAAACCAAAACCACACAGTTTAACAATAACAGCCATAGCAAAAACAAAACCACACAGTTTTTTAGGCAAAATAAATAATAAAGATCATTCTAACATTTCAGTAACTCAAAATTGAAATGAAACCAAGTAAACAAACAAAAGACACTACATCCTATACAAAACGCATATAGTCTATGACTGTTGAAATTACCTATAATTTCAAGAATACACTTTATAGTTCTATCATTGGAAAATCACTAGAAAAAAATTTTTTTCTTTAATGAACAGAATTGAGATTATCCCTCTCTAAATCCCCATATAGTCTCTGAACTCAGAGATAAAAAGAGAAACAAAGACTATCAAACACTCACGACCAATGGCAATCAGTGGTCTCTGCGATATTAATTCAATTAATATTTGCTAAACTATTAAGCATGTTATATGTGTCAGTAACTGGGATTGATAACATAACCAAACAAACATAATACCTCTTCTTATAAGATCTAGCATTTTGGCAAGATGATTAACAAAGTATAAATAACTATATAATTAACAAATTATCTACGTAAAAATAAAGACATGTCATGTTCTATAAAAATTCTCCACTTGTTTTTTCCAAAAATTCAACAAATCATAGATTCTTATAAAGTATCAACAAGGCTCATACTTATTAAATGTAAAAACGACAAAGAAACTATGCCTCTAATAACCTCTTCCTCTTCAAATGCCCCATACATCCTACTGAAGCCTTATTTCTACATTATATAAGGTCCTTGAAAATTTCTTACAAATAAATTCACACATTTTGCTGTTCATCAATGAGCATGAGTATGATCATTGTATCCTAACTGCTCCATTCACAGTCATCTTCTCTATAATGAGAGTCCACATGGTTCTAAATTTAAGAATTGTATTCAGTGTGATGCCATGGCTATTGCTTGCTTAATCACAGACCTACAGGAAAAGCAATGAGTCTTTAAAACTACTTTGAACATAATCCATTATTTATTGCTTTATTGAGTTCTAAGAAACTGAATGCCCACAGAAGTGTTTACACTTCTTAGACAAAGAAATACCCAGTTAAAACAGGTTTGAATTTGTCAGGCTATAATACAAGACCATGGTTTTCATATAATTTGAAAGCAAAAAGAAATCTTAGCTTTGCCAGAGAATTCAATAAATTAAATACTAGAAGGATGGCATAGAATCATTGGTACAGACTTCCACACATTCCACAGGAATACCAAAAGAACAGCTTTGTTCGCATGTGATATTAGAAATAGAAGGGCTGCCAGAGAGAATTAAATCCAATTGCCTTGCTTTGGATAAAAGAAGTAGTTACTTAACCTCTTTAGGGTCATTGCCTGGGATTAAAAAATTTCTTGTGATTTCAGTAGAGTGCTCTCAGCAGCACTAAATGAGTACTTTGCACTAGGGCATACATTTTCCCCTTAATATAGACTCTTTTATTAAAATGATATTTCAGTTTCCACTAAGAATCAAAAATACGCTAAAAGCAGTAATTTGTATTTAATTACCACTAGTGAGATAGATCATCAGATAACAGTGCCCCAGGCTTTGTAATTGTAATCAATTTCCATAGCTTATTGTAGGTGAATCAATATATTGGGTATATGAAAACTCATAGACCAGAGAAAGAATTGAAGAATGTAATTAACAAATCCAATGGAAGAGGAAGACAATCATAAAGGGGATTGGTTTGCTGAGGGAAGATGGAAAATAGACCTATGTGAAATATTTCCATGCATAGACACATACAGGGAGTATAGCTCAGTGGTAGAGCATTTGACTGCATATACACATACAGAGCCATTGAGTATTTGCTCTGTGCCTATGACTGTTCTCAATGCAGAAGACACAAATGATGGATGAAATGCAGTTTCTTTTGTCAAGAACATAAAAAGGTGGAAATATTAAAGGAAGATAATTATTAAAATGTTTAAGATGAACCTATAAATATGCAGTGACAGATGTGTACATAAATTATTATGATAGCCTGAAGGTTGGATGGAATTATGGAAATCTTTCTCAAGAAATGATAGAAATGCTGGGTTTTAAATAGTAGAGTTTTGAGATAGTGAGTAAGAAGAGGAATTCCCAATTGGAAGGACAACAACAGGAAAACAATAAAAGAAAGCACAATGTTATAGTAAACCTTTCTTCAGCAGGTTCAAAATTTCTTGGGGAGGTTGGACAGATCAGTCGTGTCCTCAGAATTTAGAAGGTGGTATGTCTGTAACCTCAGTGATAAATCAGGACTGTTGGCAGTGGTATGCTTAACAACTGGTAAGGTAGCAAGTTTCAGTTGACAAACATCATAATATACTCAAAACAGCTAATTGCAATAGTGATGACTGGAAAGCCAAACTAAAGTTCACCTGAGTATTAAAGTCAAAGCAAAATAAACTCATTCTATATCAGAAATGTGCTGAAACAGAATTTAAAAACACTCTGCAGGGGTGTCTGGTTGGCTCAGCTGGAACAGCACATGATTCTTGATCTTGGGGTCCTGAGTTTGAGCCCCATGTGGGCTTTATTTACTTAAAAATAAAATTTAAAAAAAAAGAAAAAAAACACTAAGTAAACATAATCATACAAATTACTCATACAATTCATTTATATTTATTTTTTATTAAAGTTTATTTATTTTAAGAGAGAGAGAGAGAGCACAGGGGAAGGACAGAGACAGGAAGAGGGAGAATCCCAAGAAAGTTCCACATTCAGCACAGAGCCACATGTAAGGCTCAGACTCATGACCTGACCCCAAATCAAGAGTTGGAGAATTAAGGGGCGCCTGGGTGGCGCAGTCGGTTGAGCGTCCGACTTCAGCCAGGTCACGATCTTGCGGTCCGTGAGTTCGAGCCCCGCGTCGGGCTCTGGGCTGATGGCTCAGAGCCTGGAGCCTGTTTCCGATTCTGTGTCTCCCTCTCTCTCTGCCCCTCGCCCGTTCATGCTCTGTCTCTCTCTGTCCCAAAAATGAATAAACGTTGAAAAAAAAAAAATTAAAAAAAAAAAAAAAAAAAAAGAGTTGGAGAATTAACTGATTGAGTCACCCAGGGGCTGCAACCCCATTCATATTTATTTTTAAAAATAATGAGTCCACAACTGTGACTTAAATATAAATGAACCCCTTTCAGTATTACATATTTCACAGCCTTCCTTTATAATAATTCAAAATAAAGATTTTGCTGAATTGCTTCATTTAAAAGTTATTTTTTTCCCCACATCGAATTCCACATAAAAAGGCAACACTTACAAATATGAAACCAGAGTTAGGCTCACTGAGTGCATAGTGTGATGTTCTACTTTGCTTCACATTCTTTTTTTTTTTTTTTTAAGAATGCCTACTTAGTTCTCATTATTAAATTTTCAAGATGTTTTAAAATGTACTTAATTAATTTTTTCAAATTCTTATATGGGTTTATTTCAGCGATAAATAATTGTTTTGCACAATTACAAATTATTTAGTGGAATTTCATGGAATTTTGGGAAGCACTGTAGAAATATATTCACAAAATTGCTTGTAGGTTTCCAGAGAACAGGGTAGAATGAACACTGTTTTATGTTTACACATCCCTCCATTGTCAGGCTTTGTTGATTATGAGGAAATGGCAGTGGGGGAAGGGATTAAAGATTACAAGTCTTACAAAAGAGAAGACAGCATGTTTTATAATGGATTACACAGGTGCATTTTTGGTACAAAGACACCATCTCTTCTGCTGTAACTTTCCACCTATTTCCTTCTGTGTGAAAACAGGTTATGCTTTGTATTTTCCCCAACCTTCTAATATTTACAGGTCTTATAAAAAATAAATCACCTGCTTTCATGACATTTATAAATTGCTAATGGCATGTTGTCTCTAAGAGGTTAACATAATTATGTTAGCTAAACTATATTTTTGAAGATTTAAGATTAGGAGTGATGCCATAAATAAATATAAAGGAATATATACACATACAAATACACGCGCACATGCACACACACATTTATATTTCATATAAATGTCCAACCAACTATCTAACTCTTGCTCTGTACTAAACTGTATTAATATAGATAGAATACACAACTCTAGAGTGTGTATCAAACAAAAAAGATTCAAAACTGGATGTCTCATTAACAAGCTAGAGCATTTAGAGAGTTTCTTCTCAATAGAATAATGTAATGAACTCCTTATTTTGTTTCATGATCACTAGAACTTTGCCTGTCACAGTGCTTAAGTTATATACGAAAAGTCTCACCAGAGATACGCTCATTTTTGAGAGTATATCCTTCCCAGCTAAAATGGCACTGTAAAAAAATGCCTATCAGATATATAGGCTGTGTTTTCTGGAAGAAAAGAAGAACTTGGGATCCAATTCTGTTAAAGTCTAACTTCTCAGTGTTACACAGTTTTCTTTGTGCATTTATTAAATGTTAGTCAAAGAGGGTCAAGCTGGTGAGAGCACGAAATAAAAAAGATGTTTGTCATTTAATAATAGATGTAAATTTATTTATAGTGGCCTGTCAGTTAAAATTTTGGAAGGATTTCCTAGAGCAAATTAGCTAATTATTTGTATGTTAGCAAGTTATGTGTGTTCCACATAATCTATCCAGTACTGTTATTACAGAATTGTGTTCACTTGTAAAGGCAATGCAAATAGTTCATGAAAGCAAAAATCCCAATATACGGCAATATCTACCAGTGGAATAATGTTTACACATTGCTTGCCGTAGAATACGGAATACGTTTTCCTATCATCGCGTTATGAAGGACATAATGGCAGACAGTGCTCTGTAGTAAAAGCCTCTGCCCTATGTTTAGAAATTTATTCTTCATTTTCTTTTTTACACAATTTATCTGTTGATTAGCCCAAGATATTTGACCTGTAGAATTTCCTACAGTCAGGATTTTACTAAGTATGTACTTATGGTGAAG
This sequence comes from Puma concolor, assembly GCF_028749965.1. NCBI lineage: Eukaryota > Metazoa > Chordata > Mammalia > Carnivora > Felidae > Puma > Puma concolor. The sequence goes on along the minus strand of NC_141677.1, from coordinate 769,043 downwards.
TTCAACCTACTTATTTGCCCTCCTTATTTCATGCAAATTGGTAGTAGGATCCAGAGACTTAATAAAACTCACATTTGATCCCTTCAGTAAGAGTATAAGTGAGGTTTTTGTTTTGTTTAATCAAGAAGCACATTAGTATTCGTGTTGTTATCAAGTATTGATGCTCAATTATTGGGGGTTTAAAAAAGGTGAAATTCTTGGGGCGCCTGGGTGGCGCAGTTGGTTAAGCATCCGACTTCAGCCAGGTCACGATCTCGCGGTCCGTGAGTTCAAGCCCCGCGTCGGGCTCTGGGCTGATGGCTCAGAGCCTGGAGCCTGTTTCCGATTCTGTGTCTCCCTCTCTCTCTGCCCCTCCCCCGTTCATGCTCTGTCTCTCTCTGTCTCAAAAATAAATAAACGTTGAAAAATAAATAAATAAATAAAAAAGGTGAAATTCTAATTTATCATTTTTTTTCATTTATTATTTGAAATACTTTTATAAGAGATGTTTCCCCTTATCTAATATTTTGTTTCTTGGTGGTACACTGTATATAAGAAATGAAGGATAAATGTTTAATTTTTCCCCCTTATTTTTTTTAAGTTTTATTTATTTATTTATTTATTTATTTATTTATTTATTTACTTAATATATAAAATTTATTGTCAAATTGGTTTCCATACAACAACCAGTGCTCATCCCAAGAGGTGCCCTGCTCCATACCCAAGATGGAGGAGAAACCTATTTTCAAAAACAGACTTCTAAGACAACAGTTTTGGTATTTTTTTTTAATGAGTAAGACTAAATTATGGTGTCTAGGTATGCACACTTGAGTATTCAAAGTACATAGGAATTCAAAGAATCCATGACTATAAAAATAATAATAACGGTTATTTTTGAGGTGTTGATTAGGAGTCTGAAAGAGAGACTGGGCACACAGAGGTTTGTGGAGTATAGAGAAAAGTTTCATTTCTTGAGTGGTTATTTTCTCTTGTAATAACCTATTAACCTATACATTTGTGTGAAGTTTCCTTCTGTATTGTGTGATTTTATAACAAAATGGCAAAAAAGTCCACTAAGTATTTGTTAAATGGTCAAATAGCCTTATTAAAATAAGTCCTTAGCAAAAAAAAAAAAAAAAAAAAAAAAAGAAAAGAAAGAAAGAAAGAAAGAAATTTATCCTTCATAGAAATGATATTGAACTCTGGGGAAATCTGAAACATATGTTCCAGCTTTTAAACTGACTAAATATTCTCAAGTGAAGTCAACCTTGCTTTCCATGAGTCTTGCCAAATAGTTATATAGAAAGATACTTGTCCCTCTAGGATGACAATCCCATAATATTGCTACCTAGGAATAAGGCAGTGGTGATTCCTATGTTTACTTTTTAAATTTTTTTTTTACATTTATTTATTTTTGATAGACAGAGAGACAGAGCACAAGTGGGGGAGGGGCAGAGAGAGAAGGAGACACAGAATCCAAAGCAGGCTCCAGGACAGAGCCCGACCCTGGGCTCAAACTCACAAACCATGAGATCATGACCTGAGCGGAAGTCAGAAACTTAACCGACTGAGCCACCCAGGCGCCCCAGTGATTTCTATGAGTTTTAGCACAAGAAAAGACTTGACTGTAGTTTAAAAAAAAATGTACCCAGTTATATTCCTGTCCTGATCCTACATTTTTATAGAATAAAATGGTAATATTTCCCTTTAATTTATGGAATTATCTCCTGTCTATTTGATCCTACTTGTCCTTGAGCATTTTCCCCAGAGGGTCTTCCCCTTTTAATTATACTTTAGGAGCGATATACACATCCTGTAAAATTAAAGTTCTCATAAATATGTGTAAGATTTTGAATGTATATAGATTAATGTGTGACATTGTCACAAACTTCACTCATATGTGAAATTTAAGATAAAAAGCAGATGAACGTATGGTAAGGGAAGCAAAAATAAGTTAAAAACAAGAAGGGGGACAACACATAAGACACTCTTAAATACAGAGAACAAACTGAGGGTTGCTGGAGAGATTTTCGGTGAGAGGAATGGGCGAAATGGGCAAGGGGCATTAAAGAGGACACTTGTTGGGATGAGCACTGGGTGTTATATGTAGGGGATGAATCATTGGAATCTACTCCCGAAATTATTATTGCACTATATGCTAACTAACATGAATGTAAATTAAAATATTTTTAAGTGTTTGTTAGAAAAAAATCGAGAGAATTCCTATAAATGTAGTTTTCCATGCAGTAAGTAAGAGCTGATCAGTGGAAAGATAAAAGCATATCAAATAAACATGTATCTGTCCATCACCCACCATTAGAAAAATAATACAGAGTCTGAAATACAATGTTTCCAGTGTATAGACAATGAAATGAGTAAATATCACACTTCAGAAAAAAGATTCCTTCAGGTCCTTCAGAAAGATTTATGATCACCTATTTCTACGCAGAATTCTCAGGAATCTAGTAATAATGGGAATTTTAATTTACTTTCATTCAAATTTGTAAATACTTCCTTTTGGGGTGCCTGGGTGGTTCAGCCAGTTAAGTGTTACGACTTGGGTTAAGGTCATGATCCAATGGTCTGTGAGTTTGAGCCCTGCATCAGGCTCTGTGCTGACAGCTTGAGGCTTGGGGCCTGCTTCAGATTCTGTGTCTCTCTCTGTGCCTCCGCTGCTTGCACTCTGTCTCTCTCTCAAAATAAATAAACAAAAATAAAAAAAAAATCCTTTAGTAGCAAAGTAGATATTTCAATCGCAAAGTAATGCTTTATTCGTGTAGTTCAGTGACTGTATGACACATTTCACAAAAGATATATGCTCTGTAAAGTGAGGCCATGAATATGACACACAATGCTTATGTTCTTTGTTCTGAAGACCTTTTCATTGTCTTCTGTGTTGTAGATGCTAAATAAAGGAACTTGATTTCTCTTGAAATCTTTTGATTTCTTTCCAAGAAAAGTGGGCTTTTCACTTATAAAAGAAAGTTAATTAATTTTAACAAAAGATGAAATTTGATCAACTATGAGAATAAAAGTATGTAAATTATGTTCCTAATTTTTTCAGGATCAAGAATAACTTCTGGCTTATAATCATCATACATAAAGGGGTCGTTTGGTCTCATATGTCCTGTGTTTGCAGTTTAGGGGAGAAGACACATATCAAATTATCCTTAAACTTCTCAGTATTTCTAAAATTTATAATTACCTGATTTGTTTTATTGTTTTGAACATATTAAAGTGTGAATCTAAAATAGTCACATTATTTTCTTTTTTTATACTTAATATTTATTGAGCATTCTCATATTCCACTTACTGAGCCACCTGCCTTACGTATATAAATTCATTCACTCATTCCTGCCATCAGTATATAAAAAGCTATCATCTCTAATCTATATACCTACAAAGTACACTTTTGAGAGAGCTTCAAGAGATAGAAGTATAGTTTATTGCTTGATAATTAACAGTAGAATTGTGAATCAAACCAAGTCAGGCTTATTCTAGAAAAATACTCTTAACCTAGATAGATAGATAGATAGATAGATAGAATTACTATATTACATATTATTATAATAAAATATAGTAAGCATATATTCTCTCATATAAAATACTCTCTTAGCTTATTTTATACACACACACACATATATACATACACACATATATATACTGAATTTCTATAATATATATAATATACAATACATGATATGATAATATATAAGCCAAGACAGTGTTTATATATACATACAGCTTTCTGTACATAATTTTTGACATATTTGTTAATGGGGATCTTCTTCTTCCATATAATAAGTGATAGATATATACTATACAATGGTATAGTATATATACCTGGTACATAATGAACTCCAATCAGTTCTTTTTTCGTGAATCAACTTAGGGTAGGACATATCTACCCAATAATCTGCAGTTATTCACAAGGCATGTAACTTTCAGTGTAAAGCAGAAACTCTTCATTTCTCATTCCAAGTCTTGGACTACTCCTGCCCTCCATGATTGACTCCATTGTTCCAAGTCTAATCTTTTTAGAGCAGAATCTTTCCAACCTGATCTACAGTCTATTCTCTAGACAACTGTCTTTCCCTTACTACTTTCCTATCTGATGAAAAAAATAATAAAAAGTGTAGGCATTTTTATTCTACAGTACATTTAAAAAGTTATATAAATATAAAAATTGGTGTCAGGAAAAAAGAGGATAAATGATACACAGCAGTATGGATGGAATAGAACTTTTAGTTTAATATCTAGTTGAGTGAAAGCTATTAACAGAGTGCTATCTGAAAACACTTTTGCAGGGTACATCACCAATTAATCACTTTTGATATTACATTGCAAATTGCACACATTTGGAGATTATTTTGAAATGCTCTTTGGATTACTGCCTAAAAGCTGACCATAACTCACATTTCATCTGTGACAATGTGGCATTAAGAAATTTCAAGAAATCACCACCTATCATCACCAATTTTCTTTTAAGATCAGTGCTGTGGGACATGAAGTGCAAACGTGTCACAATTACTTTCAGGTCCATCCAAAATGTGCTGCAGAGTGGTCTTTTTCTATGAGCACATAGAGAGTCAGTAATAAGTAAGATGTAACCTCTTCCATAAAGAAGATGGAGTCTAGCAGTGGAGACTGCAATATACACAACCAGCTGTAACAGAAGACGAGGGTGTGAACGTGCCAGGGAGGACAGTTACCTAATGCTCAGAGAGTCAAAGAGTAATCCTGGAAGTGACAGAGTGGTTCCAAAAGTCGATTAGGATCTCAGCCGGTGAAAAAGAAGAAGAGATTCCAAAATTAAAGCCATACTACGTAAGACTACCTGGCTGGCTATGTGCTGTATGTTGCAGGAGATAAGAAACAGTGGTGAGAATGGAGAATGGTGTGTGTGGCATCTAAGTTAACCTGAGTCCAGATCTGGAAAGTCCTGTATGCCAGACTAAAGACTGTGCACACTGACTGAGATCATTGCTGAGCAGGGCTTTATGGATGCACATTTTTATTTAACTTTGCTTGGTGTTTTCTAAGAGAAAACATTCGGAAGAAACAAAATATACTTGTCTGCACATTTTTGCTGAATAGCAAAATGTATTGAATTGTATTATGTATTGTATTATGAATATAATACAAAAGTTTATTTGAACCTGATAGAAAAAGTATGTATCCTTACAATTTTAATTTGTTAGTATTGATAAGAAAGGTTACTGTTTTCCAGTCCTCAGATTTAATATCAAGGCTGTATATTTTTATATATAAGATGATTCTTTTTAAGATTTACAAGTAATATATGAACATGTCACTGTAAATAATTACCCATTAGCCATGTGCATTGGGTAAATTAGGATAATGTCACTTTACAACTAACTCATTCCCATTCCATGACTGGAAGAGATAAACATTTGGTATGTGTTTTGAGAATATATATTGCATATATTATGCACGTATTTTTTGGTAAATGAATTATAATATATATAATGTTCTCTATTTTGGAATTCTTTTCCACTTAACAATGATATTTCATTGTTTACTTTTCTAGTATTTTAAAAGGTCACAAAGAACCTTTCTTATTCTGTACATCTCTTAATTCACAAATGAAAATTTTAGCTTAGATTTAAAAACTTTTAATACACAGAAACTGTAGATTTTAATCAAAAGTATCTAATTTTAACAATTACATTTTTCTCTTTCTTTTTAAAATTTTATTTTAAATGGATTTATATTAGCTTATCACACATAATGTTACTTTTTTATAGTGTACATTTGTTTTTTCTCCTCTGATTGGCTCCTTTTCCTTCTTAAATTTTTCATCTGCGAGTAAATAATTTTTTAAACCTCGTATTTATCCTTTCATACTTTTCTCCATACTTATATAGCATATACACAAATAAATCTTCATGTATATTTATATAAACCCACCTTTACATACACTTACATGCACCTGGCCTTGTCTCATGGAAATATTTCATACTGAACACAATTTTAGGAGGAGAGGCTTAGAAGGTGGAGAAGCAGGGGGATTGTGAGCTCACCTTATCCCACAGACACACCGAGGCACCAGACATATCTCGCAGCTAACTCTGAACGTGGCCTGAATGACAACCTGGCAGAACACATCTTCCACAGCTAGACCTAGAAATAATACCACATGGAAAAGCATAGGACAGGTGGAGACGTGGTTGGGAAGCAGACCCCCAGTGTGACTGACCACGATGGGGCCAGACATCACAAGCACAAAGTGAGAGGGTCAGATCCCTCAGCAAGCACTTCCTTCATGGAAGACCAGTGCTAAAAAGAAAGTTCCTTTAACTAGTGACTTGAAAACCAATGGGGCTTAACTCTTGATACTTTAAAAATCAGCACGTTTAATTCAGCAAAAGCTAGAGTGCAAAAGGAAACCAAGTCCCTGCCCTTAAAGAGCCAGCATAATAAATAACTGTGCCTGTGACACAGCACAGAGGCAGCAGTATGAAAAGAGCACAGGATATCTGTGAAGAAGATTTATTGACTAATCTTAGACCATGTGCCAGGAGGGCAAGGATCTGCAAGTGATTTCTGCAGGAACACAACAGCTGGCAGGTGCCATTTTTCTTGCCCTCCTCCAGCCCAGACAGCTGGTTGCTTGTGGGAGCCAGCAGTAACACTCTCCGTCTACCTTGCTAGCACCACACACTTGCTCCGCCATTCCCCTGCAGACCAAGCCCATCCAACTTGCCCACGATGACAGCTCTCCAAAGCAGTTTCTGCACCACCACACTTGAAGGGTAGCCCTGGCGAGGACCAGTGTCACTCCAAAGTGACTCCTGCCCTGGGGAAAGGGGGAGATAACCCCATCCACTGGCACATGTGTAGTTCCTGGAGTTAGGCCTCTTAAAAGCAGCAGGGAGAAAGCCCTGTCCACCGGTGCACCTGCAGCTGCAGACAGCAAGTCTGTGTACCAGCCCTACCCAACAACAAGCCAGTGGGAGCTGTAGCTGGGTCTTTCTACAGCATGAGGGGCAATAAAGTAGGCAAAGCCATAGCAATCAGATAAGAAAAGCAAATAAAAGGCATCCAAATTGGTAAGGAAGAAATAAAACTGTCACTGTTTGCAGATGACATGATACTATATATAGAAAACCTTAAAGACTCCACCAAAAACTATTAAAACTAACACATGAATTCAGTAAAGTGGAAGGACACAAAATTAACACCTGTTGTGTTTCTATACACTAATAATGAAGTAGCAAAAAGAGAAATTAAGAAAAGTCCCATTTATAATTGCACCAAAAATAACAAAAAATCAAGAAATAAACCTAACTAAAGAGTTGAAAGGACCTGTACTCTGAAAACTATAAAATACTATGAAAGAAATTAAAAATGACACAAATGGAAAGATATTCCATGTTCATGCAAGACAAGCTACACATTTAATGCAATCCTATCAAAATTTGTATAAAACCACAAAAGACCCCAAATAGCCAAAGTAATATTAAAAAAAAGAACAAAACTGGAGGTATCACAATCACAGATTTCAAGATATACCTCAAAGCTGTAGTAATCCAAACAGTGTGGTACTGGCACAAAAACAGACACATAAATCAATGGAACAGAATAGAAATAAACCCACAGTTTTATGGTCAATTAATCTATGACAAAAGAGGAAAGAATATAAATGGGAAGACAGTGTCTTCAATAAGTGGTGTTGGAAAAACCGGGCAGCTACATGTAAAACACTTTCTTTCATCACAAACAAAAATAAACTCCAAATGGATTAAAGATCTAAACATGAGACTTGAAACCATAAAATTCATAAAAGAAAACATAGACAGTAATCTCTTGGATCTAGCATTAACAACATATTTATAAATGTCTCCTCAAGTAAGGAAAATGGGAAAAACAAATATTAACATTGGGACTACACCAAAATAAAAATCTTTTGCATAGCAAAAAAAAAAAAAAAAAAAAAAATTAAAAAGCAACCTATTGAATGGGAGAAGATATTTGTAGGTAATATATTTGATAATGGGTTAATATCCAAAATATATAAATACTTATACAACTCAACATAAAAAAAAAATGTGATCAAAATGGGTAGAGGACCTGAATAGACATGTTTTTAAGGAAGACAGAAAGAGGGCGAAAAGGCACATGAAAAGATGCCCAACATTACTAATTACCAGGCAAATGCCAATCAAAACCACAATGAGATATCACTTCATACCATTCAGAATGGATAGTATCAAAAAGACAAGAAATAACCAGTTTTGGTGAGGCTATGGAGAAAAGAGAACCCTTATGCTCTGTTGGTGGGAATGAAAATTGATGCATTCAGAATGGAAAACATAAAACTTCTTTAAAAAATGAAGAATAGTGATACCATACAATCCAGATTCCACTAATAGGTATTTGCCCAAATAAAATAAAACCACTAATTTGAAAACATATAGTAATGCCTATGTTCATTGTAACATGTTTACAATAGCCAAGATATAGACACAACCTAAGTGTCCATTGACAGATAAATGGAAATAAATATATATCACATATTTATATATATATCATACATATATATCACACATAGATATGTGTGATGTATATAAAAATATGTGATATATATGTGTGTGTGTGTGTATATATATACATACACACACAATGGAATATTAATAATAAAAATGAATGAGATCTTACCATTTGCAACAGCAGGAATAGAACTAGAGGGTATAGCATTTCATACTAAGTGAAATAAGCCAGGCCTAAAAAGACAAATACCATACAATTTCACTTATATGTAAAATCTAAAAACCAAAACAAATAAAATCAAGTAGAATCATAAATACAGAGAACAAACTACTAGTTACCAGATGGAGGGGGTGGGGGCATGGGCAAAAGTAGGTGAAAAAGGTTATGGAGGACAGACTTCCAGTTATAAAATAAGTAAGTTATGGAGATGAAGAGTACAGCACATAGAATATAGTCAATAATACCATAATAACATTGTATGGTGATGTTGTGTAGTAACATTGTACGATTAATGTTAAGGTGATGTTGTATGGTAACTACACTCACTGTGGTGAACACAGCATAGTGTATAGAATTGTTGAATCACTATGTTGTACACCTGAAACTAATGTAACATTTTGTATCAACTATACTTCAATAACAAAAATTTTAAAATACATAAATAAAACCATTAAAAATCCTTATAACATCAATTCACAGAAAAAAAGAAAATTAAATATCAATATTTGTCAAGAATTCAAGGAAGCATCATTTCTCTTTCCTTTCCCTGATCCATGTGTAGATCATCATGTAACTCTCCCTTGTTGCTTTGTGGTGTCACATCAAGTAACAGCACCAAACTGTCTTCTTGAAAGTAAAGGAAGTATTTTAATTAAGTGAAATTATTTTTAGGCATATAAACATGTGTATTCTATGTACAAACATTTAAGAGAATATATGATAAATAGGGGGTCATACTGATATCTCTAACTCTAATCCACTACTACAGGGATCATTCTAGGCTCTTCCCCCTGCTTATTTATGAATTCCCACTCCAACAGTAACAAATCTGTCTCCCAGCCTCTACCACCCATCACTTAATTGTTCAGTACTGATACACATGTGTAGTACTATGGGAATTGTTAGCCTGTACCCCATGAGATACAAATATAGTAACTAGTATACATTGCTTGTGTATAGTTTTGCCTTTAGTTTTACAGATTCCAATCATATCCAAAAATATTTAGGTAAGTAGCAATCCCCGAACCCCCTTCATTGATGGTGTTTCACATATTTGTAATACATTTTGTTTGTCATGTTCTTCATTCATTTAATCCTGGGATAGCCCCAACATTATAAATATATTTTTTTAATTTTCATAAATTAATCTTGACTGTGTGCACAAATTTCAGCTGGTTTTTTATAAATGCATAGTGTCATGTATCAATAATTACAGTAAGATATAGATTAAATAAGCCTAAAAATTCAGTGTGCTGCAGTTATTTAATCTTCTCTCTCTTTCTTACCTCCAAAACCACTGAAATCACTACACATTTTTCTCTGCCAATAGCTTTGTCTTTTCCAATAATGTCATATAATTGTTACCATATAGTATGTATTCTTCTGAGATACACTTTTTTCACTTAGAAACAGTGTGAAATTAAGATTCATCTATTTCTTTTTGATGCCCAATAGCTCATTTCTTTCCATCATGGAATAATGTTCCGCATCTTGTTTATTCACTCACCGACTGAAGATCTTGATTGCTTCCAGGTTTTGGTGATTATGAGAAAAACTGTTATAAACATCTGAATTCAGGTTTGTGTGGGAACATAAATTTTAGCATCACCTGGGTAAGTACCTAGAATATCTATTGTTAGATCATATGGAAGTATGTTCTTCAGCTTACTCAGAAACTGCCAAAGTGTCTTCCAAAGCAGTTGTACCAGCAATGAATGAGAGTTCTTGTTGCTACACAGCCTTACCAACAACTGGTATTATCAGATTTTTCTTTCATTTCAGTCATTCTAATAGATGTATAATGGTACTTCATTGTCTCACTTTTCAGTTTTCTAATGACACATGATTTTGAGGATCTTTTCATATGCTTATTTGCCATTTGTATATCATCTTTGTTTAGATGTCTGTTCATAACTTTTGCCCATTTTTAAATTGGATTATCTGGTTTCTTATTGCTGAGTTTTAAAAGTTCTTTGTATATGTTGGATATAAATTCTTTATCAAATATATGTTTGAAAATTTTATCTCCTAGTCTTTGGTTTCTCTTTTAATTCTCTTAACAGTCTCTTACAAAGGGCACAAGTTTTTTCTAAAAATTCTAATGAAGTCCAAATTTTTTTTCCATTTATTATATTTTGGTTGTTCTCTATTATTTTATTCCACCTTATTTCTAAATTGCTCACACTTCTTCTTTGTCAATTTACAAAAATTGCAACTTTTATAAAGACATTCATATATTACTAATTTCATTGCCATTGTTTATTTCACTTGCTTCTTCTTTCTTAATGAAGACATTCTCTATGGGTTTATTTAGCAAGATTTAGGGAGTAATAAAGTTTCTCTGTCTTTTACTTTCTGTTTCTGTTTGTTCTTTCAAAATGCTTTTCCTTTATCTTTATAAAGGGAGGATGACTTGGGTCAGTGCAGATATCCAGGTGAGCTGTTACTCTTCCTCAGCACTTTAAAGGCACTGTTCTAATGTTTTTGCTCTAATAATTCATAATTGTGTCTTCCCTTGTGTTTTTTTTTTTCTTTTTGTCTTCTTATTTTGGTTACCTGAGATATTACTTTGTTTCTGATGGTCTGCAGATTTCCCATATTCTGTCTTGGTGGAATTTTTTTTTTTAATTATCATGATAGGAACATCAGAATTTTCTCTTCTGTTGAATCTGAGGATTTATTTACTTTGTCAATTTGTGAAAATTGTCCAACTTCATCTATTTGAATATTACCTTTTCTTCATTCTTTCTAATTTGTCCTTCTACAATTTTTATCACAGGCATGTTGAATATTCTTTTTTTTTAATATATGAAATTTATTGTCAAATTGGTTTCCATACAACACCCAGTGCTCATCCCAAAAGGTGCCCTCCTCAATACCCATCACCCACCCTCCCCTCCCTCCCACCCCCCATCAACCCTCAGTTTGTTCTCAGTTTTTAACAGTCTCTTATGCTTTGGCTCTCTCCCACTCTAACCTCTTTTTTTTTTTTTTTTCCTTCCCCTCCCCCATGGGTTTCTGTTAAGTTTCTCAGGATCCACATAAGAGTGAAACCATATGGTATCTGTCTTTCTCTGTATGGCTTATTTCACTTAGCATCACACTCTCCAGTTCCATCCACATTGCTACAAAGGGCCATATTTCGTTCTTTCTCATTTCCATGTAGTACTCCATTGTGTATATAAACCACAATTTCTTTATCCATTCATCAGTTGATGGACATTTAGGCTCTTTCCATAATTTGGCTATTGTTGAGAGTGCTGCTATAAACATTGGGGTACGAGTGCCCCTATGCATCAGTACTCCTGTGTCCCTCATGCCAGTCAGAGTGGCCAAAATGAATATTCTTATTAATATTTTCTATCTCTTTAACATTTGAGTCAAATTCCTATATTTTATATCAAATCATTTCAGTTTAGTAATTTCATTTTATGTTATTGTTATGTGATGTTCAACTATCCAGTAAAAATTTCATTTTAATGACCATCCTACTGAGTATGTATATAAGCATAATCACTTTGGAAAAGGGTTATATTACTTTGTAAATACAAAGAGGCACATACTCCAAAATAAGCAATTCTAAAAACGTGCTGACCAGTAATTTTTAATTTTTTTTTAAGGTTTATTTATTTTTGAGACGGAGAGAGACAGAGCATGAACAGGGGAGGGTCAGAGAGAGGGAGACACAGAATCCGAAACAGGCTCCAGGCTCTGAGCTGTCAGCACAGAGCCTGACGCAGGGCTCGAACTCACAGACCGTGAAATCATGACCTGAGCTGAAGTCGGCCGCCTAACCGACTGAGCCACCCAGGTGCCCAAGACCAGTAATTTTTAATAAGAAAAATAACACAGCAAATCATCTATCAATTAGCAGTACAATAGAAAAATGACAGAATGAAAAATGAAATAAACTAGAACTACATGCTTTAACAATGTTGAATGACAAATACATAACTTTGAGCAAAAAGGAAATGGAGTCACAGAGATATACATAAACTACATTTCTATTTACATAAAAATTAAAAGGGTAAGTGTTCAGAGATAAATTCTGATGTCAAAAAAATTTAATGTGCAAATGGGTTATTAATAAAAAACTCATAAGAGTGGTTAACTTCTAGAAGGAAAGAAATGAAAAATCTGTGTAGGGATATTCAGGAGAATTCAATGTTACCAGTTATGCTCTGCTTTTTACTCTTGGTTGGGGGTTCATAGGATTTACTTTGTCAGTAGTTCTTAATGGGTCAGTCGGTACATGTGCATTATATATGTAATATGTGTATGTGTGCATTCACGTTTATCTCTAGATAAAGGAGGGCAGGTGGGTGAAGAAACATGTCACTGTACCTTAGGAGGTGTGTGTCATTTTAAATATTAAATATCAACTAGAATATATGTTGGATAGAAGATCAGCAGCTGTTTTCATGCAGAGCTTACTTTTTTTTTTTTTTTAATTTTTTTTTTTCAACGTTTATTTATTTTTGGGACAGAGAGAGACAGAGCATGAACGGGGGAGGGGCAGAGAGAGAGGGAGACACAGAATCGGAAGCAGGCTCCAGACTCTGAGCCATCAGCCCAGAGCCCGACGTGGGGCTCGAACTCACGGACCGCGAGATCGTGACCTGGCTGAAGTCGGACGCTTAACCGACTGCGCCACCCAGGCGCCCCCAGAGCTTACTTTTTACAAATATCATTTCATTGCCTTCTCCTAAATTTTATTATTATTATTTTTAAATGTTTATTTGTTTTTGAGAAAGAGAGAGACAGACAGAGCGTGAGCAGGGGAGGGGCAGAGAGACAGGGAGACACAGAATCCGAAGCAGCTCCAGGCTCCGAGCTGTCAGCACAGGGCCTGACACAGGGCTTGAACTCGCAAACTGTGAGATCATGACCTGAGCTGAAGTCAGACACTTAAGTGACTGAGCCACCCAGGCGCCCCTACCTTCTCCTCAATTTTAATGTCACTTCTCAATATTCAATTTCAATTGACTATTGTATCCCTGTTAGTTAAGAAAATGGAAAAGTGCCATGTTTATTAAATCAGTATACTTAACGGTCAATTTAAAACCACTTTTTAACTTTACCAGGGCTCTACATATTCCTTTGGAGTTAGATGCATATCTTGATGAGACTTTTATTTAAAGATAGCTCTATAACTTGCTACATTAAAAAAAAATCTATTCTGAGTAGGATGTTTTGTAATAGCCCGGGCTTTTACTACATATATAGAAAAAGGAATAAATCCAGCTCACCTTAAATGGTATCACTCTGAGCTTTGCTTCTAAAGGGAAATGACAATAACACATCAAAATACTGAGGGCACATTTTACCAAAACTCTCTGCTGCATGCCTACCTGCAAAGTTGCCTCTCTGCTACTGATCAGAGTGAAACATGGCTGTACAGTTCTCCCCTGAAAAGCATCCAAGATGATGTAGAAAATGAAATAACACACAAAGTGATGACCAAATACACTAAATTAAGGAGAATATTACTGTCAGCCATGAGTTAGAGACTGTACAGAAATTTGTGTTTCAAGACCACAAACATGCTTTTTGTCTTTTGATCATTGTAAAAAAATATCATTTTTACTCATTTAAAAAATACATTTTAGTCATTTAAAGTTTTTCTTTCCTATTCTAATGAGATAGAAAAAATTCTATTTTGCATCCTTTTGTAGGACAGTTAATTTTTTAAAAAAGCCTGAAGGATCAATTCAGAGAACACTTGTTTTGTGTGTGGCTGCCTAGTAATGAAAAGAGTTTCAAAATGCGTGTTACTTTTAAAAGAATGAAAACTTGTTTTTATTATTCCAAATTATTTATTTTTGACAAATGCACTGGTTTGTGAAAATCTCTTTTGAAAAACCTATTTTAAAATTGTCAGAAAGTTTAAAGTTTAAAGATAGATCTCATCATAGAGAAGGAAAAATTTGCAAAGGAGGCATCTATACTTAAGAGGTCATATTTCATGAAGGTCGGTCAATTATCTCACCAACCTGACCTGTTTGAGTAAGGTGGAAATTATTTTAACTCCATGGGTCATCCAAAGTTGTAGGAAATGCATAGCTCATTACAAATATTGTATCAGATCCATGACATACATGATTTGGCTAATAACTTAGTTTTGCATGCCATGTAAAGCCCTCCCTATGTTTTTTTATTTATTTATTTACTTTTTCTTAAATATGAAATTTATTGTCAAATTGGTTTACATACAACACCCAGTGCTCATCCCAACAGGTGCCCTCCTCAATACCCATCACCCACCCTCTCCTCCCTCCCACCCCCCCATCAACCCTCAGTTTGCTCTCAGTTTTTAAGTCTCTTATGTTTTGGTTCCCTCCCTCTCTAACCTTTTTCTTTCTTTCTCTTTCTTTCTTTCTTTCTTTCTTTCTTTCTTTCTTTCTTTCTTTCTTTCTTTCTTCCTTCCTTCCTTCCTTCCTTCCTTCCTTCCTTCTTTCTTTCTTCTTTTTCTTTCTTTCTTTCTTTCTTTCTTTCTTTCTTTCTTTCTTTCTTCCTCTTCCTTCCTTTCTTTCTCTTTCTTTCTTTCTTTCTTTCTTTCTTTCTTTCTTTCTTTCTTTCTTTCTTCCTTTTTTGTTTCCTTCCCCTCCCCCATGGTCTTCTGTTAAGTTTCTCAGGATCCACATAAGAGTGAAAACATATGGTATGTGTCTTTCTCTGTATGACATATTTCACTTAGCATAACACTCTCCAGTTCCATCCACGTTGCCACAAAAGGCCATATTTCATTCTTTCTCATTTATTTAAACTCTCATGTAGTTCATAGACAGGGGAACTGCCATCAGAGTCGTGGACTGGTGCAAAGTCCTACTTGGCTGCATGTGGGCCCCCATGATGATAAAGATTCTTGTTATGTCTCTACTATGTTCATTATTTTTACTCTTGTATTTTAACAGACTTTTCCTCTCAATATTTCAGCATATAGAGCCCATACTTGGAAATTTCTATATATGGAAAATATTTCTTTTATAGATTCTAAGATCAAAGTATACTTGCAGAAGTACAATCTGAGTAAATGTGACTAATTATCAGCACTTCAAAAATCCAATGGTTTTCAGGTATCCTTGCAAACAGCTTTTTGACATATTAACTATTAATGCCATAGTTTCAGTAATAATAAAAGTGGTAGATCTTCTGGTAAATTTTTTACACTACATGTAATATAGTAATGGGTCTCTCATCTATGCCTTTAAATCCAGTAGAATTTACTTAATTTTTACACAGAAATTAGTACAGTTCAAACCCAAACTAATAAAGTATAAAGTTTTAAAATATAAAATCATATACCAAAATTGTTCATTGGTACTAAGATTATTATTATCTATCTCTTTTAGTGGTGGTTGTTACTTTTGTTTTTCTGTTGAACTGCAATTGGTTGATTGATTGATTGATTGATTGATTGATTTTCTGTGTCTCCCTCTCTTTCTGCCCCTCCCCTCCTCTCTCTCTCTCTCTCTTTCTAAAAATAAATAAACATTTAAAAATAATTTGCCAGTAGCGACCTCAGGGGGTGCACGGAGAGACAACAGTCCCTTCCCTCCAGTCATGTGGGAAGAGGGTATATTGTCCTCCTTACTCCCAAGAAAAGAAGATCCTGCAGGCACCAGCCATATCAGCAGGGCTGAATGGTGCCACCTTAGAACTGAGTCCCCATGGTGCCGGATACTTTAAGACATTGGCTTTTGAATCCCTGCCAAGCGCCTAGGAGGCACTTACACCAAACCCCACTGGTCCGTGCCTGGTAACTGCTTATCTAGGGAGTGAGATTGACAGTGACCCAACCAGAACCAGCTTGCCTCTCTTCCAGACCAGCACAGCTCCCCATCCCAGGCACCAACAGACAACTGTCCTATGGTTTTCCATGTCACTCTTTTTTTAAATTATTATTATTTCTCTTTCCTTCTTTCTTCTCTTTTCCTTTCTACCCTCCTCTTTTTTTTCTTTTTCTTTCTTCCCTTTGGAATCAGACTCATAGTTTCTGACTTGATTTTTGATCAGTTCTTATTATAAGTATAAACATATATTTCTTTTTTCTTTCTCTGTGCTGGTTGTTTAATCAGGCATTTGTACTCTATTCTTTTTACACCTTTTCTGTATCTCATTCTTCTTTATTTCTCTCTCTCTCTCTGTCTGTCTCTGTCTCTGTCTCTGTCTCTCTCTCTCTCTGGACTAAGCCTTGTAGTTTCTTTTATTCTTGGTCAGGTCTTTTTTTTCTTCTTTTTTTATGTTCCTTTCATTTCTCTCTTTGTATAGGATAAAGTTTTCCCTCTCCGCCTTTTTTCCATTTTTCTAGGGTTAATTCAAAGAACAAATCAAAGCACACCTGGTGGAAGGTCCAAACAATCCACTACTATGAGCAGTGGGATAAAGCAGCCAAATACAGAAAAGAGTGCACACAACACATTCCAAAAAAAAAAAAAAAAAACAAAAAACCTCTTGAAGGGTCAGGCCCCTGGACAATGGATGACCTGTTTTTAATATAGTAGTTCTTGCAGGTACAGGACACATAAACTGTTAAAACATGTAAAAGACAGAAAACTAGCCAAAATGATGAAACAGAAGAATTCTCCTCCAAAGAAGTTCCACGAAGAAATGACAGCCAGAGAATTGCTCAAAACAGATATAAACAATATATCTGCACAAGAATTTAGAATAACAGTCATAAGACTAATATCTGGGACTGAAAAAAAGCATAAGTCAGCAGAGAATCTATTGCTGCAGAGATCAAAGACCTAAGAGATAGTCACAATGAGTTAAGAAATGTTGTAAATGAGATGCAAAATAAATTAGATACAGTAATAGCAAGGTTGGGAGAAGCAGAGGAGAGAATAGGTGAAATAGAAGATAAAATTATGGAAAGTGATGAAGGTGGGGAAAAGAGGGAATGGAGATTAATAGACCATGAGGGGAGAATTAGAGACCTAAGTGATTCAATAAAATAAAATATCTGTATCTTAGGAGTTCCAGAAGAAAAAGAGAGAGAGGAAGGGGCAGAAGGTTTATTTGAACAAATTATAACTGATAATTTACCTAATCTGGGGAAGGAAACAGACATCCAAGTCCAGGGGGCACAGAGAACTCCCTTCAAAATCAACAAAAACAGGTCAACACCACAACATATCATAGTGAAACTCAAAATACAATGATAGAGGATTCAGAAAGCAGCTAGAGAGAAATGAGCCTTAACCTACAAGGGTAGATACATAAGGGTAGTAGCAGACTTGTCCACTGAAACTTGGCAGGCCAAAGGGAGTGGCAGGAAGTATTCAATATTCTGGATAAGAAAAATATATAGCCAAGAATCCTTTATCCATCAGGACTGTCATTCAGAATAGAAGGAGAGAGAAAGGCTTTCCCAGATAAAAACTAAAGCAGTTCATGACCAATAAACCATCCCTGCAGGAGATCCTAATGGGGAGTCTGTGAGTGGAAAGCAACAAAGACCACAAAGGACCAGAGACATCACCACAAGTACAAAACCTATAGATAGCACAATGACATTAAATCCATATCTTTCAATAATCACTCTGAATGTACATGGACTAAATGCCCCAATCAAAAGACATAAGGTATGAGAATGGATAAAAAATGAAGATCTATGTACATGTTGCCTACGAGAGATTCATTTTAGACCTGAGAACACCTGCAGATTGAAAGTGAGGGGATGGAGAACCATCTATCATGCTGCTGGAAGTCAAAAGAAAGCTGGAATAGCCATACTGATATCAGACAAACTAGATTTTAAAACAAAGACTGTAACAAGAGATGAATAAGGGCATTATATCATAATTAGTAGTCTATCCATCAAGAAAAGCTAACGATTGTAAATGTTTACACCCCCAGCCTAAGAGAGTTTATGTCCCAACATAAGCAGAGTTAACACCTATTCTTCTCAAGCTGTTCTAAAAAACAGAAACAGAAGGAAAGATTCAGACTCATTCTATGAAGCCAGCATTACCTTGATTCCTAAGCCAGACAGAGACCCCGCTAAAAAGGAGAATTACAGGCCAATATCCCTGATGAACATGGATGCAAAAATTCTCAACAAGATACTAGCAAACCGAATTCAACAGTATATTAAGTGAATTATTCACCATGAGCAAGTGGGATTCATTCCTGGGCTACAGGGCTGGTTCAACATTTGCAAATCAATCACCATGATAGACCACATTAATAAAAGAAAAGAACCACATGATCCTTTCAATAGAAGCAGAAAAAGCATCTGACAAAATACATCATCCTTTCTTGATAAAAACCCTCAAGAAAATCAGGATAGAAGGAACAGACCTTAACATCATAAAAGCCATATATGAAAGGCCCAGAGGTAATATCATCCTCAATGGGGAAAAACTGAGAGCTTTCTGCTGAGATCAGGAACATGACAGGGATGTCCAATCTTACCACTGTTGTTTAAGAGAGTGTTGGAAGCCCTAGCCTCAGCAATCAGACAACAAAGTTAAATAAAAGGCATCCAAATTGGCAAAGTAGAAGTCAAATTTTCACTTTTATTGGATGACATAAAACTCTACATGGAAAACTCAAAAGACTCCACCAAAAAACTGCTAGAACTGTTCCACGAATTTAGCAAAGTCACAGGATATAAACTCAATATATAGAAATTGCTTCCATTTCTATACACTAATAATGAAGCAACATAAAGAGATATCAAGGAATGGATCCCATTTACACTTGCACCAAGAACCATAAATACCTAGGAATAAACCTAACCAAAGAGGTAAAAGATCCTAATGTTGAAAACTATAGAAAGCTCATGAAAGAAACTGAACAAGACACAAAGAAATGGAAAAACATTCCATATTCATGGATTGGGAAGAACAAATATTATTAAAATGTCTATACTACCCAAAGTAATCTACACATTCAATGCAATACCTATCAAAACAACACCAGCATTCTTCACAGAGCTAGAACAATCCTAAAATTTGTATGGAACCACAAAAGACCCCAACTGCCAAAGTAATGTTGAAAAAGAAAACCCAAGTGGGAGACATCACAATCTCAGACTTTAGCCTGTACTATAAAGCTGTAATCATCAAGACAGTATGCAATTGGCACAAAACAGACACATAGACCAGTAGGAATAGAATAAAGAACCCAGAAATGGATCCATTAATGTATGGCCACCTAATCTTCAACAAAGTAGGAAAGAGTACCCAGTGGAAAAATAGTCTCTTCAGCAAATGGTAGTGGGAGAACTGGACAGCAACATGCAGAAGAATCAAAATGGACCACTTTCTTACATCACACACAAAAATAAATTCAAAATGGATGAAAGACCCAAATGTGACAACAGAAAACCATCAAAATCCTACAGGAGAAAACAGGCAGCAACCTCTTTGACCTCAGCCACAGCAACTTCTTACAAGACATGTCTTCAAAGGCAAGGGAAATAAAAGCAAAACCGAACTATTGGGACCTCATCAAGATAAAAACCTTCTGCACAGCAAAGGAAACAATCACCCAAACTGAAAGGCAACTGATGGAATGGAGGAAGATATTTGCAAATGACATATCTGTTAAAGTATCCAAAATCTGTAAAGAAATTACCAAACCCCACACCCAAAAAACAAATAATCTAGTGAAGAAATGTGCAGAAGACATGAATAGACACTTCTCCAAAGAAGACATCCAGATGGCAAACAGACACATGAAAATATGCTCAACATCATTCATCATCAGGGAAATACAAATCAAAACCACACTGAGTGGTCAGAGTGGCTAACATTAACAACTCAGGAAACAACAGATATTGGTGAAGATGTGGAGAAACAGGAACCCTCTTGCACTGTTGGTGGAAACACAAACTGGTGCAGCCACTCTGGAAAACAGTGTGGAGGTTCCTCATAAAATTAAAAATAGACTTACCCTACCACCCAGCAATAGCACTACTAGGAATTTATACAAAGGATACAGGAGTGCTGATTTGAAGGTACATATGTACCCCCATGTTTAAAGCAGCACTATGATCAACAGCCCAACTTTTTCCATCAACTAATGAGTGGATAAAGGAGATGTGGTGTGTGTATATACACACACACACACACTATATATATATATATATATATATATATATATATATATATATATATACACACACATATAATGTATGAAACATGTGGATAGGCAGAGTATAACACTAATCACCCTGTGGAAATAAATGTAGAACAATCAATACTACTCCAAAATTAAAGGACCCTTCAGTTACTTCTCAAAACACCATTAAGTAATGATATGTCAAACACTTAAACCTTACTTATTCTCTTTTACTATGAACACTACTTTTGAGGACTCAGTTAGATTTTTCATAACATTGTTATCAGAATAGAGAAGATGTTGAGTGCTGGGGTCATGACTGCTCAAATTAATAATTCTTTTATATTTTGTGAAAGCAAAAAAGCATCAGAACTCATATGTTCATACCATTATGAATATCAAGGTGTTTATAAAAAATAAAAACAAATGAACAAAATTTGATATATTTAATTAATTCAAGTATATATGTTGCTAGTAGAAGACTATATATATATCTTAAGCTTACTATATTTGATATTTATGTTAAATTAATCTCAACGATAACATATACAATTTGTTATTTTTGTACAAAAATATTTACCTGTGCAATGTGAAGAAGAAAGACAGAGCAGTGTAAATTACTGGAAATGAATAGTTTTTAAAAATAAAATAATAAACGGATATTCTTCCATTAAGTACTTTTGGATATGAAAATTGTCTTCACTTGTGTGTGTGCATGCATGCGTGCATGTATGATTCCATAAGGAGCCATAATTGTTCTATAACCTAAATATTTTTTGCATGGTTTATTTAATAATTTCTAGTAGAAATACATTTTCCTAAATCGTTTCTTTGAATGATAAACATGTATCATAAGGAGCATAGAAGTAAGTATATCACTTATTTGTATTTTTGAAAACAAATTTTTTCTGGACCTTGCTGTATATGAAAAGTAAAGTAACATAATTGATTCCTTTTCTAATATTTAGTTAAATTTGAAAAAAGCTGATTTGTATTTCATATTTATAAGTTTTTGTAGGGAGGTGATTTGGTCTTGCTTGATTGGTCAAAAAAAAGTGGTGTTAGAAATAAGAATATAAGAAAAAGTCACTCAGTAAAATAAGGACTGAGTATAGATTTTTTGGAAATAATATAGCTTTATAAAATGTATTTTTAAAATATCTGTTGGGGCGCCTGGGTGGCTCAGTCGGTTAAGCGTCCGACTTCGGCTCAGGTCATGATCTCGAGGTCAGTGGGTTCGAGCCCTGCATCAGGCTCTGTGCTGACAGCTTGGAGTCTGTTTCAGATTCTGTGTCTCCCTCTCTCTCTGACCCTCCCCTGTTCATGCTCTATTTCTCTCTGTCTCAAAAATAAATAAACATTAAAAAATAAAATAAAATATCTGTTTTAACTTGCCATAAGTAGAATAAATAGCCAGAGTATTGGATTTTTCCTTATCTACACAGCAACTCTACAGAGACGGTCATCAACTGTCTTTAAACATAGCAGCATCTCATTTACAAGGCACTTGTCTCAATTTATGGTCCAGAGACCATGTGCATCACCCCAAATCTGGCAAATCAGGATCTCTGGGTTTGGGACACCAAAGTGTATATATTTACAAGTCCTTTATCCCGCCCCAGTTATTCTTATGCTAAAGGATGAGAAAAAGGAGAAGAGAACCCAGCACTTGGCAGAGTTCATCCTTTATCTCCCTTATCTTGAATACTTTTATTTTTACACATATTATCCCTACCTTATTAAAGCCTAGATATGCCTATATAGCACTATAGCCAGAGGTTCAGAAAATCTAAGATTCTGTGATTTGTAAAAAGACATGTAAAGATTCAAAATTCTACAAATAATCTATGACAGAAAGTATTTCCTACGTGATCGATACTTAGAGGAATTTTCAGAGTGCAGGCATGTGAATGAAGGACCAAATTAGCTCTTCCCCACCGCCTGGAATCATGCATTCCCAATGATGATAAAATCTACAAATGTCCTTTTTTAAAATGCTGAATACATGATAATGTGATTTTTGTTCTTGTTAGAAAATCAATATTGAATATAATTTCCCAGAAAATTAAGAAACGCAAAAAACTGAAATAAATTCTAAAATGCTAAAAACAAAGTCTCAGCCATTGTCATCCTCTGAGAACACAGACAGTGCATTCAGAAATGGCACTCACTGAGGAGGCATCTAGGCAATATATTGCAAAATGACAGCTGAATAAAAGTGTCTACTAGAGAAGCCAAATGTAATATTAAGTTTCTTGATGATGTATGCATATTCACGTAGTTTTTTTTTTCTTAATGGTAATAATTCTTGGATAAGGGTAACTAGAAAAAGTAGCCTAAACATTCTAGGAAGTTGTACTTCTTGGTCTCACTGAGGCACATCCCTACGTGTATCAGATGCATTTTATTAAGAACATATAATTAAGAAGGCTTAATGTTTAGCTACCTGAAAAAGAGATTTGGAAAGACTTTGTTGTTGCTCTATAGAATTTACAATAATAAAAGAGTAGCAACATTCCAAAATAACAATACACAGCTCTCAAGAGTTTCTTTGCATTATTACAAAGAACTAAAGCACCATATATACAGCTGAATCCAATATATTAGATACAGCTAGATTTGTTTGATAGAATCATCTTGTTCTTTTAATCAAATATGTTCACCCATGCCAAATATAACGTGAAAGTGTGTTTTCTGGACCTTCCTACCTTTGCAGGCAAGTGATGTTTTATTCTTTGCTCTTTTAATTAATTCAGCTCTGATTTTAGTTCCATCGGCAATTAAACACCTGTACTACATAAATTTGTGCTGATACATTGTGAAAATTTTCAGATAAGCTACACAACTCCCATTAAAGTTAATAGTTCTACATGCTGGTTACCCACGTGGTAGGGTAAAACTTGCCCCATGGTGCTCAATAACTCTTAAAATTCCCCATTTCTTACTTTTGTCACCAAATGCTAATAATGAGATTGTGCCACCTGCTAGCATCCCATACTTACATAAAGAGGGTAGAAAGGGAAAGAAACTACAACTAGGAATCTTTTCTTATATAGGGATTTGAACCATGCTATAGTTTTGAATATATAGGTAGCAATTATAAAGCCTTCTATTGATGCCGAATTAACGCACAGAAATGAGTATTAATGTCAGATAATTATTACATATTTCTAAGCAACATGAAATTCAGTCTGATTCAACTTTTAGGCCAGATTCTTCATGATAAAGTGAAAAACACTAATCAAAGTCGCAAGGAAATGCTGGTATCTTTATCAGACACAGAGCCAAAATTGGCCACGTGGCTTATCAAGCTCTGTTCTCATTTTATAGACTTAACTCATTCTTACATTTTTTTTTTTTGTTTTGGATAAAGAACTTTTTTTCTTGAACATTTGGAAAAAATATACTTTTTTGTTGTTTTCAATTGTATTACTTTGAAGTAATTTAGATGAGTAAATAATTTGAAATAGCACAATTTTACATCAAGTATCCTTACTATTCTCACCTATAGCTACTATTCTTTTCACAGTTCCTCACCTACTCATGACATATTCCATATTAAGGTGATCACTCTGGGGGCAGTCCCTCCTGTGTCTATCATCAGAACTACTCCCTGCCCCACAAGGAGGTTGGAACACATATGTCCTCAGGCTCTGTCTTCAGCAAAGGATCTAGACCCTCACTTCCTGATACACAGCTCTCAGACTCCTATGATGCCTGAAAGAACCCCTAAAGAAATGTGAACGTGGTAGCCTTTAACATAGCATGAATCCATCTATAAAAGTACTATAGGTCAGTTGTTCTCAATGGGGGCAATTTCACACCCCAGAGGAGAATTGGCAAGGTCTGGAGACATCTCTGCATGGCATAACTGAGGAGTCATGGTTTTGCACATCATAACCCACTGACAGTAGACAGGCAGAAGCCAGGGATGCTGCTAAATACCTATAATGCGTGGGACAGCTCCCTGTGGCAAAGAATTATCTGATGTAAAACGTCACTAGTGTCAAGATTGAGAAACTTTGTTGAAGACATAAAATGCTTATTTCTAAAACTATCCAGAGCAGAACACAGAATATGTGCATAGTGCATAAGGTTAGTTTAGGCTAATAAATGACTAAATTTACTCAAACTAAATATAGGAAATATGCTTAAAGACAAAATATTTACTTCAATTTTTACAAAGACATTTATTTATTTTTAACTTCTGTTACATTCGTGTCTTGCTCACTTGACTGTAAGCTTCATGAGGATAGGGATGAAGTAGACATAGAATCTGTTTTAGTAAGTATCATATACCAGTGCCCAGGGCAGTGGAGCACCTCCACTTCAACAAACTCAGAGCACTCTTGTGACAGCTTTAAATTTTCTAGGCTCTCAGTAGGCTTTCGCTAAATGTGAGTCCTTATTATAATCGCTATTTGCTAATCTATTCTTAGGAAAAAGACGTGGGGAAAAAAAGTCTGCCACCTAGAAGATATTTGATTCCTTTCAGAACATAATGAGTATTAAGTGATCTACATATGAAGAGGCCATCTGAAGGCTGGTGGGGGTGGGGGTGGAGGTGAGGGGGACAGGAATGATTGCCAATACTATGAAAGTGAATATGGTAACCTTTATTAGTCAAACTTCTTGTTTATATATTTAAATTTACCATCTTAGGAAATGGATTACTATAGTACTAGTATTTTCATTTATATATATACCCATATGTGTCGGGTTTTTATATAAATAACTTAACAATAATATTAAACAGAACAAGAAAATACCAGGATTATAGAGAAAGTACATATCTAGAAAACTTCACTGAAATATCAATTTGATTAAAATTGTGCATTCTCCTAATTTAAAATGTTCATATCTGTAAATGATATGAATTATGAAGATAGTATGAATCAGTAGATGATATGAATTATGATATGAATTAGTAAATGATATTTACTAATATTAGTATATTGTCATACTACATTATATATGTACATATCACATATCAGATGCTACATATAACATTACATATTTGACTACATGATTACATATATTATATAATATACATTAAATACATCATCATTTTTACATATAGAATACAATGGATAGAAAAAGATGAAATTCTTTGTAAAAAATAAAAGGAATATTAACTACTCATATAATCATTTTTGAATATCTCAGAAAAAGCCCAATAATAACTTGGAAATCAGAAAAAAATAATGATTATACAAACGTGCAGGAGAAAAGTTAAATATGTTGCAGTCACGTAATCCTAGAGATAAGAAAATTGTATTATGTTTTGAAAATCAAAGGCAATTCCTCATGGACATAAACAAGAATTTTTAATCTTAAAATTTGAAAAGTTGAGAGACATAGTGACTTTTAGGTTGAGCCAATGAATGAGCGAGGAAATAGCAAAATACATGTTATTAAAATATTTTAAGGAGGATGCATTTGATAAGAGTTATACCTTTGTCTGAAGCTTAAAATTATAGAATACGAGAAAACAAACACTGTTCTATGATTGCATACATGAGTCTTAAGTCTTCTCTTCTGTACCATCAAATTGCAGCATAAGAAAGACATTTCCTGACAAGATAAGCTAAATATCAGAGTTCAGCAGCAACTTACTTTCTGAAATTTTTGTGTCTAAAGAAAGCAGAATTCCACTATGTAAGGAAAGTTGATATGGATATAGTCATCACAGCAGAAATAAATAGGTAGTTTTGACTAACAGAAAGCTGTATCTCTGCCAAATTCAGAAGGTTGTGCACTGTGTAAATCTTCCTGGATGTAGGCCCTCTTGAGAAAAATTGCAGTTTTGACATCTGAGTCAATGCAACGACTGGCTTGAGTAAGATAAGCTTCCACCACCTAACAAGCAGGTCAGAACCAAACTAAGCTAACATCTTACAGAGACTCAAATTCTCTCTACCGTTTCTTAGGATAAGAAACCAAGACAACATAGCCGGGAATAGATAAAAACATGACAACCTAATAAGAAAACAAGGGTTAATTTAAAAGTCAGTGTAAAAAATATGTGGCACCTGGGTGGCTCACTCTGTTAAGCAATGGACTTTGGCTCAGCTCATGATCTCCTAGTTCATGAGTTCAAGCCCCACATTGGGCTTTGTGCCGACACTGTGGAACCTGGTTGGGATTCTCTGTCTCCCTCTCTCTCTGGCCCTCTCCACTTATGCTCTCTCTCTCTCAAAAATACATAAACATTTTTAAAAAATAGACCAACAGGTCATTCAGAGTATAAAATTATCAGACACCCACTATGAAATAAATTATGCACACGTTAAAGAAAGTATTTTAAAAAATGATTGGCAACTATAAAACATAAACCATACTTATTCTACATCTGAATATGCAAAAACTAAAATTAAGAACTCAATGTGTCTTAATTCAATTAAATACAACTGAAAAGGAAATAGGCAAATTAGAAAACAAGAAGAAGAAAATGCACTTAGGTGCATCATAAAGAAAATAAAAGAATTGCAAATTACATAAAAGGGTATAAGACCAATATGGGACATGTCAAAAAAAATTAATACTGGTGCAATTGGAGTATGTAAAAATGAGGAGAAGTGGAGCAGAAAATTTTTAAGAGAAACTGTATAAAGGGCAACATCCCACAGTTTGCTACAGATTTCAGTCCCAGAAGAATATATTGGAAAACTCACAGCAACATTGATAAAAGCTAAAGAAAAGGAGAAGATATGTTGGTATTTATTAAATGGTAAGCAAATTGTCTGGATATAATTTTTCTTTCTGTACTCTAACACGGTGCACAGAGGTGGAGAAAGACAGAAGGGATAATTATTTGTTCATTTTCAATTCTAAAGATGTTGCAGATTGTTTTTTTTATCAAATATTGACATAAAATCTCTTCTTTGACACCTTAATTTATTTGTGACTATAAAGAAATAACGGTACTAACTTCATTCTCACGGGATGTATATTCTTTAATTGTCTTTATTTGACTGTTTGCTTGTTTGTTTATAATCCAACCTTTATTCCCATTTTAGTTGATTTACAAGAATTACAATTACAAAAATTGATTGCTTAGAGCATCCTTCAATTTATCGTTTTTTCTTCATTTAATGTATTTACTCAGTGTTATTGTTTAATAGATAAGTTTGTAATAAGCTTTAATCTTATTGCTATTTTCCTTGAAATTCTGTTTTAGTATATGCACTGCCAAAGTGAACCCTGAATTATATTTTTAAATTGTTCTACTGTAATATAGGTTGTGGGGGGCCAGGCCCCGGTGCCAGGCTGAGACCGGGTCGAGCAACGTTCCCTGTTGACTCAAGCCAACCCGGTGGTTCCCCCTCCCATTCCCCCACTTTCAAGGGCATACGAAAGCCTTGTCAAGGCTGAGAGAGTTAATTCCTGAAGCCTGTGGTCTGCAGGTGTTGGCAGTGATGCTACCTCCCTTTTTCTACCCCGAGTCACATAGAAACAAACATGGGAATTGTGTTTTGCTAGCAATCTTATGAACAAGGTCTTGTGACCCGTCTAGAAAATGCACAAGAAACACAGAACTAAATGTTTTGGTTGGCAGCGATTATGTGAAACCTGTTTATTTTAGAATGACCTAACCCATAAGAGTCTGGTTATAAAAGATTGTGTATAGCAACAATAAAGCGTCACTTGGGCCATCAGCCCAGGGGACCCTCCTGTTCCCAAACTTTCTCTTCCCTCTTTTTTTCTTGCATTCCCCTACCCTCAGGACCCTGACCTCGGTGTTTGTCGCGCCGGTCGCGACAATAGGTCAACTCCAAATCAATCTTCTACTTTAAACTCTTTCATTAAATGTGGATGTGAATATTTCACCCAGCTAGCTCTAGTATCAGAATTTATGTGATCTGGGATAAATTGTCTACATTGGGAGAGCTTACCTCATGGTGATCTTTAAAAAAATACATCCAGGGACGCCTGGGTGGCTCAGTTGGTTAAGTGTCCAACTTCAGCTCAGGTCATGAACTCACAGGTCATGGGTTCCAG
This sequence comes from Puma concolor, assembly GCF_028749965.1. NCBI lineage: Eukaryota > Metazoa > Chordata > Mammalia > Carnivora > Felidae > Puma > Puma concolor. The sequence continues at coordinate 740,258 of NC_141677.1, read as the reverse complement.
CCCCCTGTGGGGCTCTGTGCTGACAGCTCAGAGCCTGGAGCCTGCTTTGGATTCTGTGTCTCCCTCTCTGCTCCTCCCCCGCTCATGCTGTCTCTGTCTCTCAAAAATAAGTAAACATTAAAAAAATAATAAAAGAAGACATCCAATTATTCTAATCTACTATTAATTATTTCTCCCTAATCTCTCAATGAACTTTCTTTCCTTATGTTACTACTGTCATCTGATACAGTTTAGATAATTATGGAGACAATATTCCTGTGAATTTGCAGGGAGAAAATAAGCAATTTTTTAAAAATGTCATTAAGTTTAGTGAGTCACTTGGGTCAGAGTTAGAAAATTACTGCCTTGGGTTGCACTGAACAGTGTCCTTGTGATCTAAAGGAGTTAATGCGGGCGCCTGGGTGGCGCAGTCGGTTAAGCGTCCGACTTCAGCCAGGTCACGATCTCGCGGTCCGTGAGTTCGAGCCCCGCGTCGGGCTCTGGGCTGATGGCTCAGAGCCTGGAGCCTGTTTCCGATTCTGTGTCTCCCTCTCTCTCTGCCCCTCCCCCGTTCATGCTCTGTCTCTCTCTGTCGCAAAAATAAATAAACGTTGAAAAAAAAAATTAAAAAAAAAAAAAAAGAGTTAATGCAATTTTCTTACTTAAAATTTAATTAAAGCTGGGATTTATCACTTTGAGAATCTTTGAGGCAAATTTTCAGTTGTTAATAAATACTCTTAGTCTCTCTTCTGCTTAAGTAATTCACACAAGAGTGATATATTTAGATGCTGACTGGCTATTTTCTTTATTTCTATCTAGGTGACTTCTGACCCTGAATAATTAGTGTCAGAGTGCATGTTAGAGTGCACATGAAAGAACAAAAATTTGGCAGGAGGATGTAGTAACAATGTAGATAAATTTCAAACCTAAAGTAGGCCAACTGTAATCTCCTCTGTGCTCAAATGTCACTGTATTTCCTGCCCCACTTCTTCAGATATAAGCAATGTTTATTTAGAATCAAATGTCCACTACATAAATGATCCATGCATTGTTGATACTAAATGTTCCTGTCTTCTGTTATCCATTACATTTTAGCTCTATCTCTTATGACTGTGATCACTTTATCTCATATATTTCATCTTCCATAATCTTGCACACATCACTTAACCCACCAAAATGACAGACTCCTACGTCTTTAGATTCTCTACAAAAATCTATAACTTTGATTTTATATTAATGATACCATAGAAAAAGATGGAATTTTGTAAAGCCAGAATTAACTGATTATCTAATACTGATAAATAATACTACAAAGAAAGGAGAGTAATGAACTTCTTAAATACAGACACAAAAATTCTGAATGTTAGAAAATAAAAAATTAAGGGTATATGTATATAAATAATTTATGACCAAATTTGTTTTCCTCTAGCATGCAAAATTAAGCAAATTTATTAACATAAACTTATTCCAAAAATAATTGAATACAATATATTACTATCATAATATATAGCAGAAATGGTAAAGATTTGCTGTTTTTTACCAGTAAAATTCAAAGTGAAATAATTTCACATAATCAAATTGCTTTATCAAAAATAGCAAATATTGTACTAGATATTGACATTACAAAATAATTTCAATTCAAATCAAGAATTAGATGCAATGCTTAAATTATAATTCAGTATTGACACAGAGGTCATACAAAATCATATTCAAAGAACTCAAGGACTGTAATACATAAAGATCTTGAAGGATTTTATCATGTTATAAAAATAATATTTTCTATGTCCAAAGTACTTGACAACTTTATATTAAAAATTCTTAAATTTGACCCAAACCTAATATTTTCCCTTAAAATTTTTTTTAACGTTTACTTCTAAGAGACAGAGAGATAGAGAAAGAGAGAGAGACAGAGTGCGAGGGAGAGGGGCAGAGAGAGAGACACACACAGAATCTGAAGCAGCCTCCAGCTCTGAGCTGTCAGCACAGAGCCTGCTGCAGGGCTCAAACCCATGAACCCCGAGATCATGACCTAAGTCAGAAGCTTAAGTGACTGAGCCACCAGGCGCCCCAATATTTTCCCTTTTAAAATGGCCTCTGCTCAAGGAATTTGGCATAAAAAGTATATATTGACTAAATATAATAATATCACTGTCATGTATTGATAATGGTTATACATTTTTTTTGTTAAATCTAGCAGACTCCCAGATATGGAGTTTTAAAACTCAAAATTATAAAAATTCTTATAAAAATATGTCCTTTTTATATTAAAAACATCTTGGGCACAAATAAAATGTTGCAGTGACTTTTTAGGAGTACTGTGAGACACCTTTAAGGAACCATTACTAACTATGCATTATTTTACATTATGGGCTCATTACAGATGTCCTCAGGCAATGGTATCTCCCAAGACAAACTGCATATGGTTAGAAAAAGGAAAGACATCAAACTTTAGAACATTTATGAATACATGGAAAAGTCTCCATTTATACATGCCATTCACATAGAAAACCATGTGCCTCTTTCGCTGTAAGTTTAAAAAATCAACTTCTACATCTGATCATAGAATTAATTCATGATCCATACAGAAAATTTGAGAAATACCAAAATGTAAAGCAAATTAATAGTTCACAAATGCAACAAAAAGTGACAACTATGAATGATAATTTATTTTTTCAATATTTTTCTTACACTAAATATATGTATACTTATATACATATGGAGTACACAAATATATACATTAATGAAAATTTTTAACTTCTTATCAATTCTCCTATCATTTATATGAAATGTATATACTCATCAACTATTACTACAGATAAGTCCCTACATATTTACATTTTTAACTCTATATTTTATATTATGAATATTATATCTATGACATTTTATTAAAAGTTATGATTTTCTTATACATTAAAATTATTCAAACATTTTAATGCCTACCTAATACCATCATCAATTTTGAATTGCTTTTCTCCTCTTTTCTAAAAATTAAAATTCTTTTATCAACGTTTTCCTTATTGCAGTGACTGGAAACTTTCAGACAACTATTTTGATGGTGTGTCTCTTATGGCTTACTAGGAAATTGATGATGAGTTGTAGTTAAATAAAGAATTTCATATCATGTTAGGTATTATTCTATTATTCCTAATGAAATTTTAACACTACTACTAGTTTCTAAGGAATGTACTTACTGTATCATTTATTAGCACATTTTATACTTGGTCTGTTCAAATATTTATATTTAATAAATAATCTATTCAACCAACTATTGCTATGCAAGAGGGATAATTCTGTTAAATTGTGCTGGAATACTATCTACTCTAATCTATTGTAGATCCAATTTGACAGAATTTGTGAAACATGTAAATTTTGTATTTAGAAGTGTGATTGGTTTAAATAAGTGTTTTCCTAAGTTTATTCACTATAAAATATGAACTATGGCATTTAAAAAGTGTATGCTTATGCAGTGACTTTGGAAAATTCTACAATAAAATTTCACAAAACTAACAGGCAGCCTATGGAATGGGAGAAGATAGTTACAAATGACATATCAGATACAGGGCTAGTATCCAAATCGATAAAGAAATTATCAAACTCAACACCCAAAAATAAAATATCCAGTTAAGAAATGGACAGAAGACATGAATAGACCTTCTTCCAAAGAAGACATACAGATGGCTAACAGACAAATGAAAAGATGCTCTATATCACTCATCATTGGGGAAATACAAATCAAAACCACAATGAGATACCACCTCACACTTGTCAGAATGGCTAAAATTAACAACACAAGAAACAATAGATGTTGGCAAGAATGTGGATAAAGGGAAACCCTCTTGCACTGTTGATGGGAGTGCAAACTGGTACATTCTGGAGAATAGTATGGAGGTTCCTCAAAAAAGTTAAAAGGGTAGTTCTATTAACTACCCTATGGAACCAGACATCACAGTACTGGGTATTTACCCAAAGGATAAAAACATAATGATTCGAAGGGGCACATGCACCCCAATGTTTTTTATCCTTATTTATTTATTTTGAGAGACAGAATGAGAGCAGAAGAGGAGCAGAGAGAGAGAGGGAGAGAGAGAAAACCAAGGAGACTCCATGCTGTCAGCACAGAGCCCAACGTGGGGCTCCATCCCACGAACTGTGAGATCATGACCTGTGCCAAATCAAGAGTCAGATGCTTAACCTACTCAGCCATGCAGGTGCCCCTACCCCAATGTTTATAGCAGCATTATAAACAATAGTAAAATTATGGAAAGAGCCCAAATGTCCATCGACTGATGAATGGATAAAGAAGATGTGGTATATATGCATACAATGGAATTTTACTCAGCTATCAAAAAGAATGAAATGTTGCCATTTGCAACATTTGCAACATGGATGGAACTAGAGGGTGTTATGCTAAGTGAAATAAGTCAGTCGAAGAAAGACAAATACCATATCATTTCACTCATATGTAGAATTTAAGACACAAAAATGATGAACATAGGGGAAGGGAAGGAAAAATAAAATAAGATAAAAACAGAGAGGAAGGCAAACCATAAGAGACTCTTAACTAGAGAAAACAAACTGAGGGTTGATGGAGGGAGGTGGGTGGGGATGGGCTAGATAGGTGATGGGCATTAAGGAGGGTACTTTTGGGATGAGTACTGGGTGTTGTACGTAAGTGATGCATCACTGAATTCTACTCCTGAAACCAGTACTACACTGTATGTTAACTAACTTGAATTTAAATAAAATATTGGAAGAAAAACAATTCACAATCTATATCTACATATTTAAGGCTATTGAAGTTTTGATAAAGTTATGAAATAAAGAAATTCACTTAATTTTGTTCAATTCAGAACACCTCATTATTTAATATGGTATTCTTTTTCTGAACAGCTATTAAGAAATTGTTTTTTCTTGATTAGAATACGTTTTGGATAATACTGGCCTAAATACATAATTATTGGTATTTACTTATTTTTTTAAATAAACAAGGGGGTATATTTCTACCTTAACATTGATATTGCTTTTGATTTATGGTGCTATTCCTTAGTTTTTCTCATTTTGAGTTATTTCATGGAAGAAGCACATTGGTTTTGGCTTATCTACTCTTTTTAAAAAGAAAATTCCCAGTTCGAAAATGAATCTTTATGGAGGAAAATAGACACAAAGGAGATAAAATTAATAAAGCTTACATAAAACAATTCACTTACTCTGGGAAAAGATCCTATAATTAGAAAGGATGATGACAGTAATAATATTAATAACTATAACTAACATTATACTTAATGGTGAAGACTGACCTAAGATCAGGAGAGAGGTAAGGACATCTGTTTCCATCACTCAATTTTAATACTTATTATATAGTACAGAACTCAAGATATTGTGATATTGACAGATGAAAAACAAGTAGATCAATGAGAAGAATAGATAATTCATAAAAAGACACATACCTCTGCCCAATTAATTTTTGACAAATTTGCAAAAGCAATTCAGTAAAGGAATGACCACCTATTCCTCGTGAGGTGCCAAAGCCATCGCCTTCCACAGGCAAAAAATAAATACATTCATTAAGTACAACACAATAAACCACAATCTAAATAGCATACCTTGTACAAACACTAATTCAATATTAATCAAGGACTCTTCAGGTGGAATATAAAACTTTTGACAAAAAATACTAGAGAAAATCTTTAGGATCAAAGATTAGGCAAAGAGCACCTAGATTTAATATCAAAACTACAATATGTAACATACATACATAAAACCCTTGATAGATCACCAGAGAATTATGCTGGGCAAAAGCCCATCCTCAAAAGACACAGTGTATGATTCAATGATATGTCACTCTTGAAATGACATGGTTATAGAAATGGAGGGTACCATGTGGTTTTGGGGTTTAAGAAGGACATGCCAGCAGGAGAGAGGAGGGCAGGGCTCAGAAGGTCATCACGATGGGTGGAAATGTGCTTATCAGGACGTTCTGTGTGTGGAGCATATTAATGTCAATGTCCTGTTGTGACATTTATCATATTGTTATCATTGCAGGAAATTCAGCAAAATACACACACTATTTCTCTGTATTCTTTACTGTATCAGTATGTGAATATACAATTTTTATTTTATTTTATTTTATTATTTTTTTAATTTATTTTATTTTATTTATTTATTTATTTTTATTTTACAGACAGAAAGGGCACATAGACGGCAGTGGGGCAGAGAAAGAGAATCCCAAGCAGGGTCCACATGGAGCCCAGTGTAGGGCTTGATCCCATGATGCGGGGATCATGACCTGAGCCAAAATCAAGCGTTGGATGCTTAACTGACTGAGTCACCAGGTGTCCCTACAATTATTTTAAAATAAAACATTTAATTAAAAAGAAAAATAAAAAGATGAGTTAAAGCCGAATGTTTTCGCCAATTCACACCAAATTATAGTTTCATGAAATATAATTCAATGAATAAATAAAGCAGAAGTAGAATTTAGCAGACTTCAGGTTAAAATGTGACACTTTGACATACTTAATTTAGTAGGAAAATATTTTGCAAAAGAAGATCATTAGTTTCTAGAGCTGCCATAACCAAACACCACAGACTGAGAGGCTCAAACAACAGAAATTTATTTTCTTATAGTTCTGGAAGCTAAGAGTCCAAGATCAAGGCTGGTTTATTTCATCTAAGGCCTCTCTCCTTGGCTTGCATGCTAATACATGACTGGCTTTACTTATCTAATAAGATATTTTCATGGTCAAACTACATGGTTGCCAACCTGTTTTAATGGCCACCTTCTCACTGTCCCCACGTGATCATCTCTTGGTCTGTGGATTGTCTATATCCTAATCTCCTTTTATATGGACAATAGTTATACTGGGATCAAAGCCCACCCATTATACCTCATTTTACCATAGTAACCTCTTTAAAAGCCATATCTAAAAATATATTTACATTTTGAGCTACTGGAGGTTAGAATTTCAACATATGTATTGGTGTAGGGGAGACACAACTCAATCTGTAACAGAAACCAGCATTTAGAAATTAAGGGATTACAAATGAAAATTCAAATTTTTATGTTACCTCTAGAGCCCACAGTTAGTTATGGCAACTATTGGTAGTACCTGAGGAATAAGTCCAGCTTCGAGAGCACAAAACTGTGCTCATAAAAGTACTCAAAACTGTGTAACACACATATATCACCCCACACACACACACACACACACACACAACCACAGAGTGCCCTCTTAACTCCTTCATTAACTGCCTGGCTCGTGTGTATCATTTAGACTGTGAGGTCCGGAATATAGCATCATGCGAGCTTCAGATAGAGAAAGGGAGAAAAGAAGGAAGAGAAAGACTGAAAGGAAAGCATGAGGGGTCCATAAACAAACAGACTTCTTAATGATTTTGTAAGCAATACTCTTTAACTGTCAAGAAGCAGCAGCTACTTGGTTTGACATTTACAGAGAGCAGACAGTGTCTCTCTCAAAAGGGCTTAAAACATTCCATCAACAACATATTAGTCTATTAGTTTAATCCGTCTTTATTCTTCTTTGTTTGATCAGGAGTTGACATTTTTTTTTTAATTTTTTTTTTCAACGTTTATTTATTTTTGGGACAGAGAGAGACAGAGCATGAACGGGGGAGGGGCAGAGAGAGAGGGAGACACAGAATCGGAAACAGGCTCCAGGCTCTGAGCCATCAGCCCAGAGCCTGACGCGGGGCTCGAACTCACAGACCGCGAGATCGTGACCTGGCTGAAGTCGGACGCTTAACCGACTGCGCCACCCAGGCGCCCCAGGAGTTGACATTTATTTCAGGCTTTCCCTCTGAGTTTACCAAGTACACCAATGGCATAAGGTCCCATGCACTGGTTCATTGAGAGCATTTCTATGCCCATGAAGTACTGATCATTTTTTTTAATGTTGATTTATTTATTTTGATAAAGTGTGTGCAAACAGCGGAGGGGCAGAGAGAAAGAGAGGAAGAGAGAGGGAGAGAAAGAATTCCATCCAGGTTCCACACTGTCAGCATGGAGCCCAATGCAAGGGTTGAACCCATGAACCATGAGAACATGACCTGAGCCGAAATCAAGAGTCGGAAACTTAACCAACTGAGCCACTCAGGTGCCCCAATAAATGATCATTCCTAATTCAAACCATTAAAAAAGGTGGAAAACCATGTAGTTTGACCATAAAAATATTTTATTAGGTAAGGAAAGCCAGTCATTTATTAGCATGAAAGCAACAAAAGAAGAAAAAAGATAAAACCGTGACAAGTATTTCCTTAACTGCGAAGTAAAAGTCTCAAATTCTACATCATGCAAAATGCAATAGTGCCATGAAACATAAACAGGTAGATGACACTTTATTTTACACTGGAGACTGGCATTGTGGTAACACTGCTGCATCGTACTGTTGACTTGCCCAGATCCACTAAACGAAATATTCAGTAATCAGTTTATTAAAGACAAACAACCTGGGAAGAACTCACAAATGCCATTGCAAATAACACAAGGCAGTTTTATTTCAGAAAATAAGATATTCATAAATTAAGTAATTAACAAATATGTGTATAATAGTTTATAGTTTTAACAGTGTTTTCATTTATATTATACCAATTTGATTTATCCTCATAAATTTGTGAGGAAAATCTAACCAAAAATGTGCTTCTTTTTTTTTTTTCATTTTTTTTCATGTTTATTTATTTTTGAGAGAGAGAGACAGAGAGTGAGCGGGGGAGGGTCAGAGAGAGAGGGAGACACAGAATTCGAAGCAGGCTCCTTCGGCTCTGAGCTGGCAGCACAGGGCCCGATATGGGGCTCGAACCCACGAACCATGAGATTATGACCTGAGCCGAAGTCGGACGCTCAACCGACTGAGCTCAACCAGGCGCCACAGATGTGTTTCTTAATAGATTTATATTTGATGTCATCAATTAGCTTCAGTGTTTCCTGGCAATAATGCTGACTTAGCACAGTATTAGGACACTGTCTGATCTCTGGGACCAATTTATTTTACTGAGCTTTACACCATACACACACACACACACACACACACACACACACACACACACACACTCACTCACTCATTAAGGAAATGTAAGATTCAATGAAATAGTCTGTAATTTTCTCCTGGTTTTATATTTTATGACTTTATAATCTGTATAATTTTGTTTTTTTAAGTAAATGAAATTCTTCATATATCATATAGAGCATTAGAAAACCACATAAAACCTAGGGAGATCACAAATGCAAGTCAAGACAATTCTGATTACAGGTGGCTAGAGTAATAAACAGGTGGAGTAAATCTGTTTTCGCAACCATGGCCCCTCAAAAAAGATAATCTGTCATCATAAATTATCTTTGATACAAAACAAATTTGTAAGGATAGGGTTTCTAGAAAACTGCAAAGTAACTGTCTTTAAAATAAATATTTTTAACATTTGTTTTTCCCTTCTTTCTCTCACGATATTCTAGAAGTCATAAAACTGAAATGTATTGCTGTTATGATAATATGCCTTTTTTCATTATCTTAAACCCATGATTTGAGTCTTTCTTTGGCTTTGCAATTAAGATTTGGATTTAAATTTTGGCTTTGGAATGTCTGCTTTCACAGAAGAGACAAAAAGATGAGGGAGAGAGGGAGAGAGAGAATTAAGCCAAAAAGTAGGTTCTGTGATTCTGTGTCTGTATACATATATCTATATTTGTCTGTTTTGGAAAATATCAAGTTAAGTTGATGTCACCATATCTTTTATAGTGCCATTCAGAGCCTTGAAAAGCCATGCTCCATGTAGGAAAACATAAGAATTCAAAGTATAAATCTTGGACCATTTAGTTATAAGATAAATAATCCTCAGTAGACTGAAGGACAGTGATCAATACTACAAGCATATTCATGTTTGAGACTAAATTATTAAGTAAAAGTTGAAACTGATTCAAAACACTTTGTCAGGAGAACAGGTGGATGGGCATGGACTTTGTATCCAAACCTAGGTTCTAATTTGACCTTAAACATTTCTTGAATTTGACCTTTGGCCAACTGATAACCTGTTAAAACATTAACCTCTTTATTTCTAAAGTACAGATAATATCATCAAAATTATCAAGTCCTTGAGAAGATAAATTATTTCCTGGTTAGTAATGTATGCTAAAAGAAACTATTATTACTACTATCATTTCTGTTACCATCACCACATGGGAAAGCACATGGAACTAGTACTGAATAGATTTATAACTGATACTGCTGACGAGAAGAAAATTGTAAAACTCTCATTATATGATAACAACTCATCGTATTTATGCTGGATAATTGATCTGATTTTTTTTTTTTAAGTGGTGGTTATAACTTTCCCTCTCAAGGGTTTTATACTTACTGCCTTTTTGTTTGTTTGTTTGTTTGTTTGTTTATTTTTGACAGAGAGAGAGAGAGATCAAGCACAAGTGGGGAAGGGGCAGAGAGAGAGAGGGAGACACAGAATCCAAAGCGGGCTCCAGGCTCTAAGCTGTCAGCACAGAGCCTGACGTGGGGCTCAAACTCATGAACAGCGAGATCATGACTTGAGCTGAAGTCAGATGCTCAACCGACTGAGCCACCCCAGAGCCCTTATACTTACGGCCTTAAAAGCTTCTTCAAAATCATTTTGAAAGTAAAAGGTGGTCACATTTTTAAGTTATATTTTAAAACTTTATATTTTTAAGTAAATATATTTACAATTTTTTCTCAATATAAGCCAACCGGGCCACCTGTTTCCCCATAGTGAATACAATGAGGCTTTGGGAAATTTTGATGTGCCCTCTCTAGGCTCTCTTAGGACTGGCTCTTCTGTTTTATTCCTGGCTGTGGCAAATGCAGTCTTCCTAGCTGTGATTTGTGGGGACTTTGGAAGAGTCAAGAAATCATCTTTGTGACTATATTTTTTCTGAAATGGGATAAAAGACCATCTTCCAAATGTCATCTCTGTAACAGTATTATTTCTGTCTTTTACTTTGGGTAACACATCCAAAATCCAAATGTCACATGGAGAACAACAGATTGGTACGTGGTCCCTCAAATTCTAAAACAAATGTTAAATTTTAATTTTGAACTTGATAACTATCTGAACAAAAGTAAATATTGGTATATTTTGAATCAAGTTGATGATCTCCACCTAATAAAATATTAGAATGGGGTATCAGTGCTTATTTTGAAGCAAAGTAATTCCCTGAAGAGATAAAATTTAGCATTTAATGTGTTTGGTAAATCCCAGAATGTGTGGTGACTTTAAATTGGCATGATATAATGTCAAAATTATAATAGTCTTACACTTATGTGGTTAAATTGAATTCTTTAAGCAAATTTCAAGGCAAGACTTCTTCTATACAGTGACAATTCCTAACGGAAGGTCATTTTCTTAGAGGTGGCATCTGTCCCTTGATTTTTAAATCACATGAGATGTTGATTTGACAAAATGAAAACAAAGTTACTGTGTCAGAGTAAGAAACTATTTTAAATAATATAGAATAATTCAAAAATTGTAAGTGGTGCATTCTGGCAAGAAGTTATGTTACGGCTTCTCACAACAATAAAAATTTCTCAGTTGTTACAATCCAGGCAAGTGGTGGCAGATGTGAAGTTAGTGTTAATAGAAAGTTGAATTTCAAGGTATTTTGACAGTTACTACCATGATGAAGTCATATGTAGAGGTACTGCCCGCATCCTGCATTTATACAAACTAACCTAAAAGAGTTCCTTAGTAATAAGTGTGATTTACTGGTCTTAAAGAGTTGAAATCTTCCAAAGCCCCAGAAGTATAAACATGTATCAATTTTACTTCAGAAAAAGTTCTATTTTATTTGATTTAAGGTGATTAGTCTATAAATCAATTACTAATACTTTTAGTAAAATTTTTAATCACCTATTTTTACTTAACGATGGCCCCCAAGACATTTAACATATAATTGGTAATTATTAAAAACAAAAATAACTGATAACTATTTTGTCTTAATTTATCTCTAGAAGTACATTGTGGTATCATGTAACATCCTTGTGTTTGGGATTCAATTTCTTGTATTTTGAGCAAAGTATGTTTGTTAATAATATAAAATTAAAGCTTTGAGGCACCTGGGTGGCTCAGTTGGTTAAGTGTCCAACTTTGGCTCCGGTCATGATCTCGCGGTCCGTGAGTTCAAGCCCCGCGTAGGGCTCTGTGCTGACCGCTCAGAGCCTGGAGCCTTCTTCAGATTCTGTGTCTCCCTCTCTCTCTGCCCCTCCCCACACTCTGTCTTTCTCAAAAATAAGTAAAAACATTAAACAATTTATAAATTAAAGCAGATCAGCAGCTTTTAGGTCAATTTTATAATATTTTTTATAAAATTGCCTATAGTAAAACTTTCTATTTAAGAAAATTTGAAAAAATTATAATATATCACTATCTATATTTATTATAAATATGACACTGTAATAAAATTATCTACAGTAAAACTTTCTATTTAAGAAAACTTTAAAACTTGGGGCGCCTGGGTAGCTCAGTGGGTTAAGCGTCCAACTTCGGCTCAGGTCATGATCTCATGGTTTGTAAGTTTGAGCCCTGCATCGGGCTCTGTGCTGACAGCTCGGAGCCTGGAGCCTGCTTCGGATTCTGTGTCTCCCTCTCTCTGCCCCTTCCCCGCTCATGCTCTGTCTCTCAAAAATAAATAAATGTTAAAAAAAATTTCAAAAAAAGAAAACTTTAAAAATTTGTAGCATATCATTATCTGTATTTATTGTATATATATCACTAAATATACATTTTATTTTTTCAATTATGTTATTTATGAGTTAATACTTTCTCTCATAAAAATCTTCAGGTAAATAACAAATTATGGTTAATGAGCTATTTCTAATCTCTTCTTTAACCTAACAAGTGGTTTTTATTAACTTATAATTATATAATTGTTATTTGTAACTAAATTGATATTAAAGTATTAATGTCTGTATTTTTATGATGAAATATCTTAAAGTCAACCTTGTTTGTTTTGAACACTAGTAAAACACTGAAATGTTTTCTTCTAGATAGACAATTTGTAGACATTTTTGCTATGCACATGTACATGTTTACTTGTAGCAAATCTGTGCAACCATGTCTTTTTCCCTTATAATTTTAGTTTTTAATGTTTATTTACTTTTGAGAGAGAGAGAGAGAGAGAAAGAGAGAGTGAACAGGAGAGGAGCAGAGAGAGAAGGAGACACAAAATCCAAAATAGGCTCCATGCTCTGAGCTGTTAGCACAGAGCTTGATGCAGGGGTCAAACCCACGAACCACAAGATCATGACCTGAGCTGAAGTCAGATGCTTAACTGACTGAGCCACCCTGGCACTCCTTTTTCCCTTAAATTAATATTGCCTTTCACTTTACAGAAACATACCATCTTAGTCATTAGAGAATTTAGAGATAGATGTATGTTTGTCTAAAAGATACATATAGGGGTGCCTGGGTGGCTCAGTCGGTTAAGCGTCCGACTTCGGCTCGGGTCATGATCTCACAGGTTGTGAGTTCAAGTCCCGCATCAGGCTCTGTGCTGACGGCTCAGAGCCTGGAACCTGCTTCAGATTCTGTGTCTCATTCTCTCTCTGCCCCTCCCCCACGTGTGTTCTGTCTCTATTAAAAATAAATTAAATAATGTAAAAAAAAAAAACAAATAAATAAAAGATACGTATAAAGAGATGGTGCTGTGAGAATTTTGTCCTCTGACCTAACAAACTGCCCTTTCAGTTATAGTGCATTCTGGGCAAGGCAGGAGCACAAAATTCCAACTCATCCTCAACCCAGGCCTCTAATGGGCCTTCCAACCTCCAAACTCCCCCATGGAGCTGAGGGGGCTGTTGTGATTCCCGCCAACTCTGCCCTCTTCCCAGGATGCTTCCTTCCCTTTCCTCAGGTGTATAAATCCCAAAAGCATCCTCTGCATGCAAATCTCCATCTCTGAGTTGACTCCCCAGGTAAACCACCTCTGTGTTTGTACCAGCAGGCAGTGGATGAAAACAGATGCTAACATGGGATTGTGACATTGAGCTGGACCACCTGTTGGCTGGCTGACAACAAAGAGACCCTTGTCAGAAGTCGATGAAGCACGGATAATCTGGCACAGGTAACACTATGATTGGTAAAATTTCATCTGGTAATGAACCCTACACTGAACCAGTAGAAAAAAATGCAACTAGTGGTGAAAGGTACTAGGCACTTAAAAAATACGAGCAAAATTGTAATTCGCAAAGAAATTGGATAGTTGTGGGGACAGGTGATGCTGTGGGGAAACAAATGGAATCCTAGAATGATAACTCATCAATGAAAAACCAAGTGTGAACACAAGGGTGCCCCCTTACAGCATTTAAAAACATGCTCCTATCCAGCAATGGAGGGTTAGAGAAAGCGGAGGGTCAGGCCCAGAATTTTATCCTAAAAGTAGCAGAATGGGACACACGCCTATGAGTTGGGGGTTGATAAAATTGAGAATCTTAAACCCTCACCCCTCTGGACACACTGAGCTCCTGAATGGATCTAAGCTACTTAGTGAAGGGTTAGTGCTCCTTCCCTGTTTGAAGACATGCAGCTGTCCCTGCCCGGCCACACAACAGAGACTTCCAACAATTTGCCCCGGCTTTACCTCCTGGTCACAGATCAACAATTAGGAGCTGTACCTACAGGAGCTACAGGACCTAGTAGACATGTATGAGAGGAGAGTACTGTCTTGCATCATAGGATTTAATACTTTGGCAAAGACTCCAGAAAATGATTCCGAAATACTCCTATGGCCTTAGAAGCTTGGGGAGCTCACACTTAGTAAGAGAGGCACTGCCCGTCCTCCAGCTACTGCAGGAGCTGGACTTTATCTAGACTTTATTTAGCATAAAATGGATATGTCATAAGTATTCGCTAAATAGTTAAATGAACAATACAAACTCTTACTGCCAGACACCTATATGAAAATGTGAGTGCTATAACCTGTGCAAGATACAGACATAAAAAGATACATAAGACATCACAATTGAACGACCAGAGAGAAACGTAGAGTCTCTTGTAGTCTCTGCTACCGCATGATAGTGGCTCAAACAAATTACAATACAGATTGGTCTGTGTGCCTCCCATCATTATGGCCGCCACAGTCACTTAGGACTTAGGGCTTTTTCTGAAATCTCTTTCCCTCCTGTGGCTGCATTTCCAGAGGCTGGTTTTGCAACAAACAAATGAACAAGCCTAATCCTCTTTTATCGCAATCTTCTGAAATAAATGCCATTTCTTTTCTTAATTATCACTGAGAAATAGTAAAATACTTTTATACTTTCCGCTTCTTTAATTATTTATTTGTGCCTGTAGTTTTGCACTTGGCCACAATGGGTGGAATCATCCTTGCTCTTGCATTATCACTGTGAAACCCCATGACACTCTTCACTTGTAGATTAAACATCAAAAGATTGTTCTCTATATTGGCAAGTTCCATGGAACGTGGCTGTCAACTTGGATGCATGCAAAGGCAAGAGACTGATGATGTGAAAAGAAAGTACGAATTGTTCACTCTCCCCATTCTGATCTCACGTGTCTTACTTGTGCTGGACGCCATACTCCATGCTCATCATGACATTCACTTAAAATTTGTAGCAAAATTTGATAATGCCTATACTGATGAGTGCTCATGAGTGTTCATGAAACTGCTATGCACCCCATGTTTGACGGTGGAAGTAGGGGGCTGAGAACAGCTTCTCTACCTGTTCCTTACAGGGGTAATTACAAAATACAATTTTTGATTAATTCCCAAAGCTCATGTCTCTTAAACAAAATTACATCTCACCAATTAATTTTGGGTGGAAAATTTCATCTATATCTTGTTTATACAGGTATTTTAAATTCTTCAGACTCCAACTGTTCTTTTTACAAACTGTCCATTGACTAAAAAGTTTTCTCAGAATTAAAAGCTCGAGTAAGTACAGCACATTCCAACAGAACTATATGAGGTTGAGCTTTTCCATTCCTTTTGTTAGCTGGTCAGTTGTGACTTTGAGAAACTGGAGTAAGACATTTAAAAATTAAATTATTAAAACAAAAATGGGCCAAGTTCACAAAATTTATCATGTAATCATTTTAGATTTTGGCAGTTCTCCTGGTGGCTGTGATTCGTCCCCTGCTACCATATTGTGTACCTGGTCATCCCACTCACCCCCACATCCTCCTTCCTGGAGCCCCCTCCACTCTGTCTGACCTCTCATCGGGGACAGTCAGATGTGTACAAACAGTTCACCTTTGTTTCCTGGGAGTGCTAGAAATCTGCTGCTTTTTCCCTCTTTGATTTAAACCTAACTTTCACCTACAATTGTTGCTCCAGGGCAATAAAAGTGAGTTCTTAGATTTGACTTATGTCTCTAGAACTACATTAAGTACTAGGTTTTGAATCGATTAACCTGGGGGGAACACTGACTCCCAGCACAGCACAGGGCAAAACAATGACTGCCTCTCTGCTCACCAGTCACTAGAACTGGATGTGTGTGGCTGCATTCTCTCTGACCATCATTTTGTGTCATCATTTTACGAAGAAGGATTTTCCAGTCCATATAGTAGCACGAAGAGGAGCTTGCTGTTTTAACTCTGAGCTGAAAATGCATGTTCCACATCAAGAAGCATGTAGCTTCCTAGAGAATATGAAACACCACTGAGTCTGCGTATTACGGCCTCAAGTTATGTTGTCAGTATTAAATATCAGACCTAGAAGGGAAAGGTGCAAGGCGTGCCCCAGCCCTTCCATGCCTCACTAACTATGTGAGGAGGCAAAGATAGGTAAAAGATCAAAGGTCGAGGGGCACCTGGGTGGCTCAGTTGGTTAAATGTCAGACTTTGGCTCAGGTCATGATCTCAAGGCTTGTGGGTTCGAGCCCCGTACTGGGCTCTGTGCTGGTGGATCAGAACCTGGAGCCCGTTTCGGATTCTGTCGCCCTCTCTTCCCCTTCCTGGCTCACACTCATTTTCCCTCCCCCTCTCTCTCTATCAAAAAATAAACATTAAAAAAATAAAAGATCAAGGGTCGATTAGTGTATGGAGTGCTCAAAGGTATTGCATAGTCAAGGATACATAGTAAAATGTCAACCAAGGGGAAGCCAATAAAATTATATCAGCTGAGAATACCTTGTAATAGTAATCAGTTACTAGGTAAGTTTAGATTATGGATGTTGATCCTGGGATTTCATTAAGAATCCATGGGGGCTTTAAGAGGAGACAGTCTGGGTTTGGGCATGGTAAGAGGGTGCTCCCTGGACAAGTTGTGTCTTAGCTTGGTTTCCTCCAAAATGGACCCTGAGACAAAGATTGTGTACAGGTAGCTCATCAGGTGGTGATCTCAAAGAGCGTGGGTGAAAGTGGTTAAGTGAAAGGGTGCAAAGGAAATGCCAGTGCAGTTTTTTGTTATCAAAGGACTACCACAGGACAACTGATGGTTGATGAAAAGGGTGGAGCCTGATATCTAATAAATATTCAGAATTTTAATAACACAAGTGTAAGGACTTTCACATGTGAATCACTTGAATATTTCTAGTATTTTGTTGTTGCTGTTGGTTGTGAAAGCATGAGTAGATATTGGAGATATATATTTTTCTCCATGTCTCATGATTAATTGGCTAAAAGTAACATAAAACATGAGACTGGGGATATCTGAAGAAGAAACAGTGATGAGCCTGAGCCATGTATAATGTAACAGGTAAGACTGTGGCCTTTGAAGTTATACAGACTGAGTTTTGAAACTGATTATACATATACTTATTAACTGGACCATCGGAAGTACAGTTTTCTCATTTGTAAAATATATTTATTATCAAAAATTTTGTAGTGTTTTATTCTGTTAATTAAATGACATGATTTGTGTGAATTTTTCAACACAATGTCTGGCCCACAGTAAATATTGCCGATTGATTTTACTACATAAAGTGATGAAATGTGCCTTAGGCAGAGAAAAGAACTACAGCAATTGGAGAAATAGTTTGCATATAGATTTCTTAGATTTAGTCCAGGTAATCTACATTTTAAAAGTATTCTATTGGTTCCTACTGAATAGAAATGAAATGCTCATCTTACCCAATTTAAATACCAAATTTTCTTAGTTATGCATATACTGCTTTATATACCCAAACTTGGTGCATAATAGATTTTCAAGAGCTCTACAGGGAGCTAAAGTATAATATTGGCCTTCTTTTGTGATATCTTTGGTTTAATTAGTTCAACATCTAAAGTAAAATACAACAGTGCCACTCTTTCATTATTCCTAATTATATTTTACTTAAAAATAATTTCCATAATACTGTTTTTTGTGATCCCATGATAGTATATTAACTTCAAAAATACTACCTATCTTGTAAATCAAGAACTGGCAGACTAAGGCCCCTTAACCAAATCTAGCCTTCTGTTTTGTTAATAAAGCTTTATTGGAACACAACCATGTTCATTCATTTAAATGACTTCATAGAGATCATCTAGTCTAATGCCTCTTGATTTCTCATGACTAAAAGGACCCAAACAGGTTAACATATTAACTCAAAATTACAGAGCTAGTCAGTGACAGAACACAAGACAAGGGCCCACATCCTCTTCATTGCTTTTCAATGCACTCCAATTTGAAAAAAAGTTTACCCTTCTAATTAATGGGAATAAACATATGTGATGTATGTTCCCCTAAGGGAGTTTAAGTTAATTTATAAAAAAGCAAGTCAAAATTTTAATGCAACTTTGCAAAACATTAATAAAATAAAAGTGAAAAATGCATTGAAAATGCTGAATTATACTCTCCTTGCTTCAGTAATCTCTCTCCAAAATAAGATGTACAGGTATACCTTATAGCAAAAGCATATATCTGTGAATAGAGAAGTAATATTATATTGTACAGAATTGTGGCAATTTGCATGAAGTTAATACAACATATGAATTTATAAGACATATTCATCTTAAAGAATCTGTTGGTCATTAAAGTTTAATACAAAAATGAAATAATCTGAAGGTGCAAATAGGAGAAAAACAGAATTGATCAAAGGGGCTCCTCAAGGAACCTAGTGCAATTGTTTAATAAAATGTTAAACACACGTATCTGTAGAACTGAAAGGCAGGTAGATGTTTGCGCTGACCTCAAATATTTAAAGTACAGTATAAAATAATATAGAGCCTACTATGCATTTTTACTTTTTATTGTGGTAAAGTATATATAACAAAATTACCATTTCAGCTATTTCCAGTGTGGGCTTTAGTGGCGGTGAGCACACGCTCGATATTGTGGAGTCATCACCACTGTACATTGCAGAATCTTGTAATAATCCCAAAAAGAAACTCTGTACACATTAAACAATAAATTCTCACTTTCCCTAGGTTCTGCTAATCTCTATTATGATTGTGCCTTATGTCTGCATAAATTTGCTTACTCTCCACACCTTGCATAAATGGAATCATACAATATTTGTCCTTTACTGTCTGCCTTGTTTCATTTAGCACAATGTGTTTTCAAGATTCATCCATATTGTAGCATATACCAGAATTTCATTCCTTTTTAAAGCTGGGGGTGCCTGGGTGGCTCAGTCAGTTAAGCATCTGACTATGGCTCAGGTCATGATCTCAGGGCTCGTGAGTGCCAGCTCCATGTCGGGCTCTGTGCCAAAAGCTCAGAGCCTGGAGCCTGCTTCACATTCTGTTTCCATCTCTCTGCCCCTCTCTTGCGCTCTTTCTCTGTCTCTCAAATATAAATAAACATTACAAAATTTAAAGCTAAATAATATTTTACTATACACACGCACACACACACATACACACAAACACACACCATATTTTGGTTATCCATTCACCTGTCAGTGGGCACTTGGGTTATTTCCAATTTTTGGCTGCTCTGAATAATGCTACTATGAATATTGGTGTACTATTTGAATTCCCGTTTTAAATTTTTTGGGTATACACCTAAAAGTAGAATTGCTGGATCATATGGCAGTTTTGTTTTTAACCTTGTGATGACCCAGCATACTGTCTTCCAGAGTGACTGTGCCATTTGACATTCTCACCAGCAACACGGTGGTGTTTCAATTTCTCTGAATTCTCACCAACACTTGCTATTTCTTTTTTTGATAGCAGTCATTCTAATGGGTGTGAAGTGGTATCTCACTGTACTTTTGATTTGCATTTCCATAATGACTAGTGATATTGAGCATCTTTCATTATGCTTATTGATAACTTGTTACTTTCTTTAGAAAAATTCTACTAAAGTCTTTTGCCTATTTTTGAATTGTGAAGTTTGATTTCTGTTGTTGAGTTTTAAGAGTTCTTTATATATTCTGGATTTTAACCTCGTTTCATATTTTTCATTGACAAATATTCTCTCCCACTCTGTGGGCTGTCTTTTCACTCTGTTGATAATGTCCTTTGATGCACAATTTTTTTTTAAATTTTTATGTAGTCCAGTTTATCTAAATTTTTTTATTGTCTGTGTTTTTTGTGTCATATTTTGTTATGCATTTTGATATCCATGTGTAATCTACCTCATAATCCTCGTCTTTCTCTGAACTGGCTCCGGCAATTAAACTCTAGGAATAGAGGGCATTTGACCCCTTGTGCCTTAAACTCTGTGGCTTCTGCAGAGCGTCCTCTCCTTACGCCTCAAACCCGTACAATGGGAAGTGAGCTTGAAGGAACTATCAGAGAGGTGAGAGGTGTGGCCACTTCAAGGGCACATGTAATTCCCCATGAGATTTAGTACATCAAGGTGCAGGAAGTGAGACAAGAGCATCTATATTGATACTGCTGCATCTATATTGATACTGATCTTTACAACTCTATGCAAAATGAGGCACCTGGACGCTATTGGTACACGGGACTCCCCATGTAAAGACAGATAAATATGAGTCATGTGTGACCTCACATTCCCCCAACACCACTGCCATGAAATGGTGCATTAAGGTTTGCTGGTCTAAGTGGCTGAAATTGATAAACTTTTAATTTTTCTGCTTTGGTCTTGTTGTCTGAGCACAAGGAAGGTATCATATACATCAAAGTTTATCAGAAAACAATTCTTTTTTTCTCCACTATTGACAGGAAAGAATCTACATTATTCATTGATTTAAATTTATTTTGTTTTTATGGATATATTTGTTGCTAGACTTAAAAAATATACTGACAGAAATGGGCACAGACAAACCACACACACACAAGTGCCAACATATAAATGCATGATCGGAAATATTAATTGCAAAATGATGCAGTAGTCTCAGTGGGAAGTCAATGAGTAATCACAAATGGGGCTTATGAAATCAGAGAGAGACAAACTGGCTACTTGGCCCTAATGTCCAATCTTAGCAAACCACGGTAGTCTTTTTTGTCCATTCTATTCAGGCGGTACACCGGCAAGACCCAGAAGATATTCATGCACAAAGACTTGTGGAATGTTTTCTGCAGATAGCACCACCTATTCTGAGAAGGAAGAATGTTCTATTCTATTACGTTCTATTGCATCCCTTACCAATGAGTGCCAGTACTAATCCTTTGGCAACTTCTAGGTCTGTATAAAGATTTCCACAAATCTGAAACTGGTCTGAGAGTTTTAGTCAGTTTACCCAAACTATAAACCTCATATTTCATGAAGAAGTTATAGAGAGGCTCCCCAAGGACTTCTGCAAGAGACTGCCAAAGATACCATCACTACAGAGGAACTAACCGTGGACTAGTTTGGTGGGAATAATTCTTATAAGTCTATGTGTTCTAGAGAAACCTCAGTACATATTTCAAATAAAGAGAAACTTCCTGAATTCCAGCAGGCACCAAGTTTAATCTTCCATTTTCTGTTTAAAAAATTCATTGTCTGAAGGCTTTGTAGTAAACCCCTGCTATAGGACATAGTATATTTTACCATAAGAGATAAGTAAAAATGCAATTTTAAGATAGAGTTTTAATTTAAAAAATGAAAAGAATCATCTTTCTTTGAAGTAAAAATATGCATTTGGATAATTGAAATCATCACAAAAATCTAAACAAAGACTTTGAATACCATTTAGCAAATGAGCGCAACTGTATTTTATAAAGTGAACTCATATATGCTTCAAGACACATCATGAATATTTTATAGTAAAAGGTGGAGTGAAAGGGATAGTGCATTAATCAAGAAGATTTTACTTACTAAATTCCTCTAGGAAAGGCTGCCTAACATTGTATGTACATATTACATGCTCCAAGCAGTGTCAACAGTAATAGCTTATACCCCTGAATTCTTCAGCGCGTAATAAATGTTATAAGTATAATTATCTGAATGCTGTTACCATTTCAATGTAGTTTTAAAAATTTTACTTACTTTCAATATTTTACAAACAGAAGGCTCTGCAGGCTTAGTGACTTAGCACCTATTCAAGTCTCTGATTATTTTATTTTTAATTGCGTTATGTTTTTTTTAGTTTTGAGAGACAGACAGAGCATGAGCAGGGGAGGGACAGAGAGAGGGAGACACAGAATCTGAAGGAGGCTCCAGGCTCTGAGCTGTTAGCACAGAACCTGATGCGGGCTCAAACCCATGAACTGCAAGATCATGATGTGAGCTGGAGTCGGATACTTAACCGACCGCGTCACACAGTCACCCCATCTCTCTGTGATAATTTTAGTATGAGAGTCATGAAGGCAGTGAGCATGACTGATAATTTTGCAAGAAGGAGATTAGTTCATCATTGTTAAAATAGACTATCTTGTTCCCAGTAAGCCCAAAGTCTCACTAAAACAAAAATAAAAACAAAAACAAAACCCTTTATGTTGTAAGCTGGCCCTTAAATATTTTTAAAGGAAGAAAAGAATATTAATCAAGGTTTTTGGGTCTACACAGGCAACAACATGTAATGTCATCACTAGAAAAAGAGTTTGAAAGGTAACATTTTCTGATAAACATTACATTTTCCTTCAGATTGTAATTTCACATATTATGTTTGTAGACTTAACGCAATCTTTATATACATCAGTCACTGGCCTCAGAAGACATGTACAAACACACTTTCTCAGCTCACCTATTCATGCTATGAGGGATGTAGAAAAGAAAATCTCCATCAGTATGTGGATTTGGAGTGAGGAGAAGTCAAATTTCTCACAGACATGTAATTTCTTAGCTTTTTCTCCTTGGGTTACTATGTTTTAAAAACAGAAACATAAGCAGCCACTTATTGCGTTATCAGTAATATGACATGACAAAAAGTGGTTAACTTTATTTGGTGTGGCGTCTATGTTCAAGAATCAAGAGCACATGAGTAATCTGAGATGGCATGGTTGATGCTTCTTTTCCAAAATAACTGTGTGACCTAGCTGTCACCTTTATTCCTGTTGCTCACTGTATAAAGAACAGAGGTACAGGAGGCCCACAGGCTGAGTATGAAAAAAGAAGCTAACCTGGTGTTCTAGGTCAAACTATCATCTATCTTCTCATTTTTCTCCGTTTAAGAGAATTTCAGGTTCAGCAGGCCAGGATAATGCAGTATTATTCTGTATAGTGTCTACCTGATAATTAGAAATAGAGAAATGTTTCTGATATAATTATTATGATCACAAAGATTCAGCAGACTGAAAGAAGATGAGAAACAAGAAAAGATATTCAAGGTTGGAGACAGAACTGGAAGAGTCATACCTACTTATGGCATTAGTATTCAAATGTCAGTATTATTTGACCTTGGGAGGTCCAACTATCTAAATTACCGGCTTTCGGTTACATATTTTACTAAGGTTTTCTGGCATACCTATACCAATTTATTACATGTTTGCTTTTAACCAATGTTACAGCTTAGTAAATTTTATATTTATTTTTTTCAGTCTACTATTTTTTTTCTTTTTTTTAAATATGAAATTTATTGTCAAATTGGTTTCACACAACACCTAGTGCTCATCCCAACAGGTGCACTTCTCAATACCCATCACCCACCTACCCATCCCTCCCACCCCCATCAACCCTCAGTTTGTTCTCAGTTTTTAAGAGTCTCTTATGTTTTGGCTCCCTCCCTCTCTAACCTTTTTTTTTTCCCTTTCCCCTCCCCCATGGATTTCTGTTAAGTTTCTCAGGATCCACATAAGAGTGAAAACATATGGTATCTGTCTTTCTCTTTATGACTTACTTCACTTAGCATAACACTCTCCAGTTACATCCACGTTGGTACAAATGGCCAGATTTCATTCTTTCTCATTGTCACGTAGTATTCCATTGTGTATATAAACCACAATTTCTTCATCCACTCATTGGTTGATGGACATTTAGGCTCTTTCCATAATTTGGCTATTGTGGAAAGTGCTGCTATAAACATTGGGGTACAAGTGCCACTATGCATCAGCACTCCTGTATCCCTTGGGTAAATTCCTAGCAGTGCTATTGCTGGGTCATAGGGTAGATCTATTTTTAATTTTTTGAAGAACCTCCACACTGTTTTCCAGAGTGGCTGCACCAGTTGGCATTCTCACCAACAGTGCAAGAGGGTTCCCGTTTCTCCACATCCTCACCAGCATCTATAGTTTCCTAATTTGTTCATTTTAGCCACTCTTCAGTCTACTATTAAAAAAATTTCAAATGTACTGAGAGGCCAGATAGAAGAATTATTTGGTGCTTATCTTATTGTTTTGAGTCTCCAAAACACTCCAAATATACCATGAACTTTCTTCTTACATCTCTACCTTTCTCTGTCACTATGGCTTTGTACATGGGTTATTATGATGGCTTCTAGAAACAAAGTTACATGTTCTAATTTTGCTTCATAGCCATCCAATGTGTCCAAAGAAAGCAGAATAAGCTCTGAAATATACAACTCCAACCATGACATGCATGTTCATGTATCAGGTCAGCAGCCCAGTCACAATTTCAATAGCACCCTTCTCTGATGACTCTATTTACAGTTGGTCCTTCCTCGTCAGTATCTGGAGTAGAACTCTACTTATTTATAGCACTTACCATAATTTACAGTCATAGGTATAATCACATGCATGCATGTATATAAATATACACATATATAAATACCTATTTATGTGTGCTTCAAAAACATATATTTCACATTTCTTTAAATAATTATTTTCTTCCACTACCCCCAAACACACACAAAGACAGAGGATTAATGAAAGCTAAATTCCTATCTATTTAATTTACCACCATATGTTAAGAGCACCAAAAATACTCGTTAACAAGTATAAGCACAATAGAGCTATTTCTCTACAAAATTAATTAACTTTATGTCAAAGTATATAAAAAATTAGGAAATTCCAGATTTTGCTGTGTCTTTCTCTCCCTATCTAAATAAGATTCACAAAAGTAATAAACACAACATTTAAAAAAGGTCTTTGTAGATTTTGCTCTTTGTAGTTTTGATCTTTCAAGAATAGCAAGTCCAGTTTGATTTTTAAATGGTCAGCCTTCCACATAATAATGTACTAAAATGGTCAGCCTTCCCCATAACAATGTACTTCAGTAAATGAGGGCCTTAATGCTTCATGCCAATGCTGAACTAAAGACTATGGAGGACACAAGTACCAGCCACAATCATTGTCTTCAAGGAGATTGATTATAGGCTAGTTAGCGAGACTGATTATAACACTGCAACATGTTCACTTAACCACAGAAAAGCTCTCACAAGGCTGTACTGCATACAAATAATAGCAAATATATGGGTAGGTTGCAAAACATGCTTCAGGGAAATATTTTTGCACTCTCTCAGTACATACGAGAAAACTATTTTGGATGGGTAATTTCCCCTGCTGAATTGACCGGATCTGTTTAAATCACACATTTAAGTAAAACTCAAAGGAAGTGGGGAGTCATATTTCACTAAACTGTGTGTATAATTTAGTGTCAAATATTGTTCTTTCAGGTTGTGAAAGCTCCTAATTACATACAAGTGAGTTAAATTTAAGGAAGCCCAAGAGGATTTTAATTGCAGGTTTTATAAGCATGGTAGTGATTGTTCCAAGGCCAGAGGTGTGACATAAGAAAAAATGTTTTTCTTGGGGCACCTGGGTGGCTCAGTCAGTTGAACATCAGACTCTTGATTTCGGCTCAGGTCATGATTGCAGGGTCCTGGGAATGAGCCCCATGTCAGGCTCTGTGCTGACAGTGTGGAACCTGCTTGGGATTCTCTCCGCCGTTCCCACAGGCAATCTCTCTCTCTCAAAATAAATAAATACACTTAAAAAAATGTTTTTCTCAAGCATTACAATCATCTTCATTTTTAGCCACTTTTTACTACATAATCTCTGCATGTCTCACGAATCATAATTCAGAAAGATTTTTGACTGACTTAAAAATGAAAACAAATTATTTTAGAGTCAGATGAATGATTCTTTTACCTGTAATTTATATGTACTTTGAGGAAGACAAAATAAAAATCTTTCATGCCTCAGCGTGCCCGGTTGGCTCACTCAGTTAGTTGTCCGACTTTGGCTCAGGTAATGATCTCTTGGTTCGCGAGTTCGAGCCCCGTGTTGGGCTCTGTGCTGACAGCTCAGACCCTGGAGCCTGCTTGGGATTCTGTGCCTCCCTCTCTCTCTGCCTCTTGCCTGCTCATGCTCTATCTCTCTCAAAAATAAACTTAAAAAAAAATCTTTCATGCCTCATTTAAACTTCCAGTTTTCTTTTGAACCTGTTGTTAATTGGGAAAAAAGCAAAATCTTGAGAGAATGTTTTTGAATCACTACAAAAACATTTTTATATTTCTTGCCATTTCTTTGGATGCTCTCTTACAGGACCTCTCTATATATTTCACTACTTCAAGGATTCCATCAAAGTGGATGTACTTCAGTAAGGTGAGTAACATTTATTAGTTATTAGAACAGCAATTCCCCCTCCCCTGGGAAATCTTTATGGCTCAATAGAAAACAGCCCATGATAGGGAGAAAGAGACTTTAAATCTTGCTTTGATTAATAATACCATTATAGGTAAATCATTAATCTCTCTGTGTCTTGATCCATTTAATCTCATAGGAAAAAGGTATTTTTTAAGGAGAAAATACCCAAGGACACTAAAAAGCAAATTCAATTAAAGGAGCTAATGTTCCTGTTAATTTTTGTTACCATTATCACCTCTTGTTTGGACTCCTGGACAGGAAATGGAAAAACCTTCAGATCCTCATTGGGCAAGGCCAAAGTGAAAAGCCAAAAGTAGTGGATAGAAATGACGAATCCTATATTCCAATCATAGTTGGAATTTTCTCTCAAGATGTTTCTGTTTAATCATTTTGTTGATGAGAAACTCTAGCGAATGCTTAGAATGTGACATCAGAGTCAAACAATACAAACTCCCATTTAATTTCTGACTTATATGTAGGCTGCACTGTCCTTTCCCAGTACACAGCTCACAATACTAGAAGACAAGATAATTTTATGAATTTCCCATTTTGTTTTTCACAAACTACATTTTCCCTATAATTAAGATAATTGAAAAAATGATTTCTAAATTCCCTTTTAACTCTATTTCTGTTTATGTGTAGGTAGGTGAATATATATACATACACGTATACACACACATGCATATATACACATATGTATACAAGACTATATATATGCATACATACATATATATATACACAAGCATATATACACATATGTATATGAGACTATATATACGCATACACATATATATGTATATATATGATCTTATTGAAACACAGAGCAAATGAAGAGCAAGAATTCATGTGAGTCAAGAAACAATGCATGAGGGAGCACTGAAGAATAGAGCATGTTAATTTAGACTGCATGAACTAACAGGAAAAAGTTTTTAAAAATCACAGAAAAAAGATTTTATTAGCATCTCAACTGTTTTCTTCCTTTCTTTGAATGAATATTAAAAGAAAAAATGTAACTAAAAGGAAATTTTTAAGGAAAATATTGATAATGCTACATTGAAATTGGAAATCAGATCTATAAAAGAAAAAAGTAAATGTCAGGAGAGAGAGACATTTACAGTAGAAAACAAAAAATCGAGAGAAGCATTTTCTTGCTATTTAAAAATATGACCTTTCATGTCACTAAAAGCGCAAGTTTGTGTTTGCAAAGGGCTTCTGCAGTCCCCATCAGCATCTCTGTTAATAGAAATGTAGGCATCTGAGAATATGCAAAACATCATAGATTTATTTAGGAAAAGTAGGTCTACTCAGAGTTTAGCACCAGAAATGATTTGAAGAAACTCCAGAAAATCCCCATGTCTACTAAGGGGAAGAAAATGCGAGGTAGTTACAGTTGCAGACTACTGTAACTGCCTCCTACCTGGTCTTTGCCATAGTAATTTTTTGAAAATATAAATTAAACTAGAAGCATTCATTCCCTTAGGAATAACACCAGCCTCTGTTGGTGACCCACAAGGCCATGAATAATATGGCTCTTGCCCACACCTCCACTGCTGTTGATCCCACTCTTCTCTTTGTTCAGTGTATTCCATCCACATGGTCCCATTTTGAGTTCATCTAGTACATCAGGCTAATTCAGCTGAAAGGCTTCAGCACATGTAACCACTCTGTCTATGACTGACACTTTCTAATCCTCTGGGTCCGAGCTGAAATCTCATCTCCTAAGGCCTTTCTTGAGGTGTTCTCTAACTGGGCCAGTTAGATTTACTTCATAATAGCCACCCTGAATATTTTAAAACAATAATTGTTTTGTAACTCATGATTTTTTTAGTCAACAATTTGGCTAGACTCAGCTAGGCAGTTCTCATGCTCTTGCTCGGATCATTCATGTAACCCATTCAGTTTTATGTCACTAGAAGCGTGGAGGCCTGGCCTCTGATGTGGTTTCTTACGTTCTAGGAGCCTAGGCCAACTGGTTCCCATGGTGAAAGGGCAGAGTACTGTGCATGTGTGTTTGCATGTTAGAGAGGGAGGAGAGAGACAGAGGGAGGAGTAGATTGACAGACAGAAAAGAGAGAGAGGGGAGAGGTCTCAGGAGTATCCTAGACCTCCCAGGCCCATGCTCAGAGCAGGCACACACTTCTTTCTTCCACAGCCCATTGTCAAATTAAGTCACAAGGCAGAAAGATAGAGGAAATAAAGTTCAGCTCTGGATGAAAGAAGCGGCAGAGTCACATTACAAAGAGTGTGGAAACAGAGGATAAAGATTTGAGGCCGCTTCTGCCAGTTGACTACACTGTTAGATATGAGGCAGTGTCCTATTTATTCCCCTTGCACCACTCATCAAATGTGTTTCACCACTTTGATGTTTGCTGGCTTATAGTTTGTTACTCACTCTCGATCATAAGCTCTACAAAAGCGGAGACAGTTTCTTCCTTTATAAGACACTATAGCAATAGGCTGGCATAATGCCTGGCATATCGTAGGTACTTAATAAACATTTAAAATAGAAATTAAGAAAAGAAAACTGCATACAAATGATTTTACAGTTTTATAAATATAAAAGGTCTTGTTAAGGTTCTTATGTCTGTCATCTACCCACAATACCAGTCACTAGCAATAGGATTAAAATTTACAGCAGCAATGGGAAAAATTCGATCATAGTAACTGGACAAGAACCTTGCATAACTGGAATGCACTGCCTTATTAAAACACAATGGAGAGAACTTAATTTGCTCTGTGCACTCAATGTGTCAGGCAGTATGCTGATAAATTTGCTCACACCATCACCTGTCTGCAAAGCTAATAAGAGAAAAGAAGAAAGGTGACCTCAGGGAGATAGGATGATGTCTCTGACTTGGGGAATTGGTGCTTGGGTTAGTGACAGGAATCTGGAGAAGGTTGGCAGGTATAAGGTAGAAAGGAATTACATAAAGATTTCATGTGTCTTTCATGCTAGTATGTGACTACCTGGGCCTCAATAAAATAGAAACTTGCTATGTAATATAGATGTTTTTCATAAGGAATTTGCCTCACTAACTCCAGAATTTTAGTCCTCTTCCCAAATAACTAAACATCCCAAAAAGAATATTTTTAGAAGCCATTGTATTTAAAGATGCTGTAAGTAATTGAGATGTCATGAATTGAAATTTTAAGATGAACCATGGCATCATAAAATACTGAGAATTAAATGCTATGACAGTTTCTCAGCAGTACTAATTCCACAAATTAGACAAAGAAAAATGAATTTTCTATTGACAATGCTGATACGTAGCTTGAACTTGAAAAATTCGTTTTAAGGATAAGAAAGCACAATAGGCAAAAGTAATTCATTCTTATAAAAAATGGAATAATTGTTATGATACACACATTGTATATGTGAACCAGTGGGTGTTTTTGAACTTTTTACACAGTTAAAGCTCTTTGGCCAATGAAATTCAGGATTAAAGAGGTTAAATGATTTGCATAAAATCTGCCACAGCTGGGCACAAATAAATCCGACACTGCTAACTTATAGTCCCATGTCCTATCTGCTGATTTCTGATCTAATGGCAAATACAAAAATACGTTAAAAATAAGTAAATAAAATATGTGGAATTGATTGGCATAATGCTAATGAATTGTACGATTCCAAGAGTGTATTAAGCTTCTCCTTAAACAACCAGTATTTATTAAAGAATACACAAGACAAATTGTCTATAGTTAAAAAGTTAAAGTATAACTTCAGTTACATTACTGCTTTATAATGATGTAAGCAGGCTCAATTTATTTGTCCCAGGTTCATCAGTTCTGACTTTTCTAGATTCCCATTCTTCAGGGTCTTCATGGTCAGGTCATATTTGTCCAAGAAGAAAAGTCAAGTTTACTAAGAACAAAATTAAAAAGTCTTCCAAGGGGAAATAAGATGGCATGATTTTTATATAATTCTATGTTCAAAACAAATGTAAATATTTTATAATGAGAAAGTATTTTAATAAGCACAGTAAAAAAACAACTTTCTCAAGGTATTGAGTATTTTTGACTTGTCAAACTTTTGACAGCATTTATTTTCATGACTAGAAAGAAGGTAAGCTTTCCTTCTCTCTGCCATGTCCTGGCCAGCCTTGCCTACTGGGATGAACTGAATTCCCCTAAAATCTATGTGTTGAAGCCATCACCCTACTACCTTAAAATGTAACTGTATTTGGAGATGCATCCTTTATAGAGGAAATTAAGGTATGAGGTATATATGGGTGGGCCCTAGTGCAACCTGACTAATGTCCTTATAAGAAGAGAAAACAGGAGAAGCACCAGTGTGTACACACATAGAGAAAAGGCCATTTGAGTGCCTAAAAGGCCATCACGCATGGGCCAAGGAGAGACCCTAGGAGAAAACAAACCTGCCAAAAGCTTGATCATGGATTTCTAGCCTCCAAAACTATGAGGCAATAAACTTCTGTTGTTTAAGTCACCCAAGCTTAAACATTTGTTGTTGTTATGGCGGCCTCAGCAAACAAATACATCTACCTACAGGCAACAATACCTCTAAGGCCAGCAGACAGCAACTGGCTTCAACTACAGGAACGATCACATCTGCCTGCGTGTCTGAAGTCTCAGAGCTTGTAAAGTTGCCAGCCCCCTAGGAATCCACTTTTTTCTCCTTTTTTCTTCTCTGAAATCACTAATCAAAGGCCCATCTATGTCCTTTTTACTCAGAATGTACTTTTTGACTGTGTCCTGACAGACCTCGAAGCTGAGTAGACTGTCTGTGTTACATAACTGCATGTACATCTCTAAGGCTTTTGGCTGTCCCTTTGCCCTCCATCTGTCCAGACTCACCATCTCCAGCCAACCTTCCATCCATGGTTTCTTTCTAGCTTGCACTGTTCAACACTTGTCCAAAACTTTGGTTGTACTCATTAGGTTTGCTCCCCATCATATTGGAGGGATCACTGCAGGTGTAGGACTATTCGGCAGCTCATGCATAACTTAACACACAGCTGGACTTCTGGGGACTGGTAGATATCCAGGTAGAAATAGAGATCTTTTGCCTATATACAATATACACTGAAAAGCTCAAGTTTCACATCACTGCGGCATATGCTCTTAAAGAATGTTAGCTGACCGAAAGAGTAGAGAATCATGTCAAAGCTATAGCTTAGGTGTCAGGATAAAAGAGGGATTGGTAAGTCATTCATGCCTAGGCATGGAGAGGACAATGGGCAGGTATTTCCTTCTTTTACTCTGTGATGCTTCTCTTTCATCCTGGTAGAGAGAACATGGCATTGGAGATATTTTTTTTAATTCTTTGATTTATATCTTGAGAGACCCCATGATATTTCAAGAGAAATGTAGCATAGTCAATGTTGTAAAGGCCCTTACTTGACATTAGATATACTCCAGGAAAAGAAAAAAATAAGTGCAACTGGCAACTTAAAAGGCACGGTTTGAGCCTATCTCACAAGCACTGCAGACACATTTGAATCACTGATGTGCAGCCTATTTTCATAAGATGCTAACTCTGTGTATAAAAAACCTTTTTTTTCCTCCTGAAACTGTGGCAAGATTTCTGATCTGAATATAAACTGACAAAGCATTACAAGTGCTGGGGCTCCACCTAATGATCATCAGGCAAAAACAAAACATTTTTCACTTTTACAAAATTTATTCTTCACAACATTGGCAAATGGTATTAGACATGCTAACCTACTTACGTCTCTCCTTTGCTCAAACTATGCAAATCCCTGGTGGCCTGGGTTTAGTGTCCTGGGGCATAGCAATTGCAAGATGCCAAAAACTGCCATTGCCATCTCCCCAAACCTGCTTCTTGGCCCACATTCCTCCTCTGGGTAGATTTTCCTCAAATCTCACAGCCAGCATTTGGAAGACTTCTTGGTATTGTCCATGTCCTCTTCAATGTACATTTGGGCCCCTTATCACAAATGTCCATGTTTCTGTCCTATGAGAGTCAGCAGCATAGCTGACTCAGCAGGTAACCATGAAGTCCTTCTCACTGCCTCGCCTTTTTTGCTCCGCTGGCCAGCTTCCATGATACCCTCTTCACTACTGCCAGTGCTACTCACTTCTATTCTCTTCTGATGTCCTCACGTTAGCACTCACCCAGAAATTGCCCATAGCTCCCTTCTGCTGATGTGCAAACCCTTAGCGTGGACACAGCCATGATCTGATCTAAACTATTTCCCTAGTCACCACTAAAGGAAAGGGAGACTGGGTCACCAATAGCTATGTTCGTTAGGACTATGGATAATCATCTTCATTCGTTCCTCATTTTTTCCAAAACTTCTCTCACATTTTCTTGTTATAAAGGTGTCATGGGCATGAGTCTCACAGACATTTGATTCACTGTAGTGAATGAACTAATGTAACCTCCTGGTTCAAAGGGAGATGAGACTAAACCTGTTCCTAAGTTATGGTGAACAGCATTTATCATACCTTTGGATTAGTTTTTTTTTTACTGTAGTACTCAAATGATGTTCAAAAAATTGGAATTATCGTAATTATTAGGAGGACACACAAATCAGTAACCGGTAGATACCAGTAGGTTGACATAAATGAAATTGTATCTTTATCCTCTGTATAAAAACTGGAGTGCTTTTCACATTCCCTTGGCTATAGTTCTCTGTATGTTAAAAAATGGATACTTAGGGTACTTTTAAAAAAAATCACATAAACAAAAGTGGTGCTCTTTAGAAGTAACTAAAAGTTACATACAGAATTGGCTTTGAATGTTCAAAACCTCAAAAAAACAGAGTTGACTGAACAACAGAAGCTTTATTTCAAGAAGAGACTTCATGTTTTTTTGTTTCCTGAACCAAAAGAGAAAGGCTGTGCCCCACTGCATCATTCTTTCTTTTTAAGACGAACAGCTCCTTTATAATAGAGTCTGTCTTTTCAATCTAGAGCAATCCTGAGATTTAAAAATTTTAGTAGCAATAGGGGCATCTGGGTGGCTCAGTCGGTTGAGCATCTGGCTTGGACTCAGGTCATGATCTCACAGCTTGTGAGTTTGATCCCTGCATCGGGCTCTGTGCTGACAGCTCAGAGCCTGGAGCCTACTTCAGATTCTGTGTGTCCCTCTCTCTCTGCCCCTACCCATCTCATGCTCGGTCTCTGTCTCTCTCTGTCTCTGTCTCTCTCTCTCTCAAAGATAAATAAACATTAAAACTTTAGTAGCATGAACATCTTAGAGTTCTGGCCATTTTGGAAAATCCAAAGAAGTGATTAACTGTGAAGAGACTAGTCATGTATGAGTAATTTAAATGGTGATGTTCTTTTGAGTTTAATGATGTTCACAGATTTCAAGTTACATATAGAATTCTAATTGCTTCTTGATTCCTCCCCATTATTGCATCATTATCGGGAACAAAGTATTTACAATAAATATTTCATAATTTATTCTATCTGTTTATAATAGGTATCTAATTAAGAATTATTTTGAGAAAGGACCTTGGGGGAAGACAGTGGAGTGGGAGGACCCTAAGTTCACCGTATTCCACATTTATAGATATTGCTCACTTCCATGTGACTACATAAGAGCGATGGGAAGACTGGCAAAACAAACTCCACAATTAACTGTAGAGAGGAGGCCACATCTGAGAGGTCAAGAGGGACAGAAACAATGGTTGGTTGAGAGCTGCCCACAGGAGGAAAGAGCTGTGAGCATGAAAGAAATGGTTCCTTGAACCAGGGAGCCCACATGGGGAAGATGAATCCCAATAATGCCTGGCTTTGAAAACCAGAGGGGCTGAATTCCGAGTTTGCATAACCAGTGGGATGTGGAGCCTGGAGCTTTAAAAATCAGCTGACTCAGCACTGGGCAAGCCAGAGGCTGAGGATAGGGCACCCCTGCCCTTAAAGAGACAGCAGCGTGCAGAAAGACAATACAGAAGCAACAATCTGCACAACACCTGGGGCAAATGAAAGGACTGTCTGTTTATACTGATTTTGGAGCATGTTGGCAAACATCTCCAGGAACAAAGGAGCTGGTAGGCACCATTTTCCTCTCTTGCTCACTCCCCATCAGGGCACATAAACACAGAGCCATCTGCAGGAGGCAGCATTGCATAGACCCTTGCTACCTAACAGGCTAGCAGTGTGCCCCACTCATATGTTCTCAGGAGGACTCCCCTACTCCAAGCCTGCTGGCCTCCACCCTGACCTCAACACAAATTTTGCTAACAACACAGGTATGCCCTGCCCAACCACCTCACACACAAGCAAAAAGCACCCCCAGCTACTGTGCTTCAGGGGATCTGGCCTAGGAGTGCAGCTCAGTGAAAAGTTTGCTAACACCACTGTTTCTGCCCCTGAGCTCTCCTGCAGCTACACCCTACCAAAGCCAGCCTCCCTAGAACTCACTAACACCACAGAGACCAAGCACAGCCCATAACAGGGAGAGTCAGTGCAGATGTCTGGACTGGAAAAAAAAGAGAGAGACTCAGACATAAGAGCAGGATACAAGCAATGCACACAGAATACTTTCCTGAAGTGTAGGTTCTGGGGAACAGGGTACTCTGCACTGAGAAGCCCTACAGGACCTCTTCCTCATAAGACCACTACCTTTAAGAGCAGAATATATGGTAGACCTCCTAACACAGAGAAACACAGAGAGGTAGACAAAATGAAGAGACAGAGGAATATGTACCAAATGAAAGAATAGGACAAAATCACAGAAGGAGACCTGAGTAAAACATAAATAAGTAACATACCTGATAGAGAATTTAAAGCAATGATCATAGGAGAAATTAAAAAAAAAACAATAAAACAGATCAACAAAACCAGGAGGTAGTTCTTTGAAAAAAAAAAATCTATAAAATCGATAAACCTCTAGCCAGACTTATCAAAAAGAAAAGAGAAAGGACGCAAATAAATAAAATCACAAATGAGGGAGAGAAATAACCAACACCACAGAAATACATATGTATATATAACGACTCCAGCAAAACTTACTGGAACTGATAAATGAATTGAGGAAAGTCACAGGATACAAAATCAATGTACAGAAACCTGTTGCATTTCTATACACTAATAATGAAGCAGCCAAAAGAGAAATTAAGAAAATGATCACATTTACTATTGCACAAAAAATAAGATACCTAAAAGTAAACCTAACAAAGAGATAAAAGATGTGTACTCTGAAAACTACAAAACATTGATGAAAGAAGCTGAAGATGACACAAAGAAATGGAAAGACATTCCATGCTCATGGATTGAAACAATGAATAGTGTTAAAATGTCTATACTACTCAAAGCAAACTACAGACTTAATATAATCCTTATCAAAATACCAACAGCATTTTTTCACAGAACTAGAACAAACAATCCTAAAATTTATATGGAACCACAAAAGACTCCAAACAGTCAAAGCAATTATGAAAAAGAAAAGCGAAACTGGAGGTATCACAAGTCCAGGCTTCAAGTTATATTACAAAGCTGTAGTAATTAAAACAATATGGTACTGGCACAAAAATAGACACATAGATCAATGGAACAGAATAGAAAATTCAAAAATAAATCCATTATTATATGGTCAAATAATCTTTGATAAAACAGGAAAGAATATCCAATGGGAAAAAGTCTCCTCAACAAATGGATTGGGAAAACTGGACAGCTATGTGCAAAAGAACAAAACTGGACCACTTTCTTGAACCACACAAAAACAAATTCAAAGTTAATTAAAGACCTAAATGTGAGACCTGAAACCATAAAAAATGTAGAAGAGAGCATAGACAGTAATGTCTCTGACATCAGCCTTAGCAGCATTTTTCTAGATATGTCTCCTAAGGCAAGAGAAATAAAGGCAACAATAAACTATTGGGACCACATGAAACTAAAAATCTTCTTCACAGTGAAGACCTGTGAGAATAATTCAGTCCACTGCACTCATTTCCCACTTGCCCCAATCCATCTTGTACACTCATGTCCATTGGTGTGAGGCAGAAATAGGAATTGTCAGGAGAGGGAGGAAGCAATGTGTGGTGGACATGCAAGTTCTGTGTCAGGAGCAGCAATGCGTGGCAGATAACACATGCTGTCATCTGTGAGATGAGAGGAATTTCCCGAACACTTGTGTGGAAATGGCAGGAAGGAACAGAGGTGCTGAAATCCTGTCAGGAGAGTGAAATTTGGGTAATTCCCATTTATAAGACCAATTTGTTCTCATCTACCATTTGGTAAAGGCGTAAGAATGTCAGGCTTATGAGCACTAATGCACTTAATAATTAATATTGTTTTTTTAAAAAAAAAATTAATGTTTATGTTTTGAGCGAGACAGAGAGACAGAGCATGAGTGGGGGAGGGAAAGAGAGAGAGGGAGACACAGAATCCAAAGCAGGCACCAGGCTCTGAGCTGTCAGCGGAGAGCCCAATGCGGGGCTCAAACTCACAAACTGCTAGATCATGACCTGAGCCGAAGTCAGATGCTTAACCAACTGACCACCCAGGTGCTGCTAAATAATAATAATATTGTTAACATAGTTATAGAAAGGCATTGTGTCACTCCATATGCTTACATTTTATTCTTTTCAAAATAATCTATGAGAAAATATCTGAAGATGTATCAGTTCATATTTCTATGCTTGCCAAATATAAATAAATAAAATACGCAACTCAATCTTTTGAAGGTCAACTTTAGTCTCCATTAGTGTGATATGAGGAACAAATATTTGTGTCCCAGCCTAAACTTATTATTAACTCAGCATTGCCCAGATTCCACCCTTCCTTTCAGATATACACAGACAAAAAGAACAAAGCAAGATCAGAAATTTCTGCAGGAAAAAGCAGCTTATCCAGGTAATTGTTTTTTAAAATCCACTATTATCTCCAGCAAAATCCACAGAATGTATTCCCAATTTTTCTTTTAGAAAGTCAACCTGCCTAATGGTAAAGATACCACAGCCTGTATTCGGATTGGTTATATTCATCTGGGGTCATCTCCAAGGAATCACCAATGCTCAAACACTCTGAAAGCACAGTGGTCTAAGGCCCTCTCACCTAAAGATAACACTGTCCAGGTATGTGCTGGAAGGGCCAAATGACTTCTGGTTGCTAGAGCTCTACCCGTGTAAACTCTTTGACTCATTATACAGCCATCAACCTTGGCCCTTTCATAGTTCATCAACAGATAAATACGTGCAGAGTATGATCAAAGTGAGGTGTGGAAGTCTACTCATATGCAACAAAAATGGCATTTTGCTATGCACACAATATAGAGGATACTTTCTATTGGACAATTTTCCTTGTCTCTTTCAGTGTTAAAACTATGGAATGGTTACATAATATTTTATAGAAAAATCGTGTAACCATACTTCATGTTTGAGTCATTGAATTGGTTTTCAATATTTTTTCTTTTTTTCTTAAATTTTTTAAGTTTGTTTATTGTAAAAGAGAGGTCATGAGTGGGATAGGAGCAGAGGAGAGGGAGACAGAGAACACGCACATGTGCAAGTGGGGGAGGGACAGAGAGAGAGAGAGAGAGAGAGAG
Source organism: Puma concolor (assembly GCF_028749965.1). Classification (NCBI taxonomy): domain Eukaryota; kingdom Metazoa; phylum Chordata; class Mammalia; order Carnivora; family Felidae; genus Puma; species Puma concolor. The sequence continues at coordinate 702,007 of NC_141677.1, read as the reverse complement.
AGAGAGAGAGAGAGAGAGGGAGGGAGAGAGAGAGAGGGAATCCCAAGCAGGCTTGGTGCTGTCAGCACAGCACCTGATGCAGGGCTCGAACCCACGAACCGTGAGATCATGACCTGAGCTTAAATGGACGCTTAACCAACTGAGCCACCCAGTTGTCCCTGGTTTTCAGTATTTTTCTGATGTATAATATGCTGCAATAAACATCCTTACACTGATGTTTTTGTTCATATGTTATTATTCCTTAAGATAGGCAATGCATAATTTGATTTTGGGGGTCCAAAGTAGATACATTTTGAAACCTATTTTGTTTGATAGCCCTGCTGGACTGCAAAAATTACTACTTCTTCCCATCATTTTCACATATAATTGTCTAAACAAAACATTTATAGTCTATGGAATGACTGATAATCTGAAAGACAAAAAAGATACAATAGAATTTTAATTTGCAATTTTTATTCATTAGCACTTTTCACCATATTTCCTGTTCCTTTTAGCCATCTGTATTTATTATCGTGTGAATTACCATGTATTTTCCCATTTTCCTACTGGGGTGTTGACAGCTTTCCTATAACTGCATAAAAATATTTACATAAATGATAGTAAGCCTTAAGTACTATATATATTAAATTCTCTTGCAACTCTCTCCAGTTTCGGGTTTGTGTTTTTCAATTATTTTTAAAATCAGATCTGCTGATATTTAACTCTGTGCTTTCTGGCTTGGATGTCTACTTAAGTATTGAATGGCCTGCCTCCAGACTATTCATTCAGTCAAGGTAGGAGGTACAGCAGCCTGTGGTGAGGGCTGAGGGATATCTTAAGTAGGAAGTGTGACCACAGACCATTCCTGTCCACCAGAAGCCCTCATGGCCTCCAGAGCGGGCTCTGGCATTTGGGGCAGGGGTAATCACTGAGGGTTTAGAAAGGAAGTATACTCTAGTCTTTTTTTTTTTTTTTTTTCTCTGAAGCCTGGGTGTATATTTAAGCACTGAATTGGTTCTTGACTTTTGTTTGATAGCTTAATAGGATAGTTCACAATTTTATAGTCTGAAACATGTCTTTATATAGCTAAAAATACCACTGCTTTTTTAACCTGAGGATTTTCATTAAGCAGCATTAATCTCAGTATTTTTCTATAAAGAAACACTCTTTACAAATACACATACCCCCCAAAATAGACTTACAACAGCTACACGATAACTGTTTTTAATTAAAGCCATTGATTATCATTTTCATAGCCCCCAACATATTATGTGGACAGTAGAAAACATTTAAGAAATGATAAATTAATACATTACTCTTAAAAGATGAAACTAACTGAAATCACCCTTAAATATATATAATATTACCCCAGGTAATTTTCCAAAATGTATTTTTCCAACTTAAGTTTTGCCAGCAGAGCCTGTTGCCCCGACTCCTCACTGGATCCCTGCACAGCACACTTTCTCTTTCTTTTTATTATAGCTGCTCTAGACGTTGTGTAGGAGTCTGTCCTACTGCTTATAATTTACATGTTGGTAATAACCAAGGAACTTGAGCATCTAAGCTTTGAAAAGCTCTAGTGGCTATTATACTTACCATTTGCATTTTTGTAAAAGTGTTTTTTTTACAGTGAAGAGCTGATGGGTGACGAAAGCAAGAGATGACTCAGTCATCCAAGATTTCAAAGGTATCATCACACAATAGGAAATCTATTCAACAGCAACAGCTTGCAGTGCCAAGCAATGGTACTGGTCTGACTCATGTTTCAAAAATATGAACTTACCAAGTAAGTGAAGAAAAATGAAAGATCAACCCAAATTATTTGATGTCCCTCTCACACCTTTTGGGCAGATATACCCGAATCCTAAGCCAAGTCTGATTTACATGATGGAATGCATTACTATTTAAATAACATACTTTGTAGAAACACAGTGGATCTTCTTGGTTCCTAAGTCCTGCCTCAATTGTGTCTCAAGTTTAACCACTGTAATAATTTTTCTCTGCATGGGCCTTAAGTATTGCCTTTGCTCATTTTAGTTTTGAAAATCTTGTAAGGTGGATTTCAGGGTAGTCATACCTCAAGCCACATTAGTCAAAACTAGTAGGACATCAGTTGCTCTTTGGGGAAAGGAGGACATACGTACCCCCAGGATTTATGGAGTGCTGAATTGCAGAGTGAGCCCCTGGAAAGCTAATGCCCACAACATGATAATCCAACTTATTTGACTTCAGGAAGGCCTTGAGAAACTGTTAGATAAAGCATCAAGCTTATTCTAAAAGTAATCTATACTTTAATTGCTAGCACAAAAACTTACAATATGTATATTATTTACTAAAATATCAGGAAATTGGTCAGTTTGTTTGGGCAGTATTCCAACCTGATGAGCCAGCATTTGCAGCATTAAGGGCATGCAGTATGTCACTATGGTTACATCAGGCTAAATAATTCCTTTCCAACACTCTGTTGATTAAATAATGTATTATGTTCCAGATTGAAATACAAGCTGGAAATTAAAAAGAAGAAGAAAAAACAAAGTGCTATGGACATGATCCCTGCTTTCACATAGTTCAATTTATGTAAAAAATTATGGAAAATTGTTCAGCTTGAGTTGTTCTAAAGTACATCTGTATTTCAATTAAGCCAAAATGATGCAGTATTTGTTCAGAGGAATTAAGAACTGTTTCTGAAAAATCTGTGATAATTTTTAGAGAGGATATGTTTGCTACATTCTAGATCTTTAGAAGTGTTTTGTAATTTTGTATATTCTGAATATTGCCCAGGTTGCCCCTTTTTTGCCACTTTACCCAATCTACAGCCACAATTTTCTATCTCATCTTGCTCATAACGTTGTACTTTATTTGGATCACTTCAACAATCCTTTAACAAGTGGATTGCTTTCTTTTAGCATCTCATGTACAAAGTACTGTTCCAGGCAATGCAGGTACAATGGAGACATGAAGGACTAGACCTGTGCATTCACTGAGTTTATATTTCAAAGTATGTGTTAGGACACACAAACAAACAGATAAAGAAAATGTTACAACTATTTTGAAAAAATAAAAAATAAACACAGAGGCTTAACACAGAATAGTAGAAATGCATGGGCTACTTCCTGAAGTTGACATGTAACCAGAGACCTAACAGTGAGAAGGTCCTGATACTCAGAGGTGAGGAAGAGCAAGGCAGACAAAGGAAAGTGAATGAATGGATTCTGTAGTCAGAAAAAGGCGTGGCATGTTGGGGTGGCCAAAAGAACCCCCAAGTATATGCACTGTGATGAAATTTGCCTAGCTAATTATAATCTTACAGAGAATTGGGAGGGTCTCTAGCATGTTTGTAATCTTGAAAACAGAGACACCAACTGGCCTTTTGTTCCAAACAATCTTTTCAAGGATGTTTACATAGAATGGAACATAGAGTTAGCCAGTCTATTCAAAAAAGGCTCTCATTGAACACACACTCAGCAAAATTAAATCTGACATTATATTTTGTTTTATATCATATATTCAATATATTCAATAATCACCACCAGCATTGAGTAGTTATTTTTATTTGATGGATGCATGTAAGAGTCTATAGTCTTGGAAAAGATACTCAAGGGCCTTCCCTTCTGTATTTTAGCATCACTATGCTAATTCCATAGTTATGTACCCCTCTATAGTCAACCTTTGTTACATACATCTCATTCCATATTTTGTACACATTCTAATCTATCCATGATTTCATTAGCGATCTCTTTGTACAAACACATTATTTGTGAAATTTGTCTTAATAATTTCCCAACGACAATTAGGAAAAATTTTGAAATTATTAATTACTTTCAAAAGAAGATTTCATCTTTTGCTGGATAGTCTCCTCCTTTTTAACAACAATATGGATCCATCTTTCACCAATCTATCTCTTCTGAGGGAACTTGACAATATTTACCAATATTTCATCCAACTTTCTAGAATATAACAGACATTTAAATTAATTTCCCTTTTCAAAGTGTTGATAGCTTGTGAAATTAGACTCTGGGAGATAGCCTGGAAAAGTGATATTAGCCTCCCTCTCCCACTCAGACCTTCTGAATGAACAGGCAGCATTTCCCCCTTTGGAGCAATGCTTGTGTTTTATTTTGTAAACATCAAATGTCTCTACAATAGATCAAAACATGAGAATCAAGAAGACGGGTATATTTAAATAAGAAGAACTCAGATAAGAATCGGGTGTCAAATGTAAATTAAAACTTAAGAAGACCACAGAGTAAGCATAACCTCTTTCTTTTGAAAAAAACTGCCTCTGCAAAATCAAGAGATTTAAAAACATTAAAAAAATTTTTTTTGTATTTATTTTATTTTTGAGAAAGAGACAGAGCACAAGCAGGAGAGGGGCAGAGAGAGAGGGAGACACAGAATCTGAAAGCGGGCTTCGGGTTCTGAGCTATCAGCACAGAGCCCAATGCGGGGCCCAAACCCACAAACCTTGAAATCATGACCTGAGCTGAAATCGGCACTCAACCAACTAAGCCACCAGCCACCCCTAAAAATATTTTTTTAATGTTTTATTTATTTTTGAGACACACAAACACACACACACACACACACACACACACACACACACACACACAGCATGAGCAGGGGAGGGGCAGAGAAAGAGGGAGATACAGAATCCAAAGCAGGCTCCAGGCTCTGAGCTATCATCACAGAGCCTGACGTGGGGCTCAAACCCACAAACCATGAGATCATGACCTGAGCTGAAGTCAGACACTTCACTGACTGAGCCACCCAGGCACCCCTAAAAAATTTTAAGTATCTATTTTCCTTATAGAAACAAAAACTTTCACATAGTTTTCAATTTATTCATTTAATATCAATATGAAATGAAAAGAGACATATTAAAGTGTAGGAAAAATTACATACAATAAAATGTAATCAAAGGAGAAAACAGTTCACAAAAGCTGGACCACTGCCTGTTATATTTTAAGATTTTTTATTTATATGGTTTTCTTAATCTGAATAGCTTCAAACAAAAAAAAGGAGGGGAGGATATACAAAGAAGCAGCAGAGGATATGAGATTTGCCAATCTGCATATATAACTCAAAGTTTGAGAAGCTAAGATATGATTTCATTTGAATGAATAGCTTATACTAAAACTAAAATGGCTATAATATAGTATCACACATGGTACCAGGAAAAACTCTGACAAGTGGACAGCATTTCTCAAACCTATATTTTTCCCTAGATCTAAATCTAGATGGATGATTCTGTCTTTGAAACTGTGAACAATCAACCACAACCAAATCTTTTCAAAAACAGGTTTTGTATAATCTGTCCAAGTGAAAACAGCAAAGCCAACTGTCAGTGTGAATTACCTAGCAGGAATATTCTAACTAATTCAATTCAGGTGAAATATGATGATTGCCCATTAATTGTTTTTGGCTCCCTTTAGCACTGGAGATATTTTAGAAAGAGTGAACAAATAAATAAATTAATGATAATTTAAAAAGAAGAAAATCAAAATGATGAAGTTGAAATCTAACCCCATGGGAACAGCTTCAGTTGTGTTCCCTGCTGCCATGCACTCAGGACACGTCAATGTTATGAGTGGAAGTTCATCTTAGGCTTTCTGATACTGGCAGAGCTCAGCAATATCAAGTCCAAGGCCTTCACAAGGCCATTGCTACTGATGATCATGCCATGAAGCATGAGGAGGATATTGTCAACAACAGTGTTTGAGATTTGGAAACCTTTGTGTACCAATAACCTCCAGATTAAACATTCAAAACAAAGAAGACTCAAATATGAGGTCATGGCAATTTCTGGAGGGTCGGAACATTTTGTTATCAGTGCTCTTATTTGTTTTGGATTATTCTAATCCTGGTAAAATGATTCAAATTCCCTTTTGGTCATCTATTGATATAAGAATACCGATGACATGGGGGACATATTGATATAAAGAATACCGATGACAGCCTATAGCAATTTCTGGAGGGTTGGAACATTTTGTTATCAGTGCTCTTATTTGTTTTGGATTATTCTAATCCTGGTAAAATGATTCAAATTCCCTTTTGGTCATCTATTGATATAAAGAATACCGATGACATGGGGGACATGGGGGTCTAGGTGCACAGTGGCAATAAAAGAAATTTAAAATTTTTAAATGGTTTATTCATCTCCCCCAGCTGAATAAATGGCCAAAAATAAGGGGACTTCAAAGTGCCTCTAACACATCTGCTCAAGCTCAGGCTTTGTCTCCTCCTTGGTGGTTAAGTATTGTAGCATTTGTATGCACATGAGCATGCACACACACACACACACAGGTCATTGCCATATACAGGTTTGCACTTGAGTTATTTCCTACTTTATTCCATAAATTAATTAATTGAAACAATTGGGATTCAAATATCTTAATGTACGTGGGGTTGGAAGATGGGACAGAGTAGAAGGACCCTAGCCTCACTTCATTACATAAATACTAACTAGATACTAGGTAACTACTAACTCATTCTAAATGCCCCAGAAATTGACCTGAATACTGGAAAACTCCACAACTAAAGGTAGAAAAGAGGCCACATTAAAGAAGCTAGGAGGTATGGAGACAGGGTTTGGGAGAGATACAGATCATGGTTGCAGTGGTGGGGAGGGAGCTGTGGTCATGCAGAAGGTTGAGAGACAGATTAGCACATAGCGGAGTGAACAGGGAAAATGAAGCCTATAGCAATTGGCTTGGAAAGTGAGAGGGGTCGAATTTCAAGAGTTCTTGCAGCCAGCAGGACCTAAAGCCTGGAGATTTAGAGGTTGATGTATTTTGTTCTGGAGGAGGTTGGAGTATACTGGGGCAGCTCTTGGAAAAAAAGACAAGGCAAACAGCCATGGACAGATAGCAAGGAAATAGTGATCTGAGGAGCACCTGGGACACACAGTAGAGAGATTAATTGCTTATTTCAGAGCATGTCCCAGAGAGGCAGCATTCACAGAGTGACTCCTCCAGGAATAAAGGAGCTGGCCAGCGCCACTTCCCTCCCCCATCCCTCAGGATGAACACAGAGCCACCTGTGGGAACAAGCACAGAACCAACATTTGCTACCTCACTTGCTTATACCAAGCCCCCCACCTCTGTCATGCTCCAGTGTAATTATCCCTTTCACTCATGTTTTCCTTAGTCCCAGCATGGCAGGCCCCCTCCCCAAGAAGATGGGTCCAAACCCATACTCAAGCCACATCTCCCAATGAGGGAGTTTTGCAGAGTCTCAGTTCTGGTGGCAGTGATGAAAGTATTATTTCATGAATAGACCAGAGCAAACCTACTTAAAACATGCCTCATTCAGGCCAGGGACCAAACACTGCCCACAACAGGCAATGAGAACCTCTGTAGATAACTGGCCTGAAAGATAAAGCAGCCAGGACAAAACAACAAAGCACAGGCAACACACATTATAGACACTTATGGAAAAGCCAGGCCCCAGGAAAAAGGGACACTACACAGAAGGTCACTACTGGACCTCTTCTTCACAAGGCCATTACCCTCAAGAACAGGTGACATGGCTGACTTTCCTAACATACAGAAACAGGTAGAGAGATTTAGACAAAATGAGAAGACAGAGAAATTTATACCCAATGAAGAAACAGGGCAAGGCCACAGCTACAAGTCTAAGGGAAAAAGATGTAAGTAACATACCTGATAAAGAATTTAAAGTAATGATCATAAAGATACCTACTGGACTTGAGAAAAGAGTGGAAGACATGAGTGAGACACTTAAATAGAGATAAAGAATAACATAGCAGAGATAAAGGACTCAATAAACAAAAAAAGAAATGTGCTTGATGGAATGAAGAGCAAGCTAGAAGAAGCAAAGGAATGAATTAGTGACCTAGAAGACAGAGTAATGGAAAGTAATCATGATGAACAAAGAGAGAAAAAAGAATTCTGCAAAATTAGAATAGACATAGGGAACTCAGCGAGTCCATCAAACATAGAAACATTCATATTATAGGAATCCCAGAAGAAGAAAAGAGAAAAGGGGGCAGAAATGTATTTTAAGAAATAATAGCTGAAAACTTCCCTACTTTCAAGAAGGGAACATACCTCTTAGATCTAGGCGACACAGAGAACTCTCATCAAATTCAACAAAAACAGGCCCATACCAAAAGATATTGGAATTAAATTAGCTAGCAAAATGTAGTGATAAAGAAAAAATATTAAAAGCAGTTAAGACAAAAGAAGTCGGTAACTTACAAGGGAACATTCATAATGCTAGGTGAGATTTCTCAATAAAAACTTGGAATGCCAGAAGGGAGTGGCAGAATATATTCAAAGTGCTGAATAGGAAAAATCTGCAGCCAAAAATACTCTATTTAACAGAGATAAAGAGTTTCCCAGACAAACAAAAACTAAAGGACTTTGTGACCACTTATCCAGCCCTGTAAGAAATATTAAAGGGGACACTTTGAATGGAAAAGAAAGACCAAAGTGAACGTATAAAGGCAGGAAATACAAAAGTAGTAAACATGAATATTTCTGTAAATAATCAGTCAAGGAGCTCAAAAAGAAAAAAAGGATATAAAGTATGATAACATATACTTAAACATGAGGGCGAGACAAGAAGAGATTGGGTTTAAACTTAAATGACTATCAACTTAATATAGACTGCTATTTGTAGAAGAGGTTATATCCAAACCTGTGGTAACCACAAATCAAAAACTAGTAATAAACATGCAAAGAATAAAGACAATGAAATCTAAATATATCAATAAAGAATATCAACAACACATAAAAGAAAGAAAAGATCAGAGAAAGTCTTCAGAAACAACCACAAAACAAGTAATAACATGACAATAAGTACATATCTATCAATAATTACTTTGAATGTAAATGGACTAAATAGTCCCATCAAAAGACATAGATCCATGTATATGCTGCCTACAAGTGACCATTTTAGACCTAAAGACACCTGCAGATTCAAAGTGAGGGATGGAGAAACATCTATCATGCAAATGGATGTCAAAATAAAGCTGAAATAGCAATACATATATTGGACAAACTAGATGTTAAAACAAACATTGTAATAAGAGACAAAGAAGGACACTATATAATATTTAAGGGGACAATCCAACAAGATCTAACAATTGTAAATGTTTATTACTCAACAAAGGAGCACACAAATCCATAAAACAATTAATAAGAAACAACAAAAGGAATGAATCCAGAGTAATACAATAATGGTAGGGGACTTTAACACTCTACTTATATCAATGGACAACCCATCTAAACAGAAAATCAACAAGCAAACAGTGGCTTTGAATGATACACTAGAACAGAAGGATTTAACGGATATATTCAGAACATTCCATCTTAAAACAGCAGCATACTCATTATTTTCAAGTGCACATGAAACATTCTCCACAATAGATGAAATATTAGCCCACAAAACAAATCTCAACAAATTCAAGATTGACATAATGCTAGCAACTTTTCTTACCACAAAGCTATAAAAGTAGAAGCCATCCACAATACACACACACACACACACACACACACACACACACTATATATATATACACACACACACACACACATACACACACACACAGACACACACACATATACTAATACATGAGGTTAAATAATAGTCTAAAAATAATGAATGAGTCAACCAGAAAAAAAGAAGACATAAAAAATTACATGGAAACAAACAAAAATAAAAACACAATGTTCAAAATGTCCAAAATGTTTGGGATGCAGCAAAAGGGGTCCTAAGAGGGAGGTTTTAAGAAAAACAAGCCTACCTCAAGAAGCAAGAAAAATTGCAAATGAACAATCCAGCCTTACACCTAAATGATCTACAAAAAGAACACTAAATGAAGCTAAAACCAGTAGAAGGAAGGAAATAATAAAGACTAGAGCAGAAATAAGTTATCTGGAAAACAAACAATAAACCCAATAGAAAGATCAAGGAAACCGGGAGCTGGTTATTTGACAAAAATCTATAAAACTGATAAACCTCTAGCCAGATCTATCATAAAAAAAGAAAAGACTCAATAAATCACAAATGAGAGAGGAGAAATAACAACAACATCACAGAAATACAAACAATTTAAAGAGAATCTTAAGAAAAACTATATGTCAGCCAATTGGACCACCTAGAAGAGATGGATAAATTCCTGGAAACATATAACCTACCAAAACTGAAACAGGAAAAAAGAGAAAACTTGAACAGACTGATAACCAACAGAGAAATTGAATTAGTCATCAAAAAACTCCCCAAAAACAAAAGTCCAGGACTAGATGGTTTCACAGGCAAATTCTACTAAACATTTAAAGAAGAGCTAATACCTATTCTCAAACTATTCTAAAACAATAGAAAAGGAAGAAAAACTTGCCAATTCATTCTATGAGGCATTACCCTGACACCAAAACAAGATAAAAACACCACTAATAAAAGAACCACAGGCCAATATCTCTGATAAACGTAACTGCAAGAATCCTCAACAAAATAAAAACAAACCAAATCCAACAATACATTATAAAATCATTCATCAAAATCAAGTTTAATTTATTCCCAGGATGCAAGTGTAGTTCAGTATTCACAAATCAATCTATGTGATACAACACATCAATAGGAGAAAGGATCGCAACCATATGATCATCTCAATAGATGCAGGAAAAGCATTTGACAAAGTAAAACATCCACTCAACCATCCCTCAATGAAATAGGTTTAGAGGGATCATACCTCAACATATTAAAGGCCATATATCAAAAAACCCACCAATAACATCATCCTCAATGGGGAAAAACTTGAGCTTTTTTCCTAAGGTCAGGGATAAGATAAGAATGTTAGCAGCATTTTTCCCAGAGCTAGAAAAAAAGTCCTAAAATCTGTATGGAAAGACCAAAGACGCCAAGAGGTCAAAGCAACATTGAAAAAGAAAAAACAAAGCTGGAGTCCTCACAATTCCAGACCTTGTTACATTACAAAGTTGTAGTAATCAAAATAGTATGGTACTGGCTCAAAAAATAGACATATAGGCCAATAAAATGGAATAAAAAACAGAAATGAATCCACTATTATATGGTCAATTAATCTTCCATAAAGCAGGAAAGAATATCCAATAGGGAAAAGACAGTCTCTTCAACAAATGGTGTTGGGAAAACTGGTGAGCTACATGCAAAAGAATGAAACAGGACCACTTTCTTACAACATACACAAAAATAAATTCAAAATGTAGTAAAGATCTAAATGTGAGACAGGAAACCATTAAAATCCTACAGGAGAACACAGGCAATAAGCTCTCTGACATCGGCTATTGCAGCTTCTTACTAGATATGTCTTCTGAGGCAAGGGAAACAAACAATGGCAAAACTGAAATATTGGGACTTCATTACAATGAATGTTTCTGCACAGAAAGGAAATAATCACCAAAACTAAAAGGTAGCCCACAGAATGGGAGACAGTATTTGTAAATGACATATCTGATAAATAATGTCCCAAATATATAAAGAACTTATAAAACTCAATACCCAAAAAGCAAATAATCTGTGCACAAGACATGAAGAGACATTTTTCCAAAGAAGACATACAGATGACCAACAGACACATGAAAAGATGCTCAACATCATTCATCATCAGGCAAAAGCAAATCAAAACTACAATGAGGTATCACCTCATACCTGTCAGAATGGCCTAAATAAAGAACAGGTGTTGGAGAGAATGTGGCGGAAGGGAAAATCTTTTGTATTGTTGGTGGGAATGCAAACTGACATAGCTACTCTCGAAGACAGTGGGGGGTTTCCTCAAAAAGTTAAAAATGGAACTACCATTGATCTAGCAATGACACTATTAGGCATTTAATCAAAAATACAAGAATAATAATTCATAGGGTTACAAGTACCCCTTTGTTTATAGAAACTTTATTTATAATAGCCAACATATGGAAGCAGCCAATGTTCATCAATTGATGAATGGATACAGAAGAATGGATATAGAAGATAAAATATAGTTTATATATATAATGGATTATTACTCAGCCATAATAAAGGATGAAACCTTGACATTTGCAATGACGTGAATGGAGCCTAGAGAATATTATGCTACGTGAAATAAGTCAGTCAGAGAAAGACAAATACAGCATGATTTCACTTGTGGAATTTAAGAAACAAAACAAGCAAAGGGGAAAAGAGAGAGAGAGAGAGGAACAAATAAAAAAACAGACTGTTGCTTACAGAGAATACACTTGATGGTTACCAGGGGGGAAGGGGGGCAGAATGGATGAAAAAATGTGATGGGGATTAAGGAATGCACTTGTGATGATCACCGGGTGTTGTGTCCAAGTGTTGTCACTGTATTATACACTTGAAACTAATATAACACTGTATGTTAACTAACTAGAATTAAAATAAAAACTTACAATGCGCCTCCCCAAGAAACAAGCATGCAAAAAATCTTGACATGATAAATCAAACTTGTTATCCCAATTGAACACCTCATTATATAGCATATTTGCTAATATTTTAGACATTTTAACATTATCTTCCCCCCACTTCATAAATGCATAATTGACAAATAAAATTTTATATATTTAAGATGTATAGTGTGATTTCATATATGTATACATTGTGAACTTGTTACCAAAATCAAGCTCACCTCACACTGTGTATGTGAGGAGAAAAATAAACCTCTACTATCTTAGCAAATTTCAAATATATAACACAGTATTATTAACTATAGTCAACATGTTGTAAATTAGACCCCCAAATTTTGTTCATGTTAACTTTGTACACTTTGACCGATTTCTCTGGTTTTTTACCAACCCCAGCCTCTGACTACCACCATTCTATCCCTGTTTCTATGAGTACAAATGTTTTTAGATTCCTTACATAGATAATAGTATAGTGTCTGTCTTTCTCTGTCTGGTTTATTTCCCTTTGCATAATGCCCTTGAGTTTCATCCATGTTCTTGCAAATGGCAAGACTTCTTTAATTTTTATGCCTGAATAGTATTCCATTGTATATGTACATTTTCTTTATTTTTTAAAAGTGGTAAGAGTAACATCCACCATTATTTAATATTTAAGGGGGCCAAGATACTTTGCTAAGGACTTTGCATATAATATTCATTTATTCAACAAACATTTATTTGTATGTACTCTGTGCTATGAACTAGAATAGGCTGGGTCTTTCCGTATGTTTTCAAATAGAAAATCTGGAGTCTTAGTCAAATAATTGGTGAGTAACTCAAACTTTCATAAACAATTGACTGTGACAGAAGAGAGTTATATTTACTCCTATCTCCTCTACTTTTTTTCTAAACAAAGTGTGAAATGAAAATATGCATGAAAAACTACAATTTCTAGCAAGCTCCTCAGAATGCATTCTCTCTTTCTACTCTATAGCAATTTAATTTTTAGAGCAAAATCCCACAAAAATCAAATTTTTACTTCTGATCCCTGTCCCTTTTAAACCATTATTTTCTAGGAGGTGAAAACTTTTTGCTGTGTGCTTTTGAAATAATTTTAAATTTACTGAAAAGTTGTGAGAACAAAAAAAGAACTTTTTTTTTCTGGAACCATTCCAGAGTACATTGAAGATTCGTGGCCCTAATATTACTCCCGAACACCCAGTGTGTACTTCCCACAACATGGACATTCTCTTTCATAAAGCCAATACAAACATCAAAATCAGAAAATTATTAATGATATGTTTTAACCATCTAGGACCCAGACTCTCTAAGCAGGAATTTCTAAAGTTTTCATTTTTACAGAAACTGACCAGCTCAAAAGTATACTTAGATTATAAAAGTTCTTAGAAAATATTTATAAAACACAAGTGAAACAATAAATTGAAGAATCAGAGGGTAAATGTGAGCAACTGACCCAAAGTATAGAGCCAAATGCAGGCTTGGAAATTGGGAAAACAAAGATTAGAAAATCAGAAGACCAACTCAGGCACAGCATTCAAGATTTCTTACTGAAGCGGCCTTTCTGGAAGGGTGATTGAACCCCTCCAGTAAGAGCTTAAGAGGCGAGGTAGGGAAAAGGATGCATCCTCATATGCAAATTTTATTATGACCTTTGGTAATAAGATGGAATTCAGCTGTGCTTATGCGACAGTCTTACACAGTCAGTGATTGTGTCCAGTCTCTCTGCGTCGTGTGCAGTGGAAATATAGAGAGGGGACAGGGACGGCAAAGACCCCATCAGTCTTTCTTTTGACTTCTTTTAACACCCAAATTGTCCTCAGGTGTAGATTGTAATACAGTCCCACAGGTAGGAATGTGATTGTAATGGAATGTGAAATGTGATTGTAACACAGTCCCACAGGTAGGCAGGGAAGGGGTGGAATCTCTCTCAGACCTGCTTCCTTTGTTACCTTTTTTTTTTTTTTTAACAGGCAAAGTGAAAGATCACTTAAAGTGAAAATAAAACAAACAAAAATCTCCCTGACATTGCCATAATATATAAGCCATAATACTGAGGACATGGATTCTAATATCTTCTTGGAAATAATGACTTATTAGGTTCTTGTTTCCTGCATGGTCCATGTATGGTCAACATGTGACATGTATTACACGTCCTGTCATTTTTGTGTAGGCTGTGGACGCCCCAACAGTCCTCAGTCACAAGCCAGTTTTGCTTTATCTGCCATTATGTGGCACTAGTCCACAGGGCCCCCATAAAAAGCAAGCTCCTGAGGGTTCCTTCAATCATTATGGAGTTAGAAGGTAGCACCCTCGATCCTTCCAGCTGGTGGGATTTGGTCATAAAGCTCTGGCAGAGATTTCTTGAGGAAGATAAAATTTGCATAATATATATAAGATTCCTGTAAATAGTCAGAGGTACATCATATGACTGGAAGCATGACTTAGGATTAGGTACAAAAAAAACCCCACAGTAAATAAACAAAAATAGGCCATTATTAACACAAGAGGAAACAAAATCCTGAAAGGAAAGATAAAGCACCCTTGTATAGTGCATGACTGAGCTCTGAATGCTTTCCTAATATGACAGACATGAATATTCATTTAATCAAAATTATGATGTACTATTTCGAGAAGATGAGAGCTCAAAAGTGTGCACATGTGTGGTAGGGGCCAGAAGATGAAAGAAAGCTAAATTTTCATGTTCCACAGCGGGAAGTCAATAAATAAAGCCTATTAATAAAAAAATCAAGAAATAGCAGTATAAGCATGTTATTTAGAGATATGGAGATATCTCAAAAGAATCAGTTAAAATAGCTGAAAGCAGTTGCATCTGCAAAACAGGAAATGGGTAGAGGAAAAGGCAAGGGAACACTTGACACTTTAAAGTACATTCATATATAAACTTGACTAAAATACAAAGTAAACTGAAAATACTGTACTATATATTGAAATATAAATGCATCTACAATTTTGAATTTTTTATGAATATTTTAATTTATGTGACATAAGTTCTCTTACATGAAATATGTAAACTTCACATTCTAGTTGGGACTTGAAGAACACAAAATTAAAAATTTTTACTTTTCGGGGCGCCTGGGTGGCACAGTCGGTTAAGCGTCCGACTTCAGCCAGGTCACGATCTCGCGGTCCGTGAGTTCGAGCCCCGCGTCAGGCTCGCATCAGGCTCTGGGCTGATGGCTCGGAGCCTGGAGCCTGTTTCCGATTCTGTGTCTCCCTCTCTCTCTGCCCCTCCCCCGTTCATGCTCTGTCTCTCTCTGTCCCAAAAATAAATAAACGTTGAAAAAAAAATTAAAAAAAAAAATTTTTACTTTCCTGTAAATGGAAAAAATCTTTTAAAGATGCTGAAATTGCAACAAAGTTAAATATTTGCTGTAGAAACTGTAACCACTTTCAAAGGTAGTAAATTTAGCCAAAAATGAAGAGTTGATATAAATAATTCACAATTACACATACAATAATCCATTTATGAAATATTGAAAAAAAGATGCCTGATAGGAAAATGTCATGGACACTTCAGAGTTAGCAGGATTATGGGTGACCCTAGAATTGTCAGACACAAAAGCTGTGTCCTGCAATGTTTTACTCAAAATTTTAACATTCCTTACACAACTAACAGTAAAAAGAACCTTCATCATCAGTGACTTTAACAAGTTTGTCTGTGAAGACTTGAAATATTTTAATTTTATTTTCTCATGAAAACTACTTTTGGATATTTTAATTTCAGTTATAAATGTACTGGTGATTTAAAAAGTCAGTATGTTGGTACACTCAAATGAGCATAGTATTGTAAATTTTTATCACATATTTATTAAAGGTGCCTGATTTTTTTGGTCACAGAACTGTAAGTCTTGTCTCTAATGTATATAAATTAACATTTTTAATGTATAGTAGAAAGAGAGAACTGCCAGATTCTCAAACACCTGAAACCTCAATCTGTCCGGGCTAGATGGCCCTAATACAGAGAAACTATCTGGAATGCATTGCATTCTTTGATGATTTAATCTAAACTTTCCCTCAGCTTTCAGATTTCAATAGTTAGATGCTCTAGAAAAAACTACAGCTAAAAAGAGAAGCCATGAGATTGATTCATTGACAACATTGTTTTCAGAGCATGACTGTTGCAAGCCCTGGGCAGTTCATCCCCAAATTAACACAACTTAAAATGTATACAACTTAAAGCAAGATAAAAGAAACCAACACACTCAATGTTCTTCAAAATTCTTAGAAAATCACCAATCTGCCAGTCACCAAGGCAAATCCCAGGCTGTGGTCTAATCCTTTTTCTCCAAACTGTTTATTCTTTTGCTTTCCTTATACTAAAACTTTCATGCAGATTTCCCTGGATTTTCCCACAATTGGCCCTACATGCCTAGTTTAAAAGAGATCTTAAGTGTGTATGCACACACACACACAGATATACACATACAGAAAGAAATATCAAAACAGGCCTTTAGAGATATAGGTACTAAATTATCATACAAAAGGTATTTCTACCTACAAATGGAGGTCAAAATATTTGGGTGAGAAATGTAATTCATACATACGTAACTAATCAACAGTAAGTCCATGCTGTGGACAGACTACATTGAGGGTCCTCCTTGTGTTTCTGTCCTTCTCACAGGGACTTCCCATTTGGGCTTGGCAGCACTTTCTCTCTGCCAGTGTTAGGAGATCACAGCCAGGGGAGCCTATCAGGAAATGAGATGCAGGAAGTGTTCTCCACCTCCCCTCCCCCTGCCCCCTACCGCTGGCAGCCAATCCACACCAAACAAGAGGAATCAACCAGTGAAGCCCAGCCTAAATCACTGACTCTCAGACCCTGACCAGACAAATGCGTATCATTTCAAGTTACTGAGATTCGGAGAGGTATGTTGTGTAGTGTTATTTTAACAGTAGGTAGGTGATAGAGTTCTCTCTTTTCATGACATTTATAAGGTTGTCACCTGAAGGGCATGGGAATGGTCACTTAATACTAGAAATGATACTTTTAAAAACTACACTACATAAAAATATCATGTGGTGTCTAGAGCAAAAATATCACACTGAAACTCCTAACTTAGAAAACCTCAGATGGGGTTTAAATTCTTGACATGAAAGAAGTAAATGTAAAGTGCATACATAAGTAAATGAACTGTATTCTGTTTGTTTCCTCAAATTTGCTTTTCCTGGCAAGAGGAAATCTACTTAGAGGGAATCTACTGAGCTCTCCGTCGGTACTGGAAATATTTGACAAAATTACACAACTATGCATTTGTAAGTCTATTACACCCTCAAACTGTTAGACACAGGATAATGACGGTCAGAGCAAACTCCGCTTTCCAGAAAAGTTAAGATTTGGCTTATAATATTTGCGAGGATAGTCATCCATCCATGCCAAGTCTTTTGCCCCTCAAGAGTCCTTTCATTAGTGTTCATACACTGCCTCATTTATTCTGCTCCAGGACCTTTCCACAGCCTTCGACTCTACTCCATCCTCCTTCCTCACAATGATTACCAAGCCTGCCTGACTCACAGGGTGCTAGGCTATTATTCCAGTTGTATGTTCCCATGCTATTCTCATCCTTAGAAATGGAAAAGCATTTTAAGCCCTTGCAAATTCAAATTTGTGTGTTAGAAAGATTCAAGAATATACTGTATCCCTAAAGCGAACCCAGGATATTATTTAAAGAAAGAAAAAAAGAAAAAAAAATATCAGAGGAGTTGAAGATATTTTTGTTGGAAAGCAATCTTAAAAAAAAAAAAAAAAAAACCACAGGAAAAAAGTTAGAAAAGTTACCCAAAAGACAGATTAAGAACAATTTCCAAACTATAGGGACAAAAAAAGCATGACAAATAACAGTAAAAGTTATGAAATACAGAGAAAAATCTAGAAAGTTCTATATGGTTCTAATATGATGTATAGAAGTCACTCCCCTCACTCCCTACAAAAAACAATAACCTCAATAACAAAAAAATGAATAGAAAAGAGGAAATTGTGATTTCAAAAATTAAATGGTCTCTCAAAATATAACACAATACACCAAAATAATGATGATGATGATAATGATGAAGAAGAAGGTGGCTGTTGAAGTTTCCCAGACACAGAGCAGAAAGATAACAGGATAATGAGCTAAACTTGGCTCTAGGGCAGACTTTTTAGATAATACTGCATTGTTAAATATTTCTGGTCCCTCAGCAAGGATGCCTTTAATAAACTGAAGACTATATTTAGTGGTATCAAATTTTGTAAAATGTATACATTTCAAAAGAACACTAGAAATAGGCAGTTTTTTAGTTATTACAAAGAATGCATGTAACAGTCTTAATGTAGAGCCTTTATAAACAAGACAAATAAGCAAAGAATCTAAAGCAAACCAAGGCTGGGAAGCAGGATATGTACTTGAAGGGGAAGAAAGTACAACATAAGCAGAAGAACAGGAAAATACCAACTATAAAACAAACACATAAAGGCAATAAGAAAAAAGCTTATTTCAGGGTTATAAAAGTTTTTAAATTATTTTCTGCAAGTTGTTTCCCCTATATTTATTATTTATTTTCCTTTTGTGAGTTTTTAGCATTAAATAAATATAAATGAAGTATGTAGAGCATCTGAAAAAAATTTTACATCAGAAGTCAGTGGTAATTACACTATTATTAATAATTATACCCTAAGTGAAGAAGAAAAAAATGATTGGTAATTGACAGACTGAAAAATTAGTAAATAAATTTATAAATCTACTCTTTAATATATTAATCAAATTAAATCCTTTTCCTGAATATGTTATTTCTAACAACAGTATTATAATACCTCTGGAGAACTAGAACACGTTGTACCTTTCTAATTTACTTTCAGGATTTCTTGTCAATGGATTATTACTGTGCCAGAAGTGAGAATACCTAAATTCTAGTCCATTTATTTTTCAATAAACTCATTGTGTAACTTAGGCAAGTCATCCAAAACTCTCTGGACCATAATTTTCTCATCTTTAAGGCAAAATGATTATAATATATTATCACATTGTTCCATTTTGAGTGCTTGGTATATTATTGCAGATACTGTGATATGTCGTATTATTCCCAGTTAAATCCTTATAATGATATTATAGAAATTTTTTTTGTCTGTGTTTTTCAGATAATGAAATTGAGTCTAAGAGATATTAAGTGACCTGCACAAAGGCCCCCAAATGCCTTTTGGTATTCATACACCAGTTTGTCTCCACTGCATGCAGTACTCCATGTAGGTAGCTGTAATACCTTATCAGTCATGGAAGAGCTCAGAGCATGGGCAATTAGACATCATAATTGCTCACACTCTATAATTTGAAGAGTGTTGGAAAGACTCTCCTCCAATTAACCATTGTCCCCTATTTTTCTTGTGTCACCATTAAGGATGCATTACTTTGGGATTACAGACACTATTAAAATGGGGATTGAAATGTGGCATCATAGTGTGAATCATTACATATCTAGCTGATAGTGGGTTTAGTCAGGGATTAGAACAGGATAGGTAAGGATAAAAATGTGAGCAAAATTTTAGATAATACCCCAAAGCAAATTCTATCTACTTTACATATTTTCAACATTTGGCCAATAGAGGACAATTGCAATTAGTCTTTTTTCAATATTTGAAAAAGCAAATCTAGAATTCCAGGTAGAAAGAAGGCTGAAGACTTGAAAGCATTTTCAGACTAATATGATTGATTACTTAGAACTTCTGGTAAATAGAGTTACAGAACGCCACCTGCCTTCTAAGAAATTATGTAAGGAAAAATGTTAGAAACTCAGAATTTAACAGCTAGTAGAGGCAGCTAATTTTATTCCAAGAAAACTTCCGAAAGGCTACTTTCGGAAGGCTACTTCCTCTTGGCTACTCAAGAGGTGTTTCCTCTTCTTGAAACAAAGGATCTCGAAGAAATGGACAGTGACATCAAGAAGGCAGAGACAGATTCTCCTGAGCTCAATCCTTCCATTGCTCAGCACACTCCTCACAATCAGTGTGTGTGTCTAGAGATGAAATACTTTTGCTACTTCTGATCAGAAAGGAAACTTGACTTAATTCTGAGACTGAGCTGTATCGGATTTTATTGGTACTCTTGGCATTAGAGATTAGTTATTTTGTACTCTGTGAACTTCTTTCTTTCACAAAGGACCAAAGGTAACAGAGGTCTTAAGGAGTTAGAAGCATTTCCTGGTAGCAAAATACTACTTGCTTCACCAGAGTCTTTCTATTTCAGGCACTGTTCTACTTGCTTTACAAAGACGATCTTATTTAATACTCTCAGTGACCTCATGAGTGGTCACTGTATTTACATATGAAGAAGCTGAGAATAAGAGAAAGTATGTGACGTGGTTATCATAACAACCAGGCATTAAACGGACTATGATTTGAAATTAGTTCCAAGTACAAAGCTTTCCAATCTTAATAATCAAACATGTTGAGTTTTATGGACAAATGCTATTCTGCTGAGCAACGTTCAGACTATGCTTTTCTCAATAGCATTTGTGGACAAATCTCTCTCTCTCTCTCAGTGAATATTTATAGATAAAATATGTAGAAATTTTTATACTTATATAACACCTGGAGATTAACATATGTCTATGTGTATATATGTGTCATTAGAGTGAGTGAAATAACCCTACATGTTGCCATTTAAAAAACAATACAAAGTAATTCTGTACCTTAATTTTATCGTGATGAAATAGGGAAAAAAACTAACATTGAGATTAAAATCTCCTTGAATACTTAATTTTGAAAGTGCTATTTTCTGAATAAGATTATGAATGCCGAAAATTCACCTTGTACTCTGCTGACTAAAAGCATTTATTAGGCCAAGGTGGCTGCTGACATGCCCATAAAGTGCTCTTATACAGCACAAGAAAACACCTAAATCAAATGGCTCGTAAAAACTGTTTCCATACATACAACCCAAAAAAGCAGATCTGGTAGATATGCAGTTGTCTAAACATGCAAGCTCAGAGCAGAGGCCGGGTGGTAGGATGTTGGGCTGCAGGTGACAGGTCACAGGATGCGTCACCTAAGCAAGCCCCTGGACTACCTGGACCTCATTTTCTTCATTTGTACAATGAAAACATCAAGACTTTATCTTTTGGGGGTTGCAGATCTTTTGGAGATTTTGTTAGCATATACCTACAAACGTGATATTTTATATAAAATCTGGAATATCCCAGGCCTGAAGAATCCTAAATTAAATGATCTTTATGGTCTTTCCCATCTCTCTCACTTTTCATTTTCTTTTCCTAATGACAAAGAGATATTTTGCACAGAATAGCTAAGATTTGACCTGTTCTTTATAACTATTTCCAGCGTTTCAATGTCATAACTAAATAATACTGAAAGTGATAGTTCAGCACTATGTATGTATTTGTGTGTGGTTATACATACCAAGCGTAACTTTTAACCCCTGTCTTTTCTAACTGAAATCCAGATTTACATCCCTTTTACTTTCTATTCCACTCTAACAGCAGCCCTGCTATTATCAGGGATTCTTCTCTTTCATGAGAGTTCATAAGGGCAAAATTTTTGGCTGCCAGCGGCTTCTTGCTTCCCAGGCAATCTAAGGGCACCTTGTAGTCATTTCTTGGAGAGAACGGCAGTGACAAGGGCAGCTAGTAAGGGTCCCCTGCGGATCCCAGGAACACTGGCTTTGCTTCTCTTCTTCTGGACTATCACAGCCCACATCATGCCTCTCTACCTATTTACCAGTACAGATTTTACAGCACGTGTCCTGTGCTTTAGAGATCCTTACTCAGGTCCTCTTCTGATCATTTCCCTCCCCAGGGACAAAACATTCATGGAACCCACCTGGATCTTGAACCATCATCCTAGACCATTCTCCAGATCCAGAACCCACATGTCTCTCTCCAGTGACCCCCAGGCTATTTCCAAGTTGTGCTCAAGCTTCTTCCTGATCCTAAAGGGCCAAGAAGTACCTATTTCCTGGAAGTGTGGGTGGAGATTAAGCAGAGGCTGGGACATCTACCAATGTAGGGTTACTTTAGTGCAGAACAACAGCTGGGGTGTGAGGACAGGCAGGACTCTCTGCAGGCCAGACACTTCCATTTCGAAGAAAAACACCAAGATAGTCTGAGAATTTTAAGTGTGAACCTTGACACCCAGGCAGTTGTCATGGTAGATTCGTAAAGTTAGAAGGTTAGAATATATATTTTTAAATTAGTATGTTTGCTTTACTTGTAACTTTTAAATATTTAGAACTCTGATATATAAGCTTCCATTCATAGCCTCACCCTAGGACTACGATGTTGCAGATGAGTCCACCCATCACCCTCCTCTCACACTGTGTCCTTTCATGTCCTCGCCTGGTGTTCCCAGCAAGGAGGCAGCATCATCTATCTCCCTCTGCTAGTCCCACACCTACTACATAGCATACGCTGTATGCCATGTGTCCAAGTAGCACAACTTTGGTTTGCAAAGCAAGTTTAGTTCTGCAATGATTACTAAGGTATTGGTTTTTAAGGCCTCCTTTAGAAGCGAAGACTAGAAATAATCGTAAAGTCCAAAATTTTGTAGCTGTCTCTGGAAGGCTGAGGGTACACAGTTGAGATACAAGGAGATTTGGAAAAATTCAAATATTTTATTATTTCATGATATTGTTTCATTGCTTATCAATTGTCGTATTTTTCAAAATTTTCACATAATAAAAGCTTTTTTTGAGAAAGTAATATCTTTTAATCACTTATGGCTGGGAAATGACTTAGGGACCCAAAATTAATATAGGTGTAGGGGGTACAGATTCAAATAGAAACAGTGTATATACATGAGAAATATACTACTCCTCCAGAATAATACTCAGCATTTTTTACTTGTAAATGAGGATCCAGGTTGTTCTTTTTTACGATGCCAATCTTCCTGAAACCACTTTAATACTTAGATTTCCTAGATTAAGAACATATTGATGATATTATCAGACAAAGATAGGAGTGCTACAGAAATAACTCAACTGTCATTCTTTACTGCCTCTTTTCCACATCAAAAAAAACTCACAAAATTATACAGTAGAACACCAGAGAAATGCTTTAATATGACCTCTGTTAGTACAAAGTTGGTATAAATGAGAACACAATATATGTTTTTCATTATATTGGGAAAAATCCTGTATTTTCCGAAAAGGTACCAGGTAGAAAAACAGTGTTGAAAAAAATTTTGTAAACATGAATATGTGATGACGTATTGATGAAATAATCATGAATTTTCTTTCAAGAAGGCCAACAGGAAAGGAAGATGAAAGGTGTAGACTTATCTCCTAAAATTCAGAAATTAATCTTGAAAAATAAATTCAAAATATGATAGCACGATGCCCTCTCACTGGCTTTAAGAACAGAGAGTGTGTCAATATTGTGACAAACTTTCCCAGTGGATATAAAATTACCTGAAGACTCAGATGGTTGCACTGAGAGTGTCAAGTTAGTGCACATGTGGGAGGGGAATGTTGGCAAAGTACAAAATTTGAAGGGAGGTTACAGGTCTAAGATTCAACACAGAGAAGAGGTGGAAAGCTATACTAAAAGGTTCAGGTAGACTAAGGCCGACAGCAGCCTAAAGAGATGGTGACATGTATAAGGGAAGGGGCTTAAGAGTTACTTTAAATATAATCATAAAGGAGGGAATAGTCTTTATTCCTTATCATCTGAGAGGAAGAAATAGGACCAAAAGTTACAGTCTCCAGGAAAAAAAAAACTGGCCTAATGAAAAATACTAGGGGTTTTCTCCTGCTGAGATAGTGAGTTACCTGGGAACTTCAACTCCCAAGGTCTGGGTGACCACCTGAAAAGACTATTGCCTGAGTTGTTCTCCACTGGTGGGAAGTTAAACCAAATAACATTCATAGGTCATTTTTTAAGAGAAATATTCTATGAAATTAATGTTCATTTCTTGATATATTTGAAATGTTTCCAGCACATGCATGCATACACATATATGGGAAAATCTAAAGAGATTCAAAACTACATTTCCTCAGTGTTAGCATGAAAGTCTAATATCAGTTACTTATTCCCACAATAATGCTATGTAACAATTTTTTTAATGTGGTACCCTACAACAACAAATATATAATTAGCTCATGTGTTTCTGAGATTCCACTGTTTGGGCCGCACTCGACCAATCTCAAGGGCTCACTTACATGTGTGAAGTCACCTTACAAGCCTATAGCATTTAATCTATGATGGCCTCAGTTTGTCTAACAAAGGCTCTCACTGACTCTTACAGAGATCCCAGGCATAGTTTCTAGACCCTAGCAGGCCTGCCCAGGCTTGTGATGTTGGCCATGACAAGATCAAGAGCACAGTCAGAAATGCACAAATGATTTTCCCAGTCTCTTCTCGTACCACGCCTGTGAATATCTGTCCAAATCCAAGAGCATGGCTGCCCGCAGTGTCAGAGAGGGAAGCTCAGCATGTTACAGAGCAGCAGGTGTTGATAGAAAGAAGCTGAAGAACTGGAGCCATTAGATACACTCCATCCACCACACCCCCAAAATTTCAAAACAATGGGTAGCAAGTAGCATGAAGCATATTAAAACATGTATTTGTATTAATTTCTCATACATTTCAGTTTCTTTTTGTAAACAAAATTAATTAATTTTTTGTAAACAAAAAACAATTCTTTTTGTAAACAAAATTAATTAATTAATTGGCACATATTAACTGTAAAAGTTAAAAGCCATGTAGAACTTAAAAAATTTTATATGCCAAATTTCTTTTACATAAATTACTATATGCACACTTATATTCAGATAAGGTGGTGTGTGTGTGTGTGTGTGTGTGTGTGTGTGTGTGTGTGTGTAGTAAGTAAGCTCCTAAAACAGATGATGGAACTGGAGGATGTAGAAACTGAGAGCACTCAAGGGAACACAGGATCCATTTTTCAGAGTATTTGGACAAGATGACTTGTTACTTTCATTTGCATTCTGCCCATATATTTTGGTTGGAGAAGCAGAATATTCTTAAAAGAAAGTGAAATGTTAAAGGGAAAAAATGAAAAGTTATGATAGTTAATTGCGTGTTATTGTACCCCCGTGTGGAAGCAGAAGGGAATTGGGCAAATGGCAAGCAGCAAAACAAGAATTCTGAGGCTGTAGGTTAAGTGGGGCAGGCAAACAATCTCTGATGAAAGTGTTGGTGATGCATGGCATTGGATGACATAAAGAACTTGCACTTTCTGTCCAAGTTGACATTTGACATGAGTATGTTTAAATGGATCTAAATAAAAGTGGAAAAGCTTTATATGGCTTCTAACTACTAAACACCCTCCTACTAGGAGAGCTAAAGTCTCCCAAAAATAATAATACCAAATGCTTGAAGCTAGAATTTATGCAGATAACCCTCCCTCAAGAAGGGAGAGCTCTACTGCTCAGCCCTTGAGGATATACTTTGCTTAGTGATTTGCTTCCAAAGAGTAGAGAAAGGATGAGAAAAACACTGCTTCACAGTTAAGAAAATGGCAAACATTCCCTTGACCCAGTGATCATGTAAACATCATCAATGATAAGTCATATTGGTGGCATGTACCTTTGATATGATGAGATGAAAATGGCACTTCACTGATGTGAACTGCCTCTCAAAAACCCATTATTCTGGTGTAATCATGAAAAAAATCATACAAATCCAAACAGAGAGACATTCTAAATAATGCCTTCCAGCAATCTTCAAAACTGGCAAAGTCATCAAAAGCAAACAAAATCTGGGAAACTGTCATCTTCAAGAGGACCCTAAGGAGTTTTGACAACTACATGTAACTTGGTATCCTAGATGGGATGCTGGAAGGAAAATGGACATTAGGGAAAAACTAAGGAAATCTGAACAAAATATAAAGTTTAGTTAATAGTAATGTGCCACATAGAAGTTAAATATAACTGATATGGACAAGTGTTATGATACGAATGATAGCATTCTATCATCTCTATATCAGCACTAATTTATTGCATTTTCATACGCAAGAGTAGAGTCCTAAAGCAGGTAAATAAAAAAAATGAAATAAAAAATCCTTGAGGCTTCCTGCCATTACTGATTGTAATCTTGTTTGCAGCAAATTTTTGTCAGGAAACAGGATATCTGAGTATGAAACACATACTTTTTAAATGAGTTTTTGTATAAACTAAATAAAAAAATGTTTTAATTTGTTAATATAATTTTAGATGTTTATTTTGACAGAGAGAGAGAGAAAGCAAGTGGGGAAGGACAGAGAGACAGAGTGGGAGACAGAGAATCCCAAGCAAGCTCCATGCTATCAGCGCAGAGCCCATTGACTTCAGGCCTGAGCTGATATCAAGAGCCAGATGCTTAACCAGCCGCGCCACCTACACACCCCTAATTTGCTAATATGATTTTAAACGACTCTGTTTCAAACCAAAATAGTGTATTCCTTATGTTATTTGCAGTATATTTATCTTTGCACACATTAATTTTTCTTTTCCAAAATCAAATAAGAGTGACCTTGCATTAGCAGGCATCACATGTGACTTTTATTTTAATCCCTCCTCAGTACCTTGTAGTATAACCATA
Source organism: Puma concolor (assembly GCF_028749965.1). NCBI lineage: Eukaryota > Metazoa > Chordata > Mammalia > Carnivora > Felidae > Puma > Puma concolor. The sequence continues at coordinate 675,089 of NC_141677.1, read as the reverse complement.
TACATTATTTTGTTTGCTCGGTTTCATATTTTATGTCTCTCTATATTTAATTTGTTTGTATGCATTATTACTGACATTACACATTCCATGAAATTCTAAGATTCATTAAAACTTGTATGCTGTTCAAAAAGATTTAAGTTAGTTTTGTAGATTATCCAGAATTAAAAAAAAAAAAAAAAAAAGGATTGATTGGTCTTTTTCCTTTCCTGTGAAAGTATGGATTCACAATATGTTTTCTACTAATTATAATGCTAAAAATATTTGGCTAAAAAATAAAAATTTTATTATTATTATTTTTTTACACAGTATCATCATGAATGATGCATGTATCAGTGGCTTTAATATCAGCTCATTGATTTGACTGACCACTGTATCTAAGCACCATGCTGGCCTTTATGTCTTCTCTAATGTGTATTCAGTTATATCTACATTTTAGTACTTGAACTATATGCTGGGATATTTTTGTATTTAAATACAAATATTATGTTTAATACCATTTTTACTTATATCAGCAGAATATCAAGCTGTATACTATTGGTCTTCCAAAAGTATCTTCAAATTCCATCAGGAAAATTATTCAAATAAAAAAAATAATACATTCTTTTAACTATAGCTCTAAAAAAAGTTTTGGGGAGCCTTGGTGTCTCATTGTTTAAGTGTCTGACTCTGGATTTTGGCTCAAGTCATGATCTCACAGTTCGTGAGATCGAGCCCTATGTTGGGCCCTGCATTGACAGTACAAGCCTGCTTGGTATTCTCTCTCTCCCTCTGTCTCTCTCTGCCCCTCCCCTGCTCTGTCTCTCTTCCTGTCAAAATAAATAAATAAACATTTTTTTTTTTTTTTTTTATGTTTGATGTGCAAGCAACCTGCTAAATGTTTGGTTCAGCTCACAGGGTAATAACTTGGTTATATATGTTACTTCAAAGTGATACCTGGAAGGTTTCACTGAAAATCAAATCATTACAAAGGGAAAATTGGTCACAGGAAATTCAGAATGCTATACTGAATATGGCAGAATGCTAAAACCTGGACCTAACTTTGAACCTGCACCTAACTACGTATATATAATGAACTATTACTCAGCCACGAAAACAGAATGAAATCTTGCCATTTGCAGCAACAGGAATGAACCTAGAGGCTATAATGGTAAGTAAAATTAATCAGAGAAAGACAAATATGGTATGACCACTCATGTGGATTTTTTTCTTTTCTCATATGTGGAATTTAAGGAAGAAAACAAACAAAAAGGACAAACAAAAAACCAGACTCTTAAATACAGAAAACAAAGCAGTATTTGCTAGAGGGGAGGTGGGAGGGGGATGGAAAATAGATAAAGGAGATTAAGAGTATGCTTATCTTGGCAGAGGGAGGAGATAGTAGCTGAGTAGGAAAACCCTAGGCTTACCTCATCCCATGAATACAACAAGATAACTATCAAATCATCCAAAGTACCCCAGAAATCCATCTGATGACTGACGGAACAAACTCTGCAATCAAAGAGAGAAAAGAAGCCCCAGTGAAGAAGGTACGAAATGAAGAGCCACGGTTTAAGGGAGAAATGGATCCTGGCTGTTGCAGACAGGAGGAGCCATGGTAGCTAAGAAGTGTGAGAGAGAGCAGAACACACAGGGGAACACACAAGAATGCACAAGAACCACATAGCCAGTGGTTTGGTAAATGAGAGGTGTAGAACTTCATGAGTTCTTGCAACCAGTGGGACATAAAGCCTGGAGTTTTACAAGTCAGTGGCTTGTTTGCAATAAAGCCTGGAGGGCATTGCCCTGCTCCGCTCTCAGAGGGAAGGCAAGGGCAGACAGCATGGAAATAGCAACTTGAAAAATGCCAGGGACACACAGTGAGGAGAATATCGCTCTTCTTGGAGCTTGTTCCTGAATGGCAGAGTTCACAGAGACAACTCTCACGGAACAAAGGAGCTGCCTGGCAGCATTTTCCTCCCCAACCACTCAACATAGCCACTTGCAGGAAGCAGCACAAAGTGGAAACTGGCTGCATAACTTGTGGACGCTAAGCCCCACACCTCAGGGTGCTCCAGTGGAATTGCCTTTTCTCGGGAATACTTGCCTCAGTCCCATTGTATCTGGCCTCTCCCCCAGAAAACCAGCACAAACCACCTGCCCACACCACATCTCCCCACCAGAAAGTTTCTCAAGGTATCCCTTCTGGTAGAGGTGGTGACAGGTCTACTTTCACCAGCAGATCAGAGCATACTTAGTTACAACTTGCCACATTCAGGCCAGGGACTAAATTGGGCCCACACCAGGCAAGGAGAGCCTCTGAAGTCAACAGGTCTGAAGGCTAGAGCAGCCAAAACACAATAGCAGACCACATGCAGGACACACCAGAGACATTCCCTGAGGTGCCAGGCCCTGGGCACTACATGACCTCTTCTTCATAAGGCCATTACTTTCAGGAGCAGGAGACATAACCGGCATTTCTAGCACACAGAAGAAGGCAGAGACTGACACAAAATGCCAAGATGGAGGAATTTATCCCAAATGAAAGAAAAGGATAAGGCCACTGCCAGAGATCTAAGCAAAACAGATATAAGTAACACTCCAGACAGAGAATTTAAAGCAAAGGTAATAAGGATACTCACTGGGCTTGAGGAAAGAAGAGAAGATATCAGAGACAACTTACCACAGAGATAAAAGAGTTAAAAAAGAATCAACCAGAGATAAATAATACAATAAAGGAGATTAAAACATGCTTAATGCAATGAACAACAAGCTGGAAGAGGCAGAGGAACAAATTAGTTACCTGAAGACAGTACTGGAAAGCAATGACACTGAACAGAGGAGAGAAAGAATTATGGAAGATGAGAAGAGACTGAGGGAACGCAATAACTCTATCAAATGTAATAAGATTTATATTTTAGGAGTCCCAGAAGAAGAAGAGAAAAGGGGACAGAAAATTTATTTGAAGAAATAATAGCTGAAAACGCACCTAATGCGGGCAAGGAAACAGACATCCAAATCCAGAAGCACAGAGAACTCCCATCAAATTCAACAAGTGGGCCAACACCAAGACATATTGTAATTACATTTGCAGTATATAGTATAAAGGAAAAAATCCTAAAAGCAGCAAGACAAAGGTAGTCAGTAACTTACAAGGGAACACTCATAAGGCTAGGTGGAGATTTCTCCATATAAATTTGGAAAGCCAGAAGAGAGTGGCAGGATATATTCAAAGTGCTGAATGGGAAAAATCTGCAGTCAAGAATACTCTATCCAGCAATGCTGTCATTTAGAATAGGGAAGATAAAGAGTTTCCCAGACAAACAAAAAATAAAGGACTTTGTAACCACTAATCCATCCCTGCAAGAGATATTAAAGGGGACACTGAATGGAAAACAAAGACCAAAGTAACAGGATGAAGGCAGGAAACACAAAAGTAGTAAACATGAATATTTATGTAAACTATCAGTCAAGAAGCTCACAAAGAAAAATGGATGCAAAATATAATAACATATAGGTAAACATGAGGAGAAGAGAAAAGAATGGGTTCAAATTTAAATGACCATCAACTTGGGGTGCCTGGGCGATTCCGTTGGTTAAGCGTCCAACTTCAGCTCAGGTCATGATCTCACGGTTCGTGAATTCAAGCCCCATGTCAGGCTCTGTGCTGACAGCTCAGAGCCTGGAGCCTGCCATGGATACTGTGTCTCCCTCTCTCTCTGCCCCTCACCGTCTCACACTCTGTCTCTCTGTCTCTCTCTCGCTCTCTCTCTCTCAAAAAATAAACATTAAAAAAATAAATAAATGACTATCAACTTAGTATACTGCTATTTGAAGAAAAGGTTGGATTCAAACCTAATGGCAACCACAAGTCAAAAACCAGTGACAAACATGCAAAGAATAAGGAGAAATAAATCTGAATACATCACTAAAGAATATAAGAAACACATAAAAGAGAGAAAAGATGATAGAAAGTCTTCAGGAACAACCACAAAACAAGTAACAACATGACAATAAGTACCTATCAATAATCACTTTGAATATAAATGGACTAAATTTGAACAGATCCATAACCAGAAAAGATATTGAGTCAGTCATCAAAAAACTCCCAACAATCAAAAGTCCAGGACCAGATGGCTTCACGGGCTAATTCTACCAAATATTTAAAGAAGAGTTAATACCTACTCTTCTCAAAGTATTCCAAGAAAGAAAAAAAGAAGGAAAACTTCCAAATTCATTCTGAGACCAGCATTACCCTGATACCAAAAGCAGATAAAGACATCTAAAACAGAGAAATCAAGCTAATGTCTCTGATGAACATAGATGTAAAAATCTTCAACCAAATACAAGCAAACCAAATCAAACAATACATTTAAAAATCATTCACCACAAAAAGTTGAGTCTAGAGAGAGGGAAGATGGCGGCGTAGGAGGACGCTGGGCTCACCGCGCGTCCTGCTGATCACTTAGATTCCACCTACACCTGCCTAAATAACCCAGAAAACCACCAGAGGATTACCAGAACGGAGTCGCCGGAGCCAAGCGCAGACGAGAGGCCCACTGAAGAGGGTAGGAAGGGCGGCGAGGCGGTGCGCGCTCCACGGACTGGCGGGAGGGAGCCGGGGCAGAGGGGCGGCACGCCGGCCAAGCAGAGCCCCGAGTCTGGCTTGCAAAAAGCGGAGGGGCCTGACGGACTGTGTTCTGACAGCAAGCGCGACTTAGCGTCTGGGAGGTCATAAGTTAACAGCTCTGCTCAGAAAGCGGGAAGGCTGGAGGACAAAGGGAAGGAGAGCTGCTGAGCCCCCTGATGACAGAGCTCAGTTTGGTGGGGAACAAAGGCGCTCACCAGCGCCATCTCCCCCGCCCATCCCCCAGCCAAAATCCCAAAGAGAACCAGTTCCTGCCAGGGAACTTGCTCGCTCGGCGCAAACACCCAACTCTGCGCTTCTGCGGAGCCAAACCTCCGGCAGCGGATCTGACTCCCTCCTGCTGCCACAGGGCCCCTCCTGAAGTGGATTACCTAAGGAGAAGCAAGCTAAGCCTGCCCCTCCTGCCCCTGTGCACCTTGCCTACCCACCCCAGCTAAGACGCCAGATCCCCAGCATCACAAGCCTGGCAGTGTGCAAGTAGCCCAGACGGGCCACCCCACCCCACAGTGAATCCCGCCCCTAGGAGAGGGGAAGAGAAGGCACACACCAGTCTAACTGTGGACACAGCAGTGGGCTGGGGGCAGACATCAGGTCTGACTGCGGCTACACCCACCAACTCCAGTTATACACCACAGCACAGGGGAAGTGCCCTGCAGGTCCTCACCACGCCAGGGACTATCCAAAATGACCAAGTGGAAGAATTCCCCTCAGAAGAATCTCCAGGAAATAACAACAGCTAATGAGCTGATCAAAAAGGATTTAAATAATATAACAGAAAGTGAATTTAGAATAATAGTCATAAAATTAATCACTGGGCTTGAAAACAGTATAGCTGACAGCAGAGAATCTCTTGCTACAGAGATCAAGGGACTAAGGAACAGTCACGAGGAGCTGAAAAACGCTTTAAACGAAATGCATAACAAAATGGACACCACCACGGCTCGGATTGAAGAGGCAGAGGAGAGAATAGGTGAACTAGAAGATAAAGTTATGGAAAAAGAGGAAGCTGAGAAAAAGAGAGATAAAAAAATCCAGGAGTATGAGGGGAAAATTAGAGAACTAAGTGATACACTAAAAAGAAATAATCTATGCATAATTGGTATCCCAGAGGAGGAAGAGAGAGGGAAAGGTGCTGAAGGGGTACTTGAAGAAATAATAGCTGAGAACTTCCCTGAAATGGGGAAGGAAAAAGGCATTGAAATCCAAGAGGCACAGAGAACTCCCTTCAGACGTAACTTGAATCGATCTTCTGCCCGACATATCCTAGTGAAACTGGCAAAATACAAGGATAAAGAGAAAATTCTGAAAGCAGCAAGGGGTAAACGTGCCCTCACATATAAAGGGAGACCTATAAGACTCGTGACTGATCTCTCTTTTGAAACTTGGCAGGCCAGAAAGAATTGGCACGAGATTTTCAGTGTGCTAGACAGAAAAAATATGCAGCCGAGAATCCTTTATCCAGCAAGTCTGTCATTTAGAATAGAAGGAGAGATAAAGGTCTTCCCAAACAAACAAAAACTGAAGGAATTTGTCACCACTAAACCAGCCCTACAAGAGATCCTAAGGGGGACCTTGTGAGACAAAGTACCAGAGACATCACTACAAGCATAAAACATACAGACATCACAATGACTCTAAACCCATATCTTTCTATAATAACACTGAATGTAAATGGATTAAATGCGCCAACCAAAAGACATAGGGTATCAGAATGGATAAACAAACAAGACCCATCTATTTGCTGTCTACAAGAGACTCATTTTAGACCTGAGGACACCTTTAGATTGAGAGTGAGGGGATAGAGAAATATTTATCATGCTACTGGAAGCCAAAAGAAAGCTGGAGTAGCCATACTTCTATCAGACAAACTAGACTTTAAATTAAAGGCTGTAACAAGAGATGAAGAAGGACATTATATAATAGTGACAGGGTCTATCCATCAGGAAGAGCTAACAATTATAAATGTCTATGCACCGAATACCGGAGCGCCCAAATATATAAAACAATTACTCATAAACATAAGCAACCTTATTGAGAAGAATGTGGTCATTGCAGGGGACTTTAACACCCCACTTACAGAAATGGATAGATCATCTAGACACACGGTCAATAAAGAAACAAGGGCCCTGAATGACACATTGGATCAGATGGACTTGATAGATATATTTAGAACTCTGCATCCCAAAGCAACAGAATATACTTTCTTCTCGAGTGCACATGGAACATTCTCCAAGATAGATCATATACTGGGTCACAAAACAGCCCTTCATAAGTTTACAAGAATTGAAATCATACCATGCATACTTTCAGACCACAATGCTATGAAGCTTGAAATCAACCACAGGAAAAAATCTGGAAAACCTCCAAAAGCATGGAGGTTAAAGAACACCCTACTAACGAATGAGTGGGTCAACCAGGCAATTAGAGAAGAAATTAAAAAATATATGGAAACAAACGAAAATGAAAATACAACAATCCAAACGCTTTGGGACGCAGCGAAGGCAGTCCTGAGAGGAAAATACATTGCAATCCAGGCCTATCTCAAGAAACAAGAAAAATCCCAAATACAAAATCTAACAGCACACCTAAAGGAACTAGAAGCAGAACAGCAAAGGCAGCCTAAACCCAGCAGAAGAAGAGAAATAATAAAGATCAGAGCAGAAATAAACAATATAGAATCTAAAAAAACTGTAGAGCAGATCAACGAAACCAAGAGTTGGTTTTTTGAAAAAATAAACAAAATTGACAAACCTCTAGCCAGGCTTCTCAAAAAGAAAAGGGAGATGACCCAAATAGATAAAATCATGAATGAAAATGGTATTACAACCAATCCCTCAGAGATACAAACAATTATCAGGGAATACTATGAAAAATTATATGCCAACAAATTGGACAACCTGAAAGAAATGGACAAATTCCTGAACACCCACACTCTTCCAAAACTCAATCAGGAGGAAATAGAAAGCTTGAACACACCCATAACCAGCGAAGAAATTGAATTGGTTATCAAAAATCTCCCAACAAATAAGAGTCCAGGACCAGATGGCTTCCCAGGGGAGTTCTACCAGATGTTTAAATCAGAGATAATACCTATTCTTCTCAAGCTATTCCAAGAAATAGAAAGGGAAGGAAAACTTCCAGACTCATTCTATGAAGCCAGTATTACTTTGATTCCTAAACCAGACAGAGACCCAGTAAAAAAAGAGAACTACAGGCCAATATCCCTGATGAATATGGATGCAAACATTCTCAATAAGATACTAGCAAATCGAATTCAACGGCATATAAAAGGAATTATTCACCATGATCAAGTGGGATTCATTCCTGGGATGCAGGGCTGGTTCAACATTCGCAAATCAATCAACGTGATACATCACATTAACAAAAAAAAAGAGAAAAACCATATGATCCTGTCAATCGATGCAGAAAAGGCCTTTGACAAAATCCAGCACCCTTTCTTAATAAAAACCCTTGAGAAAGTCGGGATAGAAGGAACATACTTAAAGATCATAAAAGCCATTTATGAAAAGCCCACAGCTAACATCATCCTCAACGGGGAAAAACTGAGAGCTTTTTCCCTGAGATCAGGAACACGACAGGGATGCCCACTCTCACCGCTGTTGTTTAACATAGTGCTGGAAGTTCTAGCATCAGCAATCAGACAACAAAAGGAAATCAAAGGCATCAAAATTGGCAAAGATGAAGTCAAGCTTTCGCTTTTTGCAGATGACATGATATTATACATGGAAAATCCGATAGACTCCACCAAAAGTCTGCTAGAACTGATACATGAATTCAGCAATGTTCCAGGATACAAAATCAATGTACAGAAATCAGTTGCATTCTTATACACTAACAATGAAGCAACAGAAAGACAAATAAACTGATCCCATTCACAATTGCACCAAGAAGCATAAAATACCTAGGAATAAATCTAACCAAAGATGTACAAGATGTGTATGCTGAAAACTATAGAAAGCTTATTAAGGTAATTCAAGAAGATATAAAGAAATGGAAAGACATTCCCTGCTCATGGATTGGAAGAATAAATATTGTCAAAATGTCAATACTACCCAAAGCTATCTACACATTCAATGCAATCCCAATCAAAATTGCACCAGCATTCTTCTCGAAACTAGAACAAGCAATCCTAAAATTCATATGGAACCACAAAAGGCCCCGAATAGCCAAAGGAATTTTGAAGAAGAAGACCAAAGCAGGAGGCATCACAATCCCAGACTTTAGCCTCTACTACAAAGCTGTCATCATCAAGACAGCATGGTGTTGGCACAAAAACAGACACATAGACCAATGGAATAGAATAGAAACCCCAGAACTAGACCCACAAACGTATGGCCAACTAATCTTTGACAAAGCAGGAAAGAACATCCAATGGAAAAAAGACAGTCTCTTTAACAAATGGTGCTGGGAGAACTGGACAGCAACATGCAGAAGGTTGAAACTAGACCACTTTCTCACACCATTCACAAAAATAAACTCAAAATGGATAAAGGACCTGAATGTGAGACAGGAAACCATCAAAACCCCAGAGGAGAAAGCAGGAAAAGACCTCTCTGACCTCAGCCGTAGCAATCTCTTACTCGACACATCCCCAAAGGCAAGGGAATTAAAAGCAAAAGTGAATTACTGGGACCTTATGAAGATAAAAAGCTTCTGCACAGCAAAGGAAACAAGGCAACCAAACTAAAAGGCAACCAACGGAATGGGAAAAGATATTTGCAAATGACATATCGGACAAAGGGCTAGTATCCAAAATCTATAAAGAGCTCACCAAACTCCACACCCGAAAAGCAAATAACCCAGTGAAGAAATGGGCAGAAAACATGAATAGACACTTCTCTAAAGAAGACATCCGGATGGCCAACAGGCACATGAAAAGATGTTCAGCGTCGCTCCTTATCAGGGAAATACAAATCAAAACCACACTCAGGTATCACCTCACGCCAGTCAGAGTGGCCAAAATGAACAAATCAGGAGACTATAGATGCTGGAGAGGATGTGGAGAAACAGGAACCCTCTTGCACTGTTGGTGGGAATGCAAATTGGTGCAGCCGCTCTGGAAAGCAGTGTGGAGGTTCCTCAGAAAATTAAAAATAGACCTACCCTATGACCCAGCAATAGCACTGCTAGGAATTTACCCAAGGGACACAGGAGTACTGATGCATAGGGGCACTTGTACCCCAATGTTCATAGCAGCACTCTCAACAATAGCCAAATTATGGAAAGAGCCTAAATGTCCATCAACTGATAAATGGATAAAGAAATTGTGGTTTATATACACTATGGAATACTACGTGGCAATGAGAAAAAATGAAATATGGCCTTTTGTAGCAACGTGGATGGAACTGGAGAGTGTGATGCTAAGTGAAATAAGCCATACAGAGAAAGACAGATACCATATGGTTTCACACTTATGTGGATCCTGAGAAACTTAACAGGAACCCATGGGGGAGGGGAAGGAAAAAAAAAAAAAGAGGTTAGAGTGGGAGAGAGTCAAAGCATAAGAGACTGTTGAGAACTGAGAGCAAACTGAGGGTTGATGGGGGGTGGGGGGGAGGAGAGGGTGGGTGATGGGTATTGAGGAGGGCACCTTTTGGGATGAGCACTGGGTGTTGTATGGAAACCAATTTGACAATAAATTTCATATATAAATAAAAAAAAAAAGTTGAGTCTATTGCCAGGAGGCAAGGGTAGTTCAATATTTCAAATCAATCAACATGATATATCAGATCAATAACAGAAAAGATTGCAGCCATATGATCATTTCAATAGATTCAGAAAAAGCATTTGACAAGGTAAAACATCCATTCATCCATCCCTCAACAAAGTAGGTTTAGAGGGAACACACCTCAACATAATAAAGGCCATATATTAAAAAAACCAACAGTAACATCATCCTCAATGGGGAAAAACTGAGATTTTCTCCTAAGGTTAGGAGTAAGACAAGAATACCAACAGCATTTTTCCCGGAGCTAGGAAAAAAAAAATCCTAAAATTTGTATGGAACCACAAAGACCCCAAATAGTCAAGGAACATTGAAAAACAAAAAAAAAAAAAAAAATCTTGAGGTATCACAATTCCAGACCTCAAGTTATATTACAAAGTTGTAGTAATCACAACAGTCTGGTACTGGACAAAAATAGGTCAATAGAACAGAATAAAAAAAAAGAAATGGACCCAAACTATATGGTCAACTAGTCTTCGACAAAGCAAGAAAGAATACCCAATAGGAAAAAGACAGTCTCTTCAACAAATGGTGTTAAGAAAACTGGACAGCAACATGCAAAAGAATGAAACTGGACCACTCTCTTACAACATACACAAAAATAAATACAAAATGTAGTAAAGACCGAAATGTGAGACAGGAAACCATTAAAATCCTACAGGAGAACACAGGCAGTAATTTCTATGACATCGGCTGCAGCAACTTCTTACTAGGAATGTCTTCTAAGGCAAGGGAAACAAAGGCAAAAATTAACTATTGGGACTTCATTAAAATAAAAAACTTCTGGGGCACCTGGGTGGCTCAGTCAGTTAAGCGTCTGACTTCAGCTCAGGTCATGATCTCACAGTCCATGAGTTTGAGCCCCACATTGAGCTCTGTGCTGACAGCTCAGAGCGTGGAGCCTGCTTCGGATTCTGTGTCTCCCACTCTCTCTGCCCCTCCCCCCTCACATTCTGTCTCTGAAAAATTAATAAACCTTAAAAAAATTAAAAAAATAAAAATAGATAAAAAACTTCTGCATAGGAAGGCAATAATCACCAAAACTAAAAGGCCAACTACAGAATGGGAGACAAGATTAATAAATGATGTATCTGATAAACAGCATCCAAAATATATAAATAATTTATAATTTTTTTAATGTTTATTTGAGAGAGAGACAAGACTGAGCATGAGCAGGGTAAGGGCAGACAGAGGGAGATACAGAATCCAAAGCAGGTTCCAGGCTCTGAGCTGTCAGCACAAAGCCCAAGGCAGGGCTCCAACCCATGAACTGAGAGATCATGACTTAAGCCAAAGTCAGATGCTTAACCCACTGAGTGACCCAGGTGCCCCAAAATATATAAAGAATTTATAAAACTCAACATCCAAAAAATGAATAATAAGCAATTTCCAAAGAAGACATACAGATAGCCAACAGACACATGAAAAGATGCTCAACATCACTCATCGTCAGGGAAATGCAAATCAAAACTACAACGAGATAGTACCTCATACCTGGCAGACTAGCTGAAATCAACAACTCAAGAAATATCAGCTGTTGGTTGAGGATGTAGAGAAGGGAAACTCTTACACTGTTGGTGAGAATGCAAACTGGTATAGCCACTCTGGAAAACAGTATGGAGGTTCCTTACAAATTTAAAAATGTAACTACCCAGGGTGCCTAGGTGGCTCATTTGGTTAAGTATCTGACTCTTGGTTTCAGCTCAGATCATGATCTCAGGGTTTCATGAGTTCGAGCTCCACATTGGTCTTTGTGTGGACAGTGCAGAGCCTGCTTGGGGCTTTCTCACTCCCTCTCTCTCTGCACCTCCACTGATCATATTGTCTCTGTCTCTCTCAAAAATTAAATAAACTTAAAAAAAATTAAACTACCCTATGAGCTAGCAATCACACTATCAATTATTTACCCCCAAAATACAAAAATAATAATTCAAAGTCATACATACACCCCAATGTTTATAGGAACATTATCTACAATAGTCAAATTATGGAAGCAACCCAAATGTCCATTGACTGATACGTAAAGAAGGTATGTATATGTATACACATGCACACACACGCACACATGCGCGCGCGCACACACACACAGACACACACACACACACACACAAACACATACTGAAATATTATTCAGCCATAAAAAAGAATTAAATCTTGCCATTTGCAATGACATGATGGAGCTAGTGAGTGTCTTGCTAAGCAAAATAAGTCTGTCAGAAAAAGACAAATACCACATGATTTCACTGATATATGGAATTCAAGAAGTGAAACAAACAAAGGGGGAAAAACAAAAAGGAGAAAGAGAGAGACAAGCCATGAAACAGACTGTGAACTATAGGGAACAAACCAATGGTTATCAAAGGGGAGATGGGTGGACAGATGGGTGAAACAGGTGATGGGGATTAAGGAGTGCGCATGTTGTGATGAGCACAGAGTGATGTAGGGAATTGTTGAATCACTATATTGTAAATCTGACTCTAAGATTACACTGTATATTAACTAACTGGAATTTAAATAAAAACGTAAAAAAAGAGTATGCTTATCTTGATGAGCACTGAGAAATGTATAAAATTGTTGAATATGTATATCTGAAACTAATGTAACATTGTATATTAATTATACTTGAATTAAAACACAACAAAACAATACACCCTAAGTTAACCTGAATAAAGTATGGACTTTAGTTAATTAAAAAAAAATTAAATGCCTATGCCTAACTATAATTCTTAAATTTCATGGTCAAATACTACGTTTGTACAATAAATTCAGTGAGCAGAATTTATCTTAGTAGAATAAAATAAATTACCTCTTAAGACTTACTTTTCATATGAATTATTAAACAGAAATAAAATACTAAAATATAATTTTCATAACCTGGTGATGTACCAAGCTTTTAGACCTTAGTATGACCATCAATTTTTTTCTAATTTTTAATTTTAATTTTTATTTTTGAGAGAGAGAGAAAGAGAGAGTATGAGCAGAGGAGGTGAAGAGAGAGAGGGAGACACAGAATCTGAAGCAGTCTCTAGGCTCTGAGCTGTCAGCATGGAGCCCGATGTAGGGCTCAAACTCGTGAACTGTAAGATCATGGCCTGGCTGAAGTCAGACACTTAACCGACTGAGCCACCCAGGTACCCCAATATGACCTTGAATTTCATAATGGTTTCTCTGCCTCTCTTTCTATCTCTCTCTTTTATTTTTTTGTTGCTGTTATTGTTTGCAACCTTGTTAGATGGATGTTTCTAGTGGAATCATTTTCCAGTCCTTTCTACAAAAGCTGCCTTCTTAGGAGAAGGATATAGTCATAAAAATTGAATAATGGAGTGGCGCCTGGATGGCTCAGTTAGATACATGTGATCTCGCCCTTCATTGGGTTCCAGACCCAAGTCAGGCTCTGTGCTGATAGCTCAGTGCTAGGAGCCTGCTTTGAATTTCGTGTCTCGCTCTCTTTCTGTCCCTCCCCTGTCCATGTCCTGTCTCTCTTTGTTTCAAAAATAAACAAAAGTTAATTTTTTTAATTAAAAAATGAATAATGTATGCAATATCATTTTTGAAGTTTGGATTGGGGCGCTAAGTTTTCTAGTAAATCCTGGATTTATGATTGTTAATTAGCATCTTGAATGCAAACAACAGGAGTTCACAATGGTGAAACTGTTAAAGCAAAGAATTAAAGATACAAAAGTATGCTCTGTCTTCCCCTCTAATGGCCTTCGTCCCTGTCCTCCATCCCATACCCTGCCAGCATCAAACAGCACTACTGCTTAAAATTGGAAACATAACTAGTAATTGAGGACTTTAGAGGATACTATAATACTATTTCTTTTAAAAAGTTTGCTAAAATCCTCTATAATACAGCTTGCCTTTTGTCCAGCTCTTGTTGGACTCACATTCAACGGACACAGTGAGGCCGGGGAAACACCTTCAACTTTACCGTTAAAGCATTCTCTATCTTACCCCCAGCAGGACATGTTTTCCTGGTCCTATAGGGAGTCCTCACTTGAAGCAGGCTAGCTGACTCATGATGCAGTAAAAATAAATAAATAAATAAATAAATAAATAAATAAATAAATAAATAAATAAATATCATTACAACTTCAAGGTCACTAAGTTCTTCGCTAATTTTATCCAAATGAGATCCTTTCCATGTTATGTGCACACTGAAGACAATTATAACTCCAAGCACACAGAAAATTAATGAATAACTAAGTAGCTGGGCTTGAGAGAGTTAACACAGGATCTGTCTATTCCCAAATAACTTAACCGTCATATAACGATGAATGTTTGTATTTAGCTTACATCAGTTACACCAAATACAACATGATTTTGAATTGTTTTTCTGCTTTATATTTTCTCCCTCATTTCCATTCCACCTCTGTCAAATATCTGCCACCCAGTGTATTAGTCTTCTATTGTTGGGGTAATAAAACCCAAAAACTTGTTGGCTTAAACAACACAAATTTGCATCTTACAATTCCGTAGGTCCAAAGTTCAACATGGGTCTTAACCAGGGGAAAGTCAAGGTACCAGCAGCCTACATCCCTTTCTGGAGGTTCTACAGGAAAGTTAGTTTCTTACCCATTCAGGTTGCTGGAAGAATTCAGTTTCCTGTGGTTGTAGAGCTAAGATTCTTATTTTCTGGCTGTAAACTGAGAGCTGTTCCCAGGTTCTAGAGGCCACATCACTCATTGGCTCCATCTTCAAAGACAGCAACAGAGAAAGGGAGCCCTTCTCTGACCATTTTGTTTGCCCTTTCTATAGCTAGGGGTTTATGTGACAGCACTGGGTCTATGTGAGCCATCCAAGACAGTCTGTCCATCTTAAGTACTTACTCTTAATTTCCTTTGCCAGGCCATTTAACATAGTCACAGGCTCCAGGGAGTAGAACAAGGTACCTTTTTGGGTTTTCAGGCCATATTCTTCAGAAATGAGGGGGAAAAACAAAATAAAACTTTGAACTACTATTTTCTACTTTTCTTTTCCACTCTTCTCTAACTCTATTCCCCTGAAATAAGTTGGTGTTTTGGATATTTTCTGTTTTCAAATAGTAATGCACTTTTGAAAATAAAATAATAATATAACCCCCACTAGCATTGCTAGTCAACCTGGGAACTCAAAATTAAATGAAATTCTTCTGCACATTGCCACTATAAAATTTACCAGCAGGACTTTAAAAATGTGCTGATGATGCACAAAGGAAAATGAAATCCATTTCTGGGGAAAAACAAATTAGCTCTCTGCAATGGGCAAGCACAGTCCCTAAGCTATAACCTTGAATCTATAAAGGACTGAATACTTGAAACCAGAACATATATAAATTCAAGAGAAGAGGTCATATTCTCTTTATATATTTTTGCAATTTGAGTATACTTGTTACTCTTTTGTTAATCTCACATTCCTCAATCTATTGACAATTTTCATTCAAGACCAAATAAATGAAAATGTATGTCTGGATTATCATGCCTACCACATAGGCACCCACATGTTCTACAGATGATAAGCTGATCATTAACATTTCATTTCTTTTACACTGATTTCGGGCAACGGTGCAATATGTTATACATCTAGCTTCAATAATAATCATTGAAAATAATTAAAAACACAAAAAATTCCAATCTAGTTTATAACTAGGAATCAAAGATATTCACGAAATTCAATTTTCCATGTAATTCTTTGGTAAAAAGTAAAGAATATTAGCAGGTGATATTAAAGTGCACATAAGAGAAAAATAAAAGTTTTATTTAAAAGGTGACTGGAAAGAACAAAGAAAAGGAACATGGAATAAGAAATCAAAAGAGACTTCATATGATACTTTTAACATGCAGAATCTCCATGTGGCCTTCAATAGTTGAAATTAAAGGTTAGTGATTATTTACTATTTGTAAATATTTTATCCCTTCCAGGAAGGATTCTTTAAAGTACTTGTTTAGGCAATTAGATGTGTTATACAGACACCAAAAGAAAAGAAAGGATGACTTTCAATTCTTAATCCAGCCACCCCTGTGTCTGTCTGTTCATGTCTTGCTCTACAATCTTACATGTCTCAGAATGTTTTCAGAGTAGAAAAGTGACTATCTTTAAAAACAGAACAGAAAAAAAAGAAAGAAATGAGAGCTATGTGCCCCTTTTAGTTTCTTTCTTTCTGCCATGAGTAAAAATTCTGATAAATAAGTACTCTGCCAAGAGGCGGAGCAAGATGGAAAGCTGGGCTGTGGACTGCACAGCCCAGGCTCACAGGGGTTATGCACTTGCTTTCCTCTGTCAATAAGAGGCAAAACAATTTATGACTTCTAGCAAATTACTTAATGTTTCCGTGCCTCAGTGTCCTTCTTCTGTAAAACAGGATTAAGTCATGTGCCCCATAAGGTCACGGTGAAGAAGATTAAATGGCATCATACCTGCAAAGTCTCTGGGCAGAGTTTGGCGTGTGTCACATGTTCAGTATTGTTGGCCAACATCTCTTACTTTAGCTCCTATCTACAGTTCAGATCATCAGAACCACTTCCCATGGTGACAGCCTTGTGGCTTGAGGAAAAGGCTCAAGAACCTCTTATATGCACAAATTATTGCTGAGTCAAGGGCCCTGGTCCGTAGAACATCTTGCCAAAGTTTGTTTTCTCTCCACTTGTTCAGGCCCACTGAAGAAAGGCAACCAGCGACACATCGGAAACAAAGTAAAATCAGTTTTATCAGTTTGTTTCCTAAGACAGAAAGCAGCTCAGTGGAGCCATGTGCTCCCCTGAAAGGGACAGTTAGGGAAGTAAACTGAGAGAGTGTGGAAGGCAAAGGCCATCACAGGACGGTTTGGGCTCGGCCACAGTTTGTGAATAAGTGATTTGCTGGAATAGTCCATTTTCTTAGGTTTTGATCACAAGACCCCATGCAGGATTACTGTTAGGGAGGTTTAGCTGAGGTCTTATCACTAATATATGGGGATAAGTGTTTGTGCTTAACATTTCTTGGCCATCCTGCTTTGGAGCGGCCCGCCTGTTTTGTGACTCGTGGGAATGTTTCACAAGCTGCGATTTGTGTCCAATTCTAAGTTGCTCTGTGACAGCCTGCTGCCTGTCAGCAGGGCGTTTTCACACAATCAGCAATTAGTGTGGAAACTTCTAGTAGTTCTGCTGTGAAATAACTGTGGGCTGTAGAAAGGGATTGTAAGAGCAAATGGAAAAAAATGGCAGAACTTGAGAAACATTTATGAGGCAAAACTATCAGGTTTTGGTGACTGATGAAATGCCAGGGGTAAAAGAAAAAGACATACCAAGGACATCTGCTAGAGGTCTACGTCTAAATGGGCAAATACACATCTATACATACAGAGCAAAACATAAATGGGGACAGCACTAGCCAGGATTCAACTAAATACGACTATTAAGCTGGCTGGAAAAATCAAATGATCAAATTAAAATATGATATCCTCCTTAAAATATTTTTTATATTAAGATAAATTTTAAGCATGGAAATTAAATTAGGATAACAACAATGAGTATTTTTTAAACCATTCAGTCCAGAAACTGCATTTGTTTTACCAGAATCTTAGATTTTCAGAGTAATAATTTATTTTGTATTTGGTGCTATGGTCTGAGCACAAATGTTTCTTTAATATTTAACAATTCCATTGAATTTGGTCATTGTAGTGACACAGATTTTAATAGGTCATTGATTTTATTCATGTAAAACTTATTCCTCTTCACTGAGTAGTGTCTGTGCTGCTACCTCATTCCCAATATCTGTGCACTAACTTACAAGAGAACACATTAAATTTTTTTTAATGTTTTTATTTATTTTTGAAGGAGAGAGAGAGACAGAGCATGAGTGGGGGAGGAGCAGAGAGACAGGAAGACAGATCGAAGCAGGCTCTCGATTCTAAGTTGTCAAGCACAGAGCCCGATGCTGAGCTCGAACCCACAAACTGTGAGATCATGACCTGAGCCGAAGCTGGACTCTCAACCGACTGAGCCACCCAGGCGCCCCACAAGAGAACACATTTAAATAACATTCAGAATCTGCCCGTGTTTCCTAACATTCATATACACACAGGGCGGTAGTAAATGAGGTTCCTTGATGTAAGTATTAAGGAAAGCAACAGAAGAGGATGAAATGAAGCTTAAAATTGGAGCTCTATTATAAGGCCCAGCTAAAACCTGGAAAATAATTATATAACAGAGTTGTTTCTATGCTTCTTGAAGAGCACAACCCTGCTGGTATAGAGCCTATGGAAAACCTGCCTCCCCAGGGAAAGGCTTGATTATTTTTGTACTTTCCTTATCTGATCAAGTAATTAAAGAAGCAAATGATGTAATTCAAGCTGGAAAGGGAGAACAAAGTCAGGCTGCTTTTCCAAAGATGCTAGAAAATCATGTATTGCAGGATGTCAAATGTCAAAAAGGAGATTTAGAATTTTGTAGAGGCAATTATTCCAACTTCCTCCATAGCTTTGCCAGGGAGTTTCTTTCTTCATACAATGACTTGGGCTCAGTATCTGTTAAAACTGTCTCAAAACTTAACTGGAAATACCAAATACATATGCTAACTCCTGGAAAATGCCAGTCTGAATCGGTGTGGTAAATTCTGTGAATATTTTGGATATGTGTATATACATATATGTGTATGTGCAAATATAATGCTTCAATCTAGTGTGTTTCTCAGTATTTTAATCCTATCCACTAATTTGTGCTTTATCTTTGCCTCTGTTCTCACCCTGATTTCTAATGTTCTTTCAGCCACGTTTTGATGAAAAAAGTCCTTTCTGGGAATCAAAGTAAATCAATCCAGACCTGTGATAGAGTCCAAACAAATGACCAACAGTTTGTACGTTCATAAAGTAACCAGGAAATATAATATTAAACAAACAAACTGGTTTTAGACTGACATCTTACATCCTCCTCTACCTGTGAACTGGAACATTAGGGGGATCCTGGGAATTGTTTTAACTTCAAACAACCATCTTAACTAGGACTGTCATAAAATGTAAATAAAATAGGATACTAGCAAATATATATAGTTTATGAGCAACCACCAGCAGATCCTTCTCTTCATAGTACTGTAAAAGCCAACGAACAGAGACTAATTTCTTCAATCAAGCATTAAAACTTAAGGAATCCCTTTTTAAAATGTAAATAAGTTATATAATTATCTCATAACTGACGGCTTGTTGGAAAGCTCACTTCAACAAATTGATGTTGCAAATTAAAGTTTTAAAACACAGAAAGGGAATACAGAAAGATCCTTGCCAGGTACTGGTAGGAAGGCTCCGGATGGCACATTGGACCTGGAGCCTGGGAGGGAAGACTCGGGCACCAAAAATGGGGAGATAGGAGAGAAAGGGAAAGTGGACAAAATCAAAGTGAAAACTCAGTCACTTCACAAGTTTCTCAGGGTCTCCCTGCCCCTAAATTATCCCGAAGGGCAGATGTAATTCTGTGCTATGCTTGGAGCAGGTCACAGGAATGAGTGCTATTCTGGACCCTTACCTTTGGGTAGAAGGCATGGGAATATCCTCTGACTGACTGAAATCCTGAGCATCATCAATGAAATATTTATATTATTTCACGGTGTCTACATGAATTGTATGATTTTTTAAAAAAATTAACTATGAAAGAAGAAAATAATGATTTCAAACAGAAATAGACTGATTTATTTCTAAGATATTTTTATTTTATTTTATTTTTTTTTCAACGTTTATTTATTTTTGGGACAGAGAGAGACAGAGCATGAACGGGGGAGGGGCAGAGAGAGAGGGAGACACAGAATCGGAAACAGGCTCCAGGCTCCGAGCCATCAGCCCAGAGCCTGACGCGGGGCTCGAACTCACGGACCGCGAGATCGTGACCTGGCTGAAGTCGGACGCTTAACGACTGCGCCACCCAGGCGCCCCTCTAAGATATTTTTAAAATGTAGTTTCTTAGGTATGTCATCTCAGTTTTTACCCTGCCTAATACTTAGTGAAGTCAGTTTTCCACAAAGTGCAGAACTGTTTAAATCGGGAATAGGCAAATAACCTGCCAAATCTAGACTACTACTGTTTTTTTTGTAAATAAAATTTTATTGACCCACAACCAAATTGCTGGCTGACTTCCAAAAACAATGGTAGAATCAGATCTTAAACCAGTTACAATAGAGACCTAAAGACCTTTAAAGTCTGCAGTATCTGCTATCTGGACTTTGATAAAAAGTTTTCTGACCCCTGGCCCAAATAAAGACACCTCTTTAAAAAATCTCAAAGCCTGAGTATCATTTAAACAAAACAACAAGAGTCTTTAGTAGTTAAACAGAGCCATCTGGCAGACACATGGACCATAGGAGGATCCAAGGAGAGCATCATGCTTTAAAATGTAAATTTAAAAATTACCTGAACACCGAATTTTCTCTTCATGGATATGATTTTGATATGATTAACAAATGGCCTTCACAAATTTCTCAAATGTATTTAAAATATGACTCTACAAACTTTTTTTTTTCAGGAACACAATAATGCTTACATCTCACTACAATGGATTACACAGATAAGTGATGTATAATTTGATATTTAAAGTGAATATTGATATAAGCCATTGGGGTTTGACTATAAGAGATTTAGGCCAAAGTATTAGTTGGAATTGGCCAAAGGTAGAATCAGAACTGAAGAATCTGACTGGATAATGATGCTGTCCCCTGAGAAAACGGATCTGTGTTCATAAACAACAGGGCCATAGGGCATGTTCACATGTAATCTGGGCTGACACCTTTATGAAAAAGACCAGATCTGGCTGATAGGTGTTCAACTCTAGGTCAGTAGGTGTGACTGTGAAGCCAGCCAGTCCTGGTGTCTGGAATTTAAACTTTAGTTTGACAGGAAACACAGCAAACAGTAACAGGTTCAGCCTCTGTTCTCAGTGATTCTGGGTGTTATAGCCCAACCACTTGTCATGATCTATTTCATTCTCTGGACTGTAGCTGTTTATGGGTGATAAGAAAATTGAATACCCAAAGTCACCTCAACCACAGTTAGATAAACGCGGTTAAGCTTTCAACCACAGTCTGTATCAAGTCTTCTCCATCATTTGTGGAGGAACAGTTTGGCAGTTAAAAGTTCAGAGGGCTGAATTCAGAAAACCTAGACTCAAATTCTAATCTAGTCACTTCTTGTTTGACATTAAGACGTCTCTTCAGGACCTTTCTGACCACTGGGTTGCTCCTCGAAATCTAAGATGAGAACACACTGGTGGGTCTCAGAAGACAACATAGGGCAGTGTGAAGAAGGATAAAGGAACTGACAGACAAGGAACTCAGGAAGCACTGGAAGAAGGGCTCGCACTCACCACTCCTCAAGGCCTCCTTTACGTGCTTCCCCAGGGAGCCACAAGGCTTTTTCCTCCTGGAGCAACAACCCAGCTGGTGAGAAGCCTAGAGATGGCCACGACTCTGCCAGTGAGGAGCCACTACTCTCAGTCTACTCCACTCAATTTTTGTTTAAACAGCCCCTCCCAACTTCCTCCTTCACTCTTCAGATTTGCCTATGGTTTGCTATAGTTTGCATGTCCCAAGTTGTAGTTCTTCTGCTATTACCAAATAAACTCATTTTTGCTGGTTAAATAATTGGCTATTTTATTTTTAAGGTTGAAAGGGATCATATGAGAAAAAGGGTGTGAAATTACTTTGCCTGTAAACGAGTAGTTCTTAAATCTGAATTTTTTCTATTACTGTTCATATTGCTATTGTGATAGTAAAAATCATCCTCTAAACCAGAGAAAAAAAAATTGACATAGATGGCTAGTTTTTTCACAGACCTTAATAAATATGCTTTCTTTTATATTTAACTATTTTTATATATTTCTTAAATTGAGATTAATTGACATATAATGTTATATTACTTTCAGATGTACAATATAATGATTCAATATATGTATATATATTTAACTTTTTAACATATTTTTATGAAGAATTGTATCTTTTTTTCTATTTATTTTCTTTTACAATGTCTTTTTACAATGTTTTCACATGGCAGAAAAGGAAAAAGGAATGCTTTGATGGATGGCATATTACAAATGGGTCTGACAAGGAGCCTATTTCCTCCATTCCATTTATGGTGTCCAAAACCCATCACTGGGCTCCAACATGACTGTTTTTGGCTGTCTTACCAGTGCCATAACAGCCCTGAACATCTGCATAAAGGAAGAGTTGTTTATGGCTGATTAGTCCTGAGCAAAGCCACAACACTGAGAAAATACAATACCTGAATCTGAAATGTCACTCATTTATACATCAAGTCAAGATGCTCAACTAAAATGGGGCTTGGGGGTGAAAGGGGTTGGGGAGATATGGGGTAGAAAATAGGAAAGCCATACAAAAGACTGGGGCAGGTAAATAGCGAGGGAATGAGAGCAGTTCTGAAGATAGTTCAGTTAGTACTGAATATCCCCCAGGATGCTTCTTTTATATAGAAGCCATCTCACTTAGCTCAAATAAAGTGAACACTTTAAAAAAGTTGACAGATGGATCCAACAATACATCAAAAAAATTATTCACCGTGACCAAGTGGGATTTATACCTGGGATGCAGGGCTGGTTCAGTATCCGCAAAACAATTAACGTAATTCATCACATCAATAAACAAAAGGACAAGAACCATATGATCCTCTCAATAGATGCAGAGAAAGCATTTGACAAAATACAGCATCGTTTCTTGATAAAGATGCTTAAGAAAGTAGGGATAGAAGGATCATACCTCGAGATCATAAAAGCCATATATGAACAACCCAGTGCTAATATCGTTCTCAATGGGGAAAAACTGAGAGCTTTCCCCCTAAGGTCAGGAACAAGACAGGGATGTCCACTCTTGCCACTGTTATTCAACATAGTATTGGAAATCTTAGCCTCTGCAATGAGACAACACAAAGAAATCAAAGGCATCCAAATTGGCCAGGAGGAGGTCAAAATTTCACTCTTCACAGATGACATGATACTCTATATGGAAAACCCAAAAGATTCCACCAAAAAACTGCTAGAACTGATTCATGAATTCAGCAAAGTTGCAGGATATAAAATCAACCCACAGAAATTGGTTGCATTTCCATACACCGACAATGAAAGAGAAATCAAGAATCGATCCCATTTACAATTGCACCAAAACCCACAAAATACCTAGGAATAAATCTAATCAAAAGATGTGAAAAATCTATACACTGAAAACTACAGAAACCTTACAAAAGAAATTGAAGAAGACACACACACACACACACATAAAAAAAATGGAAAAAGATTCTATGCTCCTGGATAGGAAGAACAAATATTGTGAAAATGTCGATACTACCCAAAGCAATCTACATATTCAATGCAATCCCTATCAAAATAACACCAGCATTCTTCAAAGAGCTAGAACAAATAGTCCTAAAATTTGTATGGAACCAGAAAAGACCACGAGTAGCCAAAGCAATCTTGAAAAGGAAAACCAAAGCAGGAAGCATCACAATCCTGGACTTCAAGCTGTCTTACAAAGCTGTAATCATCAAGACAGTATGGTACTGGCACAAGAACAGATACTCTGATCAATGGAACAGAATAGAGAACCCAGAAATGGATCCACAAACGTATGACCAACTAATCCTTGACAAAGCAGGAAAGAATATCCAATGGAATAAAGACAGTCTCCTCAGCAAGTGGTGCTGGGAAAACTGGACAGCGACATGCAAAAGAATGAACCTGGCCCACTTTCTTACACCATACACAAAAATAAACTCAAAATGGGTGAAAGACCTAAATGTAAGACAGGAAGCCATCAAAATCCTTGAAGAGAAAGCAGGCAAAAACCTCTTTGATCTTGGCCATAGCAACTTCTTACTCAACACGTCTCTGGAGGCAAGGGAAACAAAAGCAAAAATGATCTACTGGGACCTCATCCAAATAAAAAGCTTCTGCACAGTGAAGTAAACAATAAGGAAAACTAAAAGGCAACAGACAGAATGGGAGAAGATATTTGCAAATGACATATCAGATAAACGGTTAGTATCCAAAATCTATAAAGAACTTATCAGACTCAACACCCAAAGAAACAAATAATCCAGTGAAGAAATGGGCAAAAGACATGAACCGACACTTCTCCAAAGAAGACATCCAGATGGCCAACCGACACATGAAAAAATGCTCAACATCATTCATCATCAGGGAAATACAAATAAAAACCACAATGAGATACCACTATATACCTGTCAAAATGGCTAACATTAACAACTCAGGCAACAACAGATATTGGTGAGGATGCAGAGAAAGAGATCTCTTTTACATTGTTGGTGGGAATGCAAGCTGGTGCAGCCACTCTGGAAAACAGTATGGAGGGTCCTCAAAAAACTAAAAATAGAACTACTCTACATCCCAGCAATTGCACTACTAGGTATTTATCCAAGGAATACAGGTGTACTGTTTCGAAGGGACACATGCACCCCAATGTTTATAGCAACACTATCAACAATAGCCAAAGTATGGAAAGAGCCCAAATCCATCCATTGATGGATGAATGGATAAAGAAGATGTTTTATATATACACACACATATATACACACACACGCATATATATACACATGCACACACACACACACACACACACACACACACACACACACACACTCAATGGAGAATTACTCGGCAATCAAAAAGAATGAAATCTTGCCACTTGCAAGTATGTGGATGGAACTGGGGGGTATTATGCTAAGTGAAATTAGTCAGAGAAAGTCAAATATCATATGACTTCACTCATATGAGGACTTTAAGAGACAAAACAGATGAACATAAGGGAAGGGGAACAAAAATAAAAAAAAAACAGGGAGGGGGACAAAACAGAAGAGACTCATAAATATGGAGAACAAAATATGGAGAACAAATATGGAGAGAGGGCTACTGGCGGGGGTGTAGGAGGGGGGATGGGCTAAATGGGTAAGGGGCACTAAGGAATCTACTCCTGAAACCATTGTTGAACTATATGTTAACTAATTTGGACGTAAATTAAAAAAATATATAAAGTTTAATTAAAAAAAAAGTTGACAGAGCCTGAAAGATGGTGACTAAGACATTTGCTTAGCTGGCCAAATAGACCTCTTAGGACACCTTGGACACAGCAGATGATGCATGGAAAGCATTGCCCATCTCACATATTAAAGCCTAGAGAATTTCTGAATATACTTACTTCCTAAGAGAAGTACAAGAGAAGCTTTTCTGCCCTAAGCACACTTCAGGAACACATCTGGAAGAGCTCTGCTTCCTTGTGAAGTAAACTCTATCTAAGGTTGTCCAATCACTAAAATTTGGAAAATAGAAGTGATGGTTTTGGGGGGAAAAACCAAGAGCTTTCTTTGAACTGTAAATAATCACTATGTATGTATGTATGTATGTATGTATGTATGTATGTATTTAATGTATGCTTCTATTGTAGCCATTCCTTGCAGCTATGCCTCTAGTCCATCAAAAAAAGCAGATATACTTAAAACTACTTACAATAGAGTAAAAATAGGCCTGGTTTTATACACACACAAACAAAAGATTTATATTACATATATAGTTATATGTTATGTATATACATTATTAAGGACAAATATTTACTGATCTAGAAATCCTGCTTCCTTTTCATAAAAGCCAAATTCTTTATGAAGCTTGCCTATAATAATGGCACTTCCATTTACTTCCCAATGTTCCATGAAAACATTACCTACATTAATCCTTTGAAAAAATTCTAATAAGTATATGATACCTTTAGCTAACAAATAAAAAATATTAAGTAAGCTTGATTTTCCCATACAATCTTATATTTTAAATCCCACTCTTTGGCAATTCAGAATAGTGGTTAAATAATTAAATTACAGCTAAGGTTCACATAACCATATTGAAATACTTAAAGACAGTCTAAGTGAGGGACTGTGTAAACTGCTGCTATACAGTTTCTTACCAGCAGAATTATGAGTCTATTAAATTTAACAACTTTAAATCCAGTGATTATTTGTTGAAGCTCAAGTATCAATAAGAGTCTGTGGCCAGAAAACCAAACTGCCTCCTTTACAAAAAGACAAGTATCATTCTTCGTTATGTAGCTATGAAGGAACAAGCCTAATTGTTCTCTAATCAGAAGAAATACATGTATATTTATCCTCTGGAAATATTATTTGCTCAAGTCTTGAGGGAGCTCTCACATTTGTCTTTGTAAATAGCTCTGGTATTTCAAATACTTCAACTTTGGGGAAATCTATCTACATAACTCTATTAATGTCAGAAAGGATCAGAAGCTTCCAGACTAAACCACGTATTTTCTATTTTGTCATTTCAAGGTAAGTAAATAGAAAATCAGCTTAGGATATCATACCAGAAAAGACATTAAATGAAGAAACTCATATCATTTTACTAGTATGTGAATAGACAAGGAAAACATAGATACCAAAATTAATCAGAGATTTTAATACTAATAAAAATGTTAAGCTGTGGATGATATATTAGAGTGGTATAGTTCAAAAGATAATTGGACTTTCTAATTACATACTGAATTTCATTTATATAATGCAGGTAACATGCACACGATTACTCAAATTTCACATTAATATATTTATATCTATTAATTCATATACAGAGTTACTGGGACATTGATGTCTTACTGCCCATCTAAAAAATATATTAATAGCTTAGTCTCCTCAAAGAGTGTTTGTTTGCAACATGAATATTTCATATTTGGAAAAGCTCTAAATTTGAATATAGATTGACTCATAATGTGTTCTTGGGCTCTACTCAGTAGTGCAAAAGACATTTGGTAATTCACATAACTTCTGAAAAATCTACAAATCTAACCTTTTTCAGATTACTATATTACTTTTGCAAATTAACTATAAATGACATTCAGTTTTAGAAAATAAATATTGACAGGAAGCCATTTGGATAATTAAATATTTTATTCTTTTAAAGATTAATGTATGTAGGGGCGTTTGGATGGCTCAGTGGGTTAAGCATCTGACTTCGGCTCAGGTCATGATCTCGTGGTTTGTGAATTCAAGCCCTGTGTTGGGCTCTGTGCTGACAGCTCAGAGCCTGGAGCCTGCTTTGGATTCTGTGTCTCCCTCTCTCTGCCCCTCCCCCACTTGGTCTCTCTCTCTCTCTCTCTCTCTCTCTCTCAAAAATAAAAACTAAAACAAATGTATGCTGGCAAACACATGGAGCAATAGGAACTCTTCTCATTGCTGGTGAAAATGCAAACTTGTACAGCCACTTTGGAAGATTGTTTGACAATTTCTTACAAAATTAAACATTTTAACCATAAGATCCGGCAATTTTACTTCTTGGTAGTTAACAAAAGGAGTCGAAAATTTATGTCCACATGAAAAACCTGCATACAGTTGTTTAGGGCAACTTTATTCATTATTGCCAAAACTTGGAAGCAATCAAAATGTCCTTAGGCTATTGACCAGATAAACTTCAACATCTAGACTATGGAATATTATTCAGTGTTTAAAAGAAGTGAGCCATCAATCCATGAAAAAACCGGAGGAAATGTATGTGCACATTACTCACTGGAAGAAGCAAATATGAAAAGGCTATATATACTGTATGTTTCCACTAAATGACATTCTGGAAAAGGCAAAACTATGGAAATGTCAGTGGTTCCTAGGGATTAGCATGGAAGAGGGATAAGTAGACAGAGTTCAGAAGATTTTTAGGGCAAGGAAACTATTCTATACGATGCTGTAATTATGAGTAAATGGCATTACACATTTGGCCAAACCCGTAGAATGTACACATCCAAGAGTGAACTCTAATGTAAATGGTGAACTTTGGGTGATTATGATGCATTGAGGTCGGCTAATGGATTATAACAAATGTCCCATTCTGGAGGGGAATGCAGAGTATAGGGGAGGTTGTGCATGTGTGGGAGTGAGAATGTATGGGAAATCTTTCTACCTTTGTCTCAATTTTGCTGTAAACCTAAAACTTCTCTAAAATAATAAAATCTGTTAATTTACCTTTTAATGGGCAAAGGATCTGGAAAGACATTTTCCAAAGAAGATATATAAATGGCTAACGTGAAAAGATGTTCAACATCACTAGTTCTAAGAGAAATGCAAATAAAAACCACACTGAATACCATTTCATACCTATTGAGATGGCTATAATGATAGAGAGAGAGGTAGAGAGAGAATAAGTGGTGGAGAGGATGTGGAGAGACTAGAAGATTTAGACACTGCTAGTAGGAACGTAAACTGAGGCAGCCACTTTGGAGTCATCAAATCCACTTTTTGTGGCTGTTTTTTTTGTTTGTTTGTTTGTTTGTTCTGTTTTAGGAAAACAGTTCCTCAAAAACAGAATTTTCATGTGATCCAGCAATTCCGCTGCTGGGTATATAACCTCTGCCCCCTCCCTCCCCTCCCCCTGCAAATCAAAATATTCATCATCCACACAAAAAGTAGTAATATATGTTTGTAGCAGCATTATACATAATAGTGAAAAAGTAGAAACAGCTCAAGCATCCATTAATTGATGAATGGATAAATAAAAGGTGGTCTACCCATACAATGGAATATTATTTGACAGTAAAAAAGAAGTATTGGTACATGTTCCAACATAGATGAACTTTGAAAACATTAAGTAGAAGAAATATGTCACAAAAGATACACAGGTGATTCCAATGATATGCAATATCTAGAAAAGAAAAATCTATAGAGACAGAAAATATATACATGGTCACCTAGGGCTGGTGGGTGATGGGAGACCAAAAGTAAATGGAGCATACTCACTGATGGGTACAGGGTTTCTTTCTGAGATGATGATAATCTAAACTTGACTGTGCTAACGGTCACAAAACCTTGTGAATATACTAAAACCCACTCTACGCTATTTTTTTCTTAGTACACTTTAAATGGTTGATTTGTATGATACACAATTTATATCTCAATGCAGTTAACATCTTTTTAAAAAACGTAATGGCTTCATGATAGAGAAATAAATTAAAAAGGTAAACAGACAATTCACAAAAATATGTAAATATAACCCTTAAATCTATGAAAAGATGTCTGATCACATGTATAGAAAATGTAAATTTCCTAGGAATTTACCCAAGGGATGCAGGAGTACTGATGCATAGGGGCACTTGTACCCCAATGTTTATAGCAGCACTCTCAACAATAGCCAAATTATGGAAAGAACATAAATGTCCATCAACTGATGAATGGATAAAGAAATTGTGGTTTATATACACAATGGAGTACTACGTGGCAATGAGAAAGAATGAAATATGGCCCTTTTTAGCAACATGGATGGAACTGGAGACTGTGATGCTAAGTGAAATAAGCCATACAGAGAAAGACAGATACCATATGGTTTCACTCTTAGGTGGATCCTGAGAAACTTAACAGAAACCCATGGGGGAGGGGAAGGAAAAAAAAAAAGAGGTTAGAGTGCAAGAGAGCCAAAGCATAAGAGACTCTTAAAAACTGAGAACAAACTGAGGGTTGATGGGGGGTGGGAGGGAGGGGAGGGTGGGTGATGGGTATTGAGGAGGGCACCTTTTGGGATGAGCACTGGGTGTTGTATGGAAACCAATTTGACAATAAACTTCATATATTGGGGAAAAAAAAGAAAATGTAAATTTCAATTACACAAACACATCATTTATCATCTCTAAAGTTGGTTAAAAAATAAAAATGATTGAAACTGTTGGTGAGGTTAGGGAAAAAAGAACACTTACACATTTCTGGTAGTAATATAACTTAGAAAACCCTTATGAAGAGACATTTTGCATTATCTAATAAATATACACACAGGCTGAGCTTTTGACCCATATATGGAAATTTACCATGAAGATGCAACTCCAATAATATAAAAACACATCTGCACAAAGTTACTCATAGCAGTAAAGCTATGTTTACAACATGTTATAAACAACATAAATGCTCAAATGTAGAATAGTTAAAAAGGTTTTGGTGCATCCACATAATGGAGTCCTGTCCTGCTGTAAAATAAGGAAGATTTTTATGAGCTGACATGGTGTGATTTGCAAGCTAGATTACTGAATGAAATGAGCAAAATGCAAAGGAATATCTATATGACGCTCTTTTCGTACAAAGAAAAAAATACGTCCATACGTGCACACACACACACTCAGGAAGAGTAAATCAGAAATTAATGAGATCAACTACCTGCAGGAGTGAGAGTGAGAGGGCAGAATAGTGGACAGTGGGGGCAATAGAAAGAGAACAGGAGGGATGTGACACTTGTCAAGTACACGCTGTCTTACAATCCTATCTTCACAATCATGTGACTTACTTATGCATCCAAAAATAAGATAAATAAAATTAACCAAAATAAGAGGAAGGGGCTTATCAAAGTAACTTCTGAATACATTATTGGGGTTAATGCTTGCATATTACAAACAAAAATAATTAAAGAAACACTATTCAAAGTTGATAAACCTTTTTTTCTTTGTTTTTGGGCAGTTGATACAGGGAAAAATTCTTAAGCTACTTTCTGTGAATTTGGGGACTGAGCAAATAAAATAATCCAGTTACTCCCTGAGCAATTTATTCAGTATATACTCACTGAGAATCTAATATATAATGGCTACTAGTTCATATACAGATAGCCACATAAAAATTAAGGAATGGTTAACATATTCAATGCATCAAATTTTATTTGGGAAGATAAAAAGCAAAAAATAGTTTTAAGGTAGAAAATCAAATGTAAAAAAAAAAAAAAAAGCCATGGGAGAAATTTGCATACTTGTCTGTACTTGTGAGTGGTGGGTTAGAGGAATTTTTCAGCAGAAAAACCAAAATGTGCCTGAAGATTCTTTGGGGAAGATGTGGCTAAACAGGAAATTTGACCACTCATTGGCCTTGAAATTAGTTAAAAGACACATCAGCAGACTAGCTTGACCTGTGCACACTAGAGTGGATCACTGCTGAAAGGTTCATAATAATAGTGGCTGCCACAGCTTTAAATTATAAAGACACTCTTTTCATAGACATTCAGCTCTTTTATGAAACTGGCATGGTACACACACAAAAAACCATACAAATGACTTAATAATTTCTACCTAAGTATCTGTGGAAGCATTTTTATTAAATGTCAACAACACTGTTTGCTAGGTTATTAAGGAAGACCTTATAAATAAAAGAATGCTTTGTCAAAATACTTGTAGTTCATCTCTTTTGGGGTGCTCATATTCAAAATAAACTACTTATTACTGCTCCTAATACACAAAATTGGTTTCTAGAGGCAACCATTTTCAAATTGGTTTAATTACATTGAGGCATAATTTTAATTTGATTAGAATTTATGGCATCTATCCATTGCCTTTCAAATGAAAGAAAATGTTCAAGAAATGCATAATTAAACATTAATCTTAGGAGGAAAGCAATGGAGAAAGAAAGCATATTTGTTTATCTAGAATTCTCTTGTCGACCGCAAATGAATTATAAGAGTAGGTAAGAAAATCTGCTTTGTGTGACTATCACAGATTTATTCTATACAACGAGTCTTTGCTTTCCAACACACAAGGCAGGACAGAAGGTAGAGAAAGAACATTTATTCAGGCTATGTGCTATAGATACCACATAGGGTCCTGTCACTTCAAGAGGAATTTAAGTATGGATATCTAGATGTAAGTATCACAGTTTTGAAGAAACAAAAAGGAAGTACTCACTCCAAATTGCTTATCTGTTATTTTTTTCCTTAAAAGATTTATATGCCATGTCATAGATCATTCCCATCTGTATTCAAAGTTAGAGGCTGTTACGGTAATTTTTGTGTGTCAACTCGACTGATGATGCCCAAAAAGCTGGTAAAATGTTATTTCTGAGTGTTTCTGTAATGGCGTACTTGGAAAAGACTACCTTGAATTGGTAGCCTGAGGAAAGAAGATTGCTGAGTAAAGAAGAATGGGGATGGGCATCATCCAATCCTGTAGGGCCTGAATGCAATGAAAAGGCAGAGGGAGGGCAAGTTTCCTCTTTAGGCCTGAGCTGGGGGATCCGTCCCCTCAGGCATCAGCTCACCTGGTTCTTATGCCTTCAAACTCAGACTGAATCATACCAGTAGCATCCTTTGTTCTCCAGCCTGTAGAAACGTCGTGGAACTTCTCGGCCTCCATAATCAACAGAAGCCATTTCCTATAATTTATAGATTATAAATCCCACAAGGTTTCTCATTCCGGGGAACCCTGACTAGTACAGGGGGCATTGGTTTTGAAGAGTTGTATCATTAAATGTGTTCTGGAGGAAGTTACTTAAGTTTTCCACAATCAAGATACATATGTTTTCAGAAATGAATCACCATGGCACCAGAATGGCTCTCCTTGAGCTTCTGATTAATATGGTATTCCTCCTCACAGGGGGAGGCTTTCTGCTTAACAATTTTAGATTCACTGACTAGATAGCTGACTAGATAGCTGTCTATTCCTGATTTCTGCTACTAATTGCAAAGCAGAAAAGGTAAAGACATTTTGAGGAAACTTATCTCGTGTATGTGTTTTGAAGATGTTAAGATGTATTTTATCTTATCTTGTGGATTATAGTCAAAATGTTGGAAAATCACTAATTTAGATTTGGATTGTTAGAACAGCAACAGATTTTCCTGGCAAAATGTGTTATCACAAAAAAAACTATGAGTGACAGTTGCCTAACACCATCTTGGTAAAAAAAAAAAAAAAAAAAAAAAAGTCTTAACTAATATTAGATTAACTAAATCTTCTACTTACATCCAGTGCTATCTTTATAAGTGATACAGTAAAAGCTATAGTTCAATTTGATCAGTTAGAATTTGTTACTCTTTTATTAAATGTATGATAACTACAAAAGAATTACTTTATTGCATGGATATTAAAGTCTGATTAGGAAATTGCAACAGATTCTAATGTGATTTGGTATCTGTAAGCCTTCTTGAAACACCAATATTTTCCAGAGGAGGATACAGTTTGACACTGTGCTAAATAGAAAGTAACCTTTCGAGTGGGCTACCTCACCAGAGGCTCACCGACCTGGAGGTCCGTCAGCAGCCATGACTCCAGGTTTAGTAAACATCTCACTAGCTTCTGTTGAAAGGATCTCTCATTTGCTGAGAAATAGAGACACAAATGCAGCACAGCATACAATTGCAAGGCAGAAAACAAAAATTCTCAAGTAAGCTTCTCGAAGTAATGCTAAGAAGGACCAAACTTATTACCTGTTATTGTAGATACTGAGGAAAAAGATCCAGGTTTTAGCCACATCCATAGCTTGGTACATGCAGTATACATATACTGGGTGTGGTTTCTGAGACAGGAGTTTAACAAAGCCCTTAATAGGTCATTACACTGTTCTGTGAAGTCAGTTTCTGTTTTTGTTTGTTTGTTTTCTCTGAAGTAATGGTATACAGAATAATAGGTACAGTGTATGAATTCAACCATTGTCATACTTCATTTCTCATAAATGAGTCCCTCGGTCTGGAAGATGTTATGTCATATCCCTTTTGGTAAATAAGAAAATATGTGAGCCCTTAAAAGTAGTCAAAGCAGAGATAGAGAAGTTAAGGAAATCCCAAAATAACGAATGCCTGTTGCCTCCAGGGTGCATGGGTCCGATGTACCTAACTTCTCAGTAAGCGGTTGGTTGTTCTTTCTGAGTTATGACACCATATTGAAGGCTCATCATTGGTAGTTTTTTTTTTTTAATTTTTTTTTCAACGTTTATTTATTTTTTGGGACAGAGAGAGACAGAGCATGAACGGGGGAGGGGCAGAGAGAGAGGGAGACACAGAATCGGAAACAGGCTCCAGGCTCTGAGCCATCAGCCCAGAGCCCGACGCGGGGCTCGAACTCACGGACCGCGAGATCGTGACCTGGCTGAAGTCGGACGCTTAACCGACTGCGCCACCCAGGCGCCCCTCA
Organism: Puma concolor; assembly: GCF_028749965.1. Classification (NCBI taxonomy): domain Eukaryota; kingdom Metazoa; phylum Chordata; class Mammalia; order Carnivora; family Felidae; genus Puma; species Puma concolor. The sequence goes on along the minus strand of NC_141677.1, from coordinate 640,857 downwards.
TCATTGGTAGTTGCTCTTGGCAGATAGAATACTCAGTCATACCATTACCTACATCACTCTTAATGAGAAAGTGCTTAGCTGTTTGGGCAGGCATCATATAACCCTGCCTGCCACCATGCATGCCCCCTGCAGTGACAGGAGTAATCAAGGGGACAGGCTGGCTGACATTATGCCCACCTATTTGTTCACTGAATTCTAGATAGCAGATGCTCTGTGGTGTGTGTGTGTGTGTGTGTGTGTGTGTGTGTGTGTGCGTGCAGAGACATAAGATCCGCACGTTTTGTACTCCCTCCCATAGGTCTATCTATAGTCCACTTCTTTTTTTAATTTAAATTTTAGTTAACATCAGTGCAATAATGGTTTCGGGAGTAGAATTTAAGTGATTCATCCCTCACATATAACACCCAGTGCTCACCCCAACAAGTGCCCTCCTTAATGCCCATCACCCGTCTAGCCCATCCCCACCCACCTCACTCCATCAACTCTCAGGTTGTTCTCTTTCGTTAAGGGTCCTCTATGGTTTGTTTCCCTCTCTTTCCCCCCTTCCCCTATGTTCATCTGTTTTGTTTCTTAAATTCCACATATGACTAAAATCATATGATATCTGTCTCTCTCTGACTTATTTCACTTATTTTATAATACACTCTAGTTCCATCCACGTTGTTGCAATGGCAAGATTTCATTCTTTTTTTATTGCTGAGCAATATTCCATTGTATACATACCACATCTTTATCCATTCACCAGCCGGTGGTATAGTCCACATCTTGACTTACTTCTTATTGATTTTTCAATCTTGCCCGCTGCCACTCATGACTGACATCCATACACCAGTGCCTGATTCCATATGTGTCCTTGCCTCAGACAATATAAAAGGCCAGGTAAACTGCTCACAGAAATGCTCATTGGAAAGATTCATTCCATCTTTTAGGGTGACTTGTGAGAGAGTATGTAGTATACAGCTCACATCAACATACCAGACAAACCTATTATTATCTAGATCCAAGATATTTTCCACTTCTGTCAGGTAGCCATGGACACTTCCCTCTGTGGACCCAGATGTAGATCAGGGAGGGGCATCTGTGCCCAAGAAGCAGGTTAGATGAGAGTCTGGACCACCTGTTCATGGGACGTCCTTGTAATGTCTTACCAGCTCAGACTAATAAAAACTAGACAATTTCTGATACACAAAAGATTGTTATTAGAACTGTCTGTTATGCCCTTAAGTCATAGTGTATCTGATGTTTCCTAACATTTTACAGGCAGCTATGGTTGAATGTAACATGATCATAACTTCAGAATGCTACTAGGGACCAATAGCTCACCAAGAGAATTATCTTGTATATGGCAGGTGATTTCTGCTGCAAATGACATGGACTTTGTCTGCGTGGTGGAACCTGCAGAAAGCTCCTATACCCACCACTGACACCTGTAACAAGACACTGAACATTCAGGTAAGTTTCACGTCTGGAGCACTTACACTGTACTCTGGTCCTGAGGCAGAGCTCACTGTCCTTGGCTCTAGTCAAAACTAGTATCTTTGTGCATCATCTCACAGTTTTCAGCCATATACCCAAATACAGTATACTCTCCCAAATCCAAAGAAACTCACTAAGGATGACTCTTCCTTGGCAGAGGCTCAGGGAGCAACAGCTTGCTCTTGACATTTAAGGGAATGTCCTGAAAACCCTTTGAAACACTGAATCCCTAAATACTTTTTGGATGAGGCAGGACTTTAATGTCTGTAGTATTTTTTCCCCATATTCTGGCATGCATCCAGCCTACATGTGACTGCTTGATCACTACAACCAATCAACTTAATGTTATTAAATAATGAACTAGAATAAGATTCTTCACAAATTAAGAAAATAAAGATCTCATCAACCATATGGTAACTGAAATTGTGATAGTTAACATAGCCTGAGACAAGACAGTATACATTTACTGTTCTCCTTCTCATGTAAAAGGGAATTGGACTGATTTTCCCTCATATGGGGGACTGAAAACATTCTACTGACTGGCAAGTATGTATCAAGTGTCATTGTCACTATTTTAGCCAAGGCTCAGGTAGACTTGTCATCCGCAGCTATAGCTGTGATTGCGGACGAGGTTAGGGTGATGTGAGGCAGTGCAGCAGAAGTATCTTATACAGAAGAGAAAGCTGATTGTTATTAAAATGATGTCAATTTGGAGTTTGGTGTTAGTTTGAAATTCTTCTAAAACTGTGAAAGCAAACAGAATATCCCCCCTTGTTGTTTACATGGTAAAACAAATGACAGCTAAATGCCAAGTTCAATGCAATGTATTAATATAGTGATTTTACAATATTTGTACAGTTTCTTGAAACTTAATGTGTTATCACTGTGCTGGATGGCATACATAGTGGCAAAACTAGTGCTCAGAGAAGTTAACTTACTTGCCAAAGTCACACAGTCGTTACTTGGAAAGGTCTAAGATTCAAATCTGGCTGATAGGAGAACCACTACACTTTCCTTTACAGAGTCTTCTTCCCAGTTTATTGCATAGTTTCGGAAACTTTTATTTTCCAACATTTGTTTTATACCAATTGCTATTTTCACAGATAATTGGAGGGGAAAAAGGAACAAACATGTCAGAGCAACATAAAATTGCAGGATCTATCTTGTCTAATATCTAAAAAAAAAAAAACCACAAATATTAGTTAAATCAGTTAAAAATTTACCGGCACCAACCTACTTCTAATGACAAGAATTTGCAAAGTAGAAACTAAGGAATAAAACAGATTCTAGATCTGTGATGGGCATGGCTCTAAACCACAACGCTAGGAATCCTCTCTCTCTGTTTCACTTGTTCTCAAACATTATCCTCACAGATGCCCATTTGGACCATCAAGAGGCAAAGTAAGTGCAGGTCTGTAGTGTTCTCCTTTGTCTCTTCTGACCCGTGTGTAGTCTATAGGTTTTTGCTGACAGGCGGGTGAAGTGGGGAGGGAGGCTGGTGAACATCTAGGGCTGGACGGCACTAGGGGATGTACCCATGAGAATGGGTTTTCCTCATTTCTCATTACTCAGAGTAAAACAAAATCATATTATGATTCTTCTGACCCTTTATTCATCACAGACCCCAGACCATGGACTTCTCATCCCCTATGACTGTTCCTCATGTCAGAAGGAATCTTTTCCCCTGTTCTTAGACTCACGTAAGTTGATCTAGACCCACTGCGGACTCTAGCACTGTATACAGTTGGTTCAGAGCATCAGCATAACTCCGTAACAACAGAAAAATTAACAAACCAAGTCAGCAACTGTGGCAACCCTTAGAATTTAAGATTATGTATCATTCAGATATGTAGGCCAAACCAAAGTACCATTATAAAGGATGAATCCCATTTTTAAAAAGGCATAGAAAGAAAACGACTTTTAAAGGTTCTTTTTTACATTTCCCTGTGCTTCCCTTTCTGGTTTCAATAGATATACTTAGTCTCTTGATATTCTATTATCCTTTATTTCTTAATCCTTTAAAATAAGGTGACCTCAGTCTTGCAGGTGGTAAAAATGGAAATCATTGAATAAACATTATGCCACAGATGAGAATTGCTCTTATAAAGTTAAAAATTGTTCTTCTTTATGTGTCTTTTCTAAAGTGCATGCATTTCAATTCCCTGTTTGCCCTTTCTTCTATTTTAATATAATTGAGTGGGAAACGATGTTCTCTAGAATATGTTCTTTATGGAACAAGTTAGATAGCATATACTCACTAGAGGAAAGAAAATTCTTCCTGAAACCCTTTACCCAGCATTGAGCTATACATTGTACATTACAACTTCTCATCTGTTTTGCACTGCAGAATCCTGCACACTAAATACTTTCTGCTACCTCTGCGAGATTTCTGCTGTTATTGTTCAAGAGAAGGGCACAATTTATTTTAACATTGTTTCTGTATTCATCAAAGAAGACTGTCTCCTTGGATTTTTTTTTCCTGAAGCTATCTCTTTACTTATGGTTACTAAATTAAATTCCTATTAGTTATATGTTGTACCACCTCACAACATTTTCCTTTCTTTTTTAAAGTTCATTTATTATTTTGAGAGAGAGAGAGTGTGCACAAGTGCACACATGAGCAACTGGGGGAGGGGCAGACTCTCCTTGCTGAAATCAAGAGTCTCATGCTCACCTGACAGAGTCACCCAGGTGCCTCAACTCCACATTTTCTATATCACTTAACTAACTTACAGATTTGTATCTTTTATGAAAATTAAATAAAATATATTTTACATTTATACTTATTATAATTGATTCTTTAATTAATACAAATACACTTTTTCCCTCATAGTAGAATATGTTTGGGCAGTTGTGCAAAATCTTCCAATGCCCTACTCATGGAAGGAGTGTGTGTGTGTGTGTGTGTGTGTGTGTGTGTGTGTGTGTGTGTGCGTATGTGTGTTGGGGGGAGTATTTCCAGCATTTGGACTTCATGCTGGGGTCTCAGTTCTAGATTATTGCCTTGTGTATCCCTAAAACCATGTATATCTTCCTTCTTTTGGTGTATTTCAAACACTCCAAATTTCATATAAAGCCCCCTGAGCTATCATAACATCAGAATTTAATCTAATTACTTTGAATTTAAATTCTAAATGCATTTCTACCATCATTTAAGGGTGTGGGTGTGTGAGTGTGTGTGCGCATGTGCACATATGTGTAATTTTGCTCTAACGCAGCTCTGTGTTTGAAAGGTAAATTTATTGGGGCACCTGGGTGGCGCAGTCGGTTAAGCGTCCGACTTCAGCCAGGTCACGATCTCGCGGTCCGTGAGTTCGAGCCCTGCGTCAGGCTCTGGGCTGATGGCTCGGAGCCTGGAGCCTGTTTCCGATTCTGTGTCTCCCTCTCTCTCTGCCCCTCCCCCGTTCATGCTCTGTCTCTCTCTGTCCCAAAAATAAATAAAAAACGTTAAAAAAAATTAAAAAAAAAAAAGAAAGGTAAATTTATTGAATTTTATTTATCATTCTAGTTAGGAGTAGAAATCTTCCTTATACCAATTTCCAGGCTATCGTGTTGTTGAAAGATCACAATTTCAATGTTTAATGTTCAATATCAGTTCTCTGGCTTAAAAGTATCTACACTTGTCCCAAATAGAAAATTAGACATTCTAAAGGAATTATCTTGCACACATATCATCAGTTATTATCACTTCAATAGGTAAATAATAAATGAATGAATGAATGAATGAACTCTCCCTATTGAAAATAAGGAAAGAAACTCCCCATACCTCCCTTTTAACAGCATTGCTTTAGATTTAGAATTACAATTGTAATTATTTTTCTGAATCTTTAACATATATATGAATCCTTTAAAAGCTATAGAAGCCTCTTCCTCAAGGACCTGGGAACCATCTGTTTGATATGTGCCCTATCTCCCAGTTTCTGTGGGATTATAGACCCCGGGTTTCTGCAGTGTCTTGCTCCAAAACTACTCCCTGTCATGAAGACATGAAAAGTTTATTTTTCCGTTGGATAAAACCAATTAGCCAGCATAGAAGGTCACCTCAAATGCTAGATGAGTTTAGGATGAACTGTGTGGGATGAATGTTGTCTAGTCCTCTTTCTCACTTGCAGATGAGTCAATGTTTATCTGAAGAAGGTGTATGCCATGAGGTGCACATACTTAGCCAGAAGGGTGAGATATCTTTCTGTCTTATCTCTTTATGAGACTGCTGTGTTATGCATCACAGTCTGATTTAATTTTCATTCAATAATAAAATCATTTTCTTTCTCTTAATCCCTGGTGAAGAGATTGTCTGCTTTGTCAGGAAATTTTGTTTTTAATTATATTTCTTCAACACACTTTAGCCTTAATTAATTAAAAATAGCAATTACAATCCCTTTAGAAAATAGTGGCCCAAATCATACAGCATAAGATATTGCACGCACATATCATGATGAGGGAGAATGAACACATATTGATTCAGATTAGGGAGTCCAGCTGCAGAGAAAAGAAAAGATTTTTCTAGGACATTTTAATGGGTAACATGAGAGCAAAAAGAAGATACTTTGAGAGTTTGATACAGAAATAGGGAGGAGGAAGATGATCATGGAATTAATATACCAAGAAAATTATCACAAAAGCTAAAAATAGAATACATTTTAATTTCATCTAAATTGATTTGATAGGAAATGATAAATATGAATAAGAGAACATAATGATTCAAAATGAGATCCTAGTATTATGTTATTAAATGTGTATATATAATAAAGGACAACAGAATATGTCACTCCAAAATATGCCTCTTTGTCAGACTGATCTTTGTGAGACACAGATACTTGAGAAACAGCAAATGCTTTCTCTGAACTTCCTCACCCATCTAAAAGACCCCCCCAAAGGAACTCAATTGTCATAGATCCCTTCCCAGGGAATTTTGCCACCAAGGAGGGCTGATTTTTATCATGGGGGAGGACACCTGGAGAAGACACCATACCCAGATGGACTGTGTCACAAATGACCCAACCTCCCATCTCTTCTTCTAAGAACCCATTCATCTTTCCTAAGGGGAAAAAAACAAAACAAAACAAAATATTTAATCTCCCTACGAAGCCTACATCTCCCTCCCTTTCTCCTATTAAGATGGTATTTAATCCTGAATTCTAAAGCCACCTCTTTGCATTACTTATCTTTCTGGGGTGTGTGTCTCTCATGCATACATGAAGTATACATGTTAATAAACTTCTCCTTGTTTTTGTTTTGTTAATCTGTCTTTTGTTACAGGGGTCTCAGCCAAGAACTCAGAAGGATAGAGGAAAATTTCTTCCCTAAAATACATACATAGTTATACATTATAATTTTATACCTATGAAAAGCCTTCTAAACTTCAAATACAAATCATGTTGTATGAGTGTCTGAAAATGTTTTCAGTTTCATGCTAAGTTGCTCTGATCAGTGAGTTAAAGAGAAATAATTTACATGGTTGACTTTCTGAACCAAGATTATAAGACCACATTGCATTTATATGTTTCTGGTCATAATCAAGAGATAGACCAAAGTCACAGTAGGTAGGAGTCCAGCCAATTTAAAAAGTGTTCTAGACAAAAATTGAACTGTATAAACACCACTTCTGGACTTCAGGTTGCAGGGCCACTCCCACATACTAAGGACAGTATGAGATAAGGAATAGGTAGGTCCATTTAGGAAAGAGTAATTAGCAGCTCATCAACTTGTGGTCTAGCTAGCTCCAGTCTGACTAATGATCTAGACAGGAATCTGAGGGGAATTTGTGAGGTAGACCAAGGATAGGATCACAGTGGATGGAACCAATAGTTTGAAAAAGACATTATCACACTGAGTCTCTCTGCATTATGAGAACTTTTTGGGTGCAATGTAATGTATTATTTCTTTCACTTATTTGAACATAGTCATTTCAAATTAACCAAGTTGTTTTTGTATTCATGTGGCCCCACGTTGCCTGACAACACTGTTAAAAGAAAAGAAACCTGAACTGAGAAAACAGAAATGACTCTCCTGGTAGCTTGTGTGCATTATTTGGGGACCTCGGCAAGCATGAGCATATACTCAGCTGTAATAAAAGGGTAATATATCTTTCTGTCTCATCTCTTTATAAGACTGCCTGTGGTATGCATCACTTCTGGTTTAATGTGAGTGTTCTTGATGATTAGAATGTTCTTTCAGATCCATCATTCTTTCAAAGAGGGCCAAACCCTTCTCAAGGAAAGAGAAGGAATAAAACAGGAAGTCAATAAGCTAGAATTATAGTGGGAAGAAGAGGAAAAGAAACCTAGCATGAGTTTAGGAACATTGGAGAATTCTATTCCAGACCATCAGGATTCCGTAAGCCTTCTTTAGAAAATCAAGGGTAATGTCTAGGCAACACTTTAATGAAAGGAATCCCTGAAGCATTTATAGAATCCTGTACCTTCCAGTTGAGAACTCTGATTTTAGGCCTTTATACATTGGCACATGTATTGATCTCTTCCCCATTGTCCATGAAATGCTCTGATTTTCTTAAGAGCACTACTAAATTGTGAATCACAAAGAACCCTGTGGTTTACATAATTGGGGAGTTACTATTTTTCTCATTACCTCAGAACTCAAAGTGAGTCAGTAACAATAGTAAAAAGGAGGGAGGCTAGTGACTTCTCTTCCCGGAGTTCTGTTCTTTAAACAGTGTCATAATTGAAGTATTAGCCATTTTCAAGATAGAATAATTTAAATATGACTGTTCTCTGTCATCTCTTTAAAGAGATACATTGTAAAGACAAAAAAGGCTCTAAACAGCTTACTTATGCATTTGAAGCTTTAATTTTACTTAAAATAAGCTATTGTATATATTTTTCATTCTGAATGATTTGAATTTCTGCCATAAAGTAGGAATATTTTATAGCATTTTTTAGCTCCTCATGACTATTTCTTAGTCCCTTGATCTCTGTAGCAATAGATTCTCTGCTGTCCTCTATGCTTTTCTCAAGCCCAGAGATTCATTTATGACTATTATTCTAAATTCTTGTTCCGTTATATTGCTTAAATCGTTTTTGATCAATTTGTTAGCTGTCGCTACTTCCTGGAGTTTCTTTTGAGGAGAGTTCTTCTGTTTCATAATTTTGGGTAGTCCCTGCAGTAGCTCCAAACTGCAGAGAACTGCTAGGAATTTACCCAAGAGATACAGGAGTGCTGATGCATAGGGGCACTTGTACCCCAATGTTTGTAGCAGCACTTCCAACAATAGCCAAATTATGGAAAGAGCCTAAATGCCCATCAACTGATGAATGGATAAAGAAATTGTGGTTTATACACACAATGGAATACTACTTGGCAATGATAAAGAATGAAATATGGCCTTTTGTAGCAACGTGGATGGAACTGGAGAGTGTCATGCTAAGTGAAATAAGTCATACAGAGAAAGACAGATACCATATGTTTTCACTCTTATGTGGATCCTGAGAAACTTAACAGAAGACCATAGTGGAGGGGAAGGATAAAACAAAGTTAGAGAGGGAGGGAGTCAAACCATAAGAGACTCTTAAAATCTGAGAACAAACTGAGGGTTGATGGGGAGTGGGAGGAAGGGGAAAGTGGGTGATGGGCATTGAGTAGGGCACCTGTTGGGATGAGCACTGGGTGTTGTATGGAAACCAATTCGACAATAAATTTCATATTAAAAAAAATAAAACAAACTGAGAAACAAACAAAAATAAAGTAGTAATATTTTAAATAAAGTCACAATTTTAGATGTAAATAGGATTTTAAAGAATTTGTTTGATAAGTGAAATAATTTATATAAGAAAGTTTTATATAACTTTGTGGTGTGTAAAACCTTTTTTTAAGAAATCTTGGTTGATTTGAAACTTGAACATAATGAACTGAGACCTTTTTCTGTAAAAGTACAGAAAATAAATATTTTGTAAATATTTTTGGCTGTGTGAGCTGGCCATAATATCCTGATGCTACAATTACTTAACTTTGCCCTTTTGCATGAAAGAAGTTATAGACAATATGTAAATAAATACTTGTGGCTGTGTTGCAATAAAACTTTATTTACAAAACACAGGCAGCTGGTTAGTTGGGCCTGTGGACAGTAAGTCTATATGAACCCTGCTAAAAAGATATGTGTAAAGTTTATTATCTAGTTATAAAATCTTTAAAATAGATTAAAATTATAGAAAAATAAAGTAGAAAATATATATTATTCAGAACCCTTTTATGGAAACATAATGATTGTTTAAATTAATATATTTCCCAGATTATTTTGTGCTCATGTGTAAAATGAAAAAAAAGGAATCATATTAAATATACATTTTTTATCCTATTTTTATCTTAACATTACCACTGTATGTCCATAAAATAGTTTTGAAAACCTCATGCTACTTGCAAAACAGTATTAAAATTTAATGGCCCTAAACTATTTTTTGTAATCATCTTCTATTGTTGAAATTTTATGACATTTCCCAAGTGTCTGCCATGCTGCAATTGTCACCTGTTTTACAAAGAATTTGATCAGTTTTTAAAAATTAGGTTATATTTTTGAAGTACCAACACTCTAACAAAGTGTATGATTTTTTTCTAATCTGGATATGCAATGCCAAATTAGTTTTTAAAGGTATGGGACTAAAGGAGACATCCAGTTGGCTAACAGACACATGAAAAGATGCTCCACATCCCCATCATCAGGGAAATACAAATCAAAACCACAATGAGGTATCATCTCACACCTGTCAGAATGATTAGAATTAACAATTCAGGAAAAAACAGGTATCAGTGAGGATATGGAGAAAGGGGAAGGAAGCCTTGTGCACTGTTGGTGGGAATGAAAACTGGTGCAGCCACTATGGAAAGGAGTACGGAGGTTCCTCAAAAAGTTAATATGACTACCTCATGATCCAGCAATTGGACTACTAGGTATTTACCCAAAGAATACAAAAACGCTGATTCAAAGGGGCACACGCACCCCGATGTTTATAGCAGCACTATCAACAATAGCCAAAATATGAAAGGAGCTCAAATGTCCATCAACTGATAAATGGATAAAGATGTGGTACATATATAACATAGAATATTACTCAGCAATTAAGAAGAATGGGTTCTTGCTATTTGCAACAATGTGGATGGAACTAGAATGTATCATGCTAATTGAAATAAGTCAGAGAAAGACAAATGTAACATGATTAACTCATATGTGAAATTTAAGAAACACAACAGATGAACATAGGGGGAGGGAAGGAGAAATAAGATAAAAACAGAGAGGGAAGCAAAGCATTCAAGCCTTTTAAATACAGAGAACAAACGGGGTTGATGGAGGGATGGGTGGGAGATGGGATAGATGGGAAATGGGTACTAAGGAGGGCACTTGTTGGGATGAGCACAGGATGTTGTAATTAAGTGATGAATCACTGAGTGCTACTCTTGAAACCATTACTACACTATATGTTAACTACTTGAATAAAATAAAAAGTATAGGACAATTCCTGTTTCATCACATACACATCAATAGCAGTGGTAAAATAAGTTTTTCAAATTTTTTCTAAATTAGAGACAGAGGAGTGAAAGAGAGCACTCTAAAATATTATTTCCAATTTCTGAGTCACACACACACACACATACACACACACATGCACCATTTTTCTATTTACAACATCACACAAGGACTTTGTTCTTCTAATGATAAGGGTTATAATAACTACAACTCTGCTCATTTATTTACAAAAAGCATGGGAAGTTTCTGAAATTAATCAATCTCACAGAAATACAAAACCACAAGATTTACAGAGGGCATCAAAAATTAATAAACTATGTGAAATTTTGACAGGGATCTCAGCAGGCATTCCAGAAAGACCTGTTGTGCAAGGATTTTAGCAATAAGTAAAGCTATATGAAACATTCACACTTTACGGTATAGCAAACTAATGGACAATTCTTTCCCAATACTGAGGGGATGTAAAGAAAGTCCATAGCTACACTTTTGGGAGGTAAAACTTGATGATCAAATGTATTGAAATGTACTGCAGAGTCAGCAAAAATTGGAAATAATGGCAAATGAAATAGTACATATGCACGAATACATAATATGCACGAATATATTTATGAAGAAATCCTAATAAACCCAAACTAGAAAAGTACCTTGACTCAGTAGTAGGCTCTAAATTAGATAATATATTCATATCCTAGTCAAACTGACCCAAATCTGATGCTACTTCTATAAAAGTGAGTTTCCTGAATAGAAACCTCTGAACCTTGGACTTCAGTATTGCCTTTAGAACTTCAGATATGTGTACTAGAAGAATTGGTTAAGTTTCTTGCCCCCACTGTCCCTCCAATTCTCAACACTTGAAGGAATTATTACTACTATTATTGTTAAAATTAACTATTACACTTAAGCCTACATGAAATACACTATTTTGTGTATCCCAGTAAGGTAGAGTATAATATTTTGCAACATTATTTTTATTTTTTTAATTTTTAATTTTGATGATATTCAAGTAAAAATATCTCTACGTGTAGTACTGTGCATATGCATGTGTCTGTCTAGATTCAATAATACCTTTTTATCTATCTAGGCAGCTATACATACAGGGTTATACTATTTGTTTCTCTTTTTCTTAGTGAGCAGTATAAGTTGTAGAAAAAACATTAATATTTACCCCAAACTAATTTAGCTTCCATACATAAAAGTCAGAACTGTCTCTTATGTATGTAATCTCACTCCATTATTTCTTCCAAGACAATTAATAATAATTCTCCAGTATAAGACATCTGGTATATATCCAAGTTTCAAATAAGCTTTTACCTTGCAAAATACATTAAAAAGGATTCAACATGGATTATAAACTTAAACATAAAAGTTGAAATTATACAATTCAAGAAAAAAATCTTAGTGCCCTCAGGGCAAGCAAAGATTTCTTAGGACCATAGAAATTAAAATCATAAATTGGGCTTCATCACAATTAAAAAACATTCAGGTCTCTGAAAAGCACAATGAAGAAAATGAAGGGCATGATATAGCCTGGGAGGAAATATTTGCAGATCTATATCTTCCAGAAGACATGCATCTACACAGAATACAGAAGGAATAATTATGCCTCAATAACAAAGGCAGACAACCACTTTTTTGTAAATGGACAAAAGTTTTAGAAAATACTTCATGAAAGAGGATATTCAAATGGTCTTTAAACATGGAAAAAATCTTCAACATCATATTAGTCAGGGAAATGCAAATTAAAATCTTGATATTACTATAAAATACTAAAATTTAAGGGGCACCTGGCTGGCTCAGTTGGTACAGCTTGTGACTCTTGATCAGGGTCGTGAATTCAAGCCCCGCGTGGGGGTGAGCGTACTAAAAAATAAATGAATGAATGAATGAATGAATGAATAAATGAATAAATAAATAAATAAAGTACTAAAATTTAAAAGACTACATAATTTGCAATGTCTATATAGTGGAATATTATTCAGCAATAAAAAGAGTGAACTACTGATACATTCAATAGCATTAAAAAAGTAAAAGATGCTAGGAATGAAAGAAAACATCTCTACTATTCCATTTATTTGAAATTCTAGAAATCAAAGACCTTATCTATAGTGAGAGAAAACAATCCAATAGTTGTGTAGGGCCTGGATCTGGGAGCAGAGATTGACATCAAAGGGTTAGAGGGAAACTTTTTAAAGCAATGGACTTTATATTTTGTTTGTGGCAGACCTAAGAAGAATACATGCATTTGCCAAGGCCAATTGCACAATATAGTTAGGAAAACCATAGCGCAATAAAGTTTATTAGAAGTATAAGATCAGTGAAATAAAGGAAGATATTTTACTTAACTGAGACATATAGAGGTTTTATGATGCTAGCAAATTATGATACTGATTTGGTTTATAGGGAAGTGAAGAGCAACAGGAGACATTATGATGGGGAAGGCATTCAGCTTTAATTAGGGGGGATGGGGCACCTTCCGTGACAGAAGTGTGGGGGCAATTGTTCCATGTTTTTAGGAAGATAAGGAAAAGAAGTCTCCAATGGATTGTAATAGACAATGCTTCCCCCTCATCTGATCATAAATCATGTAACTTATTTATAAACAATCTATTTTTTTCTTGTTCATTGTGTTTATTAATAAGACTTGGTACTCATAATTCAAAATCATTAAAATGTCTCATACTTCCATACTCCCTGGAATGAGCTTTTAATGCCCTGATATGCATTAAATAGTTGATAGCTGATTCATCGCATATCTCGTAATAAATTTCAAGGAACATGTTTAGTTTTCTTTCTTCTATATAGATCCAAAACAATACCTACCTATTAATGTATCCAGGCTTTAGCTAATAACAGACCTGATATTGCTTTATCTCTTCTTTCAAATGCTGTCACTTCACCTTGAAAATATAAATTACTATTGCTAGCTAAGCATGATTCATTTAAGGTACTTGGACTCAGATGTACATTTGTTTACATATCTCTTAGATTATTAACATATATAGATGGTGGAGGATCTTATGATTGTGCAATGACACTATTTGTTTACATATGTAGCATGGGGGAATAAGTTTGTACTATTTGCTATTAGATCTAGATGAATTAGAAGACTGTACAATTGTCTTTATTAATGTGTGTCATGTCATAAAATAGATAAGACGATTAGTTTATATTGCATAGTAGCAACTATATTCAACATTCTCTCTCTCTCTCTCTCTCTCTCTCTCTCTGTTGTAGCTCTCATTTTCCTATTTTGCCATTCATGTTTTCTGTTTGTCCAATAAGAATCATAAACTTCATGTGGTGAATTTTTGTAAATTTTGGACTTCATTAATTTTTGCAATCAGCTTGTTATATCTACCCTAACAATCTCTTAGATATTTCTGCCATTTGTCTTCAAATGTTGAAGAAGGAAACTATGGGCCAATCCCCAGCATGGTGATTGCCTGGCCTCCAGGCTGCCTGCTCTGGAGGCTGTGGCCTCACAGCTCCTGGTTGTCCTGTCATTCATCAGTGACCACAGGACCTTGGGGAGCTGCTGCCATCACTGCCATGATGGCAAAGAGATTTTTAAGAGCAAGGACCTCAAAGTGGGGGAATATGATTTAAAGGTTCAAAAAGAAATGATGCTACATGAGAACCAGTTAACTTTCCTTAATACATAACACATATTCCTTGTTTTCCAACACCCAACATAACTGTAAGGGCTTTGGTGGCAAAGAAACACATTTTACTGGAAATGGAGTTGGTTTTCTCAAGCCCATATCTTGGGGAAATGCAGACAGCTATTTGTATCAAGTGGTAGTTGCACTCTCTCTTTTCCTTGGATGGTTGGGAGCAGATTGATTTTACCTTGGATACCCTGTCTTGTTAAAGTTTGCACTGTAGAGTTTTGAGAGCCTAATTGATTTCCATTCTTACAATGCAGTATTTGGGCCTCCTCTATTTTAATACAGCACTATCAGTATGTGGATTTCCAGATTTTCCATTTTCCTTCTTCACATACCATTTAATGGACTCTATATAATTTTTTGTTAGTGGTGGTGGTTTTGTTTTGCTGTTTTGTCAGCTGTTTTGCATATTATTCTGAGATTTATTTGACAGGACTTTTTAAAAAGCTATGTAACAGTCTTTCTTAGGATACCATCTCTAAGAGACAGATAGTTTATTACCTTGATATTCTTTAATATCTTTTCCAAAGGCAAGTTGCCACTTGTCATCTTCACTTATGAAAAATAAAAGTAAGTTTTATTGACAGAAGAAGAAGGAGGAGGAGGAGGAGAGGAAGAGGAAGAGGAAGAGGAAGGAGGGGAGGAATAAGAAGGAAAGAGAGGAAGAGCAAGAGGAAGAGGAGGAGGAGGAGAGTAAGGAGAAGAAGAGGAGGAGGAAGAAGATAACAATCTGGCATTTTATGGAGCTAGAAACTGAAAATCCTTTTGCAGCCCTCAAAATATTCATTTATCCTTCCTCTATTAAAATCACATCCTAATGATACTTGGGTATCAACGCTGAGTTTTCCATGACTTCATGGGAAGAAGATACCTGGCAACTCTGTGTTTCTCTGCCCCATGAGTTTGTTCCCTTGGCTGGCTTAATCCATAATCCTGTCATAACTGTAACCACAGGTAGAATAGCCTCAGTGAGCTTTGTGCCTTATTGAACCTGAGAGTGTTTGAGAACCCTGAACCTGCAGGTGGCGCCACAAGTGAGGGCACCCTTGTGTACTGTGCTTCCTCTAACTGCTGCAATCCCCCGTAATATGGTGCTCAACTCTCTCTGCTCTGCTCCATGCTCATGGCTACTTGCCCCCATCATTATTAATGCACTGTTATAACAGATGTGCACCAATTTTCTTCCCCTGGCAATCAGTTATCTCCTTTAAATTGCTGTTCTAGGGGCACCTGGGTGGCTCAGTCGGTTGAGTGTCTTACTTTGGCTCAAATCATGATCTCGCGGCTCATGAGTTCGAGCCCTGCATCGGGCTCTGTGTTGACAGCTCAGAGCCTGGAGCCTGCTTCATATTCTGGGTCTCCCCCCGTCTCTCTGCTCTCTCCCACTCATGCTGTCTCTCTCTGTCTCTCAAAAATAAATAAACATTAAATTACTGTTCTAAAATACAAATCTCTTCACATAGGCTTTGTCAACAATAGATTGCTCCTTAACATAGCATTTAATACCCTTGCAATATGGCTCCTTCAGCTTTATATCCCCCACACGCTGCTCTCAGACAACCCCATGATGTGGTCATTTAGATTTTATCATGGTTTTCTATATAACCCATGAACTTTCTTGCCTCTGATTTTTTTGGTGTAAGCATTGTTTATTCACTTGTCTACTCATCTTTCAAGGCTTTGGTAAAATATAACTCTGTGGTGCCTTCCTTTGTGGTCCTAGCAGAATTAATTTGTCTTTGTTTTATATATTTTTAGTATAGCTTATATTTATCATAGAAAATTCCATGTTTCTCTCTTATAACACTGTAAATACATGCCAGCCAGGATATATATTTTGGGGTAGGTAGGGAGGAAAATCTTCCAGAGACTAAGAGTTTGATGACTTTGGACTAGCTTCATTTAAAGAACATAACTCTTGGGGCGCCTGGGTGGCGCAGTCGGTAAAGCGTCCGACTTCAGCCAGGTCACGATCTCGCGGTCCGTGAGTTCGAGCCCCGCGTCGGGCTCTGGGCTGATGGCTCGGAGCCTGGAGCCTGTTTCCGATTCCGTGTCTCCCTCTCTCTCTGCCCCTCCCCCGTTCATGCTCTGTTTCTCTCTGTCCCACAAATAAATAAACGTTGAAAAAAAAAAAAAAGAACATAACTCTTACTTACAAATGCTGATGTCACCTATATATGCCCTGAGATGAGAATGCTAACTGTACAGTGAAGGCTCAGGTTTTAGAATTAGAGCAGGAAAATCTGGGTGTTTGAAGAAGGGGAAATAAGAATTACTTAAAGTAGACTTAATAATATGAGTTTGATTTTTTAACAAGTGTTTACTATGTAACAGGCACTGCATTAAGCATTTTTTATGCCTTACAACAATGACGAAATGCAGAAAAGCAGAACAGTGGTGAAAGAGTAAGTAAGCATTTATCTATTTCAAACTTAAAATCATCAGGCCAGAAACTATGTCCATTGTTTCATCTGCCTTCTTTGAGCTTTCATTTTATGCTGGCCATAAAAACTAAGAGTGCAAAATTAACATGGAACGTGCAAGAATATTCATATATATATATATATATATATATATATATATATATACACACACACACACACACACATACATATATATGTATATATACATGTATACATATATATGTATACACACACACACACACACACACACACATACTATAATGGGGGTAATATAATGTAACATGAAGAAGCACAGAAGACAAAGTAGCCTTTTCTAAGGATACTGGAAATATTCCATGGGGGTGTAGTATGTGAACTAGGACTCTAAGGAAGAGTATTACTTCCCCATATGCTATAGGCATTCTGATCAGAAGGTAAAAGAAACTCAGATCTATGTGGGGTTCATGTAACTGTTTAACATGAAAGAATTTTCCACCTTTATATCTTAAATATGCTTTTGCTAAATTTATTAGACACAGCAGCTTCACCAAGACTTTGGATTTCTTTAGAAAAGATTACAATAGATTTCTCAGCATATGGCATATGAACCTGCAGCAAACTAGCTGTGTATTCCAGTTGGTGCCTTGAAAATCGTAATCCTATAAGAATAAAAAATTTAACGCAAATTTATGTACATATTTCAAGTTTTTAGAATTTTTCCCTCATTTGGTCATCATTTCATCAGTTATAGAAATAGGGTGTTTTTCAACTAGTTGATTATATGTCATCTAAAAATTAGCATGACCAATAAAAGGCATATTTATTGCTGAGGACTGACTGATAACCATGTGTCATTAGGGGGTTCCCTTTCTTTAATTACTCAATTTGAATAAAGTAGGCACTAGTATAAATGTTTTTCCTTGTGCTTTCCCCATGGATATTCTTCCTGCTATCTTAAAAATTCCCCTTCCAATTTCTTTCAATTGCTTAGGACAACCTATGTAATTTTTTTTTTCAGTATTTTGATTTGTGTTTTGGCCTTTTGTTTGATTCTTATACCCCTATTCCAAATGTATTTATTTTCTGTATAGAATTTTGCTTCTTTTGGTCCTTGTCTATAATGATAAATGCACTTGTTAAGAAGACAATGAAAGAAGCAGGAAAGTGTAGGGTATATATTCTAAAGAGATGGTTGGATTGTTGTATTATGAAATGATGCAGATTGGACATTTAATATTATACATAAAGAGAGTCTTGGATGGCTCACTTTAGAAAACAGAACCAGGGGCACCTGGGTGGCTCAGTCGGTTAAGCATCTGACTTCGGCTCAGGTCATGATCTCACGGTCCGTGAGTTCGAGCCCTGCGTCGGGCTCTGTGCTGACAGCTCGGAGCCTGGAGCCTGCTTCAGATTCTGTGTCTCCCTCTCTCTCTGACCCTCCCCCGTTCATGCTCTGTCTCTCTTTGTCTCAAAAATAAATAAATATTAAAAAAGAAAAGAAAACAGAGCCACATTCAATTCTCTTAACTCTTTTTATGCAATAACTTCTTATTTCTTTTGGGAAGTGCCACTGAACACCCGCCCATTATTCTTTATCACTGAGCTAATAAGTTCATATAAGTATTGCTAACTCTTTCCCAGGTCATAAAATGAATTTGGATCAGACTACTAGAATCATTGTCATTTAAAAAAAAAAAAAAGATACAAATTGCATGTCCTGTTATTTAATTTCAGCAATATTTGCACACTTAGAAACAGCTTTATAAAGCTCAGTCTGCAGAAGGTTAACAACATTTTCCTTTCTACATTTAAGATGCTCACATTTTATTTGCCTTGCAATTAATCAAGATAAGCACAAATGGCAAGAATTCGCTGGGCACCCACTGCTTGATGGCTTTTCATACAAATCTCAAAATCCAATCATTTTGTGCTCTTTTCCCTTCTTATTTACACCTCATTATAACCTTTTGCTTTTCAGAATTTTGTCTTATTTTTAGAACTTTGCTTACATTACTGGGTGTCTACTATGCATCATGTGTCACTTCCCAAATGGCCAAACTGATACAACAGCCATGATAGAAAAAAGAAATTCTTTTAATTGTATCAGATTGGAATGACTTTGGGATGTAATTTAATGTCACATTGCATGAGTTGGCATCTTTTATTCTTTCTTTATCAAAGTGCTAGGAGATGAAGCTAGAACTTTCCACATTTATTTCATTGTGTAATCAACAACATACATTTAACTGTCATAAGAGCACAACATAAAGCAATGTCATTGTTACCTATGATATGTATGGTGACTTATATGTATACACATATATGAATAGGTATCTCACATTTGGCTTCTTCATAAAAATTGTGAAACTCAGCATATATGATGTACATAAAAAGGTATCTAATTATAGAATCTTCATGGATGTATTCATTTTGGACTATTAATTGCAAATGATTTCATTTGATTTTATAATTATTGTACCTGACCTATAACTGAGAGGAAAGTTATATTGCAAAACAATTTGAAACACCTAAATTATTACATATTCTATTTTATATATATTAATTAAAATAAAAATTCTTATCTTTTCAATCTTCAGTAATGAATATAAATGAATTTTCTTATTATCTTTTATTAATATGTATAATACCTATATTTTCTGAATGTTTCATACTAGGCTCCATTTTCATATTTTATATACTATGTGCTACAATGTTTTGAAATATATTCCAATACAATTTTATTGCATTACAAATATTAGATGTCATTTCTGGCACATGGTAACATATACTTACCTAATGCTTATTCAATAATTTTTTCATGGTAACATATACTTACCTAATCCTTATTCAATAAATTTTTTACTGTATCAATTCTAATATTTACATTTTAAGCTGAGGAAATCAATTAGCCATTCTCAAATTACCTAAAAGCTAAATGCAGATAATTCCTTTAGATTCTGAGGAATTGAAACCAAAGCACATATAATCAAAATATAAGCAGAAGAACTTAGTAAGCCTATATTGAAAATGCCCACCTAATTGTGTAGTTGTTATACGTCTTTTAGCCAGCAAGTTAATACACTTGGAACAATGATAAAAATCTTGGTAGTCATTACACTAAATAATTGACCTTTGTCTAGCCTAGACATTCCTTTTCTAAGACAGAAATGTAACACCTATAAGACAAATGCAAATTAAAAGCTTTCATAGAAAAATTTTGAGACCACACATGAAGATACTACTTACACTTAGTTTACATACTTAACAGACTTGAAGTTCTGACTTTCCAGATTGCCATTAATGTGAGAAAAATTAGCCTGTTGCTCCTGAAAGCAGTACAAATGTGGCTTGTGAGAAGTGACTTCTGGGAGTAAGGCAGGAGACAAATTTTATACAAAACTGACACAAAAATCCTAAAACTATCTGGAATTTATCAGTGTGAAGAGGTAAAATCTACTTTGTGTTCTAACGTATTACATGCACTATGGAATGGTATAAAATGAACAAATATATACGCTTACTGTTATTGGCTAAATTGTGTCTCCCTCCAAGTTCAGATTTTGAGGTTCTAAACTCCAGTAACTCAGAGTATGACTATATTTGCATGAAAGACCTTTAAGTAAGGGATCTAGGAGATTCCTATAGCTATAAATGGACATTGTCTTTATTGTTTATATTTGGTTAAATATTAAGAATGAAACAGATAAGGACTTTTAAATGGCATTCTATGTGAAATCTAAGATATTTAGAAAGAGATTTGATTAGAATTTCAACCATTATGTTAATAATGACATTCCCTTAAGAAATAGGCATGATATTATGACTTACAAGGAAGCATGAAACACAGTTCTTTGGTATATGAATTAGTGAACCATTGGTCGACCAGTGCATCATATTTAGGTTGTTTGTATGCCCCTACACACGTACCACAAAAAGAAATGAACCTGGTTCTCTAAAGCTGAAAGAGTTGAACAGTTCCATATGTGCAGGTGTGTTTCATTTCTACTACAAAATAAAGAATATTATCATACCCACATTTCTGCCACTCAAACTTAATAACTATTTAGGTTTGTTTCAGTTTTTTTTTTAAACGTTTATTTATTTTTGAGACAGAGAGAGACAGAGCATGAACAGGGGAGGGGCAGAGATAGAGGGAGACACAGAATCTGAAACAGGCTGCAGGCTCCGAGCAGTCAGCACAGAGCCCAACGCGGGGCTCGAACTCACGGACCGTGAGATCATGATCTGAGCTGAAGTCGGATGCTTAACCAACCAAGCCACCCAGGCGCCCCTGTTTCAGTTTTTAAAGAAACAAAAGCTTTAACATTTGATTATGTTTATCAAAGTAACATGGTTGCCAAGAGTCTGCTTGTTCAGGAAAGAAAACTGTTGATCTGTCCCTATAACCAGCAAACACCTGTCGGCAATTTGTACATGCAGATACCTGTTAACAGTAAGTTCCCATTCCTTAACGTTCAGAGACTGTGATAGAAGTTGGGGGCACATGGGGGGCTCAGTCATTTAAGTGTCCAAGTCTGGGTTTTGGCTCAGATCTCGTGGTTTGTGAGTTCAAGCCCCACATTAGGCTCCACGCTGACAGCACAGAGCCTGCTTGGGATTCTCTCTCTCCTTCTCTCTCTTTCTGTCTCTTTGTCTGTCTCTCTCAAAATAAATAAATAAACTTAAATTTTAAAAAAAAGTTGTAGTAGTGTGAAGCATGATCTGCTACTGACTATGAGGTCCTTTCCTTCAGGAATTTTGTGTTTTCTGGTTTCAGCTACAGTAATAATAATCAGATTATAAATAAAATCTGATTCTGTTATGCATTGGCACATAGCAAACTACCCCTAATGTTTCATGCCTTAAAACAACTATTTTAATTTGCTCAAGAATTGGTGGGTCAGGAATTTGGGGAGGGTTTGACTGGGTGTCCTCGGGTCCTTGCCACAACAGGTAGGAAGACGGGGCTGGGGGATCATCTTCACTTATATATCTGTGGTCTCAGGGCTGTTAGCTGCCTGTCCATCTGTCTCTCCACACTGCTTCTCATTTTCCAGGGCCTTTCCAGGTGGCACAAGTTTCTCCTAGCAGGACGGTCTTGGGTCGTCATTCCTACATCATATTGTAGGGCCTCAAATGTAAAAATTCCAAGGCCAGAGGGAAAAGCTGTCATCTCTCAAGGCCTACGTCCAGAAACTGCCTGTCACTTCTTCCATAATTTCCTTGTGAAATGATCACAGATTCTTCCTGGATGAAAGGGAAGGGGAGAGACACTGCTCTCACAGGAAGGGGAGTCAGAGAATTTGTGGCCATCTTAACTGGCCCTAACTGCTAAGTCTTGTGAATACACTGGTAA
Source organism: Puma concolor (assembly GCF_028749965.1). Classification (NCBI taxonomy): domain Eukaryota; kingdom Metazoa; phylum Chordata; class Mammalia; order Carnivora; family Felidae; genus Puma; species Puma concolor. The sequence continues at coordinate 618,480 of NC_141677.1, read as the reverse complement.
ATAGTAAACTGCTCGTTCAGAAACTCAGTTCTAAGCATGGTACAAAGAGGCACTGACTTTCCAGGAAAGTAATGTTGAAAGCTTTTATCTCTAAAAACAAGTCATTTGAGAAGAGTTACTCTTTATTTTACCAAGGCAAACTTTGCAAGGAGAAGTCATATTCTTCCTATTTTCCCATTGCTTTAACCAGAGATCAGCGAACATTTATTCTGGAAAGTGCTAAATAATAAATCTTTTAGGCTTTCCTGGTCACAATCTCTGTCACGACTGCTCAGCTCTTCTGTTGTAACATGATAGCAGCTATAGACAATAGTAAATGCGCAAGGCTATGTTTCAAAATGCTTTTATTTAGAAAAAACAGAGGGCCCTAAAGATCTTTATTTAGAAAAATATTTGTCTTCAAGGTTGAAATGTGCTGACCTCTGGTGTAGAGTACTTAACACTATATAGGGAAATAGTTTTCATGCATGCTTTAGCATATGAGGCAAAGACAAATATTTGTCAGTTGAATGACATCACTGACTTGCTGAAAAACTCTTATATCAAAGGTGATTTTATTTTATTTTTTTAATTTTTTTTCCAACGTTTTTTATTTATTTTTGGGACAGAGAGAGACAGAGCATGAACGGGGGAGGGGCAGAGAGAGAGGGAGACACAGAATCGGAAACAGGGTCCAGGCTCCGACCCATCAGCCCAGAGCCTGATGCGGGGCTCGAACTCACGGACCGCGAGATCGTGACCTGGCTGAAGTCGGACGCTTAACCGACTGAGCCACCCAGGCGCCCCTCAAAGGTGATTTTAAATACAAGTGAATGATTTTAGTCTCAATTAGGTAATTTCTACTTATGTAAAATAAGTTTAAAAATAGTTGTAACTTTTAAAATTGTGGCCATTTTTATACTGTATTTGGAAGAATTAAACTTTGTGATCTAATTAAATTATAAAAATCAAAATAACTATAATTATACTAGCAATTATAAGTACACAAACTTAAATGTGTTTATGATGGAATTGTTTTAGTAAGAATCTATAGTATTTATGAATTAAAAAATCACTTTTTCATATGGGAATTAAATGGCAAGCTGATGATAACTGAAGTAGGTTATTCTCTTAAAACTGGAGACATTTGTCTCTCAAAACTCCTAGTACATATCACACACAAAAACACAAAACCCCCGAGAATAATGACAAGGTAAAATTAGAATCTGATTTGTCCTAATATTCAGTTTTTAATACCTGTAAAATGAAAATCACTGACTCAAAATGACTTCTAAACCCATTCTTATTCTTAGGGTTTAGAATTAATTTTTGAGGTTTGGGATCTTCTAATTCTCACATTGTGTTTATATTGCCTTTATCATTCATGCAACTAATCAAATATTCATCCAATAAAACTGTGAGTGTTTATTCTGTACCACTGTGCTAAACGCTAAAGGTACAATTTGAAGCAATACAATATGGACCCTACCCTTGTGGAAGATATTTTCATAATGACAGAGATGGTCAGACCTATTTGTGTTTTGCTCAAGAAGGGAGGGTGAAGTGGGTCCTTGTTTAAAGGAAGCTCTGCTCTGTCACTGGGCTCTTGCCACTTACACTTGATTTTATGACATCACTTGCTCAGCCCCTGTGTGACCAGGGGTAACTCTTCCCTCTGTACCTCCATCATCCATTATCTTGGATATGCCTTCTCTCCTGTGGTCATCTGATACACTGCTGTTCCATGTGGTCCTGGGACCTCTACTGCCTTTGCCTCTCTGTCTCCACACTTTTCTTAACCGTAGCAGCGGGGTCCTATTGTTTCTGGTGTAACCAAGTGTGCTTTAACCAAATTTAAGGCCAAATGAAAAATTACAGATGGTACCCTTGTCATAGCTCTCCCAAATAGCTAAACTGTGGGATGTACTGTCAGAGTACTGTTCTTCTGATAAAATAATCAATCCCCATATTTCCCAGTCAAAAAGAAAATGTGATGTGAAATTAACTGAATTGTACACCTACAAGCTATTAATACAAAGTTTGTCTTTGACTTAAAGTACATCGTCATTATCTCCATGGGTCAGTGGATGAAGCTGAACTGTTCACTCCATTTCAGCAGAGGATTGGTATATAATAAATGGCTGAAGTGCACCAGAACCAAGGTCAGGAACGCAATTTTAAACCAGTTTGATATCATCAGTCTCATTATGATTTTAGTTGTTATGAGTCAGAATCTTTTTTTTCTTGGAGTCTTCATTCTGATGATTATAATATAACCAGAGTGATTTGGGCATATTATTTAATTTCTTAAATCACAGTTTCTTAATCTTTAAAAATAACAGGAATAAATTTCACTTCCAGCCAACATGAAGTAACAAAACTAGATTTACTCTTTCTTCTGAAAGAACTAAAAAAAAAAATGAACAAAACATACGAAACAGTTATTTGCAAGGTTCTAGACATGAGACAATGGAAGGCAGCAATCTCTAAGAGACAGGGGAAAAGCCAGGCAATAGCTAGGGTTGCCTGAGCCTAATGCTTTTGCAGGCAGGGCTCAGAGAGCTGGAACCCAAGTGGAGCCCGGCACACTCCTGAGTATGAGGGCACTGGGGACACCAATGCAGCTAGAGTTTTTAGCACAGAGAACCAGAGAGAATAGAGCTGCACAGAGAGAGAACTCCAGAACTGCAAAGAGTCTCCTCTGAGACTAAGTACTGATTACTGCATGCATATGAGAAACCCACCCCATGCTGGAGAAAAGTTCACCAAAAATGATTAGCACCTAACATTCCTTCTTGGTTGTGAATCGTGCCTGTTCTCTCCATACACACTGGAAAAACTTGTAATTCATAGCACATGCAATACACAGAAGAATCTTGCCTCTACAGTGGGAGAAAATTATACCAAGATTGAGCACTGTTCCGTCATGCATAACAAATCTTAAAAGAAAGATCCAAAGGTTCACATTGTTCCCAACTAATTTAAGTAGGTCCCAGAAGATAAATAATATATATGAGAATGCAAATCAATCCAACACCCAACAAAATAGAATTCACAATGTCAGATATCCAATAAAAAATCGCCAGACATGAAAAGAAAAAGGAAAAATTGGCCTATAATTGAAAGATAAATCAATAAATATCAATCCAAAAAGAAGGCAGAAAAGGGGGAGAAAGAGAAAAAAAGTATGGATGGTACACACAGCAAATAATAGCAAGATGATGATGGATTTAAACCAACCATAGCAACAGCATATTAAATGTATGTAGATTAACACTCTGAATAGAAGTCGCAGTTGGTCAGATTACATTTTTTTAAAAAGCACATGCTGGAGCTCCTGGGTGGCTCAGTCACTTAAGTGTCTGGCTGGATTTCAGCTCATGTCAGGATCTCATGGTTTGTCAGTTCAAGCCCCGTATGGGGCTCTATGCTGACATAGTAGAGGCGGCTTGGGATTCTTTCTCTTCCTCTTTCTGCCCTCCAGCACGTGCTCTCGCACTCTCTCTCTCCCTCTTTCTCGCCCTCTCTCAAAAATAAATATTCAAAAAATAATAATAAAAATAAATAAATAAAGAGCATATGCTGCCTCACAAAAAAATCCACAATTCAAGTGTGCAGAGACCAAGGAAATGAAAGTAAAAGGGCGGAAAAATTATGCACGCTGACACTAATCCATAGAAAGCTGGAGCAGTGGTATTAGTATCAGACAAAGCAGACTTTGAAGCAAAGACTATTATATATAATAAAGACAGTCAAATGAAGTATGAAGATAAAAGGATAAATCCAGCAAGAGGACCCCTAGATGTTTATGTATGTAATAAGAGAACCTTAAAATACAAGGCAAAAACTGATAAAACTGATAGGAGAAACAGATAAATCTAGAGTTTTATTATTTTAATATCACCCTATTAATAATTGTTAGAAAATGTAGACAGAAAATTGTAATAAATGGAAGATATGAATAACATTTACATTCAAAATGATCTAACTTATATTTAAATACCACTTCATCTAACAATTGCACAGTACACATTTCTTCCAATCACACAAGAAACATTTACCAAGATAGATGCTATTTTGTGGCACAACAAAGTCTCAAGACATTTAAAAGGTTTCAATTTATACAAAGTATTTCTCTGGCCCTAGTCAAATTAAATCAGGAATCAATAAAATTTCTCTAGAAAACAACAAAATATTTAGAAAAAAAAAGTAATACACTTCGAAACAGCTCATGGTCAATGAAAGGAGAAAGTATTTTGAACTGAATGACAATGAAAACACAACATGACAAAAAAAATTTGGAAGCCACCAGAGGGAAATTTCTAACACTAAATGCCCCTTTTTAAAAGAGTTTATTTATTTAGAGAGAGAGAAGGAGAGAGAGCTCACAAGGGAATGTGAACGGGGGAGGGGCAGAGAGAGAGGGAGAGAATCCCAAGCGGGCTCCACGCTACTAGCTTAGAGCTGGACATGGGACTCAATCCAATGACCCATGAGATGATGACGTGAGCCAAAATCAAGAGTGGGACATTCAACTGACTGAGCCGCCCAGGTGCCCCTAAATGCCAATTTTTGAAAGGAAGAAAGGTTCCAACTCAATGATCTCACCTTCCATCTTAGGAAATTATGTGATATATATGATATTTGTGAGATATATTTATTTATCTCACATTTATTATCTCACATTTATCATATTTACTACTATCCTTGGGATCCACATGTATGTACGTATATATATACATTTAATATACATACATACATTTAATATACATATACATACATTTAATATATATATTAAATATATATTAAAGTAGTAGAAGAAAAGAAATAGTAAAAATCAGAGTTGAAAATCAAAGAAGAAATCAAAATACATTGGTTAAAAAACTTTTTTTGAAAGATACTGTTAAGAAAATGAAAAGTCAAGCCACAGACTGGGAAAAATACTTGGAAATAACATATTCAGTAAATGAATAGTAACCAGAATACATAAAAAACTCCAAAACTCAATAATAAAAAAAACATAAGATGAACATAATATTTAAAAAGGTTTGTCTCCAAAGAAGATATATAAATAGCAAATAAGCACATGAAAAGACTTTCAATATCAGCAGTTATTAGGGAAATAGAAATTAAAACTATAATGAGACACCACAACATATCAGAAAGGCTAACATTAGAAATATGTGTTTGATAATACTTTTTGATTGAGAAACTAGAGAGAGCATTATTTTAGAAAATGTTATTAATTGGTAAAATTAAACTTTTCTATCCCTAATTCTATCAAAGCTGACTTTCCACACATAACATTTTTCTTTTCAAGTATTGTCATAAATTGGTTTTCTTTGAAAATAAACAAAAAGGAAGGAAACCAAAGTTATGTACGGTATTACCTTAAGTAATTATCTTCTCAGGATTTCATGATCTAAGATAGAGCCACCACAGTACTGTTACTGGACAGAAAGTTGTTCAACCTTCATTCAAAAAGACACTATTCTATAACATGATAAATGCAGTGTTGAGTAATTTTCCTTTTTTGAAGTATGAAAAGTTCACAAATTAACTGTAAGCACACTCTGGATCATGACATGTTCTGAGGAAATATCTCTGCACATGAGGGAGACAATCCACCCAGGATTAGTGTTGTGGTTCTCACACTGTCTCCCTCATCTCTGAAACCAACCTTGCAAAGATGTTTTTATCACTGCTTATCTAATTGCATCCTTGAATTACACAATATTTTCAGATGTTGTCTTACTAATATGACATGAAAATGCATATTTAGTGAAATAAAAAGCTTAACTAAAATATGTATTTGAATACATATGATATATGTTTTCTCTTCTCTATTTCAATATATAGCCTGCTTTTATACAGACTGTAAACATTTGTAACAAAATGAAATGATAATTGCATGCGCTAAAAAGAAGCATAATTGCTTATTTTCAATTTGAATAGTTTATATTTAAAAATAGAACTTCACTAATGTATACATTAATTGTTTATTAACCACTTTAGTCTGTTATTTTTAGAACTGTGATTAGGAAATAAATGTGTGCAAATATCATTTCTATAAAAAAATCTATTTTTGACACTAGTAATACTAATAATATTAGCAAGAAGTGCTATTATTTTCCTGGAACTATTGTTTTAATTATAAAAAAATAAATAATAACAATGAATCATTTTAAATTTTGTTCTGAATAATTCCACTGTTACATTTACTAGAGAAAATAAATTCTATATTTTAGAATGGATAATACAATTTCATTCACATAAAACCAGAAGAGTAATGAGATTGTTTTTTTTTTCATTACGAAAAGACATTTTTTTCTTATCTAAATTACCTGTTAGATGATTCCAATTCCTGACTCCATTAAAAACAGGAAGTGCAAGTTGTTTTAGAAAGAAAAGTGAGATTCCGCCTGAGGCCCAGCCTCCCCAACCCCCCTCTCTAGGAAGAAGATGTGCCACTTCTAGCAGCTGAAGAAAACACTTGGAATATCGATGAGCCTCAACAGAGGCAGAAAACAGCTTTTTAACCAATGCCTAAAAAATCTGAGGCTAGGGATGATTTAACAATAAGACCCTTAGAGTTCAGTTGAGATTTCTATTCCTCTGGAAAAATTACGTAGGTAAGTATGGCAGCAATGACTGGAATTAGTAACCTGGGAAAGCGTTTGCTTCTCCCTGGAAAATACATAACATGAAATTCCAGAACTTGTGGAATCTAAAGCTCTGCTCCTCAGGAAGAATTCTAAAAAGAGTAGTTATCGTTATTGGGAAGAGATGCATAGTTTTAACAATAAAAGATTACAGAAAAACACACTTTATAAATGTGTTATCAAGATAATTTGATTTGAGTTCAGACTTTTAGTCATAATTGTGACTGTCACCTTCTTATTCATGGAACATATTTGTGTTATGGTATTTGTACTTCAATGAACTAAAAACATCAGAAGATCTGGAAGAAATGATCTTTATGTTGCAGCAATGTTATTTACTTCAAGTTTCCAATCACTAAATATTTATCCAAATCAGAGATAGCATTTAGAAATAAATCTATTAAATTTTTTCCTGTGAGTCATTTAATATTTATTCATTGTGAATTTTACTTTAAGATTTCTTTCTTTATTTTGAGAGAAAGAGAGAATGAGCTAGGGAAGGGCAGAGAGAGAGAGAGGGGGGCGGAGAGAATCCCAAGCAGGCTCTGTGCTGATCAGCACAGAATCTGGTGTGGGGCATGATCTCAAAAACTGTGAAATCATGACCTGAGCCAAAATCAAGAGTCAGACCTTAACTGACAGTCACCTAGGTGCCCCTCCTTGTGAAAAATTGTTAATATATTATCTCAATCAAAACATGTATCTAAATATTTTCATCTTTCCTTAAATACATTCTTCTATTATCTTTAATAACAATTGCTACCATTTGCTGTGTGCATTGTGTGTAAGGTTTATACACCTAATTCCAATCACCTTTACAATCACACCTCTGTACAAGAGGACATAGATTTGAATACAAGCTCTGTCTCCATCATTTTGCTCTTAAGTGGAACAGATAAGAGCCTGACTCATTCATTTCTAAAGTTCACGTTCACAACCCTGCACTTCACCACGTCACCTCCCCTTGGAGAAGTGCTCAGATATAATCCCATGGAATAATATGGACACATGTTTCTGCTAGAAGTAAAATAAAAGTATATTACCTAAAAATTAAGGAATATGCTATATATACTATCCCCTCAGAAAGATGTACAATATACATTAATCTAGAGCATTTTTCAGAAAACCCATTTCTCCCCTCTTCTGCTTTCCACTTACATGTATCCAGATTTATTTGAATGTAACACTCTTTCTTAGGATTCTTCATTGGTATGTTTTTGCTGTCCTAACACTTACTAATTTCACAAAGAAGTAGCGCCATCTGACTTGCTCCCACGTATAGGAAAGGATGACCTATATTAAAGACATTCAGCTTCAGTTTTATACTGTAAGTTTTTGAGAAGCTATTCAATGCTAAGAAATCCACTTTGCTTTCTAATATGAATGTCTAAAATTTTAGGATGTTCAAAAAGATGACTAACTGTAGAGAAGAAAAAATTCCTTCCAGAAATGTATCTTGTTGGGAAAAGAACCACTTGCTATAAGTCCCATCTTCTTTCCTTTTTTTCTAACAGCTGGGCTAATTAAAGAATAATTGGGCAGTGACTAAACATGCCCATATAATTGCCCTTTACTCATCCACTGAATCCCATGGACAACCCATGTTAAATTGATCTGTTTGCCAGTCTTTTTTTTTTTTTTTCTTTTTCTTCTTTTAATTCTAAGAAAAAGAGAAAAGTCTCATTTATTACATATAGTTCCAAAATAACAAAGGAAAAACACCTATGAGCTACTGACTCACAAAGGGGCAGAAACACAGGGAAATTATTTAAATAGAATGAAAGACTTCAGAGATTTTATGAAAAAGTCTAAAAAGCAGGCATTGGAGAAAACATGAAAATTGCAAAGTTTGTGTTACACCTCAATCACATTAAGTACAACCTAGTTTATTCCTTCGCAATACTAGTCCTCATGAGGTCACAGTAACCCAGAGATCAGCACAGAGCTCCCAGACTGGGAGTTCTTGTGATTTTGCTTTGTTTTCACTGCAACCCATCTCACTTCACGAGGGACTCCTTCTTTTTCTGAGAAATGCTGCACCACCAACATGTTTTCTCCTCCTTTAGGAAATGCTCAACTGGAGGCAGAAAAGAGCTGACAGGGGGTTTGGAAATCACAGCTGTCTTCAAACACAAAAGCGCTTCAGGGCCCAGAAATAGACTAATGAGACAAGGTGAGAAGGAATCATTCCGACTCCATGTAAGAAGGAACCTTGATTCTTGCATTATTTCTCTTTAAACTTCACTAGGCACATTACCTATGTTCTATCATTTAATGTTCCAAACAATTCATGATGCCCATGCTATTATATTTTCCTGCTAGATGAAAAAGTTGTACCTGAAACTTGTAGTTTACATGTCCTAGATAATATAACAAGTGGGTGTTCAGGCTGGGACACAAATATGTCTGCCCAATACCCAAATCCACCATTTATTCCCCTACACCCGGGTACTTCCCTCTGGACTGCTTTCTATTCTGTGAAATACCAATCAGCTGATGCTAACTACAGGAAATAACCAAAGCCCTTTGTATTGATTCAGTAGATAATATAATCCCATCTCCAAATAATTGTTGTTTTAATAGGCTCCAAAGGATACATATTTTGATAATAATGCTTAGGATTTGGAAGGAAGAAAGATCTTCTTAAATTTTTTCCATTATATATAGAGATTATGCCCCTTGGTAGAAATGAATAAAGAGATTATCTGAAGCCACTTTTTGTCTCCATGGTAGATATGAACCTCATCCATGTAAACATAACACAATAATTTTACAAAAAGTTTCAGTCAAGAGAATTATCCAGTCCCATTAGCTACACATGATGAACTGCTGTTAGTGTCTAACATGTTCCTTCTCACCAAAAAAATACTTATCCACTCACAGTTTTGAGCTTACAATAGCTGGAGTCCATTTCTTTGTTCAGTCCAACTCAAGATCTGGCAACCTAATCCTGGGAACTGCTCTTATGCCCTTCAATGGCATTCACAATGTAGATAGCAACATTTATTCAAGTTAAAATAAACAATAAAACTCCATTTTCAAAGCAACTATTCTTCCATAGTGCTGTGATTTTTCCATGGATTAATTGTCAAAATAAAATAATTCTACATTTATTATTTTTGATGAATAATCTTAATATTTATATAAATTTTTAAATTTGTATAGAATTTAAAAGGAATACAGGACTAATTATTTAGAAATTATAATTATGCATAAAGTACTATGATTAAAAATGAAATAAGTAAGCACACTTTATACTACCTTATCAATCTTTAGTTATTAAAGAGAGTAAATGAAATTAGTTGGTACTTTATAAAAGAACAGCTTGCTTAGTCTAAGCACTTGAGTTTGCTATACACTATCTTCCACTCTAAACTCCATGGGAAGTTCAGAGTAATAAGCTGACAATTCACTTGATTTCAAGAAGGCCCATCCACAAATTCTCTGCTATAATTTCAATTAAAATATCATGGATGCCACCATTTAAGCATATTTAGTAAACCATCTGGAAATCTGTATAGGTTTAATCATAATCTTGGGAAAAAATAATCAAACAAGAAGTCAATTGACCTAATAATTGTAACCACATGATCTGATATCTATCTATCTATCTATCTATCTATCTATATCTTAAAATTCAAATTTTCTTGAGAATCAAAAGTATGTGTCAAATAATATTCTTGTAATAATTATCATTTTAGTATCTCTGTTTTTATAATAATATTATCTATATAAAATATAGATAATATAAATTATATATTAATTATATTACATAAATATATATTAATATATAAATAATTATTTTATATTATTATTACTTTGAGTATTTCAATGTTATTTTGAGTATTATTAGTTGAGAATTTGCTTTATTTAATGTGCATATCAAGAAGCTACCAGGGCATTTCTAGATAAAGTGTATTGTATACGCCCCATTAATTGAACTATGAATTCCAGATTCACTATCTGATAGGAAAAGCTAGGGTACCTCATCTTACCTAAGTAAATACATAATACCCATCTATAGGAGTTTCAAATCTAGAAAATTGTCTTGCATAAATGCAAATGGATAAATCACTTTAACCTTTCAAGATCAAGTAGGGTAAAGAGGAAAAAAAGTCAAATAACACTAAAAATAATCCCAATAGTTTAAAGAAAGTTAATAATCTTGTAAGTAACATATAAAAATGAGTTTTTGTCACCCACAATATGCAGAAGGATTATGAAGAATCTAGGTTATAGGTAAAGCCTGGACAATGGTAGCAGAGTAGGAGGACCCTAGGCTCACCTCATTCCACAGATATAAGCCATCATAAACACCCAAGGAATTGACCTGAAGACTCACAGAACAAACTCCACAACTGAAAGAAAGAAAAGAGGCCATACTGAAGAAGGTAGAAAGTGTGGAGACACAGTTTGGGAGAGAAACAGATCACAGCCGCTGAGGTGGGGAGGGAGTCATGGTTGCTGAGAGGGGTGAGAGAGGCGCACACAGGGGAACACACAAGGAGAACATTCCCTCAAAGCCACTGGCCTGGAAAACAAGAGGGACTGAATTTCACGAGTTCTTGGCAACCAGTGGGGCATAAAGCCTAACGTTTTAAAGGTCAAGCCGGCTTGGTTGGGATAGAGACTGGAGGAAGCAGTGCAGCAGGACACTGGCTGCCTAACTTCCTTACACCAAGCCTCACCCTCACCCTCCAGTGGGACTGCCCTTCCCAGTCACGCTTACTTCACTCACAGGCCCCTTCCCCAAAACACCAGAACAAACCCCAGCCCACACCAGGTCTTCTGACCAAAGAGTTTTGCAAGTCCTCAGTTCCCATGGACATGGAGACAGGTCTCCTTTCACAAGCAGATCAAAGCATAGTCACCACATTCAGGCCAGGGACCAAAAAGTGTGCATGGCAGGCAAGGAGAGCCTCTGCAGACGACTGGCTTGAAGGAAGAGCAGCCAACACATACCAGCAGGGCACATGCAGCACACACCAGAGATATTCCCTGAGGTGCCAGGCCCTGGGCACTACATGACCTCTTCTTCATAAGGCCATTACTTTCAGGAGCAGGAGACATAACCGGCATTTCTAGCACACAGAAGAAGGCAGAGACTGCCACAAAATGCCAAGACAGAGGAATTCATCCCAAATGAAGGAAAAGGATAAGGCCACTGCCAGAGATCTAAGCAAAGCAGATTTAAGTGACATGCCTAATGGATAATTTAAAGCAACAGTTCATAAGGATACTCACTGAGCTTGAGAAAAGAATGCACACATTGGTCACACTTTTACTACAGAAATAAGAGAGTTAAGAAAGAATAAATCAGGGGCACCTGGGTGGCTCAGTCAGTTGGGCATCTGACTCTTGATTTTGGGTCAGGTCATGATCTCATGGTCATGTGTTTGAGCCACACATCCGGCTCTGTGCTGACAGTGCAGAGCCTGCTTGGGATTTTCTGTTTCTCCCTCTCTCTGCCCCTTCCCCTCTCACTCTCTCTGTCTCTCTCTCAAAAAATAAAATAAAATAAACTTAAAAAAATGTATCAGTCAGATATGAAAAGTGAACAAACAAGATTAGAAACATGTTTGATGCAGTGAACAACAGACTGGAAGAAGCAGAGAAATGGACTTACGGTGTATAAGACAAAGTAATACAAAGCAAAGAAACTGAAGAAAAGAGAGAAAGAAGAATTATGCAAAACAACACTAGACTTAGGGAACTCAGTGACTCCATCAAACATAGAAACATTTGTATTATAGGAGTTCATAAGAAGAAAAGAGAGTAAAGGGGGCAGAAAATTTATTTAGAGAAATAATAATTGAAAACTTCCTTAATCTGGGGAAAGAAACTACTATCCAGATCCAGGAGGCACAGAGAACTCCCCTCAAAATCAATAAAAGCATGCCCACACCAAAACATAGTGTAATTAAATTAGTAAAAAAATAGTAATAAAGAAAAAAAATCTTAAAAGCAGTAATATACACAAGAAGTCAGTAACTTACAAGGAAAATCTCATAATTCTGGCTGGGGATTTCTCAACCAAAACTTGACAAGCCTGAAAGGAGTGGCAGGATATATTCTAAGTGCTGATGGGAAAAATCTGCAGCCAAGAATACTCTACCTAGCAAAACGATCATTCAGAAGAAGAAAAGGAAAGATAAAGAGTTCCCCAGACAGACAAAAACTAAAGGACTTTGTGACCACTAATCCAGCCCTGCAAGAGATATTAAAGGGGACATTTTGAATGGAAAAGATCAAAGTGAAAGTATAAAGGCAGGAAACACAAAAGTAGTAAACATGAATATTTTTGTAAACCATCAGTCAAGGAGCTCAAAAAGAATAAAGGATATAAATATGATAACATACACCTAAACATGGGGAACAGAAGAAAAAAGAATGTGTTCAAACTCAAACAACCATCAACTTAATATAGACTGCTTTTTGCAGAAGAGGTTATATGCAAACCTAATGGTAACTATAAATTAAAAAAAAAAAAAACAGTAATAAACATGCAAAGAAAAAAGAGAAAGAAATCCAAGTATATCACTAAAGGGTCACCTGAGTGGCTCATTTGGTTGAGAATCTGACTCTTGATTTGAGCTCTGGTCATGATCTCACAGTTTGTGAAATTGAGCTCCACACTGGGGTCTGCACTAACAAGGTAGAGCCTGCTGGGGATTCTCTCTCTATCTCCTGGCCCTCCCCCACATGCTCTCTCTCTCTCTCTCTCTCTTTCTCTGTCCCTCCCAACCCTCTCTTAAAATAAATAAATAATTTAAAAATATATATCACTAAAGAAAATCACCAACACACAAAACAGAGAAAGAAAACATCAGAGAAAGTCTTCAGAAAAAATCGCAAAAGAACTAATAACATGGCAATAAATACCTATCTATAGTAATTATTGTAAATGTGAATGGACTAAATGTTTCATCAAAAGACATAGGGTGTCACAATGGACAAAAAAAACAAGACCCATCTATATGCTGCCTACATAAGATTCATTTTCAGACCTAAAGACACCTGTAGAGTGAAAGTGAGGGATGGAAAAACATCTATCATGCAAATGGATGTCAAAAGTAAGCCAGAGTAGCAGTGCATATATAGGATGAACCAGACTTTAAACAAACACCGTGGGGCACCTGGGTGGCTCAGTTGTTTAAGTGTCCAAATCTTAATTTCGGCTCAGATCATGCTCTCAAGGTTCGTGGGATCAAGCGTTGCATCGGACTCCACACTGACAACTCAGGGCCTGCTTGGGATTCTCTCTCCCTCTCTCTGCCCCTACTCTACTCTCTCTCGCTCTCTCTCTCAAAATAAATGAACAAACATTAAAACAAATAAATAAAACAAACACTATAATAAGAGGCAAAGAAGGGCACTATATCATAGTAAAGGAGACAATCCAACAAGGAGATATAACAATTGTAAATATTTACCCAACATGATGGCACCCAAATATAAAAAAAAAAAAAAATAACAATAATCGATAATAACAGTAAGGAAATTTAACACCTCACTTACATGAATGGAGATCATCCAAACAGAAAATCAAAAGGAAATAATGGCTTTGAAAGACACACTGGGCCAGATAGGCTTAACAGATATATTTAGAACATTCAATTCTAAAACAACAGAATACACATTCTTTTTAAGCGCCCACAAAACATTCTTCAGAAATAATCACATATTAGACTACAAAACAGGCCTAAATAAATACAAAAAACATTTAAGTGATAACATGCACCTTTTCTAACCACAATGCTATGAAAGTAGAAGTCTACCACAAGAAAAAGTCTGGAAAGACCACAAACATATGGAGGTAAAATATTATTCTACCAAACAATGAATGAGTCAACCAGGAAATAAAAGAAATAAAACAGTACCTGGATACAAATGGAAACAAAAACAAAAACAAACACAATAGACCTGTACTCTGAAAATAATAAAACACTGATGAAAGAAATTGAAGAAGACACAAAGAAATGAAAAGACATTCCATCCTTCAGGATTGGAAGAACAAATATTGTTAAAATGTCTGTACTACAAAAAACAATCTACACATTTAATGGAATCCCTATCAAAATACCACCAGCATTTTTCCACAGAACTAGAGCAAACAACCTTAAAATCTGTATGGAACCAGAAAGTACTACAAATAGCCAAAGCAATCTTGAAAGAGAAAGGCAAAGCTGGAGGCATCACAATTGGACTTCAAATTATATTGCAAAGTGTAGTGATGAAACAGTATGGTACGGGCACAAAAATAGACACATAGATCAACAGAATAGAAAACTCAGAAATGAACCTACAATTATATGGTCAGTTAATCTTTGACAAAGCAGGAAAGAATATACAATGGGAAAAGGACAATCTCTTCAACAGAGAAGAAAACTGGGAAAACTGGACAGCAACATGCAAAAGAAGAAACAGGACTGCTTTCTTACAGTATACACAAAAATAAAATCAAAATGAAAGAAAAACCTAAATATGATACCTGAAACCATAAAAACCCTAGAACAGAACACAGGCAGTAACTTATTTGACATTGGTTATAGCAACTTCTTTCTAGATATGTCTCCTAAGGCATGGGAAATGAAAACGAACATAAACTATTGGGACTTCATCAAAATAAAAACCTTCTGCACAGCAAAGGAAACAATCAAAAAACTAGAAGGCAACCTGTATAATGTGATAAGATATCTGCAAATGGCATATCTGATAAAAGGTTAGTGTACAAAAAAGATAACATATTATATAACTCAACACCCCAAAAATGAATGATGTAAGTAAAAAAAAGGCAGAAGACATGAATAGACATTTTTTCAAAGAAGACATACAGGTGGCCAACAGACACATGAAAAGATGCTCAACATCACTCTTCATCAGGGAAATATAAATCAAAACTACAGTGAGATATCACTCACTCCTGTCAGAATGGCTATAATCAACAACACAAAGAAAAATAGGTGTTCACAAGGATGTAGAGAAAGGGGAAACCTCTAGCATTGTTGGTGGAATGCAATCTGGTACAGGCACTCTGGAAAACAGTATGGAGGTTCCTCAAAAAGTTAAAAATAGAATTATCCAAAAATCCAGCAATCGACCTACTAGGTATTTACCCAAATAATATGAAAATACTAATTTAAAGTAATATTTGCAACCTAATGTTTATAGCAGCATTATTTACAATAGCCAAATTACATAAACAGCCCATGTCCCTAGATTAATGAATGGATAAAGAAGATGTAATATGTATATATTACACCACACACACACACACACACAAATGTTTCATTCAGCTGGAAAAAAAAGAATGAAATATTGTCATTTGCAGGGACATGGAGCTACAGGGTATTATTTGAAGTGAAATATAAGTCATTAAGGGAAAGACAAATACTTTATGATTTCACTTATATGTGATATTTAAGAAACAAAACAAGCAATGGGAAAGAGAAAGAAAGAGAGAGAGAGAAGCGCGCAAGCCAAAAAACAGACTATTAACTATAGAGAACACACTGATGGTCACCAGAGGGGAGGTGGGGGGTGGGGGATGGGAGAAATAGGTGATGGGGATTAAGGAGCACACTTGTGATGTGCACTGGATGATGTATAGAAGTGTTGAATCACTGTATCATATACCTGAAATGAATATTACACTGCATGTTAACTAACTAGAATTTAAATAAAAACTTAAAACAGTTTTAGGGTATTGGTAGGTAAATATTCTTCCAAAACTATGTAAGTTATTATATGTCTTGCATTTAGGGTCAGCATATGCTATAACTAAACCTGAATGCATAGGGAATATTAAAGCAACTTAAATTATATCCAAATTATAGTATACCTATTCATTCAGAAATCCTCTAGAAGAAAAATTTATTAAAACTTCACTTTATACTTCAGTCTAAGTTGAAATAAGTATGATGTTTTGACGGACCTAATACATGTTTTTGACTAGCAATAATTACAATTTCAGTAGAGTCTAATAAGAGAACGAGTCAATAGTATCATCTCTAATTAGCTGATTAATTTATCCCTTTAACCTCTTTGAGAATGAGAAAATGATCCTATGATCCTATCCAAATACATACAAGGAAATTAATGGCCAGGACTTTCCAAGAGAGAAAATGAAGACTAAGATGATGGTAATATCTAAAACTTTGTGCAGAAATTAACTCTTTAGATTTCTTGATCTTTATGCTTTATTACACCCATCATCCACCCATCCATCCATCCATTCATCCAAAGCTATTTAATGGAAATTGTGCTTATTGCTAAAAATACACTGGCAAACAACAGAGACATAATCCCTGCCCTTGTTGAATTTATAATTATGTCTGTAATTGTACCACTTCTGTTTGTTATTAATTGATAAGACAAATGTAATACATTTTTATTATGATAGGATCTGGGGGCTATTTCTATAACTGTGTATGTGTGTGGGGGCATGTAGAAGTAACATGGGTTTCAAGAAAAGAGTCATGATATTAATTTAGCAGTAAGACCTATGGAATATCCATGCCTATTACTGACAATAAAAATCATTGCAAATCCAGGAAGTAAAGTGAGAGTTGACTAGCACATGAAGATTAATGTAGACTGTTTTTGTCAAATTCCTTGGAATTCCTAATTGTAACCCAGGTATGAGGCAATAAAATGCCTTAAAAGGAAAATTTGAGGAATAGAGACCTAGGACAATTTTATATGTCCATATAAATAAAAAGTAATAATATGAAGGAGAATTTATGTAATTTTTAGGGGGTGGGTTAGCTTTGATGTGATGTGGTATGTTCAATTACTTACTTATAACTGGGAACAAGAATAAAGAGAGATTATCAGTAGAAGTAGACTTATTTTTCAAAATTGTGTTGGCTATTCAGGGTCCCTTGCATTTCCATGTACAAATTAGAGTCAACTATCCCTTATCTGAAAAGTAAACAATGGGACTTTTGATAGGAATTGTATTGAATCTGTAAATCAGTTTGCAGAGTATTACCACCTTAATACTAATATTCCAATCCATGAACACAAATCTTTCCATTTACTTAGGTCTTTAATGTTTTTAACAAAGTTTGGTAGTTTTCAGTCTAGAAATCTTAAGGCCCTTACTGCATTTATTCCTAAATATTTTACAATTAAGTATTAAACGGTTACATTGAAAGCATGATATCTGTTGTTTTACAAGGACAAATAAACCAATTAAAAAGTAGACAAAGGATTGAAGTAGACATTTCTCCAAAGTAAAATAAGTCAATAAATACATGAAAAAATGTTCAACCTAATTATTCATCAGGGGAATGCAAATTAAATCCACAATGAGATATCACTTCATACCCATAGGATGGCTGTTTATAAAATTAAAAAATAATAAGCATTAGTGAAGATGTGGAGAAATTGAAACATTCATGTATTGCTGGTGGGAATGTAAAATAGTGCAGCTCTGTGGCAAACATTTTGGCAGTATCTCAAAAATGTAAACATAGAGTTATCATAGAACCAGCACTCCCAAATGAATTGAAAACATGTTCACACAAAAATTTATATACAAATGTTCATAGGAGCATGATTTATAATAGCCCAAAAGTGGAAACTATTTATTTATTTATTTATTTATTTATTTATTTATTTATTTATTTATTTTAATTTTATTTTATTTTATTTTATTTTATTTTATTTTTTTCAATATATGAAATTTATTGTCAAATTGGTTTCCATACAACACCCAGTGCTCATCCCAAAAGGTGCCCTCCTCAATACCCATCACCTACCCTCCCCTCCCTCCCACCCCCCATCAACCCTCAATTTGTTCTCAGTTTTTAAGAGTCTCTTATGCTTTGGCTCTCTCCCACGCTAACCTCTTTTGTTTTTCCTTCTCCTCCCCCATGGGTTTCTGTTTAGTTTCTCAGGATCCACATAAGAGTGAAACCATATGGTATCTGTCTTTCTCTGTATGGCTTATTTCACTTAGCATCACACTCTCCAGTTCCATCCACGTTGCTACAAAGAGCCATATTTCGTTCTTTCTCATTGCCATGTAGTACTCCATTGTGTACATAAACCACAATTTCTTTATCCATTCATCAGTTGATGGACATTTAGGCTCTTTCCATATTTTGGCTATTGTTGAGAGTGCTGCTATAAACATTGGGTTACAAGTGCCCCTATGCATCAGTACTCCTGTATCCCTTGGGTAAATTCCTAGCAGTGCTATTGCTGGGTCATAGGGTAGATCTATTTTTAATTTTCTGAGGAACCTCCACACTGTTTTCCAGAGTGGCTGCACCAATTTGCATTCCCACCAACAGTGCAAGAGGGTTCCCGTTTCTCCACATCCTCTCCAGCATCTATAGTCTCCTGATTTGTTCATTTTGGCCACTCTGACTGGCGTGAGGTGATACCTGAGTGTGGTTTTGATTTGTATTTCCCTGATAAGGAGCGACGCTGAACATCTTTTCATGTGCCTGTTGGCCATCCGGATGTCTTCTTTAGAGAAGTGTCTATTCATGTTTTCTGCCCATTTCTTCACTGGGTTATTTGCTTTTCGGGTGTGGAGTTTGGTGAGCTCTTTATAGATTTTGGATACTAGCCCTTTGTCCGATATGTCATTTGCAAATATCTTTTCCCATTCCGTTGGTTGCCTTTTAGTTTTGTTGGTTGTTTCCTTTGCTGTGCAGAAGCTTTTTATCTTCATAAGGTCCCAGTAATTCACTTTTGCTTTTAATTCCCTTGCCTTTGGGGATGTGTCGAGTAAGAGATTGCTACGGCTGAGGTCAGAGAGGTCTTTTCCTGCTTTCTCCTCTAAGGTTTGGATGGTTTCCTGTCTCACATTCAGGTCCTTTATCCATTTTGAGTTTATTTTTGTGAATGGTGTGAGAAAGTGGTCTAGTTTCAACCTTCTGCATGTTGCTGTCCAGTTCTCCCAGCACCATTTGTTAAAGAGACTGTCTTTTTTCCATTGGATGTTCTTTCCTGCTTTGTCAAAGATGAGTTGGCCATACGTTTGTGGGTCTAGTTCTGGGGTTTCTATTCTATTCCATTGGTCTATGTGTCTGTTTTTGTGCCAATACCATGCTGTCTTGATGATGACAGCTTTGTAGTAGAGGCTAAAGTCTGGGATTGTGATGCCTCCTGCTTTGGTCTTCTTCTTCAAAAGTACTTTGGCTATTCGGGGCCTTTTGTGGTTCCATATGAATTTTAGACTTGCTTGTTCTAGTTTCGAGAAGCATGCTGGTGCAATTTTGATTGGGATTGCATTGAATGTGTAGATAGCTTTGGGTAGTATTGACATTTTGACAATATTTATTCTTCCAATCCATGAGCAGGGAATGTCTTTCCATTTCTTTAAATCTTCTTCAATTACCTTCACAAGCTTTCTATAGTTTTCAGCATACAGATCTTTTACATCTTTGGTTAGATTTATTCCTAGGTATTTTAGGCTTCTTGGTGCAATTGTGAATGGGATCAGTTTATTTGTCTTTCTGTTGCTTCATTGTTAGTGTATAAGAATGCAACTGATTTCTGTACATTGATTTTGTATCCTGCAACTTTGCTGAATTCATGTATCAGTTCTAGCAGACTTTTGGTGGAGTCTATCAGATTTTCCATGCATAATATCATGTCATCTGCAAAAAGTGAAAGCTTGACTTCATCTTTGCCAATTTTGATGCCTTTGATTTCCTTTGGTTGTCTGATTGCTGATGCTAGAACTTCCAACACTATGTTAAACAATAGCAGTGAGAGTGGGCATCCCTGTCGTGTTCCTGATCTCAGGGAAAAAGCTCTCAGTTTTTCCCGATTGAGGATGATGTTAGCTGTGGGCTTTTCATAAATGGCTTTTATGATCTTTAAGTATGTTCCTTCTATCCCAACATTCTCCAGGGTTTTTATTAAGAAAGGGTGCTGAATTTTGTTAAAGGCCTTTTCTGCATCGATTGACAGGATCATATGGTTGTTATCTTTTCTTTCATTAATGTGATGTATCACGTTGATTGATTTGCGAATGTTGAACCAGCCCTGCATCCCAGGAATGAATCCCACTTGATCATGGTGAATAATTCTTTTTATATGCTGTTGAATTCAATTTGCTAGTATCTTATCGAGAATTTTTGCATCCATATTAAGTGGAAACAATTTAAATTATCATCCACTATGAATGGATAAACAAAATTAATTTAATCTATACAATGGACTATTACTTGGTTTTTAAAAGGATATATACACAATACACACAACACACACACACACACACACACACACGATATGGATGAACCCTGAAAACATTATGCTAAGTGAAAGAAGCCAGTAACAAAAGATCTCATATTGTATAATTCAATTTATATTAAATGTCCATAACAGACAAATCCATACAGACATAAGGTAGCTTAATGATTTCTAGGGAATGAAGGAGGGGGCAATTGGGAGGTATGAAGTTTGTCTTTAGGGTATGGATATATTATATAGTTAGATAGTGTTATAGTTGTATGACATTGTGAATACACTAAAAACCACTGAATTATACTTTTAAAAAATGGTTAAAATGATGAATTTTTGTGTATGAGTTATATCTCAATTTTTTTAAATTTAAAAGCTCTTAAATAAAAGTATATTCATAGATTTTTGTTTATTGCAAAGGGACAACACAGCCCTTCCTCTACAATTCTCTCTAGCTTCATTTCCAACAAGTCTAAAATTATATTCTCAACTCTATTGCAACTAATTTGGGTGTTTGTGATAGCCATGATGCTGTACCTTTGCTTGTATGGTTTAATATCCCTGGTATTCGCTCTCTGAAAACTCTCCCGAGTCTCATTCAATCTTTACATCCCAATTTCATTAGCCAAGATGGTGGCTTTGTTCAGTGGTTAGACTCACTTGATGCTATTGCACTATCAATCATAGCTTCTATTCTTCCAACCTGCAAAACTTGATCTGGGTGTCTTTGATACTTTGATGGCACTTGGAACCAAACAAAGTGCTTGACACATGGTGGTTACTTACAAAATATTTGAAGATTCAAGAAAACAAAGGTGAAAAGTGTCAAGAGCTCACCTGAGCTGGAGAGTACTGAATTGTCAGACATTGGAATAGCCTATTAAAATGACAAGCCAAAACAAACAAACAAACGAATAAAAATCGAGTCTTTAATCAAATACTGCAATAATATAAGCAAGAGGCTGAGCCAGAGAAAGTACAAACTCTCCTCTCTGTTCCATTTCTCCCTAAGAATCATTGTGCTAGTAAAGGACTGCAAAAGAGCTCTGAAAATTTTCCTGCAGTTTTATGAGCCAGGATGGCAGAGGTTGGCTGGTGTGAAGGAGCTAGGAATGGACAAATCCTGAGTACAGAGACCGAGGGGGAGAAGACTGCCTTCAAGGCTCCTCCTGTGGCCCGCAGAATGACGTCATAGCAGAGGCACCTGAGGAAGATGTTTGCTCAAAGTCTTAATTAAAGAGACCTCAACTGGAAGTGCATAGGCTAGGAATGCACATCCAGTAAAGGCACGGCTGGCTAGGGGCGTCTGAGTTCTTAACTCTAAGTCTTTCAGTGACTGTAATGCACTGTGTGTGCACTAAGCCTGGTGGAGTGTGAGCAGTTTCATCCCACAAGATTGGCCCTAAAAAGCCATGTAGCTACCTAGAGTCAGGCCTGAATAGTCACACGTAGGTCTTTAGCTAAGAGCTAGACTCCTCAAAAAGAAGAAGGGAAACTCTCTCATATTTATAGTCATCATGGAAATGTGAATCAAAACCTCAGTGAGATACCACTTTATACTTACTAGGATGACTATAATTAAACAAAGTACAAAGTACTTTAACTTTACAGATAAGCACCCTGGAAGAGATTTCAAGAAAAACATTCTTAGGATTTTGAGGAAGGAAATATAGTGTGGTCAGAAAACAATTCATGAATGCATTCTTGAAATTGGCTGGATTTTTATTGGTAGGTAGGGACACCTCAGGGACTAGAAATAGAATGAGCAAAGGCACCAATCAAGAGACAATTTAGGAACTAGAAAAGTGAAATTCTAATGCATAGAGTACACATAAGGAAGTCTCAGGAGATAATGGTGAAAAATAAATAGTTTGTGATCATGGTATAAAATGCCTTCAGTACTGGGGTTCCTGGGTAGCTCAGTCAGTCAAGTGACCAAATCTTGGTTTTGGCTCAAGTTCTGATCTCACAGTTCGTGGAATCAAGCCCCACATTGGGCTCTGCATTGACAGTGTGGAGGCTGCTTGGAGTCTCTCTTTCTCCCTCTCTCTCTCTGCCCCTGCCACATTCTCTCTCTCTCTCTTTCAAAATAAATAAATAAAATTTAAAATATAACAATTTAAAATGCATTCAGTATGCATCTCAAAGTCCCTACTTAATTCTGAAAATAAGAGTCATTTAAATTGATTATTTGTGACATGATTAAAAGAAAATAATTTAAAGATCTCTTTTATCATAGAAGAAACAGTTTACCAGTATTCAACTTGTTAATTTTATTTTAAAATAGTTAAGCTTAGGGTGCCTGGGTGGCTCAGTTGATTTAGTGTCCAACTTTAGCCCAGGTCATGATTACACAGTTCACCAGTCAAGCCTTGTGTCAGGCTCTATGCTGACAGCTCGAACCCTGGAGCCTGCTTCAGATTCTGTGTCTCCCTCTCTCTGACCCTTCCCAGCCTGTGCTGTCTATTTCTCAAAAATAAATAAAAACATTAAGTAAAATAGTTAAGCTTATCTCAAAGAATCAATAAAACAAAAATAAATGAAATAATTATACATTCTTTTATTCTCTCTAATAGAATATAGGCAGCTTGGAAGATGAAATTATCTAGCTTAACTTGTTGGCACCAACACTGCCAGCATTTTGCCTTGTGCAAAGAAGATACTAGAAAAATGTTTCCTGTTTAAACACTACGCTGAAGTTGCTACTCACTGCAATTCTGGCATTCAATAAATACACTTAAACATAAAACTAAATCTATTTCACACCTTTTCCCTCCTTTTTTATAAGTTTCTCAAAGCACTTCAAAAATTTTCAGACTTCTGGCTAATCAATATAAAGAATAATACTCACTGCCAGTATATAGAAAAATATCCCTTGTCTCAAATGTTTTCTTGTTTCATATTTTGGATAAATGACATTCAATGAATTTGAGATGTGTGTTGTTATATTAAACTAGTCCATGAATTTTCTGTTGAAAGTAGTAGTTTAGATTTTGTTTCAAAAGCAGTTCCTATGTCCTAAGATTCTGTTAACCCTGTAGGCAATCACTGTATTTAATTCCACTTAAGTGTAATTGTTAGTGCTGTCATTAGTTTGTAAATAAAGATGAAAAATTGTTGCTTTGAAGCTATAGAAGAAAACTCAATAGCTCTGTTTTATGATTAACAGAGTATTGTGTCAAACCTCCTGAGTGATTGGCTCTCTTGCACATGGCATGATACATAAGGAAAACCAACAGAGTCAAATTTGATTCACGTATGCATCTAGATGAAATCTGCTTCCGATATGTCAAAATAGTTTAATGCAACAAGATATTGCACACCTTCTTGGCTTAAGCATTATGTAGTCATCTTGCTTCATTGACATAATTGCAATTATCAACCAATCAAATATAAAATCAGGTCAATAAATCACTAAGTAGCTTTTATGTGCAAAGAACTCTATCAAGGAAGCATGGAGGGCAGACTTTCAGGGATGTCAGAAAGAGAGCTGTGCATTGCAGTAGTAGTTTATAATTCTTTTCCAATGAATAACCATAGTTGCCCCCAAATCATAAAAAAGCAAATCTGCATCTCTGTGTTAGGTTGTTGATCATCTATTCACTCTTATTTTTGGTTAGAGCATGGAAAATTGAGATTTCACTTCAGTTTTAGGGGATATAATTCATTTATTAAAAGAAGAGAAGAAGAAAGAAAGGGAGAAAAAGAGAAAGAGAGAACAAATGGGTTGGCAAATATGTAGTAAGCTCTCAATGCATCATTACATACCCCACAGAACCTAAACAACACATCATTCACTGAAGAAGGAAACATAAATTAAATATATAATATTGTCCTTGTCCTCAATTTGCAAGGGCAGTTTAATTTGAGTAATTCATCTCTTGTCCAGAGTAAGATTTGTCCTTAGTTGCATCTTGTCCAACACTGTTATTGAATGGATGAGAAAACATAGTTCTTGGTGGCAGTGATGGAATGGTGGAGAACTTAATTGCCACGGACAGTATGTTAGACAATCAGCCTCAAGCCTGGATCTGGGCTTCCTTAACTCCTTAGCATGGACTCATCTAACTGTATATACAACACTGCCTCTAAGACCTGAAGCCGTAGGAAAGCATCATCAATGATGGAAGCCACACAGAGTCCAGATATCCCATAGGTAGTCCACTGAGAAAGAACACAAAACATACTCACAGCCCATTCTTTAGTATGAGGCCGATACATACTGCTGTTCAGAGGGAAAAAGGGATCTGTGGGTTGGGACATTAAGGAAGGGGCACAATTCCTTTCTGAACTAAATTCCAAAGCAGAGTCATCCATCTATCAGAATGATGCTAACGAGAAATTCTAGTTTAAACTTAGTAAAAACAAACCTTCTTAAAGTAAGAGTCCCTCCAATGTTTGTGTGGGGTGGGGTGGTGGTGATAGAATCTGACACAAACAGTGATAGTAGCTTTCTAAATTAATTCCTTCCCATCATCTGTTTCCTATAGTCAGTTACCTGTTAAGGTAAGTTTTACATTTAACCATGGGATATACCAGATCTGGATACCAGATACAGCATACAGACATTCATTAAAAATACATCGAAGGGCGCCTGGGTGGCTCAGTCGGTTGAGCGGCCGACTTTGGCTCAGGTAATGATCTCGCGGTCCCTCAGTGAGTTTGAGTCCCGTGTCGGGCTCTGTGCTGACAGCTCAGAGCCTGGAGCCTGTTTCGGATTCTGTGTCTCGCTCTCTCTGACCCTCCCCCGTTCATGGTCTGTCTCTCTCTGTCTCAAAATTTAAAAAAACGTTAAAAAATTTTAAATAACAAATACATCTAAAGAGGAGGAGAAACTCCTTTTGCTATAAAATTTCTACATATCATTTATGATTTTGTTTGGTTTTAATTTTATTATAATTTAAGACAACATTTATATTAAGTTTATAGGGTATCCCCCTGCCTCCAACTTTTGCTAAACCACACATCCCATACTTTGTCAGTACTAGAACAGTCTGTGAAATATAAAAGACACCAACAACAAAATCAAAACAATATGAGATTAGAGAAGGACAAATACCATATAATTTCACTTAGATGTGGAATCTAAAAAACAAACAGGCCATAAACACTCATAAATACAGAGAACAAACAGGTGGTTGCCAGAGGGGAGGGGTGTAGGAGGATAGGTGAAATAGGGGAAGGGGATTAAGAGGTACAAACTTCCAGTTGTAAAATTAAAAAAAATGAGGATGTAAAGTACAGCATAGGAAATACAGTCAATAATATCATAACAGCTTGGTATGGTGACAGAGGGATGAGCATTTTGTAATCATTATTTTGTACACTTGAAAACTAATATAATATTGTATGTCAACTATACTTCAATAAATAAAAAACAATATGAGACTTTACCCTTATTGTACTATATATGAAGACTTTCTCTTTTTTTAATGTTTATTTATTTTTTAGAGAGAGCGTGTATGTGCACATATGGGGGAGGGGCAGAGAGAGAGGGAGAGTGGGTCTGAGTGAGCTCTGCTATGACAGCAGGCGAGCCTGATGTGGGCTAGAACTCACAAATGGTGAGTTCATCACCACCTGAGCCAAAGTTGAACGCTCAACTGACTGAGCCACCCAGGTGCCCCTATATGAAGACTTTTTTTTTTTTAATTTTTTTTTAACGTTTATTTATTTTTGAGACAGAGAGAGACAGAGCATGAACAGGGGAGGAGCAGAGAGAGAGGGAGACACAGAATCTGAAACGGGCTCCAGACTCTGAGCTGTCAGCCCAGAGCCCGACGCAGGGCTCGAACTCACGGACCGTGAGATCATGACCTGAGCCGAAGTTGGATGCTTAACCGACCGAGCCACCCAGGCACCCCCCTATATGAAGACTTTTAAAAGGTACTGACCATTTATCCAGAATCATTTTCTTGGTGATAAGACATTTTATAATACAAATTTTTCAGTTAACTAAATTTAACTTCTTTAAATATCAATTATTAAAGTTTTAAAGTATTTTCAATGAAAATACTTCATAGTGACCCTTGATATTCTTAGGGGCTATATACTAATACTTTTGCAAAGCATAATACTTTCAGCCACCTAATGAATAATTATTATACCAATGTGACCAAAGTGTATTATGTAGCAGAATTTTTTGTGTACAACATTTACAGTTAGCAATGGATATTAGGTAGTGTTGAATAGTCTATTAATTTATGATATAGTATCTTAGTTCTGCTACTTTACACATTTGCCTTACAGTATGATTAGAATTTGTGTTTCAGATAAACAGTAAATAATTACAAGATATTGATCTTCAGGCTTATATTCAAATCAGCTGTGCTACACATGTTAAAAACAAAAGAGTTATCTTCTTTGCTCAATTTTCTCTTTCAAATATTTCTTAATTCCAGAATAATGATCTTGAGAGTTGAAATTGCAAGAAGATAATATGTAATTTAATGTGTTTACCCCCAAAACACATGGCATACAGAAAAGTTTCAAATAAAATGGCATTTTGTGGGAATAAAAGTCATGAGTACTCAAATCTCCTAAGTATGCAACACACTTAAAAGACTATCAGAACAAGGTGACCTGATAGCATGTATGTTCTTTTTTTTTTTTTTTTTATGTTTATTTTTTTAAGAATGAGAGAAACAGAGAATGAGCATGGGAGGGACAGAGAGAGAAGGAGACACAGAATCCAAAGGAGGCTCCAAGCTCTGAGCTGTTAGTTCACAAATGGGGGAGGGGCAGAGAGAGAGGGAGAGTGGGTCTGAGGACAGAGCCAGATATAGGGCTTGAACTCACAGAACATGAGATCATGACCTGAGCCAAAGTCGAACACCTAACCAACTGAGCCACCCAGGTGCCCCATTCTTAAATGATCTAAAAATGTAGTTTTTAAACTTTCAAGGATGAGAATAGTTACAAAGATCTCTTAGTAATACACCAAAATAATTGGCAAAGCTTTATTAAGTGAGTGGTTAAAAGCAGCATAGTATAGTGGTTAGTAACATGAGTTCTGGGACCAAACAGACAAGGGTGTAAATACTGGCTTCAATCCTAACTGGCTGTATGATTTTGAATATGTTTAGTAACTCTCCAAATCTCAGTTCCCTTATCTAAAATGGAGATACAATTACAGATAAACAATATGATTGAATAAAAAATGAGTAAGGTAATATATATAAAGAGATTAGAACAGAGTCTGGCCCATAATCTACATTTTGACATTTGCTAACATAATGGTCTATGTGTTCCAACTTATGCCACTTCAGTATAGTAATTTAATGTTGGAAAATGTGTAATCAAAGTACTAAATGTTATGGCACCACCGTATGTCAGACGACCTGGTCTAATGGAAAGCAAAGTTGCAGTCTGAGAGGTCTGTAAACAGGCGTATTCACTCACGTGAATACACAAACAAGAACTTGGCACCTGCCATTATACATGCTTAGGACAGTGCCTTCTCCTTGTCCACTGACTTAGTTACTTGATATTTGTCACCTGGAGGCGTCCTGGCTCTCACACCAAAGCAGCATTATGAGAAGCTCCAAATGACCAAGTGCAGGGAAGCATAGTTATCCTAGATCCTGCCTGTTCTAGAGATGATAATTAAATCCTAATTTTTAATACAAATTGTGAATGCTAATAATAGGTAGGAAGTATAATGTTGGCATTAACACCAAATGTTCCTTTCTGCCTTAATCTTCCTAAGAGATTGCTTTTAAGATCTATCTTCACTTGGCAGCAAATACAGACATAACTGTCTCCCATGTTTTTAATGACCAATAAATAAGTAACAAGGTGCTTTTTTGAATAGTAGCCTTTCAGGAGTAGGAAAATCACAAAAACTTACACAAACACTATACATTTATATGACCCTCATTTTTGGAGCCCCAGTTTATTTTCTTGGATGTATACTAGACCATCAATAAATAGATAATGCTGGAGAGAACGTTATGGATTTTTGGAAAAATCATGGTATTCTTTTGAGGTTATCTAAGCTTATGTTATTGTTTATATGACTTACGTGATAATTCTTGTTAAAACTTGTCAACAATAATAATTTGTTTTTGCTTACTTGACAGGTGATTGCTATGGTCACTTTTTCTTTCAACAAATCAATAAAATCAAAATTAAAACCATATGATCACTAAAGTATTACATGCAAAATTTAGATCCTCTTTGGTCTACAAAAATATATTTTAATAAGGACTTGATCATTCAAGGAATAATTACAGGAGTCAATAAAATTCAACCTAGAATTCTATACTTTGGAAGAAATTATGAATCTGTGAGTAGCATAATAAAAAGAAGGAAGAAAACAATTATGATGATATAATTTTATGTGTATTAGTTCTATTTATGATATGGTATGCTTACATCCTTTTTTCAGAGAAGGAAACAGAGGCTCAATTAATTTATATCTTGGAAAGGGCATATTACTAAGAAGTGGCCAAACCAGAAACAACTCTTTAACTGAAGTCCATTAATCTTAATCATAAAATAAATTTCACCACCCCATAGTATTGGTGGAAGAAGAATTTCAGTATGTATTTGACAGAATTAAATTGAAGAAAATAAAACTAAATCATTTCTAGATTCATGTACAAACCCATGGTTTAATTATTTGCAATGGGAATTATGAATCAAATCATCTCAAAGCAATTGACAAACTTCTGAACAGCATTTACCTTCTACTCCTCTGCTCTCCATTTACAGGCTCTGCATAGCCAGATTTTGAGTTAATTTAGAACAGATAATTCAATCATTTTTCAGTGTTAGCCTATCAAGAAGTAAAGGTGCTGCCACAGACGTGTGCTTTAGGTACTTGAAAAAACCTGAATCCCATCATGTGCATAGGGTCAGGAATTTGTTTTCTCCTCTACTATGATGCCAGTTGCTACAAATGCTGCTATACAAAAAAATGGAAATTAAACCGTATTTGAAGTTAGGTTGACTGAGATTGAATCCTCATTCACATAGTTAACTAGCTAAATGACCTAAAATAAGTTATTTGTGAAAAAAAACAGAGATTGTGAATATAAGAAGACTTGGCCTAGTTCTGGACACATAATAGTTATGTGAAATATAGCTACTGTTTTTGTTATTTAATTACTAACTGGACATGTGCCTCAGTTTCTGAATCTAGATACCAGATTCACCAAGTGGTGCATGCTTTCTGCCATAGATTCCAACCCACTTGATGAACATCATGATTCTTCTTTTCTTTCAAGTCTATCATTGTGGCATAATTGGAATCTGGTTGTCATGTGTTCTATAATCTTCCATGTGTATACCCTGTCTGGTTGCCTATAGCTGTGAAATGAACAGCATTGAACTTTTGTGGTATAAAATACCAACCATTTAATTGTGATCTCAATTTTATCAATCAATAATATAGGCAAAGTACAGCAAATATGGCTCATTTCTGTTCCATAAAACCTGGGTCTTCAATTAGGGTGTCTCAAATGACTGCAGATGGCTGAGACAGCTTAATTGATGTCATATGTCTCAGACCTCCAGCTTTGTCCATTGTTTAGTTTTCTCCATTCTCCACATCTTTGGCCACATCTGTTGTGGTCTGGAATGTCCATTATTGTTTCTTCACTCACATGCCTGCTGTCTGGCATGGAATGGTTGGTCCAGCTGTGGCTGAAGAGGCATCCTGTTCTCTCCACAGGCTCTCCACAGAGCTAGCTTTGGGTTCCTCACAGCCACATATCTTTGGGTATCAGATTTCTTACACAGAGGCTGACTTCTCCAAGAGTGAACATTCCAAGAAGGCAGATGGAAGCTGGAAGACTTCTAATGACTTAGCCTTGGAAGGTGTATACAATAGAATTCTGCCTCATTCTATGGATCAAGTTAGTCACTAAGGCCACCCATCAAACTCAATTGCAGAACCAACAGAGAATTTCGTATTTGTAACTACCCCACTATATCAGAAATTCTTATCAATAACTATGGCAGACTGCTTATCCTTACTGTCTCATCAGAAAACACCCAGCCAATTTGTATAGAGACAGCATCTTTAGGTCTTTTGTATGCTTTGATTATTAAAATAAAATGTTCTAGTTATATGGCTTTAGGCATGTTGCCTTACCAATAGAAATGTAATTTTTCTTACATTTACAATGGGAACAATAGTAGCTATTGCAAAGGATTGATTTGGATTAAAGATAATGCCTGGAACATATTGAGTACTCAATAAATCACAGCTGCTATTTTCATCATTATACACATCAGAACACATTAGAATATATGACTGTCTTCCTAAACCAAGCCCGTGTTCCTCTTTAGCAATGATTCTGCTGACTTAGCTCTCAGCACAAAGGTCAGTTCTATGGTTTAGTACTTCCTAACTATTTGTTATTCCATTTTCTTTCAAATGCCTCCTCAACAACACATTTTCTTTACTTCCAGCACACTTATACTCCACTACACTTGAATTATAGCAGTGCACCTTGAACGGTCATAGTTTCCTGAGGAGATGGATGGAACAGTGTGGTCACATTCTCTGGTGCCCCTGCAGGGTGATACTGCCCCACTCTCACCCAAATGGAACAGTCCTTCTAGTTGCTCAACTAGTCCTGGTACCTTACCTACCTACATTTAAGTCTAAATTATTGGGGTATTATTATAAACTAGTAACATTTTCTTCCTTATATATACCAAAGTTTGTTATTTTTCTGTATCCATTCAACTCCATCCCTAAAAGAAGCTCATCCTGAGAAAGTTCAGAAAAGATGCTATGTTCAGCTATGATCAGGACCATAGTAAAAGATCTCAATCCCTTTATGTCATTCCCAGAGATTCCTGAATTTTAAGGCAATATCCTTGATTTTTAAAACATGTTTGTCTATGTGAAGGCCTGTAAAAGAGTCCTAGTAATTTAGGATTAAGTATTTTCTTTTTTCCTCATATTGTTACATTGAAGAATTTGTGAATAAATTTCTGAAAACAGCTCTTCTACTCCTCCCTGAGGTCATATTTTGGTAACTATATATACACACACATTTTTGGCAGTCTAATTGGGTTATCATCCTTATCAGTGAGTGGTTATGAGTAGAAAATGAAACATTAATGAGATTTAAATCTAAAGGTTTTAAAGTGATCAAGCCAATACACCTGGAGATAATACCTTTAGGTCTTCTTTGTATGGCTATGTTAATCAAGCCCTCTACATAACAAATTTGTGTCAGTTAAAGAGCTAAGCAATAATTCGTTTATCTCATTAATTAACCAGGACTATATTAAGTAAAAAATCCCATTATGTAGTGGAATATAATGCCCAGATACGAAGGCTCAGAACTAATCTGACCTGTAGTACTTAGTAAATGTTGTCTGTGTGCTTGCTGGCTCCACAGAAACCTGTTTGGAAAGAACCATCTAAGCAGTGTGGTTGCATCCAGTGCCAATCAAATTACATTAATCTGAAACAATATTATTAAAATTTACTTTATGCATTATATTTTATATAATTTCAGTGCCTTGCACAGAGTGCATAACTGCATACTTTGGAAGAATCCTAAATGACTGAATCATAAGTTTGTGGCACAACTTTAGGTGGGTAACACAATACTGTCCATTTATTTATTTAGTTTCAAATATTAAGAGGTTGTCAGGTATACATTATCTCATGTGAACCACTCTACCTGTAAATGCATGCTTCCTCTTTTATCTGAATTCAGTTTAATAAAATAGGGTCATTACATATAGCATGAATTTTAATTTCCTTCACTTATCTTGTTTTACTATAGTCTGGCAACCCCTTTGGCATTGTGTCTCTTCTATATAACTGAGTTAATGGTGTATATGGGCCTAACAACTACATAATACAACAATCCAATGAGTTAGATACCCTTACTAAGATCATTTTACACATTGGGAAACAGAGACACAGAGAAGGTAAGCAACTTGTTCAAGTCATAAACCTATGTTAAGTCACTATTTGGCTTATTTTGTTGCTATAAGAAATTACCATAGCTTAAAAGAAACACTCACTATCCTATAGTCCTGTAGGTTAGAAGTCTGACATGGGCCCCACTGGGCTAAAATCGATGTTTAGCAGGGCTGTGGTCCTTACTGGAAGCTCTGGGAAAGAATCCAAATCCAAACCCATTCCAGTTGTTCAATTCCTTACCCTTGTAGAACTGAGGTCCTTGATTCCCAACTGGTTACCATTCAGAGGCCTATCTTTGCTCCTAGAGCCCATGATTCATTTCCATGCCTTCCGTGAGCTCCTAGAGGCCTCTGTCTAGTCCTCACATGTGGCCCTGATTGTTCAGAACCATCAGAGATGCTTCAAATCTTCCTCAAGCTTGGAGTTTCTCATTCTTTCTCTGACTATAGCCAGAGAAAATGCTCTATTCATTTGATTAGATTGGGCCCACCTAAATAATGCAGGATAATTGCCCTATTTAAGGGACAGTAACCTTAATTACATCCAGAAAGTCCCTTTTGCATAGAATTAACCTATTCACAGGTTCCAGGGAGTATGTGTGGACATTGTTGGAGAGGCCTTATTCAGCCTACAATAGTATTATTTGATTTCTATATTGGCTTAGATTCATCTGCCCTCATAAGCCACTTACAAGTAATTTACCAGAACAAAGGTAATCTATTCTAATTTACTTAGCAGCAAGACTCTAATGAAGTGATTACAACTACATAAGAATGATAATCTTAGAGGAAGTTTTCCCATGTTCATCTTTCTGTTTACCTTACCCAGTTTCCCAGAAAAAGACTGACATATGGGGCTGTGTGAGAAGATACAAAAAGGAAAGACAGAAAGAGGCAGTCACTTCTCAGTCAAGAAGCTACATGCCTCAGATTTCTTCCACCTTTCTCTGTGTTTTGATATATTCTAAGAGGAATAGTATGAACTTCCACAGCAACATTCTGATAATTAAATACATTTCTTCTTCCGTGCATTTGTCCTAAGTTTTATCATTACAGACTGCTGTACCAGAGTGTCATTCACTCAATTACTCTTTCTCAACCACTGCTGGAGAATTATGTGATAATGCACTAGTGAGGTATAAAGCTCTTTCTTTATATAACTATCGGTCATGAATAATGATTTACAAACCTACAGAAACTCATCCCAATTAATGATCCTATTCATTCTTAGTTTATAAATTATTCACAAAAGGCTTGCTAATTAATTCAACCTGAGTGATCATCAGAAATAAAATTTTTGAGCTGGCTTATGGGGTTCCTTAATATGTTTTATTCATTCTATTGACAAGGTCTGAGAGTCTATGTTAATGAAGCCAAAAAAGAGACATACACATAATAGGAAAAAGATGTGAGAAGGAACAAAATGCATGATAAAGACAGATGGGGACAGGATTACTAAGGAAATGGTAATCAATTAACACCCACAGAATTTCTCAATGTTTAAAAGACAACAATCAATAAACAGCAAAAAGAGGCTTATTTCAGAATCTGTAAGGCAGAAATTTTCCCACAGCATTTCATAGTTAAAATATCTTAGTTTTCAAGACATTTTCTCTTCTTGAACTAAGGTCTGGGAATTAAATATTATTTTTTCCCATCTAATGTCTTTTGTAATAGATGTCTTATGAAGTTCTTAGGAAAGAAATTGTGTAATGTACATTGTGCAATCATGGAGTCTCCAAAACAAAGGCTGTAAGAGACTTTGAATATTTGAGATCATATCTAAGAATGCACAACATGTGTCCTGTTTATACCAACTAATCTTTACTTAAAAATATAATAAATGAGTAAGAAAAAATACTGTTATATTGCACTTGGTATGGGGTCCAGAAAAAAAATTATTTATGTCACTAAAACACCGCCCCTAATTCTGATCTACTGGGTTTAGGTCTAACTTTGTTGGATCTACCAAATTCCTTACTACCATTACTGGGTTCTATGGTATATTCCTGTAGGATACAGTTGCTGCATTTGTTTTTTAAAAAAGACATGTACATATATGTAGCTCATCCGGTCACTGGACTAGTCCAGAAAACAAGCCAGTTTTCTACAATAGAGTAGGTAGAATGCTTCGTACTCAGCTGAAATTGATGGAAAGAAGTACCAGTACAGGAAAATAATGTGATAAATACACAAGCTCTTTTATGACCCATAGTAGATGGTAGCTGTAACCCAAAGATTAGGACTTGGCAGGAAAGCATCTACAAGTAAGCAGATCACAATTCACTTAGAGTACTATCATCAGTGTTTGGAGAAAGTAATGAGTTCTGGTTATGCATCATCAGAGTTGAACTCAAATAAAGGAGAAGCAGGTAGCAAGTCCAATTCCTTGTGCTTTAAAGGACACAAGACAGAAGTTCATTTAATTCTAACAGAAGAGATAAATCAGGGTAGACTCAGAGCTGATTTGGTGCTAATCACCTTTGGCCCTCAGGTCTTCATTTGTTGTGTCTCTGCTAGAGATTGGGTCTAGACAGTAGAGGAAAGTGGGTTACCAAAGGTGGGAAGGAAAGCATTCAACAACTTGGCAAGCAATACCATTTGTAAAGGTTATTGTAATGGTTCTCAAATTAAGCATGTCAGAGTGCCTATGATGGCTTTGTGAAAAGGCAGGTTCTGTACCATCAACTCAACCTTCCCTTCAAGAATGTTTTTATAAAGCATCAAAGTCACCTGAAGATCATACTGTGGAAAAATTGTTAGTGGTTAGGACTTAGTCTTTGGAAACACAGTCCCATAATTGATACCAATATCTTTATATCCTAGCTCTGCAACTTTAACAAGTTACTCAAATTCACTAACTCACAGCCCCCCAGAATAAAATGGTAATAAATCCCATCTCACAATACTATCATAAGGATTAAGAGGTAATACAAGCCATATAATATATTTTGATATTTGCTCATAGACAATAATCACTTATTCCAATTGGTAGAATTAAGGATGTCATTAATTTTGACAATTAACAAACTTTTCACAATTTGCTATAAATATTGTAACAAGGAAATTTAATCTTTGGGAGTAGTTTAATACAGCAACTAGGAAGCTCATAGAACCCTTTTTCCGTGATTTCTGAAAATGGCAAAGTAAGGGGGAATGGGCTGATAGTGAAAGGTATAATTACAGTGGATTCTGTAGGAGATGATATAACAAAATCTAGTGGATATAGATAGTTGAAGTATAAAAGAAAGAAAAGGCAGATCTTCAAAGTGGTATAATTTACAGTTCCCTCAAGTTTAGAATTTATAGTATTTTCCAGAATATCATTTCATATCTAGTATCTTTGTCAATAAAGAACAGAAGGAAGAAGCCAACCACAAGGAAAAAATTGGAAAACCATCAAATACAAGATGTTAAAGAACATCCTACTACAGAATGAATGAGTTAGCCAGGAAATTAAAGAAGAAATTAAAAGTTACATGGAAGCAAATCAAAATGAAAACATGATTATGCAAACCCTTTAAGATGCAGCAAAGGCAGACCTAAGAGGAGAATATATTGCAATCCAGGCCTATATCAAGAAGCAAGAAATGTCCCAAATACACAACCTAACCTCATTCCTAAAGGAGCCAGAAAAGGAGCAGCAAATAAAGCCCAAAGCCAGTGGAAGAAGGAAAATAACAAAGATTAGAGCAGAAATAAACAATATAGAAGCCAAATAAAAAGTATAACAGATTAATGAAACTAGAAGATGGTTTTTTGAAAGAATAAACAAAATCAATAAACCCCTACCCAGACTTCTCAAAAAGAAGAGTACCCAAAAAGATAAAATCATGAATGAAAGAGGAGAGATCACAAACACCACCACAGAAATACAAACAATTAGAATAATATAAAAAATTATATGCCAACAAACTGGAAAATCTGGAAGAAATGGACAAATTCCTAGACACCCACACACTACCAAAACTGTAATAGGAAAAAAAATAGAAAAATTGAATAGCCATAATACAGCAAATAAATTGAATTGGTTGTCAAAAATCTCCCAACAAATAAGAGTCCTGGGCCAGATGGCTTCCCAGGGGAATTCTACCAGGCATTTAAAGAAGAGTTAATACCTATTCTCCTCAAACTGTTACAAAAAAACAGAAATGGAAGGAAAACTTCTGAACTCACTTTATGATTCCAAAACCAGACAAAGACCCCACTAAAAAGGAGAATTACAGGCCAATATCCCTGATGAAACAAGATACTAGTGGATCAAATCTAACATTAAATTAAAAGAATTATTCACCCACTATTATCAAGTGGGATTTATTCCTGGGCTACAGGTCTGGTTCAATATTTGCAAATCAATCAATGTGATACATCACATTAATAAAAGAAAGGATAAGAATCATATTATCCTTTCAATGGATGCAGGAAAAGAATTTGAGAAATAGAGCATCCTTTCTTGATAAAAACCCTCAAGAAAGTCAGGATAGAAGGAACATACTTTAACATTATAAAAGCCATATACAAAAGGCCCATAGTTAATATCATCCTCAATGGGGAAAAAACAGAGTTTTTCCCCTAAGATCAAGACAACAACAAGGATGTCCACTCTCACCACTGTTGTTCAACACAGTACTGCCTCAGCAATCAAACAACAAAAAGAAATTAAGGCATACAAATCAGCAAGGAGGAAGTCAAACTCATTCTCTTCATGGACAACATGATACTCTACATGGAAAACCCAAAAAACTTCACCAAAAAACTGCTAGACCTGATATGTGAATTAAACAAAGTCACAGGATATAAAATCAATGTACAGAGATTGTTTGCATTGCTATATATCAATTTTGAAGTAGCAGAGATATCAAGGAACTGATCCCATTTACAATTGTGCCAAACACCATAAGATACCTAGGAATAAACCTAACCAAAGAGGTAAAAGATCTGTATGCTAAAATCTATAGAAAGCTTATGAAAGAAATTGAAGAAGACAAGAAGCAATGGAAGACTTTCCATCCATGCCCATGGGTTGGAAGAACAAATATTGTTAAAATGTCTACACTACCCAAAGAAATTTAAACATTCAGTGCAACCCCTATCAAAACAACACTAGCATTCTTTACAGAGCTAGAACAAACAATCCTAAAATTTATATGGAACCACAAAAGACCCCGAATAGCCCAAATAATGTTGAAAAAGAAAACCAAAGCTGGAGGCATCACATTCCTGGACTTTAAGCTGTATTACAAATCTGTAATCATCCAGACAGTATAGTATTGGCACAAAAGTAGACACATAGATCAATGGAATAGAATACAGAACCCAGAAATTGACCCACATATATGGCCAGCCAATCTTCAACAAGGCTAGAAAGAGTATCCAATAGAAAAAGACAGTCTCTTAAGCAAATGATGCTGGGAGAACTGGACAGTGACATGCAGAAGAATGAAACTGAACCATTTTCTTATCCATACACAAAAAAAAAACTCAAAATGGATGAAGGACTTAAATGTGAGACAGGAAACCATCAAAATCCTACAGGAGAAAACAGGAAGCAACCTCTTTGACCTCAGCTGAAGCAACTTCTTACTTGCTTTCTCCAAAAGCAAGGGAATTAAAAGCAAAAATAAACTATTGGGAACTCATCAAAACAAAAAGCTTCTGCACAGCAAAGGAAATAAGCAACAAAATGAAAAGGTCGTTTGCAAATGACATATGTGATAAAGGGATAGTACCCAAAATCTATAAAGAATTTACCAAACTCAAAAAACAAATAATCCAATGACGAAATGGGCAGAAGACATGAATAAACATTTTTCCAAAGATGACATCCAGATGGAAAACAGGCACATGAAAATATGCTCAATATTGCTTATCATTAGGGAAATACAAATCAAAACCACAATGAGATACCACCTCACACTGTCAGAATAGCTAAAATTAACAACTCAGGCAACCACAGATGTTGGTGAGGATGTGGAGAAAGGGGAACTTTTTGCACTGTTGGTGAGAATGCAAACTGGTGCAGACACTCTGGAAAATAGTATGGAAGTGACTCAGAACATTAAAAATAGAACTACCCCATGACCCAGCAATTATACTACTAGGAATTTATCCAAAAGATACAAAAATCCTGATTCAAAGGGACACATGCACCCCAATGTTTATAGTAGTGCTATCAATAATAACCAAATTATGGAAAGAGCCCAAATGTTCATTGACTGATGAATGGATAAAGAAGATGTGGTATATACATATACAATGGAATCCTACTTGGCAATGAAAAAAATGAAATCTTGCCATTTGCAACAATGTGGATGGAACTAGACTATATTATGCTAAGTGAAATAATTCAGTCAGAGAAAGACAGATATCATATGATTTCACTCATATGTGGAATTTGAGAAACTCAACAGATAAACATGGGTGAAGGGAAGGAAAAACAAGATAAAAACAGAGAGAGAGGCAAACCATAAGAGATTCTTTGATACAGAGAACAAACTGAGGGTTGCTGGAGTATGGTGGGTGGTTTAGATAGGTGATGGCATTAAGGAGGGCACTTTTCGGGATGAGTACTGGATGTCATATGTCAGAGATGAATCACTGGGTTCCACTACTGAACCCAAGACCACACTGTATGTTAACTAACTTGAATTTAAATTTAAAAAAGTAAAGAAAGAAAGAGGATCAAACTTAAGCTACAATATGTTTTTGCTTAATAGAAATAAACAGCCAAAAAAAAAAAACGTGCAGAAATAAACAGAAATTATTACAACAGAGAAGAATTTAAAATTTTGATAATAAAATTTAATATTCTCAGAAAAATATTAGTACTTTGATTAGCTTTTATTGCTTTCTATGCAAAATCCCTGCTACTGTATACTCAGCATTTGCAGTATCTTTAATTATATGAACTTATTAATGATACAGTAAACCTTGCATAGTTTTTCCAAAAAATAATCTTTAAAGCAATTTCTTATCTACATTCAAATAAAAGGATGTTAGTTATTTTGGGGTCTAAAGAAAATCTAGCTTCTAATTACCATTACAGACAAAAAGCTCCTTCCCCTTTCCACTGTGACATATTTTTCAGTTTAACATTTACTCTTCAAAAATGTGAGTTAAAATCTATCTCAAGATATTGTTTTGCTGTTTAAATACATGGCAACAAGTAT
Source organism: Puma concolor (assembly GCF_028749965.1). Taxonomy (NCBI): domain Eukaryota; kingdom Metazoa; phylum Chordata; class Mammalia; order Carnivora; family Felidae; genus Puma; species Puma concolor. The sequence goes on along the minus strand of NC_141677.1, from coordinate 578,564 downwards.
TGTCCATGACATGAAGTAGATTCTCAGTATTAACTTACAATTATTCTTAATGTCCCCAAATTTATCAAATACTTAATAAAATCAGCAACAGAACAAAATTTGCAAAAATATTAAACATTATTGCCTCAACTCTTTATACTCTTAATTGTGAAACAGTCAAAAGGTTACATTAGTCAAATATATAACTCAGAGTTTCTGGAAAGCAAAATGGAATATATGGAGAGTCATGTAAAATGAATTCAGGCACACTGTATTGTTCCAAATATAGAATAAATTAGCATTTCTTAATTTATTAATAGTAAAGGCATAAATTGGAACTGAACTATAAATTGAAAAAAAGAACAGAAGTAAAATTAGTGACGTCCATGATTTGTAAATTATAGGACAGCATTATAAATTTGATCCACATAAACTCATACTGTATGGAGATTCCAAAGTAAGAGGTCTATTCTTAATATATTTTAATATAATTTCCATGGTAAAAGGACTAGGAAAAGGGCTCATTAAAAAAAAGGGGGGGGGGCGCTTTAGAGTTCTGAAAAAAGAGAATAAGAAAATATTTAAATACAATCTCCCTGGGCATAATTTTTTAAAGCAGCCAGATTGAAATACTTATTTTTATAGCCACTTCTGGAACATTTCTTCTCTGTCTTCCATAAATCTCTCAGCTTTGGATTCCATGTTCTCACACTATCTTATCACTTGCTTGTGGCAGTCATCAAAGATCTCTGAGTCATTCTTCCTTATTCCTTGGAAATGTTAGCTCTTGGTTCACTATCATTCTCTTCAAATTTGTCCTCTAATAATTTGTGATAAGTTAAATTTCAGACAGATGATCCTTCTACATCTTGACTTCTCCTCCCTTGACCTCTCCTGCAGTGATCTTGTCATGGAACGTGTCTCAGTCATTCACTTCCATAAGAATATTTTGCCATGAGCCAGACACCCCAGATTATGCTATAGTATAGTTATGAGGGTCACCAACCTCTCAGTGGCTTAACATAAGAAAAGTGTATATCTCACCCTTGTAAAATACGTTGTAAATCTGCAAAGTTCTCCAGGACAACTGACCTCCCCATGGTTGAGTATCTCAGGATGCTTTAAGCTGGCAGAAGCTTAACCTTGGCTTGTAACCAAGTTCTGCCCATCTATGAGTCAGAGCTACTACCTACTATAAGTTCCAGAAGACTTGGGATACTTACTCCATTTCACTTGTTACATTATTTGTGACCATTTCAATATGTCCACAACTGCAGCTTGAGTAAAGTGTAAAGAATGGACAAAACCGGTTTTTAAATGTACCCACAGGGGAGTGACCTTCTACTCTCATTTCTTTGACCAATGCAAATTAAATGGACTTACCCAAACTCAAGGAGTATGAGAACAGATTTGCCCTAGTGTTTGCAAAGGAGAGCAAGCAGGAAATGATGGTGAACACTAGTTTATTATATATTATTATATTAGTTCACCACAACACACTGGAACATAGTTTTCCTAAAAAGTACACTCCATCCTCATTTTCACATTTATGTCTTCCTGCTCTGACACCTTTTACCTCCCAGTTTACTCCCTCTCATATGCAACTGCAAAAACTCTCCCCTCCTGCAGGCCTTCCTTCTATTGTGGAACGAATTTTCACTCTCCATCATAACTCTCCTCTTCTTGCATCACCTATTACTTCTACTAGGTTCATGGATGCAGCATTTTAATTAATTACCTAAGTACAGCCTCATCCCTATGCTCCTGTCCCCTTTTATCATTCGGCCTTTGTGGAAACACCACAGCCTGGTTAAATCCAACTCTCCTATTCTACATCTGCACCTGCAGAGAACAGAGCTGACAGATTCCTTATTAAATGTCCCAACACTAACCTCATAGCCCTGAGGACTGCCAATCATCCTTACCACTTTCCCACAGTTTATTCAGTCTCCTATTCTAAGACAATCTCTGCCAAATCTCTCCCTCCTTAAACCTTCGACACCTCCTACATAATCTTTCATTTTCAATAAATAACATCCTATGCCCCAGAGCATTAATATAGCTTGCTTTAAATAGTCTTTGTGAAATATACCACATACACATATGAGTATATAAAGCAGATGAAATGTCCACGGAAAGAATAGGAGCTTCTGAAAATAAATGACCTCTTCACCACGACTTCTCTCCACCTCTCTGCACCAGTGTCCGTCCGTATTTTCTTCCTTCCCTCTGTTATCACCAAGTAGCTGCCTGCTAAGGGTAAATCTTCTAAGTAAACACTTTCTAAGGGTAAATCTTCAACTCGTTCTTTAATTCTCATTTCTTACTTGTTCAAGAACTTTTGTCTATATACCCTCTCTTAATTCCACATCTCCTGCCAACTACTGGCCTGTTTGTGTTTATTGTTGTATTATTATTGTTCTTTTTTAAATTAAAATTCTCCAATAGGTATCTATACTTATTTTAACCTATTCCATTCCTCTTTCTCCATTGAGTACATTGTCACTAGACTTTATCCCAACATCCACCAAAACTGTCCTTGATCTTCACGCTGCAAAATGTGGCATGTATATAGCAGTTCTTATTTATACAGCCTCTCTGTAGGATCTGAGAGTCAACACTTTCATCTTCCCTGAAACACTTGCTTCACAGGGTTCGTGGAATAGCATACTCCTTACTACTGCCTGCCTCACTAGCCACTCCTCATTCTTCTACTCTTTTGATTCCTCTGTGTCCCCCCAACTTCCAACTGATGCAAGTGCCCCATGTGCTTCTGTTTCTTTTCTACTTATACTCTCTCCTTTAGGAAGCTTATGTATTCACATGGGTTTAAATACGTCTGTAGACTGATGCTTGCAAGTTGTATTTACAACCTGACTCCTTCCATAAACTCCAGGCTTAGAAAAGAGACAACCACTGTGATATCCCGGACAATTCCAAACACTGAACATTTAATCTCTACTCCAGTGTTCTTTATCTCAGTACACAGGAGCCCCAACTTATGAATCCATCAGGTCAAAATAAACTGGAGCCACTCCTGACTACTCTGTCTTATGCCCTATATCCAACCTACCAACATACCCAGTTTACTCTATCTACAAAGTATATTAATAATCTTATAATTTCTCTCCACTTCAACCACATTAACCTGGCCCAAGCCTCCTTCACCAAGATCATGGGAGGAGAAGGGAGAGGAGCGAAAGGAGAAACGGGGAGGAGGAAGAGAAGTTGATATGGTACCTCATTTCCAACCTCTGCTGGAAGAAATCTTTACAAATTCAGTCTTGTATGTTGATAGGCAATTGCCTTCTTTGGCTGCCTTATATTTTTAATCCATTAGCTAAGATAGCCCTTAAGACAGCTCCTAGATCATAAATTCTGGGATTCTGAGATCTTGGAAGAGCCCCACATCCCTTGAGGTGGTATGAAATGCCAGTGAGAGCACTGCCTCCATGCTGATGAGTGTAGAGGTGGGGGTCTGACCCCATCTGGTGTTCAGCAGGCCTTCTCTCTGAGGAGCCATATGTAAATGGCTGTTGGTTTGCATTACTCACTACACCCATCTGCAAGCCTTAAGCACTAAGGTCAGGAGAAGACCCATCAAATTATATTGTTCACACTGACCCTCTTTTCATGGGGAGACTAGGGAATCTTCAGCATTTGACAAAAGAAGGAAACCTAGCCGCCACAGCCTGATGTTGTCCTAGCTGCAGCAACTTTATTCTCCTTCCCTGTGATAGGAGATTCAGAAAATGCCTCTATTCTCTCTTTCTCCTTTTTTTTTTTTATCAGCTCTTTTATCTCATCCTGTTATTACTTCGGAGGTACAGCTGGTGTCATAAGAGGTATTAGGAAAAAACGAGGTCCTGATAAAGTCATTTCTATCAAATTAGACAGGGTCACAGCAGACCCTCAGTTCAACAGAGAACATCAGTGTGGTTATATGCACGCAGAAATCTGGGTGAAGCAAATCCGGTCCATACACCCTTACCTGACCACTTCTGTTCCCCTGAGACCACAGAAACCCAGGCCATTGTATCTTTCACCCTGAATGCTGCCAGCCTCCTGATAGTCACTCCTGCTCTCCTTCTCTGCAAGACACACATAATAATCTTTAATCTACTACTCACATGATTTCAGTCTCCTGCTCAACCTCATCTCATGGTTTCCTGACACACTCCAATAAAACCCAAACTTCTCACTGTGGACTGTGCAGATCATGAGACCCATGCCTTGCCTTCCTCTCAGGCATTCTTCCTTCCTCCTCTCTTACATATTTTACTGCTCTAAACATCATGGCCGTCCTGCTGCAGCATGGAAGTGGACTCGGCGATATCCACTCTTGTGGCTGTGGTCCCAGGAATGTCCTCTCTCCAGGAGACTATACTTCTGGTCATTTCTTGGCATTCTGCCTCACTTTATTCAAGTCTACATTCAAACATAACTTTATCAGTTGTGTTTTTCCAGACCAATTATCTAATTTAAAACCTTTTCATTCTATCTACTTACCTGTATTTCCTTTTTTTTTTTTTTTTTTTAATTTTTTTTTTCAACGTTTATTTATTTTTTTGGGACAGAGAGAGACAGAGCATGAACGGGGGAGGGGCAGAGAGAGAGGGAGACACAGAATTGGAAACAGGCTCCAGGCTCTGAGCCATCAGCCCAGAGCCCGACGCGGGGCTCGAACTCACGGACCGCGAGATCGTGACCTGGCTGAAGTCGGACGCTTAACCGACTGCGCCACCCAGGCGCCCCAGCTATTTCCTTTTTAAAACAACACTTGAAATAAGAATCTATATTTTTATTTATTTGTTTGTTTAAGGCATTTTCACTTAAATAACAGCTCATTAAGAGTGGAGCTTTTATGATTCACCACAGCATGACCAGTGCCCAGAACAGTGTTTGGCATATACTGAGCACCAACACAATGTTTAATAAAATGAAAAAACAAACAAACAACAACAACAAACAGCTCTGAATCCTTTGTTAAATCTTTGTTTCATTTAAAAATATCGAAACAATCAGGACTTAGCAATATGGTTCGTTAGCCTAACTCAGGGGTCTAAAACTATGCCCAAAAGGCCATATTCAGCCTGCTTCCTTTTTCTGTAAATAAAGTTTATTGCAACACATCCATGCCCATTCATGTACCTATTATCTATGGTTGATTTGAGGCCATGCCAAGAGACCTTTAGACCCACAAAACATAAAATAATTACCATCTGGCCCTTTATAGAAAACGTATGCCAAGCTTTGGCCTAAAGTATAAAATTCTGGCTTAATTTCTTATAGTTTTTATTAGTTCTTTTTATTTGGCACCATTGCCTTTGCATATTTGTAGTCACCTCAAAGCAAATCTGCAGCCAATAGAAACTTTTATTAACTTTGAAAAAGAGAAATGGAGAGAATTATGAAGAATTTAGTGAAAGTTGTTCAACTTCACAACCAGTCACAAAATTACAAGATGTTTCTCTTCACCATTTATTCCTATCACTTAATCAGGTATTTTTCTGAGGTAATTTTCTCAGTGAGTTTTAAATTTTTTATAATGTTTATTTATTTTGAGAGAGAGACAGAGTGTGAGAAGAGGAAGGACAGAGAGAGAGAGAGAGAGAGAGAGAGACAGACAGAAGCCAAAGCGGGCTCCAGGCTCTGAGCTGTCAGCATAGAGCCCAATGGAGGGGTTGAACCCATGAACTGAGAGATCATGACCTGAGCCAAATTTGGACGCTTAACCACTTAACCAACTAAGCCACCCAGGTGCCCCACTGAGTGATTTTAAAGAGAAAAACTCTGGGATTTCCTTGTTCCTAAGATAGGAAATCTACTTAAAGCAATGTTGTGTGAATGAGAGGATTTTAATTTTAATTTTTCCTTTAGAGAGTTTTTTTTTCTCCAAACCACTGCTTTTCATACTAATCTACAAAGACATTTCAAAAGACTCCCCCCCTTGGAAAAACTTCGCCTTTTAGTAGTTAGATGGGCAAGATGCTGAGATAGAAATGAGGAATGTTTCTGACCAAATTCAATTTTACTATATTGTCAGTCATCAACTGAGGCTAATTTTCTGATACAAATATTACCCATCAAGAAATCCAGGCAACATACATACTTCTTATTCCCTGGTTTTTTGCAATACTCGAGATTTTCCAAAAACAGATGTATTTATCCTACTTGTGTGATATAACATCACGGAAATAGCCACACATGACTCTAACCTGAAATAAACACCTCACACTTCAGGTTCAGACAGATGTGGGTTAAAAGCTTTGTTTAGCTGGTCTGAACCTGGAAATACCATTTGCCTTTGGATGGTGGATAACTCTACCTGTAGATAGGGATAGTGAAGATTAAGCCCATTTAAGGCATTACAGGTATACAGTAAGTACTCTCTCCCCAATTCTATATGAAATGAATGCTTTAAGCCCTACCCAGGCACATTTTCATGAATTCCTAGGGACAAGGATTGTCACAGATGCTTTCAATTACTCACAGGTCCTTGGTGTTGGCCACTCCCAGGCACAGTGCTAACTTCCTGCTGCAAGTACCTGCCGATCTCCAAGTGACTCTTTTCTCCTACTAATGGAGCTGCTAAGTTTCTGTGCATGTCCAGATAGAAGTGCTGGGAAGCTATCATTGGTGTGCGGGTGTCAAACACACCAGTGTACATAAGCTACTGGTTAAACTTGCAGGAGTGTCAAGTCCTGGTTCTTAGACACAACCATTTATTAAAAATTAAGTTACATAAACTTAGAGTTAACTAAAGTATAGAAAATATGCCTCAAAAAACCATCAGTTCCTAATCATTTCATATTTTCCTATCCCTATGCTTCTGACAGTTTAAATGGCTTCTTGAACCTGTAGGGTAGAGATGCATACAGTGATGCTCTTGTGCACCTCCTCCCAACTCCACACCCAGGGACGTCACTTGGATTGGAAACTGTCCATAGTGAGAATGATTCCCATCATAGAAACCGGCAGATGCTACAAATCAGGACTGTTTGTTCAGAGGGCTGACTGTTAAACATTTACCAGCACACCACTGCCCAGCACTCACCAAAAACCAAACATTCATGGGTAAATACCCAAGCTTCCCATCCCCCTGGCTGGGGCTAATCAGAGATGTGTTCTATACTGTTTAGCAGACATTCCCATTCCAGAAGTTTCAAATTCCAGATGCTTACACTAGTAACAAATACAATAAGGAAGGAGGGGCTGGCATTGATGAAATCTCAGTAGTGGTTGTCATTTATAAATTAGGTTTAATAATAGATGTTGCTACGGAACCAGACACTCTAGTGTCATTTGGTGATGACAGGATTCCATAATAGCAGAAGCCAGTTGGCAGTAATTAACCATTAGAGGCAAGGAGGAAATAATTCTCATGATAAGCAACAAGATCAAATGGCAACCAGGAGTCCTCGCATGCAGACTGTGATGTAATGGGTATTAGAACATGAGATGAGATCATCAGACATCCAGTGAGACTGTTGCTTGATCTTCATAACGAAATGTAGCTGAGCAGGAGGCTGGCAAGAGCCCGTGCCCAGTTTCCAGGTGAGAATGAGTTCTCAAACTCAGTTTAACTAAACGAGTTAAAAGGTGTCTCTTGAACAAGACTGAAAGGCTTGAAGAAATAACTGCATAGCAACACTGTGTGCTATCTATTCCACCGATTCTTCCTCAAAAGACTCTATGGCCGGGGCGCCTGGGTGGCTCAGTCAGTTGGGCATCCGACTTCGGCTCAGGTCATGATCTCGCAGTCTGTGAGTTCGAGCCCCGCATCAGGCTCTGTGCTCAGAGCCTAGACCCTGTTTCAGATTCTGTGTCTCCCTCTCTCTCTGACCCTCCCCCATTCATGCTCTGCCTCTCTCTGTCTCAAAATAAATAAACGTAAAAAAAAATAAAAAAAAAAGACTCTATGGCCATTTCAGGAGTGTATCGGGAAAGGTCAGTACCACAATAATTAACAGAGTGTTGATATACTGATACGGGATCTGAGCTGACTGTGCTCTAGACGATGCAGAGCCCAACAATAATCCCTACAATAGAGTGTGGGCATACACTCACCAGATAATAGATGAAATACTGGCCCATTTCTTTTTATATCGAGTCCAAGGGGTTATCCTGTGCTTACTCCCCAAGTCCCTGAGCGGATAATTAGGGCCGGTAGTCTGAAGTGCTGGCAGAACCCTAAAATGGGCTCAGTGAATTGTGGATTAGGAGGCATCACAATGAGGTCACGTAGAAGCCTTTGAATTGGGGCGCCTGGGTGGCTCAGTCAATTAGGTATCCAACTTGATTTCGGCTTAGGTCATGATCTCACAGTTTGTGAGTTTGAGTCCCACATCGGGCTCTGTGCTGACAGCGTGAGGCACTTGGGATTCCCTCTCTCCCTCTCTCCCTCTTTCATTGCCCTGTCCCCTTCTCCCCTGCTTGCACTCTCTCTCTCAAAAATAAACAAACAAACCAAATACATGTAAAAAAAGGTCCATAACTGCTACCTCACAATCCTGAGACAAAGCTAGAAAATATATGTAGCAATACTACATGCCTTGAGGAATGGCAGTTAAGAACCACCCTCAAAGACTAAGGCTGCATGGCTAGTTCTATCAGTGTTTAATTTACCTTCTGCAGATATGCCTTCTGAAAATATGAGATGGATCATTGTGGTCAACTATTGAAAAGTTATCTAAGTGGCCATCCTATTCATCACCATGCATCTCACATAATCTTACTGGAACAGATCAGCACATCCTCTGACAATTGCCAAGAGTCTACTGATCTTGAAAATGCATTCTTTCAATCAAAAAAAAAAAAGGAATAAAAAGTACTCTGCTCCCATCTGGGACAGACAGTGGTATACTTTTACAGTCTGTCCTAGGGACACATTAATTCTCCTGATCTCTATCACAATGTGCTGCAGAATATCACACTGGTCTAATCATTTGATCCAATCTCTTGAGTGGAAAGTGGCAAATAATCAGGATGACTCGGTTAAGACCAATGTGTGCCAGAACATAAGAGATAACCCCTATGAAGAGTCAGAGTCCTGCCATACTGGTGAAGATTTAAGGGTCCAAAGGTCTGTGGCATGCCAAGACATCCTATCAAAGTTAACAGAAAATATTTTCACTGTCTTTTATATCTGTATTGACATTACTTTCCTCATTGCATCTTCTTTCTCTGCCGCCTTCCCTACCTACTTCCCACTCTTTCTTCACCCTCTTCTCTCTTAAATTAATTCAGATTTGCCAGAGTTTCTTCTATTTTAATTGTCTTTCCTGAGCATAAGCTTTGATGTCCTTGATTCAGCTAATTTTACATATTTTACTTTCCCTCCTTTCCTGTTACTATTTTTACCAGTCCCAGTTTACTCTCTTTGAGTTTTTACTTTAATATTTTCTAGCATAATGAGCCATGTGTGCAATAAATTTATTTTCAATATATTCTGCATCCTAAGATTTAATTTATGGCTCAATATTTACCTTTGATTATTGCTGAAAGCACAGCTCATACATTTATATATATGGCACTAATTATAATTCCTACATTAATTGTAGCTTTAGCCTTGATTTTCTTTGTAAAACATGACAATTCTGTTTTGCTTTGCTTCTTTCTATTATTTCCCAGGTGGATTTATTTTTGCAATAATTTTGTGGTTTCTAATTCTATTGTGGTATGGTCACATTCTGTGAGAAAGTAGATGCTCCATAATATTTATGTTAATAGAATAAAAAAAGGAAAATAAACATTAAGAGATAAACACATAATAAACTTTTTTCTAGGTTTTTAAGTGTGTAACTTAGAGATTTGCAGTGTCCCCTGAGGTAACCCAGCTATGACGTTATATCTTTAAAATTTTGTCTCGGGCAAAATTCAGTGCCAGTCTTCAAAGCACTATGAGGCCATTGGAACCTGCTCTAGAGGCTGGCCCGCAAAATGTCCTCTAACCGTGTGTGCCCCTTCTTCTTCCTGGACTATTCCACCGACTCCCCTCCTGCTCTTCCCTCTATTTGCCAGGTGTTAACTCAGGCTTTACTCCTGACAGTCTAATTAGTCTGCTCTGATAGTCTAATGCATTAACTCTTTTATAATGTATCAGCACTTTGAAAACTTGACCCACTTAGGAAAAATAATGTTTCCTTCATTTAATCTTTACAGAACTGAACTCTTTTAAAGCCATACTGTTTTTTCCTCTATAAACCTAAATCATGTATGGAGAACAGTGTATTTATCTAGCTTTACATAATAAATTTCTTTCATTGTGATGTGCATTTGTCTTCCCTCCTTCACTTAGGCCAAATCTCCTTAAAAATAAGGGTGGCCTCCCTCTACTGGTTACTTCCCACAATGGCCAATTTCCATGGAACTTTTTACAGGGATGGTGCTTAATATATATTCCTGAATGCATGAGAATGTTCCAAGCAGCACTCTTCATTATAGATTACTGCATTCAAAAAAATTGTGGCATATCCATGCAAGTGAAAGTAAATATAGCCACAAATCTACAAAGATGTATGTACCTCAAAACATGAAGCTAAGAAGATTATCTCAAACTACATTGTTTTCTATTACAGAAAGATCAAAGTCATGAAAAACTAAATATGGGGTTATTAGAAATACACAGATGGCTAACCAAAGAGAAAAGTAAGGACAATCAATGAGAAATTAGCATAGTGTTACATCTACAGGGAGGAGGTGAGAGGAAAGTAACGAGTGCAACACTCGAAGGGGCCTTCCTAGGAGCCAGTACTCTTCCTTTACCTAGATGGTGAATACATGGGCATTTATGTTATTACTCTGTAAACTAAACATATTCATTTTATGCAGTTTTATATATCATATGTACCATAATCAACGTGATTAATGTAAAAAATAAAGTGTTCACATAACTGATACAGGAGTGTGCCTTGGCATTTGGCAGCTGCTGGAATCCAATTATTCCACTTTTAAGTTTTTATGCTTCATAAGCATAGCCCCGTGTACTTTGTGACACTTGACCAGGTTGAAACTCATATTTGACTGTAAAATTATTTCTTATCTATGTCTCCCATTAACTGGCAAGCCTCAAGAGGGCAGAGCTTAGACATGTTTTTGCTCACTATTGGATGACTTGTGGTAAAAAGTTAAGTACTTGATAAATGCACATGGAAGGAGGGAAAGACTACGCCAGATCCTACAAACCAGGTTCAAGATGCCAGTTTTTACCTTAAGGATAGTGGAAAACTATTGGGTAGCACTTATATGTGGGCGGCAAGTCATATTTCTATATTAAAGAGATCACCCGGAATGCTTAGTGAATAAAACACTGGAGAAAATTAAAAGTGGACACAATAAGATCAGTTGTGACATGACTTCTGTAGTCCCAATAAAGGGTAAGGCGAGCAGGTGTTTCATGTCACCCTGACAGAAACACAGCAGTGGAAATGAAAATAATAGGAGTTAAGTTATTAAAATCCACGACTTCATAACAGAGTGTGAACACAGGTGGGAGTTTGGGTAAACGACGTGCCATTGATGATTCTCAGGTTTACGGTTCTGCAAGGGACTGATAGGACTGGCTGTAATTTTCCAGACAGTGATTAGTGTTAGATAACCAAGTCTGAGATTGCCAACGTGAGGGTCATTAGTCTTGGTTTTGACTTTTACTCTTATTCAGATCATGTCATTATTTAAATACTGAGTTTGAGGTTTTATTCAAATGTAGGTATTTAAAAGGCATGTGGGTGTCCAGGTTTGGAGCTTGAAAGATAAATTCCAGTCATTGGTGTGGAGGGATCTGAAGTTTGTATGTGGGTGACATCATCGGAAATTTCATAGAGAAACAGACACCAAGATCAACAGCTGAATAAATCCAGTATTTGGTAGACTGGTGGCAGAGGGGTGGTCTATGAAAGGAGAGAAGGATCTCTGGTGATATCCCCTGTGTGACTAGAGGATGGTCCAAGAGACAGTTTCAAAAAGGGAATGTTCACATTGCCAGATGCACTGAGAGGCCAAAGAAAATGACTGCCTGAAGATTAGCAATTGGATTTAGCAAGATGTGAGAGATCTTCTTCTGGAGTGCTAGGGTAGATGACACACTGGGGGTGCTCAAGGGTAAAAAAAAAAAAATTGAGAAAAAGAAAAATCAAATGACAGACAGCCTTAGTGGAAATTTGGCAAAATGAATAGAGACAAAGCTTCACTGATTTCTAGATGAGTGATTTTCCCTCTAATCAAAAGTCTTAATAAGAAAATCTAGTTCCCTGTCATTTTTATACTCTTTTCTATTGCAATATTTTTCATACATATACATGTAAGATACTGAGAAATGTTTTCCACGCACCATCATCTTGCTCAACTATTAGCTAGTCGTAGTCGATAATCTTCAAAAGCCATTCTGATTGGTTATCTGTGTTTTAACACTCTCAATATCTTGGGCATCTGAAAAAGTGAAAATATATTACCCACTGCAATATACAGATTTGGTTAAGATAATTTATTAGTTTTCTGTTGCTATATAACAAGTTATCACAACTTAACAGCTTATAAAACGAAATGCACAGAACCTGGATCACTCATACATTGCTGGTGAGAATATAAAATCATATATCTATTATGGAAAACTGTTTGGCAGTTTCTCATAAAACTAAATATGCAACTACCATAAGACTCAGAAGCTACACCAATGAGCATTTAATTCAGAGGTTAAAACTAATTGTAGAAGGCTGAAAAATGTACTCTCCCCTCCCCCACCAAAAGATATCCACATCATAATCCCTGGAACCTGTAAATGTTACCTTATTTGGAAAAAGAATCTTTGCAAGTGCAATAAAATTAAGGATTTTGAAAAAGGAGGAAGCAGTATGACCACAGAGGCAGAAAAGGGAGTAATACAATCACAAGTCAAAGGATATGATATGGGCAGCCACCACAACTGGTACAGGTAAGGGACGGAGAGAGCCCTGACCTGCTGACACCTATCTCTTAGCTCAGTGAGGCTGATTTCAGACTTCTGGTCTCTGAACCTTAAGAGAATAAATTTCTGCTTTTTATTTGTAACAGTAAAATCTGGAAACAACCCAGATGTCCTTCAGTGGGTAATGGTTAAACAAACTATGTTTTTACCCATACCACGAAATATTACTTAGCAGCTAAAAAAAAAAAAAACAAAAACAAAAACAAAACACACAAACTATTAATTCATACAACAGTTTAGATGAACCTCCAGGAAAGCATATTGAGTGAAAAAAAGCCAGTCCCAAGGGGATACATAATATATGATTCTATTCATGTAACATTCACAAAAATTGCAAAATTTTAGTGGTTACCAAGGGTTAGAGATGGTAAGGAAAGAGGGCGGCAGGACAGAGGTGAGCCCACATGGTTACAGGAGGGCAACATGAGGGAAATACTCTGCAACCTGACTGTGGTGGTAGGTATAGGAGTACAGGTAAAACTAGAGAAATTTAAATAAGATCAATGCATTACATCCATGTCAATATCCTTGTTGTGATACCGTGCAGTTATGTAAGATACTACCGCAGTGGGAAACTGGGTGAGAGGGTACATCTCAGTATCATTTCTGACAACTGAATATGAATTTACAATGATCTCAAAAGAAAACAAAAAACTAAAAAAACACAAACAAAAATACAAAAACATTTATGTGCTTGCAGTTTTATAACTTAGGTGCCCAGGGGTTGCCTAAATTCTTTGCTCAGAATATCACAAATACAAAGTCAAGGTAATCGTTCAGACCATGCTCTAAATCAGAGATAAAAGAATTTGCTTCCAAACTTATTCAGAGTTGAGATAGAATTCAGTTACTGGAGGTTGTAGGACTCTAGTCCCGATTTTCTTCCCAGCTTTTGGCCTTAGTCTAGGGTCAGCTCCTAGAGTTGCTCCCAGGTCCTATGCCCAAAACCCCCTCCATCTCAGAACCAGCAATGACACATTGAATTCTTCTAGTGCTAAGGAATCTCTCTGACATTCACTACCAGATGGAGAAAGCATATTAAAAGTTTTAAAGGGCCTGACTGGCTGCCTTAGGCTTACCTGGATAATCTTAACACAACTGATAACAGGAACTTTAACTTCAAATTTCCTTAGCCTTGTAAGGTAAATAATCATGGCCTGATAATATATCATAACCACAGTTTTGGGCATAGGCAGCAAGAAATTTCAGGAGCTATCCTAAAATTTGGTCAAAATTCTGGTTTTACCTATCTCTCTACTTGTTAAGAATTTTCTACCTTTAAGGGAATAAGGTCTTCTGATCTAGTGATCACAAATTCTTATGGAAATTTTGCCATATATAATGGTTTCAAAATATATGAAAATATCTCACAGCTGACATCTAAATTTAAATTTGGAATAGCTCAAAAGGAAAATGAGAGCTAGATAATGAATAGCAAAGAGAAGTAATGAGGTTCATGTTGGTACTGTGCGCACAGGACTTCAGAGGCCACATGGCACTAATTTGCCACCTCTACATAAACTTCCTCATGGAAATGACTTGGAAACAAGAGCTATGTTTGTTTGCCTTTAATGAAAATAATTACTGTTCAAACACACATCTAAAAAAATGGCTTAAATATTCTTTTCCTCCAAAAGTTTTTCTTAGTTACTTTAAGTATAAAAAATTAAAATTTACATATGGATGGTCCTGCCTTAAAGATCTCAAAGGTTAAAGAATAATCATATTTGTACTTAAAAAATTAAGCACAAAACTCAAAAAGGGAGAAGCGTATTTTTTTTGCAGTACATCCAGCTCTTAATGGCTCCATATATCAAACACAAGAGTTCTATGTTGCTCAACAAATCTTTCTCTGATGTAGAAAACGACACAGCAAGTGGGAAAAGAAAGAATCATTTAGGTGTATAACTGATATGGACATAATTTTGACATTATTAAAATGGAAACATCTTCCTAGAACCATTGAACAAGTGGAAAATCAAAATTTAAAAAAAAAAGTCTGTTCTTGAAAATAGCAAAAGTTCTCATTCATTTTGGAACAGTTATTGTGTGAAAATGCTCTGAAAGGTTTCTTATGTCAGGACTCCATACAAAATCAACTTTTATTAGGAAGGCAGAGAGTGTCTTGGGAGAAAATTCATCCAAGATTCATAGAGCATTTACATAAATATAGCTAATGAGAAGAAAAATATTTTTGCAATAAAATATTTTAAAAGTGGCTTTGCTACTTAAGATATTAAAAGCTACATCTCATGCCTTTGAGACCAGTTGGATGAGCTATTCTAGAAATGGAGATTGCAAGAACTGTGTTTCCAGACCTTTTGCATGTGGGCAACTCCATCTAAAAATGGTAGGAATTTGGATGAACATAGTTATATATATACATGTATATATATGATGAATATAGTAATGAACAGGAATATTTTTAAATCGTTGCATTTTTCTCTAATACCTAAGCACTACACTTTCCATTATAAGGAACCTGTGACTGCTGTCATCTACTTCATACTTCCTGTTTACTAAAATGCAATTGCCCAAAGGTTACAGTTTTACCAGATTGGAGGCAAGATTTGAATACAGCTCTCCTCAGTTTCAGAGGGTACAGCATGAAGTACTATTGGCATGCTTTCCTCTCCCTCTCTTCCTCCTGTTCCTAGTCTCCTCTAACTCCTCTCATCCTCCCCCTTGCCCCACACCATATCTGCAGGATTTCTACAACACACATATCAAAATGTGCTTACAGTGTATTTAATTTCCTCAGGATCTACACTAAGGTATTGATTTGCTCATTTAATCTACTAATTTATTTTAAGTCACAACATTTGCCTATAGCAGAAGAAACCATTAGGGAAATCAAGACACAATGCCAAAACACACAGCAAAGGTAGTTTTGGACTCTGGCTTGGGGTAAAGAAGCTACATGGGTAGAGAACATTACTCAAAGGTGAAGAGCAAAGGTGTTGCTTAATGTGCTGTGCTAAGGTCATCTCAATCTCCAGTTAAAAAGAGGAAGATTATAGGTGGGAAGTGTTGTGACAGATATTGCTGATTACCCTCTACCCCTGGGAAGGGGAAATGTGACCATATAACTGATGACACATTACCAGCTGCAACAGCTCTAAGACACTTATAAATTCATCAAGGACAATCTAGTTGGTCAAAGTTTTTGATCTGATTTAGATGAATATCCTGTTTCGAAAACACCTTTAAGATCTTATAAAACATGTGCATATATCTAAGGAAAATATTTAATAAACTCACATAATTTTCTTCACTTAATTCATGCTTCATTACTTAAGATAAACTTAGTTATTGAGAACACTGTCCAAATTCTTAAATTACTAGACCATAATTTTTTCTATTATATATGATAACTATTTTTTACATTATTATTTTTCTAGATTTACTTTTTTAAAGGTACAATAGCATATCAATTGTTTAGAAGTGTGTATATTACTTTCATGTCATATACATAGGGGGTAAATGATATTGTAACTTGATCTCAGCTATTATAACTTGAGCTAAAAAATGTTATAATTTTTAAAATAATTTTTACTAAAATAGAATATACATATAGAATTATGCACAAATCATGAGTGCAAAATTTAAGAAAAATCCACAAAGGGAACTCACCAAGTAATCAAAAAATCATTACTATTACCCCCAAAACCTTTATGTCCCTCCCAGTAGTTACTCCTCTCTTCCCAAAAGATAACCACTGCACTTACTGTTAGTAGTAAGCAAAATTTTGTTTTTTATACTTTAAAATTTATGTAAATGATATTGCATAGTCTTTTATGTCCCTTCTTTCGCTCATATTAAGTTGGTAAGATTCACCCATATTATAGGGTGCAGCAATCGTTTTTTTTATTCAATGCTACATAGTATTCCATTGACTGAAATAGTTTGTCCGTTTTACTAAAATTAATTTTCAGATTGTTTCCGTTTTGTGGCTATTACAAATGACAGTGCAATGAATATTATTATAGATTTCTTTTCATGGTCATCCCATTGAATATATAATTCTATTGGGATTTTGTGCTCACAGGAAGTATCTGTTCATCTTTAGTGGATATTGAAAGCTCTGTTTTCAAAGTGATTGTGCCAATTTATGTTCCCCCAAAGTTTTTAAATATTTCAGATACTCCATGTTCTTGCCTATTACTCTCAGTCCACACTGGATATAAAAACATCCATACTGATGTTTTTAACTTGCATTTTTTCTGATGCCTTACACATTTCCCTAGGTATTAGAAAAATTCCTGCAAACAGTAAGCACTATATAAGTGTGTTTGCTATTGCTTGTGCTATTATATAAATGTTCACTGTCTTAAAATAATGTACACATTTAATGTCTAATATGTAAAAATTATTCTTTAGATTCATTAAAACCTCACAAATTTTTCCTACTCCCTAATTTTCTCTCTTGTTACATTTCATGTTTTGAGGGGATAAAATTGAATCAGTTAAAATTTGTTTGAGTATACACCTAGGAAGCCCTGTAAAGAGGCATTAAAGGAATATAAAGTAAGACTCTGGCTTTCCATTAGGTTAGATTGAAAAATGAGATTAACTGTCCGAAAGGGGCTCAATGATGGGAGAAAGTAGATATAGTCATGAAAGACCTCAAGGTAGTTTTTTCCTCCATATTCTGAAAAGTTTTCAGGCTTTGCTTATAGATCTGTAGCCTTAGTGTGTCTCATTTAGAGCTGATCATATTCTAAATTAACTTATTCTTATGAAGCTTCTACAAGAAAAATTTGAACATTAAATCCATTATAATAATTTACAATGAGAAATATCTATTTCTTGTGCTTAGACATACAGAAAACTGGACCAACACCAACAATAAGTTATTTGGCAAGCATGCCTTTTACTGTCTTTGAAGATATCAGTATCTTCTTTCTTCTAATCTCATGCCATCAAATTTACAATTTAGAAATTGTTCCACTTTTCTTCAAAACAAGTGCAAGTCTAGACTTCCCAATGTAAATTAAAAATGGGTATTACTTCTCTCCTAAAGGATCAGTATCTTAGTGTGGTGAATGTGTGGCAGCTGGGCGGTTGCCAGTGAATGGTCTTGGTGGATCCATTTACACTTGCCCAGGGGAAGAAATGAGAGGCAGATCGCAGATCAGAGCTTTCAGAACACACTTCAAATGTGCCCTACGGTTCTGCAGGCCACTTTTACCAGGAAGCTGCTTTCCTTCCTCTTTCCTGCTTTTGGTTTCAAATGAAGTTCCCAAATGCAACTAGCTCCATATCCAATATTGTCATCTTATTCATTCTGCAGCTATGTGACTGTGATCTTCTCTCTTCTGCTGCTCCAGACATGTGGTCCTTGCATTCCTAAGCCTCCCTCATAATTTGATGGAATCTCCTACACCTCTATTTGGGAAGAATCTTCACCATTTGGAGTCACTCCTTTATGGACCCTCCATTATTACAGTCTCTGGGGAAATATTTGCCCTTCTTGGTAATCAAGTTGAGAGGCACCTCTGTTTAGATGTAAAGTCCAGCTATAGACTGCATTATATTTCAATAGTATCTGGTCTGTTTGCCTTAGAGGAGCTCCAGAGAAAAAGATGTACAGACATTCCCACCATAGCCTACCTATCATGCCAAAAGGTGGCCGTGTTTACTGATGCTGGTGCAGATGAGGCCATTTTTCTGCTAGCCCCAGCTATTTTCTGTCCATGAGCATCATTCAGAACAAAATTGGGATCTCAGAGAAGAAATGCTGAAATCTTGTTATCTACTTTATCTCCGAGCCCTGTATACATTCTGCCTTGAATTTTTCACAGCCCAGAAGAAATTCTATGGTACCTCGTTATTATTATTACTAAGCCTGTTATTACAATTGAAATAATAAATATATTCATTGTAAAAAAGGTCAAGAAAGTGAATAAAGCAAAACTATAATTAACGCTCCATTTGCCCATTTCCAAAGACAAAGTGTCAGTTCGCCAAAGTGAACGATTTAAAATGCCCCTGAAGTATGCTTCAAGCCATTCCAATTACCCACTTTCCTTATGCTAGTAGGATCATGTTTCACATATTCTTTTACAACCTGCTTTTTTTTTTTAATTGCCAGTTGCCTTGGAATTGTCTCCACCTCAGAAAATGTAAATATATTATATATGAATTTTAATGATTTCATCATCTGTTGCTTCAGTTATTCTGCATTACAAATACATTACAAAGAGTACTCTTATACATGTATATCTGGACAGTGTGTTATTCGGTAAGCTAACAGAAGTGCATTAATTGGGTTAAAAATATACATATTTTTAACTTTAGACAATATTTATAAATTGCTTCCTAAGAGTTCACACAAATTTATACTACTTATTTATTTATTTTTTTAATTTTTTTTTCAACATTTATTTATTTTTGCGACAGAGAGAGACAGAGCATGAACGGGGGAGGGGCAGAGAGAGAGGGAGACACAGAATCGGAAACAGGCTCCAGGCTCTGAGCCATCAGCCCAGAGCCCGACGCGGGGCTCGAACCCACGGACCGCGAGATAGTGACCTGGCTGAAGTCGGACGCCCAACCGACTGTGCCACCCAGGCGCCCCAAATTTATACTACTTTAAAAGTGAGTTTGTTTTCTTAAATTCTCATGAATTTCAAGCATAATCTATCTTTTTAAGAAATATATTTATTTTTTGGAAAAACTCAAGTGGGGTAGGGGCAAAGAGAGGGGGTCAGAGGATCTGAAGCAGGCTCTGGGCTGACAGGCTGACAGCAGGGAGCCTGATGCCTGGCTTGAATTCACTAACAGTGAGATCATGAACCGAGCCAAAGTCAAAGCTCAACTGACTGAGCCACCCAGGCGCTCAAACATAATCCACCTTATAGGAGAAAAAGAAACTTTTCATTTTTAATTTACAGTTTTATAATTATACCTTAGTTTCAGAATACATTTATATGGTTATTAGGCATTTAATTTTGTTTACATATGAACATACTGCCTTTTCATGTATTTTATCCAGTTTTTCTTCGTTTGTCTGCATTTTTCTTCCTATAGATCAAAATAATTTTTTTATGCATCTTGAAAATACTTCCTCAGTTTGTCATTTGCCTTTTAACTTTATTTATTTTATATTTTTACTTTGAATCATCATTATCATTGTTATTTCATGGTAGATAAATATTTTGACGTTATTTTGAATTGAAGATTAAAAATTAAGATGACGAAATCAACAAAGCATAACTCAAACTCCCTTATAATTCTAGACCCAGGTAGGTGGGACCCTGGATTTGCCCCTGGCTGCCTCTGCTATGTAACTGTCCTCCTCCAATTTACTCCAGAATATCTTAGCATCTGAGTCCAAGCCAAACAGAACTTAGATGAAGACGGTGTTAACTTTCCTTCTCCAAAGACCCCCCAGTCTTGACCCAGAGCTGACCACTTTGCCCAGATGCTCAATAATGGAAATATTTCACTTAGGTTTATTTCCCAGTTTTGTCCCTTGCTCCCTCTATGTTGATCACAATTTTTATGGTTTTTATATGATCTTCATTTTGCCTTGAAGGCTGTCTCCTAACATCTGAAACTCTGTGCCCAATATATATATTCATCTTCCTCCTATTAGCTCAATGGTCACATTACTTATTCTTTTCTGAAATGCCTAATGCAAAGTTAGACATTCTTTTCTTCTTCATCTTGTTTCCAATAGTCTAGAACAAGGAAATACCAGCATCTCACATGCAAGACATTTACAAACAAGAGAACCATGGAAAAATGTCTACCAACATCTTCTTTCACCTAGTAAAATGTTTATCATCTATGTTGCACCATATACTTGCAGATTATTGACTGGTGAATAGTATTCCATTGTGTAGTAAGTAGACCACATTTTGTTTATCCATTCATCATGTGTGGACCTTTGGATTGTTTCCAGTTTATGGCTGTTATGAATATTATTGCTATGCGTATATGTTTTTGGACACATATTTTCATTTTTCTAGTACAGATTCCTAGAAGTGAAATTGCTAAATTGTATGTAAATTTTGGCTAACTTTTTATGGAAAGAATACAGGATGAACAGGAAAAGCCCAGTGGATTTTCAGGGCAGTAACACTGTTTTGTATGATGCAGTTATGGGAGATACATGTCATCATACATTTGTGTAAACCTACACAACGTAACACACCAGGAATAAACCCTAATATACTATGATGTTGGTCATAAACAGGTATCAATGTATGCTTATCATCTGTCACAAATGGGCCACTCTGGTGCGGGATGTTAGTAATGGGGAGGCTGTGCATGTGGGAGATTGAGTGCATATGGGAGATCTGTGTACTTTCCTCGCCATTTTGCTGTGAACCTAAAACTGCTCCAATAAAGTCTATTAAAAAAAAAAGATGCAGAGTGTGTGCTCCACCCAGAACTGCCTGCAACCAGATGAGTCAGGTGTTTAATTCTTGGATGCACTACCTAAAAGCATGCTGAAAGTATAAAACCACATATTTCAATATCTGATAATTATTTGAATTCTGTCTGCCAGACGATTTGATTTTTCACTTAATGGGCTACAAACTCAGGTGAGGACAAGAAGCTCTACATATTGGGCCTTCTCAGAGCTCTCAACATAAAATTGTACTATTTATACTCTCCATTTTATACAATATTTCCTATTTACTGCAATCAAAATGTGCCCATTTTTCCCCATGGTAGGCTTTCAAAGTATACATTTCTAATTCAACCCCAACACTCTGCTATAAAAGTTAGCTCATTATATACAAACATATCAGGTACCTTTGTACGTTTCCCAGTTGTTGTACAACTGTTGTCCGCCTAGAATATGCTCCTTTACAGCCTGAACTGACTACTCTTGAGAACAGCTACAAGTCCATCATCTCCAATGCATTTACTGTCATTCTGAAAAACACATTTGCATGTTTCCCACACTGATTCTTCAGTTTCTGTGTCATTCATCAATTATAGCATTTATTGTATCACACTGCTGTCATTTATGAAATGAGGGGCCAAAGGCATAGATGATTTATAATTGTAATTGCCTGGGCCTGGCAAATGATTACTGTATAATAGATACTATTAAATAATCTTATAAAGAATATGTGAACAATTGAGTGGAAATATGTTGTACCTTAAAAACTATAATAGAAACCCACAGGAAAAACTCCAGTCACTGAAATTGACTACAATTTGTACAGGGCTATTTATGATGGAATCTGTTACTCCATGGTTCTCAGAGACCACGTCAGGTTCAAGTGACTTTACCTATAATTTATTAATATCTTCTGCCATAACAAAAATGAGCAAAATAATCTTAACCATCACGCACCCCACAAACTCTTTACTCTCTACTAAGACTAAGGCACTTTGCCAGGTCCTGATGGTTGACATATTCTTTATCCCAATGTAGCATTGCTATAATTTCCAAGATAGAATTATATATGAAGATACAAATAATGATACAAGGCGATATGCAAAAGTAACACATGAGTGTTAGAAAGAGAAAAGTAATACAATAAACATTACATTATTCCATTCCTGTGAGATTTCTACAATTCTTTGCTTATGGCCAATATCTACTTAAATGAGCAATTTCTAATCACTCCATGAATGAACCTAATTAATTTTAGCCTTTGTAATACTATTCCTATCAGGCAATACTCATTTTCTTCATCTCTCTTATAAGGTACCAGGGAAATGGAATCTGGCCCATTTGGCACAATATTATAATGACATTTAAGATTTAGCCTTAACGCTTTATTTAAGCAAAAAGGTAATGAAATTCACTATTTAATAAAAGAATTTATTATGAACATTGTATGTTGTAATCTCTTAATTTTTCTTAAATTTATTTATGCTACAAGGAATTATAAAACACAATGTACATGGCCATTACTTCCTTTATGATTATTTAAATTATATGATTAAATGTCTCATTTGTGGTAGTAATTATCTTATGTTGAATCTATTAAGTTTTTTAGCTATATTTTTGTGAGCATTTAAAACAAACTACATTACCCTCCTACCTGTCAAATATTGATGGATTTTAATCCTACAAATATGTAAAATCCACTATACCATTTAAATTGTATTGCAAATTAGAGGTTTTATGTATATGTATTGTGTGTGAATATGAATGTCTCTCTATTTAGGTTGTTTATTTAGAAATAAGACTCATAACAATAATTATAATAATATAATAACAATCAGCAACAGCAATAAGGCCAAACAAAAATGTAAATGTAAATATGGAAATGCGAATCGATATAAATACAGTGGTTAGAGAGAGAAATAAATAAAAAGAGATACAATGTTTGTACTTTCTGGTGGAATACTTTAATCCAAACATAATAAAAAATCACAAAAAAAATCCTTAAGAAGTACTAGATGTTGAGCTAACAGGATGAATTATAAGCTTACACATTAAGCCTTGAATAGCATTTAGTGGGATCATTCATGTAGATGTATTCAAACACTTGGTTTCCCTCCTGCCCATCATATTCTGGAATATTTCACAGGAATATAGTCGAGCCAAACATTAGAGCCTAGACTCTGGAGGGTACACATAATAGAGAAGATGTCACAGATATATCATAACCTTTTCATATATAATTTCTGCACTACAAGAATGGTCTGTTTTTGCCTTAAGGCACTTGGTAAATTTGCCTCATCCCATGGGTTTAGGGAGAAGTGGTTCTCAGATACTTTAACCAGGTGGAGTCTCTGGGAAACAGGTGCTGAGATGGAATAGAAATGCACATGGTTGGCTAGGAAGTATACCTGATAAAGGGAATGAAAGGGAGGGGAGTTGGGCTGGAATCCCACCTTGCCCAGTTGTCTTTGGGTCGCCCTTCAAAGAGCAGAAGCTTAGGGGCGCCTGGGTGGCTCAGTCAGTTAAGCATGTGACTTCAGCTCAGGTCATGATCTCATGGTTCGTGGGTTCGAGCCCTGTGTCGGGCTCTGTGCTGACAGCTGGGAGCCTGGAGCCTGCTTTGGATTCTGTGTCTCCCTCTCTCTCTGTTCCTCCCCTGCTCTCACTCTCTTTCTCTCTCTCTCTCAAAAATAAATAAAGATTTAAAAAAATTAAAAACAAAACAAAGAGCAGAAGCTTGGTTCAGGGTTCAGACCCCCAGGGAGGCAGACAACGGACACCTTTACAGATGGAGTCCTTGCAGTGAGCACCAAGCACTTTCCTGAAGAGACACCCCAGCAGCACAGCCAGACATGCCACATTCCTCAACAGCAGCTTGAGGAGACACACCCCCAGCTCAGGATTCAAAACCATGTAGCTTCAACCCATTACAGGGCAGGGCTGTGGACCCACTTCTCCCATTATTGCTCTCCTAAAAAAAGACTGCGTGGAAGCTCTCCCCATCCCTCTGTGCTGTTCCACGTGCCCACCTAGAGAAGGGCTTTTCCTAACAAACTGCTTTCACTCCACTGCCCACTACATTTCTTTTGGTGTTTTTTTTTTTTTTTTTTAATGGAAATGGGGAAAGTATATGTGTGCACACACACATACACACACATATAAAATTGGCAAAATGTACAAGAGATGCGATCCCATTGATACCTCCTCCAGGGTCACACATTTAAGCATGTCTGCCCTGACCTCAATAGCTGAAATTCTGACTCATATCCATTTTAGCACCAACTAACTTCAGGGCATCTGAGGAAATACACTCTTGAGCCCTCTCCTATGAACCGCACAGATGAGTGAGACCATTGCATTAATAGCCTAAAAATTTTGGGGGGTCAGTTTGAGATCCTGATTTGCTTACAGTTAATTATGTCTTTACCTTTCATAATTTTCTCGCATTTTTTCAATGACAGCTGGGAAAATAAACTTAATTTCCTAATTTGGGGATTTCATTAAAATAATTAAGAAAAAAATACAACTCTAGAGGTTTAGCATTTAGATTTGAAAGTCCTTACTCTGCTCTTGTGTGAACTACAATGTTGAAAGACACAGCTTCAGTTCTATGTTAGCTAGAGATGTGCTGTGCTGAAACTTTCAGATCCAGATGCTATAGATCTTAGGAAGGATCTCTGTGTTTTACTAGAGGATGGGATTGACTGGGAAGAGGTAAAAGGGAACATTTCAGTGAGACAAAAATCTTCTATATCTTTCTTTGTTGATGGTTACCAGACCATACATGTTTGTCAAAATTCATTGAGTTATATACACTTATAATAGCTACATTTTATTTCATGTAAATTTGATTATAATAAAGCTATTTAAAAAACTTACTACTGATATAAAAAATACTGAGAGTTGTAGATTCTTGAAGTGCTAATTTTTTCTATACTCTATTCCTATAAACATAATTTGAAAGTACTGGCAGAGGGGTATTTTTGTTGGTGTAATATTGCTACTTAAATATTTTTTAAATATTTTATTTATATTTGCCTTGAAATTTCCAAAAAAAATAGTAACTACCTTTACTAAAATTTGTAATCAAACAAATTTAAAATTCACTCCTGGTTAAAACCCTTCCAGGTTTTTGTACTGTTATTTTATTCTTAATACTCCAGGCTGCAAATGTAGACAGGTATCGCTTCTCAAGTTTGTTTTAATCTAAGAAAATTTTCTCAAGCTTAGGAGTCTTTCACACATATAAAACCAAAACACATTTAAAAATTAGCCTGAAACCCATAATATCATTATTTAGGATGTTAAATTAATGTGATAGATTATTTTTTTTATCAAAATCACTGCTATTATGGGTCATAACACAAACATTTAGCCTCAGGATGGACTTACAGCTAATTTTTTCCTATAACGTTCTCAATAATTATAAAGAAGTCTGGGGCCATAAGAATGTATGGCAAAATAATATTAAATTAAATCTGTGATAGTTTCCTATAATCAGACATCACATTTTTTTTAATTTTTTTAATGTTTATTTATTTTTGAGAGAGAGAGAGAGAGAGAAAGAAAGACAGCATGAGCAGGGGAGGGGCAGAGAGAGAGAGGGAGATACAGAATCTGAAGCCAGCTCCAGGCTCTGAGCTGTCAGCACAGAGCCCAATGTGGGGCTTGGACTCACAAACTGTGAGATCATGACCTGAGTCGAAGTCAGACACTCAACCAACTGAGCCACCCAGGTGCCCCAATCAGACATCACATTTAAAGACAACATTCCCGGGGCGCCTGGGTGGCGCAGTCGGTTAAGCGTCCGACTTCAGCCAGGTCACTATCTCGCGGTCCGGGAGTTCGAGCCCCGCGTCGGGCCCTGGGCTGATGGCTCAGAGCCTGGAGCCTGTTTCCGATTCTGTGTCTCCCTCTCTCTCTGCCCCTCCCCCGTTCATGCTCTGTCTCTCTCTGTCCTAAAAATAAATAAACGTTGGAAAAAAAAAATTAAAAAAAAAAAAAAAAAAAAAAAGATAACATTCCCAAGGAGCCAACTTCAGTATGAGTTTTAATGGTGTTTCATTTAATAAACCATTGTTTTTTTTTAATTTTCTTGAAGATTTATTCATTATTGCACCATTAAGGAATTCCGTCTTCAACTGATACGTAATCATCAAGGTAAAAAACAATCTCCACCTGCCATCTTTGTGGTATACTTATAGCTAATACATTCTGCAAGTCATTTGCACAAAGCATGTGGAGCAACAGCAGCTTGCCTGATAGATGTACAACCAAAAGCTACAGCAGAGGTTCCTATTTGCCTTGGGATGTCCAATCCTCCCATAATATCTGTGTTTAAACCACTAAGAATACTATACAATAATATCATTTCACCTTTTCGTGGGATACATATTACTGTAAACACAAATACAAGCATACATACTGAAATTGTATGAATAGCTATAACTGGAACGTGTTTTTTTTTTTTTTTAAATTAACAATACAATGATTTTAGGATCATTCATGCTACTTTTTGCTTCAGTAGTTCTCTCCTCATCCTACCTTTTCTACTTTCTGCTTCTGATCTTGACTATTTTAGATCCCATGTAAATGGAATCATGCAGTATTTGTTCTTCTGTGACTGGCTTATTTCACTAGCATAATATCCTCAAGCTTGATACAAATATGCCCAACAGGTTTATGAAAAGATGTTCAACATCACTAATCAAGGAAATGCAAATCAAAACCACAAGATATTGCCTCACCCCTCTTAAAATGTACATTATAAAAAAAATCAACAATTATTGGTAAGGATGTAAAGAAATTGGAAACCCTTGTGCACTGTTAGCAGAAATGTAAAATGGTGCAGCTGCTGTGGCAATCAGTATGGATATTCCTTAGAAAATTAAAACTAGAGGCTATCATGTGATCCAGAAATCTCACTTCTGGGTATTTATCCCAAAGAACTGAGGTCATAATCTTGAAAAGTTGTCTGCATTCCCATGTTGATTGCAGCATTATTCTCAGAGCCAAGATGTGGAAGCTACCTAAGTACCCATCCATGGATGAATGCATAAATAAAATGTCACACACACACACACACACACACACACACACACACACCTGGAACATTACTCAGTCCTAAAATAGAGGAAATATCACCCCACCTTTTAAAAACATCTTCATTGAAGTATAACTGACATACAAAAAATGTACATATTTAGAGTGTATAAATTTGGTGGGTTTTGAAATATGTATATAGCCTTGAAACCATTAGTTTTTTCAAAATAATGAACATATCACCCCTAAAGTGTTCTCAAGCACCTTCAAATAAAATAAAATCCATCAATAATTGGCATCTGCTATAGCTGTCAGAAATCCTTTATATTTATCTCAAAAGAACAATAAATAAACATGCAAACATTTTTAAATTGAGAGGGTCTTTGACTCCATTTATTGAGGACAAGCATTTCAGCTTTTTAAAACAAATGTAACATAACCCCACAAGATATTACAAGATATTTTGACTTTTTTCAGAATTGGAGCTAAACTAGTGATGGTATGCTCTGAATCAGTGGTTCTCAAACTTCAGAGTACCTGAAAGTCACATGGACAGTCTGTTAAGACCCAGGTTGTGGCATCCAACCTCAGAGTTTCAGATTCAATAGGTCTTGACCTCAACAATTTTCACTTTTAAAAGTTACCAGGTGATGCTGTTTACTTCAACATAATTCTGCTATTTGTGCTTGGTCCCTCATCTAGAACCTTCACTGGTATTGATGTCAATGAGACTAGACTATTTCCTGAAAGTAAGCCCACAGGTTTTGTTTGAATAGGGCAGGATGGGTACCTGGTTGTGGGAACTGGGGATTTCTGCAGACTGGGGATCTAACATCCTCCAAATTTGCCTAATGCTTCAAATTCGTAAGTTTCTATTTTTCTTCACGACCTAGCTAGTTTTGTCCTGTTTCACTCCAATTCAAACATTTTGTTTTCACTTTTCTCTAGTGTGGTAAGCCTGCTACTATGGCTCCATTTATTTCCCATCTTGAATTGCCAACTCCTTTTCTCTCATCTGTTATTGTCTCCTTTCCCATTCTCCATTTCACTGTGGTCTTAAACCTCTTTTTACAGCTTTAATTTCATTTTAGTGTTTTGTGAAATGTGGATATTAATCTACTTGTCCAGCTAGATGTTCACCATGCAGCCTCACCAATACATTATCCCTATTTTAGTTGTTTCTATTAAACCTAGAAGACATTTCAGAAACAGAATCATTTAAGATATTTTATAAACAGAGAAATAAATTCAGTGATGTGTTCCAAAGACTCACTAATGTCTTACATTAAAAATATAACTTTAGCCCTCCAAAAATTAATTAAATATACTTTAAAATGATTTTCACTGAATAAAGACTAAAAAATAAAGGGGATGTGCTAAAATATGAAGTTCATTTTGTTACTGTGTGATGTAATAGTTCCTTCTTGGTGTTCACAATATCAGCCAACTCAAAGTTTGGAAATACTTATCCATGGTCTTTAATATGTCATTGTCTTTCCCCCCAGTCAATTTCTCTGTTTCTCTAGGGTCTGGGCATAAAGTCTGAATGGGTCACTGTCTTTGCAGACACTGTAGTCAGTTGGAAGCAACATACATAGGCAGGCAATTCCATGTAAGGCATAGTAGAAAAACACCACCTCTTATGAAAGTACTAAAAGGTACATACAAGGGCACCTGGGTGGCCAGTCCATTAAGCTTCTGACTCTTGATTTCAGCGCAGGTCATGAACTCACAGTTAATGAGTTTGAGCCCCACATAGGGCTCTGTGCTGAAGCCTGCTTGGGACTCTCTCTCGCCCTCTTCTCCCTCTCTCTCCTTTCTTCCTTCTCTCTCTCTCTCTCTCCACCTCACTCAAAATCAGCATTAAAAAAAGGTATATCCAGACACTGAGTATTCCAGAGAAGCAAAAGTAAGGAAGCAACTTCTAAACTTAAACCCAGGAGTTGCTGCCTCCAGAGCAAGAGGTTTTTGTTTTTTATTCCCCCACATTTCTGCCATATTTGCCATCTACATTTCTGCTTTCAGCTAAGCTAAAATTCCAAGATTTAAATATCCAACTCAGACTGGGTTCTACCAGGAACACAATATCTTTTCTTCTAGGTACAAATTCACTTCCTTTGTAACCAGAGTCCCCAAATTATAATGTCTTATGGAGAAAATATCTCTATAGTCATGCAAGTTGTGTCCTGCCTTGAGGCACTAGCCACACAATGTGCTAGTGAAGATTTTGATGACTACTTCTTCCAGCAGTGGGACACGGAGCTTATTTGAATTCTCTAAGCATGGTTTTGTTTGTTTTTCTATAAAACAGTGATAGTTTTATCCATTTCAAAGACTGATTATAAGGATAAAGTGAAATGCTGAAGGGAAAGTGATAGGCACTTGACCTGATATAGTAAATACTTGATGTCAAACGTCGTTGGTATTAGCAGTATATCAATTATACAAGAACAAATGCAGTTCAGGTATTTTCACATTATATTATTTTTATTACAAGGAATCCCAAGGAAATTAGCATAAATATGGGGGCATAACCCCTCTAAGTGGAGGGAATAAACGCAATATGTACAATTCATTTTTATATGAATAGTCTGAGATTAATGGCACCATTTGCCTGCCATCATCTCTACTGAATTACAGTGGTTAAAAAAAGTAGTTTAGGGACACCTGGGTGGCTCAGTCAGTTGAGCATGAGACTCTTGATTTCAGCTCAGGTTGATGAGGGAGCATATGGCAAGCTGACACCCTACAAACCCCTCCCCCCCAGGTGGGGTGTGTGTGCCTTTCCTCAGGCACTCCTGGCTGCCCAAGGACAAAGGAAAGGAAAGAAAAACAATGGTTAACTGATCCAGATCACAATCATGCAGGACAGGGGTCTCCATCAGTTCACAAATATCTTAGTAAATTATAAGAAAAAGGCAATCTGATCAATAGCCAAACCTCCAGAATCCGATAGACTCAGTTTCCTAGACCCCCAATATTACACTCTCCCCTTCATAGTGATGTGGGGAACAAAGGCAAGAAAGAAATGGTGGTAAAATTGAATTTCTTTATAACCTGCAGCCTATTGACAAATACTTGGAATAGGCAGAGTGAAATATTCCTCCAATAAACTCCCAACTGTCCAGTCTAACGTTAATACCTTACTAGGGGGCAAACAACCTTAGCCTGACAATAGCAAGGTCTCAGATATCTTAGGAGTCCTCTTTAGCACATGGAAGTCCTTATGGAGGCCTCCCTTTGGCCTTTACCTCCCAAACTCCACAGTATATAACCAGTCACTCTTCAGGAACCCTGTGAAGCTCTTTATGCCCACAGGTCCTATCCCCATGCTTTAATAAAATCACCTTTTTGCACCAAACATGTCTCAAGAATTCCTTCTTGGCCATCAGCTCCAGACTCCACCACTCCAAAACTGCATCAAGGTCATGATCCAAGGGTTGTGGGATTGAGCCCTGTTTCACGCTCTCTGCTGACTGTGGAGCCTGCTTAACATGCTCTCTCACCTTCTCTCTTTCTTCTCTCTGCCCCTCTCCCCTGCATGTGTGCACTCTCTCTCTTTCTCTAAAATAAAAAAAAGTAGCTTATAATGACTTTAAGTCTATATATACTGTATGCAGTTGAATTATCTATTACCTACTACTATCTAATCAGACCCCTAGAGATCACATTCTTTTTCATTTGTTTAGTAATTGGCAATTTGATTTTTGATTTTTCTATAACCATTATATTGTCATTATTTTGGTCTCTGGGGATGCAATTTAGTTTTCTATTATGGAGAGATATCTTGTTTCCCTGCCCAGAAAGATGAAATATACACAGACATTAAAATATCGAAATATCTGTATTAGCACTAGTTGGGGCATAAGTTTCATCAATAATTTTCTGCTACTTTGTCCATCTCCTTGGGAGAAATAAGCCCACTGACCCAATCAAAGGAGGAACACAGAGACTTGGAGCACAGTGAAGTGAGTCTTTAATCAACGTTCTTGCAAGAGTGGGTGTCTGATGGACAGGCGCACTCAGGGTGGTTACAGTAGGCAATTTACCTCTTAGCATGAAGTCCCTCCCCTGGTTCCTCATTGGCTGAGTCCTACAGAGGTTACAGCCTTAACCAGAAGTCACCTATGCCCATGTAAGGCCAAAAAGTAGTCTGACTGGAACAAATGTACATTCCTTGAGGTGAGGCAGAGACTTCAGTTCTTTGGCACATGATCATTGCAAAGCCCACAAAAAATAAGCCCATGAAATGAGAGGGGAAGAAGAATCAGGAAGTGGAGTGTCTAAGGGTTTGGGACCCCACTGTGGGGGGAGAGGAGGCATTGATATATATTTCCAATAGGTTGTAAACCTATTGGTTTACTAGACAGCACAGTTTTTATTTGGTATTTCTGAAAATGAATCATCTCACTTATCTCATACCCTTGTTTCACCAAAACATTAAATAAAATGTTGTGTAGAAGAGTGTATCTGAGTGCATATGTGTGTGTCCATTCATGTGTGGCATTTACTTTATCAGAACAGCAATTATAAGAAAAATAAAGCCTGTTTTAAATTACAAATTTTAAAACTAAGTGAATAACACAATATTATCTCTGTCCAGAGAAACAATTTAGATTCACAAAATGGATGCAATTATTCCAATAAGAATCAAGAAACAAGATAAGGACATTTTTATCTCTGGGGAAAAATGTATATATATTAAAGTTCACGAGAGCTAAAGAGCTATCATTTATTAATAGAATTATGTGCTTGCCATTTTTTTAAACTGATATTACATGTTTAAAATATAAAGTTTTATATAGTACTCTTGATGAATCTACATTTTTTTTTTTTAAATTTTTTTTTTTCAACGTTTATTTATTTTTGGGACAGAGAGAGACAGAGCATGAACGGGGGAGGGGCAGAGAGAGAGGGAGACACAGAATCAGAAACAGGCTCCAGGCTCTGAGCCATCAGCCCAGAGCCCGACGCGGGGCTCGAACTCACGGACCGCGAGATCGTGACCTGGCTGAAGTCGGACGCTTAACCGACTGCGCCACCCAGGCGCCCCGAATCTACATTTTTTAAAATAACACAAATATAAAAAGATAGCATGAAACCTATATGAAATAAATGGGAATATCTGGATACGCACTGAACATCTATTTGTCAGTTAATTTAGGTGCTTGGAATACAAAAATTAATTTAAAAGAATATTTACATTTAAGAAACTCACATCTGATAGCTACACTTATTTATGCATTATTCAACAAAATATTTGGGCAATCTGCAAAAAATATATGCAATATATAAAAATTGGAATGCAACATTAAGAACAGGTGGACAGGGTAGTACAGAGCTTGGAATGGTAGCAGCAAAAGTAGATCAGAAAAATGCTACTCAGGTTTATGGGATTTTAAAGACAAATAACAACTAGTTATAAATTCGAAGCTGAAAACCTAAGTAGCAAAATTAAAGATAAAACCCAATTGGCTCCATGTTTCTAATTGTTCTTGATTATCCATATTATTTTATACATAATCACACTCTAGCTCTAAGCCTGCCTTGGATATAGGTTCCTTGGTTCCTGGAAATCCAGTAAGGAAAGTAGTAAGCTGAAAAGAGCAAAGGAAAGACCAAAAAACAAAGAAGAGAACCACTTATTTCCAGCTCAAACAAAATTTGCTTCTAAGGAATGGGAGGGCAATCCTTCTAACTACCCTGATCTTGTCAGCACCTTCTTCATTTTAGTAGATGAGGGCCTTGGCATTCTTTAAAGGAAAAACATGGCTAGAGAGTCAGGTTTGGATTATTGGTCAAAAAAAGGATACCCAATCCTGAATCTGCCTTCACCTGATCACATGACTCTGGATGATCTGATTTGCCTTCTTCAAACTCCACAGAAGTTCCTTCAAGTATAATATTGTTGTGGAGACAAAGGCAAAAGAAATGTAAATAAAGTTAAATCTCCTTATAACCTGCATTCCATTAACAAATACTTGAGGCTGAGAGAGTAAGACATTTCTCTAGGAACTCCCACTGTCTTAGCTTCCAGGATCCTGGTAGTCTTCTTTAGCATATGAAAGTCCTTTTGGAAACTTCTGTCTTTACCTCCCCAACTCCCTAGTACATAATCAGTCACTCCTCACATTCCCAGTGCAGCTCTTTCTGCTCTAGGTCCCATCCCTGGTGCTTTAATAAAACCACCTTTTTTGGTTTTATTAAACCAAACATCTCAGGAATTCTATTTTGACTGTTTGCTCCTGGATCCCACATCAAATCACATCAAAATGAGAAAGTTCAGTGACCTTTAAAAGAAAATACCTAAGGCTCTAACAACTTATAAATCTGTTATTCTTAATTTTCTTCCACTCTGACAGACCTTTCTCTTAATAAGCTCAGAATGGTCCACAGAGAATGAAATGAGAAGCACACTAGAAATTCTCCAGTGGATTTGCTATAGAACTCTTAGCCACATGGTAAGGACTTGTTAGCTAAAAGTTTGCCCTAAAGCAATGCAATCTCAAATAGATTTATCAGGACCTCTAATTTTCACCTTCTTGCGAAAGCATTTGCGTTCTCTGTACTTACAAGAAATTGTTCCTATTAAATCATCTCACAGTCCAACAATAAACTAATTAATTCCTAGTATTTCAATTAACGCTATAATCATTAGTCACCTTTTAAAAATGTCATCAGCACAAAGGATCACCCCAAATGATGTAAGTACACAGGGGAGGTCATAAACAAATGGGAGCATTCTCAAAAATAAAAACACTAACCACACATAATACCTGTTGCTGTCTCTGTAAGTTGTTCTATTACCTCATTCTCTTCTTAAAATAATACAGATGGAGTGCCTGGGTGGCTCATTGGTTGAGCATCTGACTTTAGCTCAGGTCATGCTCTCACAATTTGTGGGTGGGAGCCCCACGTCCCACTTCCATGCTGGAGCCCACATCAGATTCTGTCTCCCTCGCTCTCTGCCCCTCCCCTGCTCAGACTAGCTCTCACTCTCTCAAAAATAAACATTAAAAAACAAAGAGAGACAGAAAGAAAGTCTGTCAAGTTCTAACTCTGCCTCTGATATCTTTTTGCTCTGGAAGGTCTTGCACTGTTCACTACCTATGCCAATAGTCTCCCTTCAGAGATGTAGCACAGAGACTAAAATGGTCTATTTTTAGGATTTTTTTAATTTTTTAATGTTTACTTATCATTTTGAGAGAGAGAGAACAGGGCAAGGGCAGAGAGAGAGAGGAAGACAGAAATCTGAAGCGGACTCCAGGCTCTGAGGTGTCAGCACAGAGCCCAATGCATGGCTTGAACTCACAGACCACGAGATCATGACCTGAGCACAAGTTGGATGCTCAACCGACAGAGCCAACCAGGTGCCCCTAAAATGGCCTATTTTTAAAGCGACTTTTTCGTTATTATTGTAGCAGGATTCTCTCACAGAGGGACAGGACACCAGAGCCTTTATTTCCAGGAAGCAGTTTTATTCATGTAGGCACAGGCTCAGTGGGCTAAGACCTGAAAAGCTGAGCCCCGGGTGCAACGAGGTATAGACTTTTATGCAATTTCTACTTCTTTGTCTCCCCTATATGGTGACATACAGTCTGACTGGACTGTCAGTCAGTCCAAGTCAGAGTCATGTCAGAGCTACTCATAGGTGTATAGGAGTTGATGGGGCCACCTTGCATTTCTTTGTTCTGAGGAGGCCTCCACCACATTCCTTAGGGAGGGGCTGTACCACATTCCTTAGGGAGGGGCTGTACCACATTCTCCCCTTTGATGCCCAGACCCCCCTTTTTTGGGTCAAAGAGCATCATCTTGGTTTGGAGGTTTATATTTCTATAACATCATCACCTGCATGACCATTTTCTTTCCACCACTGCCTCAATGAGGCTGGAGACAGACTGTATAACCAGGGGAGCTAGGCAAGGCAAGATTAAGCAAGTTCCCAAAACCAAGAGAATAATACTGATAAGGGCTATGAATCTCCTGAGAGTTGAAAACCATCTTCCAAATAACTCCCCGGGTTTTCAACCTTTCCAGGTCTGGACTGGGACATGAGCAACCTTTTTCATTTGATCTGTGATCTCCTCTATGACTTTTCCTTCATCATTTTTCTGTAGGCAGCAGTTGCTTAGGTTAAACTTTCCACAAATTCCTCCCTCAGAAGCAAGCAAGTAACCTAAGGCCAAATGATTTTGATAGATAGCATTGCACATTTTGTTTTGCTGCTTGGCTAGTAAGTTAAGAGCCCTGGCAGTTTTATTGGTTATAATGTCTACAACTGCTAACAGCATGATTATGTGGTTTAGCATGTAAATGGGAGTGCGGTAGCCCCAGGACCCGTCTTCTGACCAGGTGGCAGGACCATATTATTGAATTATATGCTTGAGAGGCCATTCATCATCTTTCCAATTGCTAATCTGTAGGGCACTTCATTTCCTTTGAGTCTCCCTGTCCCCATACACTTGGACTCTCAAATGTTCCCCTCTGGCAAGTGGGAGCAGGAAGAAAAAAATGGATGAATGTTCCCAGCACACATGACCTTGACCAGTCTGAGGAAAGTACTGTACAGGCTGTCCTTCCACATATCCAGTATAGTTCATCTGGGGCCTGCTACTTCATGGCTGTGTCAATGTTGTCCCAGGCCTCTTGGAGATGAGAGAAATTAGGTAAAGGGTGGGATCCGGCTCAAGGTGATCTGGAGTCCTCCACTATTGGGTTTCCTGGGTGGGTGAGTTATAAAATTTTTGGCCTAGGCATGTAGGATTCCAACAGAGACAGTGAACCTCCTTTCCCACTGGGCAAGGCAGTTCTTCCCAATAATTGAGGTTTCGAGGAGCCAATCCCTGGTAGTAGAACTGGGGTATTCTGTTCCATTATAAGGTTCAGGGGGATCTAATTCTCTAGCCTCCCATGGCCATTGATCTTCCATGTTGGTACCAATGAAGCATCCTGTCCACAAAAGGAAGGCAAGTTCTAACAGAAACCTCTTGTCTCACTTCCAGCTGACCAGGGTGGCCTCTGCCAATCCTGTGGCAAAAAGTAGAGCAAGAATCACAATAACAGTGAGAGACAAGAGGTGACCATGCATCATAGTAAGGAAACAGATATAAAAAATAAGGACAGCCGATTTGTTCCACCAGAACATCAATTCCTAAAGCTTCTGTAGTGGGTAGGTTAGTTAGCTTCTGGAGTGACTATAGCAGGGCTGCAGTCTCTGGATCCTCTGGAGTTGCAGATTGCTTCTTCTGTATGGTCAGCTTGCCCAGCATTGATGGATTAAGAATGCACTCCCAGTTTCGAGATGTCAGCTTCACTCTGCTGTGGTGAATCCAGGGACCCACCTCTGCTACCTTTATTGCAGTAAGTGTGGACGTTACAACAGTGAATGGCCCCTCCAGATGGGTTTTAGGGGTTGGACATTCTGCTCTTTCACCCATATGGCATCTCCTGGTTTAAAAGTATGAGCGTCTGTGGTCAGACTCACAGACTCCCTAATCCAGTGGTGTAAGGTGATTAGGGTAGAGCTGAGGGCCCACATCTGTTGCCTTAGGGTTAGACTGCCTATCTTATTTAGATCCCTCTTTATGCCCTTGATAATGGGGGCGGGGGTGGAGGGTTCCCATAAAGGATTTTATAAGGGGAGAACCCCGTCTGCCTTAGTGGGGCTACACCTGATTCTTAACAAAGCAATTGACAACACTTGGTCCCAGTGTAGGTGGGTTTCCTGACATAGCTTCCTTAATTGCAGTTTCAGAGTTCGGTTCATTCGTTCCACCTTCCCAGAGCTCTGGGGTCTGTACACTGTATATAACTTCGAGGTGATCTTTAACCCCTTTGCCATCAACCACACTACCTCAGCCACAAATGCTGGCCCATTATCTGATCCCATAGTGATAGGGATCCCAAATTGAGGAATGATTTCTTTTAGAAGAAGTAAGGCCACTTTATGTACCTTTTCTGTGTGAGTAGGGGAAACTTCTACCCAGTCTGAGAAAGTGCACGCAAAGACCAACAGATATTTATGGCCTCAGAACCAGGGAAGTTCCATGAAGTCCACCATCATAGTTTCAAATGGGGCTCCCCCCACACTCTTTACCCCAGGGGCAGCCTTGGGTTCCTGATGTGGGTTATTGCAGGCACAAATTTCACATTGCTCACATACTGCTCAAGCTATGCTGGAGAGTCAAGGGATATAGAAATGTCAGCTCAATGTAGTCTGGAGAGATGTCTGTCCAATATGGGTTTCCTGATGGAACTGCTTGACAAAAGCTGGAGCCAGGGCTTCAAGAGTTGCTACTCAGCCGTCTTCAAATTTCCACCATCCCCCTGGGAGGTAGCTTCTGTTTACAGTCTTAAGGCAGGTACTCTCATGTTGTGAGTAATTAGGGTCCCATTCTGCCAGTGGGTTAGGGAACAGTGTGGTGGTTAAAGCCGCTGATTCTGCTGTTCCTTTGGAAGCTGCAAGCTTTGCCTCTTGGTCTGCCTTACAGTTTTCCTGTGCAGCCATGGTGTCTCTCCTTTGTTGTCCCTGACAATGCATGACTGCCACTGTCTTAGGGGCCCACACAGCATCTAAGCATTCAAGGATTTCTTTACTGTACTTTATGTCTTTTTGTCCTGAGTTTATTAGACCCTTCTCTTTGTATAAAGCCCCATATATGTGGAGGGTGGTGAAGGCATACTTCTGTATATATTAACATGTATCCCTGCCACCAGTTGGAGGGCTCAGGTTAATGCGATGAGCTGTGTCTTCTGTGCCGAAGTCCCCTTTGGCAGGTGTTTGCCCTCAATGATAGAATTCAGGGACACCACAGAGTACCTTGCAAGGCATTTTCCCTCTTTCACAAAACTGCTACCATCGGTGAAATACTCAGAGTCAGAGTCCCTGAGGATCTGGTCATCTGGAGAACACCTCAGCCATGACTTCCGTGTAGTCATGGTCTGGCTGACCTGGCCTGACAAGCAATAGGGTTTCAGGCTTTAGGATCCACACTACTTCTAGGTGAATGCATGGGTTTTCACATAGCATTCTCTGATAATCTGATCATCTGGGTGTGGCTTAGTGCCATTATTGTCTCTTTTATTCCATTAATGTCAATACTGAATATGGTTTGGACTGTCAGTTCTTGTCCCATAGTCACCTTGTCAGCCTCAGACACTAAGAGGGCTGTGGCTGCAAGTGCCTGTAGATAGGGTGGCCAGCCCCGGGCCACAGAGTCAAGCTGCTTGGAGAGATATGCCACCAGGTGATGCCATGACCTCAACATCTGGGTTAGCACTCCCACTGCAATGTGAGTACATTTATGAGTGTACAAGAAGAAGGGCTTGGGCATGTCTGGGAGCCCCAGGCCACGTGCATTGGTGAGAGCCCGTTTGATCTCTTCAAAAGCCCCTTGCTGTCCTTGCTCCCATAACAGAGGTTCCCGCTCTTCCCCTCATCAAGGGGTTTTGCCAAGACCTAAAAAGAAGTTAAGTCTCCAGATTCTACAGAAACCAGGGCCCCAAGAAACTACTGAAACTGATGTCAGGTAGATGGGCCTGGGATCAAACAAACAGCCTCTTTTCTCTCCAGGCCGAGTTGGCATTGCCCCTAGGAGAGGTGGAAGCCAAGTTACTTGACTTTCTTTTGACATATTTGGGCCTTTTTTCCCTTGAAACCTTATAGTCAGTTTCCCAAAGGAGGGTAAGGAGCCGGTGAGTTCCTTTCATGCAATCCTCCTGAGACCTTCCAGCCAGTAGTAATCATCTACATACTGAAGCAAGACATAGCTATGTTGATCTTGGGTCTGAGGCTAATGCAGTGCCAAAAATTGTTGGGGAGTTTTTCAACCCTTGAGGCAATCTGGTCCAAGTCAACTAGTCCTTGTCACCATTTTCAGGATTCTCCCACTGAAAGATGAAGATCAGTTCACTCCAGGGGGCCAGGTGGATACAGAAGAAAACATCCTTGAGATTTAGTCATGTGGAAAAGGCAGCTTTGGCATGGATAAGACCCAAGAAAGTGTATGGGTTTGGAACAACTGGGTGTAGGGTGATAGAAACCTTGTTTACTATGTGCAGGTCTTGGACTGGCTGATAGTCATTGGTGCCTGGCTTCTGGACTGGTAGGAGAGACATGTTCCAAGATGACCAACAGAGTTGGAGGATCCCGTGTTTTAGACATCTTTCCAGGTACTTCTGTATCCCCATCTTTGCCTTACGAGGGATGAAACATTGTTTTTTGCAGATGGGCTCTCCCCCTGGCTTTGTTTCTACAATTACTGGAGGTATGTTCCAGGCCAGTCTTGGTGGGTTGTCCTCAGCTCACACCTCGGTACT
The DNA here is from genome assembly GCF_028749965.1 of Puma concolor. Classification (NCBI taxonomy): domain Eukaryota; kingdom Metazoa; phylum Chordata; class Mammalia; order Carnivora; family Felidae; genus Puma; species Puma concolor. Next base: position 538,899 of record NC_141677.1, on the reverse strand, counting down.
CTGAAGGGCAGTTCAGGTCCCTGTTGTGGCTCCTCCATGAGACTGTAGAGGCACCATTCTTCCCCTTGGGGAATTATGAGAGTCATAATCTTTGCTTCTGATTTCTGTAGGGTCAGAGCAGCTTGTCCATGGGAGTTACAAGTTATCTGATCCTGCAGGTCCTGACCCATTAAAGTCACAGGGCAGGCAGAGAGGTACAGGAATTCATGGATGACTTCATGGTCACCTAAATTGCATCTCCAAGGCAGCAGGAAGTGACTGTGTGTCAAATTGCCTATGGTCCCCATAATGGTGATTTGTCTCTGTGAGAGGGAGCCCATGGGTTGGGTCACCACCAAGGGTTCCACCCCAGTATCTACCATAAAGTCAATGGGTAGGCCCCTCACATTCATTAGGACCATAGGCTCTTGGGGGCCTAATGAAATAGAGCCTGGTATGTTCTAGTCCTCCTCAAAGTCCTCCATGGCAGTTAGCCCCACAAAGTCATCTTCAGGGGCCCCATGAGTCCATAATGCTGGTTGGTACTGGCCCTGGACCACATAGACTCTTTCTTTCTGCTTAGGGCCCTGCTGAGGATTACCCAGCCATAGGGGACACTCATGTTTCTAATGGATCTCCTAATGACAGTAAGCACATTGGTTCCATCCTAACTTTGGTCCTGGGTGAGACTCTCATCCTCTCTGTCCCCCTTTTCAGCCCCAGACCATTCCTGTGGGGCACTTTTCCAGGAGCATTCTGACCACTCCACCAAGGCAGTAGCTAACACATCTTCCTTTTTCTGAATCTCCTGGCATTCCTTCCTCCACGCCACCTAGTCACAGTTGACAAACACCTGAGTTGGTACTTGAAGCAGCTGACTGGCATTCGTGTCGGCAAAACCCTCTAGCTTTTACAGCTTGTGCAAGATGTCCCCTTAGGCCTGACCTACAAAAGCCGCATTGGCCATCTGCGGGTTAACGGGCACCTCTGGATCAAAAGGAGTGTGGAGAAGAAATGCCTCGCATGGTCTCTCATAGAACTGGCTGGGGCCCTCCATGCGTCCCTGGAACACTTCTATGTTTTACTCATATTTATGGCCTTTCTTCCTCCCTTCCTTCATGCCATTTAGAAGGGCTCCTAGATACTGGTCAGTCCTCACAAGCCCTCCATCTACACTTGGGTCCTATCTACATTTGGGTACCATTTGGTGTCCTCCCCAGGGAAGTGAGCCTGAGCAGAAGCTTGGGTGTCTAGTATCCCAGCCGGGGCATTCTCCTCTAACCATTTAAAAAAAAATTTTTTTTTAACGTTTATTTTTGAGACAGAAAGAGACAGAGCATGAACGGGGGAGGGTCAGAGAGGGAGACACAGAATCCGAAACAGGCTCCAGGCTCTGAGCTGTTAGCACAGAGCCCGACACGGGGCTCGAACTCACGGATCACGAGATCATGACCTGAGCCGAAGTCGGCTGCTTAACCGACTGAGCCACCCAGGCGCCCCCTCCTCTAACCATTTAGAGTCCCTGGGTGATTTGGCAATACTCCTCTGTGTCGAAGACATTCAGGAGGAGTTGGTGGCAGCCCATCCAGGTAGGTTTATGGGGATGAACTCTGGACTGCATTAGTTCAATCATAGCCTGGGGCTTCTCCATAAAGGAGGGAGTGCGGTGCTTCAAATTTAGGAGGTCTGTAGCAGCAAAGGGTTGGTACACAAAAACACAGTGGCCTCCTCAGATCTGGCCTACCTGATCATGAAAGATGGGTCCCCTAGTTTCCCTCAGTGACATCTGTAGGGCTCCCTAGTGTTGCTGCAGGGAGGGACTGTCTTCACTGGCTTGATGTTCTAGTCGCCTTCCAGGAGAGGTGTATTGGGTTAGGACCAGTGGTCTGGTCACATCCAGAGAGGCCAGTGGTGCTAAAGGTGGTGAGGCATTGGGACTAGGGGCAGGCTCTAATGTGGGCAGCATTGGAGTAAGCTGTGGCATCTTTTTATGTCATATCACATTGTCAATGACTATCCTGCCACCTTCCTTGACTTTTAAGGACATTTGTGATTACAGCTGGTTAACACCCTTAATTCCATCTGTAACCTAATTCTACCTTGCCATCTAATACAGCATATTTATAGGTTCTAGAGATTAAAATGTGGACATCTTTGGAAGAGGGGGCATTATTTGCCTACCACACCCACTAAAGTTTTAAAAACCCCAATAACTGAGTGACACGGGAAGTCAATGATCTTGTACTCAGAACCTTGCCCAAGTGTCACTGAACCACAATTGGAGATGAGGCACAGGACATACAGAATCATGTTATTAAGTTTCTTCTTTCTAGGTAAATGTATAAAGACAGAAAGCAGACTGAAGCTGTCTAGTACCAAAGTTGGGAGTGAGGGTTAACTGTAAATGGGCATGAGAGAATTTTTTGGGAGGGATGATGGAAATGTTTTAAAATAGTATTGGGGTGGTGACTGAATCACTCTATAAACTTAACAAAAACATTGAATTGTAAATTTTATAGTATATAAATGATACCTCAATAAGGTTATACAAATTTTCACTTTGCCTTCATACACATAAATTTTATTAAAATTGTAAGAATATCACTTGTGAAATTTATTTCAGTATTTGAAGAGCATGAAATGGAGATTGTTTAAATGTGCACATTCCTTTTATTTTTGCAAAAAATACTCTATCTTCCCTCAGACTTAAATGTTAATGACACAAATAGTGAGACATTGATATTTGAAGAATTTATAAATGTTTTCCATGATTTAAGGAAATTCTTACAGGTCTCTTCGATGGCAGAATACAGGTCTTGAGAAAATGCTGTGAAACAGCAGCTCTTTGGGGAGTACCCGAGGGATATCACCTTGCTATCATCCTTCAAGAGGTCTTACTGACTGTTCCGCGGTGCAAGGAATCACATGAGCCACAGACCCTTCTGTTTGCACTAGGTGAGTGGGTCTTCCCAAAGTCACAAGACTAGCAGAGTGGAGGGGCAACCGTTCATTACTAAGTTTCCTAAACATGATCAGAAATGGCACCAAACTTAAGCCCTTTCCCTTTTTCCCTGTCACTTCCACCCCATTTCATATTCAAGATAAGCTGGTCGGTGGAGTCAGTGGAGAGGGCAGGACTCCCACACCCTCCCCCCCAACACCATCCTAACCACGGGCTGGGTCCCAGCAGAGAATCAGGGAAGAGCCTTCCCACATGCTGTTCTGTGTGCCTGGAATACATACTCCAACCTCTCTTGTCTGGCTCATTCATATATTTCCACTTTGTGCTAAAATTCAGTTATTTACCTGTTGCTCTGTCATTACATCTGTCACATGTTATAATTATGTATTTATTTATCTGATTAGATTTATTGTCTACATTCCTCACCTGCTTGGAACTGCAGGAAGAACCCTGGAGGAGGACAAGAGATTGCCATGTGGAGCCAAGTAACCCTGAGATGGCCCATCAGAAACAACCCTGCACTAAGAATATAAATAACCAAAACCCAGCAACCTTACCCTGACCAACCATTCATTTATTACTGAACAGGTAGTTGTTGAATATAAACACTGTTACAGGCATTTAGGGAACAACGTTAAGTAAGATAAACAAGAGTCCTGCTTCATGTAATTCCCACTAGAGTGGGGGGAGGAACAAATAAACAAGTAAGCTGATTTCAGAGAGTAAGTGCTATGTAGAAGGTAAAGCAGAATTAGAGAGACACAGTGAACAAAATCGGGACAGAAGTATTCTATTTCAAGCAAGTTAATGAGGAAAGGTCTTTAGAGGAATCAACTTTTGAGGAGAACCTTGGAAGATAAAAAGGAACAATACCTCTGTAGAATGATAAATCTATTTTGTGACAATACCCGGAGGAATAGCTAAAGGATGCTGAAAAAGGAAAAAAAAAAAATGTAGGGATGAGGTTACCAAGGCAGCTGCAAGAAAGCTCATGTAAGATCTTGTAGGTCTGGAAACGGAGATTACACTGTGTATCAATATGAGGAGAAGCCATTACAATGTTTTGATTGAGAGAATGACGTGCTCCAATGTGCATTTGAAAAAGATAATTTGAGTTGCTGTGTGTAGAAAAGGCTGGTAATAGTAGGATGAAAGCAGCATGAACAGTCAGAGGCTAGTGCAGCGATGATGGCCTGGACCAGCAGAGTGATAGCAGTAAAGAAGAGAGAGATGCCTCATACATTGTAACTAAACCTTCCTGAAAGCATAGGTTTAGGAAGTAGAAGAAAAAGGGAAGTTAAGGCCAAATCCTAGAATATTGGCAGAAGCAAATGGATGAATTGAATACAGTGTATTTAGATGGGAAATTTAGAAGAGGGGAAGATTTTTCGTTTGAGGAGTAATACCAAGAGTTACCTTTGACATACTGAGATACCAATTAGATTTCTAAGAAAGGTGTCAAATAGACAACTGAAAATACTTATTTGGAGAGCATATATTTGGCTAGAAACCAATTTGGAGGTAATCAGTACATGGTATATTAAGACATGAAGCTAAATGAGATCCCTCTAGGTAAGGACAGGTAGGCTCTGACAATCTTAAATACTTCAAGGTTAGAAAGAGGATATGGGTACAGAAAATAATACCAATATGCAATGGCTCATGAAATGGGAAGAAAACTTAGAGACTGTGGTAAATCTGAATCCATGTAAAGAAAACATTTCAAGGAGAAGATCAATTGATAAGAGAGGCCAAGTAAGATGAGAACACAGAAGTAATAACTGGATTTAACAATAGAAAATTGGTCACTTTAATAAGACTAGTTTTGGTGGAGTGACAAAGATAAAAATATGATTATGCAAAGTAAGCTAGAAGAAACTAGATATATAAACACATATTTCAAGAAATTTTCCTGTAACGGGGAACTGAGACACATATTAGCCTTGAGAGTGGGGTGAGTTAAAGGAAACATGTTTAAGATGAATAATATAAAAAGTTAAATATTTTGGTGTATATTATCCAGTGAAGAGGGGGAAATGTGAATTGAAAGAGAGAAGAAATAATGGCAAAAGGAACACTTTTGAGTAGTATGTATGCCACGCAGCTAACTTTTGTCACCATGCAGATAGTTAGCAGTAGGATGGAGAAATTCTCTGTATTGCTTGTATTTGTTTGGTGAAATAAAAATTTGCCACTGGGAAGAAGTGGAGGAAAAGATGGTTTGAGAAATCAGAATGAGATATGACACAATTGTCTCCAAGTGTGAAAAAGAACATTACAAGAGAAAAGTGTTAGGCTGGACAGATATTCCTGAAGGATGTCTGGATCACTGTGATGTTAAATCTAAGGTAAGAGTGAATTACGTCCTTTTAGCTTCCACATAAGTGAAAATGTGGAGTATTAAGAAATTTGGGTATAACTACAGTTCTGGAATCGAAATTTGAGTGTGTTAATCACACTCTCTTAATGAGAGAAAGAACTCAGATAGGTGAGGGTGTAGGTGTTAGAGTGACTGATGTACTGGCTCATAAATTAAAGAAGAGTGAGGAAGGATAGGAGAACTGGACTGGGCATAAAATGAAAGCCATTGGGTCAATGGATACTAAATCTTGACAAGATCGTATCTGCTAGTGTTAATGCTGGAATAAATGAACTAGAGAAACAGGATATGGTGTTTGAAACTAAGATTTCAGAGACAGATATTGAAAATGATAAGATCTAAGATATGAGCGTGGGAGTGACAGAATAAGGTGGAAGCAAATGAAAGTTTTACTGAACAATGAGGAAGAGTCCAAAGACCAGACAGACAATTGATATGGATGTCAAAGTGTGTTCATACAGAAGGGAAGGGAAGGGAAGGGAAGGGAAGGGAAGGGAAGGGAAGGGAAGGGAAGGGAAGACAAGGGAAGGGAAGACAAGAGAAGGGAAGACAAGAGAAGGGAAGACAAGAGAAGGGAAGACAAGAGAAGGGAAGACAAGAGAAGGGAAGACAAGAGAAGGGAAGACAAGAGAAGGGAAGACAAGGGAAGGGAAGGGAAGGGAAGGGAAGGGAAGGGAAGACAAGAGAAGGGAAGACAAGAGAAGGGAAGACAAGAGAAGGGAAGACAAGAGAAGGGAAGGGAAGGGAAGGGAAGGGAAGGGAAGGGAAGGGAAGGGAAGGGAAGGGAAGGGAAGACAAGAGAAGGGAAGAAAAGAGAAGGGAAGACAAGAGAAGGGAAGACAAGAGAAGGGAAAGGAAGGGAAAGGAAGGGAAGGGAAGGGAAGGGAAGGGAAGGGAAGGGAAGGGAAGGGAAGGGAAGGGAAGGGAAGACAAGAGAAGGGAAGACAAGAGAAGGGAAGACAAGAGAAGGGAAGGGAAGGGAAGGGAAGGGAAGGGAAGGGAAGGGAAGGGAAGGGAAGAGAAGAGAAGAGAAGAGAAGAGAAGAGAAGAGAAGAGAAGAGAAGAGAAGAGAAGAGAAGAGGATAAGAAGACCTCAAGCAAGAAGCTATAATTTCCAGTGAAGATGGGTGTGTCTACAAGATTGGTGGTGACCAAGCCTAAACTGTATAAGGTACATGCCTTTAAGGGGTGGGGATTTTTTAATGAAGAAAAAAAAAGTCAGAAAGAGGTAATTATCAGTATCAAGTCCATCTTTAGGACATGTCACAGACAGAATGTGGGAGAAAAAAATACAATCCCCACCTGAAAGAGCTGTCTTAGAGAAAAATGATTCAATTTGCAGGGCAGAATTTAAAAATACAGTCTTTTGTTAATGATAGTTTGTGAGTTTACATTGAAGCCTGTGGAATAAAAGGGAGGAGATAGAAAATGAGTTAGGCCAGGGAATCTCAATAAATCTTTTTTAAAAAGTAATTGAGTAACTTTATATCACAAGGTGAAATATTATATGTTGGAAAATTATAATTAATGAAAAGTAAGTGGCACCATGGAAATGTGCTCTTGATATAGTATTACAGAAGATATAGCAGTATACAAAATTGTGTGTTTATATGTGTGTGTATATGTATGTGTGTATGTGTGTGTTTAATGTGGGAAATATTCTCCTGTGTACAGAAAATCTTTTAGAGAAAGCACACATTGAAAATAGTCATGTTAAGTTGTAGAATTATTGAACTTTTCCTTTATTTTTATTCAGCAAAATCTAAGGGCAATATTATATCTTCAAATAATTGTCCCCACCCTGTTAAATATCTTCAGTGTGAACAACTGTCTTAAAGACTACATACTCCCCAAATAGTAATACTTGCTTTTTATAACACAGACACAAAATGAAGGAAATTGACAGTTCCCACTATTACAGTGATAATAACTTAACCATATGTTCTGTTTATTCTTTAAAAGAACAGTGAACTCTTACTATTAACAGAGTAGAAATAGAAACAAGGGGAGAGGATATCTTCAAACTATAAGAAATTGTGCCTAAAATAAATCACCTAACTCTAGTTTTCTTTGCCATGATGACTTACAGTTCTTAAAACTGTCAGCTTATAGTTGTCTCCCCTCTAAAACTGAGCAGGAACTTCTACTCATAATATCTCAGAAATATAATATAAACCAATTTAAAAAATTAAATTATTAGCATTAATTATGAATCATGATTGTTACCATATTGACAGCATCAGGAAAATTCCCTTGTTTCTAGGACTTGTTTTGTTTATTGTGATTATTTAGTTTTGCTTGCTTCAAAAAGTACAGAAACGTAAATATAAAAACTTGACTTTAACTACAGATAAAAAATTTAGTTCCACCCAAAAACTTCTAAAAGTTTCACTTCAACATGTATTGTACTTTAAATTCATTGCTTGTTTGCATATTAAAAAGTTACATGTGAACTAAATTGAAAGTAACTTTGCAAGTGTTGTTGAAGGTGAGGGTTAGAGTTCCTGTGAACACAATCTCTGAGACTTCATATCCTAGACCAGATTAATGAAGAAAAACCACAGGTTTCAAAATCTATCAATATGATATATTTATGACATCAAACTCATTTAGCAATACTTGTCTAACACATTCTCATTTTATGGGCCAAAATTATTAATTGGCTATTGTCCAAAGTAATGGATCCTTTAAAGATTTTATTATTTGTGACACTGGGATAGCACAAAATTCATGCAAAGGCCAACACACATTCAAGTACAGTGTCAGAAACAAGGGAGGCCTTGGTATATACTAGAACAGTAAAATGAGATTACTGAAGTCTGTCTGTATAGAGCACCAGATGTGGATTAAGTGCAAACTGTAAGAAATGCTTTGCATTATCCATATTCATGTAAAGTAATTAGATATTTGAAATCATCACACAACTGAAATTGTTTTTAAAATTATGCAAGTCGTTAACAAAGTTTAGATTTTAAGTTTTGTTCACGCTTTTAGTGATGTACTAAGAAGTTTGAACCTCATTTCATCCTGTATTTTTTTGTTTGTTACAAGTTTTTATTTAAATTCTAGTCCGTTAACACATAATGTAAAAGAAAACATAATGTAATATTGGTTTCAGGAGTAGAATTTAGTGATTCATCACTTAACATATAACACCCAGAGCTCATCACAACTGGTACCCTCCTTAATGCCCGTCACCCATCTAGCCAGTCCCCCCCTCCATCAAACCTTAGTTTGTTCTCTATATTTGAGTCTCTTAGGGTTTGCCTCCCTCTGTTTTTATCTTATTTTATTTTTCCTTCTATTCCCCTATGTTCACCTGTTTAGTTTCTTAAATTCCACATATGAGTGAAATCATATGATATTTGTCTTTCTCTGATTAACTTATTTTGCTTAGCATAATACACGTAGTTTCATGTACGTTGTTGCAAATGGCAAGATTTCATCCTTTCTGGTGGCTGAGTAATATCCCATTGTATATATAGGGTAGGGTAGTTCTGTTGGAGGGTAGTTCAATTTTAACTTTTTTTTTTTTGCCAGAGTGTCTGTACCAGTTTGCATTCTGACCAACAATGCAAAAGTGTTCCTCTTTGCATCTGTTGTTTCCTGAGTTGTTAATTTTAGCCATCTGATAGGGGTGAGGTGGGATCTCATTGTGGTTTTCATATTTATTTCCCTGATGATGAGTGATGTTGAGCTTCTTTTCACATGTCTGTTAGCCATCTGAAGGTCTTCTTTGGAAACGTCTCGTCTATCCCTATCTTTTGCTCATTTCTTCACTGAATTATTTTTTGGGTGTTGAGTTTGATAAGTTCTTTATAGATTTTGGATACTAACCCTTTATCTGATATGTCATTTGAAAATATCTTCTCCCATTCCATTGGTTGACTTTTAGTTTTCTTGACTGTTTCCTTCACTGTGCAGATCTGCTTTTTATCTTGATGAGGTCCCAATAGTTCATTCTTGCTTTTGTTTCCCTTGCCTCCAGAAACATATCAAGTAAGAACTTGCTGTGGCCAAGGTCAAAGAGGTTGCTGCCTATGTTCTCCTCTAGGATTTTGATGGTTTCCTGTCTCACATTTAGATCTTTCATCCATTTTGAGTTTATCTTTTTGTATGGTGTGAGAAAGTGGTTTAGTTTCATTCCTCTGCATGTCACCATCCAGTTTTCCCAATATCATTTGTAGAAGAGACTGCCTTTTTAAAATTTTTTTATTTTTTTAATTTTTATTTTTTTAATATATGAAATTTATTGTCAAATTGGCTTCCATACAACACTCAGTGCTCATTCCAAAAGATGCCCTCTTTAATGCCCATCACCTACTCTCCCCTCTCTCCCACCCCCCATCAACCCTCAGTTTGTTCTGTTTTTGAGTCTCTTATGCTTTGGCTCTCTTCCACTCTAACCTCTTTTTTTTTTCCTTCCCCTCCCCCATGGGTTTCTGTTAAGTTTCTCAGGATCCACATAAGAGTGAAAATATATGGTATGTGTCTTTCTCTGTATGGTTTTTGGATATTCTTTCCTGGTTTGTCAAAGATTAGTCGACTATAAGTTGTGGGTCCATTTCTTGGTTTATCATTCTGTTCTATTGATCTATGTGTCAGTTTTTGTGCCAGTACCATGCTGTCTTGATGATTACAGCTTTGTAATATACCTTGAAGTCTAGAATTGTTATGCCTCCAGGTTTGCTTTTCTTTTTCAAGATTGCTGTGGCTATTTGGCATGTTTTCTAGTTCCATATAAATTTTAGGCTTGTTTTTTCTAGTTCTGTGAAAAATTCTGTTGGTATTTTGATAGGGATTCCATTAAATGTGTAAATTGCTTTGGGTAGTATAGACATTTTAATAGTATTTGTTCTTCCAATCCATGAGCATGTAATGTTTTCCATTTCTTTGTATCTTCTTCAATTTCTTTTGTAAGCTTTCTATAGTTTTCAGTGTACAGATCTTTTACCTCTTTGGTTAGGTTTATACCGAGGTATCTTACGGTTTTTGGTGCAATTGTAAATGGGATTGGTTCCTTGACTTCTCTTTGTTCTGCTTCATTACTGGTGTATAGAAATGCAACGAATTTCTGCATTTTGACTTTGTATCCTAGGATTTTGTTGAATTCCTGTATCAGTACAAGCAATTTTTTTTTGGTGGAGTCTTTGGGTTTTCTATGGAGTATAATGTTGTATGTGAATAGTAAGTTTGACTTCTTCCTTGTTGATTTGACGACTTCTTGCTTTTTTTAAAAATTTTTAATGTTTATTCATTTTCAGAAGAGAGACAGAATGTGAGTGGTGGAGTGGCATAAAGAGAGGGAGACACAGAATCCGAAGAAGGCTCCAGGCTCTGAGCTGTCAGCGCAGAGCCTGATGTGGGGCTCAAACTTACAAACCATGAGATCATGACCTGAGCTGGTGTCAGCTGCTTAACCAACTGAGCCACCCAGGTGTCCCTGGGTGACTTTTATTTCTTTTTGTTTTCTGATTGTGGATGCTAGGACTTCCAGCACTATGTTAAATTACAATGGTAAGACAGAGAATGAACATCTCTGTCTTATTCCTGACAGGAGTGGAAAAGCTTTGTTTTTCCCCTTTAAGGATGATATTAACTGTGGGTTTTTTTTTTTTTTAATATTGCCTTTATAATGTTGTCATATGTCCTCTTTATCCTTACTTTGTTAAGGGTTTTTTTTTTTTTTTTATCAAGAATGGACACTGTATTTTGTCAAATGGCTTTTCTGCTTCTATTGAGAGGATCATATTTTCTTATCCTTTCTTTTATTAATTTGGTGTATCACACTGATTGAATTGCAGATATTGAAACACCCCTGCAGCCCAGGCATAAATCCTACTTGATCATGGTCAATAATTCTTTTAATGCACTGTTGGATCTGATTTACTAGTGTCTTGTTGAGAATTTTTGTGTCCATATTTATCAGGGATATCAGCCTGTAATTCTCCTTTTAGTGGGGTTTTTGTCTGGTTTTCGATTCAAGGTAATGCTGGCCTCGTAAAATGAGTTTGGAAGTTTCCTTCTACTTCTGTCTTTTTTGGAACAGTTGGAGAAAGCTAGGTATTAACTCCTCTTTAAAGGTTTGATAGGGGTGCCTGGGTAGCTCAGTCGGTTAAGCATCCAACCCTTGATTTCGGCTCAGATCATGATCTTGAGGTTCATGAGTTTGAGCCCCATGTTGGGTTCTGTGCTGACAGTGTGGAGCCTGCTTGGGATTCTCTCTCTCTCTCTTTCTCCCTCTCTCTCTGCCCCTCCCCTGCTTGTGCACTCTCTCTCTGTCTCTTTCTCCCTTTCTCTCAAAATAAATAAATAAATATTTGGTAGAATTTGCCTGGAAATTCTCTCCACATGGTCCTGGATTTTGTTAGATTTTTTCATTTTTTTAGAGAGAGAGAGAGACACCTTGAGTGAGTGAGGCAGCGGGGCAGAGAGAGAGAATACCAAGCAGGCTCTACACCCAGTGTGGATCCCAAAGTAAGGCTCAATCCCACGACCCTGGGACCATGACCTGAGCTGAAATCAAGAGTCAGTCATTCAACCAACTGAGCCACCCAAGCACCCAATGTTAGGAGATTTTTGATTACTGATTCAATTTCTTTGCTGGTTAGGGATCTGCTCAATTTTTTTTTTTTATTTCTTCCTGTGTCAGTTTTGGTAGGTTTCTAGTAATTTATCCATTTCTTCCAGATTGACCAAATTGTTGTCATATAATTTTTCATAATATTCTCTTATAATTGTCTGTGTTCCTGTGGTGTTGGTTGTGATCTCTCCTCTTTCATTTGTTATTTTATTTGTTTGGTTCCTTTATCTTTTCTTTTTGATAAGTCTGGCTAAGGGTTTGTCAATTTTATGAATTCTTTCAAAGAACCAGCTCCTGGTTTCATTGAGCTTTTCTACTGGGTTTTTTTGGTTTTGTTTCTATATCATTTATCTCTGCTCTAATCTTTATTATTTCCCTTCCCCTGCTATTCGTAGTCTGTATTTGCAGTTCCTTTTCTAGCTCCTTTAGGTGTAAGGTTAGGATGTGTATTTGAGACTGCTCTTCCTTCCTGAGTTAGGCCTGTATTGCTATATACTTCCCTCTTATGACCACTTTTGCTGAATCCCACAGATTTGGAATTGTCATGTTTTCATTGTCATTGTCATGTTTTCATTGTCATTGTCATGTTTTCATTGTCATTTGCTTCCATGGAATTTTTAAATTTCTTCTTTAATTTCCTCATTAACCCATTCATTTTTTTTAATACGAAATTTATTGTCAAACTGGTTTCCATATAACACCCAGTGCTCATCCCAAAAGGTGCCCTCCTCAATACCCATCACCCACCCTCCCCTCCCTCCCAGCCCCTATCAAACAAACCCTCAGTTTGGCCTCAGATTTTAAGAGTCTCTTATGCTTTAACATGTTATTTAACCTCCATGTGTTTGTGGTCTTTCCAAACTTTTTCTTGTGGTTGACTTACAGTTTCATAGCATTGTGACCTGAAAATATGCATGGTATGATCTCAGTCTTTTTGTACCTGTTGAAGTCCTGATTTGTGACCCAGTATCTATTCTGGAGAATGTTCCATGTGCACTAGAGAAGAATGTGTATTCTGCTGCTTTAGGATAAAATGCTCTGAATAGATCTGTTAAGTCCATCTGGTCCAGTGTGTTATTGAAAGCCATTATTTTCTTGTTGATTTTCTGCTTAGATGATCTGTCCATTGTTATAAGTGTACACCATTACTGAATTGTTATCAATGAGTTTCTTTATTTTGTTATTAATTGATTTATATATTATATATTTGTGTTGTTCAAGTTTGGGGCATAAATATTTACAATTGTTAGATCTTCTTGTTGGCTAGACCCCTTTATTATGATATAGTGCCCTTCTCCATCTCTTGATACAGGTGTTGGTTTGAAACCTAGTTTGTCTGATATAAGTACGGCTACTCAGACTTTCTTTTGACATCCATTAGCATGATAGATGGTTCTCCATCTCTTTACATTTAACCTTCAGGTGTTTTTAAGTCTAAAATGAGTCTCTTGTAGGCAGCATACAGATGGGTCTTGGTTTTTTATCCATTCTGATATCCTATGTCTTTTTATTGGAGCATTTAGCCCATTTACAATCAGAGTGATTATTGATAGATATGAATTTAGTGCCATTGTATTACTTGTTAAGTCGTTGTTTCTGGAGATTTTCTCTGTTCCTTTCTTGTCTTTGCTGCTTTTTGGTCTTTCTTTCCCACTCAGACTCCCCTTTAATTTTTCTTGCAGGGATGGATTAGTGGTTTCAAAGTACTTTAGTTTTTGTTTTTCTGGGAAATTATTTAGCTCTCCTATTCTGAATGACAGCCTTGCTGCATAAAGAATTCTGGGCTGCATTTTTTTTTCCCATTTCAGCATGTTGAATATGTCCTGCCACTCCTTTCTTGCCTGCCAGGTTTCTGTGGACAGATCTGTTGCTAACCTTATTTGTCTTCTTTTTTAGGTTAGGGATTTCTTTTCCCTTGTTGCTTTCAGGATTTTTTCCTTATTTATTTATTTTGCAAATATTACTCCCATATGTCCTGGTGTTGGCCTGCTTTTGTTGATTTTGATGAGAGTGGTCTGTACCTCCTGAATTTTGATGTCTGTTTCCTTCCCCAGATTGGGGAATTTTTCAGTTATAATTTGCTCAAGTAAACCTTCTGCCCCCTTTTTCCTCTCATCTTCTTCTGGGACTCCTATGATATTAATGATATTATGCTTTATGGAGTCACTGAGATCATTAAGTCTACATTGGTAATCCAATACTTTTCTTTCTCTCTTCTTTTCACCTTCATTATTTTGCATAATTTTAATCTTCTTTATCACTGATTTCTTCTTCTTATTCATCATCCTCATTGTGATTACATTCAGTCAGTTTTGTATCTTTGTGTTCTAGCATTTTTTATTTTGGCCTGACTAGTTTTTCTTCTTTTATCTCTGCAGTAATACATTCTCTAGTGTCTTCTATGCTTTTCGATAGCCCAGCTAGTATCCTTATGATTGTTGTTTTAAATTCTGTTTATATCTGTTTTTCTTAAATCCCTGGCCATTATCTCTTCTTGTTCTTTATTTTGGGGTGAATTCCTCCATCTTGTCATTTGTCTATGTCATTTGTGTGTGTGTGTGTGTGTGTGTGTGTGTGTGTGTGTGTGTGTTATTTCCTGTTCCAAAAAGTAATGGCTATATTAAGAAAAGGTTCTACACTGTCCAGGGCCTGGCACTTCTGGAAGTGTTTATAGAATGTACTCTTCTGTTCATTTTGGCTGCTCTTTCCCTCAGATCAATCCTGAGCAGAGTTTCTCCTTGCCTGAAGTAGGGAGTGTTTGGAGTTTTCCAGTGTGTACCAAGTTTTTGTTTGTTTGTTTGTTTTAAGTTTATTTATTTATCTTGAGAGGAAGAGCAGGGAAGAGACAGAAGGAAAGAGTGAGAATACAAAGCAGACTGCACTGTCAGCATGGAGCCTAATGTGGGGCTTGAACTCACAAACTGTGAAATCATGACATGAGCTAAAATCAAGAGTTGGATGCTCAACTGACTAAGCCACCCAGGCACCCCAGTATGAGCCAACTTTTAATTATGTTTGGACCTGCTTGTTAAAAGAGGCTATATCTGTGGCACCTGGGTGACTCAGTCAGTTGAGCATCTGACTTTGGCTCAGGTCATGATCTCATGTTCTTGAGTTCAAGCCCCATGTCAGGCTCTGTGTGGACAGCTCAGAACCTGGAGCCTGCTTTGGATTCTGTGTCTCCCTCTCTCTCTGCCCCTCACCTGATTGTGCTCTGTCTCTCTCTGTCTCTCAAAAATAAATAGACATAAAAAAAATTAAAAGAGGTTAGATCCTATTTCCCCTATAGCTGCAGCACTCTATGATCAGTAGACTTGGTTCATGCTGGGGGTATGTGCTGGTCTTCTGAGGGATGGGTCACTACTGCTGTGTCTCAGGCACTCTTGCCCTAGTATAAAAACACCTTCAGAGTGCTGCAGGGCAGGGCTTGGTGTAAGCCTCCACCGACGGCACTGTCCTGCTCACTGAAGTCTGTCTGTGCTGATGGGTGGGGGTGGGGGGGAACGGCATAAGCCCATTTCTGGTCCTTGGAAAAGGGAGTGGCTCCACCCACTGCTGTTAGGAAGGCCCTAACAAAAGAATGAACAATCTCCCCTGCTGTGTCCCAAGCATCCCTCAGATCCCTCCCTTCACCTTGTCTGTGTCCAAGCCATCTGCTTACCTGGTGGCACTGTGCTCCTGTGTTTTATCTCAGGCACACCAGCTAGGTTTCAAAACTCCAAATTTTAGGGACCTGGCAAAGCATGGACCAGTGCTAATCCCCTGGGAGAGGGTCATACTGTGGCTGGTGAGGTTTTGTCTCAGAAGGGCAGTCTCATGCCACATAGGGGCTTGGAGTAAAGCTCAGCAAAAAGCCAGCATCCAGGGTAGCCACCTCATGCAGTTGCCTCTGCACCAATGCTAATGAACAGGGCAGATCAATGGCACCTGCCAGCTATTTTGTCCCCTGAGAGCCAGTGCTACCTCTCCCAAATGCACTCCAAGGAGGGGAACTGTCTCTCCCTGTATGATCCAGGGGATGCTCAGCCCACCCTATCTGCTCCTAGGCCTCTGCCCTTCTCCACAGGAGCACCTCTATGCCCTGTAGGCTCCACCACAGTGATAGTGCGGACCTCTAAAACTTCAGACTTTGAGCTTTGCTGCTTTGTGAAAACTTGTAATTATCAGTCTATTTTTCCCTGTCAATGATTCTGGGGAAGTGTTTCTCTCATACAATCCCCTATGCATTTCTCTCTCTCTCCCCCTGCCCCCCGCTCTGTAACCAGGTCTCTCTCACCTTTGCAGCACCTGTGATTCTTTTCTCCCCCAAATCACATCTCTGCACCTCCTACTTTCCACAATGTGGCCTCTCTTCTCCCTCCAGGTGTGCAGTTTGTTCTTTCAGTCCTCAGATTGATTTCTTGCGTGTTCAGAATGATTTGATATTTATCTGGTTGTGTTTGAGGGAGAAAGCAATCTCAAGGTCCCCCTATGCTCCTCTATCTTAACTCCTGGCACTTATCAGCATTTTAATTCATTCCCTTGCTAACTTTATCTTATAAATATTCCCCCACCCCAGACCAAGAAGTGTTTCCTGGATTTTATAGTGTATACTCAAGAAACAAAGGTGGATTAAATGCATTAAATTGATACATTAGGTGTACTGAATATGCCTGTGCAGACTCCACCATGCATGCAACCTCCAGAACTGTACCAAAGGTAGAACTATTTTCTGTATTCGTTTCCAATTACTACTGTGCAAAATTATTACAAACTCAGTGGCATAGCACAACAGATTTATTCTTTTACAGTTATGGAATCAGTGTCAAAAATCAGCATGCTGGAAGGAGTATCTATCTCCCTGCCTTTTCTAGCTCTAGAGACTAGCTGCATTTCTTAGTTTGTGCCCGCCCCCCCCCCCCCACATCTTCAAAGTCACCAGTGTCACATCTTCCAAATTCTATCTCTGAACTCTACTTCAATCCTGCAATCTTCTCTATGATTTTCTTTCTCCCTGTGATTACATGATGCCCACTCAGATAATCTCTCTTTCTCAAGATCCTTAATCACACTGGCATATAATATAACTATTCACAGATACTGAGAATCAGGATATGGACATATTTGAGAGGCCATTATTTAGCCACCACGAGAACATAAAGATATGGTACCTTCCGCTGAGAAAGCAGTACATATGTTAACAGCTGGTTTCACCTGGCTTAATTGCTATAGCATTCAAATAAGTAAAATAATTTTTTTCCGAGGTTAGTCAGGCCATCTTCTTGACTCTCATAAATGTTGCAAATTATAAACTATTTTATAAACCATTTTAGGCACTGTGACTTTTTCTTATACAGAACAATCAATGCTGTAATTAGCAAATGATGAAGAAATATTTAAACATGAACATACACTTTAGCTTAATACTTACAGAAAAGACAGATACAGTAACAACATCAATCAGTATAAATCTCTTTAGAAAATAGCTGTTACCATGTACATTCAAATTTGGGTATTTTATTTCTAATAACAACTGACAGGTTGTTTTTTGTTTTGTTTTGTTTTGTTTTTTTACTTAATACATACTTGAGCCTACCATCATTTTTTCCTCAAATGTCGGTTATTAGTGGATTTTCTCAGAAATTCTAGTAAAACAAAAGTATATATTTTGCAGATAAAACTATTGTTTTAAATGCTTTATTCAGCTCACAAATCTGATTAACTGGATTTTCAAGCTTTGGTCTTTAAAAGTAGGTCAGGGACGCCTAGATGGCTCAGTCAGCTGAGCATCTGACTTCAGCTCAGGTCATGATTTTATGGTTCATGAGTTCAAGCCCCGCGTCAGGCTTTGCACTGACAGCTTGGAGCCTGTTTTGGCTTATCTGTTCACTGCCCCCCCCCCCCCAACTCTCAAAAGTAAATAAACACTAAAAATTTTTTTTAAATTTAAAATTAGGTCCGATAAAATGTTTTGATTAATAGTTTTTATTATTAAAGATTTATAAAACACTTTAATAATTAAACCAAAACTCTCATTATATATAATAGGTATTCTGGCCGGCCTGTGCTTGACTTCCTACAAAGCTGACCAAACAACACTGCATGATGAGCTGAAATGACAGGTGATTGGGGAAATGGATGAAACAAATATTAAATTCTCTTTGTAATTTATCATCTTCCCAGAGAGACATTTGCAAATTCCATGTCTTCCAAAGTCTGACAATAACTCTTCGGACAAATGCCATTTTTCATTATAAGCAGTAGATGTTATAACAATTTCAGCATTAAGTCTTTAACCAGGCTGTTTCCATTGATAACTAAACCTTTCCCATGGTACCTGCTTAGAATACCTAATGTCAGTGCATAAGCACAAATGTTCCACTTTCTACCTGTCGGGAAGTTCCTAAAGAAAACTAAAACTGTGTTAGACTCTTAAAATTATTTCATTCCTTTTATTCTGGCCTGGGATACATAACATTCTGCCATTATAAATTACTTTTAAGTGAGCTATAGTTTCATTTTATTTCAAGGACGAGGAATACTCATTGGGGACTTCTGAGAAGTTGTTATCTGGAACAAACATTCCAGGAATTCCATATTTTATACACCCATTAACATATACATTGATAATAGTCCCCATTTCTTAAAACTTACTATGTAAGAAGTACTGTGATAGATACCACATATTTTAATGTATTTAATTATCACAATAATCTTTTGAAAGAGCGAGACTGAAACTTTGAGGGATACACACCCAAAGTTACTTAGCTACAAATTGGCAGAGCTGAGATTTTGACCCAAATATATCTGATATCAAAATCTAATTGCTTGGAGTATACATGCAGTGAAAACTATATAAACCTGAAAGCTAATTAAATGTAAACCAATTCAAGCTCCAATTTCCATTTATAATAAAAATATAAATGAAAACAGCCATTTTCATTATGGCAGTATAAATCTGTATTTCAAGATTTTTAGTTGAGTTTGTTTGACACAAAATATTACATTAATTTCAGTAAATCTGTATCTTTTAAAGTTAAAAGATTATGTGACACATAAAAATACTTATCAGAAAAACTTAAGGCTGGAGAAACAAATGGTAAAGTGTACATCACCATTAGGACAATATCCACCTCTACTGTATGGGAAACATATAGCTGAGGTAATAAAATTATCCCCTCCCCAAGAATTATATTTAAAAATATTTACAAATAAATAATTCAAAGGGAAAATTCACTCTATGCCCTTTATTAACTTGGAGGAGAAAGAAAACCCTATAACCAAGCACTAAGAAGTCACTTAGGAGTAAGTCCTTAGGAAGTCACTCCAATTTCATCAGACCTTAACTTGAAATGAACAACAATCTGTTGCTAAATAGTATCGCAAAGTAACCTGCTAAATCTTGGCATGAGTAATTTCCATTTGCAAACTATTTCAAGTAGTAGAGTCTTCAATGTGCAGCATTTTATAATCATGGCTGGGGTGACCATATAGTGTATCACTAAAAAACAAAATTTTAGAAGTGAAAGGAAGGACTACTGATAATTATGTCAGGACAAGTATAAAATATGACTGTCATAGGCAGACCAGACCACAAGGTCACCCTAGAGAAACCACACACACAGTTGACATCATAGCTAAAAGATAATATGTCTGCAATGATACATTAGTAGGACAAGAAATTAGATGAAACCAGTATAAAAGAAGTTGAAATTAATAGAAGAACTCAAAAAACTAAAATATTTTCTGCTTCTAATATGTATGGCACAATACACTTCTACTGGACCAATTATCCTAAAAATAACAACTATTAACTGAGAATTATGACGGAAATATTGTTTTAAGATTTTATTTTTAAGTGATCTCTATACCCAGTGTGGGGCTTGAACTCCCAACCCCAAGAACAAGAGTTTTATGCCCTACTGACTGAGCCAGACAGGTAACCTAATGATGGGGAAAAAAAATTTAAAAACTACCTGAAAGTTCTGGGAGTGAGAAAAGACAGATATATTCTGGGGTAGAATTAAAACTTGAGAAAAGGACTAATAACAAAATACCGGAATATAAATAAAGGGAAAAAAAAAACATTTGCAACAGTATCAAAAATAAGAAAATACTTAAGAACAAATCTAACAAAGGAGGTAAAAGATCTGCACACTGAAAACTAAAAGACTTTGATGAAATAAATTGAATAAGACACTAATAAATAGAAAAACATCCCATGTTCAGGGATTGAAAGAAATAATATTGTTACAATGTCATCATACTCAAAGCCAGCTACAGATGCAATGCAATCCATATCAAAACTCCCATGGAATTTTTCACAGAAATAGAAAAAGACAATCCTAGGGGTGCCTGGGTGACTCAGTAAGTTAAGCATCCAACTTCTGCTCAGGTCATGATCTCACAGTTCCTGAGTTTGAGCCCAGCTTCAGGGTCTCTGCCATCAGTGAGGAGCCTGGAGCCTGCTTTGGATCCTCTGTCTCCCATTCTCTTTCTGCCCTTACACTGCACGTGTGCTCTCTCTCCCTCTCCCTCTCCCTCTCCTCAAAATTACATACACATTAAAAAAAGAAAAAAATCCTAAAATTTGTCTGAAACCATAAAAGACCCTGAGTAGCCAAAGCAATTCTCAGAGGGAAAGACCAAAATTGGAAGCAAAATACTTCCTGATTTCAAATTATACTACAAAACTATTGTAATCAAAACAGTATGGCACTGCCATAAAAAGAGACACATAGCCGGATGTAACAGAATCAAGAACCAAGTTATAAACCCACAAATATATGGTCAACTAACATTTTATAAGCCAAGAATACTCAATGGGGAAAGGATAGTCTCTTCAATTAATGGTGCTGGAAAACTAGATAACTGCATGCAGAAGATAAACAGTGAACCCTCTTACACCACACACAAAAATGAACTCTAAATAAAATAAAGATTTAGGGGCACCTGGGTGGCTCAGTCGGTTAAGCGTCAGACTTTGGCTCAGGTCATGATCTCGCGGTTCATGGGTTCGAGCCCCATGTCGGGCTCTGTGCTGACAGCTCAGAGCCTGGAGCCTGCTTTGGATTCTGAGTCTCCCTCTCTCTCTAACCCTCTCCTTCTCTCACTCTGTCTCTCTCTCTCTCTCAAAAATAAACATTAAATTTTTTTTAATTAAAGAATTAAATTTAAGACCTGAAACTGTAAAAGTCTTGAAAGAAAACATAGGAAAAAAAAAAACCCTTGACATTGGTGTCAGCAGCAATTTCCTGGATATAACAGCAAAAGTACAAACAACAAATGCAAAAATAAATAAGTAAGACTCATCAAACTAAAAGCTTCTATACAACAAAAGAAACAATCAACAAAATGAAAAAAACAGAATTGAAGAAAATATTTTCAAATAATTTATCAGATAAGGGGTTAATATCCAAAGATATGAAGAGCTCATAGAATTCAATAGCCAAAATACTAATAACCTGATTAAAAATTAGGCAGAGAATCTGAATACACATTTTTCTAAGAAGACATAAAGATCACCAAAGGAAAAGATGTTCAATATCACTAATCATCAGGAAAACACAAATCAAAACAACAGTGAAATATTATCTCACACCTGAAATATTATCTCTACAATGGCTATCATCAAAAAGACAAGAATATTGGTGCAGGTATGGAAAATTGAAGCTTGGTACACTATTGGCAGGAATGAAATTTGGTATCCATTACGGAAAACAGCACAGAGGTTCCTTAAAACCATAAAAATAGAACTACCATATGATCTAGCAATCCCACTTCTGGGTATTTACCCAAAGAATTTGAAACTGGGATCTCAAAAAGATTTCTGAAGACAGATATATATGAATATATATGTAAAAATAAATATATACATTATTCAGCCATGAGAAACCAGGAAATCCTGCTCTTTGCAACAACTTGGAAGGATTTCAGTGCATTACCCTAAGTGAAATAAGTGACCAGAGAAATATAAATACTATATTACCACTCTTATGTGGAATCTAAAAAAGACAAACAGAAAAACAGACTCAAGTGGTGGTTACCAGGGATTGAGGGGTGGCGGAATGAGGAAATATTCATCAAACGGTACAAACTCTCCTTATAAGATTAGCAAGTTTGAGGATCCAATGTACAGCATGGTGGTTATAGCTCATAATACTTTATCACATACTGGAATGTTCTAAGAAAGTAGATCTTAAATGTTCTCACCACAAAAAGGAAATGGTAATTATGTGATGAGATGAAGGTATTACTAAGCTATGGTGGTAATCACTTTGAAATTTATAAATATTAAATCAACAGGTTGTATAGCACACATATAATGTTATGTGTCAATTATATCTGAATAAAACTGGAAAAAACGTTGAAAGAAGAGATCACCATCGTAAGAGGTTTCCTTTTAATTTTTTTAAGGTGTTTCCTTTTTATTCTGAAGTATTTTTACCTGAAGCTGCAAGGTTGGCAGCTACACAGAGTGGCTCAATCTCTGACAGAACAACAATCTCTGACAGGCCAGTGTTTGAGTCAACCCCTCAGAACTAGAAAGTGAAGGGAAAATCCCAGAAGAAAGCAAACCAGAGAGGGAAAGCCCTACATTTTGTGCATAAATACTGTAAACCTTTTTGACCAATAAATTTGCAAGCATGGGACAGAATACACCTAAATTCAGTGGAACTGCTATTTGAGTTGCTGCCCAAAATACATGATTTGCAGTTTAAAGTTCAACCAAGTTATCACCTATTCAAACAACAATAATCAGCACTTCTCCAGAGGAATATAACAAATCTACCACATGCCATTAAAGATGTCCTAGACAAATCCAAGTTTACTTCATATACAAAGAAACAGAGAAATGTAGCCTATAGTCTTGAGCAGGGCTTGGCAAAAAAATTTCTATAAAGAATCAAATAGTAAATATTTTAGGTCTTGTCACTTATTTAGGGTCTCTGTAACATACTCTTTATGTCTTCTTCCTCCCTCTCCTTCTTCTTTTATAAATTGTTACAAATGAAAATTCTTTTTAGTTCACATCAAGAGGCCACAAACTATGGGCCAAAGGGGTGTACTAACTGCTCCAGGGAAGAGGTTGGCACACCACTGCCAAATCCAGAGTATCATCTGTTTATAAGGTCGACGAGCTGAGAATGGTTTTTAAATTTTATTCTACAAACAAGATACATATAACCAATTCACATATATCAGGTAAAAGATATCATCAATCCTAGTACTTTAAAAGAATTCTAGAAGACAAAATTAAAACCCTTACTACAGAAATTGAAACCAATGGAAACCAGTTTGATTTTTAAATCAGTAATTACTTAGAAGCCTGTTATCTGCTTCACAGCTAAGAACCAAAAACTCTTTTTAAACAATTTTTATGGAAAGAGGAGGAGTGCTAAAAATGACTGTTCACTGACCAATGGTTAAGTGCTCCTGCAAAATAATAAGTGAATGTTAAAATGTTAAATGTAAATGTAAAATAATAAGTGAATGTTAAAATGTAGCTGAGCTACATCCTTGAAACTGGAAAAATCAGGTACTTCTATTCTTATACAATAGTTAAAAGACAAACAAGCAAGTTCTTTCCCTTTTCTTTTCTCTTTTCCTTTCTTTTCATTTTTTGTTTTCTTTTCCTTTTTCTTTTCTTTCCTGCTGCATGATTTGTTTGTAGTAAAAGAGAACACCCTCATTTTTGTATGGCAAAAAAGAAAGATTTTAACCGAGATGCTTTATAGATCTCATATATACTTTGAGAAGTAGATATAGTCCTGATAGGTGAAAATTACATATTATACATAGATAAATTATATATAATAATCTGTTCACTGTAATACATAATAATATTTTTCTATATTGTTAGCAAAGGATAGACATAGATACACATATATATGGAGATATACAAAAGATATACATACACATACACATTAGTACAATATAAAGATATACTTTTTGGCAGCCAAAGGCACACAGTTTAACAGCACCAGTGGAAAATTTCTTATCATTATAGGTAGGTTGAAATCAAGGCTCTGGTGAGCCTAAATTAGATTTTTACTATGAAATAAATGGTTTTCAAGCTTTGATGGACATCTAGAAATGTCCATAGAAATTATAAATAAAAATTGGTATTACTGTCTTAAGAGATTCTGATAATAGATCTGGGTAGGTTCTGGGCATCCCTATTTCTTCTATTTTTATAGTGATTCTGAAGTAATCCAAAATTTGAGAGGCCTTGAACTAGAAACAATGTTGTATTTGGTGCTAAGTTCTATGATTGGTGGAGGCTTAAAGGAAAAAAAAAAAAAAGATAGATGCTTAAATATCACTTCATAACAGCCTAATCACAATCTCTGAGTTTGGGGTCTGGAAGTCCATATTTAATATGTACCCCCAAACTACCATTCCAGAAATGCTAAAAATTATTTATAAAATTGAGGTTTTTTTCACTTATATTTGCCTGGATTTTCAGAATGCATAAACAAGGATGTTATATCACCACACTTTATTTTTACAAATAAAAAAAGGAGAACTGTATGTAGTGGCACTCTACAAGCATGTATCACAAATGACCATAGCCTTCAATCCATAATGATAAGATTTGCCAAGTTGTTTCAGTCCTGTAGTCACCCTACATCTTTCAGCTCAGACAGTGAGTGCAGTTTGAAGATCAAGGGAAAATTCTGCACAAGCCCAACCTTGTGCAGAAGGGGACTCCTTCTGCTAAAATGCATCTTTCAATATATTGATTACTTGAAGAGATTACCTGATTACTGAACTGCATCACTGTTGCTATAAAACAGATGAATTAAGAAGGGTAAGAGTACTTGAAGCTTGCCTTTAATAAAACTATAAGTGATTTGTGTGACATTAATTCACAGGTCTGATATGTATATGAGAGAAAACTGAGCTCCTATTCTTGCCTGATTTCATCACTAGGGAAATATTTTCATTCCCTTTGAGATTGGATATTTTACAAATCTATTAAATTACCAGTTTAGTTACAGGTTTGTTTGACTGACTCTGAGGTAAGACACGTAGTCCAGTTTTGATTCATTGTCAAAAGGCCATTTAAAAGAGTTTCAACTACTGATAGCAGAAGGGGAGAGAACGGGCCAAAGCACCTAAAAACCCCTCACCACAATTTCTGCACAGAATAAAATCACTGGTTACTGGAAAAGACATATCATTGACATTTTCAAATCATACCTTATGTAACCAAAAAGTTATAGAGCATCACAACACCTTTCACTTATAATGCAACAGACACTTCTTAATCTTTGCTAATCAGTTATGCAGTATGGCTGGGACCATTTTGTCATTATTAGTCATATAATTAAAGGCCTAATATACAAATTCAAAGAGCTAGCAACTCAGTATTTTAAGTTAAATGGCTGCTTTAAATTTTTAAAAATTAAAATTCAATCTCTAAAACATGTTTTATATTTTTTAATACAGTGGATGACCACCCCAACTGATAAATCCAAAACATATAACAGCCTTTGACAATGGCCACAAAGTAACCATATGTTCATAGTAATTGAGCTCATGTTACACTGCTTTTTTGTTATTAGCAAAGAAAAAAATGCACATAAAAAAAATACACCAGATACTGGCAAATCAGAGAGTTCTCAAAGAAATACAATCACAGTAATAGACCAGTATAAATTGGTATAAAAGGATAATCCTGTTGCCAAAGCACATAAAATGACTAAATAAAATATGAGTTATCAACAATCACCCAGCTCAAAAGAAATATGCTCAAAAGTAATTCTCATGTACCAGAACCCAAAAGAAAACTGAAGAACAGAAGTAGCAGCCCAAATCCAGGCATCTCCGGGATGGTAGAGCCTAAAATTTTATAGCAGAAGTTTGTAAGGAGTCAGTGGGCAGTGTGTAGAGAAGGCAAATTAAAATGTGGGAGACATAAAATTGTAAAGCATATACAAAACCAACCTAGCGTAAGGGTTAACTGATTAGCACAGAAGAGAATTACAGAATTAGTATCTATAAGAACTTGAAAACTTAAAACCATCTTAAGGTGATCATAAAGAAGAAAGTAGAAACTCAAGTGATAAAAGAAGGAAACTGACACCATGAAGAACGGAATGGTTTAAAATATAAAATAGTGTTTTGAAACACAAGGATTTCAAAACTATGATATTAAAATTAAAAATCCAAAGAATGAATTAAATAACTGATTAAACAAAGTTGGAAAGAAAATGAGTTAATTTGAAATAGTTCAAAAACTCGAAACTCTGAAAGAACTCAAGTGCAGGATCACTTATCACAATATTATCAAATATTATAGATTTGGGTCACACTATCACTTAAGCCACTGAGACCAGCAGAGCCACTAACTGAGAGTGACAGCACTTCTGAATTGACAGCAGAGGAAGATGAGCATCAGCTGTGACCCCTTGTCTATATTCCCCAGGAAGGGTTATCACTCATCCAATTATCATCCCTCTACTAAGTTTTTCCATCAATAAAGACTCCCTGGAATATTAGAGGAGCTATTCTCCGAATTTATGTCAGAAAATGTATCCAGGAAACACAAGGGAAGGATTATAATGTGTATGCAGTGCTGCCTTCCCAGATTCTATCCAAGGATGGACAATTTATCCCCCCCTCCCCAATTGTTGAAGGTACTACCAACAGTCAGCCTTCAGTTATAGACCCTTTCAGAATTGCCTTAGTTAAAGCAAGCTACGCAGCCCAAGAACATGCTCCCTCCCTAGGTCAGCTGACATACATTGACTCCTTAGTGTAGGCATATAGACTAGTTCAATCACTGAGCACACTATAGGGTCAGCCAAGCCATTGATGAAACTGGATCTCAGCCCAATTCCTCCCTCTTTTCAATCTTGCTTCCATCCCTTTCTTTTCTTCTCATAGCTGTTTATCTCAAGAGGACTCCCTACTAAGACTTTTGCACAATAGTCACTATCTCAGTGTCTCAATGTCTATGCACATATTAAGTGATTTTTTTATTTGAAATGAAAGATATGCATGTGTGAGGAGATTCTAAAGGATTAATTTTATTAGACACCCATGGAATTATCTGACTAGCATTTCTACTTTGTCCCTCACCACAGTCATGCCATTGTTATATGGCAGCCAGAACAGCCATGGTTCAATACATCCCACTTTAGACCATAACAAATTGGTCAGAGGAGAGTGCCTTGCCCAGCTGGACCAATCAATTAATTCCCAAGATTGGTAACATAGCTACTCTCTTCCTAGCGTCTGACATTATAAAATATTAACCTTGGGATCTATCAGCTACTATATGTTATGTCATGTAGAAGTGAAAAATGGAAGGTGCATGATTATAGAAAAAGAGAAAAGTATGAAGCTGATATGCAGAAAGGAGAAAGGGAATGTACAAGTCATCAAATATAATTGTTTCTAAATCTGAACTGCATTTCAGTTTGTGAGTTTAATGCAACAACCACAGTCCTCATAAGAGATTTCATAGTTTGATTACACTACTTCACAATGGGCTTGTGCTATTTACAAGCAAACAATGTAAACAAATGCTATTGGAAATACCTGTGTATATAACATAAAACATATCATAATTTTAATACCTGCTACCCATTTAAAATTTGTAATCTCTCTGGCTTTCCATGGCTTATCAACAATGATCTCTACATGAGAGTAGATGTTTGAACCAAATGAAAAAATGTGTCATTATTCATTCATGCGTTCATATTGCTTTTTTAATGTTTATTTATTTTGAAAGAGAGAGAGAGAATGAGAGAATGCAAGTGGAGGAGGGGCAGAGAGAGAGAGGGAGAGAGAATCCCAACCAGGCTCCATGCTTGCAGAGCCCAATGTGGGGCTCAATCTCATGACCGTGAGATCATGACCTGAGCTGAAATCAAGAATTGGACACTTAACCAACTGAGCCACCCAGATGCTCCCATTTTGCTTTTAAATCTCTCAATTACATGGACAAATATTCTTCTGCACTGGAATAAATCATTTTAGTTATAATTTTCATACCCATATTAACTTTCAAATTATAAATATATTATGGATATTTATAAGTTAATATACATATGTGATACATGTACAAATAGATAAGTATGTTACATTGCTTTATTAACTCAACTTTAATCTAAGAGCACTAGAATTCTTATAGGATTTGAGCACTAGAATTCTCATAGGACTTGTTTGAAAAGTTCCTTTCAAGTGTAATGATCTCTTTGTGTGATTCATAATTTTTTACTACTTTCCTAATACATTATTTTAGAAAGTGATGGTCACAATCTAAATTTATTCATTCACCATTAAATGTCAAAGGAAAATAAATGTTGACATATTGATCCATAGACACATTAATGGATATCACTAAACCATAAACATTTACTGAAAAATTTTAATAACTATTTTGTATTTAGTTATATTTATACACAAATATATTTATTATACTTATTTATAATAGTTTAAAATATTTAAATATAGATTCTGCCATTTACTTTTATCACAGTATAAAATTAAATGTTTATTTCTAATGTTCCTTAAATTTAGAGAGAAATATATCCATGCTAAAAAGTACCCAGTTTTTCCATCAAAAGAAGAAATGGACACACAAATACAAGAACAAAGAATGGTCTCATGCATGCTAAACACATGAAATTCTAAGATAGATAATTAGACTATGATAAAATACTGTTTAAGTCATACAAAACACTTTGCACAGTGTCTGGCATAAATTTCTTTAAAAATGTAGCTAACACACAATTTAAAGTAACCCAACAGAAGGTGTATGCCTATTTGGGATGCCTAACAGCTCTTTAGCTACAGTACAACCCCCAAGAGAACGTGTTTTAAATTAAATGCTGTCCATCAATGTGCTGTGGTCAGCACTGTGCTGTCAGTGCAGCAGAACTGACCCTGTTCACGTCAGGGTTCTGCCATCATGGAGTTCTAGGCCCTCAAAGAATAGAATAAATCAAAAAGCTGTGTCACTGTGATTAACACAAGCTGATAGAGTTGGAAATCAAACTGTTTACAAAATTTATCGAAGCCAAATATGTGAAACACATTGTGTGTACTTGATGAAAGGACAAATGTGAATAAATAGGAGTTGCATTCTCAACAACAAATTTTTAACCAAATGAAAGATCAAAGTTTTACATCAAAAGGCAATAGATAAAATAAATGCTGTCCAAACCAGAAAGAAGATGAAGCATCCTGCACTAAGCAGAAAAATCAAACATGGCAAGAAAGCTTCCCTCTTCTGTCCACTTTGAGAGTGCACCCTTGCCGTAAATAAAGCTGGGTTGGGGAGGTAATGCAGCTAACACTGTAGGGATCATAAAACCAACCAAAGCAACTAGATTTATTTTTTAAGGCTTTTTGGAACTTGCAATATTTTGTTTTTATTATTGACTTTCTTCAAAAGCATGTTAAAGATTGTTCCCTTCCCAAATCTGAAGCACTTTGTTTAAAAGATAACCATGAACTGTATATAGGACCGAATTTATTGCAGAGAAACATGTATCTGTCTTTCAAGAGCAGAATATAATATTCCAATGGTGTGTTTTTTAAACGTATTTCCTCTGGTAGTAAGTAAACTTAATCAAGGGAAAGCAGTTATCATCTCAAGAGGAGAAAGGGGAAGGAAGCGATAGAGACAGTTTGGTTGTTTTTGTTTTTGTAGAAAGCAGGAGAAATTGCCTATAAGATGTTGCTGTGTGTAGCATCAGGTCTCCTCTTTCTTATCTTTTCTCTTGTCCAAATTAGCTCAGTGCTGCCTTCTGGCTTTTGGAAATGGCTTTCACTTCTCATGTACTTCCCACGTTCTTGGCCTACAGACATCCAAGTACAGGCACCAGGTCCAGGCCTTGCTTGTAAGAGGTATCAGAGCAACTGCCAAATCCCCTTTCCTCACCTGACTTAGTTGCTGACTGATTCTGTTCCCCAGGCAAAAATACCATCCTAACCAGGACTTTAAAATACATAAAGCCAATAACTCTTAGTGTTTGTTTCCTTGAGCCTTTTTTCAAACTTCCACAGTTTTTTTTCTCTTCCAGAAGCTGGTAATTCTATCAGCTTTAGCCTTGGTCTTATAAACTCTTATTCCAAATCTTCGCTTGTTCCTAAGTTTCTATATCCACATGCTCCTCTTTGGTTTAATACCCTCCACATGACAGCCAACACTGGATCTCCACTGCCCTGCCTGCTCTAATCCACTATTGCTAAATAATCTGAGGCTTGTGGAAGTGTTTTTATATTTTCTAATTGTATTCTTTCACTCCAGCTGCTGCCAAGTCTACCCAGATATGTACAGGCAGCCCTAACAATCTGTATGCTACTGAGGAGCCACTAAATATGACACTTGTGTTTTCTATGTTTACTTATTAATTGTTATGGCTTCAATAATATAAGCCAGGCTAATAATCTTTTCTGCTTTGGCTTTTTGTGAACATCCTTCATTAAGGAATTTTATAGTCCCATTAATAAATCAAAATAAAATTTAATCAAAGATTTAAATGCTGTTGGAAACCATCTGTTTGGACTTAACTACCTATAATTTCAATGTGTGATTCTGAATGCTGAATAACAACAGTGTGTTGTGGGTAGGTTGTGTATGTTTGTGTGTGTGCGTGCGTGTGTGTGTGTGTGTGACATTGAGACCTTCTCAACTTCAAAGTAATAAAAGCAAATGTGGACCACACCAGGAGGGAATATTTGGAAAGGAGTGTCTATTTAAATAATGTTTATTCATCCAATTTTTCCCTAGAATTCTGTTAAAATCTTTCCATTGCTGTTCCTTGGTTTGCTGTGTCTCATACAAATAAAAAATATATGTATATAATGTGTAGTTTCAGGCTATAGCTGTGTGTTAATGCTGTGTTAGTGTTGTGAGTCTGTTGGAAGCAGACGGCAATAAAATCTAAAACCAGAAGAGACGACTTAGAATCAAAACAATAAAGGCCATAGTTTACTTTTAGAAAAAAAATCTTCAAATGTTTACATATGTAGATAGGCACACACATACAAGATCACCTGCAAAATAAAAAATTAAATAGTCATGCAGGAAATTATCATTGTGACATGTTTTTGCTCTTCCTTTCTAATTTTCAAAATAACTATTCAATAACTATTCAAACAGAGATGATAAGTGCCAGAAGATACCATCCGTGAATGTATACTACAACCGTTAAGAATATAATACAGCTTTTACAATTGATCAGATAATTATAATATCCTTTAAAGCAGTATTGCAAGAATGTTAATATGAACAGAGTGACTGTCAAACAAAGGCAAAACATATCAAAAAAAGTGTATGCAACCAATGCATTCCAAAGAAAAATCAAAAGTGGTATTATCTTAAAACGGCAAATCTTATAAATTAACAGCTGAATTTGTACTTTTTGGCAAGAAATCTAAGAATTTCTTCTGGATTATAATCCATTACCTACTCACATGTACTTAAGAAAAGAAAGAATCAACCTACGAACAACATGGTTTGAACTGCCCAGGTACCCACATACATGGATTTTTTTTCAGTACAGTAGAATATTGTAAATGTTTTCTTTTCCTTTAGATTTTTTCCAAAAGTTCATTTATTTTGAGAGAGAGAGAGAGTGCACATGAGCAAGTACGGGAGGGGATATATATATATATATATATATAGAGAGAGAGAGAGAGAGAGAGAGAGAGAGAGAGAGAATCTCAAGCAGGCTCCCCAGAGTCAGTGCAGAGCCTGACATGGGGCTCGAGCCCATAAAGTGTGAGATCATGACCTGAACTGAAACCAAGAGTCAGATGCTTAACCCACTGAGCCACCCAGATGCCCCTTCCTTTTGATTTTCTTAACATTTTTTACACAGTACTATGTAATATATATAACATCCAAA
The DNA here is from genome assembly GCF_028749965.1 of Puma concolor. Taxonomy (NCBI): domain Eukaryota; kingdom Metazoa; phylum Chordata; class Mammalia; order Carnivora; family Felidae; genus Puma; species Puma concolor. The sequence goes on along the minus strand of NC_141677.1, from coordinate 507,142 downwards.
ATACACGCGCATCAAATTTATGTTCTCAGTAAGGCTTCCAGTCAACACTAGGATCTTAGTAGTTAAGTTTTGGGGAGTCAGAAGTTATGGGTGGATTTTCATCTGTACAGGGCATCAGTGCCCCTAACTCCGTGTCATTCAGGGGTCAACTACATATCTTCAGCTTCCATCTTCTCTCTTTTTTTCACTGAGGTATGCCAATTTCCTTTTGCCTTTGGGTCTTTGCACTCTGCCAGACCCCCTAAAATGATAATAAATAGTGCATATGAGTATAAACCTTTAATTAAGGAGAACATGAGAAGGGGCGCCTGGGTGGCGCAGTCGGTTGAGCGTCCGACTTCAGCCAGGTCACGATCTCGCGGTACGTGAGTTCGAGCCCCACGTCAGGCTCTGGGCTGATGGCTCAGAGCCTGGAGCCTGTTTCCGATTCTGTGTCTCCCTCTCTCTCTGCCCCTCCCCCGTTCATGCTCTGTCTCTCTCTGTCCCTAAATAAATAAATAAATAAATAAATAAATAAATAAATAAAACGTTGAAGGAAGGAGAACATGAGAAGACCATTAGGATAGGTAAAAAGGGAAAAAATTTCTTGAGAGACAGAGAGAAAGAAAGAAAGAAAAGAAAAGAAAAAAAGGAAAGGAAAGGAAAGGAAGGAAGGAAGGAAGGAAAGGAAGAAAGAAAGAAAGAAAGAAAGAAAGAAAGAAAGAAAGAAAGAAAGAAAGAAAAAGAAAGAAGCAATAACAGTAACCAACAAAGAATGCCTGAGAAAAACTTGTCATTGAGTTTGCAAGGTGGATATAATCCAGAAGGAGTAAGTTGGTCTGGCAGAAACCCAGAAAGTTTTGGTATCACTACGGCCAGATACTAAAGAAAGTGGGATTGACCTGAGACAGAAAACATGAAGATGTACTGCATGGAAAAGCTGACTGGCCCTATTCTTCTCCTCAACCAGAATGTAAGATTTCCTCAGAGACAAAATAATGTGAGAGAGAAGTTCTACTGAGAAGATATTTCTCAGGCAAAGGTCTGTCATTTCTGGAATTTGGGGACAATCTGCACAGAGGCTGGTTCCCCAACTAACCACATGGAAGTGAGACCCATGCAGAAGCCAGTCTCACCCAGAAGGGAGAGCTCCCAAGCAAGAGTTTTCCAGCAAACAGAAAATTTACGGGGAAACCCTAGGAAGTTTCCTCAAAGAAATTTTAAAAATAATCAATTCATACAACAAGAATAGTGTATTAATGAAAAGAGAACAACAACAAAAAACTCCTGAAAATTTACAGAAATTATGAATCAAATAGTACTTTAAAATAAATAGAAACCAATTTTGACAAAAATATGGAAATGAGAGAAATAAATGGAAACCAGAGATGATCTCACCAATTAGTCCAAAGTAAGAACTAATAAGCATTCCATAAGGAAAGAATAGTAAATCAAAACAATATCTGAGAAACCAGATGTGATCTTGGCTCACTTCTCATCAAGTTGTAATTTGGATTCTCATTCTCTTTTCCATCTCTCTCAACATTTCATGACTGGAATGCGTATTCTTCAATGATCTACTTTATATTAACTAAAGAGATACTCTCTACCAAATGTCCCCACATTTAAAAACCACATTATTAAACATTTTTCTTCTGAAAATATTATATATATATTCAATATATTTATTCAGTATATATTCGATATATAACTGCATGTGCTATATGAGAAACATTTTATATAAAAATTCCGTATAATTATATCTATATTTTTTCAAAAATACATATTTTTGTAAATTAATGCAATTTAAAATATTAATAACAATTAATTATTTCAATGTGCAGTCTTGAGTATCTCATTAAAGAAAATCAATTAGGCATATCAGATGGTGGATGCTGGAGTTCCATGCTTTTTTGTGGTCTGTCGAACTTGAAGCCTTCTCCTCCACTTACTCCTATGATTCATTACTCTTTGCTATTCTTGGTTCTCTAATCCTCCTTCAAAGGGATATTCCTCCTAAAAGCTTCTATATATAATGTGTGTAAATACATATACAAGCATATATATTTATATGCTTTATTCTTAAAAACTTTATGATGTGAAGGTAGATGTCAATGCTTTAATAATATTGTAAGGCCCTACTGAAAAATAGGAAGAAAAGGAAAAAAAAAAAAAAAGATTATAGCAAACCATTATTAAGCTTCAATACCCCTGGGGGCTGTCAGTGGAAGCCTCTTTCCACATGTGTGTGCATGCAGAACTCATTTGTATGTAATACAATCATAGAATGTTTCCACTTTTAAAATATTAAAATTTAATATCTGAATGCAATTAAAGGAGATAACTAAGGTAAAAACTTTTCTGAGTATCCTTCCACAAAATATGGTAACTTCTGTAAAGGAAACTTCTAATATTAAAAAGGAAGCAACACTAAGATATTGACCAAACTATTTTTTGGACTCCATGTTTATATTTCATACCTCAGTACTGATTGTAATGTATGAAAATTGAGAAAATTATCATTTATAATTCTTCCCAACTTCCCATCTCTTGCCTTCCAATACTTTGTTTGGAAGTTTATCATGATTTCTATGCTGTCAAATTTGCAACATTTAAATTGTTCTCTAATGGGATTTCCCCCTAAATTTTAAAGTTGTTCATATACTACCAGCCATTTTAACACAATTAAGTTTGAACAACCTGAGGTAGATTGCATTTTATTTTTAAGCAATATTTTTCCCTTCAGAAGGGCACATGAATGCAGAGTTTTATAAAAATCGTTATTAATTTTTTCAGTTGTGAAATATACTCACAGAAAAATACTGAAATTATAAATTGTAATAAATGAATAAAGTCAATGTTCTTATAACCACATCAAAAAATACACCATAACTCTTATTCCAGACTTCTTTTTCTTTCTTGAGCTACCACTGTAGTGACAAGAATGATAAACATTTATTAATTTTTTTATATTCTGCAATTTACATATGTATCCATAATATAATATTTATTCTTCTGTTTTGAATTGTATACAGAACAGATTGACTCAAACTATATTGCTTTGTGTCTTTCTTCTTTCACTGAAACTCATGACTGAGAGATTTATCCGTGTTGTTTTGTGAAGTGGTGGTTTGTTTCCACTGCGGTTCTGCATTCTATTGTATGACGCACAACTTACTCAACCACTCCGCTTCCGATGGGCACTTTTGCTGATTCTAGTTTTTATCTATCATGTGGTGGGCTGCTGTGAACTTTCTTCCAGATCTATCCTGGTATCCTGATTGGGTTAGAGATCTGCATTACTTTCACTTTAACTAGAAATGCGGAACTGCTGACCAGGGTAGCTGTACAGATTTACACATCCAAAGAGAAATGTACCAGCGATTCTGTCACTCCACATCCTTGTAACTACACAGCATTGATTTTCCTGGTTACAAATGAAGTTTAACAGCTTTTTAATTAATTCATTGGTATTTGAATTTTTTTTTTATGCAAGATGCCACTTTTCCACTTGGTCATCTCTTTTACTGTTCAAAAAATAACAATTAGTTGCACTAATTACTTCCTATCTTTTTAGATTTCTAATATAGAAAGATTTTTAAACAGTTAATTCATAAGGGTTATTTAGTTCCAGTCATAAACAAGATTGATGTAAATAACCTTCAGGAGAAAAATCTTCTCTTAAACTAAATGCTCTGAAATTTCACAATGACCAGTCACAGCATAGGTTTTTTGTGCAAGGTATTTGGTGAAATACTTCATTCTGAAGGCTCATATCCTTGTATTCTAATATACTTGTTCCATATTATTTTCAGATTCCATATTTAAAATTTGGTCTATTCACTAAAATTTATTTGTAGCCTCCAAATCAATACTTGAGCTTTTTTGTGGTCATTCATGGACATGCACAGAGTGGCAAAATCTTGAGTTTCTGGACACAAACACTCCCAGCTTAAGTCATGCAGAGCAAAACTCTGGGTTCTTGTTCTCAGACTGTAAGGAAGTACTCTTTTGTTAGTTTTTTTAGTGCCATGTTTTTCACATTTTTGTACTTTTTCTTGGTGATTATTTGCTTAAAAAGTCTCCCAAGCATAAAGCTAAAATGCTGTCTGGTGTTCTTAAGTGCAAGGCTGTGATATGGTTTATGGAAAAAATACATGTGTTCAATAAACTTCACTCATTCTTGAGTTATAGTGCTGTTGGCTAGGAATTCAATGTTAATGAATCAATGAAGTACATTTGAAAAAAAAAGTAAAAAGAAATTCACCAATCAATAAGACCATTTCAGAAAGTGCTAAAGTAACATCTACAATGCGTGATTAAGCTATGGAAAAGATAAGAAAGTGGCTAAATTTGTGAATTCATAAGGTGATGACTCATTTTTTAAAGAGTGTAGTGGATAGCATTATTGTGAAGCTAAAATTTATGGTCACAATATCCAGGATCAGGAAAATGTTCAACTCTTCTCCGATAGTGCCAGTTGCCTTGGACATTTCAAAAGGTGACACAACATGAAAAATGTTAAACCTGCAGGTAAGGGAAGTTCTGCAAGTCAAAAGACTGGAAGAGTCTTTAAAGTACCTGTTGAGAGTCATACAGGAAAGGATTTTATGGAAGAGCAGGTTTTCAACAATGAAGACACCTAACACAAATGGCGTTTCAGTTGATAAAAATATTGTTACTATAGGCGTTCCCCCAGGAGCAAAAGTTCAGTATTCACTAATTCAGTGTCTGTGGTAATTGTCTAGAACATACTACGGCAGATAATGAGAATCAACTACATGTGTGGCAGAAGTTCCAGCAAAAACTAAACTTTACAATTCTCCTTCCAGGTTGAGCAAGATATAATATCATCACACACTAATGCTATTAATTAGGAAAACCACAACAAAGGAAATAAAAAGTATTTGAGCATTCTATCTATGGATAGAAGAGATCTTTACTCACTCTAATTCAGGAAAAGACTGACTTAAACAAGGTTGTGCAGAAGATGGAGATCAAAAGAGAAAGGATAGAACTACTCTATCAAGAAACCATAGAGAGATGTGGACAAACTTGGGTATTTCAAGACACTGTCTATACAGTGATAAGCGTCAATAAACCAAGTTCTCATGAATCTGTTACTGAGCTCAAACTTGTCCATGCATCCAACGCATTGTAAGCCAATGCTGAGTTACCAGTTTGAAGCAAAGAAAGCTTTATTATTAGAAGGGCAGTCCAACAAGAAGGCAGGAGATCAGTCCCAAAGCTGCCTTGCGCCACTGAGTCTAGGGACAGCTTATATACATGAGAGTAAGGCAAGAGGTTTCTTGAACCCCTTGATGGGGGGAGCCTTGAAACAATCTGGAGGTGTACATTCAATGGCAATGAGGTGCTACTTGGGAGCTGTTATGATCAGATACGTATTAGTTTTCTACAATCAGAGGGAAAATGGAGTAGGAGACAAAAAAGGCAAAATTAATGATTGATCAAGCATGAGGTTAAGCGGTGCATAAGACATAATTAAATAGGGAAGAAAACAGAACATGGAGATAAGTTAATAATGCAACTAATACAACTCTAGTCCTGCTTATACTTTCAAAACAAGTCCAAGAACCAAGAGTCCAGCTTCAAATCCATAAATGATTGGAATCAATACATGGAAGGATCAATGACTTAGGAACTAGCTCATTATCCTGGTGGCACATGTGAATTGGCATGTTTGCTATCGCATAGCAGCCTACAGCAAGGAAGATTTCTGCTGCCTCTTGCTGGGGAAAAACAATTTGAGTCCACTGAGAGGGAGGTGGATGGGTGTCAACAGAGTATTTGAGGGAACTGAGCAGTTAGCCTGGGAAAAGGAGCCTTAGGAGGCACATGAAAGATCTTAAAGTATAGGGACATGTGGCACACTGTATGTCTAACATTTATTTTTATCTCTTAAGAAGGTAGAACTAGAAACAATGGTTGAAAAGTTGTATTAATGTTGAACACATATATACATTCAGTAATGACACTGGATGCCTTGAGGCATTCTGTGTTTCCCTTCACTGCCATGATTAATCAAAAATAGAACAGTGCTTTGTCAGGGAGGCTGTGCAGGGAATTTTCCTTTGGGCAGAAGGATGTGCCTAATGATGTTCAAGATCCTCCTAGCTTTAATTCTCCAGAACAGTGCATATTACTCTCATTATGAAATGTATTAATACAAGTCAGTAAATAAATAGATAATAAACAATGTGAGCAGGCAGAAAAATTGTCAATTAGGTAAATATGACCTTTAATAAAACCCACTTGCTTTATATAAATAATTTGCCACGGGATCTTGCTACATTGTTTGGAATAAAGAAATAACCCCTCTTTTAAATGCTTCAGTGGAGAACTATAAAGCAAAGGAGAATTGAACAGTGTATAGCAAAGTAACCACAGGGGTAATTGGTAGAAAGAAAGGATGGATGCACAGGATTAATTAAATTACAAATGCAATCACCTCAGGGGAAACTAAACACAGGCTACAGAACAAATAGTCATTCATCAATAATTGCATTTAATTAGTCATTCTACAAGTTGAAAGGATTGGTCCTCTGGAGTTAAACAGAACTGCATCAATATACTGGTACTACCATTTCTGGTTTTCTATCCTCATCTCTAAGAGTGACAACATCTCTAGGCCTTGTTTTTCTCATTTTTAAAAACAAATAATATCTCACAGAGTTACTATAAAGATTACATCAGAAAATTAATGTAAAGATCTTAGCATAGTACCAAAAACAGAGTAGCAACATAATAATAACACTGTCATCATTATATCAGGTTGCAGATAACAGAAATGATTTTATTGAAAAGATAGCATAAGAGTAGGTTCTTGAAAAAGGCTAAGTATTAGAAATGAAATGGTGGTAAGGGAATATTCCTGGGGACCAAAATACCCCGGGGTGGGGGGTGGGGAACTCATGGGTATAGTATGTAAGACAAGACATGGTTTTACTGCTAATCTGATGACCAATTCTATGAAAGTAAAATGAATGAAAACCCAGTTTTCCTATTGCTCAGATAAAGAAAAGGATTTGTTGCAGAAATAAACAATATAGAATCTAAAAAAACTGTAGAGCAGATAAACGAAACCAAGAGTTGTTTTTTTGAAAAAATAAACAAAATTGACAAACCTCTAGCCAGGCTTCTCAAAAAGAAAAGGGAGATGACCCAAATAAATAAAATCATGAATGAAAATGGAATTATTACAACCAATCCCTTAGAGATACAAACAATTATCAGGGAATACTATGAAAAATTATATGCCAACAAATTGGACAACCTGGAAGAAATGGACAAATTCCTGAACACCCACACTCTTCCAAAACTCAATCAGGAGGAAATAGAGAGCTTGAACAGACCCATAACCAGCGAAGAAATTGAATCGGTTATCAAAAATCTCCCAACAAATAAGAGTCCAGGACCAGATGGCTTCCCAGGGGAGTTCTACCAGACGGTTAAAGCAGAGATAATACCTATCCTTCTCAAGCTATTCCAAGAAATAGAAAGGGAAGGAAAACTTCCAGACTCATTCTATGAAGCCAGTATTACTTTGATTCCTAAACCAGACAGAGACCCAGTAAAAAAAGAGAACTACAGGCCAATATCCCTGATGAATATGGATGCAAAAATTCTCAATAAGATACCTGCAAATCGAATTCAACGGCATATAAAAAGAATTATTCACCATGATCAAGTGGGATTCATTCCTGGGATGCAGGGCTGGTTCAACATTCGCAAATCAATCAACGTGATACATCACATTAACAAAAAAAAAGAGAAAAACCATATGATCCTGTCAATCGATGCAGAAAAGGCCTTTGACAAAATCCAGCACCCTTTCTTAATAAAAACCCTTGAGAAAGTCGGGATAGAAGGAACATACTTAAAGATCATAAAAGCCATTTATGAAAAGCCCACAGCTAACATCATCCTCAACGGGGAAAAACTGAGAGCTTTTTCCCTGAGATCAGGAACACGACAGGGATTCCCACTTTCACCGCTGTTGGAAACTCCGTTCTTTAAAGCCACTCACTCTTCTTTGTATACAACGCATCTACAAATCCACAATGACACATGGAATCCTCACACTTTGAACCCTTCTACTCCCCTCTTCTACTCTATTTCTCTGATTTCAGACTTCTAAAGGGTTCATGTGATTATATAAAACCTACCAGGATAACATCTGTATCTTAAGGTTAATTCCCTTAGGGCTGTAATTACACTTGCAAAATCTCTTCATAGCAGCACCTATATTAATGATTGACTTAACGACCAAGAAACAGGAATCTGGGAGCTAGAAGTAAGGCATCTGTAGAATTCTGCCTAGTATAGACAGACAGAGAGAGACAATAGCTAAATTATAATAGATTGATAGATAATAATAGAACAAAATAATAAAGCAAAATCAGTAAAATGTTTATAAGTGAATCTGGTAAAATGGATAGGAATCTTTCTGTACTCTACTTACAACTTTCTTTTAAACTGAGATTATTTCCAAATATAAATTTCAAACAATCTTTAGAATTTTATAGTAAATATCATCAGTAATATGGTCCCAAACTATCTTTTCTATTTGTATTGACATTGACTTCTGTAAGTTATCTGTAAATACTCAGGAGGAAACTTATGCTCACGTCCCACTTTATTTTCCTCATATTCTTTGCAGGTTTTAGTGGTTGAAGTGTTCCTAAGACAAATCATCATCATCATCACCATCATCAACCCTGGGTAAGGGGGTGAGAAACACAAGAAATAAAAAAGTCATCCAAATTCTATTTTAACACTGGAGGAGTTCAAAATATAGAAAAGTGTAGTTAGCTTACCCATGTATAATAAGATTTGTGATGTGTTAAAAATGGGATTTTTTTTTCTACCTAATAATTTTGGTTGCTAACCCAAACCCAAAACTATAGATTTCAAGGCATTCATGTGCTCCAAATAAAGGACTTGCTAAGATGAGCAAAAACAAGCCCCCCCAACCCTTATCCTGCTATCAATCTTTACCCTAAAAGAGAAAAAGCTTGAGATTTATTAAGGAAATATCTTTGAATTCAGCCATCTGCTATATAAAGTATGTTGCACGTGCCCTTTCTTCCCGTGACTGAATATGTCTGTGTTTTTCATGAGAAGAGAGAATTCTCCTCCTATCCCTTCTGAGAAATGGGAGCTTCAAGTAAACTACTTAAAGAGAGGGAGAGTCTCTGAGAAGGAAGAAGGGTACCTCAATGTCTGACTATGACTGTTGATAAGTGAAAGGTCATACATAGACTGGGACTGCTCAGTGCTGCTCACTTGTCAATCAAAAAGAGAGAGACAGAGAGAGATTTGGAGCATCCTGAACTTTGAGCGACATGAGATAAATACGTATAACATTTTAAATGGATCATCATAGACAACTAAAGTGGTATTTCCCCCTGAACCCATTCTAACTTGTAAGAATCCTGTCTAGGAAGCATGTGTGGCAGGATGAGGTCACTCCAGCAGAAAGCGTTGGTGGCATTTGAACAGGCAGGGAGAAGGTTCAAGTATAAGAAATCAGCCAGAGACTGTGCCACCTCCATCAGATGATTGGCTAATGCAAAACATTGCACTTCCAGGGAGGCTAAGGGAGTCTTAAACCTTTCAAGGAAAAAGAGCCAGGGTCTGGAAATATTCCCAGTGAGATGGTGTGACAGACAAAATATAATGATGAAAAGATTCGGCCATGTTAAATGATTTTTCCTTGGGCCTGGTTTCCTTTTATCTCTCCTTCCCTTCTTAGTCTGAAGGAATTAGAAGTCAATGGTAACTGTGGGAAAAGGAAGGACTCCCCAAAACTGCAAGTTCTATAGCCTAGAATTGTGCATATAATTTTTGGGATTCAGGAATTATTCTGAACCTTTAAAACTTGTAGACATAACAGAGCTTTATTGCAAATTTTCCTTGATGGAGACAGTATTTTCCCATATTTTAAAATATCAGATTGAATTAGATTGTCTATTCCACTTACTAGACCTACTGAACAAATTACTCCAAAACTGTATTATGCTCATGGGTACATTAGATTAGAAATCACATACAATATATTGTGGATGTTCATCTTTGTTCCATGATATAAGGGGTCTCCTGAAGAAAGACTGAAAGACAGGACATGACTTGAGGTCAAGAAGCTAGAATCTTTGAAAGCATGCTCAACCTACCTACACCTGTTTGGTCTTGAGGTTGATGCTAGCTGTCAGCTGAATCCTCAGCTGTGGCTCTCAGCGAGAACACTTTTATGTGGTCTCCCCACGTGGCCTGAATTTCCTCCGTGGAGGCTGGGTTCCCAGGTTGACTGTTCTGACACAAAAAGACACAATGGTCACTGCATCCTTTGTATAACCAGCCTCAACTGTTACAAACATGATTTTTGTCTATCTCATTCTGTTGGATACAGCAATCACAAACCCACCAAGGTTCCCAGTAGGGGTAGAGTTTGATATAGATTCTACTTTTTGATGGAGAATAGCAAGGCTTTAGAAGATTATGTGTTACCAGAAATATCACTTAAGCAATTTTTGTAAGGTACATTTTGCTACACTGCCTATGTTCAAGTCCATATAATGGACCTTAAACAAAATAATAAAATATCACAAAATTCAGAGTTTTTTTTAAATAAAATGGGATGAGCATTTACTCACTGGTTTGTGATGAAGATTCAATGAGAATATCAATATTCAGGGTTTAACAATACTTAGATACATTATCAGTTTAACTGGGATTTTGGAGGGTGATTTAAGCAGATGGTATATTTGGGTAAGGAAGAATAATTAGCGTTGAATAACAACAGTTATTGAGAGCAATGAACATGACTTAGTTCATTTTATTTATTTTCCCTTTTCCTCTTCTACAAATCACTCGTCAGTTTGAAGAAAATATATTCTAGAAGACTTTATATAAATATATATTATATACATTTATATTATATAATATATATTTATATTAAATATATATACACATAGACATATATACACACAAATAGATATAAATACAAATATATAGGTATACACTGTATATAGAAACACAAATGTATATATGTAAACAAATATACATTTATATTTATGTTTTATATATAAATATATCTATATAGTATGTATATATGTATATTCACATTACAGAAGAATTTAGACTATGGAAATGGTGTCACCAAATCAGTAAGTGTATTACTCTGAACCATCAGACAGATCATACCAGACCATGGGGAGCATACTCTGTCATACTAACTCCTCCTCATTGATTTAGCATAGTTTTGGTAAGCAAGTAAATTATAAGCCATATAATTGATAGTACAAAATTACTGAAAACATGTCCAGAGGTGAAAATCTGAAGGAAAACCGGCCAAAAAGCCCACTAGGCCTTAGAAAACAATTACTAGCTTTCCCTGGGTAATCCATGCACGTTTGGACACATTGTTTCTCTCTGCATCTGGAAGAGTTGGGGACTATTCTGAACAGATTCTCATGCAACCTCATGATGCAACTGCAGTTTTATCATACCCCCACCCCACCATCCTATAGAGTGCCTGCATTTCAGTTCCTAGAGATTGTCCTTGTGTCCAAAATTGAAAAGTAATGATGTTATTTGCAAACATTACTGTTTGGTGTAGTCGGATCAGCAGGTATCTGTGGGGAGAAAATCCTAGAGAACACCCTCCAAAATGGCATTACAGTCTCTCAGAAACTTCAAGTTGAATATTGCAAAATATGTTCCCTTTTACTGTAAGATATTTAAAGTCGATCTCTTGGTATTATATGTATTAATTGTGTATAAATGTGTAATTTTAAGCATGGAAGCAAAAGTGGCAATGTTTTTATTTTGTCTTACAGACTCGGAAAAATACTTCATGCTAAGTAGATTGAAAAGCTGTCCTAAGAATCACTGGCTAGTTAAATTCCCATTCAGGCATTAGCCCATTTAATTCAAAATGTAAGCTTACGAACTGAGAAAAGAGAAGGCAATTTAAATGGCCAAACATAATATAAAGAATTCTGGATATAAAAGGCATATTTTACATCAATTTGTGCTCTACATTGCACACCAATGATGTGCTTCATCATTTTGATGAAACAAAAATCACTGAAAAAAATATATATTCATACATATTCATATATATATATTCATACATATTCATATATATGTATATATTCATACATATTCATATATATTTATAAATATATACACACCTAAGAAGAATTTTTACTAGAAAATTCACCAAATCAAGAAGTACTAAGATTAGTGATATCATCTTGAATTGAATATCCAAGACAGGTACAGAGAGAGAGATCAAATTAAGCTATGTAGCCCAGTGGAAAGAAATTAAGGTTAGCAACCAGAATATTTGGATTTTCCACCTCTGCCAGTAACTATGAACTTAAAATTTAATTGCCTCATTTTCCTCATCTCCAACACAGAACACCAGTTCTCCAATTCTTCCTCACAGAGTGGTTTGAAATGTCCCATTAAAACACAACATGTGGAAAAATGCTCATAATGCAAGCTAAGTAAAAACAGCAGAATATAAAATTGCATAAATGCATACACAATATAATTTCTATTTTAAAGAGAAATGAACATATGCATCTGTATAAACATATGAATAGGTAAGAGGCAAAAAAAAGAAATATAATTATTATCTCTATGTGATGGATTAAGTTGATTTTTTCTTCTTTATGAGGTTAAGAGAAATCATCCAGTGTTTGTAAATAAGGCACTTGGGCTGGGGATCATAGTCTTTCAATGAATGATATGCAAGGACATTAACTGACTTTATGAAGCATTTGTCACTTTGATATTTCCTATTTGAATAGATTGCAGTTTAGATTTTGGTTCAGATTTTGGTTCAGTAAAAATGATAACCCTAAAAATGTTGGCATTCCTTTGTAGGACGCAAACCAGTTTTGGATCTAAGCTGTCAGTCTTATTCTAAAATTCCTATTTATTCAATAGTCAGTTCCTCAAATGCTCTTGGAATCCACTTTACCATTTTATCGATTCCCTTACTAATTATTAAATAAAATTTTGACATGAGGTTCTCTTACAGTCATATGCATTGTGATGTTAACATTTTGAAAGTGTACCTTGGTAGTACCTTTAAATATTTTTCTAAATTTTCATTATACCTTTATAAATCTTGTTTTTAAATTTAAAATTTTTTCATTAAAAAAAAATTTTGATAGAGACAGAGTGTGAGCAGAGGAGAGGCAGAGAGAGAGGGAGACACAGAATCTGATGCAGGCTCCAGGCTCTCAGCTATCAGCACAGGGTCTGATGCAGGGATCGAACTCACAGACTACAAGGTCACGACCTGAGCCGAAGTTGGATGCTTAACCAACTGTGCCACCCAAGCACCTCTCTTGTTTTTAAATTTTAAGTTACTGTTGGCATTGTGTTTTGAAAATGAAAAGCATTATATTAAGTAAAAATATTATCATAATGCAAGGAAGACAGGAGGTTGCAATGAAAACGGATTAAGCACTATCTGATTCCAGCACTAGCATGTACTGTATGAATCAGGTGAATAATAACAAAACACTTGACTGCCCTAGATTTCAGCTTCCTCATCTTTGAAGTAGTAATTATTATGTTATTATCATTACTAATTTTACTATTATTATTTTTGTTATTATTTTATTATTACTATTATTATTATTACTAATTTTATTTATTAAATTTAATTTAACCAGTCCAATGTTCCTCTTAGTTTGTTCTTTCTCAGGTTCTCATAATACTAAGTTTTCAACCCATTTTAATACAGATATTCCATGTTCTGTTCATATTAAAATGAAATAAATGTATAAAACTGCTTTTATTCCCTTTATTAGGTCCTGCCATACTGGTGGAAAAACCATACTCTGCCTCACATTTAAAAGGAAGCCTTTACAGAGATTTCAGTGTACTATTCACAGACTAATTGAGATATATTTGATCAACTCCTAATTCACCAAAGGAGTAGCAACAGTGGAAGTAGAATAACCAGATCATAAAGGACAGGTTGAAACATGGCTCAGATAGGCAAATGTGCATTTCTGACAGTAGTTCTTACAACAGAACTGGGAGGGAAGCAGGCCAATAATTAATTGAACCAATGTCTTTTAAATCAGAGGGTCCCAAAGATGTTTGGTCATTGAAATCAATCTGGAGCCCAACTCAGACCCACTGAATTGGCACTACGGAGATAGTACCAAATAATCTATATCCATATACTTTTAATAGTCCTACATATAAGTATAAGCCTGATTCTTTGTATTTAAAAAAAATTATTGTAGGACTGTAGTGATACATTATAGACCCTAGATTTCAAACGACACATTATTTCACTCATTCACTCAACAGATATGCATTGAAGAGTACTCTCTTCCTGGCCTTGTGCCATATAGTATGTATTATTCCACAAGACTTTGAGTTTTCCCTCATAATCATGGAGTACTCAAATCAATCTAAACTGATAGCCAGAATTATTCTAAAACAAATAGCACTCAATGCACCAGGGAAAACAAAAGAAACATCTACTGTTTTCCAAGCATAGTTTATAATTAACAACAAGATAACATTCTGGGGTACCTTTCAAAAACTTTATCAATATACCTTGGAAAAACCAGGGTGATGTTCTTAAGATAATTCAACTACTGATATGCATCATCATCACTACCTTTAGATCAGACTGCTTACTAGTGTGGAATTAGTTGCCTTCCAGGTGATTGGTGTTTCTTCACACCAGTTTGTTGTTGCTCTATTTCCTCTGCCCAACAAAAGAAACTCTTTATTAAACAAATAAAACATGACAAACATTAAAAAATATTTGCTTTCTTCTATATGTCAATTGAAATATCTTCTAGAAATCTAGATTATCCATTAAATCACCTCCAGATACCCCCTCCTCCAATTGAACTAGATTATGAAATTCTTAAAGCCTACCTATTTTTGTTCATTATTCTTATCCCAGTATCACCAACACTGTAATATCTTCATAAATTTTTGTTGACTTGGCATAGCACAATGTCTCATTTTGCAACTTGGCACGCTTTACCTATGTTGTCAGACATTTTCTTAGTTATTATAAAATCACCAATTTTTTTTTTATTTTTTTTTTCAACGTTTATTTATTTTTGGGACAGAGAGAGACAGAGCATGAACGGGGGAGGGGCAGAGAGAGAGGGAGACACAGAATCGGAAACAGGCTCCAGGCTCTGAGCCATCAGCCCAGAGCCCGACGCGGGGCTCGAACTCACGGACCGCGAGATCGTGACCTGGCTGAAGTCGGACGCTTAACGACTGCGCCACCCAGGCGCCCCTAAAATCACCAATTTTTAAAGCAAGGGAATGAAGAGAAGGATTTGGTTTAGTGTACAATATTAGATACTCAGAGAAAGAGGAGAGAGAAGGACTGAGAGAGAGAGAGAGAGAGAGAGAGAGAGAGAGACAACCATGCTTTAGGGAGAGAGTTTGAGAGATAGAGAAAGAAAGTCATTTGTAGCTGAAATTAAATGCATTTCCACTGCATGAAATTGCTTAGTTTAGTCTTCCCAAAATGCTTTTCCAAATTCCCTGATTTCATGGTCACTTATCACCTCCTCCTTACAAGTTCTTATCTTCATTTAGAATAAAACTCTTACATAAGTAATATGTCATTTTTGAGCAAACATGTCTCTACCAAATGGCAAAAAGAGGAGAGGAATTAATGACCCTTCATTGGTTTAATAATAAAGTTTGAACAGGTTAATAAAGTAACATTAGACACCACTGTAATATTATGGGTAAGAGAAAATAAATTTCAGACTCTAGGAAAAGTTGAATCAGTCATCAATTTATTTAAATGCCTCATAATTATTTCTAGTTTTACTTAATACATATGCAGGAGGTAGGAACCATAGAGAGAGCAACAATGTAGGGAAAAGACAGATTTCCTTGTGTTTTACTGGTCAGCTTAATCTTCCCAAACCAGAGAATTATAGAGTAGGAGAGCATGAAGGATGCAAAACTAGCAAGATCCAGATTTTATGCATTATTAAACCCACAGTAATTTAGTGCATTGAATATTTTCATAACAGAAGATGTTAGCAATAGGTTTTAAATTATTCACTTAATATACATTTTTAAAATAATAAGTACTGTTGGTTTCAGTCTTGACATATGACTAAGGAACAAATGCAGTCTGCATTTGTTTTCTTTATAGATTATGAAGTATATTCAGTCATAGGATTTCATTTGGGCCTCCTAAAAAGAATCTCTGTGTTGCAGAATAAGACTTATCATACTCATCTGATAAACAAGGAAATGGATGCTCAGAGTGATTTAAAGGTAAAAATAGGACTAGAGTTCAGAGCCATTCCCATAAAATTTCTAAAAAAGTTTTAATCTAGATAATAATTATTTTTAAAAATTGTTAAAAAAATTAGACTACTCATTAAAATTCAAAAACACTTTACTTTTTTAAAAAATATAATTTATTGTCAAGTTGGCTAACATACAGTGTATACAGTGTACTCTTGGTTCAAAACCACTTTAATATGTTGCTGAGTTCTCTAAATCTTGTATCGTGATCTTTTGTCTTTGTTTCCCCCTTTTTTGCTTCTTCATTATTTTCCATCATTTTATCTTCCATATCATTGATTCACCACTCTGTTTCGCCAATCCTTGCCATCATGGCATCTGTTCAAGATTGCATCTTGGTTACGGCAGTTTTCATTTTGACCTGATTAGATTTTAGCTCATTTATATCTGCAGAAAGGGATTGTGTGGTGTCTTCTATGATTTTTCTCAACCAAAGCTAGTATTCTTATAATTGTGTTTTTCAATTCTAGTGTAGACATCTTACTTATACCTGAGTTGATTAAATCTCTGGCTGTCATTTCTTTCTAGCCTTTCTTTTGGGGTGAATTTCTCCATCTTGTGATTTTGGAGGAAAAAATAATGAAATAAAAATTAAAAATTAAAAACAGAACAAATCAAATAAGGGAAGCTAGATTATAGGTGTGTTTCCATCTGCTTTTTGAGAGAAACTTGATAGAAAACAGAAAAAAAAAGGGAAAAAGTTTTAAAAAACTAAAAATTAAAAAAAATAGAGTGAAATAAAATAAAGAAAATAGAATAGAATAAGAAAAAATGCTCCTTCTGTATCCAAGAAAGAGAAAGAAAAAAGAAAACAACCTAAGAAAAAACAGTAAATAAAATGATCAAACAAATACACAAGCAAACAGAATGAAACCCAAATGTTGTCAGGTCCAGGTTCCTCTAGAACTGAAACTTACAGCACACTATAGTCTGTAGAGGAGCAGGTGGAAGGGATTTGTACTGGTTTTCTGGGGTATGTGCCTGGAGGGTGCAAGTGGGCAGGGCTTCACCACTTGATGGCACTGCTTAGCTCACTAGGGTCCATTGGTGTGTGCACATGCGTGTGCAGGAGGGGTGGAAATGGTTTCACCCAGCTCTGTAGCCTGCGGTACCCAAATTTCATGCCCTCACAGACACATGTTCAAGCAAACCTTGATCCCACACTTCAGAGATCCCCAACACTTGGCGCCACACTGGTTCTCTGGGGGAGGGTCTCACCCAGCAATGATCAGATGCCAGCGTGCCAGAAACGTTCCTGTGATCCTGCAGCAGCAGAGGCTCAGAGTTTATGGTAAATCACAACACACAGCCAGCACCTGCTTTTGCTGCATTCTGGTGTCTTTGTCCCAATACCAGCAAACATGGCTGCTCTCCAGGGTCCACTGGGCCTTTGCCTATGGGGAGGTCTAAGGCCTCTACCAAATGCACTCCAAGCAGGGGAACCCCTTCCCCCACCATGTGGCACACGGACCCCTGAGACCCCACTGCCTGCTCCTCCCCAGGAGCTCTGAACTTCAGACTCTGCACTCCACTGTTCATAGAATCCTGGTGGTATTGAAACCCTCTCTTTTCTCCCCATCAAAGATTTTGAGGAACAGATATTTTCGTCTGGTAACCTGGGAGTGTTTTCACTCTTTCTCTTTCTCTCTAGCTACTTTGAGAGAGAGTATGTTTCTTGCATGATCCTGATGCACCACACTCTCTCCCTTTCTCTTTCTCTCCCTGTCCTCTCCATACAAATGGCTTCCTATGCTCTGTCGCTTCTCAGCTTTTCTCTCTCCCAGTTTGCCTATCTGCACTATCTGCCAAGTTCTCTGGCTCAAATTATGGAGACTGTTGCATTAATCCTTAGATCAACTTCCTAGGTGTCCAAAATGTTTTGATGCTGATCTAGCTGCATTTCAGGGATGAGATAAGCTCAGGGTCCCCATACTGCTCCACCATTTTAATACTCCTCTCTTGGTGACTTATTAAAGAGGAATAACATTTATATCATGAGTCCCAGAAGAAGAAGAGAGTTAAAAAAGGGGCAGAACAAACTATAGCTGATAACTTTTGTGAGCAAACTATAGCTGATAACTTTACTAATCTAGGGAAGGACATACACATCAAAATTCAAGAAGCACAGAGAACTCCCATTCGAGTCAACAAAAATTAACCATCACCCAGGCATATCATAGTCAAATTCACAAAATACACAGACAAGGAAAGAATCATGAAAGCATCAAGGGAAAATGTCCTTAACCTACAAGGGAAGACAGATCAGTTTCCTAGCAGATCTGTCCACAGAAACTTGGCAGGCCAGAAGGGAGTGTCATGATATATTCAACACGCTGAATTAGAAAAATATGCAGCCAAGAATTATTTATCCAGCAAGGCTGTCATTCAGAATAGAAGGAGAGATAAAGAGATTCCTACACAAACAAAAACTAAAGGAGTTCATGACCACTAAATCAGCCCTGCAAGAAATATTAAGGGGAACATTGAATGGAGAAAATACAAAACAAAACAAAAAGACGAAAGCAACAAAACTAGAAAGGAACAGACAATATCAGAAACACCAACTCTACAGGCAACACAATAACACTAAATTCATATCTATTAATAATCACTCTGAATGGAAATTGACTAAGTGCTACAATCAAAAGACATAGGGTATTAGAATAGATAAAAAACAAGGTCCATCTACATGCTGCCTAAAAGAGGCTCACTTTAGACCTAAAAACACCTGAAGATTTAAATGAGGGGATGCATAACCATCTATTATGCTAATGGACATCAAAAGAAAGCCAAAGTAGCCATACTTATATCAGAAAAACTAAGGTTTTTAAATACAGGTTTTAAAACAAAAACTTTAATAAGAAACGCTGAAGGGCATTATATCATAATTAAATGGTTTATCTTCCAATATCTAACCATTGTAAATATTTATGTCCCCAATATGAACACCCAAATATATAAATCATTAATCACAAAAATAAAGAAACTCATCAATAATAACACAATAATAGTAGGGGAATTTTAACGCCCCACTTACAACAATGGACAGATCATCAAAGCAGAAAATCCACAAAAAAACAATGGCTTTGAATGACACACTGGGCAGGATGGACTTAACAGATATATTCAGAACATTTCATCCTAAAGCAGAAGGATACACATTCTTCTTGAGTGCACATGGAACATTCTCCAGAAAAGATCATATACTAGGTCACATATTAGCCCACAAAAAGTGCAAAAAGATCAATATCATACTGTGCATATTTTGAGACCACAACACTATGAAACTTGAAATTAACCACAAGAAAAAAATGTGGAAAGATCACAAATATTTGGAGACTGAATAATGAACGTGTTATATGAGAAATTAGAGGAGATAAAAAATAACATGTAAGTCAATGAAAATGAAAACATGACAGTCCAAAACTTTTGGGATGCAGCAAAGGTGATCATAACAGGGAAATATATAGCAATCTAGGCCTTCGTAAAGAAAGAAGAAATGTACCAAATACTAACCTAAACTTACACCTAAAGGAGTGGAAAAAGAACAGAAAACAAAACCCAAAATCAACAGAATTAGGAACATAATAAAGATTACAGCAGATTTCAATGATATTGACATCAAAAATCAGTAGAACAGATCAATGAAACTAGGATCTGGCTCTTTGAAAGAATTAACAAAATTGATAATACCCTAGCCATATTTAGCAAACAGGAAAAGGAAAGGACCCAAATAAATGAAATCATGAATGAAAGAGGAGAGATCACAACCAACATCTCAGAAAAACAAATAATAATAAAAGAATATTATGAGCTATTATATGCCAACAAATTGGACAATCTGGAAGAAATGAATGAATTCCCAGAAACATATAAACTACCAAAACTGAAACAGGAAGAAACAGAACATTTGAACAGACCCTGGGGTGCCTGGGTGGTTCAGTCAGTTAAGTGTCGACTCTTGGTTTCAGCACAGGTGATGATCTCATGGTTCATGAGATCCAGCCTTGCATTGGGCTCTGCGGTGAAAGTACAAAGCCTGCTTGGGATTCTTTCTCTTCCCCTCCCAGGCTGTCTGTCTGTCTGTCTGTCTCTAAGTAGATAAATAAACATTAAAAAAAATTAAAGAAAATTTGAACAGATTCATATCCAGTAAAGAAATTGAATCAGTAAACAAAAATCTCCCAACAAACAAGAGTCCAGGGCCAGATGGCCTCCCTACCAATCACTTAAAGAAGATCACACCTATTCTTTTGAAGCTGTTCCAAAAAATAGAAACAGAAGGTAAACTTCTAAACTCATTCTACAGGGCCAGCATTACCTTGACCCAAAAGGAAACAAAGACCCCACTATAAAGGAGAATTATGGACCAATTCATTTCCCTGATGGTCATGGCTGCAAAAATTCTCAACAGGATACTAGCAAATCAAATCCAACAATATATTGAAAGAATTATTCACCACAATCAAGTGGGATTTATTCATGGGCTGTAGGCCTGGTTCAATATCTGAAAATCATTCAACATGATACACCATCTTAATAAAGAAAAGGATAAGAAGCACATAATCCTCTCAATAAATGCAGAAAAAGCATTTGACAAAATACAGCACCTTTCTTGATAAAAACCCACAAGAAAGTCGGGATAGAAGGAATATACCTCAACATCATAAAGGCCATATACAAAAGACCCACAGCAAATACCATCCTTAATTGCGAAAAACTCAGAGTTTCCCCCTAAGGTCCGGAGCACAACAGGGATGTCCACTCTCACCACTGTTGTTCAATAATACTGGAAGTTCTAGCCTCAGTAATCAGACAAGAAAAAGAAATAAAAAATATATATAAATCAGCAAGGAAGAAGTCAAA
Source organism: Puma concolor (assembly GCF_028749965.1). NCBI lineage: Eukaryota > Metazoa > Chordata > Mammalia > Carnivora > Felidae > Puma > Puma concolor. The sequence continues at coordinate 485,935 of NC_141677.1, read as the reverse complement.
CTTTCACTCTTTGCAGATGACATGATATTCTACATGGAAACCTGAAGGACTGCACCAAAACACACTAGAACTGTTATATGAATTCAGTAAAATTGCAAGATACAAAATGAATGTACAAAAGTTGGTTGTAATTCTACACAAAAATTTTGAAGCAGCTTGAAGAGAAATCAAGGAATTTATCCCATTTACAATCGCACCAAGAACCATAAAATGCCTAGGAATAAACCTACCCAAAGAGGTAAAAGATTTGTACTCTGAAAATTATAGAAAGCTTATGAAAGAAATTGAAGAAGACACAAAGAATTGGAAAAATATTCTATACACATGGATTGGAGGAGCAAATACTGCTAAAATGTCAATACCATCTAAAGCAATGTACACATTCACTGAAATCCCCATTAAAATAACAACAGCACTTTTCACAGACCTAAAACAATAAATTCTAAAATTTACATGTAACCAGAAAGTACCCTGAGTAGCCAAAGTAACGTTTAAAAACAAAACCAAAGCTGGAGGCATCACAATTCTGGACTTCGAGTTGTATTACAAAACTGTAATTATCAAGACAGTAGGATACTGGCACAAAAACAGACACATAGATCAATGGAATAGAATAGAAACCCAGAAATGAACCCAGATCAGTACAGCCAACTGATCTTTAACAAAGCAGGAAAGAATATCCAATGAAAAAAAGACAGTGTCTTCAGCAAATGATGTTGGGAAAACTGGACAGCAACATGAAGAAGAATGAACCTGGACCACTTTCTTGCACCATACACAAAGATAAACTCAAAATGGATGAAAGACTTAATTATAAGATAGGAAACCATCAGTATCCTAAAGGAGAAAACAGGCAATGACCTCATTGACCTCGGCCGTATCAACTTCTTACTAGACATGACTCAAGAGGCAGGAGAAATAAAAGAAAAAATGAACTATTGGGACCTCATCAAGATAAAAACTTCTGCACACCAAAGAAAACAATCAGCAAAACTAAAAGGCAACCAATGGAATGGGAGAAGATATTTTCAAGTGACATATCAGATAAAGGGTTAATATCCAAAATTTCTAAAGAACTTATAAAACTCAAAACACAAATCCAAATAATCCAGTGAAGAAATGGGCAGAGGGCACTACTAGACACTTTTGCAAAGAAGACATCCAGATTGTTAACAGACACATGAAAAGATGCTCAACATCATTCATCATCAGGGAAATACAAATCAAATCCACAATGACATATAACCTCACACCTGTCAGAATGCCTAAAATAAACAACTTAGGAAAGAATAGATATTGGTGAGGAGGCAGAGAAAGGGGGACACTTTTGCATTGTTGGTGGGAATGAAAACTGGTGCAGCCATTCTGAAGAACAGCATGGAGGTTCCTCAAAAAATTAAAAATAGAACTACCCTACAATCTAACAACTGTACCACTAAGTATTTGTCCAAAGGACACAAAAATGCTGATTTATCTAAAAGATACCAAAAACCATGCACCCCAATGTTTATTATAGCACCATCAACAATGGGTTGTTGTCGCACCATCAACAATTCCAAATTATGGAAAAACCCCAAATGCCCATCAACTGATGAATGGATAAAGAGGTGGCATATACATATATATATATATATGTATACACACACACACACACACACACACACACACACACACATACAATGGAATATTACTTCATAATCAAAAAGAATTAAATCTTGCCATTTACAACAACTCTAACAATTAGAGTGTATTATGCTAAGCGAAATCAGTCAGAGATAGATATATGATTTCACTCATATGTGGAATTTAAGAAACACAACAGATGAACATAGGGAAAGGAAAGAAAAAATAAGATAAAAAGAGAGAAGGAAGCAAATAAGAGACTCTTAAATACAAAGAACCTGAAGGTTGCTGAGGGGAAGAGTGTCGGGGGATGGGCTGGATGGGTAATGGGCATTAAATAAGGTACTTGTTGGGATGAGCACTGAGTGTTATATGTAAATGATGAATCACTAAATTCTACTCCTGAAACCATCATTATGGTTAACTAATTTGGATTTAAATTAAAAACTAAAAAATTAAATTATATTAAAAAAATCAAGACCAACAAAACTAAATCATCTAACATGTTATTATCTTATTCATTAAAGCTTGAACTATTTTTGGTAAAAAACAAGGAATTTTGGTGGAAAGACAAAATAACTTTTTTGGTTGCTGTTGTTTATTTTGAGAGAGAGAGAGAAAGAGAGAGAGAGAAAGAAACATGAGTGGGGGAGAGGCAGAGAGAGGGAGAGAGAGAATCCCAAGCAGGCTTTGTGCTCTCAGCTCAGAGCCTGATGCAAGGCTCAATCTCACAAACCATGAGATCATGACCTGAGCTAAAATCAAGAGTTGGACCCTTAACTGATTGAACCACTCAGGTGTCCCTAGACAAAATGTATTTCTTTTTTTTTTTTAAACATTTTTTTAACGTTTTATTTATTTTTGAGACAGAGAGAGACAGAGCATGAACGGGAGAGGAGCAGAGAGAGAGGGAGACACAGAATCGGAAGCAGGCTCCAGGCTCTGAGCCATCAGCCCAGAGCCCGATGCGGGGCTCGAACTCACGGACCACGAGATCGTGACCTGAGCTGAAGTCGGACGCTTAACCGACTGAGCCACTCAGGCGCCCCAAGACAAAATGTATTTCTAAGAATTTATTTAACTTTTGTTTTCTCACATAAAATTTTTGGGGTATAACACTGTTGCAGGAAAAGTCCTCAAATCATATACGCATAGCCCATGTAGTTTCAAAAATGGATATGGTACTCAGATTAGAAATAAAACCACTACGAGCATCAGGAACCTCCCCCTGCCCTTTTTTAGTTACTACATTGCCTTGGGTAATTTCCTCACCCCTAATACCATAAACTAGACTTGGAACTTTATGTAATTAAAAGTATGAAATTTATTTGTGTACAGTTCCCAAATCTATGCTATACAGTCTGTTCAAAAAACATTATTTCTTCTAAAAGTAATTCTGTATCTACAATATATCCTATATATATGATGTTTTTGTTTTATCTAAGGTTTGTTTTTAAAAGCTAGATAAAGTATTTGCTTCCCAAGACTATTATATTTAGATTACTCCATATAGAGGACACATTGTTCTACATGTCTTTTTCCCTTGTGCTCACAGGACCAAACCACCTCCTGCCCAAATTGGGGCAATACAAGCGTTAGACACCAACTCTGCTTCCCATTTCAACCCTGTGTCTATTAGTCAAGGCCATTTTAGTTATTTTCTTTATTTCACAAAATTATTTTAGGTATTATCCCTTCCAGAAACTAGTATTTGTTTAAGAAAGATTTTTCCTTTCTAAGTTCTGAGACAGTATTACAGGAATTTCTAGCAATATAACAAAATAAAGATAAAAATGAATTCAGGAAAGAAGAGTTTCAGCTGCTACTAATTTATAACTAAGAGTAGATTCTTCCAGATTTCTTGCCTCACCCTGAAAATCATTCATAAGGAATCATAAGTCACAATAACTTTATATATTGGTTGATAGGTCATGTTGCAAAAGCCTGGATCAAAACTGAAAAAGATCAAATCATCCTTGTGGTATTTGAAAAACTACTGTTATGCTCACCCAAGCAGTTTTACTGACCCCAAACATGCCACTGTCTCAGGACATAAATTGTGAAAGATTGGCACAGTAATAGCACGAGAGTTACAATTAAAGTTACCCTTAAGGTTTTTCTGTGCCACAATTCTGACAGAATCCATTTGCTCCTAGCTTTTAGCAATTGAAGTTCCAAATGTAAATGAACATTAATGAAGCTGGTGATGAAGGTATATGTCACCAACATTTGAATGATCCTATTTTTGACTAAAAATATAACTCACCTTCAAAATATTTTAAAGAGTGTTCATGTAAATGAAAAAGAAAATGAAAACACCACATGCAATAGGTCAGTTTATCTCATGTTTATGTGCATAGTTTTAAAGACCCAATTTAGAACAATACTGGCATTTTTGTAAAAGAAGGAGGAGAAGAAGCTAGAGGAGGAGGAAGAGAAAGAGGAAAGCAATGTGTTCATATGTGGAGGTCTAAAGACCTGAAGAAAAATGTGAGAACAAGTACTTCCATCTGGAAGCATAGGCTGGACACTGAAAGTGCAGCACCACATCAGCTATGAAGAAGTTCACAGCAGGGCAGAGATGAAGTAATGCTACACTTCCAAAGTAAATGCACCGTGTAGGGTCAAATCACTGAACCAGCCATTATGGGGGAACTTTCCAGATATTCATGCTGAGCAATTCTATGCTTTAAACTGTTTTTTAACCTTTCCTGATGGAAATCTTTCTCATTTAGACTGTTCGGCATCCTCAGAGAATCATTTACATATTTTACTGTTCTTGATGATTTGTGATCATTTGAGGTATACTTTATACAATATTCTCAGGGGCCATTACTTCTAGACTACCACCAGCAACATGGTGGAATCACAGGGTCGTCTCATGGACATGCTGAATAATCAACTAAACATGAAACAGTTCCTTCTGAGAGAAATCCAGAAACTAGATTAGAGATTCCTACACAGGGTGACAGAAAACACCTACTTGGTGTGGGGTGGAAAATCTGAGGCACACTTGTGCTAGGAACTCTCTCCCCAGCCTAGCACCATACAAGCAGGAGAGAAGCACGACCCACAGCTTCTGATGCATGGACGGTTGAGGCCCACATCCAATGCCCCGACTTCTTAATATCCAAGAAACTAGCTCCCAAATCACAAAGATCTGGGAGCTGACAGGATTTCAAGAGTCCTTCAGACCCACAGAGAACAAAGGGGCAGTTGGTTTGAAACTGGAGATGAGTCCTTTCCATGGCGTTCCTCCCAGGCTCAGCACACAGCCAGCTGCCGGCTGAATCACCCTGCTCACCATGAGGAAGTGTAGCCACCACCTGTCACCATATAAAGTTAGTAATATTATTGACCATATTCCCTATGCTGTATTATACATCCCATGCCTTATTTATTTTATAACTGGAAGTCTGTACCTCTTAATCTCTTTCACCTATTTGCCCATCCCCCCATAAACCTACCCTCTGGAAACCACTAGTTTGTCCTCTGTATTTGTGAGTTTGCTTCTGATGTGTTTGTTCTTTTGTTTTGTTTTTTAGATCCCATATTTATGAAAAAACAATAGTAGTTGTCTTTTTCTGCCTTATTTCACTTAGCATAATACCCTCTTGGTCTGTCCATGTTGTCACAAATGAAGATTTCACTTCTTTTATGGCTGTGTGTGTGTGTGTGTGTGGTGGTAGTTATTTTTTTAGTTTTTGGAGAGACTTCCATATTGTTTTCCATAGAGGCTGCATCAATTTACATTCCCACCAACAGTGCAATAATTTTCCCTTTTCTCCATATCTTGGCAATATTTGTTTTTTCTTGTCTTTTTGATACTAGCCATGTTGACAGGTGTGAGGTAATATCTCATTGTGATTTTGATTTTCATTTCCCTGATGATTAGTGATGCTGAATATCTTTTCATGTGTCTATTGGCCATCTGGATTCTTTTTTTTTTTTTTTTAAATTTTTTTTTTAACGTTTATTTTATTTTTGGGACAGAGAGAGACAGAGCATGAACGGGGGAGGGGCAGAGAGAGAGGGAGACACAGAATCGGAAACAGGCTCCAGGCTCTGAGCCATCAGCCCAGAGCCTGACGCGGGGCTCGAACTCCCGGACCGCGAGATCGTGACCTGGCTGAAGTCGGACGCCCAACCGACTGCGCCACCCAGGCGCCCCTGGATGTCTTCTTTAAGAAAGCATCTTTTCAGATCTTTTTCCCATTTCTTAATTGGATTATTTGGATCAATTTCCATCTTTACCTCTAAAAGATGAGATTTAATTTGTTAGATGAGGAAATCACTGAAAATTTCTGTAAAGGCAACTAGCAGTGAGGAAAGTGGTAATATAAAAAAAAAAAAATCAGTATGCATAAAGAAAACTCCTTAAAATCCAACTGGGTATTCCAAGGCTTTTGCATGCAATGAAACAGGTTTATTAAGGAATGGCTGAATCATAATATATTATGCCATAAGGTTTTGATAGGTGCAACAATGGTATTAACAGCTGGCATTGATTGACTTGTTACAATATGTCCAAGACCATGCTAACTAATTTGCATACATTATTTCATGTAATTGTCAAAAGGGTCTTTCGGGACAGGTACTATTATTACTCCGTTTCTGATTTTTTGGGGGGTGGGGATATAAAAGAAGCACCCTCCATTTGGAAAAAAGAGCAAAATCAGTTGGGATTAGATGGAGAAAGATCATTAAGGAAAGAAAAAAGACACTCCTCTTTCTTGGAGTTGGGCAAAGAATCTCTAGGTGCTGATCCACCTTAACATTTTTTCCTTTCTTTTTCTTAACTTGGCCTTTTTCAATACACCATGCTAAGGTGTCAGGCTAAGAGACTGACATTCCCTTCATTCAGGTGATAACTGGCCTTGCCTCCCTCTATTAACAGCAACAAACTGTTCAAAGACTGTGTTTGAACAACTAAAATTTCAAACTGTATAATATAAAATTGACATATTTAGACCATAACATTGAAGTTCTATTGAATAATATATAAGTTAGATTTTAAATAAGAAAATATAAAATTTATGGACCTTTCATAGGTGGCTAATACATGCAAGTTGCCATTTTGGTCTTCCAACCAAGACATACATTAGATCTTGCCAGTCTTTGCCTCTAGAACCAGGATGCAACTGACACTCCCTAACAGCTAATGCTCATTCTATAGATGAAGTTCACTTACCACTGCTGCTCCAGAACATACTACAGTAATCTGAGTTCAAATCAGAAATGACAAGTTAAATAGCAAATTTGTTCTGAAATATTTAGATACACAATACTAATGAAGTCAATGGAGTCTAAAGATATTTCCTAATGTTTAATCACTGAATTCAGTGAAAAGAAAAGGCTATTACTAAAAATTGCAGCAAATATTTTGGAAAGCATGGGTATCCCACTTATGCGGGGACACTTGATGATTAAAACAAATATCCTGAGTAGAAACCGCCAAGGGACATATTTAATGGAGGGAAACAAAAGCTTCAAGAAAAATAAATTGTAAAATAATCAATATTAAAAATCTATACTCTGAGAGAATATTCATGCAAAGACTAAGATTTGATAATAAGGGCCAAAAACAAAAACAGACATTATTAGCATACATTAACCTGTCTAGGAGACCCAGAAAAGGATCTCAAGTAGACAAGCACTGAAATCCATTATTTGTATCTAGTGAAAACAAAAATAAGCATAGGTTTCAGAAATTTTATATTTTTCATATTTCATTGTATATGAAGAAGGCTGCAGAATGTGTATATTTTTCAGAGATTAATTTCAGTAACATTACAATATTTTGCTTCATAAGGTCCTGCATTTTAGAAGTCCTCTAGGACTTGGCATATTGATTCTAGGATTGTATGGACTGTATCTCATTATCACAATCAATATTATAGGTCAATAATACTATACTGAACAAATACAATAAAACAGAATCTCATGAAGAATTTCAATATCTATTGATGCCGCATGTTATACACGTCAATAGGCTATGAATTGGTATAATAGCTACCAAGAACCAAATATTGGAGAGGATAAATAATCTGCTAAAGTGTGAACTTTGAGAGAATGCACAAATCAATATGTCATTATGAAGACTGAAAGAGGAAGTCTGTGGATTTCTCCCTAGCTGCTGTTAATTGAGGTGATCAGTGTTGGCAGTTGAGTATACTGAATCGAGAAGCATATGAAGTAAGTTTGACTACAGTTATGTGATCTTAGAAAAGTAATTTAAACTTACTCATCCTTAGTTTCCCACTTTGAGAGCAAGAAAATAATGGTATATACCTCACAAGATTGTTATGAGGGCTAAATGAAGCAAAACGGTAAAAGCACTTCACATATAGGGAAGCATTCAAAAATGTTAGCTGCCATTGGCTATTAATACTACCTATTGAAGACCTCTCCTCTTCGCCTCTGAACATACTTATGCTCACTTCTTAACAACCTGACTTTCTTTCTGTGTTTTAGATATGCAGCAGAGGTACAAATCTATAGTATGGTCATCAAAACTAAGAAATTAGTCCTTGTTACAATACTTTTAACCAAAGTGCAAAATTTATTCAGATTTCACCACTTTTTCCATGAACAGTCTTTTTCTGTTCCAAGATCCCACACTGCATTTACTTGGCATGTCTCCTTAATCTCTTCCAGTTTGTAACAGCCCCTCAGACTTCCATGTCCTTACCCCTTTGAAGAACATAAGGCCATTGTTGTATAGATTGGTTCTCAGTTTGGATTTGTCTAATGTTTCCTCATGATTTCTCATGAAATTTTGATTATTTGGAAGAATAGCACAGAGGTGATGCTTCTGAGATACATACCAAGAGGTACATGATGTTGATATGTATTATTGGTGATATTAACCTTGATCATTAATTTAAGGTGGTGACTTGCAGGATTCATCCCTGTAAATTTAGTATTTTTCTCTTTATAATTACTAAATACTTCAGAGCAGAAAATCTAAGACTATGCACGTATCCTGTTTGGACGTCAACTTCAATTAATTAGAATTTTGTCTCAGGATTTTATTTATTTGGGTACTGAGAAAAATTCTAATTAAATAAAATCAAGAATGAAAGGAGAGATCACAACCAACAATGCAGAAATACAAACAATAATTACAGAATATTATGAGCAATTATATGGCAATAAATTGGGCAATCTCGAAGAAATGGACAAATTCCTAGAAACATATAAACTATCAAAACTGAAACAAGAAGAAAGAGAAAATTTGAACATACCCATAACTGGTAGAGAAATCAAATTAGTAATCAAAAATCTCCCAAAACAACAAGAGTCCAGGGCCAGATGGCTTTCCAGGGAAATTCTAAAAAACATTTAAAGAAGAGTTAAAACCTATTCCTTTGAAGCTGTTTCAAGAAAATAGAAATGGAAGGAAAACTTCCAAACCCATTCTATGAAGCCAGCATTACCTTGATTCCAAAACTAGACAAAGACTTCACTTAAAAGAAGAACGACAGACCAATTTCCCTGATGAATATGGATGCAAAAATCCTCAACAACTTACTAGCCCACCAGATCCAACAATGCATTTAAAGAATTATTCATCACAAACAAGTGGGATTTTAACCTGGGATTCAGGGCTGGTTCAATATCCACAAAACAATCAATGTGATACATCACACCAATAAAAGAAAGGACAAGAACCACATGATCCCCTCAAGAGATGCAGAGGAAGCATTGACAAAATACAGCATCCTTTCTTGATAAAAACCCTCAAGTAAGTAGGGATAGAAGAATCATTCCTCAAGATTTTAAAAGCCATATATGAAGGACTCACTGCAAATACCATCCTCAATGGAGGAAAACTGAGAACTTTCCCCCAAAGGCCAGGAACACGACAGGGATGTCCACTCCAGCCACTGTTATTCAGCACAGAATTGGAAGTCCTAAGCTCAGCAATCAGACAACACAAAGGAATAAAAGGCATCCAAATCGGCAAGGAGGAAGTCAAACTTTTAATGTGCCTCCATTTTTTTTTTTTTTTAATTTTTTTTTTCAACGTTTATTTATTTTTTGGGACAGAGAGAGACAGAGCATGAATGGGGGAGGGGCAGAGAGAGAGGGAGACAGAATCAGAAACAGGCTCCAGGCTCTGAGCCATCAGCCCAGAGCCCGACGCGGGGCTCGAACTCACGGACCGCGAGATCGTGACCTGGCTGAAGTCGGACGCTTAACCGACTGCGCCACCCAGGCGCCCCTGTGCCTCCATTTTTTAAGTACTTCCTTATATTCTGTTTTCACAAGATTCTCCAAAACTATCTTATACTGTCCATGCTCTAGTCCCCAAATCAACCAGTTTTCCAAAGAGCCTTGGCTTTTATTTATTTTATTGGAAAATAGTATTTAGAAGCTATGATCTGGGTTCTAGGTATGCTTGTGGCCAGTGGGGCATCATTGTTGTAAACCCTTCCCAGTAGACAGGGCTAGGAAACACATATATGCATCCAAACTTGTGCACAGACATAGATCTATATTTATTTCTGTATCTGCTTATCTGTATCTATTTATGCATTATATACACATATAACTTTTTAAAAATGAATCCATATTGGTATCTTCAACTCCAGTCTAGCATGACAAGGCTCATTCTAGCCTTCCCCTTTCCCTATTTGTAATTTCTTTCTCCAGCAGTGAGAAAACTTCCCTCTCATTATCTATGTTTATTTATTTCTTTGATCCTAATATAAAAATAAAATAATTTCAGAATTCCTAACCTGGATTCCTAAAAATATTTGCAAACTAGGGCCTATTGTTTGGATATACTTTCTTTAGTCTTTTGCTTTATACTATCCAGTCAAAACACTGTTTTCCAATGTTATTTATAGCAGTTGTTGGAGATTTCTTAAGATTTCTGCAATGAAGGGGGGCGCCTGGGTGGCTCAGTCGGTTAATGGCCGACTTCGGCCTAGGTCATGATCTCGCGGTCCGTGGGTTCGAGCCCCGCGTCGGGCTCTGTGCTGACAGCTCAGAGCCTGGAGCCTGTTTCAGATTCTGTGTCTCCCTCTCTCTGACCCTCCCCCGTTCATGCTTTGTCTCTCTCTGTCTCAAAAATAAATAAACGCTAAAAAAAAAAATTAAAAAAAAAAAAGATTTCTGCAATGAAGGGCACTGAGAGTATTCATTTGGTTACATGTGGTTGTATGATTAATTTGTAATACAGTTAGATTCATTTGTCACAGTCTGTGTCCCCCCTCCTCTACCAAATACTGGTTTTGTTTTTGTGTTAATTTGGTAAATGTTACTTTTGTGGTGGCTAGTTCTATAGCCCATGTGTCCACCACCACAATTCCATAGAGAACAGCACAATTACCCCAAATTTCTGCCATGTAACACCATTATAACAACTCTCCCCATTCCCAATTCCTGGTAGCCACCCATGTTTTCCTTCTTAAAGCTTTTGCCTTTTCCAGTGTGCCATATAAATGGAATCAGGAAATACGTAATCTTTCAGTGTGACTTCTTCCCATGACAAAATGCATTTAGGACTCATTGATGTTGATGTATGAATCAAGAGTTCATTCATTTTTCTTTCTGGCTAGTATTACATTATATGTATCTACCACATTTTATTTGTCCTGAGAAAGAAAAAAATCAGCTCCTGAAGTTCAGGAACTGATATGATGGTCACAGCTAGGCCTCAAGGTTATTACAAACTGATCTGGAATTTACAGCTAAGCCACACTGTCTTCCTGTTGACAGAAACAATCTTACAAATATCCACCTCAGGCAAAGTCACCGTGGTAACCACAGAATAGAAAACATTCCACTCTCTCACCACTAGGTAAAGAGTAACTACTACTGCTTTATCAATTTAGGCTTAACCTTACTCTTTCCTCCACTCCCTATAGACAAGAGTTATTAAGATGCTCAACCGGAGAATCACCCCTCTTTCTAACTGTACCTAGTCTAGAATGAACCTCCTTTTCCTTAGACGACCAGATCATGGAAGTTGTTTCCAACACCCTTGTACGAAGATACCTCACAGTTCCCTGGGGTGAGAATTCTCTTTATGTCAGTGAATAATAAAGCCAACTTACTGAACTGCAAGTATGTTCCTGGTGTCTTTGGGTGAAGGCACTGACCATCTCATCACTGGTTGAAGTCATCTGGATTTATTTCTAAATTTTTGTGATTATGAACAGAGCTGCTATAAACATGTGCATAGAAGTTGTTGTATGGACATATTTTCATTTCTCTTAGGAATATTTCTAGGAGTGGGATATAGTAGGTGTATGCATGTTTAACTTTATCAGGAACTGTCAAACCATTTCCAAAGTGAATATTCCATTTGACATTCCCATCTGCAATGTTTGAGTATTCCAAAGTTTACCAGTATTTGGCACAATCAGCTTTATTTTTCATTTTGAACATATCTTTAAGTATGTAATAGCATCTCAATGTGGTTTTAATTTGTACTTACCTATACATGGTATTGAACATCTTTTCATATGCTTGTGTTTCATCTCATATCTTTTGTAGGTGTCTATTCAAATCCTTTACCCATTTTCCAAGTTGGATTGTTTTCTGTTTAGTCTTGAAAATTCTTCACATATTCTATATACAAATACTTTGTCAGAAACTTAATTTGCAAATATTTTCTCTCACTCTGTGGCCTGTCTTTTCAATTCCTGACACAGATGTGTTTAACTTCTGCAATATTTGGGCTATTTTTATGGATTCTGTACATGTCTGAATAATAGTATTTCTTTAATAAAAACAATTTATACTAGAAATGTATAGAATCCATACCCTCCCAGGGTATTTAAAAAAAATCTTAATTAGAAAATCAAAGGGGAGGGGCGCCTGGGTGGCGCAGTCGGTTAAGCGTCCGACTTCAGCCAGGTCACCATCTCGCGGTCCGTGAGTTCGAGCCCCGCGTCAGGCTCTGGGCTGATGGCTCAGAGCCTGGAGCCTGTTTCCGATTCTGTGTCTCCCTCTCTCTCTGCCCCTCCCCCGTTCATGCTCTGTCTCTCTCTGTCCCAAAAATAAATAAACGTTGGAAAAAAAAATTTTTTTTTTAAATAAAAAAAAAAAAAAAAGAAAATCAAAGGGGAGATCCAAGGTGAGAAAAATAAGGATGGAAGTTGGAGAGGAATGAAGATTAATAAATTAGTGTGTAAAATAACCACCACCAACTCAGCAACAACTCAACACACCAATGACCTCCACTAGCTTCCCATTGCTCTTAGAGGAAAATCCAAATTCATACCAAACCCGAGCTTCTACAGATCTTTCTGTTATCCTCTGTCACTATTTATAGACATATTACCTTTAATCTGGTCTCTCATACATGCAAAGATCCTTTCTATCTTAAGGCCTTTACTCTGGCCTTTAGTTCTGCCTAGAAGACGACATCCCCAAGCCTGCTTCTTCTTATCACTTGTCAGTAAACATGCCACCTTGTCAGATGTCCCTTTCCTGACAGCCCAACAAGAAGCCCCTACACTTCTCATTCCTGTTCACATCACCTTGTTTATAGACTTCGCAGTACGCATCACCATTTGAAATCTGGCTTCTGTGGTGACCTTCTCATTGTCTCACAACCTACGTCTATGCTCACCAGAATGACAGCTCCTCAAGAGTAAGGAAACATGCTTGTCTGAAGCACTGTTGTAATCCAGACACAAAATTCAGCACCATCACATAACAAACATTCAGGAAAATATATTTTAGTGAATAAGGAACCAAATGAAATATTAGGTGATTTTAAAGTGCCTGTTATGGGGCGCCTGGGTGGCGCAGTCGGTTAAGCATCCGACTTCAGCCAGGTCACGATCTCGCGGTCCGTGAGTTCGAGCCCCGCGTCGGGCTCTGGGCTGATGGCTCAGAGCCTGGAGCCTGTTTCCGATTCTGTGTCTCCCTCTCTCTCTGCCCCTCGCCCGTTCATGCTGTCTCTCTCTGTCCCAAAAATAAATAAACGTTGAAAAAAAAAATTTTAAATGCCTGTTATAATGCTGCCCCATGTTCCTAATTTTCTAAACAGAACTCTAATAACAGACATTAGAACATGCATGCATTAGCTCTTAGTAAAAATTGTGAGCATCTACATCCCAAAACTTCAAGTGTTCGGTTATTCTTGTTGTTAAAATAATGTATTATCTATTATATTAATTAAATTAATAAATATAACATTTTGGTACCTGACTTATTTAAGTGTTAACTTTAAGCAAAGTTCTTTGAGGCATCAAGGTCACTATTTTCCTTACATTTTATGCAGCTCTTCTAGTATCAGAAGACCTAAAACTCCAGTGATCAAAGGTAGCAATATTTCGTGAGTGAAGTTTGGGACTGAAATTTATTCTTTTGGCTCAAGAGGTGGAGCCTCTCAGTCATTTTCCTATTAATTGTTCTTTTAGTTCATTTGTTAGGTCCACCAAATTCCCATTCAGTTCTCCGAAGCAGAGAGTAATTCCAGATAACTAGTTAACTGTGAGGCCCACAAATATGATACATAAAAGTATTTGGGGATACTTTAAATTTTATTTTGCCAGTGTTGACAAATGCTTCATTTAAAAAACACAATTTAGGGGCACCTGGGTGGTTCAGTCGGTTAAGTGTCTGCCTTCTGCTCAGGTCATGAACTCAAGATTTGTGGGTTTAAGCCCTGCATTGGGCTCTGTGCTGACAGCTCAGAGCTTGGAGCCTGTTTCAGATTCTGTGTCTCCTTCTCTCTCTGCCCCTCCCCCACTCATGCTCTGACACACTCTCTCCCTCTCTCTCTCAAAAATAATCATTAAAGGGGCGCCTGGGTGGCGCAGTCGGTTGAGCGTCCGACTTCAGCCAGGTCACGATCTCGCGGTCCGTGAGTTCGAGCCCCGCGTCAGGCTCGCGTCAGGCTCTGGGCTGATGGCTCAGAGCCTGGAGCCTGTTTCCGATTCTGTGTCTCCCTCTTTCTCTGCCCCTCCCCCGTTCATGCTCTGTCTCTCTCTGTCCCAAAAATAAAAATAAACGTTGAAAAAAAAAATAAATAAACATTAAAAAAATTTTTTTAAATATACAATTTAGAGGGGTGCCTGGGTGGCTCAGTTGGTTAAGGGTCTGACTCTTGATTTCGGCTCAGGTCATGATATCATGGTTCTTATAAATGAGTCCTGCACCCAGCTTTGCACTCACAGTGCAGAGCCTGCTTGGGAATCTCTCTCTCTCCTCCTCTTTCATCCCCTCCCCTACTTGCATTTACCCTCTCTCTCAAAATAAATAAATTAAAAAAAAAAACACAATTTAGAAAATGTTTTTAAAGCTTTTCATTAAGACTCAATGAGTTCATTTTTACACGATAAGGTTGATATGTTTTCAACATTTGTCCTAAGAAATATGTCAATTATTCAATTATTCAGTACACACACACACACACACACACACACACACACACACGAAGGCAAGAAGCACCTGGATGTTAATATGTATACAGTTTCTCTCTTCTCCTCTAGTTATAACGTCTTTATCTTTCAATGTAACCTTGCTTGTGATAGAAAAAATCCAAGGCCCAATTAGTGAAACTTAAGTCATTGCTTTCATAACCTTGGGCCAATTAAATAATTTCTTTCTAATCCTCAAGGCAATGCTAATCTTTGTTCAATCTTTGACAACATTTCACATGATCATTTCAATTTGTTGAACCTTTCTGATCTAGTAATTCCTTATTTAGGGCTCTACACTGAGGATTTAAAAAAAGTTGTGAACTAACATTTATATAAAGGGACATTTATGTCAGTCTTTGTTCGCCATTGTGAGAAATTAGAAATTAAATAATAAAAATAGTTAATTATGCATTTCATACACAAAATGAAATCAAATGATAAAATTGTATTTTCAAACAATTTTAATTATGTGGGAGATACTCACATTTAAATTTAAATTAAAAATACTTACATAAACATCAAAATGGAATTGAACATAAACCTTATTAGATAGATAATTTGTATATTTAGAATATGAATGTATATATATATGTATATATACATGTATATGTGTGTGTACACACACACACACAATTCATTAAAATTGTTAAAAATAAAAATGTCACTATAGTTTTTGCTCTAGATAGTGGTGTTATGGATGATTTTAAGATTTTTTTGTTTTGCATACTCTAAGTTTTTTATAACTTAGATTTTCTACCTTTAGTATAAAAAATAAAATAATTTTAAGGCTCTTTTAATCATAAAATTAATCCACTGCTCCAGTCTTTACTCAGGTCATTGTGGTTTGAGTTAGATCTACATCATATGACCTGGTACATTTCTGGAGATATTTTTAAATACAGATTCCAGGGCTCCATTCCCTATGTAATGAGTCACCCTCTTTAGGGATGGAAACTGGGAACCAGTGTTTAACTAAGCTCCCATGGGTTTTGATTAGCCAGCTGATTTTTAGAACTGTGATCTAAATAACAATGCAAATGTCTCATGGAACACCAGTGCTGGCAGGGATATTAGATGCCATCTCTTACAGAAGCCAGATTTTATCAGAAATGAAAATTAAGCCACACAGCTAAATAATCACTCCAGGCCTCTTAATTTCAAATACTCACTACTTATAATATCATGCATCCTGAAGTTAGGTCATTTAGTCCATAACTCTTTTTTAAAAGCATTTATAATTTGGCTCCTTTCCTAAAAGAGCAAAGATGTTTGCACATTTTTTGTAGCAGTAAGTGTTCTTTGAAGGATGGAATAGAAAAAAAAAAAAAAAACAGTTCTCTGGAAGTAAAAAGGCTCTCCCTTTCATAGACATTCAATACATGGTTAAAAGTAGAATGTGAAATAACTAAAAATGAACTTGATATAGTTAATGTATTATGTATGCTCTATAAAGCATATTTATGGAAAAAATGAAGTCTATATCAAAATTAAAATTTTTAAATACTATTTTCTATGTTAACCAGAAGTAAATTGACAGTGGCATCCCTGGCCTCTCTGCATTACTTCACTCACTTTCTCTGATTGGAAAGCTTGGCAGAAGGAACCATGCCTGTCAGCCTCACCTCCTGACGTTCTTTTGGGATCGGACTGCCTGCCTGCTTGCCGAGAGTATTCTTTCTGATGTTCTATGCCACATGTGTATAGGTCTGCCAGTGTTCCTCATGATTGGTTAAGAAACTTAATTCAGTAATGTAGTATTAATAAGAACACTTAGCTAGCATACCGAATTGTATTTTCAACCTCATCTTTAAAAGTGAGACATATAACATTTTGATTTCCACATATCTGACTACCACATTTATCTCTCAACTGGTTTCAACACAGTGAACGTGTGTCTTCATAATGCTCTAAAACAAAAAATGAGTATCCTTATTGTCATTATTAATATTCTTAAAAATGAAAAAAAAACTGCAGTTTTGAAGATTAAGTAATTTTCCCAAGATTGTATAATAGTAAGAAGTAGAGATGGAATTCAAATTCATGCATGGCTGGATCCAAAGTCAATGTTCTTACAGTTATTTTAAATCTGATTCTGTTATTCTCTTGCTTACTATCTTCAAGTGATTTCCATTAACAATCTTTTATCTGTTAATTAATTGAAATACTTGATTGCCTAGTATGTACTATCCTTTGTCTATTAGATGATGAATAACATAGACACAGTCTCTAATGGTTTTTAATTTTTTATATTTTTAAGTTTTATTTATTTATTTTGAGAGAGAGTGAGCAGGGGAGGGGTAAAGAGAAAGAGGCAGAGAGAGAATCCCAAGCAGGCTCCACATTGTCAACATAGAGCCCAACATGGGGCTTGAACTCACAAACTGTAAGATCATGACCTGAGCTGAAATCAAGAGTCGGATGCTAAACCAACTGAGCTATACAGGCACCCTTCTAATATTTATCATGCAAATGGAAGTGAAGTTAAAGCCAGGATAGCAATGTTTATATTAAACAGAATAGACTTTAAATTAAGGCTGTAACAAGAGTCAAAGAAGGACACTACGTGATAATAAAGAAGACAACCAACAGGAAGTCATAACAATTGTAGATATTTTTGCACCCAACATAGGGGAACCCAAATACATAAAGCACCTATTAAGAAACATAAAGTAAATAATCAATAGTAATACAATAATAATAGAAGACTTAACATCCCACTTATATCAATGGATAAATTATCCAAACAGAAAATCAACAAGGAGACAGTGGCCTTGAACGACACACTGGGCCATATGGATCAAACAAAAATATTCAGAACATTCCATCTTACAACAGCAGAATAAACATTTCTTTCAGGTGCACATTGAATATTCTTCAGAATAGATCATATATTAGGCTACAAAACAAGTATCAACAAATTTAAAAACACTGAAATCATACCATGAATCTTTTCTAATAACTATAATGCTACAAAACTAGAAATCAATCACAAGAAAAAAATCTGGAAAGAATACACATACATTGAGGTTAAATAACATACTACTGAACAGTGAATGGGTCAACCATGAAATCAAAGAGGAAATCAAAACACACATGAAGACAAATGAAAATGAAAATACGTAGTCCAAAATCTTTGGAATGCAGCAAAAGCTATTTTAAGAAGGGAAGTTTATAGCAATACAAGCCTACTTCGAGAAGCAAGAAAACTCTTAATTAAACAACCTAACCTTACATGTAAAGCAGCTAGGAAAAGAAGAACAAGCAAAACCCCAAAACAGTAGGAGGCTGGATATAATAAGATTATAGCAGAAATAAAATCCACTGTTAGGTTCAGTCAGTTAAGCATCCAACTCTTGATCCATGAGATTGAGCCCTACATCAGGCTCTGCACTAGCACACAGAGCCAGCTTTGGATTCTTTCTCTCCCTCTCTGTCTTCCCCTCCCCTACTCACTCTCTTTCTCTCCCTCTCAAAAAATAAACAAAAATACAAACAAATAAATAAATGAAATAGACACTAAAAAAACAATAGAACAGAGGCACCTGGGTGGCTCAGTCAGTTAAATATCCAACTCTTGGTTTTTGCTCAGGTCATGATCTCACTGTGAGTTTGAGCCCCGCATTAGGCTCTGTGCTGACAGTGCAGAGCCTGCTTGGTATTCTCTCTCCCCCTCTCTGTGCCTCTTCCCCACTCGTTTGCTCACTCTCTCTCTCTCTCAAAATAAATAAGTAAACCTTTTAAAAAAATTAAAAAAATAGAATAAATCAATAAAACCAGCACCTTGTTCTTTGAAAACATCAACAAAATTGATAAACTGCTAGCCAGACTCATAAAAGAGATAGATAGAGAGAGAGGACTCAAATAAAAAAAATCACAAATAAAACAGGAGAAACAACCAACACCACAGAAATACAACTGTAAAAAAATACTGTGAAAAATTATATGCCAACAAATTGGACAACTTAGAAGAAATGTATAAATTCCTAGAAACATAACCTTTCAAAATGGAATCAGGAAGAAGTAGAAAATTTGAACAGACCAGTAACCAGCAATGAAATTCAATCATAAATTTAAAAAAAATCCAAAAAACAAAAGTCCAGGACCAAATGGCTTCACAGGTGAATTCTACCAAACATTTAAATAAGAGTTAATATCTATTCTTCTCAAACAATTCCAAAAACTAGAAAAGGAAGTAAAGTTTCCAATCCATTCTATGAGGCCAGCATTACCCTGATTCCAAAACCAGACAAAGACACCACAAAAAAAGAGAACTACAGGCCAATATTTCTGATTAACATAGATGCAAAAATCCTCAACAAAATATTAACAAACCAAATTGAACAATACATTAAAAACTCATTTGCCATGATCAAATGGGATTTATTCCTGGGATGCAAGGATGGTTCAATATTCCAAATAAATCAATGTGATACATCACATCAATAAAAGAAATGATAAGAACCATATGATTATTTCAGTAGATTCAGAAAAAGCATTTGACAGAGTATAACATCCATTCATGATAAAAACCCTCAACAAAGTTGGTTTAGAGGGAACATACCTCAACATAAGGAAGGTTAGATATGATAAACCCACAGCTAAAATTATACTCAATGGTAAAAAAGTAAGATCCTTTCTCCCAACATCAGGAACAAGACAGGGATGCCCACATTCACCACTTATATTCAACATACTACTGGAAGTCATAGCCAAAGTTATCAGTCAAGAAAAATAAATAAAAGGCATCCAAATTGGTAAGGAAGAAGTAAAACTTCCATGATTTGTAGACAGCATGATGCTGTGTATATATATATAAAAAAAAAAACCTTAATGTCTCCACCAAAATACTGCTAGAACTTACATGTGAATTCAGTAAAGTCCCAGAATACAAAATCAATGCACAGAAATCTGTTGCATTTATATACAAAATAAGTAGCAAACAGAGAAATTAAGAAAACAATCCCATTTACAGTTGCACCAAAAATAATAAAATACATAGAAATAAACCCAACCAAGGAGGTAAAAGACCTGTACTCTGAAAAAATATAAAACCTTGATGAGAGAAATTGAAAATGACACAAACAAATGGAAATCTATTCCATCCTCATGGGTTGGGAGAACAGATATTGTCAAATGTCCATACCACCCAAAACAATCTACAGATTCACTGCAATTCCTATCAAAATACCAACAGCATTTTGCACAAAACTAGAAAAAATGATGGTAAATTTTTTCTAGAACCACAAAAGACCATAAGTAGCCAAAGCAATCTTAAAAAAGAACAAAATTGGAGGTGTCACAATTCCAAATTTCAAGTTATTACAAACCATAGTAATCAAAACACTATGGTTCTGATAAATAAAACAAACACAGATAAACTGAACAGAATAGAGAACCCACAAGTAAACCCATGATTATATGGTCAATTAATCCATGACAAAGAAGGCGAGAATGTGCAATGGGAAAACAAAACAAAACAAAACAAAACAAAACAGTCTCTTCAACAAATGGTGTTGGGAGACTGGACAGCTACATGCAAAAAGAATGAAACTGGATAATTTTTTACATGATATATAAAAAATACATTCAAAATGGATTAAAGGCCTAAATGTGAGAACTGAATTCATAAAAATCCTAGAAAAAAGCATAGGCAGTAATTTCTTTGGCATTGGCTGTAGTTACATTTTTCTAAATATGTCACCTCAGGCAATGGAAACAAGAGCAAAAATAAACTATTGGGGCTACATCAAAATAAAAAAGCTCTACCCAGCAAAGAAACAATCAACAAACCAAAAAAAAAAAAAAAAATACAACCTACTGGATGGGAGAAGATATTTGCAAATAATATATCTGATAAGGGGTAGTATCAAAAATAGATAAAGAACTTACACAACTCAACACCAAAAAAAAAAAACACACAAATAATCCATAAATAATTAAATCCATAAATAATTAAAAATGGGAGAAGACATGAATAGACATTTCTCCAAAGAAGACATACAGATGGCCAAAGACACATGAAAAGATGCTCAATATCACTCATCATCAGGGAAATGAAAATCAAAACCACAATGAGATACCACCTCACATCTGTCAGAATGGTTAAAATCAAAAATACAAGAAACAACAAGTTCTGGTGAGTATGTGGAGAAATAGGAACACTCATGCACTATTGGTTGGAATGAAAACTGGTGCCATCATTTTAGAAAACATATGGAGGTTCTGCAAAGAATTAAAAATAGAATTACCATATGATTCAATATTTCCACTATTGGTTCTTTACCCAAAGAAAATGAAAAGAGCAATGTGAAAAGATTTCTGCATGCCTATGTTTATAGCAGAATTATTTACAATAGTCAAATTATTGGAAGCAGCCTAAGTGTCCATCCATAGAAGAATGGATAAAGATACGGTACATAAATGCACAATGGACTAATTCTCAGCCACAAAAATGAATGAAATCTTGCCATTTGTGACAACATGGATGGAGCTAGAATGTATTATACTAAGTGAAATAAGTCAGAGAAAGACAAATACTTTATTATTTCACTCATAAGTGGAATTTAAGAAGTAATACAAACGAACAAAGAAAACAACAGACAAAGAAACTGTTAAATATAGAGAAGAAACTGGTTGTTACTGGAGGAGAGGTGGATTGGGGTATGGGGGAAATAGGTGAAGGGCATTAAGAATACATTTATTGTGATGAGCACTGAGTAATGTATAGAATTGTTGAATCACTATATTGTACATCTGAACCTAATATAACACTATGTGTTAATTACACTAGAATTTTAAAAATTAAAAATTGTAATTATGAAAAAATGTCTGTTAAGATCATGGCATATTGTCTCTGTCTGATGAGATGCTATATACAGCAGAAGGGGCCTGGCAAGGAATTAGGTTATGAAGAGAAGTAGGGGCTAAACAAAGAAGTAATTTGTGAGGCATGTTTAAGAATTTTAGCTTAAATTCCAGCAGACAGGAAGCCATTAAATAAATATATTTTTAAGCCATTTGGTGAAATTATTGTACATGCATTTCATTAAGAAAACCCACTGGGATAAGGAAGGGAAGAGAGAGAAGAAAGGAAGTCAAGAAATCCAGTCAGAAGACCTCTCCCTTGGCTGGATAAAGGGTGGATGGGCCCAAACAAGGTGGTAGCAATTATATACACAGACATGGAAGGAGTCTCAATGTATTTAGGAAGTAAAATAATAAGCCTTAGCAAAAAGGACGCAGTAGTAAGAATGATACTCGGATTTCTGGATGTATGGGGCCACTATCCATAGAGATGAAAAATATTGGAAGATTCCATGGGAGAGAGTAGGGTATCAGGGAATTCTGGGAGCTCAAGGTTTCCATCTTGGGTTAAGCTTTAAGTGTCTTTTTTAACATTTTAGTGAATATGACAGAAAATCAATCGGATATTAATCTCTATTCAGCAATGATCTTCCAAGAAGCAGCTACACTCTGTGCTAGACACTGTGGATGCAGAATAACAAGATAATGAGATGCAGAATAATAAAATAAGGTAGGCTTTTTATTTGCCCTCATGATTCCTACCATCTAGGAAGGATGATGTAAGTAGGATGACTAATCACAGTGTGCTGATGAATGCTACAAAAGGTAAAGTATAAAAAGGTGCAGGAGATGTAACCTAATTTGAAGGTGTCAAAGAGGACTCCTTAAAAATTGATATGAAACAAAAAATGTATCTTAAATTATATGTCTAATCTATAAATGTCATAACCATTTGTTAAGTATTATTTTAAATTTTTTTATAACATGACCCATCAAACTAGTGAGATATTAAACTTTGAAAGATGCTATATAGTTCATAAGCCTGGTAGCAAGAAAGCAAAAGGTATGGGTATAAACTAATTTCCTTTTTTGCAATTCACTAATTTCCTAAGCTTTTATGCATCAAATATATTTTTGAATGACTCCTAGAAGTCATTTGTATAGTTCTGATGGAGTATCAGAGATGTTATACACATAGTAATAGATAAGACTGATTGTAGCTAAAACCTTTGA
Organism: Puma concolor; assembly: GCF_028749965.1. Lineage (NCBI taxonomy): Eukaryota > Metazoa > Chordata > Mammalia > Carnivora > Felidae > Puma > Puma concolor. The sequence continues at coordinate 462,884 of NC_141677.1, read as the reverse complement.
GCTTTGCTTTAGAATTTAAAAAAACTGACCTTGGTCAGATAGACACTGGGGAGTCATAGAAAGTTTGTGAGCTAGTAACTGTCATGACCATATCTCTGACATAAATTAATTTGCAAAAGCTTTCCTGATAATCACTACTAACATTAAGGTATTTTGATATGTTTTAAACCTGTATCCATCTCACACTATTGTCTAATATTGTTTTTGTGGCATGTGGTACAATATTTTAAGTATAAGTATACTTCCACAGTCCTTACAAATTTGATCATTGATTTCAGAAAATTCGTTAATAGTGCTTATCATGAAAGCATAAATGTAATCATATTATCAATATTCATGCAGAAGTATAATAATAAAGTACAAGGGGTGTGCTGGAAGGGGCTGCTATAAAGTCTTCAAATTTTCCTCCCTTGTTCAACACTTGTTACAATATCAGACAAAATAAGGAATGTGTTTCTTGTTTTTTGCCACAGCTATTTAACTAGAACTCCTTTCTTAAAAGGCACACATAAGACCTTCGAGTCAGTTATAGCATCTCTGTAAAGAGGCCAGAGATGATGGGAAATGGGGAAAGCTCTGCATTTTTCCATACGTGATATACAAATGAATGATTTTTAGGATTTGTCGTAAAGTCCCTTAAGAGGTCTCATTTGGTGCACGGGCAGCTCAGTCAGTTAGGCAGCTGACTTCAGCTCAGGTCATGATCTCCCGGTTCATGGGTTCAAGCCCCATGTCAAGCTCTGTCCTGACACCTCAGAGCCTGGAGCCTGCTTCAGATTCTGTGTCTCCCTCTCTCCCTGCCCCTCCCCTGCTTATGCTCTGTCTCTCTGTTTCTCACAGGTGAATAAATGTTTCAAAAAAATTTTTTTAATTAAAAAAAAAGAGGTCTCATTCAAATTCTTGAGGACTTATATGTGGTGGCAAGGGTCACAAAGTATAATAACTCATCAGTATCAACAAGGATAAGAGACCTCTCAGACCAAAGTGGCTGATGTCAGCACTTTGTCAATAATCACATGGGTAGGGTGGAGAAAGTACGATCTAGTATTTCAAGAGGGGGGTGGTACAAATGGAGAAGAAGTGCAAAGTTTGGAATCTTATAAAACTTCATGAAATCCTTGCTTTCTAATCAGGTTAAACCTGACCCTTTCTTGACTTCGTCCAATGCCACAGAGGACAATTTAAAGCAACTTAAATCTTTTAACTTCCTGCATTCTACATTTAATTATATGGGAAAGGAGGAGATCTGGTTATAGGAAAACTGGCTCTCTAACCATGGGATTAGGGATATTTCTATTTTTGTCAACTGTCTTATTTATTTAAATTTTATACAATGAACTTACACTTCTTTTATAAACAGGGGAGAGATTAATTCATTTAAGATTCCCTCTCACAGCATATATAAATATTTCAACAGACTCAAAATTATCTACAAGTCATTTAAGGCTACTATAATGTTAATAAATTCCTGGGAGGCAACATATTATTTTTCAAATAATTTAAAATCATAACCTGGACAGAGTACTGTGACTAATACAAATGAAATAGCAAGCATTTTGGAGGCATTATTAACAGAATTTTTTACCTTTGGGAAAAAGAAGAAAAATGCCAGAGGAATAAAATCAAATGGTAGTATACAACATCATCCTGCTGTTGGTGTCAGAATTCTCCATTGGATTGAAAATTCTACAATTTTGTGTTCTAAAACTTGATAAATTATTTGGATATCCAGAGACTCACCCAAACTACATAATGGAACAGTTACTAGTCAATGATCTTAAAGATCCATGATTGGGGTGCCTGGATGACTCAACTGGTTAAACATCCAACTTCAGCTCAGGTCATGATCTCACAGTTCGTGAGTTTGAGCCCCATGTCAGGCTCTGTGCTGACATCTCAGAGCCTGGAACCTGCTTCGGATTTTGTGTCTCCCTCTCTCCCTGACCCTCCCCCACTCATGCTGTCTATGTCTCTGTCTCTCTCTTTTGAGGCGGGCACCTGTTGGGATGAGCACTGGGTGTTGTATGGAAGACAATTTGACAATAAATTATGTTTAATATAAAAATAAATTAACAAGTAAATAAATAATTTTTAAAGATATTCATAAATCAACTATTTGCATATATTCTCTGGTCAAGTCACATTTCTTGAGTGACTTACTCTGGTGTTCCACTACCTCCATTTCTTACAGAATAGTTCAAACCAGAAGTTCTTAAACTTCTTTTGGAAATAGACCCATTTTAAAAGTGTTGTAAAGCTCTGGGTGTTCTCCATGAATCCCTAAATGCGAATACGAACATAAAAACACAGTGCTTAGAATATTCCAGGGGGTTCACTAGTCCCTTGAAACGAGAATTGCCCGGGACAGGCTCAATCTATTCCTGTTGCTATTTCCCAAATTATGTAAACTTCCCCCTAAAAACTACTCAGGTAAAAATGCATATCCATTCTTCATTTTAGTTTTCTTCTTGGTCAGTTCTGTCTTTGCCTTTCTTCTCATGTTATTGTTGCCCACTAGTAGAAGGTAAAGATGTGAACAATGGACAAACATTAATGAGAGTGAAAACTTCAGTATCTGAAGTCATCATACTTGTTGCCAGACTCTTCTTCAAATTATTTCCCTACCTGGTCAATTTTCTGAGTATTTTAATGTTATAGGCTGAATTGTGTCCACCCCAAATTCCTATATGGAGTCCTAATCTTCAGCTTCTCAAAATGTGATTGTATTTGGGGACAGGATTTTTAAAGGTAATTAAGTGAAAATGAGGTCGTTAGGGTGGACCCTAATCCAAAATGACTTATGAAAAGAAAAAAGAGAAAATTCAGACACAGACTAGTGCGGAGAAAAGATCATGTGAAGAAACAAAGATGGAGAAGAACGAGCCCTACCAACACCTTGATCTTGGACTGCGAGCCTTTCAAAATTGTGGGAAAATAAGTACATTTCTGTTATTTAAATGCTACCCAGTCTGTGATGGCAGCCCTAGCAAACTAATACACTTCACAATTGATCTTTGTTACCCACTGTGAATGTAATTATGAAAATTCTTTATGTGTATAACCAAAGCTCATTGGATTAGACATAGAATTAGACAACAAAAATTTGATAGTTTTATTTTTACATTAAAGGATAACTATATTTCCCTCATTTTCTATGCCTCAGATCTTGTAACTGATATGATATTGAGCCTGAAATAGTTAAGATTATAATAAGTATTAGCTGCTGAAATGACTAATACTACTACAGACAAAGCATTGCGGTGGTGCATTTTTTAGTGTTGATTTGAAACAGGAAGTGGATTTTCCCACAAAAAAAATTTAAAGAGGACTATCATCAACCTGTGGGCAGAGAATGATGAATAAGGCAGAGAAAACCCAGCTGGCCAAGAGCACCAAGAGAAACAGAGATCTAAAGCTTCATGTAGACATTCTTGACATCGATCAAAGAGAAGGTGTCCAGAATTTTGAAAATTATATTGGATAGCCAAATTATGGAAAGAGCCTAAATGTCCATCAACTGATGAATGGATAAAGAAATTGTGGTTTATATACACAATGGAGTACTACAGGGCAATGAGAAAGAATGAAATATGGCCCTTTGTAGCAACGTGGATGGAACTGGAGAGTGTGATGCTAAGTGAAATAAGCCATACAGAGAAAGACAGATACCATATGTTTTCACTCTTATAAAGAGGTTAGAGTGGGAGAGAGCCAAAGCATAAGAGACTCTTAAAAACTAAGAACAAACCGAGGGCTGATGGGGGGGTGGGAGGGTAGGTGATGGGTATTGAGGAGGGCACCTTTTGGGATGAGCACTGGGTGTTGTATGGAAACCAATTTGACAATAAATTTCATATTTTGAAAATAAAAAAGAAAATTATATTGGAACATAGCAAAAACCTTTCTTATTAATTCATCTCAAAAGTTATGCTAAAAGAAAAATTTGCTGTAGTAAATGTCTTTATATAGGTTATGTAAACAAAGTTTTCACCTCTAATAAAGTACTAGTAGGTAAGCATGGACATCTGAAATGAGAAGTATTGAACATGACAATGTGCAATTCACAAGAGACACAAAAAAAATCTAGTTCAGTCTAGTTCAGTTTGGAATCATTTCCCTAATAGCACTGGTTAAGGGGTATCATCCAATTTTAAGAGAGGAATAAAAGACTCATGACAAAATCTATTACATATCCTTGATGTATCATTACCTATTTATCTGAGTTTTAAATAATATATAATCATCATTAAAGAAGACGGTAAATTATTTTCACAAGTTCTACCACATATTCTTAAAATTCTAGGACACTTTCCAAACACCATAAGAGATGTCAATATTCTGCATATACAATGAAGTTTTGTGCCCATATATGGCAAAATGAGATAAGCACACTTCTTGGTGAAATTATATCTTGACAAAGTTTATTTCTTTCTGAGTGTAACAGAGATTAAAGACTGTTATCTACTGGATACCAATCAAATTAGATGGTTCCTCACCAGATATTTAAGTGACATGTGTAGTGCACAATTTTCACTTTTCCTATGTATTTATGATTGTGTAATAATATATATACAGAAACACACACATATACTTACATAGAAATATGATGGGTTATTTTAATTAAACTGCTATTTTGATTAATCATGAAATTTCTAATTTCTTAGTACTTATTAAAAAGGGCAGGATAAAATGTCAGAGAAAATGAAAAGGAGGAAGAAAAAGAAGAGGGTGAGAAGAAGAAGGAAACACTTCAAATTCCAGGAAGCTTTCCATTTCTGTTGCACAACAATCAAATTACACCATAATTTTCAGCAGCATAAAGAAAGAGTAACAACAGTAACAATATCTGGGAACTATTTTGGTGATTGATTCAACACTGTAACAAAAATGAGCCCTTGAGACAGATATACTCTTTACATGACTAAATCAAGCATTAGGCTACTGTATTCTGTTATCACTGGGTGTGCCTCTGTGTGTGTGTGTGTGTGTGTGTGTGTGTGTGTGTGTGTTCATAATTAAGCCAATATTTTCCTATGAATTCTTCAGATCCTCAGAAACATGATCTCACAGATCAGTAAAACCCAACTTGAACAGACTTTGCTGAAACCAATTTTGGCTGCGGAGGCTGCTGAAAGAAGCCATACTTTACTTGAGCTTTAGTGTGCAGGAAAGGTGTTAATCACAACAGGTTATCTTGTTCTACCCAATCTCCTTTTCCTATCCAGACAACCTCAAAATCATTCCCAAACTCCACCCCCTCTTTCCTCAACACACACACACACACACACACACATACACACACACACACACTCATTTCTTTTGAGGATCTGCTTCTCCCACACCATCCATACCCATGTCCTTCTGGCTTGGCTTCTAATCATTTTATCATATTCATTAAGCCATAGTGATTATTCCAGAGTTTGAGCTGTCTCAAGCAAGATCATTTAGACCCATTACGTCACATTTTTAATACTGATTCTGAGAAAGACATGTTCCCTCTATGCTCTAAGACTACCTAACTGTAATAACGCAAGCCTGGAGCTATCTGCATCCATTTTCTCCTTTCCATGTGCTCTGTAGAGGAATAATCTGTCCATAGTAGAGAGGTTAAACACTGCAAACAGGGCAAAAGAGTTAGTAAAATGCCCATTAGAGGGCACAGAGCCCTCCACAAGAGTACTTCACTACTGATGCCATCTGCAAATTCCAGAGGTTCCCAAAACCACCCACATGTTTGAGGACACACAAAACTCACTGATAGCTATTATTCTCACAGTTAAAGTTAAAAGAAGGCAAGGTAATATCAGCTAAGAGAAGAAGTGCATAGGACAGAGTCCAGAAAGCTTACAAATGAAGGGTTTCTGTTTTCCTAAGTCCATGGAGTCAAAATCCATCATTCTCCTAGCACTAATGTTAGACAATATGCAGAGTACTTCCAAAAAGGGAAGCTCACCTAGTCTCAGCATTGTTTTTCTTGGAGGTCCATTATGTAGGCATGATTGGGTGTCCATGTGGCTGATCTCAGTCTCCAAGTAGACTAACACCTTATCACCTAAAGCCCCCTCCAACACACATACCAACTCACATTATTGGTCATCCTGGCATGGCCACCCCACCCTAAAACTATACAGGTTTGGTCCACCTCCACCCTAAATCACATTTTTAAGACTACCCAAATGACCCAAGGCCCCCAGGCAAACAAAGATATTCCCATTAGGCACACATTCCAAGAGCCCAGATATTACTTCCCAGAAACCAAGGGCAAAGGCTAGACCTTCTCTTTGGGCAAGGCTAAATTCTTTATTAGCTAGAGGCCCACATATGGTGAGGACACAGAGAGAGAAAGAGGCAAAGAAAGAGAGCATTATTTGAGTCCTGTATCTCATAGTGCTTAAATACTGTACCACTTCTATCTTTCCAAGTTACATATCAATAAATTCCTTAAACAAGTCTCATTTGGGTTTCTTTTATTTTTAACAAAAAGAAAGGGAAAGGAAGGTGTGGAGGTGGAGGATATTTCAATTCTAATAAAAGATTCCTGTGACACTCCTGGCCAATAATATTTTAATAAATTTTCACAGACTTATTGTATGGTTGTCTGTCTAATATATAAATGGCCATAACTATAAAAGCAGTTAAGAAACGTGTTGCATCCAAGTGAAAAACTGAAACAGAAATAAACTCCATAGATTTACTCTCATTATAAGAAAATAAAGTATTAGCTACTCTTATCCATTGTACATTCCTCAGTATTCTATACAACAAAGTCAAGATGGTCCATGAACCTAACTGAAAGCATCCTAACTTCTGGTTGCATCATCAGTCAGGTAGCTCGTTATTTTTACTGTTATGGTCACATCACAGTAATGAAATGTGGGATTGGAAAGGGACCAAAGAAACTTAGAACCATTCCAATGAGTAAGTGCCTTAGAATAAAAAAGTCCACTTTTAATCAGGTTTGTATGTGTCATCACCTGAAAAGACTTTTTAGAGTATGTATTCTTTAGGTCCCACTCCAGACTGTGTAGTATGTATGTTGGTCAAACTCCCAGAGTGATTTGTCCATCTCAAGAACACCTGCCATTTATTAACTGATTTTATCTATGTAAGTGTCTCAGCAAAGATAAAGAAAAACCCCACTGTGGAACCAGGGGCACTTTAAAAAGCAGTATATAATCTAGTGGTTAGCATGTTGTATAGGTACCCAATACATGAATATGTTATATGCCATTGTAGGATTACGTGTTGTTTATCTGCCACAAACTGTGTTATGAAATTTCCCTAACACACAAGCAAACAATAGAATTCTTGGTGCTGTCAGGTGCTCCCTTCAAATCTAACATTGGCTCTAGAATAAGGATTCTCCTCCCAAACTCGTTTGCATCAACAGAACATTCAAAACTCTAAGACACCTTTCAGTTCAACTTATATTCGCTACTTACTCACCATGGCTGATGCAAGGTAAAAGGACCTAGTGGGGCAGGATACAGGGTGAGGCAGAAGGCTTAAGGCTGTAGGACAAAGTCATGATTTCTAAGAAGCTTTCCATTATGCATTTGCCTTCCACTACATGTGTCCAAACTTAGTAGATCTAGCCTGGCCTGGATAGAAGGCAAAGTGTTAATTTCCCAAAACCCAAGTGCTTAGATCCAGGGAGTGATGGCTGAACCATTTCTAAGTGAGAACACAGGAGTTGCTCCAATTCATACAAGTGCACTGTAGTAGACAGGATAACGGCTGTCCCAAAGATACCCATGTCCTAACCCCTGGACCTGTGAATATGTTATCTTCTATGGCATAAAGGACTCTGAAGATGTGATTAAGTTAAAGACCTTGAGTGGAGGAGATTATCCTGAATTATCCAGGTAACCCAGAGAGGCCTGATATACTCACAAGGGTCCTTACAAGAGGGAAGCAGGTGGGTGAGAGTCAGAAAAGATGTGAGGATCAAAGCGAAAGCTGGTCTGATGCATTTTGAAGATGAAGGAGGGACAATGCACCAAGGAATGCAGGCAACCTCTAGAAGACAGAATGCAGGTTTCTCTCCTGGAGCCTGCAGAACGAGCACAGCCCTAGTGACGTGTGTTTTTAGTCCCAGAAAATTTGTTTTGGGTTACTGACTTCCACAACTGTAAGATAATAAGTTTGTGTTGTTTGAAGCTCTTAGTTGGTGGTAATCTGTTTCAGCAGCAATAGCAAATTAATCCACATGCACAAACTCAATCTTTAAAACAAAAGGCCTGAAGTAGTATGCCATAATTTGAGGAAGCTCTAGGATCTCTGCTACCCTTCCAGAGAGTACCCAGAGAGTACCCTTCCAGAGGGTACCCTTTCTGTTCTAACAGGGCATGAAAGGCACTCATTCATATCACATGTAGGAAAATAACACCCTTCTAATTACACCACCCCTACCCTATTCATTCCATGTTTTTCCCCTCTTAAGCAAAGCAGCAGAACAGTGCATGGCTTGTGTTTGGTTTAGTTTGCGGTGTTGTTTTGTCCACCATTCATTGTCCATTCATCATTTGTATCTTCTTTAAGGGAAACACTCCTCTTTGACTTCTATTTTCTCAAGCTGTGGTAAATCCTGCTACAAAGCTCCAGGGATGGGTTCATGATGCACATCAACATAATTAGAACATTCTGTACCTTTGACTACAATGATTGGTTCAGGGATAAGCATTTGACCCAAGTCAGCTCAGGGAGAATAGCCTCAGACCTTGAGCTTGTGCCAAAGGAAGAATGCAGTGCTGCAGATGCTAGGAACTTTATCCCTGCAATGAAGGTTCCCTTCTGAGAAATGCATGGAGGTCATGCAGAGAGGAAAAGCATGGGAAAGAGATGGAGAACAGGGGACAGAGAGACAGAGAGAGAGAGAGAGAGAGAGAGACACTGAAGCTCTGGTGCCAGCCAGATCCAAAACAAGACCACATCTTTGAACTTCCAGTTATGAACCTCAAAATCCCATTCCCTTCTCGGTTGAAAGAAGCTCTGAGTGTAGATTACGTAATGTAAATAGCTAGAATCCTGACTAACGCAAGTATTACATTTGCACCCTGATCACAGCAGCACGAAGCCTGCGTAGCACCCAGCTGCATCTCAGGAAGCGCAAAAGATGCCAGCTTCTCCGTCTTTGGCTTCATTTGGAAATATTCACACAGCTTCACAAAATAAAAAAGCATCCCTCACCTATTCTTTGATGCCTGAGATTTCTTTATAGAAAGGAAATTTCACTAGAGATTTAAAGGCTTATAGTTTCATATCCTGAGAGGGGAGAAATTTATGGCTGATTCCATTAGTGTCACCAATGCGACTTTATCATGCAAACTTGGACACTTTGAAAATGAAAAGGGACACTAAGAATAATTATGGTAAGACAGTGGGCATAGACAGTGACAGTCCCAGGCAAAATAGGCTATGTGTTCCTCCTACCCAGGAGGAATGTGGCATGCAAATTGGGTTTTGCATCAGAGGCTTGAGTTCAAACACTGCCTCTATTACTTCAGGGTTGTGGGCACTTTAGCTCTTGGGACCTTTATTCTCTCATTTTAATGATGTTGAGATAAAACCACCTCAGATGGTTGGTGTGAGTATCAAAAGCTGTAAAGAATACGTGTTTGCCAACCATAAAGCCTTATGCTACTTAGTTTTCTCCTTATTTATTAGAATATTATTTCATTAGAAGAGAAGGAAAAAGGGTACTTCAGAGATGAAGTGAGACAGTGAAAGACCAAACAGGAAAAGTGGTCAAGGGCAGCTCTAAACACTTGTTCATAGTTTACCTTTCTTGCCTGTGGTCAGTGGTAACCTCTCTTGAGGGCAGAGAGCGCCACCTGGAGGCATCATAGGTATTTTAAGCTGCTCTGGCACAGTGGCGGAGTCCCCATAATGGGGTATGTTGTAGCAATCCCATCAAAGGAATTGATCCTTGAAACACTGGCAGTGTGTTCAGCCACACAAACTGGACTGAACTTTGGCACTATTCTGATCCACTTAAATATGATGTGATCATCTTAAGAAAGCAACTCTCAGCAAACCTCTGACTGTATTTCCATCCACTTAACTGAGATGCAAGCCCCAGCCGTCCAGTGTGTGAGCTGTAAAATATGGTTTCCTAAAATAAGGGCACATTAGAACTGCTGGCAGAATATACCAGAATATACCAACTTTACTATTTTTTTTATTTATATATGAAATTTATTGTCAAATTGGTTTCCATACAACACCCAGTGCTCATCCCAAAAGGTGCCCTCCTCAATACCCATCACCCACCCTCTCCTACCTCCCACCCCCCATCAACCCTTAGTTTGTTCTCAGTTCTCAACAGTCTCTTATGCTTTGGCTCTCTCCCACTCTAACCTCTTTTTTTTTTTTTTTCCTTCCCCTCCCCCATGGGTTCCTGTTAAGTTTCTCAGGATCCACATAAGAGTGAAACTATATGGTATCTGTCTTTCTCTGTATGGCTTATTTCACTTAGCATCACACTCTCCAGTTCCATCCACGTTGCTACAAAAGGCCATATTTCATTTTTTCTCATTGCCACGTAGTACTCCATTGTGTATATAAACCACAATTTCTTTATCCATTCATCAGTTGATGGACATTTAGGCTCTTTCCATAATTTGGCTATTGTTGAGAGTGCTGCTATGAACATTGGGGTACAAGTGCCCCTATGTATCAGTACTCCTGTGTCCCTTGGATAAATTCCTAGCAGTGCTATCGCTGGGTCATAGGGTAGGTCTATTTTTAATTTTCTGAGGAACCTCCACACTGCTTTCCAGAGCGGCTGCACCAATTTGCATTCCCACCAACAGTGCAGGAGGGTTCCCGTTTCTCCACATCCTCTCCAGCATCTATATAGTCTCCTGATTTGTTCATTTTGGCCACTCTGACTGGCGTGAGGTGATACCTGAGTGTGGTTTTGATTTGTATTTCCCTGATAAGGAGCGACGCTGAACATCTTTTCATGTGCCTGTTGGCCATCCGGATGTCTTCTTTAGAGAAGTGTCTATTCATGTTTTCTGCCCATTTCTTCACTGGGTTATTTGCTTTTCGGGTGTGGAGTTTGGTGAGCTCTTTATAGATTTTGGATACTAGCCCTTTGTCCGATATGTCATTTGCAAATATCTTTTCCCATTCCGTTGGTTGCCTTTTAGTTTTGTTGGTTGTTTCCTTTGCTGTGCAGAAGCTTTTTATCTTCATAAGGTCCCAGTAATTCACTTTTGCTTTTAATTCCCTTGCCTTTGGGGATGTGTCGAGTAAGAGATTGCTACGGCTGAGGTCAGAGAGGTCTTTTCCTGCTTTCTCCTCTAAGGTTTGGATGGTTTCCTGTCTCACATTCAGGTCCTTTATCCATTTGGAGTTTATTTTTGTGAATGGTGTGAGAAAGTGGTCTAGTTTCAACCTTCTGCATGTTGCTGTCCAGTTCTCCCAGCACCATTTGTTAAAGAGACTGTCTTTTTTATATTGGATGTTCTTTCGGGCTTTGTCAAAGATTAGTTGGCCATACGTTTGTGGGTCTAGTTCTGGGGTTTCTATTCTATTCCAGTGGTCTATGTGTCTGTTTTTGTGCCAATACCATGCTGTCTTGATGATGACAGCTTTGTAGTAGAGGCTAAAGTCTGGGATTGTGATGCCTCCTGCTTTGGTCTTCTTCTTCAAAATTACTTTGGCTATTCGGGGACTTTTGTGGTTCCATATGAATTTTAGACTTGCTTGTTCTAGTTTCGAGAAGAATGCTGGTGCAATTTTGATTGGGAATGCATTGAATGTGTAGATAGCTTTGGGTAGTATTGACATTTTGACAATATTTATTCTTCCAATCCATGAGCAGGGAATGTCTTTCCATTTCTTTAAATCTTCTTCAATTACCTTCATAAGCTTTCTATAGTTTTCAGCATACAGATCCTTTACATCTTTGGTTAGATTTATTCCTAGGTATTTTATGCTTCTTGGTGCAATTGTGAATGGGATCAGTTTCTTTATTTGTCTTTCTGTTGCTTCATTGTTAGTGTATAAGAATGCAACTGATTTCTGTACATTGATTTTGTATCCTGCAACTTTGCTGAATTCATGGATCAGTTCTAGCAGACTTTTGGTGGAGTCTATCGGATTTTCCATGTATAATATCATGTCATCTGCAAAAAGCGAAAGCTTGACTTCATCTTTGCCAATTTTGATGCCTTTGATTTCCTTTTGTTGTCTGATTGCTGATGCTAGAACTTCCAGCACTATGTTAAACAACAGCGGTGAGAGTGGGCATCCCTGTCGTGTTCCTGATCTCAGGGAAAAAGCTCTCAGTTTTTCCCCGTTGAGGATGATGTTAGCTGTGGGCTTTTCATAAATGGCTTTTATGATCTTTAAGTATGTTCCTTCTATCCCGACTTTCTCAAGGGTTTTTATTAAGAAAGGGTGCTGGATTTTGTCAAAGGCCTTTTCTGCATCGATTGACAGGATCATATGGTTTTTCTCTTTTTTTTTGTTAATGTGATGTATCACGTTGATTGATTTGCGAATGTTGAACCAGCCCTGCATCCCAGGAATGAATCCCACTTGATCATGGTGAATAATTCTTTTTATATGCCGTTGAATTCGATTTGCAGGTATCATATTGAGAATTTTTGCATCCGTATTCATCAGGGATATTGGCCTGTAGTTCTCTTTTTTTACTGGGTCTCTGTCTGGTTTAGGATTCAAAGTAATACTGGCTTCATAGAATGAGTCTGGAAGTTTTCCTTCCCTTTCTATTTCTTGGAATAGCTTGAGAAGGATAGGTATTATCTCTGCTTTAACCGTCTGGTAGAACTCCCCTGGGAAGCCATCTGGTCCTGGACTCTTATTTGTTGGGAGATTTTTGATAACCGATTCAATTTCTTCGCTGGTTATGGGTCTGTTCAAGCTTTCTATTTCCTCCTGATTGAGTTTTGGAAGAGTGTGGGTGTTCAGGAATTTGTCCATTTCTTCCAGGTTGTCCAATTTGTTGGCATATAATTTTTCATAGTATTCCCTGATAATTGTTTGTATCTCTGAGGGATTGGTTGTAATAATTCCATTTTCATTCATGATTTTATCTATTTGGGTCATCTCCCTTTTCTTTTTGAGAAGCCTGGCTAGAGGTTTGTCAATTTTGTTTATTTTTTCAAAAAACCAACTCTTGCTTTCGTTGATCTGCTCTACAGTTTTTTTAGATTCTATATTGTTTATTTCTGCTCTGATCTTTATTATTTCTCTTCTTCTGCTGGGCTTAGGCTGCCTTTGCTGTTCTGCTTCTATTTCCTTTAGGTGTGCTGTTAGATTTTGTATTTGGGATTTTTCTTGTTTCTTGAGATAGGCCTGGATTGCAATGTATTTTCCTCTCAGGACTGCCTTCGCTGCGTCCCAAAGCGTTTGGATTGTTGTATTTTCATTTTCGTTTGTTTCCATATATTTTTTAATTTCTTCTCGAATTGCCTGGTTGACCCACTCATTCGTTAGTAGGGTGTTCTTTAACCTCCATGCTTTTGGAGGTTTTCCAGACTTTTTTCTGTGGTTGATTTCAAGCTTCATAGCATTGTGGTCTGAAAGTATGCATGGTATGATTTCAATTCTTGTAAACTTATGAAGGGCTGTTTTGTGACCCAGTATATGATCTATCTTGGAGAATGTTCCATGTGCACTCGAGAAGAAAGTATATTCTGTTGCTTTGGGATGCAGAGTTCTAAATATATCTGTCAAGTCCATCTGATCCAATGTCTCATTCAGGGCCCTTGTTTCTTTATTGACCGTGTGTCTAGATGATCTATCCATTTCTGTAAGTGGGGTGTTAAAGTCCCCTGCAATTACCACATTCTTTGCAATAAGGTTGCTTACGTTTATGAGTAATTGTTTTATATATTTGGGCGCTCCGGTATTCGGCGCATAGACATTTATAATTGTTAGCTCTTCCTGATGGATAGACCTTGTCACTATTATATAATGTCCTTGTTCATCTCTTGTTACAGCCTTTAATTTAAAGTCTAGTTTGTCTGATAGAAGTATGGCTACTCCAGCTTTCTTTTGGCTTCCAGTAGCATGATAAATAGTTCTCCATCCCCTCACTCTCAATCTAAAGGTGTCCTCAGGTCTAAAATGAGTCTCTTGTAGACAGCAAATAGATGGGTCTTGTTTTTTTATCCATTCTGATACCCTATCTCTTTTGGTTGGCGCATTTAGTCCATTTACATTCAGTGTTATTATAGAAAGATATGGGTTTAGAGTCATTGTGATGTCTGTATGTTTTATGCTTGTAGTGATGTCTCTGGTACTTTGTCTCACAGGGTCCCCCTTAGGATCTCTTGTAGGGCTGGTTTAGTGGTGACAAATTCCTTCAGTTTTTGTTTGTTTGGGAAGACCTTTATCTCTCCTTCTATTCTAAATGACAGACTTGCTGGATAAAGGATTCTCGGCTGCATATTTTTTCTGTCTAGCACACTGAAAATCTCGTGCCAATTCTTTCTGGCCTGCCAAGTTTCAAAAGAGAGATCAGTCACGAGTCTTATAGGTCTCCCTTTATATGTGAGGGCACGTTTACCCCTTGCTGCTTTCAGAATTTTCTCTCTATCCTTGTATTTTGCCAGTTTCACTAGGATATGTCGTGCAGAAGATCGATTCAAGTTACGTCTGAAGGGAGTTCTCTGTGCCTCTTGGATTTCAATGCCTTTTTCCTTCCCCACTTCAGGGAAGTTCTCAGCTATTATTTCTTCAAGTACCCCTTCAGCACCTTTCCCTCTCTCTTCCTCCTCTGGGATACCAATTATGCGTATATTATTTCTTTTTAGTGTATCACTTAGTTCTCTAATTTTCCCCTCATACTCCTGGATTTTTTTATCTCTCTTTTTCTCAGCTTCCTCTTTTTCCATAACTTTATCTTCTAGTTCACCTATTCTCTCCTCTGCCTCTTCAATCCGAGCCGTGGTGGTGTCCATTTTGTTATGTATTTCGTTTAAAGCATTTTTCAGCTCCTCGTGACTGTTCCTTAGTCCCTTGATCTCTGTGGCAAGAGATTCTCTGCTGTCAGCTATACTGTTTTCAAGCCCAGCAATTAATTTTATGACTATTATTCTAAATTCACTTTCTGTTATATTATTTAAATCCTTTTTGATCAGCTCATTAGCTGTTGTTATTTCCTGGAGATTCTTCTGAGGGGAATTCTTCCGCTTGGTCATTTTGGATAGT
Organism: Puma concolor; assembly: GCF_028749965.1. NCBI lineage: Eukaryota > Metazoa > Chordata > Mammalia > Carnivora > Felidae > Puma > Puma concolor. The sequence goes on along the minus strand of NC_141677.1, from coordinate 447,692 downwards.
CCCTGGCGTGGTGAGGACCTGCAGGGCACTTCCCCTGTGCTGTGGTGTATAACTGGAGTTGGTGGGCGGAGCCGCAGTCAGACCTGATGTCTGCCCCCAGCCCACCGCTGTGTCCACAGTCAGACTGGTGTGTGCCTTCTCTTCCCCTCTCCTAGGGGCGGGATTCACTGTGGGGTGGGGTGGCCTGTCTGGGCTACTTGCACACTGCCAGGCTTGTGATGCTGGGGATCTGGCGTCTTAGCTGGGGTGGGTAGGCAAGGTGCACAGGGGCAGGAGGGGCAGGCTTAGCTTGCTTCTCCTTAGGTGATCCACTTCAGGAGGGGCCCTGTGGCAGCAGGAGGGAGTCAGATCCGCTGCCGGAGGTTTGGCTCCGCAGAAGCGCAGAGTTGGGTGTCTGCGCCGAGCGAGCAAGTTCCCTGGCAGGAACTGGTTCTCTTTGGGATTTTGGCTGGGGGATGGTCGGGGGAGATGGCGCTGGCGAGCGCCTTTGTTCCCCACCAAACTGAGCTCTGTCGTCAGGGGGCTCAGCAGCTCTCCTTCCCTTTGTCCTCTAGCCTTCCCGCTTTCTGAGCAGAGCTGTTAACTTATGACCTCCCAGACGCTAAGTCGCGCTTGCTGTGGGAACACAGTCCGTCAGGCCCCTCCGCTTTTTGCAAGCCAGACTCGGGGGCTCTGCTTGGCCGGCGAGCCGCCCCTCCGCCCCGGCTCCCTCCCGCCAGTCCGTGGAGCGTGCACCGCCTCGCCGCCCTTCCTACCCTCTTCCGTGGGCCTCTCGTCTGCGCTTGGCTCCGGCGACTTCGTTCTGCTAATCCTCTGGCGGTTTTCTGGGTTATTTAGGCAGGTGTAGGTGGAATCTAAGTGATCAGCATGACGCGCGGTGAGCCCAGCGTCCTCCTATGCCGCCATCTTCCCTCTCCCCCGGGATCCAACCCAGAATATACCAACTTTAATTCAACATCTGGCTCCACCAATTACCCTGAGAAAATTATTAGCCCCTAAAATCTCTGTCTCCTCAGCTGTAAGATGAAAATAATAGTAGTGCCTATTTTCATAAAGTGTTATGAGGACTGAATGAGATCTTGTGTCTAATGCACTCACCACACCACCTGGCTAATGGAATCCATGCTTGATAGCTGAATATTTTCTTTCCTAGGTGCCTCCCAGCCAAAACCTGCTACAGTTAAAATAATTTCATCTAAGCCAATACAGTGGAATTTATCTAGCTTTTAAAATTTATGTGGTCATTGATTTAACAAGCCCACCTTCCTAAACATAGAGTTCTCTTTTATTTCTTCTTGGCTGACTTGAAGATGTGCTAGTTTGTCAACTGCTGATGTACAGACCCATGATGTGCACCCCCCAGGATAACTCTTTAGCATTGGAGAAAACCTAATTAAACAACTAAACTCAAATGAAACATCCAAGGAGAAGCCCATCTGCTTCCAAATAATCTCTGCCTCTTAATTCCATGCAGGTTGGAATTTACAATGGAAATGAGATCAGTGCCATGTGTATTTTTAGTTCAGAATATCCAAGTGGGCATATTTCTTTAGGCTTAGCATGTACAGTATTTTAAACAACAACAGTTGTTGTATAATAGTTCTAATAGAAGAGTTCCAACTTTTTATGTAGCTGTTGCTTTCAGTTGCTGGAAGATAAAAACTTTTAAATTTATGATGAAACATTTTCATTAGGAGTGTCTTAAAAATATCTTTTCGAATGTAAAATTGTCCATTTGTGCTATTTTATCTCAGTGCTCAGTACTGAAAAGTATTTCAAGTCCAATACAAATTAAATAGCTTAAAATAGATTAAAATACTGAGTCAAAAAATATGAGGACCAAATTCAAGCTATTTAGAAATTCTGTCCTTTTTGTCCTAGCTCACACTACTCCATCAACTCAACACTGATTGAGCAAGTATTGTATTCAGTCTCATAGAGCTGGGCAGGCTTGATTCCTCATGAGCATATAGGAGTTCTTTTAAAAAGTGGGAAAGAGAAAATGACTAAGAAAGCTCACGATTATTTTTGTCTCTTCTGTTACTTTTACTATATAGAGCAAACCCAGTGAACACAATTTACTCAAAAAATGAAAGAATTTCTGTAGTGTTTAAAAGTGTAGAGACAAATGCTAATCTTTTAAAATAAACTAAAAAAGAGAAAGATCAAGAAATGGTTTCTCTTTTAAGAGAGAAAAGTCCTCCCAAAATGCATTACTATCCAGTTAAACCCAATTTCAAAAACCCATATAAAAAATGACAAGATCTGAAACTTTGAAAACTAATTCATGCTAGGATGCATTTTTTTTTCCGAGTTAATTATTTCTTTTTCTTCAGGTATGCTTAATATCTAAATATACAGTGTTTAAATGTATCATACAGTGTGTGAAAGTCATCCTCATGTACATCCACGTGATTACACATTATTGTACATCCACCCCAAACCTCACATGTCCTAAGGAAGATGAAATTATGGTGGTCAGAGGAAAAATCCCAACCTGATCAAGAAATTGGTGGAACTACCATCCCAAGAGAGACCTTAAAGAATGAAAAAATGCTGATAAAAGCTTGATGCAAAGTCTTTGAAGGCATAGCAATGCAAACAGTGTCTTATGAGCCCTATGATCACATAACTAGACAATTGGCATTTGACCTTTTGGAAAACACCTGGTATTACAAAGGGTATTGATTTTGAGATCAAGTTATAAGGGTTACACTACTAAGGCTAAAATTAATTAAAAGTATATTTTAAACAAGTTGTTTAACTTTATTTGATCCGACACCACATACATCAGTTAAGGAAGTTTTCTTCACATTTTAACTCAAGGTACAAGGAGGGGCTTTATGTCCATGCATTTTGGTGAAGGAACAGGGTCTAGAGAAGCATGTAACTCCCTAAAGTTTCAGAACTATTTTATTAAATAATTCTTACAGTCTGTTTCAGTCTTGACACTAAATACATCCACCCTATAAAAATATCCAAAGAATGTTCAGCATTTTGCAAAATTATGCATCTAAACTCATTAATGACAAATATACTTGATTCAAAGAGAAAAAGCAGGAGTGTTCAGAGTCCATTTGTAACTTCTCTAGATGACATAAACAAGAGCAAATATGCCATTCCACAACGGATCCTATGATGGTTCTCCACTAAACAGTTCAGTCTAGCAAATCATATGTGTGTTGTTGATTAGGATGATAAATGAATACAGACATCACAGATGTGAACATTTTATGAAGCAGTGGGCACCCCTAAAGAGATTTTTTCCAGATCTTTAGAATAATTTTTAGTTATCTGTCATAAGAAGACTGACCCATACTTGTTAAACATTTAAGCAGATACAACTTTGCTCAGAATTCTGGAGTCACTGTGACACTGTTGTCATTTTTAAGCTTGTCTTCTCATGACATTCCTGCTGCTTCCTGTAAGAGCCTTTTTGACTATTTGGATGAGGCTCAAATTCAATTATGCCTCCAAATAGCTTCTCAATGACTGTATCGAAAGAAGATAAATCCTGCAAAAGCATTTCTAAACAACTGGCTAATATAAGACACAAAATTCACACTCTTCTGATTTAAATGACAATTTCTATTACATTATTGTCAACATATAATTTCTGGATTTTAACTAATATCTGTGGCAACTTTAAAATGTACTTTTCTTTTCTTGGGGTGCCTGGGTGGCTCAGTCGGTTAAGCATTCAACTCTTGATTTCAGCTCAAGTCATGGTTTCAGTGTTCTGAAGATCAAGCCCAGCATGGGCTCCATGTTGACAGCATGGAGCCTGCTTGGGAATCTCTCTCTCTCCCTCTGTCTCTGCTTCTTCCCCCCTCACTCACATTTTCTCTCTCTCTCTCAAAATAAATAAATTAATTTAAAAAATAAAAATAAATTAAATGCACTTAACTTTTCTCATATGCCATCTAGGACTTAGTTATACAATCATTAAGAAAAAGGAAGTATGTGAATATGACTACATTTTCAGCTTCAGCTTTACAGACAATTTGACCAAGAATATTATTGTTCCACACAGCATTTAATGACACTTTGTTCAGCCACACTGAGATGGTTTTCCTCAGACATTTTGGTGATTTTTAAAAGTTTTCTTTACACTGTCCTATTAACCGAAATACATACTAACAAGCACACTAATACTGTTTAATTGATTGATATTTAGCTCTATCACCTCATCAAAAAGAATTTTCATTTATCAATGGTATTTCTTTCAGAGTACCTGCATATATATTTCTTCAGATATCTTTATCTTGTTCACATCAGTGGGAGATTCAGAAGTATCTGTGGCTCACACGGGGGACTTCCCTTACATCAAAAGCAGAGCTGCCATAGCTCATAGATACAGAGAAGAGATGGATGGTAAGCAGAGGTCGGGGATGGGATGAGCGAAATGCGAGAAGGGGGTCAAAAGGTACAAACAATTAAATAAGTCACAGCGATGTAATGTATAGCATGTGGACCATGGTTAATAATACTATACTGCATATTTGAAAATTACTAGGAAAAGAAAACAATGTTTGCAACTCTGTATGGTGAGAGATGTTAACTAGACATTATGGCAATTATTTCACAATATTTACAAATTTCAAATCATTATGTTTACATATCTGAAACTACTCTAATGTTATATGTCAATTATACCTCAATAGTTAAGAAAAAGAGTAAAGTTGGTTTGCGCACCTTCCCATTGTTTCACTGCTCACCAGTTATTCTCCTGGCTCATTCGAGCCAGCACATTGTATGTTCTCTGCAGTGTCCGTTGAAGAAATAGCCATTACTGGAAGTATAACAACTGACAATGTGACTTATCCCATTTCAATAATAAAATTGTATTTTAAGCAGGTCACAGTTTTTCTCAGAAATATTTCTTCAAAGGATGTGAAACAAGAAAGTTGAGTAAGGGACATGAAAGTACAAAAACCAGCTCTAAGAATAAGGAGGATAAAGTGTTGTTTCCCCTCCCCAACTGGTTTAAACCCTCTCCTTCAGTCTATATATTCCTACTCTCAAGACAAAAAGGAAAAAAAAGAGTTCACTATTATTTAAGATAACCTTACTAATATGAAAAACAAAATATTCCAGGAAATACCCTGACTACCTTCCCAGAATTTTCTGAAGAAATACTAAAATTTTTAGTTTAACGAAAGAAAAAAAATGAGTAAACAAAATGTTTTCAGTTCCTCTAGCATAATGACAATATGACATTGCACATACTTACCCTTTTGTGCTCTGTTCCTTAGTCATGCAAATCCTCTACTACCATGTCCATGAGCAAAGACTATCATCTTTCAGGACTCAGAACATTCAGTATGTCTTCTAGAAACTAGTTCTCAACTCTCCATCAGTTTTTTCCAGTGTAATAAACTGGATGTGTTCCCCCAAAATTCATATGTTAAATCCACACACACTGTTTGGATGGCATTTGGATGTGGGGCTTTTGAGAGGTTACTAGGTCAAAAGGGCAGACTTCAGAAACACAGCACCACCTAAAGGAGTTTTGGAGTCCATTACACCAACAGCTGCACACCTGCATCCGCCAGGCACATCTCTAGTAAGGCAAGTCAGCCTGAGACACAGAGCAGCAGGCCCCTCTCCTGATAGGCCATCACAAATCCCTTCCACCCACTTAGTCTAAGGATCACAGTGTGCTGCAAAGTTTCAATTCTAAGAGAAACTAGATCTAGCTTCACTTTGGGTTTCTTTTTGTTCATTTGTTCATTTGATTTGCTTATGTTTTTTTTTTCTTCTTTTCTTTTTGTTTCTTGGATACACAAAGAGCAAATATTTTATTCTATTTCATTTTGTTATTTTTTTAAATTTTTTAATTTCTTAAATTTTTTTATTTTTTTTCCTTTTCTATCAAGCTTCTCTTAATGATCAGACTAAAACACACCTAGGATCTAGCTTCCCTTTTGTGACTTTGTTTTGTTTCATTTTTTATTTTTCAATTTAAAATTTTAATTTAATTTTATTAATTGTTTTCTCCCACCAAAATGACAGATGGAGGAATTCACCCCAAAAGAAAACAGAAAAAAATGACAGCCAGGGATTTAATCAACAGATATAAGTAGGATGTCTTAACTAGAATTTAAAACCACAATTTTAAGAATACGAGTGGGGATTAAAAAAAGCATAGAAGATGCCAGAGAATCCATTTATGCAGAGATAAAAGAGCTAAAATCTAGTCAGGCTGAAATTAAAAATGCTATAACTGAGATGCAATCTCAAATGGATGCCATGACAGTGAAGGTGAACAAAGCACAGTAGTGAATTGTGATACAAAAGGTAAAATTATGGAAAATAATGAAGTGGAAAAGAAGAGGGGAAGAAAGGCAAAAGATCATGATACAAGACTTAGAGAACTCAGCAACTTATTAAAGAGGAATGACATTCATATCATAGGAGTCCCAGAAAATAAAGAGAGAGAAAAAAGAACAGGAGATTTATGTGAGCAATTTATAGCTGAAAACTTTCCTAATCTTGGGAAAGACATGAACATCAAAATCCAAGAAGCACAGAGAACCCCCATTAAATTCAACAAAAACTGACGTCGCCAAGGCATATTATAGTCAAATCCACAAAACACAAACAAGGAAAGAATCATGAAAGCAGCAAAAGAAAAAAAGTCCTTAACCTACAAGAGAAGACAGATCAAGTTCACAGCAGTCCTATCCAAAGAAATTTGGCAGGCCAGAAGGTAATGTCAGGATATATTCAATGTGCTAAATAGGGAAAATATGCAGCCAAGAATCCTTTATCCAGCAATGCTGTCATTTAGAATAGAAGGAGAGATAAGAGTTTCCCACACAGAATGCAAGCTGGGGCAGCCACTCTGGAAAACAGTATGGAGGTTTCTCAAAAAACTAAAAATAGAACTACCCTACATCCCAGCAATTGCACTACTAGGCATTTATCCAAGGGATACAGGTGTGCTGTTTTGAAGGGACACATGCACTCCCATGTTTATAGCAGCACTATCAGCAATAGCCAGAGTATGGAAAAGAGCCCAAATGTCCATCGATGGATGAATGGATAAAGAAGATGTGGTGTATACACACACACACACACACACACACACACACACACACACACACACACACACACAATGGAGTATTACTCGGCAATAAAAAAGAATGAAATCTTGCCATTTGCAACTACATGGATAGAACTGGAGGGTATTATGCTAAGTGAAATTAGTCAGTCAGAGAAAGACAAAAATCATATGACCACTCATATGAGGACTTTAAGAGACAAAACAGATGAACATAAGGGAAGGGAAACAAAAATAATATAAAAGCAGAGAGGGGGACAAAAAAAAAGACACTCATAAATATGGAGAACAAACGGAGGGTTGCTAGAAGGGTTGTGGGAGGGGTGATGGGCTAAATGGGTAAGGTGCATTAAGGAATTTACTCCTGAAATCATTGCTTCACTATATACTAACTAATTTGGATGTAAATCTTAAAAAATAAAAAAATAAAGTTTAATTATAAAAAAATTAAAATTAAAACACCTAAAAAATTTATTACATCTAAAGAATAATTAAGTGGCTAGACCCATGCTGTGGAAAGAGAACTATGTAGAATGGCTACAATTCATATTTAATGTGGTTCTGGTATTTTTTCCCAAACCCTCCCCATTAGAATAATGGACCTGTGACATAAGCGAGCATTTCTTCAAGTCTTAGAAGGGAGCCTTCCCTTTTCTTTTATAATTTTACTTTGATATTCTCCAGTGTTGTACTTCTGAGTTCTGCATTATCTATTGCCTAACTGCACAGAGCTTTTGTACAAATTACAGGTAATTCTCTGTCTTCTTTTGCTCTTGAAGAGGAAATCCTTCCTCATGGTCTTTTGATGAACTTAAATTAAATGGAATGAATTTAGAACACTTAGCATTGGGCCAGGATCACACTAGATACTCAGTAAAGGTTAATTCCTTTCCCCATTTCAGCCTAATTTTTTTTTTAACATCAACAACACAAACAACGTAACTATCTGGCATCCAGTTGACAATTTTCTCTTTAAAAGATCAGATTGTCTGAAAAACAGTAACAAAAGGTACAGTGTCCTAGAATCTTTCCTTGCATATTTTGTATATTAACCACTGTAAGCTTTTTAAGAGGATAAAAGTTTATGCTACTCCATGAAATAGAGAATTAAACATTTATGTAGTTGTTTAAAAAAATGTTTTCCACACAAACAAAAATTAAAAGAGTTCATGACCACTAAGCCAGCCCTGCAAGAAATTTTAAGGGGGACACTTGGAGTGGAGAAAAAAACAAAATGAAACAAAAGACGAAAGCAACAAAGACTAGAAAGGACCAGAGAACATCACCACCGGAAATACCAACTCTACAGGAAACACAATGGCACTAAATTCATACCTGTCAGTAATCACTCTGAATGTAAATGGACTAAGTACTACAATCAAAAGACATAGCATATCAGCATAGATTTAAAATTTTAAAAAAACAAGATCCATCTATATGCTGCCTACAAGAGACTCTCTTGAGACCTAAAGACACCTGCAGATTGAAAGTGAGGAGATGGAGAACCATCTATCATACTGATGGACATCAAAAGAAAGCTAAAGTACCCATACTTATATCAGACAAACCACATTTTGAAACCAAGACTGTAACAAGAAATAAAGAAGGGCATTGTATCATAATTAAAGGGTCTATCCATCAAAAATTGTAAATGTTTATGCCCCCAACTTGGAACACCCAAATATATAAGTCAATTAATCACACACAAAGAAATTCATTGATAATAATACCATAATAGTAGGGGACTTTAACCTACAGCAATGAACAGATCAAGAACCAAGCAGGGATGTCTACTTTCACCGCTGTTGTTCAACATAGTACTGTAAATCCAAGCCTCAGCAATCAGACAACAAAAAGAAATAAAAGGCTTACAAATTAGCAAGGAAGAAGTCAAACTTTCACTCTTTGCAGACAATGTGATCCTCTACGTGGAAAACCCAAAAGACTCCACCCAAAAACTGCTAGAAATAATACATGGATTCAGCAAAGTCACAGGATATAAATTCAATGTACAGAATCTGTTGCATTTCTATACACCAATAATGAAGCAGCAGAAAGAGAAATCAAGGAATCGATCCCATTTATAATTGCATCAAAAAGCATAAGATAACAGGAATAAATCTAACAGAAGAGGTAAAAGATCTGTATGCTGAAAACTATAGAATGCTTATGAAAGAAATTGATGATGACATAAAGAGATGGAAGAACCTTCCATGCTCATGAAGTGGAAGAACAAATATTGTTAAAATGTCCATACTACCCAAAGCAATCTACACATTCAGTGCAATCCCTATCAAAATAACACCAGCATTTTTCACAGGCTTAGAACAAACAATTCTAAAATTTGTATGGAACCAGAAAAGACCCCAAATAGACAAATACGGTTGAAAACAAAACCAAAGCTGGTGGCATCACAATTTTAACTGTATTTATTTAACTGGATTTTAAGCTGTATTACAAAGCTGTAATCATCAAGACAGTATGGTATTGGCACAAAAACAAACACAGACATTGATTGAACATAATAAAGATCCCAGAAACAGGCCCACTAATGTATGGCCAACTAATCTTCGAAAACGCAGGAAAGAATATCCAATGGAAAAAAGTCTTTTCAGCAAATGGTGTTGGGAGAACTGAACGACAATATGCAGAAGTATAAGACTCGACCACCTTTCTTACACCATACACAAAAATAAACTCAAAATAAATGACATACCTAAATGTCTTTCCTAGACAAACCATCAAAATCCTAGAGAAGAAAACAGACAGCAACTTCTTTGACCTTGGCTACAGCAACTTTTTACTAGACATGTCTCTGGAGGCAAGGGAAACCAAAGCAAAAATGAACTACTGGGACCTTATCAAGATAAAAATCTTCTGCACAGTGAAGGAAACAATCAACAAAACTAAACAGCAACCAATGGAAATAGGAGAAAATATTTGCAAATGATATAAAGGATAAAAGGTTAGTATCCAAAATATATAAAGAACTTATCAAACTCAACAGCTAAAAAAAAAAATAATCCAGTGAAAACATGGTCAGAAGACATGATTAGACCTCTAGGCTTCTTTTCTTTTCTTTTCTTTTCTTTTCTTTTCTTTTCTTTTCTTTTCTTTTCTTTTCTTTTCTTTTCTTTTCTTTTCCTTAATATGATTTACTGTCAAATTGGCAAATACATACAGTGTGTAAAGTGTGCTCTTGGTTTTGGGGGTAGATTCCCATGGTTCATTGCTTACCTACAACATCCAGTGCTCATCCCAACACGTGCCCTCCTCAACGCCCATCACCCATTTTTAGACTTCTTTTCCAAGAAGACATCTAGATGGCTAACAGAAACATGAAAAGATGCTCAACATCACTCATTATCAGGGAAATACAAATCAAAACCACAATGAGATACTACCTCACATCTGTAAGAATGGCTAAAATTAACAACTCAGGAAACAACAGATGTTGGCAAGGATATAGAGAAAGGGGAACCCTTTTGTACTGTTGATAGGAATGCAAACTGGTGCAGCCACTCTAGAGAACAGTATGGGAGGCTCCTTAAAAAATTGAAAATAGAACTACCCTACAACCCAGCAATTGCACTACTAGGTATGTTGTATCAAAGGACACAAAAATGTTGATTCAAAGGGACACATGAAACCAATGTTTATAGCTGTGCTTTCAACAATACCCCAATTATGGAAAGAGCTCAAATGTCCATCAACTGATGAAGGGATATGGTGTATGTATGTGTATGTAATACACACACACACACACACACACACACACACACACACACACACAAAATGGAATATTACTCAGCAATGAAACAGAATGAAATCTTGGCATTTGTAACAATGTAGATGGAACTAGGGTGTATTATGCAAAGCCAAATAAGTCAGTCAGAAGAATACCAATATCATATGATTTCACTCATAGGTGGAATTTAAGAAACAAAACAGATGAACATATGGAAAGGGAAATAAAAGTAAAATTATAAGTTAAAAACAGGAAGGCAAACCATATGTGTCTCTTAAATACAAAGAACAAACTGAGGGTTGATGGAGGTAAGGTAGCTGGGGGCATGGGCTAAATGAGTGATGGGTTTTAAGGAGGGAATTTTTTTGGATGAGCACTAGGTGTTATATATAAGTGATGAATCACTAAATTCTATTCCTTAAACCAATATTACAGTAAATGTTAACTAACTTGAATCTAAATTAAAAATAAAAAGAAATCTGAGGCCAAGAAAATGCATATGATTTGGTACTGGAATACCCAAGTTTGGGACTGATCTCCATTAACTCCTATATCACACTTTCTTTCCATTTGTCATTAGATATAGAAAAGCATTGAAATCCTATGGAAAACCTTTTGTCATTTTTTAAGAAACATTTTCTCATTAAAAATCATTTTTTAATATGAAATTTATTGCCAAATTGGTTTCCATACAACACCCAGTGCTCATCCCAACAGGTGCCCTCCTCAATGCCCATCACCCACTTTCCCCTCCCTCCCACCCCCCACCAACCCTCAGTTTACTCTCAGTTTTTAAGAGTCTCTTATGGTTTGCTTCCTTCCCTCTCTAACTTTTTTCCCCCTTCCCCTCCCCCATGTCTTCTGTTAAGTTTCTCAGGTTCCACATAAGAGTGAGTGTTTACCAAGAGCAAGGTAGGAAACTAATCCCTGAGAAATGAATGAAAATGTGTAATCTATTGTCCTGAGCTCAAAGTAGTCATTACCATGGCTGAATGAAAATTCTGCTTTGACTTGTATGCTAGTTTCTCATTAAAGCCATTGCAATAATAACTAAGGGAGATAACTTGGGTATTTCTTCTCCTGACATTCTTAAATCAATGTCATCATGTTTATGCATAATAAGTGATATAGCTATTTGTCATTTCATATTGTATAAAGAGGAAGGAAGGGAAGGAGGAAGGCAAAGATGGAGGTAAGAAAGAAGGAAAAGAGAATGAGCTCTTTCTTTCAAGTCTTAAAATAAAGACCTAGCGTAGAAATTCAATTTTTTTTGTTTTAATCTGTTTTTGTTGTTGTTGTTGTTTTCTTATCCTGTTCCTGAACCTCTTCATTTATATTTTCTCCTATAGAAATCATAGGTGATCACATTGCTACCCATACTATTGAAATTTGTACACTTTTCTCCCTATTTGGAACTTTAGAGTAAACATAATTACTTCCTTTTATTGATGTTTATTGCTCTGTTGCAGTAGCTCATTTACATGTATATTTCTTCAAATTATTTTCTTGTATGAATTTGGGGAGCAATTAGGTTGTATTAGTTTAAATCAACAAATATTATTAAAAGAATAATTATAGAATATATTGATGACAACCCTTCCCTGGGAAACTTAAGTACTATTTATCATCCAACTAATTCTCCAGTGAAGTAGATCATTGGTTTCCAAAATCTGCAAATTATAGAGGAAAGGGGATATTAAAACTAACAGGATGGACTTGGAAAAAATCACTTAGCATAACATAGTCAAAATGAGAAAAATAATTTAAAAATCTATGACTTTTATAATAAATATACTAAAGTGCATTAAAACGACATAAAATTTATTGAATTTTAGTGTGAAATATGAGAATGATTAACAGAGAAAAATTTTAAACCAAATTCTCCTGAAATCACATTTATTATAGACATAATAGGCCCTTCCTTTACTACATATTATGCACAAAATTTACCCTTATAGAAATATTGAAGGCCTATGAACCATTGCCTCTCTTTAACAGATATATAAATTGTTGGCTTCCAAGTTCATTGACCATATAACATAATAAAAGAGATACAAACAATGCCCGTGAGAAATGGCACACTATTCCTGTTCTGTACTACTCTCAAGTTCCCTCTTTCAAAACTGAAGGAGCAACGCCTTGATGTAAAAGGACACCAATATTGAAGCAATAATGCTCCTGAATAATATGCTTCACTGGCAGAACCTTGTCACCGTGGTAACACAACATCAGGCAACATTGTTTTGTTCCTTTGTCCATGAAAATTCTTAAGATAAAATACGATGTTAAAATTAACAAAACAACAAAATGAGGCATTTCTTTGAATCATACTTATTTGTAACAGGTAAACAACAGCATATTTTTATTCATATTTTTAAAACTGTGTAAAAACATCACCTTGACCCTATGTGATCTTAGAGAAATGGGATGAACTTTTAACAACTCATCTGCTACATTTCTAAATGGGCACAACTTGTTAAGAGATGAGAAATCTGCTAAGAGAGCAGTGATGTCGTTGTCAGAAGTGGTCAAAGGAGCAGGGAAAACAAAGTACATCCCAGCAGATGAAGGAAAAAGAGCTATGGAAAAAGATGAAGGAAAATGAGCTGGTGAGTCACTCCCACACAGCAGAAGTGGGCCTAATCAAGGAATAGTCTCTAACCTCAGAGAAGGGACACCTAGCAGCATTTGTGCAGCTGGATTTCAGAATTACAATGGACAAATGTCTCTCCTATGTGATTTTCTTTCTTCCCTTTTTTGAACGGATATTTCTCTTGTAATTATACTGCTCTAGTTTAACCCATATGTTGGATGTTTGTAGTATTAACAAACTTATTCATAGGTCTCTGGATTAAGAAGGACACATCCTGATTTAAAATATACCATAAAATACTGTACTCTTAGCCTGATGCTATAATTGGGTGAGATTCTTTGAGGACTTGAAGGGATTGACTGTATTCTGCATTTGGAAGGCAATAAATAATTTTGAACAAGAGATAGACTATGGCAGATTGATTGCTTAATGCCATCAATTAATGTTGTCTCTATATCCATATGCTTTGCCCTATAAACTTATAGTCCTTTCCCTTTCTGACTCTGAGATCAGGCTGTGACTTGCTTCAGTCAATTAAATGTTATCAAATGTACTGTAATCAGAAAATTAAAAAGCCCATGTGTGTTTCCATTTTCTATTTTACACAATGATGCTTGCTCTCTCTTTTGACCTCTGCCATCATCATAGGAACAAGTGAACCTGCCAGAGGTGTATGAGAAGTACTTGGAAAAAAGCTGAGGTCATTCTAGACAAGGCAACAGCCAGCAGACCCCAAAACATGTGAGAGAACACCGCCAAGATCAGTTCATCTCAGCTCAGATCAGCCCAGTACATAATGCCAACCTAATATATAGATTTGTGAGGAATAATAAAAGGTGGTTGTTTTAAATGACTAAGCTTTGGGGTAGTTTGTTAAGTAGCCATAGCCAACTGATATATCTTCATTTGCATGATCTGGGACTAAGAATCCAAGACCAGGATTAATTAGTAGACTAGAGTCAGTTTCTAGTAAACTTTGTCGATGAATTCCTTGTCTGGAAAGACAGTGTTTAAGGAAATTATTGTTGGGCATATTAACCCTAATCTCTCAATCCACTACTCTGATCACAAAATGTGTCCCCTAAGCAAAATAACCCATTCCACTATCAATTCTCTAAGAGCTGTGAGAATTGAAGACCATCCTCAGAATGCAGGTTATTTCCCCTGAGAAGGATGGGGTAAAACCATTTGTATGGACAGTCCAATGAGCATATACTTTCTCATATGGAAAGTGTTTACAGGACTACCATCCACAAATATAGCATGAAGGTTGAGAACAGTCTTCTGAGGACCTCTAAGATTTTTCTCAAGCATCCTCCAATGATCTCTATCATTCTGGAGGAAGTAACCATCCCAAATGACTTCCTTTCTCTTAAACCTTGGGATCTAAGATCCACTTTTGGCAATCACTTTCATTTGTTAATATTATTATATGATACATAGATCAAGTGTGTTAGAAAGTTTCAGAAGCAGAGTAAGTGTGTTAGAAGGTGAAGTGTTCTCTCTCCTTGTTGAAATATCAGACATATGAACAAAAAAGTTATCACTATAAAAATTGCAAGAATCTGGGATGGTCTTCTTGCAATTCTGGAGAAATCCAAGGGCAGGACAGTGTGTACCCATTTCTAGCTTCTCATCTTCAGTGATCCCATCTTACTAGGCAAGGATCTTTTTCTTCCTTAGAATATATCCATAGCCTTATTTGCATGCCAGGAGCAGTCATTTACATGGGGGCCAGTAGTTTCCTTATTATTCTGCTTGCTTTCTCTTTGACCTCTGTCATCACCATAAGAACAAGAAAGCCTTCCAGAAGCATGTAAGAGGCACTTGGAAAAAAAGCTGAGGTCATTCTAGACAGGACAATAGCCAGCAGACACCAAAATATGTGAGAAAACAGTGCCAAGACCAGTTAATCTCAGCCCAGATCTGCTAACCCACTCCTACGTTCCTGATGTAGTTGAAATACACTAATTTGTACGCTTACTAGAGTGAGACAAGCCAGTATCATGCTTACGTGACATAAGTATGGACCTAGAAACAAATCATATAAAACAGTACAATGAGTATATTCCGTCCAGGGAGTCATCAAACGTGTTTCTGATTATAGTAGTACCTTTAGTCCCCATCTACTCCATGGCACAGGGTACAGCCAGACTTCTGTAATAATAAGGGTGAAGACAAGGTTCTGCTAAGACATATCACCATTGTTTCTTAGTCACTAATCACACCAGAGGGGCTGGTACTTCCCTAATCATAACTTAACATTACATTGCCAAATAGTTAGACTGTCTCTTGCTAAGTCTGACTTCCACTGCAGCTTCAATTCTTGGCACTGGCCTAGAATTTAATGGCCAACAGGAGATTCACACACTTCTGTTACTGCTGTCTCTATAAATTTCCCTGATACATGCTATTCCAGCACGTTTAGTATGTGTGTGCTCTTGCCATTTCCCTTCCTTTGTATGAAGCACCTCACTTACATCAATGGACATATCATCTATGCAGAAGATCAACAAAAAAACGATGGCTCCAGCTGGAATAACAGATACATTTAGGACATTCCATCCTAAAACAGCAGCACACACATTCTTTCCAAGTGCACACGGGACATTCTCCAGTATAGATCATATATTAGGTCACAAATCAGGCCTCAACAAATACAAAAATACTGAGATCACACCATGCATATTTTCTGACCACAATGCCATGAAATTTGAAGTCAACCACAAGGAGAAAATAGGAAGACCACAAACACATGGAGGTTACAACACATGCTACTAAACAATGAATGGGTCACCCAGGAATTCAAAGAAGAAATTAAAAAGTACATGGAAACAAATGAAAATGAAAACAAAGGTCCAAAATCTTTGAGATACAGCAAAAGCACTTCTAAGAGAGAAGGACACAGCAATACAGGCCTACCTTAAGAAGTAGGAAAAACCCTGGGGTGCCTGGGTGGCTCAGTCTGTTAAGCATCCAATTCTTGGTTTCAGCTCAGGTCATGATCTCATGGTTCATGGATTCAAGTCCCGCATCAGGCTCTGTGCTGACTGTGTGGAGCTTGCTTAGGATTCTCTCAAACTTCTCTCTCTCTCCCCGCCCCCCCCCCCCCCCCCACTCACACTGTCTCTCTCTCTCTCTCTCTCAAAATAAATAAATAAATTTAAAAAAATACTTTATAAGAAGAAAAATCCCAAATAAACAACTTAACCTTACACCTAAGGTAGCTACAAAAAGAACAATAAATGAAGCCTAAAGCCAGCAGAGTAAAGAAAAAAGTAAAGATTACAGCAGACATAAATGATATACAAAGTAAAAAACAAACAAACAAACACACACACACACACACAAAAAAAAACAAGAGAACAGATCAATGAAACCAGGAGCTGGTTCTTTGAAAGAATTAATAAAATTGATAAACCTCTAGCTAGACATGTCAAAAAGAAAAGAGAAAGGACCTAAATAAATAAACACAAATGAGAGAGGAGAAATAACAACCAACACTACAGACATACAAGCAATTAGAAGAGAATATTATGAAAAAATATGCCAACAACTTGGAGAACCTGGAAGAAATGGATAAATTTCTAGAAACTTATAAACCACGAAAACTAAAACATGAAGAAATAGAAAACCTGAATATACTTATAACCAGCAAAGAAACTGAAACAATAATCAAAAATCTCCCAACAAACCAAAGCAGGACCAGATGGCTTCACAGGTGAATTTTACCAAACATTTAGAGAAGAGTTAATACCTATTCTTTTCAAACTATTCCAAAAAAAGAAAAGAAAAGAAAACTTCCAAATTCATTGTATGTGGCCAAGATTACCCTAATACCAAATCCAAATAAAGGCACTACTAAAAAAGAGAACTATAGGTCAATATTCCTAAAGAATATGGATGCAGGGGCGCCTGGGTGGCGCAGTCGGTTAAGCGTCCAACTTCAGCCAGGTCACGATCTCGCGGTCCGTGAGTTCGAGCCCCGCGTCGGGCTCTGGGCTGATGGCTCAGAGCCTGGAGCCTGTTTCTGATTCTGTGTCTCCCTCTCTCTCTGCCCCTCCCCCGTTCATGCTCTGTCTCTCTCTGTCCCAAAAATAAATAAACGTTGAAAAAAAAAATTTAAAAAAAAAGAATATGGATGCAAAAATTCTCAATAAAATACTAAGCAAACTGAATCCAACAGTACATTAAAAGAATCATTCACTGTGATCATGTGGGATTTATTCCTGGTCTGCAAGGGTGGTTCAATATGTGCAAATTAAACATTATTTTTTTTTTAATGTTTATTTATTTTTGAGAGACAGAGAGAATGAGAACACAAGCAGGGGAGGGGCAGAGAGAGAGAGAGAGAGAGAGAGAGAGACACAGAATCAGAAGCAGGCTCAAGGCTCTGACCTGTTAGCAGACAGCCCAACACAGGGCTCTAACCCACTAACAATGAGATCATGACCTGAGCCAAAGTCAAACCCTGAACAGACTGAGCCACCCAGGTGCCCGCACTGCAAAGTAATCAATGTAATATACCACATTAATAAAATAAAGGATAAGATCCATATGATTATTTCAATAGATGCTTTATAAAAAGCATTTGACAAAGTACAACATCAATTCATGGTGAAAACAATCCTCAACAAACTAGGATTAGACAGAACGTACATTGATATAATAAAGGCCATCTATGAAAAACCCACATCTAATATCATCCTCAATGGAGAAAAACTGAGAGCTTTTCCTCTATAAATAGGAACAAGATAGGGATGTCCACTCTCACCACTGTTACTGAACATAATACTGGAAGTCCTAGCCACAGCAATCAAATAACAAAAAGTAATAAAAGGCATCCACATTGCCAAGGAGGAAGTCAAACTCTCACTAACTCCAGATAACATAATACTCTACACAGAGAACCCAAAAGACTCCATCAAAATATTGCTAGAAATGATGCATTAATTCAGTCACAGGATACAAAATCAACATACAGAAATCTGCTGCATTTCTATGCACCAATAATGAAGAGCAGAAAGAGAAATCAAGGAATCAAACCCATTTATAATTGCACCAAAAACCATAAGATGCCTAGGAATAAACCTAACTTAAAGAGGTAGCAAAGAATCTGTACACTGAAAACTATAAAACACTGATAAAAGAAATTGAAAATGACACAAATAAATGGAAAAACATTCCATGCTCATGGAATGGAAGAAAAAATACTGTTAAAATGTCTATAGTACCCAAAGCGATCTACACATCTAATGCAACCTCTATTAAAGTGTCAAAAGTATTTTTTCACAGAGCTAGAACAAACAATCCTAAAATTTGTATGGAACTACAAAAGACCCAAGCAACCTTGAAAAAGAAAAACAAAACTGGAGGCATCACAATTCCAGACTTCAAGTTATATTGCAAAGCTGTAATGATCAAGACAGTATGATACTTGCACAAAAATATACATATAGATCAATAGAACAGAATAAAAAAATCCAGAAATGAACATAGAACTCGATGGCCACTTAATCTTCTTGAAAGCAGGAAATACTATCCAATGGAAAAAAAGATAGTCTCCTCAACAAATGGTGTGGGAAAACTGGACAAAACATGCAAAAGAATGAAACTGAACCACTTTCTTATACTATACACAAAAATAAACTCAAGATGTATTGAAGACCTAAATGTGAGACAGGAAACCATCAAAATCTTAGAGGAGAACACTCTGACCTTGGCTGTAGCAACTTCTTACTAGATATGTCTCTGAGGCAAGGGAAATGAAAGTAAAAATAAACTATAGGGACTTCATCAAAATAAAAAGCCTCTGCACAGCAAAGGAAACAATCAACAAAACTAAATGGTAACCTACCCAATGGGAGAAGATATTTTTAAATGACATATCTGATAAAGGGTTAGTATCCAAAGATATATAAAAAACATCAAACTCAACATTAAAAAATCAAATATTCCAGTTAAAAACTTGGCAGAAGAACTGTACATTTTTTTCCAAAGAAGGCATCCAGATGGCTAACAGACATATGAAAAATTGCTCCACATCACTCTTCATCGGGGAAATACAAATCAAAACCACAGTGAGATATTACCTCACACGTATCAGAATGGCTAAAATTAACAACACAGAAACAAAATGTGTGGACAGAGTGTGCAGAAAGGGAAACCCTCTTATAATGTTGCTGGGAATGAAAACTGGTGTACCCACACTGCAAAACCTTATGGAGATTCCTCAAAAAGTTAAAATAGAACTACCCCAGCACTTGCACTACCAGGGATTTACCCAAAGGATATAAAAATACTAATTCAGAGGACTACAGTGCACCTTGATATTTATAGCAGCATTATCAACAATAGCCAAATTATGGAAAGATCCCAAATGTCCATTGACTGATGAAGGGATAAAGAAGATGTGGTGTGAATACAAAATGGAATATTAGTCATAAAAAATGAAATCTTGCCACTTGCAATGATGTGGATGGAGGTACGTGTATTATGCTAAGTGAAAGAAGTCAGTCAAAGACAAATACCATATGATTTCACTCATATGTGAAACTTAAGAAACAAAACAAACTAGGGAGGCAAACTAAGAAACAGACTCTTAACTACAAAGAACAAACTGATGGTTACCAGAGGGGAGGTGGTTGAGAAGATAGGTTAAATAGGTGATGTCAATTAAGGAGGGCACTTGTGATGAGCCTCGGGTGTGGTATTGTGTTGAAATCACTAGATTATACAACAGAAATTAATATAACATTGGAAGTTAACTAGGTGGAATTTAAATAAAAACTTAAAAAAAATAGAATTTGTCTGTGAAGCCATCTGGTCCTGGACTATTGTTTGTTGGGAATTTTTTTTATTACTGACTCCATGTTCTTTGCTGGTAATTGGTCTGTTCGAATTTTCCATTTTTCCCTGCAACAGTCTTGGTAATTTATGTGTTTCTCAGAGTTTGTTATGTGTTTCTCAGAGATTGTCCAATTTGATGGCATACAATATTTCATAACATTCTCTTAAAATCGTTTGTATTCCTGTGGTGTTCGTTGTTATTTCTTCTCATTTGTGATTTTGTTTGAGTACTTTTTCTTCTTCTCCTCCCCCTCCTCCTCCTCCTCCTCCTTTGTCTCTACCTCCACCCCCTTTCTTTTTTATCCCCCCTAGTGAGTCTGGGTAGAAGTTTATCAATTTTGTTGATCTTTTCAAAGAACCAGCTCCTGGTTTCATTGATCTGGTCTATTGATTTTTAGTTTCTATTTCATTTGTTTCTGTCTAGTCTTCATTATTTCATTCCTTCTGCTGTTTGGGTGTTTTGTTTTTCTTCTTTTCCTAGCTCCTTTATGTGTAAAGTTAGATTGTTTATTTGAGATTTTTATAGCTTCTTGAGGTAGACCTGTATTTCTATAAATGTTCCCTTAGTGTAACTTTGGCTGCATCACAAAGATTTTGGATCAAGTGTTTTTCATTTTAATTTGTTTCCATGTTTCCATTTTTAATTTCTTCTTTGACATCTTGATTGATCCATTCACTCATTGTTCAGTGGCATGTTATTTCAGCTCCATGTATTTTGTGGTCCAGATTTTTTTTTTGTGGTTGATTTCTAGTTTCACAGTGGTCTGGTCAGAAAAGAGGCTGGTATATCTTCAGTCTTTCTGAATTTGTTAAGTATTGTCTTGTGGCCTAATATGGGGTCTATTCTGGACAATGTTCCACGTGCACTTGAAAAGGATGTGTATGCTGATGTTTTAGTATTGAACGTTCTGAATAAATCTATTAAATCCATCTGGTCATTCAAAGCCACTGTTTCCTTGCTGATTCTCTGTTTGGATGATCTGTCCATTTATGTAAGTAGAGTGATAAAGCCCTGGCATTATTGTATTGCTAATGATTAGTTCTTTCATGTTTGTTATTACTGCTTTATATACGTGAGTATCTCCATGTTGGATGCATAAATATTTAGAATTGTTGTATCTTTTTGTTGGATTGTCTCCTCTATTATTATATAGTGCCCTTCTTTGACTCTTGTTTTAAAGTCTATTTTGATATAAACATTGCTACTCCAGCTTTCTTTTGACATCAATTTGCATGATTAATGTTCCCCATCCTCTCACTTACAATCTGTAGGTGTCTATAGGTCTGAAAAGAGTCTCTTGTAAGAAGCAGGTAAGTGGTTCTTTTTTTTTTCTAGCCACTTTGTCACTCTATGTCGTTTGATTGTTTAGCCCATTTACTTCAAAGTAATTACTGATAGATATGTATTTATTGCCATTTTATTATTTGTGTGTGTGTGTGTGTGTGTGTGTGTGTGTGTGTGTTTAGTTTTTCTCTGTTCCTTTCTTCTCTTGTTCTCTTTTATGTTTGCTGGCTTTTTTTAGTGGTACACTTAGATTCCATTCTCTTTATTCTTTGCATATCTATTACTTTTTTTTATTTGTGGTTACCATCTGGTTTGTATATAACATCTTCTGCATATAGCATTCTATATGAAGTTGATGGTCACTTAAGCTTAAAATTAAGCTTCTTTCTTCCTCTTCGTCATCCTACACCTCCTCCAAGTTTTAGGTATATAGTGTCATTATTTATGCCCTTTTATATTTTGAAACCCTTAATTAACTTTTACAGATAGGCTTATTTTTAGTGTATTTTGTTTCCAATTTTTTATACTCTTATTTATGGTCTTACCTTTAAGACCTTTAAGAACTCTACTCAAAGAGTTCCTTTTAATATTTCTTACAGCCTAGTTAAGTGGTCATAGACTCCTTTAGTTTTGTTTGTCTGAGAAATTCTTTATCTTTCCTTTTATTCTGAATGATAGCCTTGCTGGATAAAGTATTCTTGGCTGCAGATTTATTCTTTTCAGCACTTTGAATATATCATGCCTCTCTCTCCCTTCTGGCCTGCAAAGTTTCTGCTGAAAAATCAGCTGATAGCCTCATGGATTTCCCTTGTGTGTAACTGTCTTCTTTTCTCTTTCTGCATGTAAAATGTTTGCTTTATCACTAATTTTTGTCATTTTAATTACTATGTGTCTTGGTGTGGACCTCCTTGGGTTGAGTTTTTTTGGGGGGATCTGTGCCTCTTGGATCTAGATGTCTGTTTCCAACCCCAGATTAAGGAAGTTTTCATGTTTTATTTTTTTTTAATAGCTTTTCTGCCCCCTTTTCTCTGTTCTTCTTCTGGGATCCCTATAATGCACATGTTGTTACACTTGATGGAATCACTGAGTTCCCTAAGTCTATTTTCATTTTACATATTTTTTTCTCTCACCTACTCAGTTTGATTAGTATCCATTACTCTGTCTTCCAGATCATTAATTCATTCTTCTGCTTCCTCTAGCCTGCTACTTATTCCCTCGTTTTTTTTTTCTTTAATCTCTTTGTTAAGGATCTCACTGATGCCCTCCACTCTTTTCTCAAGTCCAGTGAATATCTTTATGAGCATTCCTTTTAATTCTCTGACATATTACTTGTATCCATTTTGCTTTGGTCTCTTGCTGTGATTTTGTCCTGTTCTTTCACTTGAGACAAATTCCTCTCTCTTCTCATTTGGTCTAACTATCTGTGTCTGTTCCTGTAGGAAAGTCAGTTACATATCCTGTTCTTGAAAGTAATGGCTTTATGAAGAAGAGGTCCTATAGTACCCTGTAGTGCAGTGTTCCCTATTCCTCAGGACCTAGCAGTCCTGGGAGTATCTCCTCTGTGTGCTGTGTGTGCCCTGCTGTGGAGACCTGGCCACTTTTTCCTTCAGTCTAGTCGTATGTAGAGGCTCTCTTTGCCTGTTGTGGTCAGTGTTTGGTCCCTGGCTGAGTGGGGCACATTTTAATAAGGTATGCACTGGTCTGCTTGCAAAATGAGACCACCAAAACTTTTGCTGCCACCAGAACTTCTTCAATGTGGCAATTTCTCTACCTTCAGTTGTGGAGTTTGTTCTGCCAGTCTTTGGGTTGTTTTCTGAATTAGTTAGCTTATGTGAGTGTTATATTTTATCCATGGGGCAAGTGAGCTGAAGGTCCTCCTTCTCTGCCATATTCCCAGACTTCCCTGATTATGAGCTTTGATGAAATACTCTGATTCATTGTGGGGACCCCCATCTCAGCATTGTTAAGCCTTTTCTTCTTAAAATGATGAGATACTCCATTCCAAAGTATTTTATCATCCTATTTCAGTTATATAACCTTTGCTTACAGTCTTATAGAAATCAAATAACAAAGGATATAGGGTCTCCATATTCACTATGTAAACTTTCACTTTATCCTCATTTCTTGTATGTAATGTGTACCTTTCATTTTGCCTTTTGCTCTCAGTCTAGAGACCTGTCTATGCTCTTCAGATAAATCTCAATAATAAATATTTATAATATTTCAGGATACAGCATGGTAGTTATTTAGGTTTCAAAGAGGGTTAGGATATGGGTCTTGTAAACAGAACTTAAAATAATGCCCATGTTATTAGCCCATTATAAAGGTCCTGAATTCTAGCAATTCCTGGGCCTTTGGGGGGATTCTGTGGGGTACACAATTTGACTTTACCCATTGCCACATTAGAATCCAACTTTTTGGGACATGCTAAATCAATCATAGTCATCAGCTTCTTTCTGGATTTCCAAATTGGTATTGCTATTCTCTCTTCTTGTACTCTGTCCTTGTCAAAATAAGCATCTTAATTTTTTTTCTCTCATGTTAGTGGGGTTTCATGAGGGAAATGGTATAAATGTGTTGGTTCAAAACACTATTTTAAACCAAAAGTCTCAACCAAACTTATAATTTTTTTTAACATTTATTTATTATTGAGACAGAGAAACACAGAGCGTGACAGGGGAGAGGCAGAGAGAGGGAGAGACACAGAATCTGAAGCAGGCTCCAGGCTCTGAGCTGTCAGCACAGAGTCTGATGCTGGCTCAAGCCCATAAACCAAGAGATCATGATCTGAGCTGAAGTCGGACGCTTAACCGACTGAGCCACCCAGGCATCTCTCAACCCAACTTATCTTAGAAAAATATCCCACCATATTGGCAAAACTGTTCAGTGTCTTAAACTCAGAGAAATGGTGTGGTTGTAGTTATGCATTTCCCAGAGTGCCAAGTGGGGCAGCAGGAAATATCATCATTTCAAAGATGCACCCTTCCCCCAAAACTCTATTTATTTGATCTGTTAACCTGTAATGTTTCCCAGAAGCCCTAGTAAATGCAGAGTTCATAGATCTCTTCATATCAAAACAATCAGTTCAGAGGGGAAAAGCTTCAGGTACCAAATAGTGATTAAACCTGGTATCATACAATACTAATATCTTGATTGAAATTATGAGGCACCAGCTGTTGGCTTTAATTGTATTTCTCATAAATGCAATAGTATACATTAATATCCCTGCAATATAAAATGGTACAAGATGTAGGACAGCACTGACAGTGAATATATATGCATGGAATTTGGATGTTTTTTATTCAGTGCAAACAGATACTTCCTGTTAATTAAGTACATGTGACATATTTCTTAAGTAACTTTAGGTTGTGGTCACTATGAATGTTTTTAAATCATACATTTTAGAAGAACTTTAAATTTTGTTAATAGGATTTCTTACCACAGGACTGAAAAGTAAAACTGAATTCTACTTAAATGATCTTTAAATTTCTGTCCAATTCTATCAAATAGCAGCTATTTCAGTGGGAAGAAAAAAAAAATCTCAAGTCTATTTTTTCCCTCAGCACTTAAACCAACATCTGTTTGAACTTACTAAATTTCACTTTAAATTGACTTATCAGATTTCATGAAAACAGCAAAACACACTTTTCCAATCTTCAGTCCACAGGGGTCAGACTTTCAAAGTATACTTGTTTCCAGCTGCCAATAAGTATTAAGTCAGCAAGAAGCCAAGTAAAAAAGATGAAATAAATGCTGCTTTTTTGAGTATTGTTTTCTAGTAGTATCTATACTGGATCTCCTATCTATTAAAATAAATAATAAAAGATAAATAAAAAGTGGCTAAACACAAATTTCCCACTGTTTCCCACTGTTTTAAGAAACTAAATGCAGTTGCTATAGTGCAAAGTTTTTACAAACTGAAAACAACACCAGTTTAATGATACTATAATTAATCTTTATAAAGGAAGAATTATAATAAAAATATTAATTACAACTATAGGAAATAAGCAATCTCTTCAGCAGGATTCTACTTTATTGCCTTTGATGATTACAACAGATTATAAACATGATTCAATTTAAATAACAGGTAAATAAACCAAATATTAGCAATTTGTACCATCCATAAATAGTTGGATGTTCTAACAAAGCTGCAGGATATAGAACAAGTTCAAAAGTAAGGCTTTTCAAAAATTTAATATTATCAACTTGCTGACTCTATCCTTGGTATAGATATTAATGATAAAATCTTTTGTTTTGCTCTGCTCTTTACCTGTCTTTGTTGGGGTTTTAATATTCACCTTTATTAATTTTATACTGAATGCACATACAAGGCGTTCTGGATCAAAGACAGATCACTGTACACCTAAAAATAATGACCACACGATTCCTCATATCCCATTTCTTACCCCGAAGGTGATGCAATGAAAGCCAGGTCAGATATCCTACACACATAAATTTTAAGTCTACACTACTGGTAAGGAATGGAGAAAATTGAGTTTTATCTGCTTATCTATAGGAAAAAGAGGCAGTTACTCTCTTTGTCCCAAAAAGGAGGGCGAAAACCCTTGCTTTTTGGAGACTGGATGGAAAGGATCTTGAGATCTCACTCTAAACTTTTGGGATGTAAATACATGTCTCCAAGGACGAGATAAACCCAGTGTCTCTGCATTTTCTGACTTATAAATTTCTCCAACATCCTGAGCCTTATCTTCCCTTGAGATGTAAGTATATACCTCTGGAGTTAGGAAAATCTGTCTGGAGTTCTCTCACTACGTATACAGTTGTGAATGAACTTTCCACATCTTGCTCTTAACCCAGCCTCCCAAGATTGCAGCAAAATTTATTCAAAAAGTCCCAAGTCTACAGAAACACAAAAATATTTCCTCACATCTCACACTCTTGCTAGCTCCAATTATTTGCACTATGGACTTTCTTTGAGGATTACCTGTAGTATTTCTCACATAAGTAATAAACAGGCATATTTAACTCTTCCCTTAGAAAATTAATGTTATACATGACATATTTAGTTCATATCATTAAGAAAAAGTAATTTTTAACCTAACAAATAAAATTAAGTCATTATCTTATTTTACCTTATAGGATTTCCAGACTTCAGAAAGAAATTCATGAAATAATGAATAATATTACTAAAGAGACCTTTCTAAACTTCCACCAGCAGGTTTCTCTCACTTTGAATCAGCTATTTTTTTTTCCTTTCACATGCATTTGACAATGACATGCCACTTTTTCTTATTATAATTAACTTATTTCTGAATTTGTCATAACTATGACATTTTTGGAACAACTAGCATATCCTTACTTTAAGACTTGAAAGATTGTTCATGTTCTTTGTAACAGTTCATTTCATGATCTTTTTCAAATTTCCATGTGTCTAAAAGTTATATTTTCTAAGTTTCATAAAACCAAATTTACATTTAACTACAATTCTTTCTGCAGAAAAAAAGATAATCCTTTAAAAGCATGGTTTAGTCTAGCTTTAAATGTAGAGTTATAGGATTATGTCAAATATATAAAATGGAGCATTTATATTAAATGCCATGTATTTCTTCATAATGCTACCCAAGCTAATCGAGAGTGACTACCTCTAATTTGTGATTTAGCAAACTAAACCAGATTAGTCTTTGAGAAGAACTCAGTGCCAAAATTAAGAAAAAAATAAAAATCATACAGTTTATCAGAAAAGGTTATATTTCACAGAAGACAAAGAAGATACTGAATTATGCAGTCTATAGAAAACAATAGATCTCTGGCTATGACTTATGCAAATTTATCTATCTTACTTCAAATTTTATCTTTAGACACAACATTTGAAAACAATTAAGTGCCTTGATGTATATTTAATTTGTCTGATTCTAATGCCTTATATAAATATACCAGTTGAAAATAATATCTTTCCAGTGGAATCAAAAACATAGACTCAGATAAGTTTTATATGCCATACATCTATTATGTAAGTGTTATCATGATGGAAAACTACACGTGGAAACAAGGAATAATATAAGTCAATATAGCAAATCAAGTATAATACATAATCCCCAAATAAATATAAAAGTTTGCATTTTCCCAAATGAATGGTACACTGACATTTATTCATGTAAAATGAAGATATCTTAGTTTTCAAGGAAGACATACACAAACACTTAACTTCTATTAAATAGAGACTTGTAAGGATGTTGGGGATCTAAGGGAGGAAGCAAACACAAATCTCTCAAGAAACAGAATATTTTATGAGTGCAAATTCTTAATGTATCTAATCTTAGAGGAACTCTGATGACTTAAGAACCACCTAAATAAATAAATAAATAAATAAATAAACACACAAATAAATAAATACAGAACTCTCGTAGCTGTGTTTTCCGACACAGGCATCAACCACTCCCTAGACTTGACCCATCACTATGGTGATAAATCAGTTTTTGTCTCTGACTGATCTAGTCTTTCTGCCCACCAACTGTTCCTTTGGGCAAAATGTTTGATACATTTTTTTCATATCATTTACAAAAAATCATTTAAAGTCTTGAGGTACAAGATTATTTCCCAAATTTATTTTAACTCAAAGATGTGTTAATCATTTGTTAATATAAATTCATCAACATTATCACAAATGTAGATTTGTAATCATTATCAACTTAATGACTACCATTAAAAAGCCTGAAATCTTTCTGGGACCCTTAGTTCCTAGTTCTCTAGTAACTGAAACAAACAACTCATTTTGTATTTTGGTTTTTGTTTTTATTTTTCCCAAAAAGTATTCAAACTTACTCTTCAAGGAGCGTAAAATTCCTTGCTCACAAAGCTCATTCCACATGTCAGGTGAGAGAAAAGTACATTCTGAAAACATTATTACCATAAAATTTCAGAAGAGGTATGTGCTGATTATTCCTTAGGATATACAAAATTTTACATCTTCTTTCTAATTAAGTTTGCTTGACCTTATATTGATAATTAGTAGTAACGATATACCAAAAATGTGTCTCTAATTATCCATGTTACAAAATGCACGCACCTTCAAACATTTTGGGTGTTGTTTTTTTTCCCAGTCACTACTGAGTTTATCCTTACAGGTTTATAGCATCAGCATATCTGTAAACAATCAACCTATGGTCAGTTGTTCTAAAACCTCCTGATTCTCTCTTGTCTGTCCCTGCTGTTGTTTTTCCAAGAATCTGACAGTAATTAAAAGTTACACCGGCATTGTAAATTTCTTCAGCCTTTCATTAGAAATTATCTTAGCAAGTGTGGTAAGATAGGGTCAGCAGCAATTTTTAAATAACACATTTTCACATAATTTACACCAGAAGCTTCTGAAATTTATGCAGTCGGTACTTTGAATATTAACATTCACATTCAATATTCATTTCATTAAGGTATATTCTACTTGATTTTGTGCTCCATGTACAGTCAGTAGCTCAGGCTCACTTCCTGGTTATTGAGTCCACTCATTCAACACATAATCCGAATCTTAATTTTGTTTTTTGTTTTCTTTTGATGTTTCCATTGGATCAGTTTTTTCTCTTTTTTTAAATTCGGTTTTGGTTATCATGGTCACTGAGAAACTTTAACAACTTGTTTTTCTGTTTCCTTAAGAGATATGAGGTCATATTTCCCATACCACATTCTTTAGATATTTCAGTTAGATACTCCATTTATAAAAATCTTCTAAAAGACTTGCAATGATCAGATAAACAGATGTGGGCAACAACTCTATTTTATGCACTACTGATGAGTACAAATGTTTCCTTTACCCTTTTACTATAACACCTTGGGAGGACGGGGTAGTGGGAGCTGTAACACCTAGTTACTTGTTTATATTTTCCCAGTGCAACTGAACTCAAAGTCACCAAAAAATAATAAAGGTAATAAAATATCTGTGAACAGCAAATGGAAGAGGTATAACTGTATACACTCCACTCCAG
Source organism: Puma concolor (assembly GCF_028749965.1). Lineage (NCBI taxonomy): Eukaryota > Metazoa > Chordata > Mammalia > Carnivora > Felidae > Puma > Puma concolor. The sequence goes on along the minus strand of NC_141677.1, from coordinate 418,214 downwards.
TTCTGATGCCCACTGAGTTTTAGTACCAAACTCAAAAGAATAAAAATGTACTACAGAGCTTTTCAGATTGTGGAGTGGCTCTCATATATTTATGAGGCAGGGAATATAATTACTATCTCTATTTTACAGATGAAGAAACCAATATGGAAAAATTCAGTAAATTCTTTTTCTCACGCAAACAGTATAAGCAATAGAGACAAGCTTCAAACTCATGCAGTCTGGCTCCACAGACCCTATTCTAGACAGACTATGTCTCTCTGGCCATCTCAACTTCTTTATCATGTTCCTTAAGTTGTTCTTTTTAGACATTCTGACTGGTGTGAGGTGGTATCTTATTGTGGTTTTGATGTGTAGTTCCCTGATGATGAGCAATGCTGAGCGTCTTTTCATATGTCTGTTAACAATCTGGATGTCTTCTTTGGAAAAGTGTCTGTTCATGTCTTTTGCCAATTTCTTCATGGGCTTATTTGTTTTTTTGGATGTTTTTTGATAAGTTCTTTACAGATTTTAGATACTAACCCTTTATTTGATATGTCATTTGCAAATATCTTCTCCCATTCCATTGGTTGCCTTTTAGTTTTGCTGATTGTTTCCTTTGCTATGCCCTCTAACATAGCTGTTCAAACAAGAATTCAAACAGGGAGAATTACTATTCATTTTCTGATATCCAATATAAAACCGTTGAATCCCCAGCAAGATAATAGTTTTGAAAGATGTTTAATTCCATTATATTCCCTCTTTAAAGAGACAGACTACAGGACTAGACTATAGAGTTCTATTATAGCCCCAGAATCAAAAGAAGGAAAAGATGAAATGTAGAGATGGAAACCCCAAAGCTCTCCTCTTATGCCTGGTCTTTATTGTAGAGAGAAGAAGAAAGAAAGGAACAGCAAGGTCAGATTTCCCTCTCACCTGGGGCTGAGCTTCCAGGTATGCCAAAAGGTAGGGAGATTTATTCTATAACATACAGATAGGTATGGGACAGTATAAAACTTTAGGTCTAATGGCAGACTTGACTGGATTTGGTAGGGGGAGCCTGTAAGCTTTTGAAAAAAAAACAAAAACAAAAAAAAAAAACCCAACAGTGGCTATTTCACACATGACCTGGAGGCAATGGCGCACCAACCATGGTAGAACAGGTGAAATGAAAGGAATGTTCCTAAATTTTCAGTGCCCATATAGCGCAAAAGACCTACAAGTAACAAACTATTCAGTAAAGAAATTAAGAGGTGTTGGGAGGCCCATGAACCCTCAGAAGCCTGGAGATAGTGTGAAGAGCTTTAAAATGGGAGTCAATGCCTGGACCATCCAAATGTCCTTCAATAGTTGAATGGATAAACAAACTGCAGTCTACCTTTTAGTTACTAAAATTCTTTCTTTCCTGTATCACTTCTCTTACAGCTTTACTAAGCTACAAGACTTATCTCTCAATCTATGCTTATCCACTCTTCAGTAGCTCAAATTCTCTCTGCCTCTGTATTTTATTAAAGCCCCATTAATTGCAACATTCAATGAAATAGCAAGAATCACTTTCATCCCTCATTGCTACCTGCACAATATTTTACGTGGCCATGACTGAATTGTTCTGGCTGCTACTTCTTCCCTCAACACAACTGATACGGCTGACACACTGATAGTTTACCTGATTTCCCAGCCATCTGACTGTGATAACACAGCAGCCTCAGATCTGAACATAGATCTGAACACACATCAGAAGAAGAAAAATCACCTTATATCTCAAAGGACAAGAAATAAAGGTTTTCTTTCTTTTATTAATAGAAAAGCTTATATACCGCTACTAAGTAGCAAGCATTGGGTTGCCAAAGGGTCTTACTTTATGAGACAACTGACTTTAGGATCCATACTTATTGCACCAACAAAATTAAAGTATGCTTTTAAGAGCATTAATTGTCAATTATCAAGGACTAATATGTTAAGATACAATGCGTCTTAAAAAATTTATTGCCAGTTATCTGTATAACCTGTTCTGAATATTGTATTGTCAAAGGTGCTCAAGTTCAATAAAGTGATATATTTAATTAGAAACAAATTTTTGATATTTCCAGAGGTTGGATCAAATATATATTATTTATTTTTCTCAATTGAAAATTTTGCATTTTCTACTTTCCCAGTATTTCTAAGTCAACAATTATTATACAGGAAAAAATTATAGTTTATTTAAAATTAAATATCAGATTCCACCTACACCTGCCTAAATAACCCAGAAAACCACCAGAGGATTAGCAGAACGGAGTCGCCGGAGCCAAGCGCAGACGAGAGGCCCATGGAAGAGGGTAGGAAGGGCGGCGAGGCGGTGCGCGCTCCACGGACTGGCTGGAGGGAGCCGGGGCGGAGGGGCGGCTCGCCGGCCAGGCAGATACCCCGAGACTGGCTTGCAAAAAGCGGAGGGGCCTGACGGACTGTGTTCCGACAGCAAGCTCGACTTAGCGTCTGGGAGGTCATAAGCTAACAGCTCTGCTCAGAAAGCGGGAAGGCTGGAGGACAAAGGGAAGGAGAGCTGCTGAGCCCCCGGACGACAGAGCTCAGTTTGGTGGGGAACAAAGGCGCTCGCCAGCGCCATCTTCCCCGCCCATCCCCCAGCCAAAATCCCAAAGAGAACCAGTTCCTGCCAGGGAACTTGCTCGCTCGGCGCAGACACCCAACTCTGCGCTTCTGCGGAGCCAAACCTCCGGCAGCGGATCTGACTCCCTCCTGCTGCCACAGGGCCCCTCCTGAAGTGGATCACCTAAGGAGAAGCAAGCTAAGCCTGCCCCTCCTGCCCCTGTGCACCTTGCCTACCCACCCCAGCTAAGACGCCAGATCCCCAGCATCACAAGCCTGGCAATGTGCAAGTAGCCCAGACAGACCACCCCACCCCACAGTGAATCCCACCCCTAGGAGAGGGGAAGAGAAGGCACGCACCAGTCTGACTGTGGACACAGCGGTGGGCTCGGGGCAGACATCAGGTCTGACTGCGGCTCCGCCCACCAACTCCAGTTATACACCACAGCACAGGGGAAGTGCCCTGCAGGTCCTCACCACGCCAGGGACTATCCAAAATGACCAAGCGGAAGAATTCCCCTCAGAAGAATCTCCAGGAAATAACAACAGCTAATGAGCTGATCAAAAAGGATTTAAATAATATAACAGAAAGTGAATTTAGAATAATAGTCATAAAATTAATCGCTGGGCTTGAAAACAGTATAGCTGACAGCAGAGAATCTCTTGCTACAGAGATCAAGAGACTAAGGAACAGTCACGAGGAGCTGAAAAATGCTTTAAACGAAATGCATAACAAAATGGAAACCACCACAGCTCGGATTGAAGAGGCAGAGGAGAGAATAGGTGAACTAGAAGATAAAGTTATGGAAAAAGAGGAAGCTGAGAAAAAGAGAGATAAAAAAATCCAGGAATATGAGGGGAAAATTAGAGAACTAAGTGATACACTAAAAAGAAATAATATACGCATCATTGGTATCCCAGAGGAGGAAGAGAGAGGGAAAGGTGCTGAAGGGGTACTTGAAGAAATAATAGCTGAGAACTTCCCTGAAGTGGGGAAGGAAAAAGGCATTGAAATCCAAGAGGCACAGAGAACTCCCTTCAGACGTAACTTGAATCGATCTTCTGCACGACATATCCTAGTGAAACTGGCAAAATACAAGGATAGAGAGAAAATTCTGAAAGCAGCAAGGGGTAAACGTGCCCTCACATATAAAGGGAGACCTATAGACTCGTGACTGATCTCTCTTTTGAAACTTGGCAGGCCAGAAAGAATTGGCACGAGATTTTCAGTGTGCTAGACAGAAAAAATATGCAGCCGAGAATCCTTTATCCAGCAACTCTGTCATTTAGAATAGAAGGAGAGATAAAGGTCTTCCCAAACAAACAAAAACTGAAGGAATTTGTCACCACTAAACCAGCCCTACAAGAGATCCTAAGGGGGACCCTGTGAGACAAAGTACCAGAGACATCACTACAAGCATAAAACATACAGACATCACAATGACTCTAAACCCATATCTTTCTATAATAACACTGAATGTAAATGGATTCAATGCGCCAACCAAAAGACATAGGGTATCAGAATGGATAAAAAAATAAGACCCATCTATTTGCTGTCTACAAGAGACTCATTTTAGACCTGAGGACACCTTTAGATTGAGAGTGAGGGGATAGAGAACTATTTATCATGCTACTGGAAGCCAAAAGAAAGCTGGAGTAGCCATCCTTCTATCAGACAAACTAGACTTTAAATTAAAGGCTGTAACAAGAGATGAAGAAGGACATTATATAATAGTGACAGGGTCTATCCATCAGGAAGAGCTAACAATTATAAATGTCTATGCGCCGAATACCGGAGCGCCCAAATATATAAAACAATTACTCATAAACATAAGCAACCTTATTGAGAAGAATGTGGTCATTGCAGGGGACTTTAACACCCCACTTACAGAAATGGATAGATCATCTAGACACACGGTCAATAAAGAAACAAGGGCCCTGAATGACACATTGGATCAGATGGACTTGACAGATATATTTAGAACTCTGCATCCCAAAGCAACAGAATATACTTTCTTCTCGAGTGCACATGGAACATTCTCCAAGATAGATCATATACTGGGTCACAAAACAGCCCTTCATAAGTTTACAAGAATTGAAATCATACCATGCATACTTTCAGACCACAATGCTATGAAGCTTGAAATCAACCACAGAAAAAAGTCTGGAAAACCTCCAAAAGCATGGAGGTTAAAGAACACCCTACTAACGAATGAGTGGGTCAACCAGGCAATTCGAGAAGAAATTAAAAAATATATGGAAACAAACGAAAATGAAAATACAACAATCCAAACGCTTTGGGACGCAGCGAAGGCAGTCCTGAGAGGAAAATACATTGCAATCCAGGCCTATCTCAAGAAACAAGAAAAATCCCAAATACAAAATCTAACAGCACACCTAAAGGAACTAGAAGCAGAACAGCAAAGGCAGCCTAAGCCCAGCAGAAGAAGAGAAATAATAAAGATCAGAGCAGAAATAAACAATATAGAATCTAAAAAAACTGTAGAGCAGATCAACGAAAGCAAGAGTTGGTTTTTTGAAAAAATAAACAAAATTGACAAACCTCTAGACAGGCTTCTCAAAAAGAAAAGGGAGATGACCCAAATAGATAAAATCATGAATGAAAATGGAATTATTACAACCAATCCCTCAGAGATACAAACAATTATCAGGGAATACTATGAAAAATTATATGCCAACAAATTGGACAACCTGGAAGAAATGGACAAATTCCTGAACACCCACACTCTTCCAAAACTCAATCAGGAGGAAATAGAAAGCTTGAACAGACCCATAACCAGCGAAGAAATTGAATCGGTTATCAAAAATCTCCCAACAAATAAGAGTCCAGGACCAGATGGCTTCCCAGGGGAGTTCTACCAGACGGTTAAAGCAGAGATAATACCTATCCTTCTCAAGCTATTCCAAGAAATAGAAAGGGAAGGAAAACTTCCAGACTCATTCTATGAAGCCAGTATTACTTTGATTCCTAAACCAGACAGAGACCCAGTAAAAAAAGAGAACTACAGGCCAATATCCCTGATGAATATGGATGCAAACATTCTCAATAAGATACTAGCAAATCGAATTCAACGGCATATAAAAGGAATTATTCACCATGATCAAGTGGGATTCATTCCTGGGATGCAGGGCTGGTTCAACATTCGCAAATCAATCAACGTGATACATCACATTAACAAAAAAAAAGAGAAAAACCATATGATCCTGTCAATCGATGCAGAAAAGGCCTTTGACAAAATCCAGCACCCTTTCTTAATAAAAACCCTTGAGAAAGTCGGGATAGAAGGAACATACTTAAAGATCATAAAAGCCATTTATGAAAAGCCCACAGCTAACATCATCCTCAACGGGGAAAAACTGAGAGCTTTTTCCCTGAGATCAGGAACACGACAGGGATGCCCACTCTCACCGCTGTTGTTTAACATAGTGTTGGAAGTTCTAGCATCAGCAATCAGACAACAAAAGGAAATCAAAGGCATCAAAATTGGCAAAGATGAAGTCAAGCTTTCGCTCTTTGCAGATGACATGATATTATACATGGAAAATCCGATAGACTCCACCAAAAGTCTGCTAGAACTGATACATGAATTCAGCAAAGTTGCAGGATACAAAATCAATGTACAGAAATCAGTTGCATTCTTATACACTAACAATGAAGCAACAGAAAGACAAATAAAGAAACTGATCCCATTCACAATTGCACCAAGAAGCATAAAATACCTAAGAATAAATCTAACCAAAGATGTAAAGGATCTGTATGCTGAAAACTATAGAAAGCTTATGAAGGTAATTGAAGAAGATTTAAAGAAATGGAAAGACATTCCCTGCTCATGGATTGGAAGAATAAATATTATCAAAATGTCAATACTACCCAAAGCTATCTACACATTCAATGCAATCCCAATCAAAATTGCACCAGCATTCTTCTTGAAACTAGAACAAGCAATCCTAAAATTCATATGGAACCACAAAAGGCCCCGAATAGCCAAAGTAATTTTGAAGAAGAAGACCAAAGCAGGAGGCATCACAATCCCAGACTTTAGCCTCTACTACAAAGCTGTCATCATCAAGACAGCATGGTATTGGCACAAAAACAGACACATAGACCACTGGGATAGAATAGAAACCCCAGAACTAGACCCACAAACGTATGGCCAACTAATCTTTGACAAAGCCCGAAAGAACATCCAATGGAAAAAAGACAGTCTCTTTAACAAATGATGCTGGGAGAACTGGACAGCAACATGCAGAAGGTTGAAACTAGACCACTTTCTCACACCATTCACAAAAATAAACTCAAAATGGATAAAGGACCTGAATGTGAGACAGGAAACCATCCAAACCTTAGAGGAGAAAGCAGGAAAAGACCTCTCTGACCTCAGCCGTAGCAATCTCTTACTCGACACATCCCCAAAGGCAAGGGAATTAAAAGCAAAAGTGAATTACTGGGACCTTATGAAGATAAAAAGCTTCTGCACAGCAAAGGAAACAACCAACAAAACTAAAAGGCAACCAACGGAATGGGAAAAGATATTTGCAAATGACATATCGGACAAAGGGCTAGTATCCAAAATCTATAAAGAGCTCACCAAACTCCACACCCGAAAAGCAAATAACCCAGTGAAGAAATGGGCAGAAAACATGAATAGACACTTCTCTAAAGAAGACATCCGGATGGCCAACAGGCACATGAAAAGATGTTCAGCGTCGCTCCTTATCAGGGAAATACAAATCAAAACCACACTCAGGTATCACCTCACGCCAGTCAGAGTGGCCAAAATGAACAAATCAGGAGACTATAGATGCTGGAGAGGATGTGGAGAAACAGGAACCCTCTTGCACTGTTGGTGGGAATGCAAATTGGTGCAGCCGCTCTGGAAAGCAGTGTGGAGGTTCCTCAGAAAATTAAAAATAGACCTACCCTATGACCCAGCAATAGCACTGCTAGGAATTTATCCAAGGGACACAGGAGTACTGATGCATAGGGGCACTTGTACCCCAATGTTCATAGCAGCACTCTCAACAATAGCCAAATTATGGAAAGAGCCTAAATGTCCATCAACTGATGAATGGATAAAGAAATTGTGGTTTATATACACAATGGAGTACTACGTGGCAATGAGAAAAAATGAAATATGGCCTTTTGTAGCAACGTCGATGGAACTGGAGAGTGTGATGCTAAGTGAAATAAACCATACAGAGAAAGACAGATACCATATGGTTTCACTCTTATGTGGATCCTGAGAAACTTAAGAGAAACCCATGGGGGAGGGGAACAAAAAAAAAAAAAAAGAGGTTAGAGTGGGAGAGAGCCAAAGCATAAGAGGCTGTTGAGAACCCAGAACAAACTAAGGGTTGATGGGGGGTGGGAGGGAGGAGAGGGTGGGTGATGGGTACTGAGGAGGGCACCTTTTGGGATGAGCACTGGGTGTTGTATGGAAACCAATTTGACAATAAATTTCATATATAAAAAAATAAATAAATAAATAAATAAATAAATAAATAAATAAATAAATAAATAAAATTAAATATCAACATTTTAAGGCTTAGCTATTATTGAATCAGTATTCAAATATTCAGTATGTTGAAAACTGGAGTGTGTATATGAGCGAATAAATAGCCAGGAATAGACTACACTATTGGTATGTTGCCAGTTACCAAGATAAAGGGAAAACTTAATCCAAAACTCAATAAATGTGGGGTTTTTTCATTATTTTTTTTTCTAAATAAATAACTTCCTTAAAATCAAATTCCATATTTAAGGATGAACGAAGTTTAAATTTTTATAATTTTCAAAATGCAAGTATTTATAAAAAGATTGTATTATAGCCATTAATGCATTATATACAAGTGTAACATATTGTTTTTAACTGGCATACATTTCCTCTTCCCTATATTGCTTGTTATTTATTGCTGGTTGATACTTGAGAAACAGTGGGTAACTTTGCCTAAAAACCAAAGAACTTCTTATCAAATAAGTAATTGTAACATCCAAACCACTTTTTTTTTTTTCAGAGTTCATTGTTGTTAAACTTCTTTGACAGCTTAAGATAGTCCAAAATGGAATCATTGCCCAGGAAAGGACTGTGATGCCTCCTCCTCTCTGCTCCCAAGGAAGGGTAGACCAGCACCAGGGGCCTTTTACAAGCTCAGTGTATTTCTGAGGTTGCAAAGCTCTCCTGTCCAACACACTGACACTATTGGTAAGTTCAGGCTCTCCCAGGCACTGGACTATTAAATACAGAGCTGTGACTTCTGGGATGTCATGACTACAGTGCTGTGGGTCAACCTTAGCTGAGTCTGAACCTTGTTTACTTGTTTTAAAACTCAATTTTGCTTTACTAAAAACATGTTTCCATTCAATCTCACACAATACAGAGATACACAATTTTTGTATGTTCACTATTGACTTTTAGGAAGTCAATAGTGTTCCTCAAACCCTCAAACCCATTCCTCTCAGAGTAATTAACAGGATGGGTGAGAGGGGATCTTTTTTCTTCCTTCCCCTTCCTGTACTATTCAAACCACTGATGTCATCAGAGAGCCCATCTCAGCAGGTGTTGGACACTGTCTCCATCTGTACAATGCTGATTCTTTCCAATAGCAATTCTACCCAGAGCAACACAGTCCCTATTTCTCTTTCCTCAAGTTTTCTTCTGTGAAAGACACTTACGTTGCATCAATGTTATCTCTCGTGGGTAAATTCTAAAAAGCCCTGACAGTGGGGTTGGGGTACATGGAAGGGGTAGCTGCTTATTTTCTACTTGTCAGCAAGACATTGGCCAAAGACTTTGCCAGGAATGTTTTTAGAAGCAAATATTCATAAGATGGCAGGTCTTACCACCTACTCCAATTGATAGGAAGGAATATTTAATAGTAAAATATTGAGTTTAGGAAACTAGAAGATTATGACCCCAGACAGGCTAGCCATGATAAAAGAATATTCTCCCAAGATGAGGTTATAAGTGTGGAGTCACTGATAATATTACTAATATAAGTAGGATTTTGTTTTTTACCCCAAGCTGATACATAAGTTTATAATCGTATCTGTGAACTCTCATTCTGCCCCATAATAAAGATACTGGGAAATTTTCTTGACACACAACTCATTGAAAAATAAAAAAATTAAAATAATTTTTAAAAATATGCAAGTACAGTATAATAAGTTGAAAAAGGATACATACATGGAATCAGAGAGACCAAGTTCAAATCCCAATTTTACTGACTACTCAGAATGAGGCTTGAGCCATTCACTTAAACTCTATAAGCTCAGATTCTTGGTCAATAAAATGTGAGCATGAGTGACAATCCTGAACATTTTTTATAATGTTTAAATGAGATATTCAGCTCTTAAAATAATGTATTAGTTTTCTTATCTCTTTTTCTGATCACACTGTACTTCAAAATAATTAGCACATTTTTTCCATTTCATGTGGCATCAATAAGGAAAAGCAAAACAATACTTATGTCACATTTATAATAACACTTAATATTAGATGCTTAATAATTATATAATAAATTTTAACAGCAGAGTTGGAGCCAGAATTACCTGGATACACCTGCCATATTTATCAATGAGAACCTTAACTCCTTTGGTTCAGATTCAATCACAATCTGAAGCAACACTGTTGCTTTTAGCTTGAGGCTAAAAGCACCCAGAGCACTGAACCAGAGTTGCAAATCTTATAAAATGCCATTAAAACCAAAATCCATGTAAAATCAAGAAGTTATTGGTACAAGTACTCCCAATACCAAGATAGAAGTCAAGATGATTTTTAGAGAGGAAACTAAAATGTTCCCACAGAGTCGGGGATTTTAGACTTCAGCTCAGATTTGGGCTGGCTCAGAGGAAAATGTGTCATATGTTCAGTGACCTTCAAAACACACACACACACACACACACACACACACACACACACACACAACACTGTGCCTTCTTCATTTAGCGGGTGGGGGGGGGGGGATTTTATTAAGGTTATCTCTTAATCCTTTGAGTTCCAACAAGTGGTGGGAAACATGGAGAGATACCAAGACCATGGAGAAAGCCCAGCTGGAATCAGGCTCTCCATCCCCACTCACACATGCACACATATGGTCTCATGTCAACCTGAGATAGGAAATAGGTCTGTTGTCTGACCTGTTGGCTTTATATGCAGGTGTAAGGGAAAGGGTGGTTAGAAAGAAGAGAAACAGTGTGACAAATAACTGCTATACATTGCTTTTTTAAAGTATTCTTAATAAATAGGGGAGGAAAGTAACTACAAGTTTGCACTTGTAGCCTTAGGTAGATGGATTTTTGTCTTTTTTGGCTCAATGGTTTTAATTCGGTATCTGAGATGAAATTTATATAGCCAACAAACAATAAAATCAAGAACACAGGAGACTGAAGAAAGTTCAACCTTGGTGGGGAAGAGGATCAATCAATTGATCAATCAATAGATAGATGATAAATAGATATATAAATACATGATAGGTAGATGATAGATGATAGACAATAGATGACAGATAGATAGATAGATAGATAGATAGATAGATAGATAGATAATAGATAATATAGAGATATCCACAAATATGCTACTTTCTTCTACTGGACTTTTTATCACCACCCCCAATTTTGTTCAGCTAAAAGATACTGACACAACACCTAAATTTGTATTGCACAATAAATACCCTTTCAAAGGGTATTTATTATATTTATCGTTTAAAGGGAGATACTTAAAACATTCATAGTGAAAAAATATAGATATAAAATTAAAATAACAATGTCCTTCTGTAATAAAGACACTTGCTTTTCCTATGGCTCTTCTATAATTCCCTTTTTAGTTTCTTGGATGGATGGATGGATGGATGGATGGATGGATGGATGGATGATGTACTACAACAGTAACCAGATTATATTTTCTAGGTTTGAACCCCCACTTACAGCATTGTGGGGCCTCTACTCCCAATAGGTTTCCAAAGTTCCTAGGGACCTCTCACACAGATGTCCATGTTGCTCTGCCTTCCTTCCTGGTATAATGGAAGACTTGTTGATGTTCCTACTTATGAACTTCTACTTATGTGCTATACTCCATCCACTCTGACGTTGCTCTACTATATAAACAGGTTTTTCTTCTTGACGAGATTATTCTTATCAGTGTAACAACGTACCATATTTTTTTTCTCATCTAAATGAATGGCTATTTGGGGCGCCTGGGTGGCGCAGTCGGTTAAGCGTCCGACTTCAGCCAGGTCACGATCTCGCGGTCCGTGAGTTCAAGCCCCGCGTCAGGCTCTGGGCTGATGGCTCGGAGCCTGGAGCCTGTTTCCGATTCTGTGTCTCCCTCTCTCTCTGCCCCTCCCCCGTTCATGCTCTGTCTCTCTCTGTCCCAAAAATAAAATAAAAAAATAAAAAAAAAAAAACGTTGAAAAAAAATAAATGAATGGCTATTCAATCAATCAATCAATCAATCAATCAACCAATCTACTTTCTTTATTGCTACTCCCTTCATTTCTCTGCATAACAAATTCTTTGTGTGTTCTTTTACTGGTTGAGGATGATGGTGGGCCTATCCCTCTTGTCTTCCCCCACCTTTCCTGCCCCTGCTGACACTCCTGCATGGCCTCTTTAACTCAAGGGGTGGAGAGACCATCATCTGCCACTGCTAATGTGTGAAAGGTTCTGCCCTATTCTCTTTCCATGCTCAGAGTACAGTGTGTCTGTGATACACTTCTGCTCCTAAGGTCGACCTTTTGGGTCCCTAGGTTCCTAGGCCACTGATCTGTTGATGGCCTTGTCCCTTACTCTTAACACCAGGATCTCCCTCCAATGCCCTTCTCTCTTTCAATGACCTCCAACAGTCCCCTCCCTGAAGTAAGGAATATCTCCTACACACTGCACTTTGATCAAATTATACTATCAGATGCTCCAAAGAGCAAACAATATTCTGGTGAAATAAATCTTGCTATAAGTATATTTTTCTTTCTTCATGGCTCTGGGAAATGTTTTTGCCACATTAGGGAATTGAGGCATTGGATCTGAAGTATAAACTATTTAGTATACACTGTTCTATTTAAAGTTACTGGTTCTCGGGGCGCCTGGGTGGCGCAGTCGGTTAAGCGTCCAACTTCAGCCAGGTCACGATCTCGCAGTCCGTGAGTTCGAGCCCCGCGTCGGGCTCTGGGCTGATGGCTCAGAGCCTGGAGCCTGTTTCTGATTCTGTGTCTCCCTCTCTCTCTGCCCCTCCCCCGTTCATGCTCTGTCTCTCTCTGTCCCAAAAAAACAAATAAACGTTAAAAAAAAATAAATAAATAAATAAATAAAGTTACTGGTTCTCTGTTGCATGGGATCATCCTTCTTACATCAAGCCAGTCTACCTTATTTTCCCTGAAGATAAAGATCTTCACAAGAGTATCCTTCATGGACTTATACCTCATGGTCTCCTCCGTAGGTGCTTAAACACATCGAATTTCCAGGATATGAGTTTCAAGACTATATGCTCCTACTGTTTGGGGTCTTAGTATCATCAAATACCAATATACCTGACTACACAAAGAAGGTGCAATCATCATCAGCACAAAGTACATAAGGCTATTTCCATGGCCTAACAATGAAAAGATCTCAAGGGAAGAAAGAGGAGCAGACTAGTACTAACGAAAGGAACGGAAGGCCCTGAAACATTTTTCATCTTTTCTCGCCCAAAATTCTACACAATAAAAACCCTCTCTTGTTCTCAAGATAAGCCTGTCAAAAAGGTCAGTGTTGGGCACCTGGGTGGCTCAGTTGGTTAAGCATCCAACTTCAACTCAGGTCATGATCTCACACTCCGTGAGTTTAAGCCCCGCATCGGGCACTGTGCTGACAGTCAGATGCCTAGAGTCTGCTTCAGATTTTGTGTCTCCCTCTCTCTCTGCTCTGCCCCTGCTCATGCTCGCTGGCTCTCTCTCAATCTCTCTCAAAAATAAATAAACATTTAAACATTTAAAAACCAAAAAAAGGCCAGTGTTTCTCAGCATTTTAAACTTTGACTTCTTGTTGTATTACATGAGAGCTCTTACAGATTTTTCATATTATATCCAATTTAAAATAAATCAGGTATTATAAATAAATAAATGTAAATGAAACTAAAACAAATACAAATATAAAAAGGTATAATTTTGTTTTCAAACTAATGGGCTGTCCATCATAATGACCTGAGTCTCCTTAGCAGAGCATGGCCCTTTCTAAGTAGTTGCACATTCTATTTATGCATAATAATCAGAAAATGAGAGTTATTCATAAGGTGGGAGTGGACAACTGCAGGAGAGGAAGTTTCAGTAGATGAAGCAAGGTAGAGACAGAGAAGCCAAACAAAATTATCGAGTGTAATATCAAACAGGTAGAGAGGAATGGATGCTAAAGAACTTTCAGGCAGATTTTTTTCCAGGCTTAGTGAGAGGGGATGTGGGCATGGTTAACACTGTGACAACGGCAAAAGCCACGAGCATATGCTCTTCTTGCTTTTCACAATTCCTCCAGCACACTAGGTGTGTGAAGCCTGCCATCTTCTTAAATTTTTTTTTTTTTTTTTTTTAACATTTATTTATTTTTGAGACAGAGAGAGACAGAGCATGAACGGGGGGAGGGCCAGAGAGAGAGGGAGACACAGAATCTGAAGCAGGCTCCAGGCTCCGAGCTGTCAGCACAGAGCCTGATGCGGGGCTCGAACTCACGGACCGTGAGATCGTGACCTGAGCGAAGTCGGACGCTCAACCGACTGAGCCACCCAGGCGCCCCAAAGCCTGCCATCTTCTAACTCACACACAACTGCCAGCACTTCAGGGCTTTACCTCAGATGACCCCTTCCCATCCGCTCACCTTGCCTCCTCCCACCTTCCCTGGGTAAAGCTCTGTCCTCTGAGACACATGTTTGTTTTTAGAAAACAGTCAAAATAAAGTGAGACATTTTAGATTATGTGTGGAAGTAAAAGCAGAATAGCTATCATTCAAAACAAAACTAAATGATCAACTGAACAAGTTATACACAAAGTAATAAGGAAAGTCAGAAGGCATTACACTGATGGAAATACTAGGCTAATAAATTCCAGAGAGTGAATTATACCACATAAAGTGAATACATTCATGGAGTTAGCAGGATAAGGAATTATACCAGTACAGTGACATCAGATCAAATATTGGTTTTGCCAAGTTTTTTTTCTAGTTCACACACAATGTGACATTCAGGTGTACAACATAGTGATGCAACAACTCTATGTGCTGTGCTCACCACAAATGTAGCTGCCATCCATCACAGTATCATCGAATGTATTCCCTGTGCCTTTTATCCCCATGATTTATTCCTGCCATAACTTCCACACCCCTTCACCCATTTTGCCCTCCCCCCACTTCCCTCCCTCTGGCAACCATCAGTTTGTTATCTCTAAAGTTCTGAATATGCTTCCTGCTTTTTAATTTCTTTTTGTTTTTATTTTGGATTCCACATGAGTTAAATAATATGATATTTGTATTTCTCGGTCTTACTTATTTCATTTAGTATAGGACAATTATTTTAACCTCAGATACAGTATTTTACCTTTTTTGCACCAGTGATTTTCATTTTAAATTGAATTAATACCTATCTTGTATAGTTGTTGGATGCTTAAATAAGGTGATATATTTGAAGGTACCAGTCAGACTCAAACTATGATTGTTAGTACTGCTGCTGTTAATTTTCATTTTTCCCAGATTTATATCCAGTTTCCATACTCCAGAACCTGACAAAAGTCAAAGGAAATTTTAAAAATAACCATATTCTGATAGTTGCACAACTCTGTGAATATACTAAAAATCACTGAATTGTACACTTTAAGTGGGCGAATTTTGTGGTGTGTGTATTGCATCTCATTAAAGCCATTCTATACATATATGCATGCACACGTACATTTTTTGTCTTTGCATGCATACATACATACCTATTTATACATGTGTACTCTTCTATATTTATAACATATTCACTGAAATGCAGGTGCTGAGGGATCCAAAAGCAGTTCTAATGAGGAGAATAATTTCAGGAGCAAGAAAATGAACCTGGGTCATGAAGACAACTACAGGGTTGAAGTGATGCCGGCACTGAGAATTCATGTGTACTAGTGATGTGAATGTTCTTTGTGGACATAGAGTATCATTACATTATCCCACGTGGCCCACAGGCCTGTACAGTGTCAAAAGCAGCTTTTCCCCATCCTGCTGCTAAATTAAAACTGGGAAAGCAATATGCTGCTATTGCTTTTACTGTGAATCCATCTGCAGCCTGTCACAGTTCATCATCAGGTGGATGTACATATTTAATGAAGTACCTGACTAGTGTTATAATACTGCATTGTGCTAGTATTTGAAGATTACCTCATAAGTGAGAAAATTACACAGGCAGTTGGTGCCTTGGTCTTGGCTTATTTCATGACTTTTTGAGGGAGTAGGTATGGTTATTTTCTTAGTTTTACAGTCATAGGCTGTCATCCTTACCTGATAATCATACCTGGAAATTACGCTTCACAGAACACACTCAGCTGTTGTACTTACAACTCACCCCTCCATGCTTGTGACCCATTCTTCTCTCAGGTCACATATCCCAGGCCCGACTGGACTCCTTTAACCCAGCCTGGACATCCCCACAACTCGCAGTTGACAACAACACATGTGAATTGAACTAATTAAATTAATATTTAGAGTCAGGTAGAAGAATATCTCTTAGGCCTATAAACTCAGCTATATCTGGATTATAGTTTTTACTTCATCTAAAGAAAAATGTATATGCTGAAGAGGGTGATGGATTCATAAAAAAAGGTCAAAAGAAATAAACCTGGTCAATATTTGCTGATAGTTTTCAAAATAGTTGAAACCTGACTCTCACACAAATAAAAAGTTAGCCAAAATTTATAAAATGCACTAATGAAGGAAATAGCTAAATAGTGTCCTGGTACACAGAAAAATTTAAGACAATGGATAATTAATGGAAGGGGAAATGCTAAAATATGATTACAAATTTAGATATACAATAGGTTAATATTGATTATGATAGCAATTTCAGTAAAAACAACATCCTATGGCAATTACTGAATTGGCTTCAAATCTTGCTCCAAAAAAGTTCAAAAGCTATCTGCAAAGACTACATCTCAAAAATGATGGTGACACAGGAAGCTCCTGATTTTCCCTTCTCCTGTGGATGGCTCAAATATACATCTGTATACAGAGTAATTCCCTCTGAGAGAAATCCAGAATCTAGTTGAGTGACTCATTTACACAGGTGACTGAGAAAATACCAGTATCAAAACGGATAGGAAAGGCTGAGACAAACTCTCACCACAAATTATATCCCAGCACATAGCTGTAAAGTCAGGTGAGAACCCCAACTCTCAGCTTCTCCCTGAGGAGCAAAGACTTTGGGACATCTAACATCTCAAACTTTATGGCTCCCACCCAAGGGATAGACCCCCAAATCACCTATATCTGATAATAAATGGGGCTTCTATTCATGAGTCCCCCAAGACTATGACAAACAAAGAAACAGCTGAAAAGCTGCTGTGGCTCACAACTATACACCAGGCCTCAGGTCAAGAGAATAGGCAAAAATGTCAATCTCCCAGTTTCACACTCTCCCCACTTCTGTCTGACAACCCAACTTCTACTCAGCCTGCATCTAGGTGCTGACTTCAAGTCTCCCCTTAGGGACACTGGCATGTCTCGACACACACTCAACTACTAGAGCCACTAGGAACAAATATGGCAGCACTGAAATAACAAGAGTTTGAGAGGCAACCAGGAACTCTGGTCACACTGATTGATAAGGCACTTGCCTACACAAAACCAATCTTTAAAGACTGGGAGATGTGGCTAATGTGCAGAAACCAAAATAGACAATCAAGGAAAATAAAGTAGGAGAATATGTTACAAACAAAAAATAAGACACATTTCCATAAATCAATCTTAATGAAATAGAGATAAGGGATTTACCCATTAGAGAGTTCAAAGTATGGTTATAAAGAAATTCAGGAAAACAATGTATGAACAAAGTGAGAATTTCAACAAAGAGAAAATATTTAAAAGGTACTACCAGAAAATCACAGAGCTGAGGAACATATTATTAACTGAATTGAATAATTCAACAGAGAGGTTCAACGACAGATTTGATTAATCAGAAGAAATAGCAAACTTGAAGACAAGATAGTGGAATTCATTCAATCAGAGAAGCAAAAACAAACTAATAAAAAAGAGTGAAAAAGAGTGAAGATGACTTAAAGGTTTATGGGATACTGTCAATATACTCATTATAGGGATCCCAAAATGAGAAGAGACAGAGAAAGGGGCAGGATGTTTTTTCAAAGAAAAAATGGCTGAAAATTTCCCTAACCTAAAGGAATAAACAGACATCCAGATCTAGGAAGCCCAGAGTATCAAATAGGATAAAAACAAAGATACCCACATTAAGTGCTTTTTAATTAAATTGTTAGAATTTAAAGAAAAATCAAAAATCTTAGAAGCACCAAGAGAAAAGCAACTACTTATATACAAGGGAATTCCTATAACATCATCAGTGGATTTTTCAGAAGAAATCTTACAGACCACGAGGGAGTAAGATGATATATTCAAAGTGCTGCAAGAAAATATCTGCTGACCAAGAAACTTTACTCAGCAATGTTCTCTTTAAAATTTCAAGAAGAGATAAAAAGCTTCCCAGACAAACAAAAGTTGAAGGAGTTCATCACCTCTAGACCAGCCTTACGAGAAATGTTAAAGGGACTTCTTCAAGCTAAACAAAAGGACATTAGTACATTAATAACAATTAGTACATTAGGACATTAATTAACAATTAGGACATTAATAACAATTAGTAGCAGGAAAGCATATGAAACTTTAAAACTCACTAGAAAAAGGTAAATATAATTAAATTCAGAATGCTATAATACTGTGGGATGGTAGGTAAATCACTTGGTGATTTTACCCTTATAAAAATGTTAAAAGACAAAAGTATTAACAATAACTATAACTACAATAACTTCTTAAGTGATACACAATATAAAAAGATGTAAATTGTGACATCAAAAACATAACATGTAGGATAGGGGAATGTCAAACTGCAAAACTTTTGTATGTATTGGAAATGATAGTAGCTTGAAATACACTCTTATAAAACTATAAGATGTTTTGTGAAAACCTTATAGTAAACACAAAACAAAAACCTATAGTAGATACACAAAAGATCAAGAGAAAACAATCACAGCATACTGTGACATAATATCATCAAAACACAAAGAAAGAGAGCAAGAGAAGTATAAAGGAACAAAGAAACTATAAAAAAGCCAGAGAACAATGAACAAAAAGGCCAGAGTAGTTATGTACCCTTAGACAAACAATGTAAATATAACTGGATGAAACTCTCCAATCTAAAGACACAGAATGGCTGAATAGATGAAAACATAAGACCCAAATATATGCAATTTACAAGAGATTCACTTTCACTTTAAGGACACACAAAGATTGAAAGTAAAAGGATGGAAGAAGATATTCCATGCAAATGGAAACCAAAAGAAACCAAGGATAGCTATCCTTATATGAGACAAAACAGACTTTAAGCCAATAAGTGTAATAAGAAGCAAATAAAGTTATATAATGATAAAGGGATGAATTCAAAGGTCATAACAACTGTAATATTTATGCACCAAACATAGCAGCACCTAAATATATAAAGCAAATATTAACAGATCTGTAGAGAGAAGTAGACAGTAATACAATAATAGTAAGAAACTTCAATACCCCACTTTCAGCAATGGAGAGCTCAACCAGACAGAAAATCATTAAGAAAAAAACTGAACTTAAACTACACATTAGACCAGGTATACCTAACAGACACATACAGAACATTCCATCCAACAGCAATGGAACACACATTATTCTCAAGCACACATAGAACATTTTCCAGGATAGAACACACATTATGCCACAAAGTAAGTCTCCATACGTGTAATAAGATTGAAATCATACCAGGCATCTTTTATGACCAATGAATATGACAACAGAAATAAATTACAGGGAAAAACTAGAATATTCACAAATATGTGGAGATTAGACAACATGCTCCTAAACAACCAAAAGGTCAAGAAGAAATTTTTAAAACTGTATCTTGAGACAAAAGAAAATGGAAGCACAACACACCAAAACTTATGGATGTAGCAAAATTAAAGGAAGGAATACTAGAGAGATAAATGCTTACATTAAGCAAAAACAAAGTTCTCAAATAAACAACGTAACATTATGCTTCAAGGAACTAGAATAGAAAAGGGACAGACTAAGTCCCAAAGTCAGTAGAAGGATAGAAATAACAAAAGGTCAAAGCAGAAATAAACAAAACAGAGACTACAAAAAGAAAAATAGAAAAGATCAATGAAACTAAGAGCTGGTTTTTTGGAAAGATAAACAGAATTGGCAAACTTTTAGCTAGATTAATTAGCAAAAAAGAGAGGCTTCACATACATAAAGTCAGAAATCAAAGAGGAAACATTACAGAAATACTACAGATCGTAATAAATTACCATGAACAATTATACACAAATTAGATAACCTAAAAGAAATGGATAAATTCCTAGAAACATTATACTTCCCAGGACCAAATGATGAAGAAATAAAAAACCTGAACAGAACAATTACCAGTAAGTAGATTGATTCAGTAATCAAAAATTTCCCAACAAAGAAAAGTCCAAGACCAAATGGCTTCATTGGTGAATTCTATCAACCATTTAAAGAATTAATGCCAATCCAACTCAAACTCCTCCAAAACACTGACAAGGAGGCTGTTACCAAACAGACCAGAGACAATAAATGCCAGTAAGGATGTGGAGCAAAAGAACCATTATATAGTCTTGATGGGAATATAAAGTGATATAGCCACTAGGAAAAACAGTGTGGAGCTGTCTTAAGAAATTAAAAATAGATTGTTTTTACACATTGATCCCACTTCTGGGTATATATCTCATGGAAATGAAATCATTAACTCAAAGAGTTAGAAAGGATTCTGAACTGAATGAAAATGAAAACATAGAATGTGTAGAATCCTGCTTGTACTTCTATGTTCCCTGCAGAATAATTCACAAATAACCAAGTTATGGAAACAACCTAAGTGTCTGTCAGTGGATAACTGGATTGGATAAAGATATGGTGTGTGTGTGTGTGTGTGTGTGTGTGTGTGTGTGTGTGTGCACGCGTGCACGCACATATACATGTGTATTGGAATGTCATTTTGCCTTAAAAAGAAGGAAGTCATGGCATTTGCAACAACACGGATTAATCTAGAGACCGTTATGCTAAGAGAAATCAGCCAGACAGAGAAAAACAAATACTACATGGCATCACCTATATGTCAAATATAAAAAGGAAAAAGTCAAACCCATAGATAGAGGGTAGAATGGTAGTTGCCAGCGGCTGAGGGATGGGGAAAACAGGAGATGTTGGTAAAGGGTACGAACTTGCAATATACAGTCTGAGCATCTCATGTATAACATGACAACTATAATTGGTAATGATATATGATTAAAATTTGCTAAAAGAGTAGAACTTAAGTGTTTTCACACACACCTACAAAAAGTAGAACATCCATTGGTATCTTCCCCCTGCTCCATTGATATCTAATAATAGGTAAGAGCAAAGTATGACCTTTGACCATATATTCAGCCTGTTTAGGGTTCCTGTTCTTATAAAAGTGAAATTTAAAAAAAAGTCCTACCTCATTGGATGACTGTAAAAATTGAACATTACATATATAAAGGGCTTAGAATGTGCCTCACATATTATGCTGTTTGCATATGTATAAGTCTTAATTATTATCCCATATCATTGCTATTATTATTATTATATTATAATTATATAAAATTATAATGTGTGTGCAGGTCACACAAACTTAGTACTCTTTACTCTGACAGGATATATGCAAAAATATACACAGGATATTCACTTGAGCATCAGTTTATTATTAATTTGCTGGTTCTGTTTGTTTATTCTTGCATACCAGAACTTCCTATTTTGACATGTTTTGGTGACTTACTGAATAATGACCATCATGTCTATGGTTTTGAAAGTACTCACAATACCTCACACCATACTAATTTCTAATTCACCTGCCTAAAATACCGGCTACTTTTAGGGTATCTCAAATCCCACCTTTCATGTCATTACTAAGTGAGAAGTTTGAGGAAATATCTTAACTAATCTGAGCATAAATATGAAACATTTTACTTTTCCAATCATAGTTCTTCATATGAATAATATCAGCCCTTCCCTTTAGATTCTAACTTGGACAAGTTTATAAATTCCCACTGTTCTGGCTCATCAGTTCATGTTCACCTACTCTGCAGAATTTCTATATATTCCTTGGAAATATCATTTTGCACTGCAATAATTCAAGACATTTCTCACACTTTCTATTACTCCAACTAATGACCACGTGTTCACAACTGCCTGTCCCTTATCCCCTGCCTTATCTGACCTAAGTTTAGTCAGTCTTCTGTCTTCCCAACAGGTCCCTGAATATGGCTCTCCCCAAGCTCCTGGGGCGAAGCAAGGGTTTAAAGGCAAAACATGCCCCCTGACCTCCAGTACAAAGAATCTGCTCATCACAGGGAGACACATTTACTGCCAGACCAAACCCAAGATGCTATCTGCTCATTCTCCCTCACTTGCCAATATCCCCTTCAAAGTTTCCACTAGTCCTGCTTACTTCTCTCTATAAAAGAAAAGACTTTTCTGTTTGATTCTGATATGCTTGCAGATCTCTGAAATCAGAGTGTTCTCCATAGTGTGACATCCTTTTTGAATAAAATCTCTCCTTATCGGTCTGGATATGCTTTTATTTGATACTGATATAGACTCTTACAATATTTCTTTCTGAGGCATAGCTTTTATTAGATTTTATTATAGAATAAAATAATTAATTAACCAAATTAACTCTGCTTTCCCCTCTAATAAATCCATATTAAACTATCCTTTCCCACCATCCCATAAAAATTACCCTAGAATATTTAACATTACACAGGACATAGTAACACAATAAATGTGTGGTTTAATTTTGTTTTATGTGACCTCTCTGAGCTTTTACATCATACTATATAACGTAGAGGAACTCTCTCTCTCTCTCTCTCTCTCTCTCTCTCTCTGAAAAATATGACATTAATTCTTGAGTTCTGTTTCTTTACAATAATCCATTCCTTCCCTTTCAATTTCCTAGGTATTTGGCAATATTCCCAGGCCTCATTCATTCAAGGTGCTCCTTCATCAAACATTTATTGAAGGTTTATCCTGTTCCCTAGCATTTTGATAAGAGCTATGGATACTATTATAAACAACACAGGTGTAACACACGTCTTTCTCTGGAGGTAAAAATTATAGAAACACTTGTGCTTTTCTCTATTATTATCAGATCTCCTAGGTCTCCCTCTCCCTTGTAAGCTAAGTTCTATTGCACATTTTAAAATACTTCATAAAGATTACTCACAAAGTTCTTTTTGTCAACTACCATTAAGTTAATTCTGCTTTATGATGAATTGGCATAACCAAAATTGTCTTGATTGCTGACTTTTATTCTTATAGTTGTAGCATTGTCACAATTACTATTTAGGATTTTTGGGGTTGAAAGTGACAGAAACTAACAAAAAAAAATTATAACCTCACATTCAGATTCAGTTAAAGCACAGTCCAGGTGCTCAGAGGTCATTAAGCATCTATCTCCCTACCTTCTCTGATTTTCTCTGCAATAACTTTTTTATAAGACAGAATCTCCCCACAATAGGACAAAAAGTACAAAAGAATTTCAATTATATATTCCATGAACCTAGCAAATTTAGCTTAAAAAAAAGTTTAGTTTTTGAAAAAAAAATTTCTGGGAATGTCTGAGTTTATACATTTGTCAGTAAGATGTTGGTGCTCCAGTTAGCAAAGTCTGGGCCACATGACCATGTTAAAGTTAGGGGTAAGTGAGTTGACATTAACCATAGTAGAGCCACGTGGACCAAGAGTGGAAGAAAGGTGGTTTCAATAAGAGATGCAAGCCACTGTCAGCAGAAGGGAAATAATGACCACTAAAACTTGGGCATGTCTAAAGGGTACAGGGTACCAAGGTGACCCCAGAAGTGGAGCCTGCATGTTGCCTTTGCCAGGACTGGTTGTGCCACTTGCAAGAAAAAGCCACAGAAGTGTGTGAGCCTCTACTGTTCTTCCCGACCAGCATGTTTTTGCACAGATATTGGTAACAGGATCTCCACAGGATGTAGCAATACAAGAAAATTCCAGGAGATACAACTTTTGTACAAGTGTCTTATGTGATTTCATATCGTTATCCTCCAATCAGCTTCAGTTCACAGGAATACTTGCTGGGACAGAAGGACAAAGTTCACCTCCCCCTTCTCACCACTTGCCCTCCTGTGTCTACACTCATTCTCAGACTAACTCTAACTTTCACCTCAATGAGCACCATTCATGTAGGAGACCAAAGAAGAGTCAGATATAGTACAAAGATAGCTCCATCCTGTAAACAGGTGTCCGTTTCCCGTTCTCCTCAATGCCATGTTTTTTCTCATTTTGTGCTTTTCATTGCTAATTTCGCTGTTTAGAGTGGGTCATGCTGGAATGCTGTCCAGTGTTCTTAAACACAAAAAGTCTGTGATGTGCCTTAAGGAAAAATACGAGAGTGACATAAGCTTTATTCAGGTATGAGAGTGTTACTGGCCATGAGTCCAATGTTAATTGCATTAACAATACATACTAAATAAGATGTTTGTCAACAAAAACATACATAAAACAGGGTGTGTGTTACTCAGTTGATAAAAATGTGTGACCAAAGGCAGATCACAGGAACCTAGGAACCACGGGTCAGTATTTGCTATTTTAGTGTTTGTGAAGACTTTACAGACATAAGTACCTCAAATAATGGCAACTGACTGTAAATAGTCTATATTGTGCTAGATTTATTATTGCTAGAAGTGAAAAATAATGTGGTGATATTTTAGAAAATAATCGTAGGGGAAGAAACATATTTTGGAGTGGAGGTAAGGAAACCAAACTTCTCTAAAACATTTCCCAAGGAAGAAGCTGAAATATAAAGGATAAGGAAAAACATCAGTCATTATTTTGGAAATAGACAAAAGACTGATTTCTGAATAATATTCTGTTGTAACAAGATGCTAAATACAGAAAGAGCTAGGGGGAGCACCCACCAATCAGATGACCATTTCATTTCTATTCTTCACAATTGGTCTGTTTAACTTATTGAGGAATAACTAACAAACATAATATTTGAATTGTACATGATGATTAGATGTACATATATACTTTAGAACAATTACCAAGATCAAGATAATTAAAATATCTATCACTTCACATAATTAGCTCTTTTTTGTGTACATGTGGTACAAACACTTAAGATCTCTCAGCAATTTCAAGCACATGACACCATATTATTAACTCTAGTCACCATGCCATACAGATCCTCAGAACTTTCATTTTTCTAATAACTGAAAATTTGTACCCTTTGATCTACATCAACCCATTTTCTCCTCTCCAGCCCCTGAGAACCACCTTTCTAGTATCTGTTTCTGTGTAATGAGATTTTTTTTAAAATTCCACATCTTTCTCTCTCTGGCTTATTTCACTTAGCATAATGCTCTCCAGATTCATCCATGTTCTACAAGTGGCAGGACTTCCTCCTTTTTGTGGCTGATTCATATTCCATTGTGTATACATGTCACATTTTCTTTATCCATTCATCCACTGATGAACACTTAGCTGTTTCCATATCTTGGCTATTGTGAATAATGATGCAATGAATATGGGTATGCAGATATCTCTTTGAGATACTTATTTCATTTCTTCAGAAATATAGTCAGGTGTGGGATTACTAGATTACATAGAAGTTTATTTTCAATTTTTTGAGGAATCTTCATACTGTTTTCCATATGACTGTATGATTTTATGTTCCTTCCAAAAGTGTATTAAGAATTTCCTTTTCTAGGGGCATCTCAGTGGCTCAGTTGGTGGAGTGTCTGACTCTTGATTTCGGCTCCAGTCATGATCTCAGAGTCATGAGATTGAGTCCTGCATTAGGCTCCATGCTGGGCATGAAGACTACTTGAGATTCTCTCCCTCTCCCTCTGTCCTTACCCTGCTAAGAAAGAAAGAAAGAAAGAAAGAAAGAAAGAAAGAAAGAAAGAAAGAAAGAAAGAAAGAAAGAAAGAAAGAAAGAAAGAAAGAAAGGAAGGAAGGAAGGAAGGAAGGAAGGAAGGAAGGAAGGAAGGAAGGAAGGAAGGAAGGAAAAGAAAAGGGAATTTCCTTTTCTCTACATCCTCTCCAGTATCTGTTATCTCGTGTTTTTTGTTTTGTTTTGTTTTCATTACAACCATCCTAACAGTACACGTGTAAAAGAATATCTCAATATGGCTTTGATTTGATTTCTGTGATGAGTAATGATGTTGAGCACCTTTTATATATATTGGCCATTTGTAGATCATCTCTGGAAAAATATCTATTTGGGTCCTTTGCCCGTTTTTTAATTGTATTATTTGGGGCTTTTTGGAGTTTTGTTATTTTTTTGTTTGTTTTTGCTATAAAGTTATGAGTTCTTTATACATATTTTGGACATTAACCCCTCATCACAGGTTAGTATAAATTAGTTCCTCCCAAGGGAACCTGGGTGGCTCAGTTGATTAAGCCTCTGACTCTTGGTTTCAGCTCAGTTCATGATCTCATGGTTTGTGGGATCGAGCCCTACATCTGTGCTGACACAGTGCAGAGCCTGCTTGGCATTCTCTCTCTCACTCTACCTCTCCCCTATTTGTACCTCTCTCTCTCTCTCAAAATTAATAAATAACCTTTAAAATTTTATATTTGAAATTAAAAAAAATTGTTCCTCCTATTCTGTAGGTTGCCTTTTCAATATATTATTTCCTTTGCTGTGCAGAAGCTCTTTAGTATAGTCTCATGTTTTTATTTTAGCTTTTGTTGCCTGGGATTTTGATGTGTTAACTCTTTTTTTTTTTTTTAACTAGGCAAAAACTTTATTAACCTTGTTTCAAAGTTTATTCCCAGGCTTCTTCAGCTTAATTAGCTGCAAAGAATGAATTGTGTATAAGCAAAAACTGAAAAGAGTGGCAGTGTCCAAGGAGCTTGGGCTTAAAATACTAAAGATCTAGATTTTAGCATAACCATGAAAAAATTTTTAAAAAGCACTCATAATATAAAATAGCAGCTCCCAGTAACTTCTTCAAGTTTTATTTTCTTCAGAAGTTGACTCAACTCAGTTTGTTTCCTTCTTGGAAGCTTCATCAAAATTTTCCACAAGATCTGGAACTTCATCATCATCCCCTCTGGTAGTGAGTGGTGCTTTTCCATCCACAGATTCTTCCTAAACTAGTCAGACTTGCTGTACCACGTTGATTTAAGATCTTGGGTAGCACTTCTGTCAGCTGTTTGGTCTCAGGGTGGCCTTTGTAACAGTCAAAGTGTTTGCTGCCAGGGAAGCCTGGACTTAGGGTTGTTGAAGTGGATCACTGTTCCCTGGTTTGTGAACATATTCATTTCTTCAATGCTAGAGATACTGTTTACCCCTAACTTCTTGAAAGAGAACTGAAATTTGTTATCATCTACTATAGCCTTTCTATGAACCACCTTCTGTCAGCTAACAGTTCTTTTCCCACTAACATGCACTTGTGCTTGCAGTTTGCCGAGTTTCCCCAAACTCATGATAGTTTATTGCTCATGATAGTTTATTTCATCTTGGAACAGAAATAGGACCATGTGGGGGACTAGGGCTGGCGCTCAGGAGATCTCAGGTAGACCAGCTGAGATTAGGTGAGCTCACATGGGAACACAAAATGGCAGCTAACTCACTGATTTTTAAAGGTTCTCTTTCCACATGAGCACAAGCAACCACTTCCACTCCCCATCCCTGCCACCACTAACCAAGATTTTAGAAATCACGACATTCACCTCAACTCCTTCCACAACATGCAACCCATACAGATGGAAGATAAAACCTAGAGGAAGAAAGCGATATTTTCCAACATCCTACATTCAAACCTTACCCCGTCAGGGGTGGCGTGGGCCTCTTATTCACCCTAAATCAGAATTCTACCAGTGGGTTTGGAGTCTTATTAGCAAGCCCACTATGTGATTCAGCAAATCCCGGGGCCTGATTTTTCCTAACATCTGTCTAACAGACAAGTTTCAAAATATTTTTCTAGAAAATGCTGACTACAAGGAAATGAAAATAGGCTATTTCATGCATAATAAAAAGAAAAAATCTAAAAGATTTCAGGAGCCCAACAGAGAATTAGATTAGTAGAATTTACATTCAAATGAAGGTAATGGGTATTTTTTCAATGTTCTCATCATTTCTTCACCAACTTAAAGGCTAGTACTGATATAAAGCACTACATAATTAAAAGTTACCTGAAATCCCAAATTGCTGGCCAACAGATCAAAGTAATTCACACTTATGGAGTTTTTCTTTCAAAATTAGTAAGGCAAATGGAAATCCCAACCATTACATTATGCCTAAATAACCTAACAAAGTAGTTACCATCTTGACGAGAATTCTGACTAAAATGATGTACTAGAACCTACCCATGTTTTGCATAGGGAGACAGTACAGCTTCTTGTGAAATGTATATGCAGGCTATTCATTATGCCTGGCTTCAAATCCTGGTTTCATAATTTACTAGTTAGGTGACCTTGCAAATACTGCCCATGAAGCATCTAAAACCAAACAGTGCTAAATGCTAACACTTTAAAGGCTTTTATCCAAAACACTGTTGGAGAAATAGAATTTAAAAACAAACCTCAGGGCACCGGCATAGCTCAGTTGGCTAAGTATCTGACTGCAGCTCAGGTCATGATCTTGCAGTTCGTGAGTTCAAGCCCCACATCAGGATCTGTGCCGACAGCTCAGAGCCTGGAGCCTGCTTGGGATTCTGTGTCTCCCTCTCTCTGCCCCTCCCCCATTTGCACTCTGTCTTTGTCTCTCAAAAATGAATAAACATTAAAAAATTTTTTTAAATAAAAAACAAGTCTCCTCCCAAACCAGAAAATCTTTCTGCAAAGGTAGAAGAGAACAAAGACAATTTTACTATCAAATAAGCATTAGCATTAAAGCATAATGTGATACACATCACAGGAAATCTGCTAAGAGATTGTAAAAGGCAGAAAGAAGTTTCACCCTTTTATATAGCCAATAGAAACACCCATTATATACATATTCTCAAAAATAAAAACAAAACCCCATAACCAGTCCTCAAGTAAGAGGACTAGATAGGACCACCTGTCACACAAGTTCATCCTAAATTCACCTGGTAATTGGGGTGGTACTCTGTGTTTGCTAACTGTCTTTGTCCAAAGGAAAAATAAACTCATATCTTTATGACAAGAAGTAGCATTACATTGCGCAGTTAGACACTGCCAGAGTCAGGCTCCTATCTCCCACAATAACTGGTGCTCTATCTTCCCTGATGGTTACATTTCAAGGGGCTGGCTCCCAGGTCCTCGAGAAAGATATTCCTGGGTTGTACAGCTGGTAAGACATTTATTTAGCTGCTTAAAAAAATTAACATACATTTCAAAGCGACCAAGAAAGACCTCAATATTACAAGTTTTCTAAAGTAAATGCTCTAGGAAAAGGGAGGCAGTGGGAAGTCTCATCTTTAATTTTCAGTTAGGAGAACTAAGCTTCTTATTTTTAATTTGTATTTGCTCTCATAATCTCAAAACTCTTAAGGAAACCAAACTTTATTTATTTAAAAATGTAAACTGAAGTTCTACAAGATTCTCCTTTATAAAATTCTATTAAGCTTATTTTTCTTTCCTTTTTTTCAGAAAAAAAGAATCAATGTTTCTGAACCAAATAATAACAAGGCCCAATTGTCACTTAAGGTGGGATAAGTGTCATATATTATTCAGTTTAATTTAGCTATACATTAGCTACAATTTCTGCTGTGTTGTTTTCCATATATACATTTTTTTTTATTTTCCCTTATTTTTCACGAAAGCTCTCGTCATGGGAGCACACTGCTGACAGTACCAAGGGCCTCTTGCACCTGGCAGAATGAGAAAATAAGGAGGTAAATGAGTAAGAGAACGAGCAGCCACTGTCTTCCTTTCGACATTCCTAGAACATATTCATCAAATACATACTTAATAATATTTCAAAATCAATGAAAGATAGCAGCAATTTCTTTTGATAAAGCTGCCAACGCTTTTAGTTTCTCTCTACTCCATACTTTGGCCTGCCCTCGTGTATCTATTAGTAGGTTCACAACTATGCACACAGAAAGACTCACATAAGCAAGCTCTTAGATCCAACTGTCTAAAGATATACAGGAGACTATTAAAATTCACTATGTTAAGGGTGCCAAAAAAGGTAAGGAGAAGTGTGTCATCTCTACTAGAATACATTATTTTCAAACACAAGAGACTAAAAATGTTTAAATAGAGTATGGAAAAGTCATTCATAACCTCCTCTTCCTTTCTTTTTTCAATAGACCCAATAAGACTATAGTGATATGATTTTATTTACTTGTCATCACAAATAGAAGGCGACCTTGGCAGGAGCAATATTATAAGCAAGAAGAATAAACCAACACTGATGTGGTATAGTTTGGAAAGTAAAATGAGAATTACTTCTCTCATCTCAGCCTGGAAATTTTCCTGAAATTACGCCATTAGTGCTTCATTCTTTTAACTTCTTAGGAATACCAATTAAAATACATAGGCCTCCCAAAGAGATAAGATGAGGCTACCTTCATGGTCATATGGTTCTCAGGGAGACTAATATCACAAGATATTTACAACAATGAAGCCAAGCTGACAAGCAATGATATAAGGGTACTTTTGTGAGGCAAATTCATCCCAAGGTTAAGTTCTGACACAATACAATCTATTTCTGAAGGACAGTAGCAGGAAACCCTTAAGGAGACATGTGAGGTATCTGCACATGTGAAGGAGATGCTCCCAGAAAGAATATTTCTGAAAAGGGAAAGAAAACAAGGACCATAGCCCATCTTTGCCATCTGTGTCACTTTGCTTTCATAGATCAGGTAATTCAGAACAAAGTACAAAAGATATATATCGTCCTTGTCCTTCCAACAGTCAATAGCCAGTCAGATGAGTGGATTCAGTGAACACTAAAATGCAAGTGTACAGACGAAATAATTTTCACTATAACAAAAAGTATTATTACTGCACTTACCCTGTAAACAAAATGGCTTAAAAGATCACATTATGCCTTCCTTAAGAGATATTTCAACTACCTTTTGAAACATTTAAGATTTAAAGGAAGTTCTGTTTTTGTGTTTCTTTTTGTTTTTTAGCGCAAAATATTCCAGGTTTATCTTACACTTTCTGTATCCCAGTCCTGAAATCATTCATTTCTCTAGGCACCCCTGGGTCCTGGTAGGAGGAAAGCAATAGATTTAGAAAACAAGTTAGCGACTCTCGGGGTAGTTACTAGAATGGTCATTTCCTTACTGGTAGGCCTTTCCAGAACTATGCAAAAACCCAGATACATATGTTTGTATATCTTTATGCATTTGTCCATTTTACATGTATATAAAACCTTGATTTCATATGGATAACTGCAATTCTAAGCCAACTATACAAGAATCAATCTAACCTTTCTATTTTCCTTGTAATTATTCCTCATTTTACAGGTGGACAGACTGAGGTCTTGGGAGATTATCCAAGGTCACATGGCTGCTAAGAGCTCTTAACCACTTTAAACTAAAATTTTTTTAATGTTTATTTTTTTTAGAGAGAGAGAGAGACAGAGAGAGACAGAGCAAGTGGGGGAAGAGCAGAGAGAGAGGGAGACACAGAATCCGAAGCAGGCTTCAGGCTCTGAGCTGTCAGCACTGAGCCCATCGCAGGACCTGTGCCGAAGTCAGATGCTTAACCACCTGAGCCACCCAGGCGCCCCTCTTAACCATTTTAGAAACAGAAAGAATCCCCTGAGAACTCTGTCTCTAAGTCATTTTGTGGAATTCAATAAGTGGCTATAGGATCCCAACTCTAAATAGAAAAGTTGCCGAGTGGAAAACACAAAGTCCTTTTCTAGTTCTGTTTTTATAACTGCTGAGATCAAGCAAGTTTGTTCACCTTCAACAACCTGAAGTCTGTTAGTTCCATAAAGTGTATCTAAGTGTAACAGAGCCATATTGCCATTGCAGGAAAAACACAGGACACAAGATAAACTAGTGTTTTCTTTGACTTCAACAGTAAAAGTTTGCATGGAATGGAACTACACACCTAAAGAAAAAAAAAACTGTAGTCCTACATTTGAGCTCTTCGTGATCTAAGCCTCTTTTTTATTTTCGGATTTCAGAAAACCATCTCCAGTCAAATAAGAATACTAAAAAGCAGTCAACAATACCATACTCATCTGAGTCCTCTGACCTTATGTTCATAAATTACCACTTACATGTTTCTTTGCTTCAGTCTTTACTCTTGGAATCATTTGAAGGTTTATAAACCAGTAAATAATATCCCTTTAATATTTAGTAATGCTTTTAGAATGTGGCTTAATAATTCAAGGAATGTTTTGCCAATTCAAGATGACAATTTTTATAGGAAAAAAACATCTAAAATTACACTATTTACTCCAGTTTATGCATATATATAAAGTTTAAAACACATGTCATAAACCATAGATCACATATGGCATAATTGATATTTCATGTAATTGAGGGAGCAATCCCAAATTAATTAGAGATCAAAATAACTTATATGAGCAGCAGTAATTCCTGAAGTTAATCCTTTCTACTTATAGCATGATTCAATTTTATACCCTTATTTCATTTGAGGAAAAAAAGTCCTTTTCTGTCTTTCAAAAATTGGTAGGTATTAATAAGTACTTATATTCTGTTCACTCCATTCAAGAGATAGTTTAAATAAACACAATTTAAAGTCATCAAAATAAACACCAGAAATGCAAAAGACTCTTACAAAAACAGATTTATAACATTTGTCAAAAGTAATATCATATAAATGCATCATAAAGAAATACGAACTCAGAACCTTTCCATTTTAGAAGGAGGAGATAAAATTATACCCATTAAAAACAAGAGTTATGGCTATTCTGTCAAACACTGTTAAAACTGACAAGAGCAATTATATATTTTCTCTAAAAATTTAAATGTTCTTAAATACAGATATAACCAATTCACATGAAACTTGTAAAAGAGCTGTTCCCATTAGATAAATAAACTTGTATTTATTATATAATATATTCTCTATATTTGCTGAAGTACAAAATAGGATCAGAGTTGATACAATATGCATAGTAAATAATTCTAAATTGATATCCCACTAGTGAAGCCCATTACGTCTTCAGTTATGATAATTAAAAGAACTGTAAGTGTGCTTACACAGCCCAAGTAGGATTAAGCCTAGTTACTACTGCTTTTCATAGAAGAGACCAGAAAATTGGGTTAATCCACTGAAAGCCCTTTTTCCCCTCTAATGGTGCTGACATTTCTTGGTATCCCTGCTAGAACAAGGATTCCAGAAGTCTGGTGCAAACACACAGCATAGGGGGGCACCTGGGTGGCTCAGTCAGTTAACTGTCTGGCTCTTGGTTTCCGCTCAGGTCATGATCACATGCCTTATGGGTCTGAGCCCCACATCAGGATCTATGATGGGGGTGTGGAGCCTACTTGGGATTCTCTCTCCCTCTCTCTCTCTGCCCCTTCCACGCTTATGCACTCACTCTCTCTCTCAAACAAACAAACAAACATTAAAAAAAAAATGTTTTCTGGGAAAACACGTCCCAGAAGCTGGAGATCTAGGAGTTAGAAGGTAAAGCCTACTTACTGCACTATCACTTTGATAGTCGAGGCTCTTTCCCTTTATTTTAGAATTCTGAAATTGCTAACGTAAGAGTTCATAGTCTCTATGGGGTGGCCAGAGGAAGGGGAAGGAAGTACCTCCTTTCCAGTAGTGAATGCTTTATTCCAATATAAGTCTTGTAGGTATCGACGAGTCTGGGCAGCTTGTTTATCTTATACAGACAGCCCTTTCCCTACATTTAGACACTAGCCAGGTAAGGGAGGGTTCCAGCATCAGGTAAAAGTGGAGCTCAGAACAAGCCCTAACGTCACTGCAGGGGGAGGACTCTGGTTGTTGGTTAGTTCTTACTCATCTCACTATTTGCTAGAGGGCCAGGAATCAGAATCCCTCCCTTGAGGCTGAAAATTGCATCAATACCATTCATTTCCTTTGATCCAAGTAGCAAAAACACAGAGGCTTGGAGCCATTACTCATTCTGCTTCCTCCCATCAGGTCTAAGTCACTGATGAAAATGCTCAGCCTAACTCCATAGCCCAGAATAGAAAGTTCTTCTCTCTCACTGTACCAGGATTAGCTTCTAAGGTGGTTTCCTTCAAGGCAAAAGCCCATAGTGATACACAAGACAAAGAAATTTTTTGTTTCCAAGTCACAAACATTAGACACTTCAGATCAGCAGACTTTAACATTCACTAGGCTTAGAGAAGACAGTTTCACTTCTAAGTCTGTTTTAGCTATAAAATGGGAATAATAATACTTGGTCTCATTACCTCCAAAGATTGTTTTGAGGGAATGAAATTAGATAAGAAAAAGAGGTTTAAAAAGATTGAAATAATTATAGCATTTTATTATCTTCAAATCCTTCTATTCTCATACGATCAATATTAATTTTATAATCTCTGTTCAATTGGTAAATTGTGTTCAAAATAACTGGTGGTAGAAAGGTTATCACTTTACTTATTACCTAGTGATGTTAAGTGACAAAACACAGAGAGGCATATAAAAGTTATGTCACATGTTCCAATATTGGTATTAGGCTTGTACCTATTTCATCATATTCATCCCTGTCTTTCGCAGTGTTATGTTTCATTTTTCTCCTTTATCCCTTCTTCATTGTCCCTATTCCAAGTAGTGCCCAAGGTATTTCTTACCTACACCAAGATCTTCAATAAAAAGGCATCTATCCACTGAAAGAATATGATTCACTTCACACATTAAATATGGTAACTATTTTCTTTCCTGTCTATAAACCAAATCCACAGAACAAGTGTGTGTGTGTGTGTGTGTGTGTGTGTGTGTGTGTGTGTGTGTGTATAATATGTTTTAGTGGAGAAGGAAAGATACATTCTACAAATTTTATCTAACATCTGACACACCAATGCAGTAACTTTCATGTGAAAGTAAAGATTATTTACCAAGCAACTGGTCCCAAGGTAAAATAAATAGTGTGCATTGGTCCAGTTTATAAATGTTCAGTATTTGGAATGAAGACTATTTCATGGTAAGTAAGATTAAAATCAGAAGTGACCTCAAAAAGAGGAGTGTATATGCAGTCATATTTTAATAGAGATGGGGAAATACTTGGGCATTGGCTGGAACTGCCAGGCATGGACAAGGTCATCATGAACACACTGACCAAAGCAGCCCTCCAAGCAGCAAAACCTGAGTCCTTAAGATCTCCTGATACCTGGAGGAGATGCAGAAGAGCAGGATGAACAAGTCATAGGCCACCAATGCCCTATTTAGAAGAAGAAGTGAACTTCAAAGTCATCACTATGAACCTCACCCGGAAGAATGGAACAGCTATGGAAGGAGACATAAGCTGAAGAAGCACAAGTCCTTGGTCTCTCCGGACCAACTCCCTCAAGTCCTGAGTACTTCCCCACAAGCAGGAAATCAACTTCAAAATCAGACATAAACTCCCAGGAATAGCAGGAGGAAAAGCTACAGAGAAAAACAAGAAAAATTTCCCAGGGCAACTACCCAGATGTGGCAACCAGACTTGAAAAGAGAGAGACAACTCCAAAGCACAAAAATTTATGACTTTTTTTTTCTTATTTTCATTTTTAATAAGTTTAGAAATGAATAAAGGCCAAAGCCATAGTGATAGCAGTTAAAAACTAATTACATTTACAAATAGTAAGAATCTTTTAAGGGTTATTTATACATAAACTTTGGGTCTTTATCTATTAGTTCTTATCTATTAATTTTCTCCAATACAAAATATTTGAACCAAACTTCTGGTATGTGTCTTGTCCCACATATGACACATTTGCTTATACTGTGAAATCAAATTTTTAAAATACTACACTTATCAGGGGCGCCTGGGTGGCGCAGTCGGTTAAGCGTCCGACTTCAGCCAGGTCACGATCTCGCGGTTCGTGAGTTCTAGCCCCGCGTCAGGCTCTGGGCTGATGGCTCGGAGCCTGGAGCCTGTTTCCGATTCTGTGTCTCCCTCTCTCTCTGCCCCTCCCCCGTTCATGCTCTGTCTCTCTCTGTCCCAAAAATAAATAAAAAATGTTGAAAAAAATTAAAAAATAAAATAAAATAAAATAAAATAAAATAAAATAAAATAAAATAAAATACTACACTTATCCAAGAAAAGAATCTAATTCACATATCAACTCTTCTAGGAAACACTTACTGAGACTCCAGACAAACTTGACCTTTCCATTCTCTGGTTTCTATCTATTGGACTTGCTGTCTATACCATGTTATGCCAACCAATTCTATAATATACTATAGAGAATGACCACCCACCATCATGTAATTATAAAGAAATAGAAATTATTATGAGGCTAAACTATATATATGCAATGTAAAAAATGTATATTAAACCTATGCAGATTTGAGGGGGAAATTCAAAATATTGATAAACTTTGATAACCCATGGCATACACAATAATGAATCTCTCTTTTTTTAATGTTTATTTTATTTTTGAGAGAGGGAGAGAGAACACAGCAGGAGAGGAGCAGAGAGAGAGGGAGAGGATCTGAAGT
Organism: Puma concolor; assembly: GCF_028749965.1. NCBI lineage: Eukaryota > Metazoa > Chordata > Mammalia > Carnivora > Felidae > Puma > Puma concolor. The sequence continues at coordinate 381,808 of NC_141677.1, read as the reverse complement.
AGGCTCTGCACCAACAGCAGAGAGCCCGATGCAGGGCTCAAACTCACAAACCATGAGATCATGACCTGAGCTGAAGTCAGATGCTCAACTGACTGAGCCACTGAGGTGCTCCAATAATGAATCTCTCTTATGGAGTAAAAATAGTCAATCTGATAAAAGATGATCTTTTGTCATTTTCAAGTGAAGTAACCCAAGAGTTGTAAGGATTAGTTAGAAAGACACCAAAAAACTGAAGAAACGATATTTGAAGGAAGTAACATTCATCAAAATGAAGGTTATAATTCATGATGGGGTGTGTGGAAAGGAGAAATTAAAAAAAAAAAAAGAATGTTTGATTTCAAGTCTTCCTCCCAAATATAGTTAAGGAACAATTTTCATGAACAGGCTTTGAACAGTCCATTTTTAGTAGTCATTGCAAGAACAATGACAATGAAAATACATATGAACATAAATGTGGAACACTGACCTTATTCATCTTACAAAAACTCAAATAAAAGGTAAATAATACCTATATGCTGATAGTGTTCAGCCTTTTGACAATGGTCGTGTCTTAAATATATATACTTAATGATGCATATTTTTAAGGAGAAATACTCTTTAAATATAAGAAATATAGGTTAAATTTTATATGCTATTTTTATATGACATTAAAAAGTATTTAATGTATTTTCTTTTTGCACTTACAAAATTCACAATTATAAGAACTTTAGTTGATAGATACACATGAAATAAAAATGTTGGTTTACAGTGATACATGTGAAATAAATGTGTTGGTTTACAATGGATGTAAAAAAGTAGCCATTTGTTCTAAACAAGTCATAAATTAATTTTAATACATTTTTGAAGAAAACATCTTAGCAATAATTATTACTTTTGGGAGATTTATGAGAGAAGTAGAGTATCTTGCCATTAATTTTTCCTTCTTTAGTGCCCTTTAAAATTTTTTTTATGTTTATTTATTTTTGAGACAAAGAGAAACAGAGCATGAGTAGGGGAGGAGCAGAGAGAGAGGGAGACACAGAATCTGACACAGGCTCCAGGCTCTGAGCTGTCAGCACAGAGCCCGACACAGGGCTCAAACCCAACTGCAAGGTCATGACCTGAGCCACAGTTGGATGCTTAACCAACTGAGCCACCCAGGAACCCCAGTACCCTTTTAAAATGTGTCCCAAAATAATATCAAATATAGTTATGCCTATTCCTTTAAAACTCACAATATTGACAAGAAATACTCATTTAGTAGATACTATTGGGTTACTTCACATGAAAATGACAAAAGATCATCTTTTGTCAATTTGGCTATTTTACTCCATTAGAGAGATTCATTATTGCATATAATATGTCATGGGCTATCAGATGTCAATACACTCTGATTAATGTTCGAGAAATCTTAAATTCTTTTTCTCAAGAGATTAAAGGGAATCAAACACATGTTCTCCCACCTGAGCATGAGATAGTCAAGTTTCTTTCTGGGTTCCAGAAACCATTTAACAGGCATTTCCCCTCAGGAAGATAAAATAAATAAATAATTGTCTATAATGTATTATGAAGCACCATGAGCAGATAAAATACACTTAAAGAAAAAGCTGAAAAAATTTCCACTAAGGAACAAAAGTTGGTTTTACCAACAACACTTTCTAGAAATGGCTATTTTTCAAAAAGAAGTAGACTTCTAACTGATCTCTGCTATCAAAGTCAAGTGTTATTGCCTTGATCTCAGCAATGTTTCAAACAAATATTATCAAAAAAAATAACAAAACAGATAAAGTATAATAAATAATCTGAAACAAAGATAACAAAAGGAGAAAAATTGAAATCATAAATCAGAAGGGCGTCTGGGTGGCTCAGCTAGTTAAGCATCGGACTCTTGATTTTAGCTCAAGTCATGATTTCATGGGTTTGTGAGATCAAGCTCTGTGCTGACAGTGCAGAGCCTGCTTGGGATTCTCTCTCTCTCCCTCTCTGGGCACATGCACATGCTCTCTCTCTCTCTCAAAATAAATAAATAAACTTAAAAAAAAAAAGAAGAAATCAAATCAGAGCAAGAAGAATTAAATAGTTGGGAATTGACAACGGAGATATAAAACACTGCAAAAGGGAAGTAAGTTCATATATTTTCTGACATGGTACAAAGGGCAACATTCAGAACAGAAGCAGGCAGTATTTTAATCAATTATTTGGTAATGAGTTTAAAAACAAGAATAGCAAAATCAAAAGGAACACAAAACGATATTAATAGAATTTATGGTAAATTTCAAGATATACCCCAAACTCTACTACTTTCTCTCTATTTTGAAAGTATTAAGTACACATTTTCCCAGTACTGCATTTTTTTAAATGTTTATTTTTTGAGAGACAGAAGTAAAAAGCAGGCAGATGAAGGGCAGAAAAAGAGGAACAGAACCCCAAGCAGGTTTCGTGCCATCAGCACAGAGCCCCACTTGGGGCTTGAACTCAAAAATCATGATATCATAACCTGAGCAGTTGACCTGAATCAAATGCTTAACGACTGAGCCACCCAGGAGCCCCATCCAGTACTGCAACTTTATGTACACATTTTACCAGTGTCAAAAACCTAGAATAAACTCTACACACAGTAAGTGTTTAAAGTAAAGAATGTAAACTAAAGAAAGTAAAGTGATTAAAGAATGAATTTAGAGAGGTGCATGGCTGGTTCAATTGGAAGAACATGCGACTCTTGATCTCGGGGTCATGAGTTCAAACCCATATTGGGTATAGAGATTACTTAAATAAATAAGTAAATTTTTAAAAAAGCTACAAAAAATGAATTTAGAGGATCATTATACTTTATACATATGCTCATTCAAACAACTGACTGAGATATTTTCCTAACTCTGTTCTGCTGATGCTGAAAGAATCTGAATGACTATGATCTTGACATATAACATTAGCTCCCAAAAGTGTTTCTCTATGTAGACTCAAAGAGGCACCATTTTACAAAGTCTTTGATAAACTATACAAATAATGTCTAAATTATCTTCATATCATAGTATTTTTACAAAGTGTATGTTTTTCTTTTACTCTGTATTTTTTAGAATATAAGTGATAACAGGAGCCTAAATTTTTTTCTTTACATCAGGAGATATCGGTGTTCAATAAATAATAAGTAAACCAACCAAATAACAAAGGTATCTAGGGAGTTGGTAATATTATTTTCTGTCCAAGTTTTGCTGTTGACTTTTGTGTAATCCCAGGTGACTCGCCCTCCCTGTCCTTCATTTCCTCATCAGCAAAATGAAGATTAACAACACTGTCTTAATTTGAGGTTACTTTGATAAAGACGATGGTCAAATACTTTTAAAGATGAAGGCTGAATGTAATACTGTGGTTTTTTGATTTTCAATTCCATCTTAATTTAAATTAGGTCTAGTTTGTCATATGAAAAGATAAGCATGAATCCCAAAGGACACACTGATTTGTATTAGAGGAAAATATCAATGTTTATGAAAAGCAGCCCTGTTTGGGGGGCCACCAATTGCATGCAAAACTGCAACTGTTTCAGCAGTAAGCAAATACTTCTGGTTTGTACCTTGACATTGTCTACAGAATGAAAGTTGTACAAAATTAACCTTTATAACCCATGGCAAAATCAGATGTTTCCAAGCCTGTTCCTTGATTATAGACTTGCCTTACAAGGAGGCCAAAGGCAAGACAGAAAACAAATCTTGTGTACTAATAACTAAATACATTAGGGCTAATCCTCAAGCCATCTGTTTATATTCCATTATATCAATCAGATTCCCTTTTAGCCCAGCCCAAAGTGACTTGTAGAGTCCTGGGGAAAAAGGATGACAGGAAGCAATATATCAATGAGCTATGTGTTCACGTATCTTGAAAATGAGAGGAGAAAAGCACACGGAAACACAGGTTAAGAAAAGAAATGGAGCATAGTGCCCACTGGAGTAAAAAAAAAAAAAAAAAAAAAAATCTAAATCAATTTCATCAACCACAAATCCTTACAACTGTCCTAATTTAGGAGCCAACATGATGATGAAAGTGACCCAACAGAAACAAATTCTCCAGTGGAAGTGAACACAGTGACCAGAAAATGAGTGCATTAAGTCTTCAGTGTCAGAGGAAAAGAAAAAATATGAGGTGCGAAAAAACTGATAGTCACAGTTGATTGCAAGCACATAAAGGACATTTAAATGACTCCCTTGAACAAGTAAGGAAAAACTCAAGTCTGAGTTATTTCCAGCTTGTGACAGCTAAACCAGGATGAGACAATTTTGCTATTATTATTGTGACCATATTGTATGGAACATCCAGGGGACAAGAATTTTTTTTTTTTTTTTTTTTTTGGCATTGAATTTTGTGGAAATATGATGATAAGGAAAGGGGACAAAAAAGTGACGACAAACCTTTCTCTTATTTTAAGGTTTTGCCAAAGTCATTTATTTACTTACCAGGTGGTACATAAAAAATCACACTATGGTACTGAGGCTCCATGACTTAAAAATGTAGGTTTTATAATAAATTTGGAGACCTTTTGTGTGTGTGTGTGTGTGTGTGTGTGTGTGTGTGTGTGTGTGTGTGTGTGAAGCATTTGGCTTGTCTGCTGAATCTGAAAGTAAAATGAACTTACTCAGTTGTGAGTTGCTCTCACAAGTCTATTTAGTTATACCTTCTAGTTTTCCAAACTAATTATCATGAATCATAAAAGCCAACTTTTATCATGCCTGATGATTTAACATGCTTTATGATTAATTTTTCTACTTAGGTGATTGCCTCATCTTTTGAGAAGAAACAATTTAGCATTATGCGACAGTGCTTTCTCTCATGTGGCTCTTTTTAATATCTGTGCCTGGATGACTCTTGCACTTCTTATCATTTCCACTACGGTAGTCAAATATCTGCAGAAATCTGGATTCTTTTATGAATTTAACAGGGACAGAGTTTGGAAAATAAATCAGTTTGACAAATGCATCTTTATTGGATTTTATGGTCATATCCATAACTCTTCCGGAGACGCTCTTCAGGAGATAGGAGAAATAAGCAGAGCGTAAATATACCATTAAAATTCAAAATACTATATACAGAGTGAATATAAAACATCTAAGGGATTGTACAAGTAGTGGAGAAGAGTTAATAGAAATGAAAAAGATGAGGAAAGTCCTTGGAGTCAATTAATTAAATTAAAACAATTCAGCAAGAGGATATACATGTTTAGGAAGAAATTATCTTTCAAGATGCCAAGTTTAAATTAAATGAAACCAGCAAAAGCCTTCTTATATCCTCAAACTCAAGACCAATAGAGAATGATAGTCCAGGGCTGACAGAAGCATGTGCAGTCAGCATAGCTGAGGGTATAAGCCACCTCAAAAACAAATAGAGAAACAATGAAACTAAATGTTAGGAGTCTCTGCAAAGACAGACAAGGTTGTAGACTTAGGGAAAATGCCACTCTTACCCTGATAACCAAAAATAGCAGTATTTCCAAGTGGAAAGCAAACCTGTGGTTTTAGTCAGAGACATCACTGAAATAAAGGCAGTTAAAAAAAAAAAAATGTCCAGGGCACCGAGGTGGCTCAGTTGGTTAAGCATCCAACTTCAGCTCAGGTCATGATCTCACAGTCCATGAGTTCGAGCCCCGCGTGGGACTCTGTACTGACAGCTCAGAGCCTGGAGCCTGCTTCAGATTCTGTGTCCCTCCTCTCTCTCTCTCTCTGCCCCTCCTCCACTTGCACCCTATTTTAGTCTGTCTCTCAAAATAAATAAATCAAAAACAAATTTTTTTTTTAATGTCCTTTCATTCTGATGCAATGAGCTGGCTAAATTTGTAAGGACCCTAATGAAGGTTTCCATGTGAACAGACTCTCCTTGCTTTCTGAAATTTCACTTTGAACATGTTTTGCGTAACTGCTCTAAATTTTCCTATACTCATACAAGATTTGCCATCAACTTAGGGTATACTAAAACAGCATGAGGAATCTCTAACTAGAATTTTTAAAACTCTTGGCCTTACCGAATTTCTTTTTCTCTTTGAAAAAGTTAGTTATGTACTGTTTGTATCTAATTATGTTTCCATTTTTTTACCCTTTCTGGTGGACGCAACAGACAAATCTGAAGAGTTATATGTATATTTGTTATAAAATAAACTTATTGTTCTTTCTTTGCTTAAGTCACAATCAGTAAATTATTCAACAATACTCTAAAAGCATAGTTGTCTTTCAATTATATCAGCAATATTAATAACTTACAAATTAATTTCTTTGGAGTTTAAATCTTCTTTTATGCCCACCTACCAATTGTCATGGAAAAATATATATAACACAGCAAGAGGGAAACCAGTCTGCATTTGCAAACCAATGAGTGTTGAATTGTGTGCTGGTAACTTACTTGAAAAAGAAGAAAGAAGTCTGCTGTATGTCTCCCTCATCTTTGACTGTTTTCACTCCATAAAAGCAAATGCACCCTCCAGAAATAGGACTTCCATTCACAGCTGTCATCAAAGTCCAAACTCTAATCAGTTTTGTCCTTATGCTTTCTTACTCCTAGGAACATCTACTGCTTTCTGACAGTCTCAGTACCGCTGGATAACTTAGCACTATCATTTCTCGAACAGGGTTTTCTTTTATAACCAGAAGAAAATCAGCCTCTTTCAGTGGAAGATTCTGCTTTTCAGTGAGCTTTGAAATTATCCTTGTTACTCTCTTAGAACCCTTTTGTAATCCCAAGCATATATCACTTTAAATCATTGCAAGATCTCCATAACACTAGCTCCTTGATGTGGTTTTGCATGTTTTAATCTAACATGAGCCTTATTTTTCATGTTAACACGCCTTTCTCTAATTGTAGATAACAATGTGCAGTGCACAAGTCCACCTGTTCTTCTGAACTCCTTCTAGCATAATTTTATTCTACTTGCTAGGAAATTGATTCTTATTTGAAAAAAAAAAAATAATACACCTATGAAAAGCAGTAGGCAACCTTTTAGATTTAGTTCCTGAAGTTGCAGAAAGAAAGCCAGTTTACTGACAGCTAATTTGTCAAAAGTCAATTCACCCAATATGTACTAAATGCCCAATCTCTGGAACATTCCTCTTGATACCTTCCCCAAATAAAGGATCCCCCTTACTCAGCCCCAGCTCTTAAAAAGTTGGATGTGGGGGTATGGTAGAGAAAGAAATGCAGTAAACCTTAAAAAGCTCTTAGCAAAATAAAATGAAAGCCAGGTAACCAAACTGTATAGAGATCTTAAAAAGTTTCAAAAATCAATATGAATTACTCTAAATTCAGGGGCGCCTGGGTGGCGCAGTCGGTTAAGCGTCCGACTTCAGCCAGGTCACGATCTCGCAGTCCGTGAGTTCGAGCCCCGCGTCAGGCTCTGGGCTGATGGCTCAGAGCCTGGAGCCTGTTTCCGATTCTGTGTCTCCCTCTCTCTCTGGCCCTCCCCCGTTCATGCTCTGTCTCTCTCTGTCCCAAAAATAAATAAACGTTGGAAAAATAAATAAATAAAATAAATACATTTTATAAATGTTTAAAGAAACATGCTAACTTCTCTAATAGGTCATTCAGAAATTATCCAATTGATAAACTTGATTTTGGTGCATTGAATTTAGGCAAATATATTTATATTTGACGTTTCAAGGTTTGGGGCTGGGGAAGTTAAGGATTTTGAGGTTATCACTATGCTATCAACAACGTTACAGGAATATATCAGAAGCCAAAGTTAAGACAAGGTCATAGGGATTTTTACCCAGGATGCATTTATATACTACTCCTGGTGTCAAAAGCAGAGCCTCTCATTTCACCCTGGGTGGAGAAGGGAGGGAGAAACAAGGTGAAAATAGGGCACTTGCCTCTGTACCTTGGGGAACACACACAACCTTTCCTTGCTGTAGAAGACTGAGTTAACTAGAATATTAATGTAATATCCACTGCCCACACAGCTTTCCTAGTGCATGAATCACACAACTGGCTCAGTTCTTGGGACAAGGGTCCTTCCAGTTCAAACAGACTCAGCTGGAAGCCCCTCCATTGGGAGGCAGAAACCCTCCCGGCCAACTGTACAACTTAGTTCCTTCACCTTCAGATTATCCAGTCATGTGGACTACATGCCTACTGCAACTACTGATCTTACTAACCAGAGGCCCTCTGTTGCCCTAAGCACACACCAGGGCTTCTCCACAGAGAATTCTTATGCTTTATTCATCCATTCATTTTTGGCACTTTGAAGGTTACTGTCCATATGCAGTTACTGAAATAAGCAATTAACTTCTAAGACCAATCAAAACTCTAGTGTAAAAGCCTGGTGCTAGAAGGGCTTAATTCGACTGGTTCCAGCATCTGGTTTGGGGAGGATGGACATAATCCTCCTACTCCTAGGACAAATACACCTTTTTGGTATTCAGTCCAAAGAATGAAGATATGATAATACTTCCTAGACAGGTAAAAGCCAGGGTTTCTTTATCCCAACCAAAAACAAATAAACCCTATAATATCAGAATGCCAAAATAATGGTATTAGCACATGTGAATTTTCATATAGAATTAGGCTAAAAAATAGAGGCAATAAGTAATCAAAAAAAAAAAAAAAAAAGATCTGTTTGGTTTGTATATGGCTTGCCATCTTCTTTAGTATTTCATTTGGGTTGAATCTTCTGCTTTCTGACCCAACCACACCTCCTTGTCCCCTACCCTTATTTCCTAAATGACAGGAAATATAACAGCCAGAAATAGTAATAGCAGCTTAATGCATATTAGATAATAATCCTCAGCACAGCCCTATGAGGTAGGTACTATATTCTTACTTGTTGGTAAGGAAACAACAGCATGGGAGGAATGGGTAATGTGCCCTGGGTCACATGGCAATTAGGACCCAAAGTCAACATTGTAAACTAGGTATATGTGAATCCAAAGCCTGTGGTCTACACTTGGTTTTACCATCTCTCAGGGCTATAAATTTGAGATCTTTTGTCATCTTCCAGAACACTAAAAGTAAATATATTTGAGATAAAATTTTTCAAGAACCTTTTTCTTTGGTCAGAGATATGCTTTCTATTTGCTTGTATTACAGTCATGCCCCTGCAGCTAATGCACAATGTCCCACCACGATAGTCTAATAATGTGAGCCTGCTGCCAGGAGACACATCCTATTCCTGAAATTGAATTGCATCTTAGCATCACATTTTCTTAAAGACAGTATGTAATCACCCAACGCCGGTGGCTCTGATGGTTATGGGTTGTCTGTTCTGACACTAAGAAAATGTGCTTTATTGCTGCGGACCAGTGAAAGGTGCTTAACGTACTCAATGTGGGGCACTGGCCCAGAGAGGAAAAAGCACTATTTGAATTCCATCTACATCCAGCAATCTCAGAGACAAGAGCGTGTTAAAAAAAACATTATTTTCTGATCACTTTCTGAGGCACTCATAAAACTGGCTTCTACTTAGAGATTTTCAATCTCGCCTGATTTGTTTAAGTGTTTCATAGCTTGGAGATGGTCACATTCCTCCCAAAAACACAACCTGAAATTGTAAAGACAGTTACGTAGGAAACATTAGGTTGTTATATAATTTCACACCTTGAGGTTTCTGTTTCAGATCGTCAGTGAAGGTTTGGTCCTTCTCTGACCAACCGAGATAGAAAATGAACTTGTGTCTTTTCTCTTAAAAATTCTTTAAATAGTATCAAAATACTCTGAAAACAAATCTACTCTTACTCTTTGTATGTTGGACCTGGGTTTCCCCTTAGGTCACAGGGTTGAATTCAAATACTGACTATACCTGATAAACTATACAAATGTTAACTGAGTAAAATACCAGTATTTTCCACAACTACCAATCAATCATTCTTATCAAGGATGTGACCTCAGCCAACAGACTCCCATCAAAATAGGCACAGTAATCTTGCAAAATCCCTAAGATAGCAGAGGAGGGAATAGGAAAAGTACATGGGCCTGTCAGCAGACAGGTACAGAATATAAGTGCCAGAGTAAGCATAAATGCAGGAGGAGGAAGAGATAGGACACAATAAAGGGTTAAGGAAAAAGGAGAAATATTTAGATGAGGGAAATGAGTATATGACTGGGCGAAACGAAAACGGGTCTCTAAGTGTTAGAGACATGATAAAACAAGCCCCTTCTTCTGTAAATTCATATTCCCCATAGTCTCCCTTCTTTCACCTAAAAACATGTTTTCCTCATCTTAAAAGCTAGAAGAAACAAAATAAACCACTTCCCTCAGTTGCGAGATCTCTTCTAGCTAATGGCTCCTCTGTCCCTGCCATTTGTTAAACTTTAAGAAAAATACTGGTCTACATTCATATTTGCAATTCTTCCCCTTTTGTTCCCCCCTAAGCTGCCATGTGCTTTCTGTCCATTTCTCTCTACTCGTCCCACACTTGCCAAGATGAGGGACATCTTCCCTACCTAATCCAGTTGGTATTTTCAGTTATTACCTTACTTCCTTTCTGCAGAATTTCACACTGTTGGGTATTCACTCCTTTTTTTAAAAAATTTGCTCATTCTTTGACTTCCTCTCAACCCCATTCTCTTCTGATTATCCGATGGCTCAGATTATTCTTGAATATTTTCCTAGCCTCACCTCTTAAATATTGTTTCTGGAAATTCCATCCTTGATCTGTATTTTTTTCTTATTAGTTTGGTGGGATCATTCATTCTTTAACCATCGTGATTTTTCTCATGAATTGTAATCAATAACTTCAGCCCAAACTTCCAAGTTCCAGGTTAAAGTGTCTATGTCTACCTGAAAGTTTCTTAGGTATCATATATTTAACATATTCCAAGTTTATGTTAGCTATAATCTACGCACTAAAAGGACTTCTTATTTTGTATTCACTGTCTTACCGCTTGTATCTGCTGAGTCATCTAAACACGAGAAATGGAATTCCTCCTGGATCTCTCTCCCTTCCTCAACACAAGTCGAAAAATTCAGTGTGTCTATCACAAGTCACGTCTCTTCAGATTCATGCCACCCTACCACTTCCGTTTCCTACTGTGGCATTTAGTACCACATCCGGGCCTTCTGGTTTCTGTTGGTAAAGATCTACCACAAGATTTACCAAACATTCATCCTAAGCAGATCTTTAAATGGCTCCCTTTACATAGAGAATTTGATCTTCTTAACCGGGTAAGGAGGCTCTTCTCAACCCCGGTTCTGCCGGTGTTTCCGACCTAGTTTCTCCTGCTCTCCTATAAACATGCTAACCCCTGGCCACACACAACTAGAAGAGGTGACTGCGAGCCACTGAGTGGCCCTTCCAAGTCATCCTATTTATCATCTGCTTTAATCTCAGAACAACTCACTGAAGCAATGACATTGTTGTGTTATCTTATGGATGGGAAAACAGGAGACTTGGAGAACTTTAAGCAAGTTTTTGACCGCAGACTCTAACCAAGCAGTTTAATTCCAGAGCCCATGTTTCTTTAAGAAAACCAGGAGAAACGACAACAGAATCCACAGGTCTCAAGGACTGATTTTGTTAAGACATAAGTTTAACCATTTCCCTTCCACCAGTCATTTTCGGAAGATCACCGCCTTATAAATTTTAACGCAAAATTTACAAAACGCACGTTTACTAACCGTTCTGTTGTCTGGTAACCTACCTAACATGTAAGAAGACTAGCTGTAAGAGGAGGACCCCCGTGTCCATTCCACACACTATGTGCACAATGAAAAGTGCCGAGCAGAGGGGCCCACGATGGATACTGCCTCTGCACACCCTGGGTGGAGTCCCCGTCCTCTCCCTCCTCGGACAGTGACCGACACGACTGCACCAACACCCGGTGGAGCCTTCGCATCTCCGCAAGGCAGCATTCGTAGGAATGTTAATAACAGGGTATCCGAGCGATGTTACTTACAACCTCTGCTTGAGGCACACAGGGCACTTTATCTAGAGGGACGGGACACTTCCCAAAGGTACCTAACGTTGCCGAGTGAACGCGGAGGGTGGGGACACAGTGCACACGCAGGGTGACAGGAATAAGAGGCACGCGTCTCCTCAGTGTGACCAGTACAGCCTGGGCAAGCCTCCCCCTCGGGGCCCCGTGCCCCGTCTCCTCTGACCCGCGGACACCACACGGCCCTGCGTCACCAGCAGGGCCGCTGCAGGACATGGTGCAGCAATGCCACACACAAAAGTCCTCTCCAGAGGACACTTCTGCGCAAAACCCGTGATTTTCCAACTCCTCGTCTACACGTTAAAAGTAGCTTTCGCCCAGTGTGTACACAGACCAGTAAATGTTGCCAAAAAGCGGTGGGCACGTGTTGTGGCCAAGTGTGGTGTATTCTTACCCTTTCTTCCAGCGGTGAGGGCTGCACGAGCCGAGCCTGGTCCTCGACGCTGAGGGTCCTCCGAGGGGACGCTGCGGCTGCTGGGCCGTGGGGACAGGACGTGTCCACACGGACACTGAGAATGTCCCAGCTGAGGTGCCTCCGGGCCGTGTCCCGTCACCGTGGGGACAGGGACGTGTCGTCCACAGGGACACAGAGGTGGTCCGGGCCCTGTCCCGTCACCATGGGGACAGGGACGTGTCGTCCACAAGGACACAGAGGTTGTCCGGGCTGTGTGTGTCCCGTCACTGTGGGGATGGGACGTGTCGTCCACATGGACACTGAGAACGTCCGAGCTGTGGTGCCTCCGGGCCGTGTTCCGTCATTGTGGGGACGGGGACGTGCCGTCCACAAGGACACAGAGGTTGTCCGGGCTGTGTCCTGTCACTGTGGGGACAGGGACGTGCCGTCCACAAGGACACAGAGGTTGTCCGGGCTGTGTCCTGTCACTGTGGGGACAGGGACGTGCCGTCCACAAGGACACAGAGGTTGTCCGGGCCGTGTCCCATCACCGTGGGGACGGAGACGGGGACGTGTCGTCCACACGGACACTGAGAATGTCCGAACTGAGGAGTATCCGGGCCGTGTCCCGTCATCATGGGGACCGGAACGTGTCGTCCACACGGACACTGAGGATGTCCGGGCTGAGGCGCCTCCGGGGAGTGTCCCGTCGTCGTGGGGACGGGGACGTGTTGTCCGGACTGTGTCCCGTCATTGTAGGGATAGGCGGCGTGCCGTCCACACGGACACAAGGGGCACCGGGCCCCGTCCACACAGCTCATGGCTGAGTTCTGACGCCCTGAGGCTTCTGAGGAGAACTGGTGGTCGCGAATCTTCTGGCGTCAGCACGCGGCGGCCTGAGGGGAGGCCCGGGGCCGCCACCTGTGGGCTGTAGTCTCCTCCTCCAGTCTGCAGCTCGGGTGCGGCCTGCGGGCCCGGCTGGCGGCTGTGGTGACTGATTACGTCTCCTCACGCGGAAGGAAGGTCCTCAGATAGAGAGCGTCTGGGCGGGGTGGAGAGCGTGAGGGGCAGGGCGGAGAGCCGTGGGGCGGGGCGGAGACCCACGGGGCGGGGCGGAGATCCGGGGGCGGGGCGGAGACCGTGGGGCGGGGCAGAGAACCGCGGGGCGGGGCGGGGCGGACAGCCGGGGGCGGGGCAGGAACCACAGGGTGGGGCGGGGTGGCGAGCCAGGGGCAGGGCGGAGAGCCGCTGGGCACTGGGGGGGGCAGAGGTTTGGAGACCGACAGCATTGAGGGTGAAGGGCTGGTGGAGACCATGCTCTCTTCCTTCTGCCTGTGGCTGGGCCAGGCTGGGGCCCTCCTGGCACTTACTGTTCTTGCAGCAGGATCGGCCCCGAGATGTATCTTTCAGTGCTTATGCAGCCCCTTAAAGTACACCTGAGAACCAGGCAAAGAAATTGGTTTTAAACTGCTCTACATAGAGTAGGAAGGAGGGATTGGGTGGTATCATTCAACTGATTCATCAATTTCACCTGAATTTAATTTCCTGCGTCTCATCCAGGTGTGACCTGGAAAAGTAGCGTAACCTTTTTGCTTTGAATTTCTTATGTCAAGTGATTATGGTAAGAAATAATGAGAAAATGCGGGTATAAGTAAAAGGCTCATTACGTGACGCATAGAAAACACTCAAAACTTGTAATTATTATTCATTATATTTTCAGAAATTAGAAGGGGTAGAGAAGAGAGGAAAAGAAGCAAGGATGCTATGGGAAGAATGTTCCTATTCTCATAATCAAATCCACTATAATTCAAGTTCCTTATTTGGGGATCCAAATACCCCAAATCTTCAACCCATGAGTGAAACCACTTATGTAACATTGTGATGGTCACCTATTTACTTTCTAGTTCCAGCAACTACACATCTACATAAATATATACACTTTAAAACTTTCCACCTGTAGGAAAGATAAAATTCACCAAGCCAAGAGAATCATTTAAGACTCTGCAGTGTCCAATAACTGTTTCTGCATCCGAGGTATTAAACTCATTATGAAAGCCTTGATCCCCTTTAATACTATTAGTGAAGTTCAAATTTCTATCCTGCAACAAGTTCTTCCCGCTGAGAAGATGAAGCTGATTGAAGTCCATGGGAGGTGGGTATCAGTAAACAGATGGGAGCTTTTGTTCTCAGATCAAGTAACTTCTATATTCTCTCCACATGAGCAGTTTTTTTCTCTTCTTTCCTTTTAAGACAGAGGCACTGTACACTGATCAGGCATTTCTTCACCCAGCATCTTGTGATGAATTTTTTGAAGACTCACTGGGATTTCAAACACACAGTCTGCATATTCAGCCATTAGGTAATCTGCCAAAAATAAAAAGAGTTCCCTTTCCACAGAAAAAATGAACCAATGAATTACTTCAGATCTCTACCATTTGCTTTACTGTGATGCAGCTTGTCTCTTTTCGCTACTCCAATTCTAGTTTCAAGAAGTCTGCTTTTTAAAGTTTTTATCAAATAATAAAAAGATTCAAATAGAATACCACTGAAGAAAACAGAGTACAGCCTAATGGAGCCATTACCAACTCCTGATGTGTAAATTCAGGCTTAGATCTTCATCTTCATCTTCATCATCTTTCAGGATACATAGAAAGACACGTATACTCAACATTTCCCAAGATTATGTCAAAGACAATAATCACTTGGATGATTTCCTCCTCATTTGAATGGAAAGCTTCAGAGATGTTCTATATTGCTGCAAAACAATCATAACTGAGCAAAACTGAACTGTTCAAAATAGCCAAAATATAAGATGTAATGGGAAATTAAACTAAATTTGATCCCCATAGGTAAAGAGAATGCATTTATTACTCATTTGGAAAGGGACAAAGGAAAAGAAAAAATGGGTAGGCACAAATATTTCAGGATATTTGTCTGAAGCACAGGATTTTGCAACTGTTCAAATTGTGATACAAATATGAATTTTGTAGTTTATCTTTAATAATAACTGGTCTATTCTCTTGTTTTTAATTCTGAAAGAAGGAGGATTATGATGCTTTTCAGGAACAGAACCAGCTGTGGTTTGATCTATCATCCGATACATCCCAACAGTGGGAAATACATCTTACTTGATTGATGAAAATAAATTATACTCGTCTGCTGGAGAAAACAAATGTCTACTGAAATTGAATAATGACCTATCCTGCCATCATGCTCAGAGAGTCCCGGGCAGGGGCGCAGGATGCCCCCTGAGAGGTTCGAGGATCTGAGAGTGGGGAGGACCTTACCCCACTTCCCGAACCAGGTTCAGGAGCTATATTGGGCCTTCATATGACATGCTATGAGGTATGTGTACGCTAAGACTGGCCCAAGTAGCATATACATGTTTCCATTTGTCTTCCCAAGACAGCAGCTGGTATTTTTTCATGCCTCCAAGAAAGCCATAACAGTTAGCTGAGAAAGAAAGAGAGGGAGGCAGAAAGAGAAAGAGAGAGGAAGAAGATCTGAAAGTATCTTGGACCATAACAAGAGGGACCATAGGGAGAGTGACCTAGATAGACCGTGCATAGCAAGGACCCGATCAGAGAGTGTCCATGTGGGCAGGTGCTAGCACAGGAAGATACATGAGGTCAAGTGACCCCACCTGACACCACCCAGCTACAATGAATGAGAAAGAAGGGACAATCACTAACTGGATTTAAATGTCACTAAACAAAATCTAGTGCACATGCACCAAAATCCCATTGTCTGATACCAGGCAGAAGAGGCACTTTATAAAATTTGACAGAAAAACAAATACTTCTTTTGCACAACAGGGTACATGGTTTATCAAATTAAAACATTTTTGGACTAGCAGAAATCTTAAAAGTTGTCTACTCCAAACTATTCATTTAGCCAATAGGGAAGCAAAAATTGGGGCACATGTGTGGCTCAGTGGGTTAAACATCCAACTTTTGATTTCAGTTCAGTCATGATTTCACTGTTTGTGAGTTCAAGCCCTGCGTCGGGCTCTGTGCTGACAGCTCAGAGCCTGGCGCCTGCTTTGGATTCTGTGTCTCCCTCTTCCTCTGCCCACCCCCCCCCCAACTCTGAGTAAGTAAATAAACATTAAAAAAAACTAAGAAGCAAAAGTCTGGTAAGGTTAGGAGATTCGCACAAACTTCCTCCCAGAGTTAGTGGCAGGGTTAGACCCAGAACTCAGTGTCCTGTTTTCCACTTCAGACTTCCTTCTTCTACATCAGACTGCCTCACTGTCACTCTAAAAGCTGTATTTGTATTACTACAATGCAATTATCGTTTCAAAATAGACACAGCTTCATGTGAACTGTGAACATACTCATGCAGGCTTGACAGGTAGGCAACACGGCATGCCAGCTTATTATTCCTGCTTTCAGTGAATGTTAAAAATATGCCATCTGGGTGTTAAAAATGATTTTTGCTTCTGGACTTGCTAGAAGCAAGGAAAAGGACACTTTGTTATTATCACAACTGAAAACAAGTAGTTAAAACCACTTTTGAATATTTTATTACCAACCTGTCTAATGTATACTTTAAAACTAGGTAGAAAAGCAATCTAGAGTAAATCTGACTTTTAAGTTTATTTTGTCTGAAATAACAAATATGATTTGCAAAAATGCAAATTTCAACTATAAATAAATCATAACAGATACTTTATTCCAGACACTACTTTAAATTTGGGTTTTTTTTTAAATATAAATGCTTTGATATATGCCATTTCAAAGCTTTGTTATTAAGCTGATTGCACCAGGTAAGAGCGAAAAAAACCTTTCTGTGTCCTCTGATTACGTGTTACAATTAAGTTCCTTTTGTCACCAAAGCAGAAGTACAAGCATGTGCAAAATCCTAAAAATTTTGTTCATTTTTTTGTATTTTATGTCATGCTAATTTTGATAAGTTTTCTGATCTCATAACCTTCATTTCCTAACATCAAATCTGACATTTTTCCAATTTTTAAGCTTCATATATTTCACATGTATTCTATTATAAGCCATTCTTTCCTAAAATTGATAAATGGATATTTTTATTCTGTAGTCATTATCTCTTGGTTTAATTCTCTTTTGGGATATTTATAGATGTCACCTATTTATTCTAGTCACAGGAACCATAAATAACATTGAACAGAAATTAGTACTGTATATGCATATAATTTTTATATCCGTCAGTACATTTAATATTCAAAACAATCTAGTGAGTAGAAATCATTAAAAAATTAGGATAACAGCAGCAACAATGAAGTGATATTGATAGGCAAGTTTATTTAATCATTCTCAATTAAAGATGATTTTTTTAAAAAGCTCAAGGAGTTTAAATTATCAAGGTCAACTAGCTGATATTCCACATATATTTCAACTCAAATGTGTATAAGAGAATTTTACAATAAAACCAGCTTCAGAAGAAACTTCAGAAAAATACTCAACAAATGTAAAATGATAAAATAAAAATATGCAACGTGACATTATTCAGTCACGAGTAGAGAGAAGAAAACAGCTATAGCCATATTGCCCAGAAGACCTGCCACAACTCATCTGACTCCTGCTGAGAAGCTAACAGAAATAATACCACAGGCGTCAGAAAGAAATTAGGTACATCCTGCCATCCCTGTCTTTCCTCATGAGAGTGACGTGGTAATGCCAGATGCTAATGGGAGAGATGAAGTCAATAGTCCCAGGAGCCAAGACCCTCCTGGGTATAGGTTCTAAAACAGACAGATCTATGCAAGTAGAGATGGTTGCCAAAGCCCAGTGGTTAGATTTGAGGATATTTATTTTTTCTGCATCTGTAGTTCAAAAGACGCGTGTATCAGGACTCTGCTTTGGGGTAAGAGGCAGCAGGTGCAGTAGGGCCAAAGTTTCCCCGCAGAACAAACACAGAACAAAAATAAATTGTATTTTAAAGACACCAGAGAGCTATAATGCAACAATGAGCCAATGGACTAAAATTCAAGAAAGGAAAGCCTTTCCTATCACTTTCCCTCCTTAATTTCATTCATGATTTATCACCACCCACATTATACAGGGCAGTCACTTACCTGAAACCCACAGCCAAATATCTCTGAGAATTCAGATGTTTTCTATGTTTAGAAAAGCAATACAGTGTATATATATTCTACTTCCATTCTGCTCCCCACAGGACCTGGGACAGTGACCCCAGATCAAGCCCGTTGATATTTCTGTAAATAAAGATATGAATATTGACTCTAATTGTGATGAACAAAGATTATACACAGTATTTTGTTAATTCAGGTCAGGAGACTCCAGAGGAGTTATGACAAAACTTTAGGTTTTCAGGAGTTTTTTTTATTTCAGAATTGTGCCATAGAAAGTGCAGGGATTTATTATATTTTTATCATTGTCATTAATTGTCTATATGTCCCCCTAAAATGCAGGTCCTGGGGGTCAGGGACCCTCTGAATGCGAATCGTTGCAGCCCAGATCCTATGATAGTACAGGACTCATAAGAGGTTTACAGTAAGTGAAAGAAATGTGTTTTCCAAAAGGATGTCCAGGAAACGAAAATGGAGCTGCTCTGTCAACCAAGATACAAATCTGAGTGCTATTTATTTCTTCATGAGTATTGAGTCATGAGTAACAAGACTTTTCAGCTAAGCAGATCTGAGTGTCTCGAAAAGTCACAGTCCTTGTATACGTTGAGACAAGAAAAATGCAAATGTTTAACGTAGATGGAATGTGGAGAATTATGATAAAATAAGACTTCTTACATTTCCTACTTGAAAAAGGGGAAATAATTTTCCTCAAGAAGATGATCTCTAAGAGCTCTTCACTTAAAATGCACCACTTCTTCCTGGGGAATGGCAATTTATAAACAAAATATTATGAACTGTTTGTGTAGTAAAAATGCAAGGAACAGGGGTCATCCCAATACACAAGTATATACTAATGGCACATTTAGCGAGAGAAAATAGGAAAGAATATAAGATTCACACTGTATCCATTTAAAAGACATTTCTTAATACAAAATACCTCAGCTTTTCATGCTACTGCAATCTTTGGGTTAAATTAGATCTTGAGAGGTCACAGGGGAGTTAACACCTATGTCACATAGGGGTGGAGAGTGGAGAGGCTATATTGGAGTCTATTTTTAAAATAAACAGATGAACGAGCACAATTGGTAAAAATGCACCAATTAACAAGTCTTCATTTTACCATACAGTATGTCTGGGAGTGTATAAAGTCTGTTCCAAGATACAGGATGAAGACAATGCCCTTGACTTTGTCCCTGAGCTTGCAGGATGTTTTTTCTCTTTTTAAGAAGTAAAAACAATACAAGAATGTCAATTAGAGGCATGATGGCACGTTCTTCATTAATAAGAACTGAGACAGAAAAAGCACTAGTCTGAGCTGCTAAGGAAGTATGGGGCTTGGGCAGAACCTTCACTGGTGTTCAGGGTAAGGGTGAATGGGAGCCACAGGGAATGAATTTTCCTAATGAAAGAAAAGCGTGTGCAAATCTAACAGGGGAACCGGGTGGGAGACAGTGCAATGGCCTAAGTCAAAAGCATTGCCCAGCTTTGGTTTCAGGTGTGGCCACTGTGGGAAGGAAATTACCAGGGAGTAAGCCTTGACAACTCCCTGATCCTTCCCAGGGGTTGTCAAGATGCTTTGCACATGCTTAACGCCCTTGCTGCATAAGCAGCTTCTAATTGAACAACTAAATTGTATACTCTGTTTGCCAACTTAGCCTTCTTTTGACCACACTGGTTGGGGGAAAATCAAGGAAGAAAAAAACCACAGGATAGCTTTGAAACATTATTTAAATAGCCTTATTCCTACATAAAATGCTTCTGATCCTGTTCACATTTACAAATAGTACCCAGTATTTGTGACTATATCTTCAATGCTTTCTTTATATTCCTCTACACATCACGTTGCTTATGAAACCCAAACAGAAAGTGAGCAGTGGGAAGGTGGAAATGCAGTGTCATCATCAAGAATGTGGCTTTGGGAATTTGATCATTATGAGTCCCAGAACAATACTTACTGAATTAATAATCATAAGCAAATGGCCTACTTTCTCAAAGCCTCAACATATCTTTATTTTAAAGTTTTTATTTGTTTTGAAAGAGAGAGAGGGAGGGAGAGAGACAGAGAGAGGGAGAGCAGGGATGTGGCAGAGAGAGAGAGAGAGAGAGAGAGAGAGAGAATCTGAAGCATGCTCCAGGCTCTGAGCTGTCAGCGTAAAGCCCAATGTGGGGCTTGAACTCATGGACCGTGAGATCACGACCTGGGCCGAAATCAAGAGTCAGACACCTACTTGACCGAGCCAACCATGCGCTGCAAAGCCTTAACATATTTTATATGACAATTATAGATTAAGCCAATAAAGCACTCAGGACCGAGTTTGGCATATAGTTTGAGTTCAACAGGACTCAGCTGTTGGTATTACTACTAACTGGCTCCACTGCTGAGTATTGTCCAAGAAATACCTTGTAATAATTTGTAAATATTTTAAATTTCATTAGCAACATTAAAATATTACCAACAGAATTGTAATCATTGTCATTTTAATAATTAAGACAGGCTTATTAATTTTCTGCTTTATAACAAAACTGATGTTATGTGTCACATTTGTTACTGTACTATGCAGAGACCAGTTCATCCCTGTGCTCCTGAGCTTGGAGCTTGTTCACACAGCAGCCTTTGCAGATCAGCACTCCTGCCTCAGTGACATCATTGCCCATGACAAACCTCGGGAATTGTTATTTTAAAGGAAAGGAGTATGTTGCAGAAATAAGAAGTAAGGAAGGTTGCTGCAAAGACCCATCTCATATTTCATCCATTGAAATTTCTTAAATGTCAAGTCTGGATGTTTCTTTGTTAATAAACATTTCTATTTTTCTGAGGAATTTGGATATTAGCTTCAGTTTGACCTTTGTAGTAGAAAAGCATGTAGCTTTCAGGACTTGACAATGATAGCAACTTCTGGAACTTCAACACAGATTTCTTAGAATCCTCATTTTGACACCGTAATATGTAGGATATTCTTTCCCAGTGGGAAGGAAACATTGTCTTTTGGATAGACAACAATTTCAGCTGCCAGGAACAAAGCGTGCCTCCCCCTCTCAGCAGCCCTGCGTGCCTCTACTGTTCCAGCATCCTCTGAAGAAAAAATGTATGTTGTGTATCCCATATTTTGTCAGAAAATACCAGTCACACACACCAAACCTTCTGACAATAAATCCATCAGTTCGTGTGTGTTATAGTGCTAAATACACAAAAATAAAATTTTAACTATAGGATAGCAAAATCACATTATTTTTTACTCCATCATATTAACCCACAAGACTGCCTCAAGAAGTATACAAGAATTTCTTCTTACAGTTGTGAAGGAAGATTTATATGTATGGGATTTTTTATTTCTATAAACTTTCATTATTGTTAAATATGCTGAGAATAAACAAAAATTAATATTTGTAGACTTTCCTCAATCTGTACACAACACAGTTACCTTCTATGTTACTTAGTACTGCAAACTGTCACAAGATTTCCCCTTAGTTAACCTTGATTTTACCAGTATCATTTGTAAAAAACAAAAAACAAAACAACAACAACAACAACAAAAAGGAAAACAAAGGTTACTAATTAAAGACACTAATATATTTTCTTTTTGGATTTATACTGTTACTCCCTTTTAGAAAAAGGCTTTGAGACAGCTAGCCTTTATTTTACTTTTTAATTTTATTTTAGTTTATTTATTTTGAGAGAGAAGACAGAGAGAGAGAGACAAAGAGAGAGAGAGCGGGGGGCAGGGGGTGGGGTGCAGAAAAACAGAATCCCAAGCAGGCTCTGCACTGTCAGCACAGAGCCCGATGCCAGGCGTGGACTAACAAATTGTGAGATCATGACCTGACCTGAAACCAAGAGTCAAGTACTTAACCAACCGAGCCACCCAGTGCTGAGATGGCTCACCTTTAAACAATTCCTTTCAATTTATAAAGCAGCCTCTTCTGATTTTTTCTTAGACCCTCACAACAGCCCTATGCATGTATTTGTTATTATTGTGGGAAATTTGTGATTTAGAAAATTGTCTTGGAATGCTCACATGACTGCCCTAAGACCACATGGCCTCCAAATTCCACAGCCAGGGCTCCAATCAGGATTGGCATAGTCTGGATGCTATACTTTTTCCACTCCACCATACTACCCCTTGCACACAGGCAATACCGGAGATTCGTAAAATAAATAGAATAGCTTTTTCCTACATCATTAAGTGTGAGTCCATCACCAGGCACTCAGAAGTACCAAGAGTTTAAGAGCATGCTAATTTTTTATTCATCTCTACAAGTCTTAGACCTTACTTTGTTTCAAGTTACAAAGTCATCACAGGGCAGAAGCCACGAAACTCTTCCAACATAGAAGCAAAACCTGAATCATTCAGAAGCCCTTATGATCCTGGCATGAAATATGGTGACCAAGCAGAGTTAATAGACTTCTATAATCTCAAGTTCTTTATCTGCTACATTTGGATACAAATCTGATTGCTTCCAGCTTTTTCATCTATGATAGGAGTATCATTCATGACTTTAAAAGCCCCCCAAATGGTCTGGAAGCCCAGTCCCAGGGAAATACCATGTGTCTTTTTTAAGAGTAACAACCAAGACTGGGGTTGATGACTACATTCAGGTGCAAGAAGCTAATGTCTTTGTTGATCCTGAATGGATCATCCCAGAGTAGTTTGTAGTCTTTTATTTATTGTGATCCAGGGGCTCAGAAATTCCCCCACAATATAGAATCTCTACTCTTCACTAAAATATAAATAGGCCACATGGATTTAGCTTCAAGAAAACCATGTGTACTTGGATAATGATCCAGCCTATGAAACAATAAGACCATGAGCTAGTTTCTTGAGGATAAAATATAAGTGGAAATAAATCAATTAGGGAAAATATAATGAGATAAAATTTCATCTCTTCAGAAGGTATCTTGTCGTTATTGAGACCTAAGTCATGTTCCCAGGTCTAAATCTTTTCACTGTTTTGTTTTTTTTTTTAATTTTTTTAATGTTTATTTATTTTTGAGAGAGAGAAAGAGAGCACAAGCAGGGGAGGAGCAGAGAGACAGACAGACAGACAGACAGACAGAAACCGAAGCAGGCTCTAGGCTCTGAGCTGTCAGCACAGAGCCTGATGCAGGGCTCAAACTCACTAGCCGTGAGATCATGACCTGAACCAAAGTCGGACGTTTAACCAACTGAGCCACCCAGGTGCCCCTAAATCTTTTCACTGTTAAGGAGTCTTCAAATGTGTCCTCTAATCTAAAATCTTTAATTTAAAAAATTTATATGAGTCTATATGTCAGACAGATCTGGATTCAAAGCAGAATTTTCTAATTTCCCAGTTTGGAAAATCACTGGATCCTAATTTCCCATCTGAAAAGGAGAATAAGCATTTGTGGTTTTCAATATTATTGCATTTATCATACCTAGCACATGGGGAAAATTGAAAGTGAAATTTAGGCTATGACTTCAAGTATGGAAATACTGTATCGCTATGATGCCTTGATTTGTGGTATCCTCAGACCACTAGAACTATGATCCTCACTTTCATTTTTTTCTAAATCTGTTTTTACAGTTTCTGGGCAGTTGACTAATCCACCTAAAAGTTGTCCAGCCTTGAGAAAATGTGTTTTCACAGATAAGGTTTTGAGATCCTCTCTTTTTAAAAAAAAAAAAAAAAAGTTTATTTATTTTGAGAAAGAGAATGGGTTTGGGGGAGACCACAAGTGAAAGAGGGGTAGGGAGAGAATCCCAAGCAGGCTCAGACCTGTGAGCACAGAACCCAACTCGGGGCTCAATCTCATGAACCATGAGATCATGACCCGAGCTGAAATCAAGAGTCAGATGCTTAACCGACTGAGCCCCCCCACCAGGCGCTCAAGATTTGGGAGACCCTCTCTTCATCTCTCAAGGGGTGTTGACACCTGTGGCTAACCCCTGAATGCCCCTCAGTTTGCGTGCCCTTGTGGGGCTGGGAAGCCCAGAAGGGCTGGGTAATGCAGACATTACCACTGCTGAGGCTGGATGGAGAGAGCATCTTCACATGTGACAGATGGGCTGTCTATTGACAGACAGTTAAATCCTAAGTACCCCCAGACTCCACACGTGTCACAATGATCTTTTAAAATAATTGCTGCTGCTTGACTAGTACCCTCAGAAAATTACAAGGCTGTCGATTTATTCTCTAGCTTTTAAAATCCCATCACCCATTTCCCTTTTGTAACAGACTATAATGTCTTAAATTTCCAAAGACAGGAAGTCACATTTGCATTATATATTACATTAATATTTTCCTCACTTCCTCAGTTAATTTTTTAGAAAGTATGGACATTTAGTTCATATTAATGTAGTTTGTGATTAATTATTCTCTACCTCATTAGGACCTTTTTCTTGGCAAAATGGATGTCAGTGTTGAAGGAGGTCCAGTAGGGTAGACAATTTTACATGCATTTGCCACAAATTGTCTTCTGTGTAACTTACTTTAAAAAGAGAACTACTTTTTCCCTAAAATTTTGAGGTTGCATGTTTCTTTTCCAAAATCAAATTTCCAAAATCAAATCAAATTTTCCAAAATTTCCAAAATTTGAGTTTATCACTCAAGCACTTGATACAGGATTAAAAAAAATTTTTTTTAATGTTTACTTTTGACACAGAGAGAGAGAGAGAGAGAGAGAGAGAGAGAGAGAGAGACAGAGTTCAAGTGGGAGAAGAACAGACAGAGAGAATCTGAAGCAAGTTCCAGGCTTTGAGTTGTCAGCACAAAGCCACATGCGGGGCTCAAACTCACAAACTGCGAGATCATGACCTGAGCCGAAGTTGGACACTTAACTAACTGAGCCACCCAGGCACCCCTGGGCTTTTTTAATGTGTGGACAGAATGGTTATTTAATTTTTTTATAGGAGTACCTTATATTACAACTATATGAAGTTCAACAACACAAGACTAATACACAGAAACCTTAACATTTCCATTGATTTTTTTTTTCTTTCATCAGCCATAGAAGTATAAAGCTAGCAAAGCAAAGTAGGGCTAAGCTTTCTTAAAGGAATAGTTCTCTATCTGGCTTTTCTTTCTTCTTTGACTACGGTATGTTATGGGATTTCACATGAATAATGAGTGAGGTCCACATGTCACTGGGAAAGTCCAGAGTGCCAGACTTTATGTGTCAGAGACTGATTTATCTCCAAATATCCGTTCTCCCTCTTTGTGTAGAAAAAAACCCAAAAACAAAAAGCAAACACAAAAACATATTGTAGCCTAGCATTGGGCCACTCAAACAAACAAACAAACAAACAAACAACAACAACAACAAAACATATCCCTTCCACCCCCCATTAGGTAGGGTTATATGGCTGTTCTTTACAGCTAGGTGAGCAAATGTGCCTAAGGGCTGGCCAAAAAAGGTGAGCAGAAAAATCATGTGTGACTTTCAGCATAGAAGAGGATACCTAATGATTATGCATTCTTTGCACCAATATGAAATTTCTTACTATAAGATTTTATATATGTAAAACTGAAAGGCATTTCTGTATTGTTTAGCCCTGGATATTTTATGTTTTCAGTCACTTGTAGCCATATAATCCCGATAGATATAGAAGATAACAAAATACAAACATACATATACAAAAAAATAAATAAAGAAAGAAAGAAAACCTGAAACCAGGAGGCCTGGATGGCTCAGTCAGTTAAGCATCCAACTCTTGGTTTCAGCTCAGGTCATGATCTCTGGGTTCATGAGTTAGAGCCCAGTGTTGGGCTCTGTGCTGACAGTGTGGAGCCTGCTTGGGATTCTCTCTCTCCCTCTCTCTCTGCCCCTCCCCTGCCCATTCTCTCTCTCTCTCTCTCTCTCTCTCTCTCTCTCTCTCTCTCTCTCTTTCTCAAAATAAATGAACAAACTGAAAATATAAAAAATACTTAAAAAGGGGGCACCTTTGTGGCTCAGTCAGTCCAACTTTGGCTCAGGTCATGATCTCACGGTTTGTGAGTTGAAGCCCTGTGATGGGCTCTGTGCTGACAGCTCAGAGCCTAGAGCCTGCTTTGGATTTTGTGTGTCCTTCTCTCTCTGCCCCTTCCCCACTTGTGCTCTGTCTCTATGAAAAATAAATAAATGTAAAAAAATTTTTTTAATACTAAAAAAAGAAAACCTGACTGTGCCGTGTGTGTGTGTGTGTGTATACATATATATCTTATGTTGTGTGTGTGTGTGTATAGCCATAAAAAAGAATAAAATATTGCCAACTGCAACAATATGGATGGATCTAGGCTCTAGAGGGTATAATGTTAAGTGAATGCTAAGTGAAGTAAGTCTGTCAGAGAAAAACAAATGCCACATAATTTTACTTCTATGTGGAATTTAAGAAACAAAACAAATGGACAAACAAAGAAAAGGAGACAGAAAAACAGACTCTTAAATGCAGAGAACAAACTGGTGGTCACCAGAGGGGAGGTGGGTGAGAGAATGGGGGAAACAGGTGCTAGGGATTAAGAGCAAAGGTTGACTTAAGTACAAATACATACAATAAACTATAAATAACATAAAATGAGCTTTTGATAAAAGCTCAAAATATGAGTTGTAAAATATGTTTTTGTTATAGTCTAACATGGATGTTTCTTATTGTAAAAAGTTGTGGATCCTTTTTGTGTGTCTCTCACTCTTTTCTCCACACTATTCATCAGTGGGTGAAACTTCTTTATGAAGGGCCTCAATTATGAATTAGGGTGTCAGTGAGTAATGCCTCAATATTAGGTATCTGAATAGATTCACATGTGAATCTTACTTTTAAAATCCCATCATGTGAATCTATTCAGATATAGAATATATATGGTCTGTTTGCAGCACAAGGTTCCTTTTGTCAATTTATGGCTACTCTAACATGAGCCCCAGAAGCAGTGTGCTTTTTATTAAGACTGGCATGGGGTCCGCTCCCAAGGCATTGAGCAGGTCTGCGGTCAAACCAGATACTCACAGTTGGTCGGTCCCTCAGCAGTAAATTGAACAAGGTGGGGCAGCATGGAGATGGAGTTCAAGATCCAAGCAATCACAGACATGATGACCAAGTCTCCCTGCTCGTCTGCCTTCTGGTCACATAATCCAGCATAAAAATAAATAGAATATATATCACCAATTACTTTTAAAAGATGCAAAATAACAGGTGGACCAATTGGGCAGAGGGTACTTAGTTGGAACCTTCAACATCATAGTGCCTTTCATGACACGCACATTTTTAGTTTCTCAAGTACATGTTTCATTGCAAGGATTTTCTTGTGTCTTACTTTATTGTCTTATCTGTCCCTTTGTGTACAAGAAAGGACATTTGTGGCCTTATTGGAATGCAAATGCTTAATTTATACCCTAAATCCTAATAGCCAAATTATACTAGAAAGTATCTCCACAATTTAATTAATATGAGAACCGTGGCTTTAAATCTGTATATTTGCTTTTCTTAAAAAGCATGTTGGGGTGCCTGGGTGGGTCAGTCATTTGAACGTCTGACTCGATTTCTGCTCAGGTCATGACCCAGGGTTGTGGGATCGAGCCCCATGTTGGTCTCTGTGCTGGGTGTGGAGCCTATTAAGGATTCTCTCTCCCTCAGTCCCTCCCCTGCTCATGCTCTCTCTTTATCTCTCAAAAAAAGGCATATTAATACATGTTGGGTGATGGTCATAATAATAAATTAAACTTTGTTAACTAGATTTTTCTTTCATTGATACTGTTGCAAAAATCACATTAAGAAGATTCCCATTGCAAAAATAATTATAACTTAATTCACTTCAGTCCAAAATAGAGAAGGCACTGCATCACTAACTTAAGATGTCACCATCACCACAACCTAATTAAATTTCTAGTATTTATTCTGATATGTGGAGAGAGAACAGTGAAGAAGCATAAAATATCATCCTTACCTCCAACAAAGCTAAAGCTTTACGCATAAAGCTTTCAGATAACAATATTAGACAATGTTGACATGATACAAGGAGGTATCAGATAACTGAAATTTACAATAAGTAAATGCAAAGGAAGAAATATTGGAATAGTCTAAATATTAGGTCAAAGTCTTGAGGAGAAAGTGAGATTGGATAGGGAGAAAAGAGATGCCCTTCAACACTGGTCCCTAAAAATCGCCATTAATGATCATCAGTGACCATATCTGGAGGTGATGTATATCTAAGTAGGGGCTCAAATTTTAAATTTCTTCAACTACATTATGAACTATGTGAACACACAAACTATATCTATCTTGTTTAGCATTGCAGCTTCAAGACTTTATACAATTTCTGGTATATGGTGAATGTTTAGTATTTCTTGAATGAATAAAAGAAAATATATATATTAATTTCATAAAGGATACTCCCACATATACTGCAAATAATTTTCTTTGGAATAAATGTTAATATTAAGATACAAACTTTGGAGAAGTTCTTCCACTTATCATCTGTATGAGTTTCTCAATTTCTTTGTGCTTCAGTTTCTCATCTGTACTTTGGAGATGATCCTACCTTCCTCACAAGGTTCTTACATAAAGTAACGCTTAAGAAAAATTCTTAGCATATAAAAGGTGGTATATAAGTATTATATGTTTCATTATATTTTTATCATTATGGGAAAGAAAGACCTTTCCTTTTTTCACCAGTGCTCCTAAGCTTCAGGGACTTGCAGGGCATTATTTACACCTAAGCTTTATCCCTGAAATATCTAGTAATACAAAGGGGTTAATTTGATTCTGAAAAAATATGAAAATATTAATGTCACTTTTATTTTATAAAATGTATTTAACAAATGCCTATTGTGTCTATCATTAATTAACTTACTTAATCCTGAACTAGAATTTGTATTTTGTTTACTTTCTTTTTAAGCTTGATCACCTAGTTACTTCCAAGACAATCTTTCTCCCCAGTGAGGAAGGTGATGTAGGAAGGTACATATTGGTAAGAAGGGGTGACAAGTGCACAGGCTTCTGTGAGAATGATTGGCACATGAGTGAGACGTGTAGTCATTAACCCAGCTAAGAGATGTCCTTCTGTAAGCCGGGAATGAGACAGCTACCAAGATCATGTTGAACAGAGACACTCACTTTCAGTTTCTCTAATCTATCATATGTGTGTGTGTGTGTGTGTGTGTGTGTGTGTGTGTGTGTGTGTGTGTATGTATTCATTTGAGGGAATGTTAAAAGGTTCAAATGCTCATTTTGAATCATCAGATTGTGTTACTGTACAGTATGATGGGCTATCAGGCAAATCTTCTGTCAGAAATGAGATAACCAAATAATCCTTACTTTCTTGTTTCAAAAGAATCATTGCCTCACATACAGTTTACTCTTAAATATACTAGATAGCAATCTGAAATATAATTCCACAAACTCTTAATATGTGCATTGGTACCAAATGCAGGTACTAATATCCCTCCCTTTCAATTGATCAACACATTATCTCATGAGTGCACAAATAGTTTGCATCTAAATTTTGTTGACGTTATGTTGGATATTGATATAGGAAAGGAAAAGGAAGGACTAATGATAAGAAACCATGAAGCCTATAAAACTAACCAAGTCAGGTAAGCCAGAGATATCTCTCAGGAAAAAAAAAAAAAAGTACTCATGTGTATTTGAATCCTGAGCATTGGAAGGATCATTCACTAGCATTAGTCCTTGATGTTACATAGTGACAAGGCACTGATCTCTCCACCACTTCATTAGTTGGAATACATGTGGAGCAAAAAAAAAAAATGCCCTGTTCTCCAGTTCTAGCCCTTTATCCAGAAGACTCTGGAATACGCCACTCAAAGTAAATTATCCTTTAATGACTAAATTAATCCTAGGAAAAGTAACGGGACAAGTAGAAAATTTTCTATTCCAAACGTTACCCAAACATTGTAGGTTTTACCTTGTTTATACAATGGCTGTATGGAAGTCAATGAAGCCAGTGCCAAAGAACCACAAATACACAGATACAGGTCAGTTGAAAGTTTAAGGAAGAGCTATCCAAGAAATCATTATTGGCAAATCAGCATCCAAGTTAAGAGATGAGAAGATAAGAGCAGTGCTTTACACACATTTCCCCATTGTTATCCTTCCTGACTACCCTGTGAACTCACATTCTCATCTGGTCTCAGAGATGAGAACACTGAGCTCTCACTGGCCCAACCTCGCAGAGGATGCAAAGCTGCAACCGCTGTGGTTTACTGGGTCAGAATAGCACAGAAGTAAGAGCAGATGACAAAGTAGACCCCAAGTCACAGAGATCAAGTCAATCCTTTAGTGATGTCTGAAATAACTGATAAAAATGCCAAATGCCCTTTGTTCATTTAGAAGTGACCACAGCTCTTCCAGACTGGAAGAGCTTGTTACACTAAGTAACAATAGATTTTAAAACCGTGATTAAGTGTATTGTTGTAGCAATTTCTTGACTTTGGTTGAAACAGAAACCACTTCTCTCCCGATAAATGTTCAGAACATCCAAATAAACTAATGAGGTATGGTGGAATCCCTTCAAAACGTATTAGAGCACAATTTATGAAAAACCTTAGTACTTTCTTATGGACCATGCCAATGAGTCAGATGGAAGAAATTTTTCCACCTAGACTAGTTCATGAGCTAGTCTGGCAAGTCAGTTCATTTATGTAGCACATATTCGTGGTCTCTACAGCCTCCTCATTGGTCACAACTTAGGAGTAAATTTAGTTTAGCTCATTGGCTGTTGGTCACATGGTTAGATTGAAAGCACTTTCACTCAGAATCTACTTCTGTAACACGAGGAAAAGAACAGTTACATAAGACATAGTTTTATCTAACACAATGTACTGAGAAAGTCAAACTTAATTATACTGAAACTCAAGCTTGTTTCATGTCCCAGTGTAGACTGTGAGCCTGAAGCGGGGTCTCCCAGACAGCTTTCAACTGTCCCTGGCCCTGTGCTCCTGGGTCTGCCTCCAGCTCCTGGGAACACTGCACAAAGATCACTTCAGAAAAGACCTACTGGTCTAGCCCTCACTCCATTATGATGACACCACACTCCTGAGTAATATTTGACTTCATTTCAGATGCGTATTGACTGACATTTTGTGGGAGACTAATGAATAAATACATATTTTACTGACCACCTGTTGTCATGTCCTTCCTCATCCTTGCCCCTAAGCTACCACCCAGATCTGTTGTTAACACACAGCAGAAGCACCACGGAGTAGTTATCTTGTCACTTAGGAAGCAAATACAACTTGCTTTGAATGCGATCTTGGTCTCTATATGCATTGCAGAAAGTCTTAGAAGACAGAAGACCTGTTGATTAATATAAAGAAATGGTGATGGTTTGTTTCTCAAGGGTAATATGGAGAGTCACTAAAAATGAAGATCATTCAAAATGCAGCCCATTAGTGGTAAAAAGTAAGCTGCAAATACTGACTGGCAGAGGAATCAAGATCATTTTTATTACTCTTCTTATCTTTCCCTACTAAATATTTTTATTAAGCTACCAACAAGAAATCAACTTAGTGTTTGACATTTACCACATTTAATTTCACCATGAGGGAGGGAGAGAAAACACACACACACGCACACGCACGCGTGCACACACACACACACACACACACACACACACACACACACACCACATAAGTTAGGTTGTGCGTTAACAGAGAAATAGCCCAAAGGAAGGTAGCCACAGGGAGAAGGTCATGCTTTTGGGAGCATAGACAATGTGGTTCCACTGAGTAGATGACATCAGAAAAGTGTAAATGCCAAAGCATGTCTAAAAGCATCAGTGGATAAGGGTCATCTGGGGGCTCAGTTGGTGAAGCATCCGACTCTTGATCTTGGCTCAAGTCAGGATCTCACAGTTTGTGAGTTTGAGCCCCGTGTGGGGCTCTGTGTGTCAGGCTGATAGGGCAGAGCCTGCTTGGGATTCTCTCTCTCTCCCTCTCTCTCTGCCCCTTCCCTGCTCGCTCCATCTCTCAAAAATAAATAAACATTAAAAAATATTTTTAAAATCTCGTCAGTGGATGAGGTATGGTTGAGTATATAAAATTAAGAACCAAATTTAAAATCGTGATTCTATTGACATCAAAAACTGTAAATTTAAGAAACAGATTCCTGAAGGAAGTGATTGAAATGACATTGGATGAAAATCCATTTATAAGGATTTTTCAAAACACATCAAGTCAAATAAAAGTGAATGCATGAAAAGGAATAAAGTTTTACTTACAACAAAGGGACTGATTGTCCTTATAGCTTTTCCTAAATATGAGTTTTATGCTTCTTTTTGGCCAATTTTTAGCTCATGGAGTCAATTTTATACTTTGAAATTATTTACCAAGGTATATGCTTGAGATTTTTAAAATTCACTTTCCTTTTACTGAAACAGACTATGTTCATAAATCACTGATACTTTGCCTCTTTACTTTTAGATTTCAACTCCCATAAATGTCTTCGGGTGTCCTCACCAATGTCCTCATCAATTTTCAATTCGGTACAGATGCAGAAGGAAAGATATTTATCTCAACTAAATGTCAAAACTATATTTTGAATTAGCATGCTTTGCATCCCCAACCTCTGTTTTCACCTCTACTTTACTTCATTATTAAATACTGTATTTGTACCTCCAATGCAGTATTAGCAGAAATTCAGGCCCTGAATAGAATAGCTTTTTCATTTTTTATGCATCTATAATTATAGGAAGGTTTACAAACAGACATATTGTAATGTCTTTAAAAAGCAACGGCTTGTGCTCACGTCAGCTGTACATATACTAAAAATTGTATCGATTCAGAGATTAGCATGGCCCCTTGTGCAAGAATGGCATGTAGAAGGCAATGGCTTACTTCAGATTTTTAAGCACAATTACTTTCCACCTCCGAGGATTATTTTATTAATAAAATAGTTGTGTTGATTTAAATAATTCACATACAATTAATCACACTTTAGTGTATACAATGTGATGAGCTTCAACATGTGCAAACACCATGAAACCATGACCACAACCAACATATTAAACATCCATTACCACTGCAAATTTCCTCTTGCTCCTAGTAACTCTCCACCCACCCCTGCTTGTCCTCATTATCCCCAAGCGGACACTGGTCTGCTGTCAGTCCCTAAATATTAGTTTGCATATCCCAGAAGTTTACAAAAAGGTAACCATACACTACACGCTTTCTAAAGCATATTGCCTTCTCTCACTTCATGCGAATGTTTTGAGACCCTTCCGTGTTGGAGCATGTAGCAGAAGCTCCCTTGTGTTTACTGCTGAATAGGGTTTGATACTATGCTATACCACAGTTCAGCCATCCACTCACCCCTTGCTGGACATTTGGGTTGTTTTGGTTTTGACTATTAACAACAAAGCAGTTATAACATTACATACACGTCTTTAAGCACAAGCTCTCAGGAGTGGAACGGATGGATCATATGGTAAGGATGCATTCAACTTTTTAAGAAACTGCCAGTTTTCCAAGTGATGACACTGTTTCACTGAGTGCACTGTCCAGAGTGCAAGGGGGTTCCAGCTGCTTCACATCCTGAATGGCGTTTGGTACAATCCATACTTTTAATTTGCGTTTCCTAGTACCTAACAACGGGATTTTTTTCCTTCAAGCTTTTATTTATTTTTTTGGATGTTTATTTGTTATGAGGGAGAGACAGGGAGGGAGAGAGAATGGGAAGGAGCAGAGAGGGAGAGAGAGAATCTCATGAACTGTGAGATCATGACCTGAGCTGAAGTCAAGTGTTGGACACTGAACGACTGAGCCACCCAGGCGTCCCACAAGTTTTTACTTAAATTCCAGTTCGTTTTCAAACAATGTAATAGTGTCAGGAGTAGAATTCAGTGGTTCAACACTTCCGTACATCACCTGGTGCGCGTTACAAGTGTCCTCCTTAATCCCCATCACCTATTTCCCCCATCCCCCACCCACCTCTCCTCCAGTAACCCCCAGTTTACTCTCTATAGTTAAGAGTCATCTTGGGATGCCTGGGTGGCTCAGTTGGTCAAGCATCCTACGTCAGCTCATGTCATGCTCTCACAGTTTATGACTTTGAGCCCCGCATCAGGCTCACTACTGTCAGCACAGAGCCTCCTTGGGATCCTCTGTCCCCCTCTCTATTTGCCTGTCCCCTGGGCTAATGTTCTCTCTCTCAAAAGTAACTAAACATTGTTTTAAAAGTCTGCTTTATGATTTGCCTCTCCCTCTCTCTTTGTCCCACTATGTTCATCTGTTTTGTTTCTTAAATTCCATGTATGAGTGAAATCATATGGTATTTGACTTTTTCTGACTGACTTACTTCACTTAGCATAATACATTCTAGCTCCATCCATTCATCAGTCAATGGACATTTGGACTCTTGCCATTATTTGGCTATGAACAATGGGATTTTGGCTGAAATTGTTTTGGGGGCGCCTGGGTGGCTCAGTCGGTTGAGCATCCACCTTCGGCTCTGGTCATGATCTCGCTGTCTGTGAGGTTGAGCCCTGCGTCAGGCTCTGTGCTGACAGCTCAGAGCCTGGAGCCTGCTTCGGATTCTGTGTGTCCCTCTCTCTCTGCCCCTCCCCTGCTCATGCTCTGTCTCTCTCTCTGTCAAAAACAAATAAAAATTTAAAAAAAAGAAATTGTTTTGAGTATGTAGATTAATTTGGGGAGATTTGAAACTTTAATAATGTAATAAATCTTCTGAATCATGAACACTTTATATTTCCCAGTTTTTCCCGGAAATAGTTTGTAATTTCCATTGCATGATACTTTCACTCTTTACTCAAATTCATCTCTAAGTATTTCATATTCCATTTCATGTTAATCTTTTATGATGCTTCATTGGTAAACTCACCCATTAGCTCTGGAAGTCTTTTGTTTTGAAAATTCCCTCAGATTTGCTACAGAGATGATCATGTCATCTGTGAATAAAGATAATTTTACCTATTTCTCTTCCATTTGAATACGTTTTATTTTTCTGAACTTATTGCTATCTAGAACTTCCAGTAGAATACTGAATAGAAGTAGATTAGTAAGGGACATCCTCATTTTATACTAGATCTTAGGGATAAAGCATCTATGCTTTCACCGTGTAGTATCATGTTATCTGTAGGTTTTCAATATAGCCTCATCAACTTGAATAAGTTCCTTTATACTCCTATTTGGTGAGTTTTTTTTCAAGAATGAATAATTTTTTGAATGCTTTTTCTATTGAGATGATCACATGATTTTTCTTTTTTAGTTTTTTGTTATAATTAATATATTGATTGATTTTTCAAATGTTAAACAAATTTTGCATTTCTTGTGGAAATTCTAATGTTCATGAAGTATATTGATGGATATCCATATTGATGGATTCAAATTGCAAAAATATTCTTTAGAATTTCTCATTCTCATTTATGAGGAATATTGGTTTGCAGTGTTCTTACAGTGTCATTGGCTGATTTTGTGTCCAGGTAATTCCTGGATTCACAAAATGAGTGGGAAATATTCCCTTCTTTCTTCTGTATGAGTTTTGCAATGCTGGTGTTTTTTCCATTATTGTGCTTGATAGAATTCACCAGTGAAGCTTTCTGGAAGGGGAGTTCTTTTTGTAGGAAAACTTAAAAGCTATAATTTTAGGGATGCCTGGATGGCCCGATGGGTTAAGCATACCACTTTGGCTCAGGTAACGACCTCATGGTTCATGAGTTCAAACCCTGCATCAGGCTCTATGCTGTCAATGTGGAGCCTGCTTCAGATTCTCTGTCTCCCTCTCTCTCTGCCCCTCCTCTGCTGTTCTCTCTTTTTCTTTCTCTAAAAAATGAATAAAGTTAATTTTTTTTAAAAAAGCTACAATTTAATTTCTTTCATAGATGGAGAGCAATCCAGGTTATCTGTTTCTGTGAGAGCTCATTTTGCATCACACAAGGAATTTGTTCCTTTTTTCTAAGCTGTTAAATTTATTGACATAAAGTTATCCATAGTATTCCCTTAAAATCCTTTTCATTTCTACAGGATCTCTAGTGGTATCACCTCTCTCATCCTGAAATGGATAGTTTGTGTATTCTTTTTTTCAGGATCAGTCACGTTAGAGATTTTTCAATTGGTCTTCTCAAAGAACCAGCTGATGGTTTATGCATTTTCTCTATTGTGTTTACGCTTTCAGATTTCCTTGATTTGCATTCCCATCTTTATTATTTCCTTTCTTCAACTAATTTTGACCTTAATTGTTCTCTTTTCTAGGTTCTTAATGTGGAAAATGAGTTAACTAACTTGACTCTTTTCTTTTATTACAGATATTTGTTTCCATAAATTTTCCCTAAGTATGGCTTTAGTAGTATCTTACAAATTTTTATATACTGAGTTTTCATTCTCATTCAGTTTGAAATACTTTCTAATTTACTTTTGATTTCTTCTTTGTCCCAAGTGTTATCTACAATTGTGTAATTTAGTTTCAAATATTTGGAGTTTGCCCAGATATCTTTCTGTTAATGATTTCTAATTCCACTGGTGTGAGAGAATACACCTGCATGATTTTAATCCTTTTAACTCCATTGAAATTTATTTTATAACCCAGAATATGATCAACTTTGGAAAAGTCCATTTAAATTTTTTTTTAATTGTATTCTTCTGTTATTGGGTGGCATATTCTATAAAAGTCAATTTGGTCAACTTGGTTGATGGTATTGTTACATCTTTAACTTAACTGATCATGTTGTTATATTCTTGCTGATTTTCTATCCACTATATTCTTACTGATTTTCTGTCTTGTCGACCTATTAGTTACTGAAATAATGGTATTGCAATTTTCAACTGATTGTGAATGATTGTGAATTTGTCTATGTCTCCTTGCAGTTTTACCTATTTTTTGTTTCATGTATTCTGAAGCTCTATTATTAGATGCATAAACACTTAGGAATATTATATCTTCTTGATGAACTGGACTTTTTCTCATTATGAAATGATTTTGTTAACTCTGATAAAAGTATTTTCTTTGAAATCTAATTTGATATAAAGATAGCACTGCAACTTATATTGATGAGTATCAGCACAGTATTCTGTCCTTTTAGTTTTAGTCTAATTGCATCTATATATTTGATGTATGTTTACTACAAGCAGCATGAAGTTGTATCTTACTTTTTATCGACTCTAACAACCTATTTTGTAATCGGCATAGAGAGATCATATCACTCACTGTAATTATTGATATTACTATATTCAGTATTCAAATTTATCACCTTGTTATCTGTTTCTCACTGTTCCTTCTAATCTTTGTTCCCTTTTTCTTCTTTTCCTGCCTTCTGTTGGATTAATTGGATAATATTGTTATTATAGTTTTTCTCCTTTGTATGTCAGTTAGGTTCAGTTCTTTTCTTTCTTAATTTAATTGTTGCTTTGGGGTTTACAGTGTACATCAGGGTCAGCCTACAAGTGGTGTTATGCCCCTTCATGTGCACCACATAACCTTTCAGGGACATACCTCCAATGTCCCTAACACATCTTACTTTAACATGCGTTATAAATCCCATATCACAACACCATCATTTTTATTTAAGCAGTCTGTTCTCTAAAGAAGTTTTTAAAAGAAGAAAATATCTGATACATTTATACATGTAGCTCTCATTTCCATTGCTCTTTCTTCCTTTGTGTACATCCACATTTCCATTATAATTTTTTCTTCACTCTAATAGATTTCCTATTGTATAGGTATGTAGGTAGTGAATATTTTTTGTTCCTGTATGTTTCAGAAAAAGTTGATTGTACTTTCATTTTTTATTTTTCTTTTTTTAAGTTTATTTATTTTGAAAATGAGAACACACAAGCATGCAAGCAGAGGAGGGGCAGAGAGAGGGGGAGAGAGAGAATCCCAAGCGGGCTCCATACTGTTAGCACAGAGCCCAATGTGGGGCTCAATCTCACAAACTATGAGATCATGATCTGAGCCAAAATCAAGAGTTGGACGCTCAACAGAATGAGCCCCCCAGGTGCCCTGTACTTTCATTGTTTAAAGAACTTTTTCTGTATGACTTATTTCACTTAGCATCACACTCTCCAGTTCCATCCATGTTGCTACAAAAGGCCATATTTCATTCTTTCTCATTGCCAAGTAGTACTCCATTGTGTATATAAACCACAATTTCTTTATCCACTCATAAGTTGATGGACATTTAGGCTCTTTCCATAATTTGGCTATTGTTGAGAGTGCTGCTATAAACATTGGGGTACAAGTGCCCCTATGCATCAGTACTCCTGTATCCCTTGGGTAAATTCCTAGCAGTGCTACTGCTGGGTCATAGGTTAGGCCTATTTTTAATTTTTTGAGGAACCTCCACACTGTTTTCCAGAGTGGCTGCCCCAGTTTGCATTCCCACCAACAGTGCAGGAGGGTTCCCGTTTTTCCACATCCTCTCCAGCATCTATAGTCTCCTGATTTGTTCATTTTAGCCACTTTGACTGGCATGAGGTGATATCTCAGTGTGGTTTTGATTTGTATTTCCCTGATGAGGAGTGACGTTGAGCATCTTTTCATGTGCCTGTTGGCCATCCGGATGTCTTCTTTAGAGACAAGTCATACAGAGAAAGACAGATACCATATGTTTTCACTTATGTGGATCCTGAGAAACTTAACAGAAGACCATGAGGGAGGGGAAGGAAAAAAAATGTAGAGAGGCAGGGAGCCAAACCATAAGAGACTCTTAAAAACGGAGAATAGGGGCGCCTGGGTGGCGCAGTCGGTTAAGCGTCCGACTTCAGCCAGGTCACGATCTCGCAGTCCGTGAGTTCGAGCCCCGCGTCGGGCTCTGGGCTGATGGCTCAGAGCCTGGAGCCTGTTTCCGATTCTGTGTCTCCCTCTCTCTCTGCCCCTCGCCCGTTCATGCTCTGTCTCTCTCTGTCCCAAAAATAAATAAACGTTGAAAAAAAATTTAAAAAAAAAAACGGAGAATAAACTGAAGGTTGATGGGTGGGTGGGAGGGAGGGGAAAGTGGGTGATGGGCATTGAGGAGGGCACCTGTTGGGATGAGCACTGGGTGTTGTATGGAAACAAATTTGACAATAAATTTCATATTTAAAAAAAGAGAACGTTTTACTGGATACAGAATTGTAGGCTCAATATATATATATATGTATATATATATATATATATATATATATATATATATATATATATGTATACACACACACACACACTTTCAATACTTTAAAAATATCACATTACTATTTTCTCACTTATATTGTTTGTACCAAGATGTTTGCTGTCATCCTGATCTTTGTTTTTCTGATGTAATGTCTTCTTAATATACATTTTTAAAATACCTTTCTTGGGGTGGCTGGTTGGCTCAGTCAGTTAAGCATCCAATGCTTGATTTCAGCTCAGGTCATTATCTCACACTTCATGAGTTTGAGCCCTGCATCAGGCTCTAAGCTGACAGGTGGAAACTGCTTGGAATTTTCTCTCTCTCCCTGTCTCTCTGCCCCTCCTATGAGCTCTCTCTCTCTCTGTCTCTCTCTCTCTCAAAATAAATAAACTTAAAAAATAAAAATAATAAAAATTTTTCTCTGTTTTGGACTGTTTGACTAAGATGTGTTTTAGCATAGCTTTGTTCATGTTTCTTTCACTTTGGGGTCACTGAATTTCTTAAATTTATGAGTTTATTTGGAAATCAATTGCTTCTTATTTGGGAAAAATTGCTTATTACATTTTTAACAGTTTTTCTTCCACACTCTTCTCTTTCACGAACTCTAAATACAAGTGTACTGTATCTCTGATGCTGTCTCACAATTATATTCCCTGACCATACCTTAAAATTCTTTGTGGTGAGCTGAGGGCTGAATGACAGCCCCCAAAGACATCCAGGCCCTAATATTTGGACCTGTGAATATCACCTTATATGGCAACAGAGATTTTGCAGGATTAATTCAAGGAACTTGAAATGGGGTGGGGGAGGTCATCCTGAGTCATCTGGGTGAATCCTAAATGCAATCACAAGTGTCTTCCCAAGAAAGAAGAGGAGGTAGATTTAACAAAGAAGAAGAAGGCATCATGGCCACTGAAGCAAGATGCCCTGCTGCTGGTCGTGAAGAGTGAGGACGGGGCCACCCACTGAAGGGCACAAGGGACACAGCTGTAGAAGCTGGAAAAGCTGAGGAATGGGATTCTCCCCTCTAAATCCTCCAAGGAGAGTATAGCACAGCAACACCTTGATTTTGGCTCAGTGAAACTGATTTTTGACCTCTGACCTCTAGAAGTGAACTTTTGGATGGGTTGCCTGGCTATCAGTCAACATGCAACTCTTGATTCCAGGGTCGTGAGTTCAACTCCCATGTTGTGTATAAAGCCTATTTAAAAAAAAAAAAAAATGTTTGTTTAGATCAACACAGAGACTTTATCAAGGGCAATAGAAGTGAGCTTTTGGTAACTTATTGAAGTCACCTTATAAAGCAAATACATCCCCTGCTCTTTTTGTTTCATTTGGGATCATTTCTATGACTAAACCTTCAAGTTCACTAATACTTTCTTCTGCAAAATCTAATCTGTTGTTAATCCTATCATCCAGTGGATCTTTCATCTCAGACATTGTATTTCTGTCTCTGGAAGTTCAATTTTTTATTTTTAAAAATTTAAATTTTTAAAATTTTAAACTTTAATATATTCCATATCTCAATTTAACTTTTGGAAGTATGGGTTACAGTTACAATAACTTTTAATGCCTACTAATTCTAAAATCTTTGTCAGCCTGGCTTAACTTTATCAGTTTATCTCCTCAATAAGGGCAGTAATTTCTTGCTTCTTTGCATGCAGGGTTAGTTTTGGTGGGACGCCAGACATTCTGAATTTTATGTTATTGGACACTGGATATTTTTATATTCCTATCAATGTATCAGCAAACCAACTTGTCTGAGGGTTCCCTTGCTTCAAGTCCATGCACTCCTTGGTTGCTGACTTAAGTCCCTTGATAGAAGAAATAACCTAATTTCCTTGAGATTTTCAGACCACTGCCTTGAGGAGTGAAGGACCCAGAAGATAATTCTGACCACATTGAAAAAAAAACTGTCACGGATGCCAGAAAATCTGTTCAGAGTTACATCAGCATATGAGTAGCATCCTGGGCACCTGCCCCCCCATATCCCAATCCTTCCCTGAAGACCATGGGGGAAGGAAAGGGAGAAATAGTTACAAATAGAAAGGAGGGAGGAAAACCACAAGAGACTCTTAAATACAGAGAAAAAAACTGAGGGTTGGTGGGGGAGGTGGGGGAGAGGGGAAAATGGGTGATGGGCATTGAGTAGGGCACTTGTTGGGATGAGCACTGGGTGTTGTATGTAAGCGATGAACCACAGGAATATACCTCCAAAACCAAGATCACACTGTACACACTGTATGCTAGCCAATTTGACAATAAGTTATATTTTTAAAAAATAATAAACAAACCCCTTTGCTTCATCTGGACAGGAAGATGGTCTTTGGGACGTTAGTCCACCTTCTTCTCAGGTTGCTGGCTTCCTGAATAAAGCAAACTTGCCTTGCCCACCATCACTTGTCTCTCAAATATTGCTTTTCAAGTGGTGAGCAGTCCAACCTGAGTTCAGAATTGGCCCTCTGTCTGATAACATAAATATTCGTGATCTTTGTTCTGTGAAACAGTTAAGTTATTAGAATTGGTTTGATCTCTTGGATTTTGTTTTTAAGGTCCTTCATTGCAACCAGAGCACTGATCAGTCCAGGATAATTATTCCCCTCTCCTGCACAAGCCCCTTCTGTGCACTCACATCAATACCCTATGAAGTTTGAGGGATCTGCACCCATGGGTGGGAGCAGGCACTACTCCCAGCCCTATGTGGGTGTCCAACCCTTCCAGCTTTAATCCTTTTGCTGCAACTCCTCCTCCATCATACCAGATACTAATTTTCTGAATGCCTTCTGGTTTTCCTATGTCCCATTAAGAATGCCCCTCATTTTCCTCTGCATGATAAACTACTGTCCACTCTTCAATATTCATCCAAAACTATACTTTCTCTGTGAAGACTGTCGTATACACAGTGGATGAGCTACCTGTAAACATACCTTAGAACTGTGTCCTCCCTCAATGCACAGCACTTCTTACATCTTGTGTGTCTGTGTTTAAAGCATCTGAATATCCATTAGGTAGTAAACCTCTTGAGCTCGAGGATCACACATCATTTGACTTTGGATATGCCAACTGTAGGACAGAATTTTCAACTTAGTTATTTCTCATTACCTAATTGATTTATAACCACCTCCATCATTAGTTTCTCCCCTCAGACCTTACATATACAGATGTGCTATGCAAAACCACCCCAAATGCCTCAATATAGAGCTCTCACTGTGGGTTCTCCTTGGGTTTATTCTATTTGATCTACTACATATTATCCTCCCACCCACTCACATCCAGTAATGTTTACACTATCTTTTCTCTTAGAATTATCTTATCCATTTCTTCCAAGATGAAATGAACAAGATGCATAATAAATTTGTTTTTTAAGAAGCAAATCTTTAGCAATCTCAAGGCCATTATTCCTCATGACTATGCACATGCATTTTAAAACCAGCAATACGGAGACACTGTTATTTGTACTGACAAACACATAGAAAATATTAAATTGCTTAGAATTGTAGCCCAGAAGGAAAGGAACATGGTTCTCTTTAAAGACTTACAGGTAAGATATTACGAAAGAACAAAGCCTTGTGCACTCATTGTATAAAGCCTGCCTACTGTCCATATTGGAGACTTGGGAAGATAAAGTTAGGTCTTTGAAAGAAATTGGATCAGACTGAATGTTAATCAGATAAATCAGACTTTAGGAGACAAAGAATTATACTAAGAAAAAAAAAAGCAGTAGAAAAAATGGAATTATCTTCTGTTCTTTTTAAGAGAGAGTGCTCAGGTCTTTTTACCAGGTAGATGCATGTGAAAAACAAGTGAAATATCACAACTTCAAACATGTTTTTCACTCCAAAATTGTCCTAAACCTCAAGGTTGAAATTTGAAGCAAGGTTTTTTGGAAACCCATAACTATTTCAACACTGTACATCAACTATTTTATTGATCCAGGTGGAGGGCTATGGCTTTGCTTTACAACTTTAATATCCACTTAACTTCAGCTCACCTGTCTTCAGCCTTTCCACCTTGGCAGTGCCCTTAAGAATATTGGTGAGTGGGCGTCTCGGGAACATAACAGCCCTGCCTTTTCACATATGCTTTTCTTTCTCAATGTCTTTCTTAAAGCAGATGATACACTTCCTGTAATTGGATTTGGAACTAAGGATCCTCTAAATCCAAAAAGGCTGTTTCTAGGAATCTAGTAACAATTTTCCTCTCCCTAGCTATTAAATTAGCTGTAAAGTATGGGCGTGGCTAAACCTATGAGGAAAAAAGCAAACGTCAAGACATAATAAGAAACTTGATTTGCCTACTTTAGTTAAGACAGTTGACTCTTGAACAACATGTGTTTGAACTGTGCAGATTCACTTACATGCAGATTTTTTCTATAAATACTGCACCATCCTGTAAATTGCATTTTCTCTTCCTTATGATTTTCTCAATAACATTTTCTTTTCTCTCATTTACTTTATTGTAAGCATACAGTATACCACAGTATATATATATATATACCACAGTAGGCCATTAGTAGGTAAGCTTCAGGGAATGAAAATTATGCATGAATTTTCCACTGCAGGGGGTTGGTGCCCCTAAACCCCCATTGATTAGAGGTCAATTGTAGTAGTACTTGGACAGCAGCTTCCCCCAACCTCTTAATTTTTCATATTAACTTCACCCCTGCTTCCCTTTCCAAATATCAGTATACTGGTTTCCTAGTCCCCCTGTTCTGATCATTCAGTGCTGTGCCCTCCCTTCATGGGATGCTATCTCAGACAGGACTCTAACAAAGGTCATGCCAAAATTGAAATTAAATCTCAAATCAAGCTGTTTATTTATACTCCCTTCTAACTTTTCAGAAATAATAAAGGCCACTACTCCTGTTCAAACAGCAGGCTTTAATTGCATTTTAATTACCTTCAGAGCCTTTCATTCAAGACAAATTTCACTTGGTTTACACATAATTCATTCTGTTGCTGCTTTAATTGATATCCTAAGTATTTATTTTACCCAGTGGCCAGTTAACTTTCAAAGCTATTTTTAGCTTGCTATTCTGGATTCACTTGAAATCTCTTTAGACGTTGAGGAGACCATTTCTATTGTGTAATGTGCACATTCAATCATTTCTTTCATTCCACTCTATCTCCTTCATCCTTCGTCTTTCTTTCTGCTTCCCTCCACTTTGTTCCACTTACTTCATAAATTTGTAATAAAAATTTGTGTCCATTTTTTTTTACAAAGGAAGAGAAAAAATGTTCATTATGTGGCAAGATGGGCCTAAGCATAACTTTCTGGGAAGCATCCCTTTTATGGAATAAATAATGAAAACTAAAATCACTGGAAAAAACCTGATGCCCAAAAGTAGAGATTGTGTCAAAATCTATAGAGAAA
The DNA here is from genome assembly GCF_028749965.1 of Puma concolor. Taxonomy (NCBI): domain Eukaryota; kingdom Metazoa; phylum Chordata; class Mammalia; order Carnivora; family Felidae; genus Puma; species Puma concolor. The sequence continues at coordinate 337,052 of NC_141677.1, read as the reverse complement.
TAAAAGTTCACCAATATTTACATTTATGAAAACACAATTTTGTTCTCTGTTAGAAGCCTTTAACTTGTGTCCAAATTGTTTTCTATTTGGAAAATAATTTTATAATCTTTCCAAAATGATTTTTTAAATGTTTTTATTAATACATCTTTTAATTTTTCCCTTTGTGTCTTTATAGAAAAACTGTGTGTGTGTGTGTGTGTGTGTGTGTGTGTGTGTGTGTGTGTGTGATGAACCAGGGTTTACATTTGCTGGTGAACTTCACCTCTCACCGACCTGTCCTACAGCTGATGGGTAATTAATGTTTGCTGTCACTATTTCACCACTCTGTTCTCCAACTTCCCAGTCCCTACCCAGCATGGGAGTGGCACTGATAGTGACCAGTGCTTATTTAAGACATATTGTGTATCAAGCATTCCCCCACATGAACCCTACATTTAATTCAATCCTCATAACCACTGTATGAACTAGGCACTATTGTCTCTGTTTTACAGATGAAAAGCTAAGAAGGCACAGAGAGACCAGGGGACTTGCCCAGCAGATGGTGGAGCGAGGATCCTGAGGTCCGGATGTCCAGCCTGCTGCACACAATCACTCCCCTGGCCCTGTCACCAGCTCATCCTCTCTGCCTGTGACCAGCAGTATGTCCTTTTTGCTTGTTTGCAAAATGTAATCTTGTTTGCAAATGTAGTCTCATTTTTTAAAAATTTCTTGACAATTCAAATCCCAATCCTGAATCAAATAAAGTACAAAGTGTAATTTTATAATAATAAGTCTCTCCCTGAATTTAATATATGATTTATTTTATTTCTATTTAAATAAAAACTTAATTCAATTGTAAATTAGCATGGAATTTTCCTCAAAATTAGATTGCTTCTAAATGCAAGTAGTAAAACATAAAATATCATGTAGTAAGGTTGTGTGGCAGTAGCTTTTTTCTGAAATTTGTCCTTTTGTTTTCAAAATCCATTGGAAAATATTTGCTTTAAAAAAATTCAGAATCCCTCTTAACTACTCTTAAAATAAGTCATAAGTGCTCGCAGTCTTTCTACCCAAAAATTATGCTTAAGTTCTTACCATCATCCATCATGAGGAAAGATGACATGAGAACTTCACAGGTCAATGGTGTATATTTGATTTGAACTTTATTTTCTAAAGCACATATTAAAAAGATTTTTAGAATGTTTTAAAGTCAAATGTGATTAGTTTTAAAAATATATGGCTTTGAACATAACTTCTTTGGCCTTAGGGAACAAGTGTTAAAGAGCCAACGATAACTGCTCTCTCCATTACTGGCAGCCTCTCCTCCACCTCCACCTCACTCACTCAATTCCACCTTCAGGCCAACAGCAGGGAAGCCTGCCCACAGCTGTCACATCATAATGCAATTTCTTTTATCCTTACAGTTTCCGTCACTCTTCATGCTCCTGACCCTACTCATGATTTTTTAAGTATCACATTGCACTTTATTTCTCATTCAGTGTGTGCATCTGTCTGAAACTCTTGCCAACTTTTCTGTTTGTTTTATAGGAGAGTATGACCTCACAGCATTTCAGGTTTAACAATGTATGTTTTTGCATTCACCCCTGGTGTCTACCGTGTGCCAAAACGTGCATAAACTGTGTAAATGCAATCAGTTTGTCAGATGGCAGTGCAGTCAGCCTCCTATCTCCCCTTCATCATCCTCCAGATCAAGTGTAGGGGCATATCCTGCTAACGGGAGCTCTCCTCAACGTCCATTGTGTCTACTTCTCAATGGAAGACTGCCTTTCCATCGACATTTTCTTTATCTGCTCTTTTCTTTTTCACTTCCTATGGCTTCTTTTCGTTTTTTTTTTTTTCTCTCCTTCAATTAGGAATTCATTGAGATTTTATTTCAGCAATCATCATAGAACCAAATAAATAACTGTGTATTTTATGTGTTTTATTAAGGGAATCAAATGTAAGAAAAAAATATATCTCCATATATATCTTTCATCCCAGCCTGAATCTGCCTCATTTCTAGTCAGAATTATTTCTAATAGAGGGGAGAGTTTAAGCGACACCAATCATCTAACAGTGGGTGTGTGGAAGGTATTGTGTGTGGGCTAAAGAGGACCATGAGGACACTTGAAATGACTGTCTAACCAAAAAGTGCCAGCTTTGTTTATCCCCCCGACAAAGTAAATTTCCCCACGTTATAATGAGGTTATACAGAGTATGAACAAAACCCCACGTGGGTCTTCCTGAAGAGCATTTCTTAATATCTTAAATGTTGTAATGAAAATTAAAACAATGAATCATCTATGACAGGAGACAATGTGAAATGGGAATTTTCATGTTCTGGTAATGAACTGACATTGTTCTGCTTCTCAACCAGAGACTTAACAAAACGACACTCCTGTTAAGCCATCAAGAGGCCAACATCCTGGTTCAAACCTTTTCATTGGTTAAAGGTAATGAATTTGTTAACCTTTCTCCATGACCAGAGCCCCAGCCCAGATAAGATGGAAGGTTTTCTGTCACTCTTTGACTTGTGTTTATATGGAAGTCATCTTCCATCCCAGAGAGAAATGCCACAGAACTCAACGGAAGTGACTTTCTTGAAGGCAATGTGTCCCTTGTACCCTGTAACTGCACTGCTACCTGAGACTTTTCACGCCCACATGCAAACAGTGTAAATAGCAATTTCAATGACTTCTTGTATTCCTAACTATCTACCAGGTCCAAAACAGATCCCTCCCCTCATGCTTGTTTCCCTGATTCTTATTTTTTCCAATATTACTTCCCTCCCAATTTTCTCTCCACCTTCCTTGCTTCCTCACCTTTCCTTCCTTTCTTGGCTCAGTGGCACTCTTGGGGGGACAATGTTAATTTAACAGCTCTTACACCTGTTTCCTGTAACAGCTTAGACTTAGCTGTGGGTCATTCTGAGGTGAAGTCTGTTTGGGAGACTTTAGTTTATGGTGTCGGTCAGAGCTCCACCCTGGCTTCTCAGACCCACCTGGAAGCCCTGAGGTGGGCACCACCCAGCTCAGACTGGCTCCCGAGTTCGATCCTATCCATGTGGAGTGGTTTGGGAGCCCCAAAGGCTTTGCTCCTGTTGATTCCCCCCTGACAGCAAGCAAAGCCTTGCATTGCCCTGTATTTTCCCCCTTTATTTCTTTTGTAGGACCAATTTTTCATGGTACTTGTCCTGATTATTTTCATAGTGTTTAAATCTACAGTTTTGTATGGAAAGGGAAATAATGTTCTCAACACTAATTGCTAATAAATATTGTATCAAATTGTCAGGAAGGAGTCCTTGTTTAACAAATGGACATGGAAGAAATGCTTTCCTTACAGGCAACATTGAATATTGCGTGAAACATAGACTCATGGACTGAAAGGCTGCAATTTATCGACTGTGAGGTCTTTAGCAAATCATTTATGGTCTTCAAGCCTCAACTTTATCACTCACAAAATAGGGCTAATAATGCCTATTACATCACACAATTATTGGTAGAATTAAATTACACAGTGGTTGTGAAGAACTTGGGATATGTCAAAAACTCAATATATTTAAGCCACTACTTGAAAATATCATTTCTTCCTTGTTTTCTACATCCTTCCCTTCCTTCTTTTCCCTGCCCTAAATATCATGTGCAAGGCACCATGTTAGGTTCTGTGGAGAGAAGAAAAAGAAGTCCTATTTCTCCATCAGATTAGTTCACAGTCTACTAGGGGAAGACAAGACAATAGCTAATACAGTTGAACAAGGCAGAATGAAGGGCTCTAAGTGTCATAAGACAATTATAGATCAGGACTCATTCATTGGAAAGAAAGTTCTACAGAAGCTAACAAGAAAATCAAGAAGTACCATCTCTTTACCATTTCTCTCTTTTATAGAAAGATATAGCTGGCAATTACAAATTGCTTGCTAAATAACATCTCTGTGCTGAGCAACTTTATGGGCCAGCTGGTTTGCTAAAGTTCTTATTTGGAATTTCCTGAGTTTAAAGATATTCTTTGCTCAACGGTTCTTTCTCAAAGTGAAGTATTTTCACTACTTGGACTTTCTGGGTATGTTAGATAAGCTGCTGTTGATTTCATCTGAATCCAATCAGATAATAACAGAATCTCTTTTTAAATGCCTCCTTAAAATAGCAAGAATACACAATGTCCTAATTCCTCCTATTTATCACTTTTATTCAAGCTGTACTTCCTTTTCCAGTATTATTTGAAACCTAAAATGAATGAATCTTTGCTTCTAATTTTTGCTTATATAGAAGCTCTTTCCTTTTGATTTGTTTAAAACAGGCTTGAGTCCGTAGCAGAATTCATAGCTTTCTTTCATGATCAGACACTGTACAATATAGCCTTTTTTTTTATATCATTGTCAACTGTCACTTAATTTGGTCAAATAGCCACGAAGAAAATAAAATTTTCATTAAGCCTCTAAAAACTATATAATGTACAATTCTTAGCTCATGAGATTTGAGCTTAGAGAACATGAATGTGGTAGAATAGGTGCATAAGCCAGAGAGACCTACAACCAGATGTGGTTTTGTCTTTTGATGGATGTTACTCTCAGACAAGTTCGTTTGCCCTTCCGATCTGCACATATTGATTAATAAGAGTTAACTGTGAATCAGGCACTGTTCTGATGAATACATTGTTTTCCTGGCCTCTCCTATGCTCAGTTTATGAATCGGTTATGGCTACTTTACTAATCCATTAAAATGGGACAACACAACATTCAGAATATATATCCCCCCTGAAATGACAAGGCTCCCTGGAATAGCTCTGTACAAGCTGAAGTTAATGTCAAATTTAATACACAAATACAACCTTAGACACAATATGAAGCTAATAACAACCACATTTTAAAAACAATCTCCTATTTACTCTATTTCCTTCTTAATGCAAAATTATTTAAATAGCAATAACTTAGAGTCCCACAGCAAGAGTGGCATCCAGGTCCATGAGCAAAATGTAACCTTACAGTGAAAAGTGTTTTATAATTAATTTCACAAGGGCAGAATTTCTCTTAATGGTGAATCTCATTATCAAAACACTCTGGCAAATTTTGTGATAAAATAATAATAATAACTGGTGATGTTAAAAAAATGGGGGAAATATGAGGGGCGCCTGGGTGGCGCAGTCGGTTAAGCGTCCGACTTCAGCCAGGTCACTATCTCGCGGTCCGTGAGTTCGAGCCCCACGTCAGGCTCTGGGCTGATGGCTCAGAGCCTGGAGCCTGTTTCTGATTCTGTGTCTCCCTCTCTCTCTGCCCCTCCCCCGTTCATGCTCTGTCTCTCTCTGTCCCAAAAATAAATAAACGTTGAAAAAATAAATAAATAAATAAATAAATAAATAAATAAATAAATAATAAAAAATGGGGGAAATATGAGGAGAGAAGGGTGTACATTTTACGTCAGCCCATGAATATCAGAAGAGCTACACAAAGAAACGCAATTGTCATGGAACTCTTGGTAGCTCCCTGCAGGCAGTCCTTGCTTTCAGAAGCCAATTTATAAAATTCCCAATAGATGCAATGGTGATTATCCAAACTAAAAAAGCATTAACCTAGGGTCTCTTTACACAGCCAGCTTCCCTAAGGCATTTCAGATAAAGTTTGACTTACACCTGACTTTTCAGAATAAGAGTATAAAATTAAATAAACCTCCAGTTAACTTAGTCTTCACAATTCAATTTGAAAAAAAGATTTATGTTTTCAGATGTACTGAGGGAGAAGCTCATTATTGGTCAGCTACCACTGCATTGACCTTGAAGGTGCCAACACAGAATGCCATCAATATTATGTCTGTCTCATTTTAGGGTAACGATAAGACATGATGGGTATAATGGGTGGGGGTAAGACATGACCTCATCTTTGGTGCTTTCCACAAGGAGTGGGCCAAATTTCTGGAAGGGGGACGCCTATTCCTTTTTACCTTGTTGTTTCTGAGGAGGCTTCCTGGTGAGTCAATTATGAAGCTTCTGATCTATTCAGAACAACAACAACAACAACAACAACAACAACAACAAACATATCAGCTCAAGGAGCATAAAAGAGCCAGGTGAGGCTGACGGCAAACCAGCCTGGCTTCATTAAACATTAAACAGACACCTGTTCAAGGGGGCTCAGTATCTCAGCATTGGAATCTAGAGCACAGAACCCATTTAATGTTAGTAATTTTCACACTACTCATCTGCTGGTATAACACCCCTTGTGGTTTAGAAGGCCAGCTCACACTAGGACTAGACAATCTCGTCCTCTACAATGTCCTGGACCAGGCATGGAGAATATTTACAGAATATCATCTGAAGCAGAAATGAGTAGGGGCGAACTTGGACAGACAGGGTAGAGACAGACACAAAGTGGTGAACAGGAGGCTCCAATGCCTGTTGGAATCTCCATCCATTCATGAGAAGATATTTCACATTCCACTGAAGATATGCAGTTTTCCCTGGTGACAACCACTAGATTATCATTTAAATCACCATTTCAGGGAAGCAATGACTAATGCCATCTGTAACCAGTTAGCATAATTCCTTGCATCAATTTTAAGCTTACTCAAATTGGAATAAAAATGGTTTTAGAAAGGAGCAAATTTTCTTCAAAAATTATCTGCGAAAAATAACTACATGCCTCAACATGTTGGACATTTCCAATAAAAAATTCATTGTTAAAATGTTCAGAAGATAAAAGTCTATCATGGAGTTATTCACTAGGAAAAACTTACGAGCATTTGTTCTGGGCCTCTGGGGATCACGGTACAGTAGAGGATGCAGGACGCACAATGCAGCTGGGGACAAACTACAGGTATCTACCAAAAGAGACATTAATCCAGGCCAGCTTCCCTGGTCCATTACCAGTTGATTCTAAATCAGTGCTACAGACTAACTGTGCAGGGCCTCGTCAGAGGACAAACAGATCAGTATTCCTGGTGACTGCAGGCTTCTCAAAATTGGCAGAGCTACTTCTGGAACTTGAGGAATAAAGCCCCTGATAGAAATGCAGAAATGTGGGCACTGGATTGGAGAAATAGCTTGAATATAAATATTGTATCATGCAGAGTAAATAACGCTCACTGCCATAACACACAAAAAAATTCCAATGTATTAGCACAGTAAAGCTTCGTCACTTGTGTCCCTTATGTAAATCGTCGTGTAGGCAAGCATCCCTTACCTGTCTTGGAGTTATGCCACTTAGAGGATGTAGACACCAAGCTCATCATTTAGGGGAGGAGAGGAGGAGTCAAAGCAGCTTCTAACTTCCTTAACCTGGAGGTGACACGTCACACTGTTCACAGTCCACCCGCCAAAACTAGTCATCAGCCCGGAGGGAAGGTAAGAGTCAGGGAAGTGCGTGAATATCTGGGAACAATGGTTGTCATCAGTTGGAATTAAAAAAGTGAAACACTGTCTTGTTCTAATGAGGGATGGCAAGATATGAACACAAAAAAGTTGATTGGTCTGAACATACAGTTCTTTTGATAGACCTGAAACTTTGATTTCATCTTGTAAGTAGCTAAGAGGAATTAGAGGGCATTATAATCCAACAGGCAAAATAAATAAACGAGGACAGTGTGACTGGGGTGAAGCCTCCTGTACCAGGTTACAAAAGGCAAGAACAAAGAAGGTGACACAAACAATTGCCTCCATTTGTTTCTTCAAGATGAGACTGCATGTTTTCCTTTATTCTCTCCAGCCCTTTGCAGCAAACATTTGTGTGTGAGTATGTGTATCTGTGTGAGTGCATGTACTATTCAATAAATATACATTGAGAACAGAATTCATGCCAGACATTGTTACGTGCTTGGGATACACCAGTGAACAAAAGAAACAAAATCTTTGCCTTGTAGCAGTAGGAAATTTTCTAATTTCTTCACATCCCTAAGCATTGGATTGACCAAGATACTACCCTCATGTACCTGCCTCTGTAATGAGCAATCTACCACAAGTTCCTCTATTTACATGAAATAACTTCTTCCATTAGAGGCAGCATGTTTATTTTTGAATCAAAGATTATTTGAAACAAAGATTATAGAGCAAGGACTAATAATTAGATTAGGGATGCCTGGGTGGCTCAGCTGGTTAAGTGTCCAACTCTTGCCTTCAGCTCAGGTCATGATCTCACAGTTTGTGAGTTTCAGCCCAGCATCAGTCTCTGCAATGACAGTGAGAAGCCTGCTTGGGATTCTCTCTCTCTCTCTCTCTCTCTCTCTCTCTCTCTCTCCCTCTCTCTGCCCGTCCACCACTCGCATTGTCTCTGTGTTTCTCAAAATAAATAAATAAACATTAAAAATTATTATATTACAAGACTAATAATTAGATCAATAATCTTTGAAACAGATATTGACCAGATAGAAAAAAATAGTCGCTTTTATCCTTAAAAATCATGGTTAGATAAAACCAGTCTGATAAAGACTGTAGGACCAAATTTATAGCTTAATGGAGACAGATTCATTTTCTTGCTGCAACATGGGAGGCACTTCAAAGCAGCTGTGCAATGGCTCTCATCAAACAAAGGAAGACGCAAGGTTATTGTAGGATTCAGAGGGAGGGTAGAGTTTAGGTAAAATTTAGGTGAAATAAAGTTTTGACTGGCTCAAACAAAGTAAGAGCTTGATGTAAAGAGGCTTACATCCTGGCTGGATGGCAAATTGGACTCAAGGTTCTGTTTCCTTGGAAACTACAAAAGTAAGATAATTTAGAGTGTTTTATTTAAAAACTCCTTATCTGTAGTTCTGAATGTGTGGGTTAGCAATTCAGGTTGTCTCAAAGTGACTCAGATCCTCTATGCAAAATGGTTCCATTCTTATTCATAGGGTTTTTAAACAGCAAGGTTTCTGACATTCTGTGATTTTAGGAAACAAAATACTTTCTTAGAACTATGTCCTTATGTTAAGCAACAAAATCAGTTTTGGCAGGTTCCTGGTTTCCTCATTTCTTTTCACCTGCATTAGACCTACACAGAATCAACCCCTAAGAGGCAATGGGGAACTATAATCTCGACCCTCTTCCTCCACGTGGTATCTTCAATATTTATTGAATGCCTACTATAAACTAAGTGTATACTATAAACAAGAAAAAAAGAATGAAGCAAAAACAAACAAACAAACAAAACTGGTCCCTGCCTTCAAGGAGCATCCCCTCACTTCACATAAAAATGATAAGTGGATCAGACCAGAGGACATCCTTTAGATGAAAGGATTTCTTTTAAGTTCTCTACCTTTTGTTCACCTTACTGTTAGAAGTAGATGACCAAGTGAATAATGCATCAATGTTGCCACAGGCAAGGGTCTTAAAACCAGAAGTGTTGCCGTTAAACTAGTCCTGCTCTGCGTAACCAGTCATAACGAAGCTGAAGATACACAGGACCAGAAAACAGCCTGAGCATCACAGGAAGGGAAGTTATTTCTCAACAGTGGAAGGGCATCTCTCTTTACCATAATTTGTCTAGTTACTAATCATCTTTCATGTCTCCTACACAGTTCCAATTTCTCTGCCAATCCTCCCCTAACTGCCAGAGGCCACACTGACTCTTCACCTTCATAGGTTGCTTTTGTAGTTGGAAGCAACAAACCAGTGGTAAACTCATTGTCCCCTATGTGGCTAATTAGTAAGTTCCTAAGAAAGTATGTTTGCTGATACATTCTGTATAGTGCAGTAACCTCGTGAATATGATACTGCATAAGTCATGGGCAATGTGTAAAGTGGATCAGCTATAATTGCTGTTCACCTTTGTGTTCCAAGACAGTAGGTTAGGAAGATTCGACAGGAGTCTGCTGAATTGATGCATGGGCAGAGAGATGTATTTCATTGCATTTTGTGACAAGCAACTTCATGCCCCTTTTGTCAGATTATATTTTTTACAGTGGCAATAAATTGCAGTTTACATATTTAGAATCATTTCAAAGTCACTGATCCAGGTGGAATCCTAGATTCCTGACATTTGAAGGGAAACCTAAATTTCACTCTTTACTCAAGAAGGGCAATGAATGGTCTCTTCAAGGAAATGTAGCTAATAGGCATAAATATATGGCAAGACTGAGATGACTCAAGCCTTAGAAAAGGGAACAGGAAGAAGGTTATAGGGAAATGTGTCCTTTATACAAATAAGTAGCCAATTTAACCTAATCTTTTAGGTTGAGTCAATGGAATAGAAGTTAGGGTATCAATAGAATACGTGAGATTGGAATATGAATAAGGAGCATTTTTATTAGAGAGAGTAAATGAGAAAGAGAAGTAACAGGTCTAATAACTAACGTTGCTGAATGTCAGACTTGGTTATTAAAAATTAGCTTTCAGATTACTACCAGGTGATCATATCAACTGGTAATAAGGGCAGTCACTTTCTTCAATGTGTATTTATTTTTGAGAGAGAAGGGGGGGCAGGGGTGGGGCAGAGAGAGAGGGAGACACAAAATCCAAAGCAGGCTCCAGGCTCTAAGCCGTCAGCACAGAGCCCGACATGGGGCTTTAACCTACGAACTGTGAGATCGTGACCTGAGCCGAAGTCAGACACCCAACTGACTGAGCCACCCAGGCTACCCATGCTTAACTTAAAAAAAATTTTTTTTAATGTTTATTTATTTTTGACAGAGAGAGAGAGAGAGAGAGAGCATGAGCAGGGGAGGGACAGAGAGAGAGGGAGACACAGAATCCGAAGCAGTTTCCAGGCTCTGAGCTGTCAGCACTGAGCCCGACGAGGGGCTCGAACTCACAAACTGAGAGATCATGACCTGAGCCAAAGTCAAATGCTTAACTGACTGAGCCCCCAGACGCCCCTGGGCAATCACTTTTAATAGTAGGGTTTATCTTTTCCCTTCTGGGTGTCTCAGGCACATAACATATAAATGCTGACTGTTGAAACAATAGTTCTACATGATTCTCTTGACTGCCATTTTGTCCTGAGTTTGGTATGAGCTGCATGGACTTGCTGAACAATAAATGAAAAGATGTTATGCCATGCCGTTGCCTTCTGTTGCCATTTGGAGTCAGTCCCCTGAATGACTAGGAGAAGGAAGAGCATACCAGTGCCCTTAAATCTAGGCCAGAATGAGCTAATTCCTATCACATTCACCATCTCCACAAGTGAACATTTTATGATTTGAAGCACGACACAGACAATGCTGAGCACAGCGTGCAACACTGTGTGGGCAGCCTTCCCTTCCTCTCCAGCCTCTCTCAGTGCTGCTTCCCACCTCTCCACTTCCGTTCCTGGGGTTTCACAGCTACTTTTTTCATGAGGCTTACCTGTAATATGGTTCTTGGGCATTGAGTCCTAAGCTTCTTACAACTAAAACAGTTAGCGGCAGCCACAAGTCCCACGCGTTGTTTTGAACCTTTCCTGTAGCTCCCATGTTTTCTCCATTGTTAGTTGCATCTGTGTTCTTCCCTCCAGGCTTCTCAAGAGAAGTGTTTGTGTGTGTCATTCACTGTGATATCATCTGTAATGCCTGTCAAAGTGCCCTATGAAATAAGAACTGAATAAATAAATGCTTACTGGATTTAAATAATAATGCCAGGAAATCATACAGTTTCAAAAGTCAGCTGATAACTCTTTTTGTTCTTTTCCCTCAAATGTTCACAAAGCTCAGAGATCACTTGCAAACACCATATCAAGTAATTGACTTCTGGTCATATATCTTCTAGGACCTTCTACTGCAATCGATTTGCCCTAAATCAGCTATGCTGGAATCATATTAAAACTTAATTTAAAGCCCTAAAGGAGTATTGAGAGTAAAGAAAAAACATTTTATTTTATTTTATTTTTATTTTTAATGTTTATTTATTTCTGAGAGAGACAGAGAGAGAGATGGAGCATGAGCAGGGGAGGGGCAGAGAGAGACGGAGACACAGAACCTGAAGCAGGCTCCAGGCTCTGAGCTGTCAGCACAGAGGCCGGATGTGGGGCTTGAACTCACAAACCATGAGATCATGACCTGAGCCGAAGTTGGTCACTTAACCGATTGAGCCACTCAGATGCCCCCCAAAAACACTTTATACTATGGACAGAAAGAGGCCATGGGAATCCAGCCTGGCTGTGCAGGCTCCCTGGGGCCAGTAAGGGGAGGTAAGATCAGACGCGGAGCCACAGCACTCCCATCTCCTATGGGTTGGGAAACAGGGCTAGATGCCCAGCACAAAAAACAATGACAGAAGGCAGAAACCAGCAAGGAGTCCAGCTGGAAATCGGGTGCCTGGAAGGGTGGGACACATCCACCTAACCTCTCCCTGGTGGTCCTCAATTGAAAAGGATGCAGCAAAGTTCCTTGGGCAGTTTTCTCAAATCTAATCACAAGTCTCTCCTGTCACCAAAGGACAGATTGGAATCTCTGGAGAGGAAGACCTAAGAGTAATATTTTGACACTTTCTCTTCATAATTCACAAATATGAATTAACATGTTTGTCTATCCGGTGCCCCATATTCACAGCTGTCTCAGGTAAGAGCTAGCAAAGTAAACAAAGAAAATAAAGTGAGTATGAGACAGTTTCTCACAGTGGTTAAGTGCTAAGTTCCAGAGGGAATCCATGACAGATCCAGTCCCACCAGGTGGACCTGTGTGACCATAATAATATGTTTAGCCTGCTTGAAGTCCAGTTGTATTACCTACTGAGTAGAGGTCATTACCGAATCTGTTGCTGTGAGGACTGAATGGGATGACCTCTCCAAGGCACCTGACACAGCCTTGCACAGACTACAGCTCTATGTGTTGGCTGCACATACTAAGAGCAAAATTAACTATAACCACAAGCAGAACACTGAGGCAGCACAGGGACTGTTCAGGGAAGGTCAGTGGTAGATTTCCTTAAGGAAATGGCAGTGGAGGCAGCACAGGCATCTCCAAGTTGTAGCCCTCTTCAAAACCAATAAGCCAGAATCACTGGAGAGCTATTCGAGATCAAAGTACTATTTGCTCAGTATTTTATCCCCTGTAATTATCAAAACACTCAAGATGCACTTTTTTAATAAATAAAGAGCAAAGTTAATCCTTAGTGGACTATATGTTATGTCAGCACAGCATCCCCACTGGAGCAATGCTAAGCACAACAAAAGAAATCTGAGGTAGTAACTTGTAAAACAAGTCAGAGGTCCTGATCACAGGCTGTGAACTTCATGGCCAAGTTCTGTGTCACCTGAAATCATAGGAAATCACAAATTCCTGGATCCTTCTCCTTAGAATAAAAAAGGGAAAATCAGGTAGAGGTCCGAGAGATTAGTGATAATTACTGTTCAAATGGTCAGAGTTAGTCTTGTCCCCTCTTAAATGTAGGTTTCCGTTAAAAAGACATCTTGGCAAAACCAGAAATGTTCGCCTATGCCCACCATGCACCACTTTGAGCCCCCTCACTCATTTCTGCACAAGCCCTACTATTAAGACAAAGAAAAGTTTAGGTTATCTAGGACTCTGTATAACAATGTATCAGCACAATGTTATTAAACACTTATTCCAAATAGAATAGATTTCAATTACCCAGTCAGTGAACAAAGGTTTACTGAAGTTCTTTTTGCTTCTACCTGCTCACCACTTGGTTTAGGAAACCACTTACTGTGGAGGTAATTATTAAAATAATCATGAAAGATATTGAAATATGCAAACAATAAGAGGGCTATTTATAAATTTTTTTTCAACGTTTATTTATTTTTGGGACAGAGAGAGACAGAGCATGAACGGGGGAGGGGCAGAGAGAGGGAGACACAGAATTGGAAACAGGCTCCAGGCTCTAAGCCATCAGCCCAGAGCCTGACGCGGGGCTCGAACTCACGGACCGCGAGATCGTGACCTGGCTGAAGTCGGACGCTTAACCGACTGCGCCACCCAGGCGCCCCAAGAGGGCTATTTATAATAATATTCAAATATTATTGAATGTTCAAAGTTTTATAAGTTGGAAATATATAACTTCTCTTTGATTTTTTAAAAAAAAATTTTTAATGTTTTTATTTACTTTTGAGACAGAGACAGACCAGAGCATGAGCGGGGGAGGGGCAGAGAGAGAGGGAGACACAGAAACCAAAGCAGGCTCCAGGCTCTGAGCTGTCAGCACAGAACCTGACACAGGGCTCGAACTCATGGACCATGAGATCATGACCCGAGCTGAAGGCGGACGCTTAACCGACTGAACCACCCAGGCGCCCCAACTTCTCTTTGATTTTATAGACTTGAAAATAGCTGTGGAAAGATATTTGACTGTCATTCTTTAATGAAATTTGAAGTATTGCAAATGCTACATGCATATATTCATCATCTAATACTTGAATATACTAAAATAATATCAGAATTTACATTCAGCATAACAGAACTGCAGAGACAGACAGGGAGAATTTTGTTAGTTCTAAACTATTCTGTGAAGAACCAGTCTTATCTCCAAGGACAGAATCTTTCCCATGCCCTTTGCACACACAGATTACACTTTAACTTTACTGGGTGTTCATTATGCGTAAAGGTTGATTAAGCCTTTGTGGGAAACTAAATTGTAGTAAAAACCCGCTTCAACTGCTCTAATTAGAGATATTTAGGGCTTCCTGGTTAAGGGAATTTATACTTATTTTTTTCTAGATGCAACTTTCACAAAAGATTCATAAATTCAGTGATTTTTTTAAAGAATACACAGGTTTCAACAAGTGATTTAGATTTTCTAGTGGTTGGTTAAAAATATATCATAATCGGGGCGCCTGGGTGGCTCAGTCGGTTAAGCGTCTGACTTCGGCTCAGGTCATGATCTCGCGGTCCGTGAGTTCGAGCCCCACGTCAGGCTCTGTGCTGACAGCTCAGAGCCTGGAGCCAGTTTCAGATTCTGTGTCTCTCTCTCTCTCTCTGCCCCTCCCCCGCTCATGCTCTGTCTCTCTCTGTCTCAAAAATAAATACACGTTAAAAAAAATTAAAAATATATATATATATCATAATGTTTGTGGTCATTTTGCTGAGCATTTTTATTAATTGTTTTAATGATAGCTATAATGTTGACCCAGAACACTGAAGAGTACCAGATTTAATTCAGTCTTGCTTAAATTTAACTGTCAGAAGTAGGGAAAGGATACTAGAGTGGAAATAGCTGATAAGAATTCAGAATCCATCAGTGTTGGTATTACATCGTACTGGTGCATTTACAAGTGAGGATCTAAGAGGTGATGGCATCATGTTGCCATGTTTATGACAACAAAGTAAACTTTCATGTGATGGAACTGAGTATTCCCTTTTGAAAGTAACCAAAATGAAATGTTACCCTAACACTGACTGATTATATCACTCTGTATAGATACCATTTAAGGGCAACTGTGGATTTTACACCTGAAAAATATTGTTATGATGATTCTTCAAAGTATTATCATTGAACTCTTCCACCACCATGGGCAAGACTAATGCTGGAGAAATGAGACTGGCCTAGGGCCACACTGAGAAATGACCTGGGGTGCTATTTCATTTGGTGTCCTGGTACATATCTGGAGTTCTAAAACACCATGGAGATGTTATAAACATGACCATCATAATAATGGCTAAAACACAGAGTGTTTGCTATGTGTCAGACACTTTTCTAAAGTATTTGCATATATTACCTTATTTAATACTTACAACTTCACAAGATATACATTATTATTATTGTTATTAACCATTATTATTATTTACAGATTACAGGAAAGTGAAGCACAAGAGAAGATAAGTAACTTGTCCAAAAAGTATATTGTGTTTACCAGAATTCCTCCCAGGACAAGTATTCTCTATTTTTGGAAGGAATGCTTTGATCAGCCACTTGGTATAAGAAGCAAGATTACCATTCTCTCCTAAACACAACAAACACACACAAAAGACTTCCTTTAAACAGAATAAATGATCTTTAATTACCATTTCAAGAGGATGGGTCATGTTACCTGTGGGGAGTTTGGTTTGCTGAATAGAGTAGGCAAATTTTCTTACAAAGCTAAAGTAATTAGAGCCACATTGCTCCCTTCACTCCCTTTAATTCAAAGCCTTGGGCATTGATAATGGAAACATTTCTACTGAATACATTGATCTCCTGATCAGAAATTCCGTAGGCTTTGTCACCGTTCTTTAGAGTAAGAATTTGATGCCAGATGAGAAAAAGAAATGAAGAGAAGAAGGTATGATCTCGACTGTCAAATTTACTTTGTAAACTTCCCATAAATACAGAAATGTAAAAAGAAATAGTCCAATTTGAAAAGTAGAAAGTAAAAAAGTTTGAATAAAATTGAACAAAATCTCAGAAAACCATGGGACAAATTCAAATATATAAATATATATAGTAGTCACAGAACAAAAGGGAAAAAATAAAAGTAAAGTAAGTATAATTACTTAAGGAAATAATAGCTGGGATTTCCCTGATTTGATAAAAGAAATTATTATATAGATGCAAACATTTCAAGGAATCCAAATGAGATAAACACAAAGATTTATACATGTAGATACAGCACATTCAAGCCACTGAAAGTAAAAGAGAGAGAGAATCTTGAAAGCAGCAAAAGAAGAATGATACATGTCATACTAGGGAACAACAATGTGATTAATAGCTGACTTCTCATCAGAGACAATGGAGACTGGAAGTCAGAGCAATGACATATTCAGAGCGCTGGAGAAAAAAAAATCTGCCCACAAAGTAAAATTACCTTTCAAAAACGAAGGTGAAACAAAGAGTCATACATAAATAAGAACTAAGATAATTCATTTTCAAAAGACCTGTCTTACAAGAAATACTAACAAAGTCTTTCAGGAGGAAAGAAAATGACACCATACGGTAACTTGAATCCACAGGAAAAAATGAAGAGTAAAAGCCTTGGAAAACAGGTGAGCAAATATAAAAGACCATATGTTTTAGAGTGAGTGTGTCCCACCCCCCACATTAATATTTTGAGATTCTAGCCCCTGATATGATAGCATTAGGAGGTAGCAACTTTGGAAGATAATAGGTCACGAAAGTAGAACATTCATGACTAAATACGTGTCCTTATAAAAAAACCCCAGAGAGCACAGTTGCCCTTTCCACCATGTGAAGACATGGCAAGAAGACAGTTGTCTGCGAAGCTGGAAGTAGCTCTTGCCAGACACCAAATATGCCAGTGCCTGGGTCTTAGACTTTTTAGTCTCCAGAACTATGAGAAATAAATGTTTGTTGTTTATAAGCTACCTACTCCTTGGTATTCTGTTATAGCAACCTGAACTATGGCACTATATAAATATATATTTTCTCTTTTCTCCTTTTATTTTATTTTTAAAACATGTTTATATAAAGCAATAATGATAGCACTACTAGAGTAAATTTATAACATATATAAGTGTAATATATATTAATATTAGCACAAAGGACAGGAAGGAAATGGAGCTATATTAAAGCAAAGTTGCTATATTTTACCAGAATTACATTATTAACCTAAAGTAGATTCTGATAAGGTAAAATGTATATTATAAATTCAGGAGCAATCACTAAATAAACAACTCAAAAGGTACAGTTAATATCAACAGAGGAATTTAAAAAAGGCACAAAGTAAAAACATTTGTAAAACAGAAAAAGAAGACACGAAAGAAGGAAAAATGAAATGAGACATATAGGAAAAAAGAATAAAATGATAGATATAAATCCAAACAGAGCAATAATTATATTAAATATGAATGGACAAAATACTCTAAAAAGTATTGGCAAAAGGCAGGGATTGTCACACCAAATAAAGAAGCAAGATACAACCATATGTTGTCTGCAACAATATAGAGAAATAAATGGAAAGTAAACAGATGGAAAAAGACAAACTGCAACATACCATCAAAACAACTGGAATCACTGCATTAATACCAGACTCAATAGACCATAAGCAATATTCTTAGAAACAAAAAGAATAATTTCATAATGATAAAGTGCTTAGTTCATCAGGAAAATAAAAAAAAATTATAAAGTTATATGCAGATGGCAACTGAGTTCCAAAATATGTTAAGCAAAAATTTATAGATCTGAAAATAAAAATAGACAATTCAACACTTACAGTGGCCTTTAATAGTCCTCTCTCAGTAGTTGAAAGAATCAGATACAAAATCAGTATGAATAAAGGCTAACACTAAAAACCAAATTGATGTAACTGGAATTTATAGAGCATTCTACCCAAAAAAAGAATGAATCATATGCTAAATCATGTGTGACACAATGTGTGGTAACAGACTGATCATGTGCATAGTCATTGTGGTATAAGGCAGTTTTTTGCAGTAGAATGACAACATTGGGTCTGCCCTGGATTTGAATTAGGCTTACTAAATTACTAGCTGTTAAATTTTGGACAGGCTATTCAACATCTCTGAGATCGCAAATGATATCTCCTACTTCACAGCTTGTGGAAATAATTCAAGACAATATATGTAAATAAAGCAGGAATTACTTAATAAAAGGTAACTACCATTGTTATTACCATGAACACTCAGCGGTAGCCTATTAGTAATTATTTACTTATTTTGCCTTATTAAGCAAGAAGTAGAAAACACCTTTTCTACTCTAAGCAATGAATAAAAAACAACGGAAACAAAAATTTGATATAGGAACAAAAAGCAATAGCAAAGTATCTTCTCGTAGTTGAGAACACAAGCAAAGTGAAAGAGCCAATAAAGAAAGAAGTGAGTAATCTCAAAGAAAAATGTTGGCTATTTTATACATTTAGGTAGAGTGGAACTTGAAAATTGTCTCTTCTATCATCTTTGGAAGAAGTTATCAACTGAAGTTCTAGAGAATGCTCAAAGCACACAAACATACGTGAACATTTGTCCAAGCAGATACATGACTACCCCCACACAGACTTACTTCAAACATCCCTATGAGCAAAGGAGTTTACATGGAATGGAATTTGTTTTTTACTAGACAAAAGTGAAGTCTGATTAAGTTAATATTCCAAATCTATCAATGGAAAAGTCAAGAGTACTAACTTGCATAGCTGAATTATTTCAGCCACTCTTCTTTTTTTGTTTTAGCAAAAGAAACATAAATGGTAGAAAGGAACTTGGTAATGAAGAGGTTAACATTTTTTTAATGTTTATTTTATTTTTGAGAGAGAGAGAGAGAGACAGAGAACAGCAGGGTAAGGGCAGAGAGGGAAGGAGACACAGAATCTGAAGCAGCCTCCAGGCTCTGAGCTGTCAGTACAGTGCCCAATGCAGGCCTCGAAGCCACGAACCATGAGATTATGACCTGAGCTGAAGTTGGACACTCAACTGACTGAGCCACCCAGGTGCCCCTAAA
This sequence comes from Puma concolor, assembly GCF_028749965.1. Taxonomy (NCBI): domain Eukaryota; kingdom Metazoa; phylum Chordata; class Mammalia; order Carnivora; family Felidae; genus Puma; species Puma concolor. The sequence continues at coordinate 317,858 of NC_141677.1, read as the reverse complement.
GAGTTTAATACTAAACATATTTCCATCTATTGTGAGTCTTTGGGCCCAGGCACAGGATAAATCACTAGCCAAGATAATTTATACTATGGTTTCTGAAGGCAAATGTTATTTTAGAATGACAAGAAAACAGATTTGTTTCCAAGTTCATAATAAGTGGCAACAATTCCTTCATGCCTTCTACTTTAATACTTTTATTTGTGTAGGTGTACTAGGAAAATAATAGCTACATTTTACTGGGATTTAATAAGTAGATAAAAAACACCATGGCAAATATTCAGTAACAATTTAAGTATTAGTGAATTCCATGTTCACTGCAGGTAATTCATTAACATGAATATACATTCAATTATCTCTCATCTTCTAAGAATTTCAAACAGTATACTACAGAACAACAAAAAGGTGAATTTTACTTCACTCCAGGGAATCAGATGTAATTTTCTATTTACCTTTGGACCTCAAACAGGAGAAGAAATGAATTTCCAAGTATTCTTAACCCTTACTCATAGAAAGGGGATTGAGACTATTTAATCAATTAGGTTTCCTAACAGTTATTATGTGGTTACCATGTCACAAAACAGGGTGCAAGAATTACATTCAAGACATGTAAGAGAACAAAAATCCTCTAAAAGAAGACTTGGGTGCCTGGGTGGCTCCGTTGTTTAAGTGTCTGACCATTGCTGTTGCTGTTGTTTTAATGGGTTTTTTTATTTACTTTTGGAAGATAGAGGGGTGGGGGGGGTGGAGAGGGAGACAGAGAATTCCAAGCAGTCTCTGCACTGCCAACACAGAGCCCAACGTAATGTTCAAACTCATGAACCATGAGATCACGACTTAAGCCAAAATCAAGAGTAGGATGCTTAACTGACTGAGCTACCCAGGTGCCCCAAGCGTCCAACTCTTGATTTCAGCTCAGATCATAATCTCACAGGTCCATGAGTTCAAGCTCTTCATAGGGCTCCTCACTGTCAACACAGAGCCTGCTTGGGATTCTCTCTCTCCCTCCCTTTCTGCTCCCCACTGGCTCACACCCTCTCTCTCAAAATAAATAAATAAACTTTAAAAAAAAAAGCCTTCCTTGACTAGTAGTTTTATTGCATATTAATAGATGTTCCATGAAATAAAAAGGTCTCATGGATAAATAAGTTTAAAATAATAAGGTTAAAAAAGTTGAACTATTTTTTCTCTCTTATTTATTTTCCTTTATTTTTTTCTTGCTACAGTACGTATCTCAATTTTTAATGAATGCATGTGCAGTGGGAATTTCCAAGAGGGAGATAGAGAATGCACTATCTTCCAAACTTGTGTGACTAATAAACCCAATTTTTCTGGATGATATTTTCAAAACTGTAGTTTGTGTCTAATTCTCTCTGTACACAAAAGGAAACTGCACCGCAGAGAAGTTACTCAAAATCACAGGTAATTGTAGGACTAGTACTAGGATCTGCATTTTCTGTGTCTAGAGGCAGAAATATTTTCATGACAATTCTCATTCTTCAGCTCATATCATAGTCTGTTTTCAGAAGAATTCCAACTTGTAAAATGTTAAGCCTTAAATTATCTTTATTATTATTATTTTTTTTTTTTTGAGAGAGAGAAGGAGAGAACAAGCATGGGAGGGACAGAGGGGGAGAGAGAGAGAATCCCAAGCAGGCTCTAAGTCAAACTCAGAGCCAGACACAAGGCTGGATTACATGACCAAGAGATCATGACCTGAGCCAAAATCAAGAGTCAGATGCTTAATTAACTGAGCCACCTCGTTTGGTGCCTCAACCCTTAAATTTTTTTTTATATTACGATGAAATATATTGGGGTGCCTGGGTGGCTCAGTCAGTTAAGCGTCTGACTCTTAATCTCGGCTCAGGTCACAATCTCATGATTCATGAATTCAAGCCCTGCATCACACTCTGCTGACAGTGTGGAGCCGGCTTGGGAATTCTCTCTCTCCATCTCTCTCTCAGCCCTTCCCGTTCTCTCTCTCTCTCTCTCAAAATAAATAAATAAACTTAAAAAATTCACTCTGTGCATTTATTGAGTCACCAATTAAATCAACTTCTCAAGAAAAGGAAAGTGGCTATAATTCTTTAATTTTGAAGATTTTCTTTTATCTTTGCTTCCTTTATGTGAATCCCTAATTTTTCACTTCTTTTCCTCCTACCATACTGCACCCTGCAGGGCATATTTCTGTTGCATATATAATCTCACATTAGGGAGAGTACTCTTCTAAATAGAGCAGGCCCAATATTAACTCCAATTAATTGTATTGGTCACAGGTTGTATATAAGTGGTAAATTCAGTTCTCAGGATTAAAATAATTATTTCATGCACCAAACATTATACCACAGGTTTACACATATATATTTTTGTTTAATCATTATAACCACCTTACAGCATGGGTAATGTTTTAGGATACATTTTATATATCAGAAAAGGAAACTTTAAAATTTTAAGGTAGTTGTCCAAGATTGTACCCTAGTAATTCCTGGGTTGTAGTTCAAACACTGGCAATAGGACTCCTGAGTTACACTCTGCCAACTCACCTTATTGTTGGCTTAGCTTTTAGGTAGGTGATCCTGGCAGTTGAAATCAAGCCACCAAGACTAGAGTGATTAATTTGATGTTATGACTAAGAGAAGAGAAATCGTTACTGCAAGATGGACACCCAATCTGTCACTCAACACCATGTCAGTCTCACTTTTAGAAAAGCATCATTTTTATCTGTTTCCCCTAACCTCCAATCAAAGATGATGATTATATCCAATATCAATAACTTCCAAGTAAATTGTAAATGACCAAGTAAGGATGAATATTCAGCTGCATAATCAGTAAATACTGAGTTGTGACAATTTTAATAGCCCACCAGTAGGCAGAAAACATTTGAACTGAAGATATGAAAGATGACTTTTATGGATTGATATGTTGTTGAGTGTAGACGAATGAATTCAAAACCACATTTGGGTATTTGAGAAACGGTCACTGCTCTTCTAATAAACATGTAACCAGCTCTCATATTTAAGGTGCCATTTTCACTTAAAGTAACAGTGTTTTTGCATACAGCTTATTGTTAGTTTGCCCTTCCAGATTCATCATCAGCCTCTCTGTGCCCTACTCTGCGCCTTGGGAGGTGACTTCCAAGGGCTGCTGTCATTAAGCTCCCCTGCTGTCTGGCTTCATGTCTACCCGCTGGGAGGCACTACCTGGGGTCAGAAGGTAGGAACAGAAGTAGGGCAAGGAATTTATTCCCTTTTCCGCTTCTGTATGTTGTTTGGTCCTTTCCTCTCATCTATAAGCACAGCTCCCTTCAGAGCAACATATCCTGTGGGTTCAGCTAACTGCTCCCTCTACTTGCCATTTTATACCTAAAACTGGTAACTTCTTTTCATTTTTACAAGCCTGTGCCTCTGGCTGGTTTCCTTATTCCTGTCCACACCTCTGTAAACATCCCCTCCATTTAACCCTTGAGATATCCCCTTGACTAAGGCATCTGCATTCCAACTGGGCCCTGACATACCTTGTTTAAAAAAAAAACAATAAACAAACAATGAAACCACACTCCTCTCCATGGTGGAAATGGCTTCTCACCACAATGCAGCAAAAATAATGTACTCACTGTACAATCTCTGAGGGTTTTGCTCATCTCCCTTGTGTTCAACAGCTATACCTGTGACCCACCTGAAAGCCTGTAGACTATTTCCCAACCCATTTGGTATAAATTTTTGTTATAAAGGACTGAATGGTAAGAAATATCTTCCTGAATGAAAAGTTTTGATGCCTTAACTGAGACATGGATTAAGAATTAAAGAGAGGGGCGCCTGGGTGGCGCAGTCGGTTAAGCGTCCGACTTCAGCCAGGTCACGATCTCGCGGTCCGTGAGTTCGAGCCCCGCGTCGGGCTCTGGGCTGATGGCTCAGAGCCTGGAGCCTGTTTCCGATTCTGTGTCTCCCTCTCTCTCTGCCCCTCCCCCGTTCATGCTCTGTCTCTCTCTGTCCTAAAAATAAATAAACGTTGAAAAAAAAAATAAAAAAAAAAAAGGGAAATTGTTTAAAAAAAAAAAAAAAAAGAATTAAAGAGAAAATACTTCCAGTCACCAAGAACTGTCTTCTTTAGTTTCCTTTTGAATCAGTCAGAAAGTAATTTCTTTTTGATAGTTGAAATCATTTACTATGAATTATTATGTCTTAATTTCAGAGACCATCATTTTAATAATTAATATAGTCCTTTTATCTTAGTTTTATCAACTATAGATGTAAGAGAGATATTCCCAATTTCAACACTATTTTAAGGAAGTGAGAAAAGGGAAAAGGAGAAGATCAAACATAAAGGAAACTGGCATCCTCCTACACAGCATAGTGTTGAAGGTTTTTTTTCAGATTCTTTTGAAGGAAAATGTAAAAACCATGAGACACTCATTTAAAGAAACACATAAAAACCAAAGTAAGGACATGAATAAAATCTTCAAAAATTAGTATAGATGTTTATTGTTGAATATAAGGAAATAATGACAGCTTTTCAAGATCTTATAGGTAATATGGCAAATAATTAGATATTAATAAAAACCTTAATGTGGAATTTTATTTCAGTTACTGTCTTTTATAATTTTAATCATTCAAACATTTATCTTTTGAGAACTTTAAGCTCCTCTTAATGTTATTAGGATCACTTATGATGATTAGTAGAAAGAAACTAATATAATAATAATAACATTTATGAGGCATTTACTATGAACCAAGAACTATGCTATATGGTTTATATACACTAACTTATCCTCCAAGTGACTAATTCGGTTGACGTTTACTGAGCACTTAGCAAGAACCAGATACAGTTGTACATGTTTTGTATACATTAACTCATTCAACCCTATATCAAACATATGAGATGGGTACACACAAGAGCACTAAGGCAGAGACAGGTTAAGCAATGTGCTCAAGGTTACACATCTGTTAAGTGGTGTAGCTGTAATATATGCACCCAGGGACCACTTCAGAAGTCATTCGTTCAAACACCGTTTTTATCATTCCCATTTTACAATGGGGTGAATGTTTAAAAATTAAATAATTTGTCCAAGTCACAAAGCTAATAAGTAGTTGTATTTGTTTACTAGGGCTATCATAACAAAATGCCATAATCTGAGTGGTTTAAACAACAGAAATTTATTGTCTCAAAATTCTGGAAGCTAGAAGTACAAAATCAAGATGTTGGCAGAGTTAGTTCATCTGTGAGGAAAGTTCTTTTCCAGGGCTCTCTCCTTGGTTTATATATGGCTGTCTTTATGTTCACATGACATTCTCCCTGTATGGGTGTCTGTCTCCAGATTTCTCCTTTTTTTACAGATACCAGTCAAAGGAGGTTAGGGCCCATCCTAATGACCCCATCTTAACTTGATTATATCTGTAAAGACCCTAACTACAAATAAAGTTCATTCTGAGGGACTGGAGGTTAGGACTTCAATATAAGTTTGGGGGTAGGACACAATTTAAACCATAACAGTAATTTGTTTTTTGTTTTTTTTGTTTTTTTTTTTTCAATGTTTATTTATTTTTGGGACAGAGAGAGAGACAGAGCATGAACGGGGGAGGGGCAGAGAGAGAGGGAGACACAGAATCGGAAACAGGCTCCAGGCTCTGAGCCATCAGCCCAGAGCCCGACGTGGGGCTCGAACTCACGGACCGCGAGATCGTGACCTGGCTGAAGTCGGACGCTTAACCGACTGCGCCACCCAGGCGCCCCAAACCATAACAGTAATTTGAACTAGAGCTAAAATCTAAATTCACTCTCAAGTTTCTGGCAATGCAATTAGACAACAGAAAACCTTTCTCTCAGCAACTCAAATAGAAATATCACTTACTTACAATCTCAGGATCCAAAGATGCACAGTGACCAGTGGCAGAGAGGAGCCCAGACAATTGTCCTCCACTCTCCCTTAACTGGGACACCATGTTCTTTCTGGAACACTATGACATATATATTAGGACCCTAATTCTCCAAATGAAGGAAGGAGTAGATGAATGGAATGACCATTTCTCTTCTATCAGTTGCAGACCTCTCTTCGAGCAACAAATTCTGAGAACCTATCTAAACTGCACATCTCTGCTCTTAAATCACTTTATCAGTAATCACAATGCTGGACCCATGATAGGTCTACCAAGAGTTGTTGCCACACGTATAAAAACAACCTATATTATACGTCAGCCAAAACCCTAGTAGGATTAAACAGCTTTAAATTAACTCAACTTATCTTAGCATTTCATGACTGAATAAATATGAAACAGAAAAAACATTCCCTTTATAGTAATGGACTTAAAATCTTAATTTTTTATTTTCTCAAATAAAAGACAGCTTTTCAATAGTCAGCAATGAGAACATGTGATTCTAGGGATGTAAAAAGCAGATGTTCCTTTATGCAAAAACAGAGACCACAGGGCTGTAATATTCCCCTTAATATCATTTTTCATTTCCATTGTATATAAACTATAATTTTAGAAGAAAAAAGAATGAGTTCAATGCTGAGCCAGTATTTTTTAAGTTTCATATTAGCAAGGTTATTCTATAAGATTAGTCTTGGATATTCCATAAAACCTAAAGTAATTATTTAAATCCAGCCCTGAAGCAGGAGGTATACTTAGCACATACATTTGCAATAGTGCTGTAGTTGCTCCTTAGCAAATGTGAAAATGTGATCATGTGTCTTAATTATGGTATAACAATGATGATGATGGTGAGGATGATGATGATGATGATGATGATGATGATGATGATGATGTTGATGATGATGTTGATGATAAACACTGTGAGAACCCAAAGCCAAAAGTGAGCATTTGATGCTGTTTTCTGGAAACTTTGCCCATATCGAGAATATTTAAGCACTGTTTATTCATTTTATCTAATGTACCTATTTCTTAAAGGAATTATGTGTTATAGTTCTCAGTGTTCCTATTTTACAGATGAAGAGAATGAGACCCAAAAAGCTAAGTTACAGCCTAGGGAATGGTGTTACGCGTGAAAATCAGTATCTGCAACCTAATTCCTCTTTCCTGGTACCTCTACTATGGTAAAAAGTGCCAGAGAGACAGCTAGGCAGGAAGGGCTAGCATTTGAATGCTGAAGAAAAGGAAGAATTCCACATACACCACTGGATCCAGTAGACAAGGGGCTCAATCTCAGGACTTGTGGCTCAAACAGGAGAGGTCAATTTTGAGCAAGTTCTCAGAATTAAGCATACACTTGGCATCAGGAACAGCACTGGTGAGCAGACCTGCTGAGCTCTATGCCTCACTTTTATTTTGCCTGGTTCAAATTGCCTGCAGGTAGTCCTTGATCTGTAGATACTGACTGTGACTTCATGAGGCTAATGAGGCTTTTAGGTGATTCTTTTCTTTCGGAAAAGAAAGGGATAGAAATACGAGCATTAAACCATGACTTTCCCTAAATTAAGCGGGGCAGAGTTGGCGACTTGGTTACACAGCATTCTTGGCACCCTTCCTGCACCAGGACTAATCTCCCCAAAAAGTCATCTCTTTCTGAGAACCTAAAATCTGGATTAAACTGTTTCCTGGTCTTTCCAAATCTACTGCACGTCTACGGTAAGATTTCAAGTACTGACCATCTTGAACATCCTGGCATTCCAACCCTTTTCCTATGTGTTCATTTGTTCACATATTTGCTAGAAACTTTGCAAAAATGAACATACTGTTTTCAAAAAACAGTAGGCAAATCAATTTTTACTAAACAGGACATATGGTACTTCCTAGGCAAAATAGTGTTTGGATGGTTGTGATGTGTCTTATAAATTCAGGTTTATAATTTATAAAGAAATCACTTGTAAATAACTTAAAATGTAGATACTTATAATATTTAGAAATTCATGTTTATAAAAACAAAAGTATTTTTAATTAAAATACATTCCTTATATCGTTTTAGTCTCAAACCAGTTAAATACATACATCTTCTTCCAGTTAGAAGGATTTATGATGGCTCTTTGTCCTGACAGAAGCCTGGGTCAGTAAGAAAGCTATGTGCCTATTGCCCCAGCATGGTGTGTACACTGATTTTTTTTCTTCTTATAAGAAGTGCTCATTTCAGCATCTCTGTCAAGATCCACTGCCCCCCTTCAATTACAATATAGTGATTAAGAAGGAAAAGAAAACCTTAAGGATAACTCATCTATTCTTTAGATTTTTAAGTTGTTCATTCAACCGAGAGGTGATTTTGCAACAGATGGAGGGAGGCAAGTTATTGATGCAGCGTTTGGTTCCAGAGGCAATTCAGTCCTTTCTATTTAATTCACATTGGTCTTGTGCATGAAAGACCCAAGAACTTCTCTGATAGTTTCCATTGTCTTATAGTAATTTAATGAAACAATCCTGACTAAGCAAGTCTAAGTGGGAAGAAGAAAGTAAGCACTTTTGCCCAAATAACAAAATGTATAAGATAGGTTTTTTTTCATTGGGCGGGGGGTATTGTCTTGTTTTGTTTTGTTTTGTTTTGTTTTGTTTTGTTTTGTTTTGAAGTAAAGTAGGGAAAACCCAACTCAAAGGGAAATGGAAGGGCTATTCACACTTTGGAGTTAAAAGAGTCATAAAGTAAAACAATTTTTTGGATCAAAGCTGCTTTGCCTGCAAATAGCAGAGGCCCATGCAGCCAGTTCAAAGATGTCAGATCTCACTGATGTCACATGAAAATGTGATATTAGACATTGCTGGGCAAAAGGGGAAACTCAGCTGCAAAAGGGTACCACTGAGGTTCCCCCTCCATTCCTCTTTGCCTCTGCCTGACCTCTCTCTTCTCATTTTTCTCCCTGTTTTTGCTCACATTAGCATTTTCCTATCTCTTCTCATACTTGGCTTTAACTTGTCAGGATTCCAGCCTTAACCCAGCATGATCATTCATGTTAATCTTCCCATTCCCAAATACCTACAAAAGGAATGTTATTGGACCAACTAGAAACAGATGTGCATATCTGAAGTAGCTGTTGTAGGGAAATGGATCACAGGACATAAATCTGACTACTTCACTTTAGGTGGGAAGAAAAAATGTTTCTATACCCTTCAAGATTCTTCTACCTGGTCTAAGAATTAAATTGACATGAGACAGATTAACAGGAGGGAGCACATGGAGGCTCAATAATGAAACTGAGAACCAAAGAAATGATGAAGGCAGGAGGTTTTTATACTTTTTAGACACAGAGATGTAAATCTCTGAGAAATTGACAGGGCAAAGAAAACTTATGTTTGGGAGCTTCAATTAGTAAGGAATTCTAAATAAAATTTGGGCTGGGGTAGTAAATTAGAAAAAAGTGACAAAATTTGCTTATATAGCCTTCTTGGCTCTGAGTTTCCTATCTCTGATGATAAGAAGTATCTTTATCCCCTGGTACAGAATTGGTACTTTTCACATGGGAGATTTATTTGCTGCTTACAGGGGGCCAGAGGGGGGCCAGATGTTCTTCTTGCACTGGCTGTTCCTTAATTAACGTTAATTCAGAATCATCAATATGCCATTATTGCATATTTTGGGGCAGCCTGCCCTGGGCCTCTACAGTGTACTGATATGTGGTTGCTATAAATGTTCTAATTCAAGAAATGTTTTTTTAAAAAAAAAAAAAGCTCAGAAAATGCACCTCCTACAATATCTGCTACATTGTGGAGTCACAAGCATCAAGTTTAAGTCGCCTCTTATCTCCAAAGTGAGACAATTACTGCCTTCTGTATCATCAATGATGGGGAACATCTCTACCTTGTATCTTTACCCTGTTGCACCGTGCAGCAGTCTCTCCTCTACCTGCAGTGGCTAAAAGAGCTACAGAACAACTATTGTGACCTGACATAATTGACACCTAACAATCTGGTTGTATGGTCATGATTAAAAACACTTCACCTATTATTCTGTTTCGTGGAGGGTGGAGTGGGGATAGAGATATTAAACTAAATAATCTCTGAGATTCCCTCCAGATCAAATGTGTTTGTGAAATGCTTTGCTCTCAGTCATTTTGATAGATTCAGTATTAAACTTGGTTTGGTAAATGTCAGAGCAATGACTACATCTTCTCTGTTTGTAAAATGGTGTATTTCCTAGTTAGCTCTCTCCCATCTCACGGCACTTTATCCCATACTGAACATCACCAATATCACAACTTCTAGTGGTGTGAGCATGTCAGCAACTTTCCTCTGTGTCCCTGTTGCTGTTCTCTTAATCAATGATGCCCTTTTCACCTTTTCCTGCTATTGAAATTCTACTTATATGTCAAGGCCCAGTTAAAACATCACCTCCTCTCTGCAGCCTTCCCTGACAACAAGAATTAATTGCCCTTTCTTCTAAGGCACAAGTTACTATTGCATCTCTTCTAGCATGAATTTCACTGGGATTGAAACAATACTTATTTGGTAATTTATTTTATATTACTTACTGAGTCACAATGCTTTAAGTACATGGATTCTTTCTTAGACATCTTTGTAACCCCATTAGTACCTAGAAAAGCATTTAGAATCTGTACTGAATGGATGTATAAATGAATGAATAAATGACTATTCATTAAATAAAACTATCTAAAATTAAGAATCCAGCATTCTTGAAAATAAAAAATTTTACAAACAATAACATTTTGGAAATCCTTTCACAGTATAATGAGGAATTAATTTTTATAACTTTTAAATCTGATAATGGTCACCAATCCAAGTAACTGGGCCAACAGGAAATCAGTTTAATAATCTTTTTCTCCACTTTTATGGCTTTATATTCAAATATTCAATGTTTAAAATAAATTTCCTTTGCCCATTGTCATGCATCATCATGAAATTCAATAGAAATATTTTGTTCTATACTTGGAATCCTCTAAAAGGCGAATTTTCTATCTATCCTGCCTTTTATGCCTTCTCTCTAATGATGGGCACCTCACCTTGCTGTGTTTTCTGACTTTATCCTCAACATCATTTAAATACTTCTACTAGTTTCATCTTGTAAAAATGTGGCATGGTCTGCATGCATGAGTGTGATATTGTCTCCCATGCTGACTTGGACTCCATGGCTGCATACAGATAGTTTATAAAGACAAGTTATATCCTTCTTTTGGGTGTTGCTCAATTACATGAATGGATGTCCTAAGATCTTGGGCTGGAATTAAGAGTCTCTTCTGAGGGATATTTGGAAAATATCAACACTTCAGTATGTGGGTATGTAATCAGTCTCTTAATTTTCTGTAACTGATCCCTATGACTGCTTGACTAAAAACAGATACGCAAAAGATGTTTCATAGCAAAAGGAAGTTTCTCTGTGATTTCTGAAATCAAGAACTTCTCCAAACCAACTGGAAACTGAGTTTCTCCCAAGAATACTACTACTTGTATTATTCTGTCTTCATAGTTCTATTGTTTTCTGTCCTCCATTCTTGAACTAGTAAAAAAGTGAGATAAGTTTTGAGAATAACTGTTACCTTCCTTGAAAATACTTCACAGTAGGAGCGCCTGTGTGTTTCAGGCTGGTAAGCATTCACCTCTTGATTTTGGCGCAGGTCATGAACTCACAGTTTGTGAAATGAGTCCTGCCATCGGGCTCCACCTGACAGTGTGGAGCCTGCTTGGGATTCTCTTGCTCTCCCTCTCTCTGTCCCTCCCCCACTCACTCTCACTCTCTCTCAAAAATAAATTAATAAACTTAAAAAAATAATTCAAAGTAAAATAAAGTCTCATCTAGTTGAACTGGTTTATGTTAATATAGTTGGAATTGGGGAAAGAACAATGATATTTTAATGTTTCTTCTAGTTTTGTGATTCTATGTTTTAAAGACATGAAAATAGTTTAGCTACTTCAAAAATATCAGAGATTCATAAGTGAGACAAGTTAGCTCCAAAGAACTTGAAATTGAGATGGCTCTTTGAACATGCCAGCAATGAACAGATACGATTAGTCATGTGGGGGAGTGTACTAAAAGATCATTAAATGTATCACACACACACACACACACACACACAACAACAACAACAACAACTCTGTGAATCCCCCAAGGTAATCTGGAAATCATCTCCAGTAAACAGAACTAAGGTATATCTGTAGTTGCTGTTGTCAGAAATTTCATTACTTGTATTGCCCTCCATAGGAAATTAAAAAAGAAAAAAAAAAAGATATGAACAGGGAAAATGATCAGCCTGTCCATGAGAAATGGGAAGCCCACAGAATTAATAGCAAGTGTTGTTTACATGGCACCCTCCATTAATGAGACCACCCTGGGGAGATGCTGGCACAGGCATCTGGGGCAGGGAGTACTCTGTGGTGTGAAAGAAGTCACTGGCACCAACACATTCTAAACAGAAAGTACTCACTGTTATTTATCTGCCTCTGCATTCATTCAACTCTCACTAAAACCACCTTCTAATTATTAACTTGACAGTAATAGAAGAGTTTACCTAAACAAGGGACTTGAATATTCCAGTTAATGAAAATCATCACTCTGTAAATTAATGCATCTATCTTAATTTATTCATCAGTTTCCCCTATAAATTTATTTAAAATGGGGCGCCTGGGTCGGTTGAGCGTCCGACTTCAGCCAGGTCACGATCTCGCGGTCCGTGGGTTCGAGCCCCGCGTCGGGCTCTGGGCTGATGGCTCAGAGCCTGGAGCCTGTTTCCGATTCTGTGTCTCCCTCTCTCTCTCTGCCCCTCCCCTGTTCACGCTCTGTCTCTCTCTGTCCCAAAAATAAATAAACGTTGAAAAAAAATTTTTTTTTTAAAAATAAAATAAAAAATAAAATGAATAAATTGTTCTGAATCTAAACACCAGAAAGTGTCCTGATAAAGATATAATGTGGACATGCTGAACCTCAGAAAAAATGAATAAACGTATTGCCAAGCATCAAGACTGTCCAACCATCTACTACTAGTAAAAGAAACTCATCATTAACCTCTTTGTCTTTTAAATGTTACATTGAAGTATAATATACATTGATGGGTTTTCAGGTAGTTTTTGATCTGGTACTATTACAGATGGTGCTGCTTTCAGGACATTGGGGGTATATTTCAGGAGCAGAGGGACTAAGGCTGGGTATGACCTGCTTTGGTAGCAGCTACCAAAACAGTTCTTTCAAGGAGTTGTACAGGTTTCATTCTCATCAGCAATATGGGTTGCAATTACTACATAACTTCATCAGTGCTTTATTATCTTCTTTCAATCTACAATAAATAGTGTGGCCCTCTGTGTTTACCTAGTACATTGATTTCTTATGAATATTTTTAAATCAAAGAGTTATGAACTAAGAATGTAATTTGTTGCATCAAATACTGTATTAAATTAGCATCGCTGTATGAGCTCTCATGATGTATTTCAGTAAGTGATGCAGACACTTAGGTAAACAAATCTATTCCAATGAATCACTGGCAAATAACAAGTAACAACAATAATTTCCTAGCAACTAGAGTTTTAATGCAAAACGGATAATCCAAAAACTTCATTCATTTCTTCAAAGTAGAGGAGAAATAATTTTTACCACACTATAAAATATGAAACTCATTTATACAAAAAAATGATTCCAGGAACTTTGATTAGAAAGTTTAAAAGTCCCTAATGAAAATTTCTGTTTGGTTTGACAGTGATTAAAAAAATACCATCATTCAGATCCTAGCTGTCTAAGAATGAAAAGTTCTTATCTCTGAAAATTATTTTTTTGGGAAAAAAATGTTAAGAAAATTATGCAAATATGCAGAAAGTGGGAAAGACAAGATTTTAAGCTTCTTAATATGACTGAAGACCGTATTTTCAAATCAAACTCAGCTTTTATAGCTATTATTCTATTAATCTAAAAACAATGAAAAAATAAACAAAAAATACTATGTGCCCACCAGTTTTCTGATGTTAACCTAAAACAACTGTGACCTCTGCTGTCCACATGTGTTTGCACGTTCAAATTGTCAATGCAAAGCTCAGCATCATTACTGAAAATTCTTTGAGTTTCTAGTGAAAAAGGCTACTAGGAAAACCGATGCAAAGTCTAAAAATATGCCTCTGATTCTGAAGAAATGGACAATTCAGTAAATTCAGAGGGAAGGACAAACGTGTCAGTATAAAATAGCTCTGCTTTTCCTGGAAGCTTCCCTGTAAACTAGCTGTAGACACTGTGTCTGCCCTACTCCAGCCCGCATGTATGAATGGAGTAGACTGTAATGTAGAAAGAATGGCTCGAGATATTGTTTAAAAAGACTTATCAAGACATATTGTCACTGATAACTGCAACCTCTATTTTTATTGATTCTTCAGATTTCTTAGTGTAAACTCAGGAATTAATGCAAGTTTCCCCATGTACAGAAAAATATACTTAGTTGTAGATTAAGCATACTAATAGGTCCTCCCTATATCTGGGTGGCACTTTAATGTAACATTTAATGAGAAAGATTAACTGGGCATCTCATTAGACCAAAGCAGTGTTTATTTACATATGCGGTTTGGGATGAAGGATGTAGAAAAAGGGAATTTATCATTATTATTATTATTATTATTATTATTGAGCATTTCCTATATGACAGTCACTGTTATAAGTGCTTTATGTGTATTTTCTCAAGCAGGTACTTGGGGCATTATGAGCTATTGATTATTATCCAAATTTCAGACAGTCTAAGTAAAACTGTCCAAGGTTACATGGAAATTGAGTGGTAGAGCCAGGACCCAAGAGCAAGTCTACCTGACTCCACAGCATAGACTCTCCTACAAAACCATCCTGCCTCCCACATCCTACTGTATTTAGGATTCAGAACAGAGCACAGAAATCAGTTGCAACAAATGCACCACTCACTGGAGATGTTGATAAGGTGGGAAGCTGTGCATGTGTGGGGGCAGGAGCTAAATGGGAAACCTCTTTACCTTCCTCTCAATTTTGCTGTGAACCTAAAACTGATCTAAACAACAAAGTCTTTTTTTAAAAAAAATAGCACATAGAAACAGGAAGAAAAAGACAACTTTGTCAAAGATCAATAGGACATATTTTCCTAACTCTATGAATTAAATAGAACAAATATTTATTTATTGCCACTATGTAACTAGAACTTTGTGTTATTCTAGAGAGAAGTTAAAGTGTGAAGACATGTCACAAAAGGCAAAGTACAAGAATAGGTAATTTCCTAAAAGGAGAAAAACTTAATAAATCCTGGGAAACACATTCAATCTCATTATTATTAAAATATTGGATCAAGTAATAACGAGTTAGCAGTTTTTATTTTTCATATTGGCAAAAGTTAACATTTGGCCCTAGTAAGTATTGGCAAGGATATATGGAAATTGGTTGTGCTATATATAGCTAGTGGGACTCTAAAATGGTTCAGCCTGTTGTGAGTTGGGGAAGCAATTTCGCAAAGTCTAATAAAATTAAAAAGGAATAATCTTATGACTTAGCATTTTCATTTCTGGTAACATACCCTTAGAGAAATTTTTATACAGAACCTTGTGCAAGATGCATACATAAACATATTTTGCAGCATTTTTGTCATATTAAAGAACTAGGAACAACTTAGAAATTCAGCATTCAGGAACAGATAAATTAAATATGGCCTATTCATATAATGAAATACTAAATACCAATTAAAAGGCATGAACTATATAAAAAATATAATGTTGCAGAAAAGAAGCAGATGCAAAATAACATGTCTAGTGTAATAGTGATCTTATTTACCTGAACATGATGTGAATGGCTTCTCCTAGAATTATGTGGTGCTTTTACTAGTATTTATGGAGGTTTTTCAGATAGATATTATTAATACATAAACGGTAGATTGATTGATCAATAGATAGATAGATAGATAGATAGACAGATAGATAGAATCTGTGTTTGCATGTGCCTGAGTGTGTATCTATGTATAGATGGTATTATTTACACATCTGTATTTATCTCTATATCTATCTGTTCACAAGAGAATAATGATGACCAGAAGAAAACAGACCAAGTTCACAATAGGAATGCCCTAGGAATAGACCTAAGTGATTTGAAACTAACAGTGGTTGATAAAAGGAACTTTAGTTTTATTTGTAACATTTTAATTTTCTTTAGGAAATGGTAGTAACAAAACTAATGAAATATTTATGCTATTCTGGGTGGTAGAACTGTTTGTAGTTATTTTTATTCATTCATCCAAAACGTATGCTATTGTACCTACAATATGCCAGCCATTCTCTCTTGGTGGTGTGAATAGAGAAGCTCAAGTCTCATATTCTGGTTTTTTTATATTATTAATTTTACTCATGTATTTTATTATCAAAAATTCAAAAACAAAATATTTTCAAAGAGACAAGACATCTTTGTCAGCAAAATACACCTACAATGGAATGAGAAAAAGCTGACTTCTATAAAACAAACCACGGAAAAGAAAGGGAAGAACATTTATGACAGTTAGTACATGGATAGGCATTTGTGAACTGAGGAACCTACCTTTCTGGCTTACTTGAATTCCAGCCATCCCCCACCTCAACCTGGTTTCAGGCTTTGAAAACGGAAAATCAGGGCCAGGAAAATTACTGTTAAGCATTTTATGCTGCTATTTTATGGCATCACCAGTTCCTACCAACCTGCTAATGAGCACTCTCAGAGCTTGATGTTTGTTTTTTTCTTTTTCCTCAGCACTTTAAAATGTGTCGTTCTACTGTCCAATTGCCCAATGCTTTACATAATTTCTGAAAAGGAATCTGTAGTAAGTCTTTTTCTTCTTCCTCCCCTCCTCCTCCTCCCCCTCCTCTCCCTCCTCCTCCTCCTCCTTGTTCTCCTCCTCCTCCTCCTCCTTGTTCTTCTCCTCCCCCTCCTCCCCCTCCTCCTTCTCCTCTTTCTTCTTCTTCTTCTTCTTCTTCTTCTTCTTCTTCTTCTTCTTCTTCTCCTCCTCCTCCTCCTCCTCCTCCTCCTCCTTCTTCTTCTTCTTCTTCTTCTTCTTCTTCTTCTTCTTCTTCTTCCAGAGCGAGCAAGAGAACATGAGTGGGAGAGAGGGGCAGAGAGAGAGAGAGACAATCTCAAGCAGGCTGCACACAGAGGCCAACATGGGGGCTCCATATGACAATCTGGGAATCAGGACCTGAGCCAAAATCAAGAGTTGGATGCTCAACCAACTGAGCCACCCTGGTGCCTCTGTAGTAATTTTTATCTTTTTTTTTCTCTCTGTGTATGCTTATTTTTCTCCAGTTGCTTTTAATATTGTTTGCTTTATCATTGAATTGCAGCAGTTTGATGGTGGTGTGCTTTGATGTGGTATTCTTTGTGTTTATCCTACTTGGGTTCATGAGCTTTGTAGATCTGGATGATTATCAGCCATTATTTCTCAGAAGATTTTTTTCCCTCTCCCCCACTCATTCTGGGACTTCAATTACACAAATATTAGGTTGCTTGATAATTTCTTATAACTCTTCAAGTCTCGGTGGGTTTTTGTCATCCCAATCACATTATTTTCCAGTTTTCATTTTGGATTATTTCTATTCTCATGCATTCAAATTAACTGATTTTCTTGTGCAGTGTCAAATCTGCTGTTAATTTTATACAAAGAGATTTCACTTCAGATATTGTACTTTTCATCTCCAGAAGTTGCAATTGGTTGTTTCAATTTTCCATCTCTCTCTTCATTATGTTTACATTTGGTTTACATATTTGAGACTATAGAGCATGCTTACAATAGCTGTGTTAGTTTTCTTTTTTATATATACTAATTTTTCTGGTTATTGGCCATATTCTCTGCTTTTTTATATATCTAGAAGTTTTTCTTTGAATGACGAACATTTTATATTATTTCCTGCTAGATTTTGGGGAGGAGGGGATAGGAAGTTAAATTACTGAAGATCAGTTTGATTCTTTCACATCTTTTTTGTTCTTTTAATTTTTTAAAAACTTTTTGTTTTTAAAATGATTATTTGAGAGAGAGAGAGAGAGAGTGCACATGTGGGGGAAGGACAAAGAGAGAGAGAGGCACAGAATCTGAAGCAGGCTCCAGGCTCTGTGCTGATAGTGGGGCTCAAACCCACAAACCATGAGATCATGACCTGAGCTGAAGTCAGACACTTAACTGACTGAGCCACTGACGTGTCCCCTTTCACACCTTATTAAAAACTTTATTTTAAGGAAACTCAAGTAAAGACTACTCTTGGATTAATTTAATTCCACTTCTATGTCATGACCCTTCTGCAGTCTCTACTGAATGCCCAATATATTAAATAAGATCTCTCAACTTTGGCTGGTAGGAACTCAAATGATTCCCAGTCCTCTGTGAAATCCAGGAATTGTTTAGCTTTCATATTCTTTCCATAGAACTTGTCCTTTCCTGTCTTCATAGGGTGCCTATGCATTCTCAGATTAACATTCACCTAAAACGTCAAAGGGAACCCTATGCAGGTTTCTGACACTCTTTCTCTGGCCAGCTCTCTCCTACTGGGTACTATGCCCTCAAAACTCTTCCCAGAACTCCATTCTGTGTATCTGTTGTTTAGATTCTCACTTTCTCCATCAGAGTCTGCAACTTCCCTCTAGATACAAAGTCTGGCTTACATAGGGATATGTACATATTTTTTTATATTGAGTTGTATAAGTCCTTTATATATTTTTCATATTAACTCTTTATCAGAGTATCATTTAAAAATATCTTCTCCCATACAGTAAATTGCCTTTTCATTTTGATGATGATTTCCTTCACTGCACAAAAGCTTTTTATTCTGATGTAGTCTCAAGAGTTTAATTTTGTTTTCATTTCCCTTGCCTGAGGAAACATATCTAGAAAAATGGTGTAATGGCCAATATCAAAGAAATTAGTAGTGCTGAATTTTAAATGTGTATTTTCAATCACTCATTTTCCAACAGTGCAGACCCAAGGAGGCAAAGATTTTAATTTAATCAGAGTTAAAGTTTCATTTTGGTGACCCAGAATTATATGGCTTTCTATTTCATTTGCTAATTTGTTAATTTATATGTTCATTCCCTTGCCGTATATATTCATGTTCCCTATAATAGATGATAGATAGATAGATAGATAGATAGATGATATAGATATAGATACTCTCTTTCTTTCTTTCTTTCTTAGAGAGAGAAAAAAGTATATATCTCCAAGGTAGTGTACACCATAACTTAATTTGTTTCTTTTGTGTCTTTTGTATACTCAAGGATTGTATCCTGAAGCATGCCCAAATTTCACCTTTGAGCTGGATATTTTAAATAACTTAACTGTATAATTCTCATATTTTTTACTTTTTCAACTTGGCCCATTTGTGTCTAAGAGGAATTACAACCTCAACAAAATATATATATTTTGCCTCTGATACTACTCTGATAATTTCAGCAAATCAAATAAAGCACATGATGTTCATTTTAAAGTTGGTGTATTTTATTTTCAGAACAGGATTTTTAATCCATGGTAGAATATGTTTATCATTAAATACTCACAGATTGTTTTGCTACCACTGCCTATTACTTTTACTGGTTACACACCAGAAATTTACTATACAATCATTGTGAAAATATCAAGGGACACAGCTACACCAATCCATTATTACATTACACATTCTTTGGGTATTATCTCATCTGTTTCTTTAAAAGTGATGTAGCATAGCAGTCTCAAAGCTGCTTCTTTTTCACTTGAGATATTTTAAGAAGCAAGGGATTTTTATAGCTTATTTCTCAATCTAGAAGTGTTCCATCATTCTGGGGGGAAAAAGAGAGACTTCAAGTCATGAAAGTATATCTATGCTCTTTGTTTGCTTTTAACTTTAAAATTTATAAAGTACTACCTTTAAGCTTATAAAACACTATCAATGCATGAATATATAAAATTTATATAATAAATCAGTACTTAAACCAAAGAAAAAATTAGAAATTATTTTACAAAGTGGAATCTTATTACCATTCACACCTTCTTCATAAAACATTTTCCTATTCTACAAAGCTACAAAGTCATAAATTATAGAAATTGAAATACAATGAACCCAAAATCAAGGCCAAGATCTATGGTCTCACTGACAAAGTAGTGGTATTTTTCTTGAGGAAAATTCTCCCCTTCAATGAAAATCAATTCTCTAATTCTAAAAAATCATATATTTGTGGGGTGACTGGGTGGCTCAGTTGATTAAGAATCTGACTCTTGGCTTCCGCCCAGGTCATGATGTCACAGTTTGTGACTTCCAGCCCTGCATCGGGCTCTGTGCTGAGTGTGGAGGCTGCTTGGGATCCATTCTCTCTCTCGCTCTCACTCTCACTCTTGCTCTCGCTCTCTCTCTCAAAGTAAATAAGTAAACTTAAAAAACAAAACCAAAAAGCCATATATTTGAGAGTGGGAATAAGTCATTGCATTCTTTATGTTAAATAGTTTTAAATTTGTATTGCTTTGACTGCCTTCTGCATATCTATTCAATTTTGTCACAGTCGCTCTTTTAAATACTGCACTAAGAACTTTAAACAATTATACAAAAGTTCTGACAAATGTGATGAGACCCATGGAATTATCAATGCCTTTGCACTGAACATTCTACTTCAATCT
This sequence comes from Puma concolor, assembly GCF_028749965.1. Lineage (NCBI taxonomy): Eukaryota > Metazoa > Chordata > Mammalia > Carnivora > Felidae > Puma > Puma concolor. The sequence continues at coordinate 297,400 of NC_141677.1, read as the reverse complement.
AAGCCAAGGTCTTTACTTTCTTTGACAACATCATAAAGGGGACTCATTTTGAGAAGGTGTTGCCATTATGTGACTACAACTCATTACGTTTTTCACTATTAAATTTTCTATTAAGGACAGTTGTTTCATCCCATGAAGTTTTTATGTTTTAATTTTATTAATTAACATATTTTTGCTTTTATTCACAAGTACAATAAAAATGTCTCGTTTTCAATGAATCAAGACTATTTAGGTTTTTTTCTGTGTGTGTTTTAGGCACTGAAAATCATATAGGTTAATTCATCCCTTGTTGTCCTACGACTTACTTTTTATAGATTTCTAGGTCTTGAAACAAGTAGGTATTAAAAAATACTGACTGGAGCAGATTCATGGCTCAGCACAGCTTGATTATCAGTCATTCCTATTGTCTGAGGCCAGGTAAAGTGCCCCCTCTGAGTTCCTGCAGCCCAGTGTGTTCAGAATCCAGTATACACGCTCTGAGCCCACAGCACTTGGCACAACACCGTATCCCCATGTTATGTTTTCTCCATGACTGCATCCTGAGGCCTTGACTTTTCATCTCAACATTTCAATATCCCAATCATCATACTTTCTGAATATGTTAGTTGAGCTATTGAACTGGACAAACCAGGACAAGTACAGAGACGTGGAACATGATATCCATTCACGCAACAACGAAAACTCCTTCTAGCTTTCTTCCAAACCATCAACTTTCAATTAAACAAGCTACAAATTTACATAAATGTTTATCTCCCTTGGTAGATAGATAGATAGATAGATAGAGAATAGATATAGATAGATGAAGTTACACACTGATATAGAAAATATAGATAAATATGTATAGACATAGTCACCTTTTCTGTAAGACTATTCTAAGAAATACTTCAGTTCTTCAAAACTTTTGCTCTCTGTAGTGTCCAGGCTATTGTACGTGAAGTTCCTTTACTTCGTCTTCTCTGGCCAACCCCCACTTGCCCCCAGTAAACCTTCTCTGACCCTCCTTTACCAAAGTTGGCTTCGCCTCTCTGTTTATATAATACCTTGAATTGCCCACTGTACTGTAAGTACTAGTTTAGTTGTCCTATCCTCCAGATACTTGGCCCAGTGAGGGACAGTATGTTTATCTTCCTCACTCTTACCTCCCCAGAACCTCACAGTGTCCTATCATAGATAAGAGCCCATTAATAATCATTTTCAAAGTGAATAGATGGAGTTCAGGGCAGGCCACCCCAGAATGTGCCACTTTGGCATATGGGTTATTTCATCAAGGCCCAACAATCAAGACAATCAAAACCAACAGACTCAAGAAGAGCTTTTTACTTCTCCCTTGCCCATCTAAAGGAATATAGTCGGGGGCCCAAATCAGGAAGGGCTATTCCCAGTGTAGAAGGCAAGCACAGGTCCCTCAAGATGGGACGCTTTGACTTGTGGACTATTTTGAGCTAAAGTCAATCTAGACCCTGTAGGATCAGGAAAAAAAAAAAAAAAATGCCGCCCCCTTAACTATATAGAAGAATCTAAATTAAGGATCCTTCCCAAAATAATTAGGGCATTAACAGAGATAGATTTTACGTGAGTAACTCATCTGGTTATCAGGGCAAATGTCTAATTACCACATATCTGCTCTTAGTGCCCCATGAACTTCATTCCTTCTCTCTGAAGTCCCAGACCCTACCCCCTTCACCTTAGCTCAGGATGGCATATTTACCTCATCTTGCATGACTGTCTATAATTTCCATGTCTGTGTGGATTCCCCATACATATGAAATTAATCTCTCTCATGTCAGTTTGATTCTTAGTATAGCTAGAGGGACCTTGAGGGGGACAGGTAATTCTTCCTCCCAAAACCAGAGATAACTTCTTTACATGGTAAAGACTCATCTGCATGGCATGGTAAACATTTGTTCACCAAACATTTGCTCTCCCATGTTCTATGAATTGTCTTCCTCCCCTTTGAAGTCCCAGACTCCCGCCCCCTTCTTCTTAGCTTGGGATGGCACATGAGTCTCAACTGCCTGTCTGAGAGCCTCACATGCCTTTGTGGGACTCCTGAACGTAAGAAATTTGTTTTTCTCCTGAATATCAATTCAGAGAGCCTAGAAGGTAAGAAGGAAAACTTTTTCTACCCTTACAGAATGAACGATCCATACTATTTATGGAAACTTTCTGGATTGCTCAAACTTTGATTAAAAGGGAAAAAAATGTTTATGAAAAACATTTTAGACTTGCATAGCTGCATACAATTAAAATTAGAATCTTTGATGTGTTAGGTAAACATGGAGTGCACGTGGTATTTCACACAGTCGGACACTTACCAACATTCCAATATTTTATCTCAATATTTCTCTATATGGACCCAAGAGAAAAATGCATTTTTTCTGAGTTGTAGGCATGTACCTTTCTTTGGTGTATTTTATTGGGCACTTAAACGCATAATTCTGAGAATTACCTCTTTCTCTTTTACCAAACATTACTGTTTAACTCTTACACTAAAATTTTTAGATGTATATGTCCCAATTTCTCAAATGATTGAAAGTTTCTGAGGATAGGGGCTGCATGTTGCTTTGTATTCATACACTCTGATATCTCAGTGTTAGGTATTTTTATTTTTCAAAAAAGAATTTCTAAAGTTATTTTTTTTAAATCATAAGAACTATTGAAGTCACCCAGGTTTATTTACTTCTCTGTAGATCTGCCAATATGCTAAATGTTGCTGAGCTTTACACCAGAGAATGAGAATGTTGGTATTCTAAAAACATTAATTCAGATTAAGTTCAGAAAACCCTCAATTCTTCCCGCCAATTACTAGTAACCTTTTATATTATTCACTAAGTTGATTGATGTTGACCTAAAGAAATCCAATTCTTATTGCAGTTGTATTTCTCAGAGAACATGACTATATCAGCTATTTTTATGCCATTTCTGTTTTTGCACTATTATAATACATAAAATCTATTTTGGACGATGCATAATTTAAGGTCGTTAGTAGATCTGCAACATAACTGGATGAAGTAAGAGACTTTGTTAGGTTTACAAAAAGTTAGGAACTCAGATAGGGCTGTTGAGCAGAGCTCCTCAGGCGTTACCATGTGGCATGTGCTGTTTACAGCATGGTGGCTAAATGTTGAAAGGGAGCCCCCAAAAAACAAACATTCCTGAAGGACAAGTTTTAGTGTGCATGTGTTATCAGCCTTTGAATGAACATGCTTGCTAATGTTCCATCCCAAAGTAACTACAGGAGTGTGCAGTGAGTGGGGATGTATTGGGAGGGGGTCATCCCAGCGGGGGGATGTGTGCTATCGCTGACATGGTTTCAAATTGAAATACATGGTGATAACAAAAAGCTGACAAACTCTAAGTTGATTTTATCATATTTTTAATTTCTCTATAAGCAATGCCTGCATTCCAAGACTGATTGCCCCATCCCTTTTGGTACACCACTGGGGAAATGCATAAATACTGAAGGCGGAGTTCATCTGGTTACCATCAAAGTTGCAGTCTACCACAATGTGAGACTTTGGGCTCTCACATGGGAGAGGAAATGTTTTGAGGCAAAAGTCAATGACTTTGGGAAATTGATTAAATATAGAGAATAAAGGAGAGGAAGAGTCAAAAGTTATAATGAAGAATGTCTTAGCATATATTTAAGGTCTTAGAATATTGGCTGCTTCTCAGAAATTAGAGAACCAAATAAAATAAGATGGGTTTATTGTAAAATGTTGATAAAATGTACACGTGGAAATTCCCCAGATGTAATTGAAAATATGCCCCATATTGATACTGGGGGGATGACTAGAAATATAGATGTCTGTTTGAGATACAAAAGCATGGAGAGAAGGATACGGAGGATGTTGAATCATTGCAGGGATGCTCACACGCAAAGGCTGATGATAGGAGAGTATGTCATGAAACGATTTCATAAGAAGGGACTGGAAGCAGGAGAAAATTTCAAGAAATGGGAGATAATTGGGCCAAATGTTAGAGGGAAATATGGTGATGGTGATATCTGAAAATAGGCCAATTAACTTAGCGATCAAGATGTCCCTTCCAACAGAACATTTCAGTTGAACAGTGCAGGGAGAATCAGGCTGCAAAAGTTTTGGAGGAGAATCTGCGGTGATCTACTGATAGTAACAGCACCTGGCATGCGAGTGATCACTATATAATTTGTATGGGCTTAACATACAATCCCTTATTTATTACAACAACCTTGTAAGGTAGGTCAGAATAACCACATTTCATAGTGTCAGAAAAATTATCTCAAACTTGGAAACAGGTAAGACAGTACTGCTTTTTTTTTTCAGTGCAATGCTAGACATGACTTTTATTGTCTGAGCAATTTACAAGTCTGAGAGGCAAAGGTTAATTCAAAGATTTTTGCCTAGTAGATATGCAAATAATTTCTCTCTGGTGGAACAGGAAATGTCTGTTGGATATTAACCAAATTAGTATCTAAACAAGCAGCTTTCTTTTAAAATTCTTCTTAAATTGTTGATTACTCCTAACTTTTCAAATACTCTTGCTTATTTTGAAATCTTAGTTGTTCCCTCATAGCAGTTTTCTGGAGAGAGTAGCAGTCAAGGACTGGGAAGGTGGGGTGCCCCCAGCCTGGGCTAGAGATGTTCACATGAATATCTATACCCCTAAAGCAGGCACTCTCAATACCAATGGGACGTTGGCTAAGGAATCTATCTCCCCTCTGACTCAGCACCTGCCCACATCTAGCCCTGTCCCTGTGGTCTCTCCTCAGACCTGGGGTTCATAAACATGCACAAGTCCTTCCATCAGAGGTTGTGGGATAACCCCCCCACCTGTGCTACCCTCATCTGAACCTCTCCACGTTCCGTTTCTTAGGAGAAATTGGAATACCAGGGAACAGGTGCCTCTTTTTTGTTTCTTGCCTACACAGTCATAATAAGTAAATAGAGGCTCGACTCTGAATTTCCATTTGGCTCATTATTCTCATGACCACCTTCATACCCAGCAGCTCATCAATGTGCAAAGTACAATATTAGAAACTTGATTTAACTAGAAATTATGAATACTAAGAAAGGACTACTGGGTAAGGAAGATGGCTTAATAAGGATAATTTAAACTCGAGTGGTTACTTTTTGCCAGTGAAGGGGAGGAAAAATAATTTTTCCTCTACTCTTCTAGGTTCTTGGCTGACACCACCACCTCTCCCCCTCATAAAAGACAGAGTAACAGAAGAAAAGCAAACATATGTACAAAAGCAAACATGATAACATGTGTACCTCCTATGTACATGGAGAAATGCAGGAAAAGAGCAACTCCCTGAAATGGCCCAGGCCACCACCTTGAATGCCATCTCTAGGTACAGACAAGGCATGGGGACAAAGGAAGCAGTTTTGCAAGGTTACCAGGAAACAGTGGCCAGTAACAAGGGTTCACAGGTAACAAAGACAGTAAACAGTATAAGGTTATATGTCTAGTCCCTTCCTCCTCCATCCATAAGTGTTTCTGGAGAGTCAGCCATCCTCTTCCTGGTACAGGGAGGGAGACTCTCCTACAGATGGAGACTCCCCATATACATGTAAATACCTCTTACAAAAGGGTAACTTCTACTCAGTTGTCTGCTGTTTCCTAAAAATAGCCAGCTCAGAATAATCAATATGCCAAAGAGACATATTTTGGGGTTGTGTGTTGCTCTTTCACCAGGCATTCTACTATCACTTTCAGAGGGTTATTTATTGTTTATTTAGTAATTACAGCAGCCCATATAGGCAGGTGTTATATGGAGAGAAATCAGAACAACAGAGATACACAAGTTCAATGCTCCTTTCTAAATTTTTTTTTAATGTTTATTTATTTTTGACAGAGAGAGAGACAGAGCATGAGCAGGGGAGGGGCAGAAAGAGGGGGAGACACAGAATCTGAAGCAGGCTCCAGGCTCCGAGCTCTGAGCTGTCAGCACAGAGCCCAACGTGGGGCTCAAACTCACAGACCACCAGATCATGACCTGAGCTGAAGTTGGACGCTCAACTGACTGAACCACTCAGGTGCCCCAATGCTCCTTTCTTAAGTTACCAACACATTGCCAAATAAACTTTGGGTGTTTCCACCTGTGCATGGGTTTGGTGAGGACAGGAAGGAAGTGGTAAATTAAATGGTAAGGGGACACTCAGGATCTGGAAAAGATATTTTCAGATTGAGTATAGCATGTGTGCATGCATTCTGGTACCAGAAAAGCAGCAGGTGCAGAGGGAGACACTGAGGCTTCCAAGGAGAGGGAGGGAAGCAGAGGAGTGCCACAGAAGGAAGGGGCAGGGGGCAAAGCATGGGGGGGGGGGCGGTGAGGTATAAGCATCATGGAGGAATGTTACCTGTTTTCCTAAGTCAGAAAGAAAGAAAAGAGGTGAGGAAAAGCACAGAAATAATTAGATGCAGCAGGGTGGCATTTTGGTAGGCAGCAGGAGCTGGAGGGATGAACAAATTCTCACTAGGTGACCTCAATCTGCTCAGGAAAATGGGAGACAAGGTCATGTGGTGAGGATCAAGGATCTGAGTTTGATTGGAAGGGACAGGACTGGAGCAGCCACTCCGATGATGAATTAGAAAGTGAACGTGATATAAATAAAAGGATTGCTAAGCAGAAGAGAGAGCAGCAGTGTTGTTACCTGGTCCAGCCATGCAGCCAGAGACTGGGGAGCGGGGGTTGGACAGAAGGAAGTTCACGGGAGAGGGAGGGCAAGCAAGCTTGAGACTGGAGAGGGGTGGGTGGACATAGGGAAGGTCACAGGAGAGGGAGGGCAAGCCCAAGTCCCAGGGGACAGAGGGGAGATCAGGGCAGAGGGAATGCAAGCCCGAGACTGGTAGGGGGCAGGGGTCCACAAGACCCCTGGAATTCAGATAGGTGGGGGCAGGACTGGAGTCCCTGCTAAGTGTTTCCAGAGCACCTGCACTGCCACAGTCACAGCTTTGTCACAAAGAGATGTAACTGCTATTTTGCAAGTGTCCCCAGCTCAAGTGTAAACAGACTGAGGGCAGGGCTATGACCCCCTTGCTGCTCTCTCAGAACAACAGGGGCACAACCCACCTCATATCCACTCAGGGGCCAGAAAATAGTTGCTACCTGCTTGGACTTCGACCAACTGCCCAGTAGTCTCCAGGCTTTGTGCTGTGCTGGAGCTGGTCACATGTTCTCACCTGGGTTTTCTCCTGATGGACGCTCTGGTTCTCACGATCTGTGTCTCTCCTGACCTTGACCTGCCTGGATTTTTCCAGTGCACCTGTCCTTACCTTTCAGAAGAATTACTTGTTTCCAGGTCCACTCTTCTCCCTTGGCCACCAGTTCCCAGATATGCCTATCTCCATCCATGGCTTCAATTCGTGGCATGTGCTGCCACTTTATGCCCAGTACTGACCGTGATGCAGTGACAGCAACACGGGATGAGAAGAAAACATCATCCTGTGGTGTAGACAGGGTCCAGGGACAGAACTGACAATGCCAGAGTGAAAACAGGAGAGAGGGGTTCCAGAATCTGGCATCAGTAAGGAGAAGAGAAATGGAGGAGATCAGAAACATGTCAGAGGCTGAAAGCCAGAGGTCAAGGAGGGAACAAAGAGAAAGTGGAGTGAAGGGCGGCCTGAAGGAAATAACTTACAAAGAATGCATGTGACCTTATGGGTCAGAGCAGGTGAAATGGAAAGCCCACTCTCCTGAATAGCTCAGCTCTAGCACCTGTGACTTCCTGGGGACATAGAAATGAACCTGACACTTGATGAGAGCATATGTTCTCACTTATTTTCATGCCCATAATCCTGGTGCATTGTAATTATCACAAAGGGGCTACGGAGTCAGGGCTGGTCTAATATCTAGAGTCAGAGCTATGAGGCTATGCATCCCCAAGACATTTGTTGAATATCCTTTTCACGCAACTCAGAAGCAACATGAAAATGGCTGCCTTCCTTTGGCAGGCGGTGAGGGGGAGGGGTGAGGGTAAGCTGTCCAACCCTGGAAGGATCTAGGAGGACTTCCAGAGCAGGAGTCATGAAACCAAGGCCTAAAAAATGATAGCTGTTTGCTGGGTAGGACAGCTCTTCAGGCACAGGAGAAAGAATGTCTCCAAATGCATCACTGTGAAAGAGCACCTTGTGTTTGGCAAACCACAGGTATTTTAGCATGGTGGCGTACAGGAGAGGTATCAGAGAGTGACAGGTGGTAAAACTTTTTAAAAAAATGAAGCAGAAATTAGATGATTAAGATAATCATCTCATCATGATAAAACATTTGGCATTATTCTGTAGGTGAGAAGAAATATTCCATAAGAAGCTATAGGAACAGGGCATTTTCAACCAAGGAAATACAGAATTCATGGGGAACATTACGCTTTTCCAGGTATCAATGGGGTAAAATGCAGAAATGTAAATTTCCTGTGGGCATTTTGTAAACCTAGAGTCAATGTGTAGAATTTAAAGAAATGCTGTGCATACGGATGCCCTGTTATTTCAGAAAGGCTCTCTAGCAATGAAATGGTATCATGAGGGAGTGAGCCTCCTAGCACAAGATGTATTAAAGTGGAGGCTGGAGTCTGCCCGGGAAAAGCACGTAGAAGAAGATGGTATGAAAAGGAGAAAAGATAACCAATAATAACCCTTCCGAGTGTAGGCTTTTCTATTGCTTTTGCACTTCAAAATCAGAATGGTGTATGCTTCACAGATACTGAGCAGTAAGTTATCTGCAGCAAAATTCAAAATTAACTCTGACGTAAGCCTTTAATAAGCAGTTTCCAGGCCTCAGTGATTCCCTGCAAATACAGTTATATACCCGATTTCTTTGTCTAAAGAGCCTCTCCGACTTCAGAGGCTGAGATTTCAAGCTAAACGTCCAAAAAGGGAAAGCCCTAAATTATAGCTAAAATAGTTTAGCGTTTTTAAAAGTCTGTTTTCTGCTGGTAAGGATATTTTAGCCTTCATTCCACAAAGATATGAAGTTAATTATATTCAAGATTTTAAAACCACCTTCTTGCAATCAGGGGTTTATAACATGGCTTTGTTCTTCAACAAGAAATTGTTCCTATATTCCTCTTAGTCTAATTTGTCTTACTTGAATCATTTTTCATGGAGATTGAGGTCAAAAGGTGTGCCAATCTAATCATTTTTCAGCCCAAATGTGACAACTTCTCAGAGTTGCATTTAGTTTATCAATATGTTTAATGACATACAATTATTTGTGCTAAATTTTAATTATATAAAGGTTCTCAAATGCATGAAAGTATATGAATGGTGTTTTTTTATCATTTTTTCTCAGTGAAAGAGTATTTGACAGACTAATCTTTTGTGTTTTAATGTAATCAGTTCATAATGAGAATTTTGGAATTGGTTCTTTAATATAGTTAACATTTCTCAAATCCTGCTTGGTTTAATCCAGACAAATTCTGCAGTTCTTAACAATCCAGGCAAAAATACGATACGACCAGAGACAGTTTGTTTTCCTGCATTGCAATTTGTAAGTCTCCCTTATGGAAATTTAACTCAGGAAGGTGAAGGTCAGTCTCTCTGGAGAATTTGTGCCTGCGTGGCTACATCATCACTTCCTCACCACCTGTTATGTGCATTCAGAAACTTTCCCTATGCCCTACGAATTATCTCGTGGCAGTGTTTCCCAAGCCTGACTGCTCATCAGAACACTAGGAAAAAAAAATTAGATGTCTAAGCCTTACCTAAGATTGAGACTCATTGGGTGTACGGGTCTGACATCTGGATTTTCTAAAAAGTTCCCCAAGGGGAAATGATAAAACAGAGCCATTGGCTGATGTGTCCAGATTTAATGTCAGTTCCTTGTTAGCCAAGTCTTTATTTTTTTGACATCTCATAGTCTCTATAAATGTTCTCTACAGTTGTTCTGGAAGTTTCATATCAAAAAATGCCTGCTATAAAGTATCTCTCTCTACTTTGTCATATTGTATTTAAGTTTCTCCAATGTTTTTTCTACCCCTCTATTGGCTCAACTTTGGGATGTTTTCCCCATCACTAGCGTTCAAGCCCTGAGATAACTTCAGAATGTTCCTTCTCCACGGTGCCAAACAAATTGTGTCCTCCATAGTTTACCATATAGAAAAGCCTTCATTTATTTCCTGGTGAAACAGCCCTAAGCCTGTGCAAAACTTCTCCTATCTTTTAACCTTTTTTGTTTGTTTGTTTGTTTTGTTTTTTTGTTTTAAGTAGGCTCCACACATAGAGCCCTATGTAGAGCTTGAACTCATGATGCTGAAATCAACACCTGAGCTGAGACCAAGAGTCAGACACTTAACCCACTGAGCCAGGTTTCCCAAAACTTTGTATTGTTAAAATCAACTTTACATAGGCATAATTTGCATACAAAAAATGCACCCATTTTAAGTGGACGTCTTGGTGAATTTTGACAAACTTATATATAAGTGTAATCACTTCTACAATCGAAATTAAGAACATCTTCCAAGTGTACCCTGTGTCTCATTCTCCCCCAAATTCCAGCCTCAGAAAACACCTGACTTGCTTCCTGTCACCATAGATTAAATTTGCCTTTTCCAGAATTATACAGTACAGGAGACCCATGGACAACCTAGGAGTTAGGGGTATAGTCAAAAATGTACATGTACCTTTCTACTCCCTTGAGAACTTTACTGATAGCCTACTGTTGATCAGAAAGAAGCCTTACCCACAACGTAAACAGCTGACTATGTATTTTACATGTTGTATATATTACACGCTATGTTGTTTCAATAAAGTAAGCCAGGGAAAAGGAAATGTCATTAAAATCATAAGGAAGAAAAAAATACATTGACAGTGCTGTGCTGCATTTATCAGAAAAAATCTGCACATAAGTGGACCCACGCAGGTCACACCCGCATTGTTGAAGGGTCAGCTGTATGCATGCTTTTGTGTAGAGCTGCTCTGTTTAAGCATAACCGTATTAGCCAGTGTTCTCCAGAGAAACAGGATCAGTAGGATGTGTGTGTGTATATAGGGTTATACAATTGGGTCATACAATTTTAGAGGCTGGCAAGTGCAAACTCTGTGGGGTGCTCCAGCAAACTGGAGACCCAGGAAACAATGATATTGCACTTCAAGTCCCAGGCCTTCTGCTGGCAGAATATCCTCTCGCTCAGAGGAGCTCTGCTTTGTTCTACTAAGGGTTCCACTTATTAGATGAGGCCCACTCACATTATGGAGAGCGATCTGCTTTCCTCAAAGAGCACAGATTTAAATGTTCATCAATGAAACATTAATATAATCCAGACAACACCCTCACAGAAACATCCAGAATAATGTTTGACTACATACTGGGCACTGGGGGCCAGCCATGTTGGCACATAAAATTAACCATCACAAGTATGTTCCTCATATTCGTCTGTGTTTTACACAAATGAACAGATCGGTCCATTTATTTTATTTTTTTTTTCAACGTTTATTTATTTTTGGGACAGAGAGAGACAGAGCATGAACAGGCGAGGGGCAGAGAGAGAGGGAGACACAGAATCGGAAACAGGCTCCAGGCTCTGAGCCATCAGCCCAGAGCCCGACGCGGGGCTCGAACTCACGGACCGTGAGATCGTGACCTGGTTGAAGTCGGACGCTTAACCGACTGCGCCACCCAGGCGCCCCAGATCGGTCCATTTAAATATCGAATAATATTCCAATCTGTGAATACAATACAGTTTGTTTACCTCTTCTTCTGTGGGTGGGAACCTGGATACTTCCAGTTTGTGTCTATGACAAGAGAAGGGGCTTGGAGCACATACATGTAAGTATTTGCAAGAACAAATGTTTCATTTATCTTGGGTAAATGTGTATGAGTGGGGATTACTGGGTCATATGATAAGTGTAAATTTAACAATGTAAAAACTGTCAAGTTTTTTCTCACGGTGGGTTTAAATTTTAAATTTCCAAAAGTAATCTAGGAAAGTTCTAGCTGCTCTGTATTCTCGTCAAATTCTTGGTACTTTCGAGGTGTTCTCATTTTAGTGGTGACTAAAAGTATCTCACTGTGGTTTTAATTTGCATTTTCCTGATAACTAATGATGTCAGGCATATTTTTATGTATTGACCAGCATTTGTATATCTTATTTTTTTTTTTAATTTTTTTTTTCAACGTTTATTTATTTTTGGGACAGAGAGAGACAGAGCATGAACGGGGGAGGGGCAGAGAGAGAGGGAGACACAGAATCGGAAACAGGCTCCAGGCTCTGAGCCATCAGCCCAGAGCCTGACGCGGGGCTCGAACTCACGGACCACAAGATCATGACCTGGTTGAAGTCGGACGCTTAACCGACTGCGCCACCCAGGCGCCCCTGTATATCTTATTTTTAAAGTGTTTGTTCAAATCTGAAGCCCATTTTTAAATTGTGTTAAGTTAGTTTCTATCATTGAGTTGTAAGTGTTCTTCACGTGTTATGAATACAAATCATGTGACAAGTGTATACATATGACAAAGGTTTTCACCCAATCTGTGGCTTGCCTTTTTTATTTTCTTGCCGTTTTCATTAGAAGATCAGAAGTTTTTAATTTAGGTGTCTCCCTGTTTTCCTGTTTTCTTAAAGTTTAGTTTTCATGCTATCTTTGCTTACCATAGGCCAGAAAGATGTTTTCCTCTAGAAGACTTTTAATTTTTGCTTTTACATTTACGTCTATGAGCTATCTTGGTGTATTATTTGTGTACTGCATGAGAAGAGAACTGATATTTATTTATTTTCCGTTTGGATAGCCAATTGTCCTAACACTATTTTTTATAAGGCTCTCCTTTCCGCATTTAATTGCCTTGTCACCTTTGATGAAAATCAATTGACAAATATGTGTGGACCATTTACTGGTGTCTCTGTTCTGTTCCCTTGATCTATATGTCTATTCACATGCCAACAGAACACTATGTTGGTTACTGCAAATTTCATGGTGAGTCCTGAAATCAGGCAATGCAGGGCCTCCAACTTTGTTCTGACTTCACAAAATTGTCTTGGTATAATTTTCATTTTAACGCTAGCTGTCAATGCATTTAGTATTAATTTGATATTTTTATAGGATGAAGTCAACGGATATGCATATGCATAGGCAGAAACATAGCACCCTCTTTCGGTCCTGCATAATTATCCTTTTAAATATACTTTTCTTAAACATAGTGAGTCTTCAGGGGTGCCTGGGTGGCTCAGTCGTCAGCTCAGGTCATGATCTCACCGTTTGTGAGTTTGAGCCCCACGTCGGGCTCTGTGCTGACAGCTCAGAGCCTGGAGCCTGCTTCAGATTCTGTGTCTCCCTCTCTCTCTCTGCCCCTCCCCTGCTCATGCTCTGTCTCTCTCTGTCTCAAAAATAAATAAACAGTGGGAAAAAAAATAAAACACCATAAGTCTTTCAGTAGCCCACATGAATGTGCTTTCTGTATTATGACCAGTATCATTGTTCTGCACGTTGAACTACTGTCAGGTTACATCTCTTCCCATCCTCATCCACAATGAACCTCTGCATCATGACTCTATTCCTTGTCCCATATTCTCCTCTCAAAACAACCTCCTCAATGCTTAAACATTTGAATTTCTTTAAACCCAGCCTGCTGCTGTCAACCCTCATTTTCTTAATCTTAAAGACAGCACCTGAGGTCTGACCTTGTCAGAGCTTAGATGCAGAATAATCACCTTATGACATGTACAAATGTCACTGCACATTTTGATGGCATTCTCACTGTGTCAGACCAAATCCAATTTCTGCTCTGCTCTCCCTGAAAGTTTTCTTCTGCCTTAATGATTCATAACTCATGTTAGCTATTATGAATCTTCCCCTCCAAACAATCATGACATGACTTTCTTAAAGTAAATCATGATGGGTGGTTTGCATTCATCTCCAATTATTTATTTTAAAAATAAAGGCTAAAAGAACAAAAGGAGGGTTGAATTTGAATGCCCTATTGTGAAGGACAGGCATGCTGAGTTATTTCTGAGGGTGGGATAAACTGGAGAAATTGCAAATTAAGAGCAGAGGAAACAGAGGAAGAAAAGGAGCTTTGCTCTGGAAGGAACAAGAATTGGGGTGACGATCAAAGGAGCAGGAATTCAGAGAAACAAGAAGAGCTTCACTTGCTTCACCAGCAGCCTCCCCACACCCCACAGCCTTTTCTCAGTAGCCTCAGTCCTGTTATTTGTCAGCACCATCATTTAAATGACCCCAGGTCTGAAAGCTTATGACCCTACCTCATCCACCCTGCCCCCACACCCACAAGTACAAAGGTCACCACTGCCATTTCATTCTGCAACTCCATCAGCACCTGTCCTTATGATCATGTCCTTAAACATATAGAAGAGACTACAGAATATGTTCCTTTTTCCTGATGGCCTTGTGGTCCTCTTAGTGTGAGAGAAAATACATGACACAACGACCCCATGAGTTACAGCAGCCGCCCCCACCCAGGGTCTGAATTCACAGGAATTGAGCATAAGCATTGACCAAGGCAATGCCCACAGGATGCTTTAGTAAAATCCAGAAAGTGCTTCCAAAGAAAGTAGCCACACCTGCCCTCTGTGAGCCCACAGACCGGACAGAAGGGGAGCCAAGCTCTTTTCCCTACCCTCTACTAATAACCAACATCTATGCATTTTGGAAACATCCTCACCAACACAACTATCTAATTCTTTTTTTTTTTTTTTTAATTTTTTTTTCAACTTTTATTTATTTTTGGGACAGAGAGAGACAGAGCATGAACGGGGGAGGGGCAGAGAGAGAGGGAGACACAGAATCGGAAACAGGCTCCAGGCTCCGACCCATCAGCCCAGAGCCTGACGCGGGGCTCGAACTCACGGACCGCGAGATCGTGACCTGGCTGAAGTCGGACGCTTAACCGACTGCGCCACCCAGGCGCCCCTCTAATTCTTGATAAACCCTGAATTTTAGAATCAAGAGTCCTTTGGAAATCTTTTTACAGGTGTAAACATTAGAAAGAGAGAGAAGTTAAATGGTGTAAGACCACACGCAAATGTAGTCCAAAAAGTAATTAATGCTGGTTTTCTGTTTCTATCTTACCAAACCAATCTATAGCAAAAATATTCTACACCCTCACCTTTCCTAGATCCTTTTGGGGATATTGTTTCAAGGGTGGAAGAAGCATTTCTGGAGACGAGAAATTTCATTCAATAAGAAATATGATATCGGCAGTACTTTCTGAGAGCTGATACAGGACATCGCTTCAAGGAAGCCCAATGCGCTGGAATGAACGATACCTGTGGCAGCTGACTGATAATATACACGGACATCCAATGCCTCCACAATTAGAAAGAAAAAATTTCCAAAATACAGTGAAGAACTGAAGTCATTGTCTTCATCTATAAAAACAAAAACCTGCTTCAATTTTCTATGAAAAATTTTTAGATAGAAAATTAATCATCAATTGTTTCTCCCTTTCATTTTACTCCACATACTTAGAAGAACAAACTCTGAATCTACCAAAAGCAAGATCAATAATGATCTGAGGGATATTTAACTAATCACATGGCCCAGGAAATCCAATGCCATCTCAGCAGTTCCATCCCCTCCCTCCAGGCCACCTGCTGTTGACAAAGTAGCAAGCAGTGTTGTTGTGGTTCCTGCTAACCATATAATACCTCCAAACAATACACTTTGATGGCCTGTGTGTGCCTCTGTGCTCCACCCTCAGTGACAGAGGAAAACCAAGTGCCAGCTTTCAGCACTTACCTTGCCAGGCTGTCTCAGCTGATAGAGAAATTTTTCTCCATTATCTTCCCTGTAGAAGGTCTTACATGTTAAATTATAGCCACCTAGAATGCAAAATAGCAATCATTATGATTGTGTCAGGGTCTTGAAAGCTACAGATATTGAGGCATGACTCATTCCCCATCATTACAGATCATAAAATTGATGAATAAATACACATTTTGGCAAAGGAAGGCCATCAAGCCACATATATATTAAAAGTTTGCACCTTGAAATGAAAGGCAGGCAACAGTTTCATTAACCATTTACTGTTATTGAAGGACAAAATCAACAACAGATGAATTTGGCCGACGGAAGGGCAACTGGATGCAATCTCGTGCAGGATTTCATAGTCCTAGCTCTTAATCCCTCTCCTCAAATTCTAATCAAAAATATGATCTGTCCAAACACAAGACACACATAAAGCCAGAGACCATTATAGTCTTTATAAGACATTGAACAAATTCACCTCTTTACAACTGGAAATTGTCAGACTAAATATACCATTTTCTTCAAATCATAAGGTAGTTTATAGGGCAGCACGTTGTTGACTTGTGTGAAAGCTGGTAATGTGTGGATTATGATTTTAAACAACCTTAGGGTGCTTGGGTGTTAGGACAATTTGCAATCTGTTTTGGGGTCTATTAGAAGCCACTGATGTAGAAGCGATCAGCCTCTTGATTTGCTTGTATTACTACTGGCAGTCTCCAAAAACTCAAAGAGCTGGTTGGAAAATGAAATTGTTCAGTCAATTATCAGTCAGCTGGTAATAATTTTAGTTCAGGTGAGCATTCTGTGAGCGGGCCAGGGTTTTATTTACAAAGAATAGCATATTTGGGGCGCCTGGGTGGCGCAGTCGGTTAAGCGTCCGACTTCAGCCAGGTCACGATCTCGCGGTTCGTGAGTTCGAGCCCCGCGTCGGGCTCTGGGCTGATGGCTCGGAGCCTGGAGCCTGTTTCCGATTCTGTGTCTCCCTCTCTCTCTGCCCCTCCCCCGTTCATGCTCTGTCTCTCTCTGTCCCCAAAATAAATAAACATTGAAAAAAAAAATTTAAAAAAAACAAAGAATAGCATATTTTCTGCCAGAACTCCTGCATTAAAAAGGCTTGTGTATCCATTGTCCATTTTCAAAGAAAGCTGTAAATTATAAATGCTTATGACTGTCCTTACCAACAAGTCATCTCAATGGATATGACATTAAAAAAAAAAAAAAAAAAACGATACATTCACATGTCCACTGGAATTATAAGACAGTACGGGTTTTATAATGAGAAGCACCAGTGTTCTCCCCAATTTCCACACAAGCTATCTGCTCCTCAGAGGTCATTGCTTTTAACCATGTCTGTCTTTAGTTCTGACTGTTACTTCCAAACTACTCTAAATAATATGCTTATGTCTCCATTTCTTTATTTTCTTTCACCAACTCTACTCCCTGCTATAAAAAATAAGGACTTATTTCTTCATGATACTTCTTTCTTAATCCTTTCAATTTTTGAGATATGCAAAATTTCCCAGTTCTTTTATTGATTGTCTTGGTAGAGTTGAATAATATATCTAAAATTCTATATATTTTGCTATCAACTTTAAATAGTCACTTAGATGTTTACTATGTAAAATGTTTATGTTTGTATTCTTTTTTTCTGCCAGTCTTCCAAATGGCATTGATCTCCAATTTGTGCCATTTTCTCTATTCTTACATTAATAGCACATAGAGGCTTTTTTGGTAAACATGATCACATCATCTGTGTTTTGACCAAAGGCTGATGGTGAAGTTGAAAACTAATGAAGAGGTTATATTGACCTGTCTAGAAAATGCTTAACACCTACAGAAAAGATGAGGGTGTTTCTAGGAAGTTACAGAACGGCTGGCTTTGTTTCCTCCACAGGCCTCACAGCTGAATGACAGAGCGAATGGGCTGTCTCCAATGGAAGAGTGTATGGCCTGGGACACTGACTTCAGGACACAGAGCAGTGCGTGTCTAAATGAGAAGCATGTGACAGTGCAGGGTCATTCTCCTCTAACTCCTTTTGGAACATGGTCTTCAGTGTTTGGTCCCAGACGGGCAGCAGCAGCACTGTCCGAAATTTGTGAACTGTAAATTCTGGTTATCCACTCCAGAACAACTGCATCAGAAACCCTGGGAGTGAGACCAGCAATCTGTGTGTGAACAAGCCTCCAGCTGATCATGAAGCAAGCTAAGGTTAAAAAAAACACTGCTTTAGAGGAGACGCTATAGGGGCTATAGGGTTTTGCATTGAGGTGAATGCCAAGTAGCAGGCAGAAACAGGGTAAAAAGAGTAGGGCCAATTGGCACTGCTGGTCTAGACCTTTAATTATCTCTGCTCTCTCTTGGGGTCTCACCCTTCATTCTTACCTTTTGGACCAGAACACCCAAAGTGGATTTTCTATGGGGTTCCTTTCAATGATATGCTGGTAAATGATTAACAACCAGCTAATGAGAAGGGAGGGAGACCCTGATCTGTACTCCCCGCAAGACCAATTTCAAGTTGCCAACATGACATCTCTGAAGAAGGTGGGAAGACATGGGCACAATGCCAGACTGGTGAGACCTGATTCCACCACTGGCTCCCTGGGGAACAGATTCTTGTGCAGCTCCCTTCTGCCCATTTCCAGCTCTGTTTCCTCCACCAATGTGCCTTCACAAGCTTCTTTTCTTCCAGAAATTCTGTTGACATCTCTTTCAATTGTTGATGTTTTACTGTTAAAGGTTTTACCACCTTTGATTGTTCTTTACTAACATTCTTCTGGGGTTTTATATGCATGTGTTCAGTCCAACACCTTGAAGCAGAAACATAAGGATATATTATCATCCAAAGTTTATGACCCATTTCACTGGGTAAAGACAAAGTATTCACCAACGTGTTGTTGAGGTTACCGTCTGGTATTTATAAATTTGCCATGACCCCCATGGTAAAGGTCAAAGGTAGCACTGAAATTCAGTGATCCTCTATAATCCCTCATCATTTATGTGTTCAACAAATATTGAGCGCTTCCTATATGCTAAGAATGATTATAAGTGTTAGGAATAAAAAAGTAACAAAAGAGAATAAAATTGCCCTAGGGTCATGGCCTGGAAGACTGGCCCAACACTACTTGATATCTGACAAAGTAGGTTGGAAGAAATGCACAAGGCTGACTGTAACCATATAAACCAAACATACTGTAAAACAAATGTAAAGTGTGTAATTAATACATATAACTCACAATTTCTAGCAAGATTCAGCTCTCAGTCATGCACATGCATCTCTGATATACCAGACACAGTCACCATTTAGGTACCAGAAGACAGTAGAACAGGATCCTCTAAAAAAATGAAGCTTAAAATAACGACACCAATCCTTCAATGACTTCCTGCCTTGCCAACAATGAACTCATTCCCAGACAAGCCTCTTTTGAACTCTAGTGGGTGTTATCGCCTTTGAGTGAGGGCGCGGAGTTGGAAGGTCAGCTTGGCTATGTGCCCTGGCTTGGCCTCTCCCAGCCTCCCAACCTCTGCAGATTCACAGCTCTAAGGCAAAGTGTCCTCATCTATAAAATTAATTTGATAACAGCACTTCAGCAACGTGCTGGAAGAGTTGAATGAATAATGCAGGTGGAGGTGAGGCACACAATCCTTGCTTATTAAGTGCTTGTTGTGTGCGCTGAGTTGGCATTCTCTTTTCTGCCCTATTGCACCACAGTCAGTGCTGTCTTCCGCCCACTCAACTTTGACACTGGCAAATTTGGGGGATGATTTGAACCCTTCTTTTTTTTAACAAAATATGCTGCTTGTCAGCTCTCAAAATTCTCTGGTTTATAATGAAGCAAACATTTCCTTTTCCAGAGCCTCGCTGTTCAGTTCAGCACCCCCTGCCTGGTGCCACACACTGAGATTTCCCACAGCCACACTGAAGGCTCAGAAATGGGCCCTTTCTAATTTGTCAGCTCTTTGGGTAGAGCCTGAGTTATCAGTGAAGGCAAACTTTGGTCCTTGGAGGTGAAAAAAATCTAAGTCTTCCTAATTATAGAACACAAATATACATACAATATGGGTTGTATGATAAACAAATGTTCCACCAGAGAGCACAAAACATAAACAAATACACAGTTTGTCTGTGGTATTAAAATATCATAGGCTGTCTCTAGGAAAAATTTCCATAAAGGCTAGAGGGGAAATGATGAACAATATTTGAGAAAGAGAAAAATACAGTTTTCAACTTACAAAGGGGTTAGTTGAATAGAATAGAATTTTTATGGAGAGGGCATTACAGGTCAAAAGACTTTTAAGTACCACCCCACCCCACCACCCCACCCCCGGCAAAAAAAAAAAAAAAAAAAAGCTTACTTTACTTCAAAATGCTTTTTAATTCTTACCTGGTCAGTCCAGGAAAGGGTACTTCCCTGCCTTCTACTGCAGCCGCTACAAAAGACAGAAGGCTCTGCAGAGTCGGAAGGAAGAGGGGTTCCTCCACAGTGGTAGGGAGCGCATGAGAATATAATTATAACTGAAGCCTGGACCCTGAAGTGGGGAAACAGATACATCTGTCAAGAAAGCCCAGGAAAGACTATGATCACAAATGATTCCACTGTCTCCGTGGAACCTCGAGGATCCTGTGAGTAGACTGGCTGGATGACCTTGAAGACCCCTTGATCCAGAACATTCTATGATTCTGTAGGTCAGCCAGGTTCACACAGCTCATCAGCAGCTGGTCAGTGCAAACATCTTTCTCCCAAATAAACACATATACAGAAAGGGGAACGCAAAGCTCAGGGTAATTTAGTGACTGGCATTCAGGTGTCCTTGCTCTAATATATAAATGTTGGAAAAAGTTCTCTCACATATCAGTCCTTGATCAACATGCATCAAATGTCTGCTGTTGGTTTGGTGACTAAAATGCCATGAATTATTACTATGCATTATCAAATTGTCCGAATACTCTGGGTTTGCTGCCCTGATGTGGTTCTGAATAACAGAGAAGCTTACTGGCACTCGCATGTCTATCAATCCCCCAGACACAAATATTCTCATGGGTTGCATGATAAATAAATAAATGTTCCACTAGAGCCTACAAAACAAGTAGAGTTATACATCATTACTTAAAGGAAAGATTGTCCTTGAACAAATGAATTGTACTGAGATCTTGATTTTTAAGATATTTTTAGAACTATCAAAGAAATAATTTACTTACTGATGATTCTCCTTCCTTCCTCCTCTTATTCTATCATGAGTTTTTGGCTTTATTAGCACTAATTTCTATAGCACTGTGATTCTAATATGATTATTTGACAGAGTGATCTGAATTTTTACCACCTGTCAAACGAAACTGTATTATTGAAAATAAACCTCATTTTAGTATCTTGAACACTTTTACCAAAAAAAAACCACCCCACCTTTTTCATCTAACCATTTCCCATTATAGAGCTAAGTAGGCATTGAAACATGCAGAGTGATGTGTATCTGCTTATTGTAAATGCATTTGCTCATTCATTGTTCATTTCATGCCTAGAGACCTAACATTGAATAATTAAAAATAAATAAAGAGGGTAAAACTTTCTCTTCCAGAAACAAAGAAATGCTCAGTACTTCAGGAACTCAAGATACGGCATCTTGATGGTGGCTCAGCCCGTCCAGAGCCTCTTGAGCTAGGGACCAGCAGCACAGTGTTCACAAATGAGTCTTTTCAGGCTGGTCCTCAGTCAGTGACCCAGTAAATCATCTTCTTCAAACTCAATTTTAAGCGAGGCCAACCATTTAAAACTGATTTCGGTTTTGGCTCTCAGGAAGCCAGAAGTCATGAAGGGACAGGTGGTCCAGAATGCAATATGTCTCTGGCAATATTTCCTCAATAATTCCCCGTGAGCTCTTCCCATCACATGGACTTTGACCTGACTGTGGGAGCAGTTTGGGTATGCCCAGTGCTAACACCTTCCTGGGAAAAACTCAAGTCCCACTGCTGAGTATAAACAATTAGGAAACATAAATATGTACCTTCTGCCTCACTAGATTTGCTTCCAGGAAATAGCAATGAACCCCAGAGTGGTGTTTTCCCAGCATGATAGCCAGTAGGGTGCACAGAGCCAGAGAGGTACCACTGTGCTGAGGTGAAGGGGTCTGAAGAAGTGTGTCTGAAATCAGTTCAGCTTCTACAGAACCTATGGGTGATTTTTCTGGTAAAATTCCATTTCACTATATTTGACATATCCAAGCTCAGATAAAGGGACATGACAATTCATAACTCTTAAGGAACATTTCAGGTATTTTTAAAAGCTTGGGTGACTAAGAGGTATTCTTTCAAAGGCAGTTTTAAAATAAAGAGGGGAGAAAAGCAAAGCTAATTTTACTTTACAAAATCCTACATTTAATGCTTAGAACTCTTTCTTCATGGGAGTTTTTTTTATAAGTTTCAAGCTATTTTCTGGATTGGTCATTTACACAAGAAGCTCTTACCACAAGATCATATCATGTAAATGTGCCAAGTAGACCACGTTTCACATTCCATTGTGTGGGGAATACAAAGCAAGGCTTTTTTAAAAAAAATATGACTTGATTTATTGATTTTCTTGGGATTTCTATTTACATAATGATATTAAAAATTCAATCTCAGTCTTAAATCGCTGTTCTCCCTAAGGGTCAGCAACTGCTCATTTTCTTTTTTTTTTAATTTAGACACACATACATCTGTGATTATTTGAACAACTCATAGTGACAAAATATGAAGTCTGGAGAAACCAGGGATGCTAGAATAGGTCTCCCTATATTTAAATCCCAGCGTGGCCACTTCCCTGTTTGACGGCCTTTGGGAAACCACTTAATCTCTCTGTGCCTCAATGTCGTGTAATGTCAAAATGTTGATTATGATGATACCAACCTCAAAAGGTTATTTGCAGGTTTACATGGCTTAATACTAATGTGCTTAAAAAAGAGTTTTATACTGGGGTGCCTGGGTGGCTCAGTCAGTTAAGTGTCCTACGCTTGATTTTGGCTCATGTCATGAGGTCGAACCCTGCATCAGGCTCTGCACTGACAGTGCAAAGCCTACTTGGGATTTTCTCTTTCCTTCTCTCTGCTGCTCCCCTCCATGCTCTCTCTCAAAATAAATAAACATAAAAAAAAAAAACCTGGTACCTTATACATATTTGTTGTATAATCAAACACAATAGAAAGCAATGACTAAAATACATGCAAGAACTTTACACATTCACTCAACTGCCATTAAAAATTCATTTAATAATTGTCATTTTCATCTCTTTTAAATCTATAAAATTTTATTTCTGCATAGCTTTTTGGGGCGCCTGGGTGGCTTGGTTAGGCGTCTGACTTTGGCTCAGGTCATGATCTCACGGTCCGTGAGTTCAAGCCCCGCGTGGGGCTCTGTGCTGACAGCTCAGAGCCTGGAGCCTGTTTCAGATTCTGTGTCTCCCTCTCTCTCTGCCCCTCCCCTGTTCATGCTCTGTCTCTCTCTGTCTCAAAAATAAATAAACGTTAAAACAAAAATTTAAATCTATAAAATTTTCTTTCTGCATAGCTTTTTAACTGTGTGGCCTTTGGACACATTGTGTAACATACATACACTTCAGTTTCTTCATCTGTTAAACAGGAATAATAAACGTACACATGTCATAAAATTATGCGTGATAAATAACATGATGTTGGTAAAACGCTTAAGAAAGTCCTTACTCTTTCAGCAAAAGATTAACAAATGTTATGTAATCTTAATACTCTAAACAAGGCCTTGGGCATATAATCGATATGATATTTCATATTAGGGATGAACAGATGGATTGCCCAGTAAGTGGTGTGGAGGCAGCCAGCATGTGGGAATCTAATATTAGATTTTCACATTACATCTTAAACCGAAATAAATACAAATGTAAAAATGAATCCTTTAAATCTAGCTGGAAATCTAGGTACATTTTTTTAATCACAGCAAAATGTTATTCATTGATTGGCAAACCTTTTCTACAAAGGGCCACAAATTTTAGAATTTAAGGCCCATAGAGTTTCTGTTGCATTTGTTCAGCTCTGCTGTTGTAGCTGCAAACACCTACAGAAAATCAATGACCAATGAGGTAATGCTGTGTCCCAGGAAAACATCATAAAATAGGCCAAGGGCCTGTTAGATTCCAGGACCATAGTTTTCCAATCCCTATCTACTTCATTCTAGTGTCCCAAACAAAAACTATATAAAACCCTGTAAAAGCCATGTTGGGTTACCAAGTTTGTCATATTATCTTGGGTCTAGACTCTACATAGTATCATGAAAAAGAAATAAATAATGTGTTCTCTACCTTTAAGAGCATTGTCATCCAGTCAACTAGTTCCAGACAAAGTGATACACAAAATGTTATAAAGAGCACACAGACGTGCGATCGGAATTACAAATGGTTTGTAGTCAACACAAGTCACGTCAGCGCTTGAAGAAAATTATATGAAATCCAACTGGAAGATTTCCCAGTGGGGCAGTAATTCCATCTGGGGCTCATTTTCCATGGACACCAACCTGTTTTTCTTCAAAAATATGAAGGAACTTGAAGATTTAATGTTCTTTCATAAACTGAATCAACCATTCACATAAAATGTGACATATTTTAATCCACATACTTTTTGAGAATTTTAGTTTTAAGAACTCCAACATGAAAGTACCCTCTCTGGGCTTTTCTTGTCAAGTGTCTTAAGACAAGGAGGCTTCTTAACCCCATTTGTTCATGTTTTACTCATCCCAAAGTCAGACACTGCCTTTCATTTCATTTGCCTTAATGAATTGGATGGTAAATTGATTTTCTAAAATGAAGAGTTATCCCTCAATTAACTTGTTAAATTAAATATCAGCTCTGCCATCAAGGAATTCTTTCATAGTGAACAATTAAGTTTTACAAGCATTATTCTGTCTGTTCATTCTGGCATGACAAATATAACACTTCAGGCATCAAGCTTTTATAAACTGTTAACATGTAATCTGATTCATCATGAGAATGCACATTTTGTCCAGTGGGAAGGATTCTACACAATGCACACTGAAGGAACAGCAAAACCATGATCTGCTCTGATGACTCGATTAGTCATTTCAAGTTCCTTAAAATCATCCCACTGTCCTACCAGGAATCATTCTGTAATTCCCACAGCGGTCTCTGTATTTCCCTACCTCCGAAGGCAGGGGTTAATGACTTGCTTCTCTCCAAGTGTGATTCACTACGTTCCTGCTACACTGGACTTCTTGAATCCCCAATATCATTCTTGGGTCTTTGCATTTGCTGTTTCTTCTGCCTGAAAAACTTTACCTATAAACTTATTGATGTGTCTCATTAATGAGTGTTCTACAAATTTTAACTCGTCTTTAACTCTTCAAAGTACTTTTTCCAGATTACTTAACCTAAAGTGTGACACAAACACACCCTCCATCAATCACCATCAGATGACCCTATTTCATTTTGGTTACCAAGATCTGATATGATCCTGTTTGTAGATGCATTCTTGTATTTTATGACTCCCGTCACCAGAACATAAGATACATGAGCGCATCTTTGTGCATCTGTAGCTCCTAAAAGAGGGTCAGGAATACAGTAGGCCCTCAACAGTAGAATAACAAAAAGAAAGAAGGAGGAAACAAAGGAAAGGAAGGCAAGAAGGAAGAAAAACCAATAGATAGTGCAGCCTCATCTGGAGCTCCAGAGACACAGAGCTTCTCAAAGGCCCTTCCTTATTCTGTCTGTTCCAGCAGGGTAAAAAGCCACTTGCGGTTTTGAATGCAGGTTTGAGTCTGGTTCTCTTGGGAGAACGTCGTGTGATATGCAAAGGGAAGACCAGTATGTTAGAGCTGTACATGAGTTCACATGGCTAGACATGTTAGAACATGTTAGAGCTGTTTGCTCATGAGTTCACACTGGTGTGTGTGTGTGTGTGTGTGTGTGTGTGTGTGTGTGTGTGTGGTTCTATTCTACCCAACAACTCATTGATTACCCTCTGGGTCCAGTGTTTTTTCAGCCCTCTTATTGTTTCCCTTACTTAAGACCACAAACTTCTTTCAATCTGTATGTCTCTACATAAAACAAAATTTGATTTAAATAACCTCTTTTCATTCTGTTTCAAATTTTGATTAAAAAAATAAAAATTAAGTATTAAATTATTTTTTACTAAGTAATTTTTTACATATTTCTGTCCACATATTTAGTCATTATGGAATTTCTTCCATTACCATTCTTTTCCATATTTTTACTAGATTAGCAAAAAGCATTCTCAGAAATAAGCTCCCATAATTCAGTCTAGCATTGAACACACTGTCCCCCAGCTGTGACTGCTACAACTGTTTTTAGTGCACATTATAATCACATAAAATTAATTTTTGTGCTAACTATAATAGAGAGAAGAGGGTACAACTTGGGTGTCAAATATTAGTGGAAGACATCTCTTCAATGAAATACCATGCAGTTAATAAATATTATGTGATTATGATTTGTCTGTGTAAGCTCATCAGTTGAAACAAATGTACCATTTTAGTGAGTGATACGGACAAGGGCAGAAGACATCTCCATACCTTCTCAATTTTTCTGTGAATCTAAACTGCTCTAAAATACAAAATTTTTAAAAATATAAACAAAGTATATCTGTATTATAATCAAAACTACAAAAAATTAATGTGCACCTGATCTGGGTAAGGATGATAATAAGCACCATGAGAGTGGTCAACAATTCATGCACTTGAGGGACTTAAAGATGTCTTTTTTAAAAAAATTTTTTAACCATTAATTAATTTTATCAATAATAATAAAACAAAATAGCACAAAATTATATTTATACATGAATAAAAGTAAATACCCATCTAAAGTAATTTTCCAATCAATATGAAGATCTTTTTTCATTCACTGAATGTAACCCAGAGCTTTGACAGTGAGGATATTTTACGAATTTCCTACGAAGGCTCACTGTGGTGTCTAATCTGCAGAGCTGATGATATCATAGGGGAGCTTAAAAACAGTTACAAAAATTCCTTCTCTGCCAGATAGCACATGAAGAAGTTTTAATGTGAGCTGCTGCCCTAAGCTGCTTTGTATTTCAAAAGTAGACAGAAGGCTTTGGACAAGGAAAAGAGGAAAGCCTCCTGGAAGAAGAGCCTTTGGGTTGGACCTGAGAGAGGCAGGTCGTCTCCACAGACATGATGGGCACCACATAACTTCCAGTCAAGTGTGGGCAATCCTAGCTGTGATTTCTAGGGAATCACTGAATCATTGGCATAAGCAATTGGTTGGATTTAATAAGTTCTTTCTGCCAGAAGAGTAATGTTTCAGCCTATCTATGAAACTTCTTTCTGGCAAGATTACGCTGGAATACAAAGGCTGGTTGCTTTCATAATGAGTATCAGCTTTTCTTCAAATGTGTTTTGCAGAATCCTGACTCCTGGAGATATTCTGCCAAACCCACCTACCCCCATCACAGATTAACAGTCCTGAAGTCAACCTTTCTATTCTCATTTCACCACAAACCCTTTTGGGTTAGTAGGTAAGGCTTATTAACAGCCTAGCAGCATAGCAGAATTAAGAGGCAGTACAGTGTAGTGGGGAGAAGCCTGGACTAGAGACAGCCTACCAGGGCTGTCACTGCAGCTTTCCATCTAGGGCTGTGTGACCTCAAGCAGGTTACTTAACCTCTCTGTGTCTTACATTCTTCATGTACAAAATGCCAATGACAATAATCACTGGACATGGTGAGCACTAGGTAAGGGCTATCCTTAGAGCAGCGTTCTCTGGGTTCTCTGTCGGAAAAAAGAAATTTCTGAGACACAAGCAAATGTAACATGCGCTTGTTGATGTTCACATTAAAATCCAAGAAGGCTGCTTTGCCCGTGCCTCTGGCCCCTGGACAGAAGCTTCTGACTTCCCGCACAGCAGAGGATCACAGGAATGAGAGTGGTGCACTCAGGTGTAGGAGTTGTTAAATCTGAGATGGTCTGGTATGCGCAGTAGATAGCAGGCCATGCAGATTTGCAGTGCAGAGCCGAGGACAAGGCTTTTCAATGAATTAACCACTGTTGTCTCTCCTGATGGCTTCAGGACATGGACCCTGTCACACTCACATACGTTCTCTTCCAGGATTGGCTAAGTCTCAATGATCTGCTGAGAGACCTCGGTAAAGCAGTCCTCTATTTATGGACGTGTCTCCATTCCACCAGGGATGTAGGCACTGGTGTCCGAGAGTGTGCTGAACTGCCTCCTCTTGTCATTTATGTGTCCCTTCTTATACCTGCATGGCTGGCTGGCAGCATTTCCCGCCAGAGGCAAACCACAGTTCCGGGTCCCAGACCTGACAGAGTGTATCAGCCCCTGCAATGAGGATGCCTCTGAAAGCATCCTCCCTACCTCCAATGAAGCCGAATGTGGTCCTGTCAAATCAAGTGGACCTGGAGTTTTGCTCTGAGGCTAGAACTGGTGTGATGGCATGTAACAAAGTTGACTGAAAATCTCAAGAGCCAGAGAATGAATCAGAACTAAAGTTTCAGAGAGCACAGAGGCTCAATGCTGAGAAACAGCCGTCAAATTCCAGAAGTCTTCTTGAGTCACTATAGACCTTTTAAACCACTGATCCTTCTTTAGGAGGTCTGGAGGGGTCTTCCCATTTATTCATTTTTAAATTTATTTTTATTTTTATGTTATTTTATTTTGTTTATTTTATTTGGGTCTTCATATTTAAGCTGCATTGCCACTGAAATGTTCTGGTCATTGTGCTGTCTCAGGTTGGATTATGATGACAATGATGATATTGTGTATTCCAGTGATTCCCAGACTTCTCTAGTCTGCAGAACCATGTGTTTCTGCTGTGAAGCCATAAGGATTCACTGGTTGATATATGTCCCTGATTTACAACACTTATTTGGTTCTCAGTCACCTGGACCTAATGATGTCCCACCAGCAACAGTGGTACATTGGGTGGAACACTGCTGTGGACTGAGTGCTCAAGTTCTCTCCCACCCCCACCCCACACTCCCCATCTCCACACCCCACTCCTGACAAAATCCATATGTTGATTCCCTAATACCCAGCGTGATGGTATTTGGAAGTGGAGGCTTTGGGAGGTAATTCCATTTAGACTAGATCATGAGGATGGGGCCCATGATGGTATTCTTACCTTTGTAAGAAGAGGAAAGAGACCAGAGCCCCTCTCTGCTATGTGAAGACACAGCAAGAGGTGGCCATCCACAATGAGGAACACGGTTCTCACCAGACACTTAAGTCCACCAGCATCTTGATCTTGGACTTCCCAACCTGCAGAATGTGAGAAAGACATGTTTATTGTTTAAGCTAAGCAGTATATAGCACCTTGTGTTGACTGAAGCATGCTCACCATGCACGTGAGCATAATGTTAGGGAGTGAGCACACTGAAAAAGATGCCCATGGAATTCTGATGCTTCCCATACTATGTCTCTGAGAATCACTCTTGTATGCAAACTGCTTAGGAGATGCCTATGAAATATGAGCTATTCATTAATCTGCCTCTGCATATAAAGGTATTATCATTTTTTAATTGTTTTTCTTTTTCTCTCAGTGAATTTAAAATTCTGTAGCAGAGAAAAACCTAGTAAGTTAAACATTAATAAATGGAAGATAGAGATGTAGACTTTGAAAACTCATATGTTTATATGGTTTCTCCTTCCAATTTATCTGTCACAGGCATTTACAATGTCTAGTAGGTGTTGTCAGATTTCAATGTTCTCAAGTCTATAATAGGGACAATGATCTTGCCCTATCTCACAGAGTAATTAAAGAAAGAAAATTAGAAAAAACAACACCGGGGTGCCTGGGTGGCTCAGTCAGTTGAACAATTTCAGCTCAGGTCATTATCTCATAGCTTGTGGGTTTGTGCCCCGCATTGGCCTTTGTGCTGACAGCTCAGAGCCTGGAGCCTGCCCCTCTGCCCCTCCCCTGCTCATGCTCTGTCTCTCTCTTTCTCTCTCAAAAACATTAATTTTTTTTTAATTTAAAAAAATAATTTAAAAAATTATAAAGAGAGATACCATTAAAAAATAAATAAAAAGAAAGAAGAACACAAATGTTCCTGGTAGTGTGTAAAATATTCTACTAGTTAAAATTGAATTTATTTTAGTTAAATTATCATCATTACTATAAGAAAGAAATATTTAAAAGTTTATTGTTGCACTAAGTCACTGTTGACACAAATCAATTCTAGTAAGGGGGCCAAAGAGAAGAATAGCCTGTCTTCCAAATGAATAAATAAACAAAAAGCAGAATAAGAGAACAAATTTATGGGGGCCATACAGGAGGTAGGTAGGGGATGGGAGAAACTGGTGAAGGGGAGTGGGAGCCTACATAGGCTTCCAGTAATGGAAGGAAGAAGTCACCGGGCTGAAAGGCACAGCACAGGAAATGCAGTCAATGATATTGTGATCAGGTTGTGTGGTCACAGATGGTAGTTACAAGTGTGGGTAGCACAGCATAACGTACAGAGTTGTTGACTCACTATGTTGTACACCTGAAACTAATATCACATTATATGTCAACTAGACTCGAATTTTTAAAAAATAGCCTGCTTTTGCTAAGCCCTTTACTAGTGAACACTAAATTGATGTGCAAACAAATATGATAAATAATATGATAAAAATGGCATTTACTAGTTGCTTTGGATTTGACCATGAAATAACCAAGCCATTCAGTGCATTAAATTTCATGATCTGTCTTCAACCATTGCAAGTGAATCAGTTGTGTGATACACATCAGTCATTACATCAGCTGCCCTTTTATTTTATTTTTTTAATTTTTTGTATGTTTATTTTTGAGAGACAGAGAGAGACAGAGCATGAGGGGGCAAGGGCGGAGACAGAGGGAGACAGAATACGAAGCAGGCTTCCAGGCTCTGAACTGTCAGCACAGAGCCTGATGCGGGGCTCGAATTCACAAACCGCAAGATCATGACCTGAGCTGAAGTTGGATACTCAACACACTGAGCCACCCAGTTGCCCGTCAGCTGCCCTTTTAGACATGGGCTAGGATCCAATGGTACAGGCACTATGTTTATTTCCAGTAAGCACTTTTGGCCTTGGGCAAGTTGTTCCCATTTATCAGAGAATAGGGTCAATTCTGTGGTTTCTTAATTGGGTGAGTGGCTTTGACAGCCCTTCAGAAGCATGAAGAAAGTCCAGTTTTGAGGATCCTCAGTACAAGCATGAGCATATGATTGCCCCAAGAGATAACAGACCTTATGCTGCTCAAACGGAACCAAGTTGCTGGCCAGCATCGTGCCGAGCCCATGGACACATTTTGTTATTGTAATTCTATGTGGCATTCACTAAGGATATGCAGTATATTCACATTTCAAGCCTGCAAATAATTCTTTAACCTTTAATCAAGAAAGCTGGAGAATGCTACCCCTTACCCATTGCTCTATTTCATTTAAAAGAGAAAGCCTTTGCTTCAAGCTTTCTTTGAATTTGGAAACCAAATTATCCATTGTAAAATAACGTGAAATTTATAGCATATTAAAAGAATTCTCTCTGGACTTATTTTCATCATATCACTGAGAACACAATATTACGGGTGACTCAGAGGAAATAAATAATTCACCAGCATGTTACAATGGCCCTTTCTGGATTTAATTGTCAAGCCTGAGATACTGCATACTGTTTTGGGGAGAAAACCTAGCATAGGAGTTGATTTTCATGAAGAAACAAAAATGTAAGCATTTATTTATTTTTTTTTTAATTTTTTTTTTTCCAACGTTTATTTATTTTTGGGACAGAGAGAGACAGAGCATGAACGGGCGAGGGGCAGAGAGAGAGGGAGACACAGAATCGGAAACAGGCTCCAGGCTCTGAGCCATCAGCCCAGAGCCCGACGTGGGGCTCGAACTCACGGACCGTGAGATCGTGACCTGGTTGAAGTCGGACGCTTAACCGACTGCGCCACCCAGGCGCCCCTAAAAAATGTAAGCATTTAAATAGAAGCAGAACTTAAAGTTATCAAGTCACTGACAAAGAAGCTAGTCAAGGACAATTTTACACTTGTGTTAAAAAAAGCCACAGGTTGTGTGTGTCCATTGTGTGTCACACGAGCTGGCTATAGTTTGTCTGTGAAAAATGGAGAGATTTGTA
This sequence comes from Puma concolor, assembly GCF_028749965.1. Classification (NCBI taxonomy): domain Eukaryota; kingdom Metazoa; phylum Chordata; class Mammalia; order Carnivora; family Felidae; genus Puma; species Puma concolor. Next base: position 265,615 of record NC_141677.1, on the reverse strand, counting down.
AGGGCAGGATAGGGCCTGGCTGGATCACCAAAAGCGGACTTTAAGTGCAACTAACTTTCCAAAGATTCTTTAATACAAATGCTATTTTTACAATCAGATAAAAATAACACACATTCTAAGCAATCAAGTAACTTTGTAAACAATTTTCGCCTCTTGCATAATGTGGGAAATTTTTCTAATCATATTATAGTCGGTAAACTTTTTAATAAAACATTTTTACCTGAGGTCTAAAATCCAATATACTGATGTATAACAGACAAAGACAAAAAAAAAAAATGCTTCTCAAGCCTAGGAGTTAACAGAACTAACCAACCTCTTCACCCTACATCTAGTAATCACTCGATTTCAATTTCAACATTTATCAGTCAGGCTTCAATTACTGAAAACAAGATGCATTCCAGCTGGTTTATGCAGAAAGGCTCTGCACCACTTGCAGAATTATTACGGGACTGAAGATGGGGTCTGAGCAGCCAGGACGGACTGGACCACCCATGGGCAGCTGACCTGAAAAGATCACAATGGTCTGGACCGAATTAAAGAGCCATCAGCCAGCCACTGACTCCAGTACAACCACCTCTGCTTGGGAAGTGACCAGCCAAACAGGGAAGCTGTTTGGAGGAATCAGAAAATGTTAAGTTCCTCTGTGAAGAAAATGTCTGCAGAAGACAGATATTCCACAGCTTCTACCTGGTCACAGAAGAAAGAAGTCACCTCACCTTGAGAAACTAATTCAATATCCATCATATTTAGTCATACCCAACCCCACTCTGTATATGGTTCTGAGCTTATTCCTATGTATTTACCTCCCAATGGAGACTGTCAAAGTCATTGGACAACCTGTTGAACCAAGATTCTAGGAAAATTTGGGATGACTAACAGCTATAGATAAACCTTTATCATTTCCCTAAAATTTTAAGTGTCATTTTTGACTCTAGGACACTATTCAGAAATTGGAGAATTTGAATATTTTGCTAACTGGTACTCATGGAACACATGAGGCTTGTGTCTGTGAGATTATGACACCCGGGAGCTGAATATGACCTGAGGTCATCTGGCTCGCCCGCTTTGCAGGCCAGCATGCCTAGGGGGTGGTCAGGCCACTGTGTTCAGGCACATGCACTTAAGGAGCATGGTGGCAGGTGCGTTATTCGACTTCATTCCTCCCCATTCTTGCTGTCACCACCACCAGGAAGATGGAGCAAGCATATGCCTCTCTCCCTTGTCTCTTCTCAACCTAAAGCGATGGCTTTCCCATCTCTTGTCAGTGGCAATAGGGACACTGTTGGCGTCACACCCAGGTCCCTGGTGTCACTCTGTCCAGTTACTGTGCCTGTTGCTACCAACCGCTTTCTCCTGCTACCTTCTGTAAAGAGCACCCTGGATGGTGGACTCTGCCTGCCCAGAAGCACAGCAAGGTGATGACAACTGTCCACCATGTCTGGCCGCCAGTGACTGTTCTGTGCGAGGGGCACAACAGCCCAATGCTCTTGACCGTGGAGAGCTTGCCACAGGAGCAGACCGGAGTGAGACTTCACCTGGAAACACTTGGCTAGCTTCTCTCTCCAGTGTCCTTACTCCCATTCAGGTTTCTCTGGAAAGCGCTGCCTTGAATACCCACCACAGACATCTGCGTCTCGGCCCCATTTCCAGAGGCCCACCTGCCACACTGCCTGTCCCCGAACGCCTCCTCAGAGATGGTCTCCCAGCCTGCCTCTGCGTGGCCTCCATAACCACTAGCACAGGACATGGCACCCAGGAGACACCCAAGAAATGTCTGATGAAGGAGTATCAATAGCGCTTTCCAAGGAAGATTAAAAACTTGTCGTTGCTGCTGCTTTGTACTTTTCCATGACTCCTGAGTTTACTTTCTGAGCATCTCTGACCATGGGGCACAGCTATCTTCCTCTGAATTATTCTGTGGTTTTACAGTGCTGTATAACTAAATGTATTGTATATTCTAAGTGTATTGGATTTTCTGATAAGCATAATTTTTAAACCACACTATGAAAGAACAAAGCTATCCCTTTCCCAGAACTTTTATAGTGCTTTTCTGCAGATTTTGCTTTTGTCAGAAGACAAGAAACTGCCACCATTATTTAGTGTTACAACTTGTGAACTGCATTAGAATTCAGTCCAGGCAGACAACTGTGCTGGGTGGATGGCATTAGAGTCCTGGTATCTGGGATAGAGAAGGATATGCATCATTTCCACCCAGGCCCACGATGGCTTCCTAAAATAGCTGTGTTGTGTCTCATATCAGTGTGACATGTGGCATAAGGGAACATCACGCAGGATGTCCCAGGACTCCCCTCTCTTTGGAGAATAGCACAGTAAAACAGTATTGGACAAATGCATGAACCCAAGCTTTTCAGATTCCATGCAGTGCCATGAAACCCTGGGCACACTTGAGGTCATTCGCTAAGTACTGCTTCATACTGGTCTTTCCAGCAACATTTGCTGCTGGTCTGCTCTTCTTTTCTTCCTTCTCTTTTTTCCTATAACACTTTTTCTTTATCTCTGTGAAAGAACATTTGACCGCAACTTTCTTTTCAACTCTTTAAGTTTTAATCATCCGTACACAGCCAAATTCCCTCAGCGAACGCTGAAACAGTTGAAGCACACTATCCTTGCCAGCCTGCTGAAGAAACAGAGGAATTTTAAATATGCCAGGGGCCTGCATTGGTCTGCCCTCTTGCCTTCCCCTGGTTAAGATTTTTCTTTATTCTCTTACTTGCCTTTCTGTGGTGTAGAGTATTTTTGTATTATGTATCTTTGGGCTTTAGGCCTGTTACAGATTCCTTTGTAACTAGACTACAGATAATGACAGATACTCTAAGAAGTCAGGAACAACACAGCTATATTTATAGAATATTTGCATCTTCACTTAGGGAATGTGGTGGAATAGTATATCAGAACAGGAAATCAGAGGAAATGGCTATTCAGCAGTGGAGAACAAATGCACAGGGCAAAAGTGAAAGGGAATATAGTTTATGAAGCACCAGCCAAGAAAGGAAAAAATGGTGTGATATTAAAATCATTATGAAGGAAAAAGAGTGTCTTTTTTCACACAGCATTTACAAAATGTGTTTTAAAAGAATTTAAATTAATTCATTTTAAACGTAGAGAAATGCATGGTTGAAACTTTAATAACATGGTAAATAATATAGTAAAGCCCCACAGTCACCAAGCAGTCATTTTTTAAAGAGAATGTAAGTTCAGTGTGAGAAAATTTCTACTTGTGTTGTATGACTACACATAACTTCAAAAAAATTTTTAATGTTTACTTATTTTTGAGAGACAGAGAGACCGAGCATAAGCAAGGGAGGGGCAGAGAGAGAGGGAGACACAGAATCTGAAGCAGGCTCCAGGCTCTGAGTTGTCAGCACAGAACCCAACGCGGGGCTTGAACTCACGAACTGTGAGATCATGACCTGAGCTGATGTTAGAAGCTCAGCCTACTGAGCCACCCAGGCGCCCCTGAATATACATAACTTTTGAGCAATGTTATAGGGAATCACTATTTGTTATCAACGGAGGGAGGAATCCCCCTAAACAAGCCACGTAAAGATCATCCCTATGTTAAGCTGGTAATGACAATCTAATATGAAAGTTTTTCAGGGAGGTAGTTTTGAGGAAGTTTTTTTTTTTTTTTAATTGGTGAAAAGAGATTATCAGATTTTAACACAAAGTGGTTTCATTGACTCCTTTTAAAGACTACCTAAAGATATTTCTATTAGTTCTTACATACATTTTGCATTCCTATAAATTTGTAGTATACATTGAAGGCAATGTCACTGACACATTTTTATAAATCAATATAAAGAGAATGATACTGAGGTTAAGAATATAAAAACAAAGCTCCTGATACTTAAATGAAACAGCATTAATGGTTGTATTAAAAATAGCATCACAATTAAAATTGAGTTCTAAAAAAACTGATTTTGTGAAGTATTTTGTCTTGAATATATGAATATGGGCAACATAGTACAATTTCCCCCTTTCGGGGTTTAGCATTGAGCTGGAAGACCAGACAAAAAGACTGGGATTTGAAATCCTCTGCTGGCTTAAATCTACGCCAACTTTACACAGTTCAAGATGCAGAATCTGCTATTAGGTCTCGGAAAGAAGGAACAGATCCCGTGTAAGCTTAATGCTCACTGTGTGCCGGGACCAGAACTCAGAGTGTTGTGTTGCCTCAGACCTCAGATACCATCTGCCAATGGTAGGCACCCTTCCCACCCACATCAGACGGGTGACGTGAAAACAAAATAGACGTGACTGTGCTGGCACTAGCCATAGAGCAGACAGCCAGTGGCCTGCCTGACCTGGCCTCAGCCTCCACCCGCACGGACCCTGCCTCACACCAAACGGCCCCTGGCTCTGGGCTCCACAGAGAGCCTCCCTCTCCAGGCACCGCTGCTTGTTCCCGCCTTCAAGTTCTTCCCTCCCCCTGTGCCTACCCACAGGCTGGCCCTCCTGCAGCCTCTCTCCAGTCATTTCCATTCATCCCTGGATCTTGGCTCCAGCACTGTTTCTTCCCGCAAACCTTCTTAGACCCCTTACCCTGAAGTTAGGTCAAGGTCTCTCCCATTCATTCCTGAGGCATCCTTAACATGCATTCAGAGCCCTTATCTCCCTTTCAAGCTTACATTTACATATGATTATTTGCTTCATTTTGCCTGTCCCAGAAGTTTGGAGGAAGTAGGGAAGGATGTGCTTGTCATTTTATCCCTCAAAATGTGTAAAATCTCATGCGAATTACAGTAGTTTGAGAATGGGTGAGTACAACAATATTTAATACAGACTCACTTACCTCAGGGAGTTTACATGAAAAGTTATAAACATAATCCGTTATATGATATATGCTGAGAAATAAACAACGTAATTCCTGTAAATTAGTAGATAGAGAGCTTGTTTGTTGATGTAGTGAACAAGACATCTCCCTAGGGAAGGCTGAATTTGCCTGAACCGAGGCAAGTGGCTTAAGACAATGCTGTAGAGATAAGCTCTACAAACTACAAATAATTGGAATTCACCTCCTCCCTGACCAAAAACAAACAAACAAAAAATCGGATGACTCTACATGACCTTTGCAAGAGAAGTTAGACCATTGCAAGGCTTAAGATCGATCCTGTGATCAAACTTCCATTTCTCCTCCTGAGTTAAAAAAATGGTGGACTGAATTATTAACAACTCTATCTGGACATACATGAAGTATTGTTCCAGAAGCCGAAACTCACTTCTAACAATTTATGAACATACAACTAATAAACAAATAAAGAAAATATAAATAAGTAAATAAACTGCTTACATGATTCATTAGGATTAAGGAAAAGTTATTTTCAACTAATAAAATGAACTTTATATTTTTAAAAGAAAAACTTTTTCTTAAACTTTCATGCATTTACAAAACCTAGAAAGAGGCTTATCAAGTATTATGTAGGAAAAGATTTAAAATTGCTTTAGAATGTTTTTTATTAGGATATAAGTTATATGAAATAATGTTCTTATGTTTGAAACTTATTCTCTCTGGTGGTTTTAAATATTTCCTTTATAGTTGTTATATTATTGATATTTTAGCCTATCTTTAAAAAAATTTTTTTTAATGTTTAGTTATTTTTGACAGAGAGAGAGAGAGACAGAGCATGAGCGGGGGACGGGCAGAGAGAGGGAGACACAGAATCTGAAGCAGGCTCCAGGCTCTGAGCTGTCAGCACAGAGCCCGACGTGGGGCTCGAACTCACAGACCGCGAGATCATGACCTGAGCCGAAGTCGGACGTTCGACCGACTGAGCCACCCAGGTGCCCCTAGACTATCTTTTATCTACGAATAATATCAAAATCAATTTAAGTGCACCTATTGCTTTTAAAATTACAAATTCTGAATGTAAAATATTTAAAACAGTGATTTGTGGTTAAACTTCATTCAGTCAGAGTGTCTTTATTTTTATATGTAGAAATACATTTTCTGGGAATTATATTTTAATGGAATGAAATTGTAGGGTCTTCAGAGTTGGGCTTTTCCTTCTAAAAGTTTCTCAGTTCACTAGAAACATTGTAAAGGTAGCAGTCATGGCCACACAGAGCTTGGGAGAGCTTTATCAGTTGGAATGGGTCAGAAATCAAAGCTCATTTTTATAAAGATAAACCAGGCTGGTTTTAGAGAAGCCCATCCAGTCAACAGTGCCTAGAACCCTGTGAACTCAAGCATCCCCAATGATTTTGACACTATCCATTTTAAGAGGCAGCATTTTTCAAATTCCAAAGAAGCAGTTTTTTTCATCTGATTTCATGAGCATGTCCTAATTTCCATACTGATGTCTCCAGGCAGCTGTGACCTCAGGTTATGGCTCCCTGAGGATTTGTACCCAGCACCTGAATGACCCATCATTAGCCAGGGAGCTGAGAAGTAATAACTTTCCTTGGATGAAGTTAGTTTTAGTTGGAAGTGAAGATTTATTATTTCTTTTTCTCTGGTCCAGGTACAAGTGAATGTGCATTTAATCTCAACTTTCCTGGTTTGCCAGACACAAAGTTTTCAGATTTATTGTTCAGTCCTCATGCTTCAGTTTTATTATTATTATACAATTTATTTTCTGTTTAAATGAATGGCAAAATCATATTCTTTGATGAGGAGCTAGAGAATTAAAATATTAATGCTCTGAGAAAAAGATTTTAATTTCTGACTGATATAAGACTGATAAATCTTTCCACCAGGAGGCATTGCTGGTGGAAATATAAATTGTCATAGCCCTTTTAGAATGAGGTAAAGAATCAGTTGATTAAAACTTCTGGAATGTTATACCATTTCTGGGGCATCATCCCATTATACAAGGCACTAGTACAACGGATACATGTAAAGGGAAGTTTATGGCAACCATGTTTGTAGTGAAAGACAAAACCCTAGACATAAAAATATAAATGCCCACTGCTAAGTAAATGGTGTCAGTAAATGTGCTTCCATCCCACGGGACACTCTGCAGCTATTCAAAAGAGTGAGTTGTCTTCAAAGCCCAGCGAAATAATAAACTTGTCAGAAAAGCACAAAAAGAAATCGCCAGGTGCCAAAAGCAAGAAGGAAGCAAAAACCAGGACAGTAGGCACATCTGCCGATGGTGCAGCAGCCCTGGGGAATTACTGGAGCAGGCAGGGGCTAGAAGTGTGGGGCTTAACACCCGCACAGGACAGGGCAGCAGGCTTCAGGCCCATACCAGGTCAGGGATTGGAACTCAGCACTCTGTAGACATCTGGACCCTGGAGGCTACAAATCCAATGCAAGAAACCCTCAATCATTCTGCCCACTGACCCAGAGAAATGACAAAGTTTGATAGATGGTTTCAGTGCCCCGACCATGTCTCCAGAATTCAGACAGCAAATGCCTGAGACTTGTAAAATCTACTTTTCTGAGGGGTGGGTGTGGATATGGGGCTTCATGCATAAAGACAGCAAGCTCAACATGTTGGAGACACTGTCCCTCAGAAGTGCCCCCAACCAATGATGGGCAGTAAGTGGCCATATAAACATCTCACCATTCTCCCCCCTTGACTGGGATAACTCTGGTGTAGGCTCTACATTATCCTCAGCAGGATGTGCTTCAGGTGCACTGCCGTAACCTGATTCTATACACTAAACATGAGCATGGAGGAACTAAACATGAAAACATAATAGCATTTACAACTGCCACTGAACTTCGTTGGTTTGCTTCCTTTTTTGTCTCATGTTAGCCATTCCCCTATAGATGTTTCCTGGGATAACTTCCCAAATGAACTACCTGCATTTGACTCCTTACTTTGGGGTCTTTTTTCTGGGGGAACCCAAACTAAGATAGATTATGTCTGTCCCAAATATGGAAGAAAAAAAACAACACATTTTTCTGTGAGAAATTACAGGTATGCCTCCACTGGCTTGGAGTCAGAATCTACTACACATGAGTGACACAGAGAGGCCAAGCCAGTAAGTAATTTTAGAAATTGAGGAAAATTAAGTAATGCACCTAAGGCATATGACAAAAGCAAATTCAAAACCATTTCTGAAGAACACTTCCCCCAAACTTGCCATATTTACATTCTTTAAAGGAGAATTTTGGGGGAGTGCCTGGAAGGCTCAGTCAGAAGAGGATGCTACTCTTAATCTTGGGGTCGTGAGTTTGAATTCCATATTCAATGTAGAGATTACTAAAAAAATTAATTAAAAAAGTAGAACTTTTGTTCTTAAAATGACTTTGTAATACAGAATATTAGATTTATTTTTTTTAATGTTCATTTACTTTTGAGAAAGAGAGAGAGACAGGGTGTGAGCAGGGGAGGGGCAAAGAGAGAGGAAGGCAGAATCTGAAGCAGGCTCCAGGCTCTGAGCTGTCAGCACAGAGCCTGACATGAGCTCAAACCCACAAACTGTAAGATCAAGACCTGAGCCAAAGTTGGATGCTTAACCAACTTAGCCACTGAGGTGCCCCTAATAATACAGAATATTAAAACACACAAAGAAACAATCCACCTTGCATTGAAATCAAAGGACAAAATAAACAGGGTAATATCCTCTCCCCCCCAAAAAAAACCTGAAATAACAATTTGAATTCACAAAATAGATATTTTAAAATTATCAAAGAGTGTTTTTTTTAATTATAGATCAATAAGAAAAAATATTTAATATGACAATGGCTAACTTTTCCTCAATGTTTCTCATGAGCTAGGCTATCACTCATGGAACAAAATAATGTGCAATTCAAGATGAGCTAATAACTTGGCTTTTGTTTACTAGTAGTTTTTGGTAATGACATAGTAATAAATGTATATAATACCACTCTTTTAAACATAGTTCTGGGAGTTCTAGAAACTTCAATAAAGCAAGAAAAAGAAATAAAAGATGTACTTATTGGAAAGCAAAACATAAAACTTTCCTTCTTGAAGACAACATGGTTGTCTATGCAGAAAATCCCAAGGAATCTAACAAAAAAATCTTAGACTAATAAGTGAGTTCAAGAAATTTGCAGGAGGGGCGCCTGGGTGGCTCAGTTGGTTAAGCGTCTGACTTCAGCTCAGGTCATGATCTCGCAGTTTGTGGGTTTGAGCCCCACGTCGGGCTCTGTGCTGACAGCTCAGAGCCTGGAGCCTGTTTCGGATTCTGTGTCTCCCTCTCTCTCTGACCCTCCCCCGTTCATGCTCTCTCTCTGTCTCAAAAATAAATAAACATTAAAAAAAATTGAAAAAAAAATGTTTGCAGGAAATAATCACACAAAAATCTATTGCTTTTCTATATACAAATCTCAAATGAATTATGTTAAGTAAAAAAAATCGAATCTCCAAAATTTACATACTGTAGGATTCCATTTATATAATTTTCTCACACTATTTTAGAAACAGGTTAGTTGTTGGCAGGAGTCAGGGATGGTGGGGTAAGGTAGCTGTGGGATGTGGGTTTATAAGAGCAGTACAGGGATATGTGTGGTTATGGAAGTGTTCTGCACCTTAACTCTAGTGGTGGGTCCATTAAAGTACACACATAATAAGACTGCATTTGATAGAACTAAATACACACACACTTGGCATGCAAGTAAAAAGGAAAAAAAACTGGCATAACATCAGTGGATTGTATCAGTGTCAGTACCCTGATCGTGATATAAACTGCAATTTGTAAGATGTTCTCACTGGGGAAACTGAGGAAAGGGCACAAGGCACCTCTGTACCATTTCTTATAACTACATGGGAATCTACAATTATCTTGAAATAAGAATGTAATAAAAGAAAACGCAATAATATTCCACAAAAGCATACAGAAATGTGTGAACTAAAAACTAATCCATTAAAATATATTTTACTAAATAGTTCTCACTTTCTTGGAATTCCTGTACTCTAGTTGGGTTCACAATAGTCTGAACTAGAGACTATTTTAGGAAGGGGTTGCAGTTGGCCTAGTAACTCTCAGGAAATCGCATCACCACATATCATAATAATTAAGAACATGATATTTGGAGCAGAATAACCAAGTTTAAATTTAGCCTTTTCCACTTCCTGGCAGCATTACTTTAATAGTCTCATTAAATCTCCAATCTTCAATTTTCATATTACAAAATGGGGATAATCACACTACCTAATCCACTGGGTGTTGTGAGCATCAAATTAAACAATACATGGCAGGCAGTCGGTGCAGGGTTGGCACATGGTAAGAGTTCACTTACTTAAATATGGCTTATGTTTATGTTTGTTGTGGAGCCTGTCCAGAGGCAGCACAAATTGTACTTGGATCCTGAATTATCGTGTAAGGTGTCTCACTCACATGCACTTTGTCTCTCAATGCCCCTCTCTCCCTCTTACACACACACACACACACACACACACACACACACACACTCACTATTCAGTAGAGAAAGGTTAGGAAACTGTGACAACAAAATCCTTAATTTTTTTGCAGAACCCCAGGGCTTTGGAGTTTTATTCCATGGTAGAAAGACCAATTTCCACATTAGAAGTCAAGTGTGAACTGACACGTGGACATCCATGTTGTCCGCCACATCTGTGATGTGTTCCAGTGATGTTTCAGAGACACTCGGGCTGGGGAAACTGCTGGCCGGCTCCCGCTCCGTGTATCACCAGTTAGCACCCACCTTGACTGTGTGCTCACCACAGCACTGAGGATGGGTGTGTGTTCACTTCACAGTGAGGAAACAGTGAAATCCTGTCATTTGCAAGGATGTGGATGAAGGTAAAGAGTATAATGTTAAGCGAAATAAGTCAGTCAGAAAATGACAAATACCATATGATTTAATTCATATGTGGAATTCAAAAAACAAAACTGAGAAAAGATAGGAGAGAGAGAGACAAACCAAGAAACATATTCTTAACTGTAAAGAACACACCACCAGAAAGTAGGTGGGTGGTGGACGGGGGAAACAGGTGATGGGGGTGAGGAGAGCACTTGTGATGAGCACAGCGTGATGTATGGAAGTGATGAACCACTATATTGTGCACGTGGAAACAATATTACACTGTATGTTAACTGGAATTTAAATAAAAACTTAAAAAAAAAAGGAAGATGAAGCAACTTGCCCAAGGTCAAGATTACTAAAATCTAAAAGTAAAAACTCACATCCATCTGACCCTAAAACCAAAGGTCTTATATAAAACCAAAGATAAAATCATAATTACATAAAGTTTTGTAAATATTTTCCCCTTTTATCTATGAGATGGGTTGCCTAATATGGGCAGTATTTCACAAGACAATAGATGTGCTACCAATGTCTAAACCTTGTCTTACTATAAAACTAACCATTTGGTAAATACCACAGGAAAACCGATTTATTTGTACACTTCTGTACTTTTTTTTGTAATGAAAATGTATTTGCCTTGTAAATTTAAATTCTGGTATATTTTGCTTGCTCACAATATAATGTACTTATGACCAGCTATGAAAGCTCATTGGACTCTCATAAGTGTATCAGGTTGATCTAAGGCCTCAAACCCCAATAGGAAACAGAACGATATCCTGAAACATACACATGGCTTTGATTTCTAACTTCATCACTTTACAGATAACCTTCCTTGTGTTATATGCATGATATGTCTTGCCCCGTTGTACCTTTACCACAATCCTTTAAGGAAAGTTCTTTCGTTATTCCCATTTAATAGGTGAAGAACATGATGTATCAAGAAGTCATGAACCATGCCCAAGGACACAGGAACTCAGTGCTCAGAATCCAGGGTCAAGCCAGGTGGCATCACTCCTCAGCAATGCTTGTAACTACTAATGACTTCCAGATTCTTCTGCCCCCTCCTGACCTCAAGAGTCTGTCACCTCTCTAAGGCTCGGTTTGCCCATCCATTAAATTTTAAAGTAATGCCTTCTCTAAAAGACTTAAAAGACTTAAAAGAGATAATACATACAAGCTGCCTTGGAAAGAAATGTAAAATCTTGCTCCAATCACTGCCACCTTAATTGCCAAGAAGTGTCCACTAATAGAAAAATATGAACCAATGAATTGATTCCAAATATGTAAAAACAGAAGTATAAAGAATAGATACTCTTCCCAGGGCTGTTGGAATGGAAATCCAGAATGTCCTCCCTAACTTGCACACACTGGCTTGCTCTTTCTTGGCCCATCCCTACTTCTAAAGCCAGGAAACCAGATAGCTTTGAATGTGAGCACATGTTCATGCTCCCATCAGGCCCACAAAGCAGTGTATGTGCTTGCCATTGTCAGAAATAATCCTCTAAGCTTGAGGAAAATTGCAAGACAGCTTCACTGGAGTCCCTCTGCTATGCATAGACACACTTGCCCCTCTGTTACAAGTCCACTATCTGGCAGTCATGCTTTTGTGAATCTGTGCACATTATTCTAACAAATAAGCCCCATCTCTGCACACAAGGAATAATGGGGCAATTCTAGTTCCAAACAGGACTAATGAACATGGACATAGGGATATACAAGTTTGTGATGACCCATCAGGGAAGACTGATCTTGCCACTTCAATGATCCCACAGAACACTGACTGACGAAGAGAAATAGGTATGAATAGGTATCAGTGTCCATGTACAGTAAATGCTGAGGATGACAGTGATCATCTGGATTCTCATTGCCTTTGGACAAGCCAAAATGCAAGGTCTTTTTCTTCCATTTGATCTTAACATACTCTATACCTCACCAGTCCTCTTGATGTGACAGCTCTGGCCGTGACCAGAGAATTGTTACCAGGTGGTGACCAGGGATATGACTACAGTGCTCCACAAATATCAAACACATCTTAGGTTCTATATGGGAAGCCAATTTAAGAGTTTTTAACCAATTCCAAATTTTAAGACCCAGCGCCACTCATTATTTTATATACATTTCTATAAACTCATTCAGGACCAAGCATAGAATATTATTCAATAAATTTTGAACTAATGAATGATTATGTCGGACCTAAGTCCATTCACTAGCTCCTGGTCACTAAAAGTGAACATTAAAGAAACATGTTTGTAGACACTTTAGTTATCAATCTGATAGAGTGATAAATTCTGGATTCAGGAAGATTTAATTGAAACCTCAATTAAAATTAATTGAGCTATGCTAGTGCTGGTGATTTAGAAACTAAATAACAAACCTAAAATATGCCAATTTGCTGATGATTAATTCACATTAGAATAAGATGGTCATTAAACTGCCTTGTATATATGATTTTGATTCAGAAATAGAAATGAATTACATTGATCATGATTTACCAGTTTAGAGTCCAATTTTTACTTTTCTTCCTTAACCCAAGAATTGAATCAAAATTCATAGATAATATATATAATGTTTTAAATTATTTTTAGTTATCATTAGTTATAAGTTACTATTTTAACTATTAAAGATTTTTGATGTTTTATACGAGTTCTCAATCTATATACAATATAAACATTTAGATTTAGAATATATTGGTGGTTATTCAGGAATTCAATATGCAGGCTATTTTAATAACTTTGTAAAATGGGGAATAATTGTAAGTTTTCTAAATGGACTTTTACTTATCTAACTTTCTTCAAACATCAGCATGTGCCAGATGTTGTTCTGGGTTGTATGGATTCAGTGTTAAACAAGAAAAAGTCTGTGTTATTAAGCAGTTTACATTCTATTAAATAGAACAAGAAAAGAGAATCATTATAAGCAAAATTCGCCTACGTTTTCACTCATGCTGGTTATTTCTTCCTCTTTATATTGTTCATATCCTTTGTTCATGCTTTGCAAATTGACATATAATTACAAATCAGAAGTCACAATGGCATATCAATGTATATAAATAGATTTTGATAGAATTTTCCCTTGATTAGCACTGATGTCTGTTTAAGAGGATATTGTGTTTCATTTTATTGTATGTGGTGACTTATGTTTAGTTTTAAAACTTAATCATTAATAACAACTGCCAAATTTGATTGATATCTAATTCAGCTCTAATACATTAACAATCTAGTTCTGACAGCAGAGCATTTAATCATGTGTAATTATTTTAAATAGATATGCATTAAATTTTTAAAAAGGTCACTTTGCTATAAAATATATTCACATGGGAATTAATAACAGATTTTGTGTGAGTTCGTTGCAATTTGACATTTGTTATGATTGACTAAAGAGTCAAGTGTAATTTGTTCCTTGAATAACTTGGCTTATTTCAGCAGTCTTGTTTTGAAAATATCACAATCCAATTCAATGTTTATTTATATTCAGTCACACAAATAGAGACTATTATAAAGCCCATATTCTAAAAGCCTAAATCATTACCTTTCCAACCCTTCCTTGATAGCTTCAACGGAGCAAGATTTGCTAAAAAGGGTACATATCTATATCCATTATGACCTTGGTCTTTGTGCTGCTGCTTATGGCTGAAAGCAATAGATGGCAAACATTGAGAGTAGCAATCAGAAGGCATAATAATCTTTGGGGAATGACACTGATAGAAGAAGTGCTAGTATCCACACCATTTCTCATCATTCAAAGTGGTAAACGTTCAGTGTCTCAAACTGTCAGCAGTTTTTCACAGAAGCAACAGCTGAGAATGCCAAAATTCATTTGATTTTGAAACTTTAGTTTCATCCCAAGACCAGTCTTTTTTTAATTTTTTTAATGTTTATTTATTTTTGAGAGAGGAGAGAGAGACAGAGTGCAAGGGGAAGGTTAGAGAGAGAGAGGGAGACACAGAATCCGAAGCAGGCTCCAGACTCTGAACTGTAAGCACAGAGCCTGACAAGGGGCTCAAACTCAAGAACTGTGAGATCAGGACGTGAGCCAGAAGTCAGACGCTCAACAGATTGAGCCACCCCGATGCTCCTCATCCCAAGGCCGTTTTGTAGGGGAGCTGTTGGCTCCATTTCTTAAGAATGAGCTGTATTTAATTCAGTGTGGCTTCAAGTGTGAACATTTTTATGGGATTTTAAAATGACAACTTTTCACAAGATCTCTAGAAGCCCAGCAAATAAATTACACCACTGAAATAATAATCAGAAGAAAAATATTAAATGCTTTGAAATAAGTTTGTAAATCCTCTCTTTTGGAATGTAAGAATCTGAGAAAACTAAGGGAATCACAGGGAAATACACATAAGAAGGACCGTGTAAAGGCACAGCCTGCCTCACTAAATGGGTTTGGGCAATGGCTGGGCTGTAATGCAAGTCTAACCAAACCCAGCAAGGAAAGAATAAGAAAATCAATAGCTTAGTTACTCAGAACTTTAAATAAATAACTTACACTCTCGATTTCCTTACAAGCCTGAAAACAAATAAGAGAACAGATTGCTAATGTAGGAGCCTATCCATTTGAGGGCAATCAGTGTGGAGTTTGGAGCTTTGAGAAAGTGTTTGCTCACTGCTGCACCATTAGGCAGTGACTTCCATATTGGGAGATTGCACACATGTGAACCATTATCGCCAGCAAAAACCCAACGAAGTATATGGCTAATAATTCCCTCCCAGATTAAAACATTTGATTTTAAATTCCCCTAATAACTCTAGGTATTTAAAGATAAAATCAGTTGTTAGACTGAATATTTTACTATGATGAAAATTAGAAATAGTATTTTTCTAAGACATAGTTCTTGATAAAACCACCATTAATACAACCTTTCCTGTCTGTCAATGATTCTGATTGCATCCTTTTCTCTAGGCTTAGAGGGATGGGAACTAACACAAAACCCAGCATCTTTGCTTTATTTTATTCATGGGAGTGCATATAACTTGTGCAGGTTTAAGGAATGTGACTTTACACAACTGAGTTTTAAGTGGAAAGTGGGCTACCTGAACAAATCCCTCCCTTTCTATAATTGTGAATTCCAATCTCCATCACAGGCCATAAAAATGCATTTCTTACGACTGATATTCTGGGGAAACAGTATATCCTGCAGGGAGATCTAAGAATTTCCTGTGCTGTAAAAAGGGCAAGGCTTAAAAGCATAAATTCATTCCATATAGCTGTGTCACAAAGGGTGAGGCCAGACCTCTCTTGATTTACAACTACAATAGACACTGAGCAGTATATTACAAAATATATTCGTTTGCAAATTTACTTAGAACATATTCTTTATGTCTGGATGTATTTCTTTCTATTGTAGTCAGCAAAATAGGACTTAGACTCCAATGGGCTGCAGAGAAGGCCACATCCTCTATCAAAGACAAATGGATAAAACAAACTCACAGATCTTCCTGCAGAAGCAATATTTTAGCAGATCTACCTGGAGCTGAGGCTTTTGCTCCACACTTTATGGGGATAGAGGAGACAATCTAGTGAAAGCTTTGGTAGATTCCAAGGCTCTCTTCAAAAATAAAACACTGGATGTTGTCATCAAGCAGTTCCTATTCCAATAAGTTATTCTACTGATTTTGAAAATGAGAAAGGTACTAGACTATATAAGATATTTTTTTGATTTATGTAAGATACTTTCTTGCTGCAGATAACAGGTGTCCTTCTTGGATGAGCCTAAGCAGAGAGTACATTCATCATAAGGGTGCTGTTGCCACAAGAACCCACGCTGATGAATGGGATAGACCTCTGCACCGAGGTAGAACCCATGACCCAGAATGCCACTGCAACTATCCCTGTTCCTCTATGCACCCCTATCCTCCTTGTTTCCCTCCAAGCCATTTATCTGTTCCCTAAAACCCTCCCCTCACATGTAGGTTGGATCAATCCCAACTCCAAACGTAAATGGGCCCACTCAATCCCTCCCCCAGGATTTGGGAGCCAGCACGGAACATGTGTCATGTAAATTATGGGGAACTTGATGTAAGGTGCTCTGGAACTCACCTTAGCTGACCCCATGGCCACGTGTCAAGTAGGCCACCTCCTTCATGAAATTCTCTGCCTTTACTTAAAAATTCAAGTTAACATTGGGGCGCCTGGGTGGCGCAGTCGGTTAAGCGTCCGACTTCAGCCAGGTCACGATCTCGCGGTCCGTGAGTTCGAGCCCCGCATCGGGCTCTGGGCTGATGGCTCAGAGCCTGGAGCCTGTTTCTGATTCTGTGTCTCCCTCTCTCTCTGCCCCTCCCCCGTTCATGCTCTGTCTCTCTCTGTCCCAAAAATAAAATAAACGTTGAAAAAAAAAAATTTTTTTTTTTAAAAATTCAAGTTAACATAAATAAGATTTGCGTAAAGTGGTGAATGTCTCCTTAACTTTGATGAGCCTACAGATTTGGACTTTAAAAAGACTAAAAGAAGCAGGAGGTGTTTTCATAGTCCCTAACTGTTATAAGTATTTCCTCTTCCCATCCCTATAGGAATACATAAAACCACAGAAATCACATAACAAAAGATCCTCAGAAAATTTTAAGGGAGCATATGTGTAAAGCACATTCCCAAACTGTATGCTAGACTTGGGGCAACATAAATGGAAGGATAAACAGGAGGTTAGAAAAATAAGCAAAAGCTTGGAGCACCTGGGTAGTTCAGTCGGTTGAGTATCTGACTTCGTCTCAGGTCATGATCTCAAGATCCATGGGTTTGAGCCCCATGTCAGGCTCTGTGCTGACAGCTCAGAGCCTGGAGCCTGCTTCGTTTTCTGTGTCTCCCTCTCTCTCTGCCCCTCCCCTGCTCACACTGTCTCTCTTGCTCCCCAAAATAAATAAACATAAAAAAAAATTTTTTTTTAAGAAAAAGAAGCAAAAGTTTAATATGAAATGAATTCCTGGTATGATTTCAGTATGAAATTTTAATTAGCTTTGGATATGAATGCTATTTCTAATGTGTAAATATGTACATACTAACATGAAAAATGTACTTAAATTTTTAACTAGAAGTCCATTTTGTCTTACTATCAGTTTGTATTATTAGTCAGTTCATATCTGGTTTTCACAAAAGCCCAATGAATAAATATACAACAGAATAAAATTCTTTGAAATAATAAAAAAGATAAATTAAAATTTAAATTTACTTCTACAGGTTTCTGCTCAGAAGTTTCCAAGTATTAATTAATTTAAAGAATCACTGAGATAATTCACATATATATATTCAGGATTGTCATTTGGGAAATTCATGTTTACGGGTACCAAATTTGCATGCTATTCATAGGCTAATTTTTGTTTAATTAAAATTTAGAAAATTTAAAAATTATACAGTAAGTGTGCCTAAAATCCATGGAGTAGAAAAGTTGAAGCATAGTATTGACATTTTTGGAAGGTTCCTCCAGGAAGATATTGAGAATTAATTAAGGGCAGAATTTTTAAAGCATTCAGTCATTTAAAGCATTCATTTAGGTAATAAGATTTTGATGAATGTGACATTATGCTCACCAACCTGAAATTTTTATTCAGGAAGCAAAAATAAATTAATATCTTTAAAGGCAGATAGGAATATTCTGCAAAATATTGGATTTATGTAATCTCTGAGGCAGCCTCAAAAAACACTGGTGTGAAATTAAAATTTTCATCTTGCAAATATGAAACACTCAGGGAAAAACTTTCCTGAGTTAGCTAATTATTTAGACCAGATGAAACAGAAATTCTAGTATCTGGAAAACTGCCATCCAGTTTCTTCATCTGGTGGCACACGCGGGTGCTTCTGTGCCAGTGTGAGCCTCAGGGGACACAAGGCTCCCATGTGAGGCCGTGCACTGCACTCTGAACCTTGGCTGTGTGGCCATCAGACCCCTTGTCCTTTCCTTCTGGCCCTGCCTATGTGTTTGCACCCCCCAAATGACAATCCTATGCTTGAACTTTGCAACATGATGGGTTTTTGGAAAGTGTATTGCATAATTCTTTTAATTTTCCAAGTTTTTAATTAAGTAAAAATTGAACCGTGTATAGCATGCAAATATAGTACCCATAAGCATGAATTTCCTAAATGGCAAAAATGAATATTTTATATGGATTATTTCAGTAATACTTTTAATTAATGAGCTTGGAAATTTCTGAGCTATAACCTTTGGAGTAAATTTGATCTTTAATTTATCTCTTCAGTGGAATATGAGCAGAGGCCATGGGCACCACCTCACAGTCACACACCTTTGAAATCTTGCACATAACCTTCTGTGGTCGGTCACGTGTACAGGGCCCAGAGCAGGACTCTAAGGCTCTGGAGGATGGTGAGGCCACTAGCCAAAAGCATCCCAGTGCCTAAATAACTATGTGGAGGAAAACCCACTGCAAACCTGCACTGGACTGTCCGGACAGTGAGAAACAAAATGGCACTGGGTAGAACCACTGAGATTGGGAAGTTGCTTATAACAGCTGTTACCTACAGTGAGTTAAGAGCCTGACTTATTTCTAGGAAATGTATCACTAACCCTAGTGGATAAAAACTTGGAGATTTTAAGGAAAGAAACCCAAACTTACCACCTCTATTGGGAAGTAAGTACACAAATAGGCTCAAGATATTACTGATATATACTGACTTTTTGGGGTAACACTGTGATTTAATAAACTATAATAACATAATTAATGTTTATAATGCACATGTGTGCCAGACATTGAGTCAAGCACTTGGCACATATCATCTCAATAAACCTTAGCATGAATTCTAAGCAATAGCCTCACTCCTCCAACACGAGTATTTAATGGATGATCTTGGGAGAATCGTGCCATCTGGGACTTAGTTTTCCAAGATCCCTTTGAATAATTACATTTTGTAATCTGAACCCAGAATTAGTATGCTTAAAACTGCTCAGATATCAGCCTTTTTCTAAATCAAGCTTTTTCTCATTTATATGCTTTTTCCTGATATAGAGAATTTCTCTTACAATTCTGAAGTTGGGAGGTTGGGATAAAAATAAAGCTAGTATCCTACCAGGTATGGGAATTTTTATAATGGAGAGATGGTTCACGGGTGTGTCTCTTTTGGCCCTTTGGAAGAAAATAAGCAATAATATTGCTACGTTTAGGATTTAGAAACTGAGTGAGGTTTACAATAAATAATGAATCAAAGACGTCCTGAGACAAGGAAGGCAAGGCCTGGTCATTTGTAAACTCGGGAACCAATCTCTCTGAGCCTTATAAACCAAGGCCCTGACATGAGCTCATGTCCTCACTACCAGTCTTTAGGAGGATAAGCTGCCAGGAAACACTACTCTGACAGGGCAGGTGTGGGGTTTCAAGCCATGCAGTGTCTTCCAGGAGCATCTCACTTTTGAGAAGATGATCTGGGAGCAAGCTCAACCCTAACAGCTCCCATGAGAACCAGACAAACTAGGGAGGCCCAGAAGAAACCAAGAAGGGTCTTCGGAATGTTGTCACAAACATCCAAAGAAAAAAATCTATTCTGGAGAAACTTCCAAGCCGGGGTCAGGATGTATGAATAGGGGTAGAGACGATTGCTGTTCACTATGTTTTCCCACTTTCTCCTTAACACCCAGTAAATTTATCTTCCTTTCTGGGGTACCTGGTGCTAACAACTCTTACACTGAAGATAGTGTATGAGTAGCCGAGAGAAAATTGAAAGAAGCTGTCTGTAATATATTAGAAATAATCCAAAAGCAATTCTACTAAACTTGGATATACACACTTTGTTCACATGCATATCTTTTAAGAAACACTTCACTGAAAACTTATCTATTAACTACTTTAGGATTCCTTCCCACTCCCCCTCCTTTTTTTTTTTAACTTTCAGGCTTGACTTAGGTCTATGTAACCAATCTAAATGAGAATTGTACTCCTCTTTATAACATGCCAGGCACATTTCATAATTTAAGTTGGTCTCAGTCTTACTGTAGCTTCAGCTCTGCTATCATTTGAAGCTTTTTATTTTAAACAACTGGAAGGATTTTAAACTACAACATAATCAAATTTATCTTTAAATCATGTTTTCTCATTCATAATGAGCATTTACACAAAGTAAAGTGCCTTTCATTTATGGCATTGAGTACTTGCTCTGATGGCTCATGGATAGCGAGAGTGCCAGACAGAAAAACAAACAATGGAATAAAGAAAGGAATAAAAAGAGGGTGCAAGTCTACCCAGAAGCCTACTTCTGTGGGTGGGAACACAACTTAGAGAAGGGTTCTCAGAGGCATCGGTTGCTCTGCAGAATCAGTCGGTGAAAACCTTTCAGACGCCAGGAGCAGCACTGTGCTGTCCCAGCTGGAGCTGTCACACGGCCACGTGGAGTCTCTCCTGTGTCATTCCCAGGAGTACGAGCCACATTAACCAGCTTAAGCTATGCACATCCTTCTGCCTCGGATCAAGCCCTTATGATATGGAAACGATGGGAGCAGGCTTTTTCTTAACTGGATTAAACCCAAAGGGGAAAAGGTATTTCTCTCTCTGGCTTTGCTTATCCAAGCACTTCACGTTTTTCCCCAGCCTCACATGCTCAGCAACTATTCCTGGCATGTGCATATTGCTGCCACCTTCTTGCTGAGGAATATCTCCCAGAAAACACTCAGCAGTGTCAGAGTTTTGCCAACTGCTAAATGCTTACCAGTTGGCTTTCCGTTACTCTGAGCTACAAGGCACAATGAGGAAGGGCTCACGTGCCCTCACAAGTATTTTAAGGATCGATTGTTACACTCCTGCCACAAACTTCACTATCAGCTAACAGCTGAAGCGCTCAGGCTTTTATCCTCACACGTTAATTTTGATATCTCCATCTCATCTGGCAAAGTCTATGTTACTCTGAACCTTCCCTCACACCTCCCCCACCAGAATGCACCCCATACTGCTACCTGAAACCACAAAACTAATAAATATTAAACACTGATGGGGTACATTAAAGCTCTAAACAAATGAAGACATTTACCATGTGCATGTGGGAAGAGTCCATATTGTCAGAGATCCACCATGACTAAAACCTTCTTTTTTTCCAAATATGCCATCAGGAAGATGTAAGCAAGCTACAGACTGGGAGGAAATCTCCTCAACATCTGTATTTAACAAAGGCTTGTACACAGGAGATACAAGAGCTCAGTAGTAAAAGAACAAACAACTTCATAAAAGTAGAGCAAAGGACTTGAACGCCCACATAAACACAGCTAGAAAAGCTGCAAGTAAACACATAAAAGGGTGTTCAAATCATTAGTCTTCAGGGAAGTTTAACTTAAAAGCACAATGAGATATAGCTTTGTACCCTCCAGAAGGGCTGGAATTAAGGAGTCTGGTGATACTGACAAGTGTTGGAGTGTTGGAGATGTGACCGACTGAAAGCTCTATATATTGCTGGTGGGAGGGAAGAAAGTAAATCAGGGTAACAGTTTTTTTTTTTTTTTTTTTTTTTATAATTTTTTTTTTTTTAACGTTTATTTATTTTTGGGACAGAGAGAGACAGAGCATGAACGGGCGAGGGGCAGAGAGAGAGGGAGACACAGAATCGGAAACAGGCTCCAGGCTCTGAGCCATCAGCCCAGAGCCCGACGCGGGGCTCGAACTCACGGACCACGAGATCGTGACCTGGCTGAAGTCGGGCGCTTAACCGACTGCGCCACCCAGGCGCCCCGGTAACAGTTTTTTTAATTATAAAGTTAGACATGGTCCATATTACCTACCTAGCAAGATCACTCACAGATATTTACTTATAAGGAAACACACTTTCAGGCAAAGACTTCTCCACAGATATTCACAGTAGCCTTGTTTATCTTACTCAAAAACTGGAAAGAAAATGAGTGTCTTCAAACAGCGCCATGGGTTAGTATATTCTGGGAATATATTCTGAATATCCCAGAATATATTCACACAATGCAATACCACTCAGCAATAAAAGGACCAGACCAATTAGAGCAACAACATGGATAATCTCACAGACACAAGCCAAGTAAAGAAGCAAGAATTATTTTTTAAGTGCTATACTATGTTTAAATTTATATAAAAATCTAGAACATGCAAAATCATAGTACTAGAAATCAGATCAATGGTTTTCTGGGGGTGGAAGCTACTGACTTCAGAAGGACACGAGGTACTTTCTGGGTACATGGAAACACCCTATATATCAACTGGCTTGGTGATAACACAAACACTGACCTTTACACTCACACATATGAAAAGCATTGTATGGAAACAATGCTTTGATTTTCAAAAGTATGGTAAAGTGTAGAGCAAACAACACTCTCTGTGATTCCTAGATCTAGGGTCAATCCCTAAACACCAACTCCAGGCTATGGAGCAATTGATTGATGGACTAAAGCTGGCAACATCACTGCTAGTCCTCTTTTAATAACACCAATGTTTTCAATACAATATTAAGATCACATGTGGCTGAGGTGTCTAAATTAAGGAACTACAGATTAAGTTATAATTAATTAAAAAATAATTATCACAAGGCCATTTCAAAGTCCCACTGCACTGACACCTATTAAAATAACATAAACTCTGATGAATGGAGTCTGCTTAGTCACACTATAGCTGAAAAGCAAGCTTGGTCTCCAACTATAACAGAAAACTTGAGCATATCTTGTAAACTGGAAGTCATTGAGCACTTTGTCATACAGTACAGACCAGAAATGGCAAATCACTGGTTCGCCTACAGACGTGTTTCATATGGACCATATGTTCTTGGCTACACCTTACTTTAATTTCTAAAAATTACTTGCAAAAACTTAAAATTTGGGAGAATTCCCAAATACATTCACCTATTTTTCCTTTATTTAAGTAATCTGTCCGCTTGGCATTCTGAATGTCATTCTGACGTGGCATTTCCACACTGCCATGGTCACAGCCACTCCGTGCTGCTGTTCCTTCCCCGGAATGAGTCCTGTTATTTTAGTAGCAAAGAGGGAAGTGAAATAAATACGTCTTATACCTACACCTGTGAAACAGTGGAAAATGAAATCAAGAGTGTTTTTGAGAAAAGGGAATTGCGCACACTTCTTTACAGCTGTGCTACATTTAACATGCAAACCGAGCATGTAACTCATCTATCCAGCTGCTGTATCTTACGTTTCCTGTCTGGCTACTTAGAAGCAAATAACAACTAGGAGCCAAAACATGATGACACATGATCAAGTACTAAACTAGATAAGAAACATTTAGAAATGTGCTTTAAACATTTTTTTCAGAGGGGCGCCTGGCTAGTTCAGTTGGTGGAGCACATGACTCTGAATCTCAGGGTCTGAGTTCAAGCTTCACGTTGGGTGTGAAGCCTAGTTAAAAATTAGAAAATAAAAAAAATTGTTGTTTTTTTCAGAGATGGGAAAGGTCAATGTTAACTAAAAAGTTTGGGAAGTGTGTTGAGATTTGTCCTGAAGATTGTTTTTGAATAAACATAACAAATAAATATTGTACATATTTCCATGTTTATGTCACGGGTCTTTAAAAATTTATCACTCAGTATGAAAAAAAATTGTATTAGTAATATTCATTGTAACACTATAATAATGTCCAGAGAGAGAAATTAATTTACAAAAGATGAAAAGCACAGAAACTAGTAACTTTGGACCCTTCTTAAAACATTATACATAATTTCATTTGATAATTCCCAATTACACTACCCATTGGAGAATAAGGATTGCTATTCAGTCACCTCAAAATGTGATAATTGAAACTAAAAACCTGCCATCATATCATAAATAATTTACTGGTAAAGATGTAAATAAAGTTTCTATGAGACATTACTATCAAAGGTCAATCTTAGAATGCTTCTACAGCCAAAGGAGACATTTTAACCCAAAATAAGTTATAATAGTGGAAAAATCACTTAACAGGCCCTATATGTATCTTCATATTATATTACCTATTAGACTTTATATGAAGTCCACAAAACCCAGTGATGTGAAGAAACAGATTCTTCACATTCTAACTGTAAAACAATGAATTATGAGGAGTAAAGAGATTTTTGTCTTATTATTAAGAAAAACTATGTCAAGTATGATTCACTCTTTTCATTTTATTAGGTTCTGGCGAAAGACTCTGTGTGTGTGTGTGTGTGTGTGTGCGTGCATGCTTGTACACATGTGCACACGCACGTGTGTATCTCCTCAAAAGACTATCAATTCTAAAATTCTAAATTCTAAATTTGTATACTGTAGAAACTCCTTTAAATGAACTGTAACAGCAATAGTTGCTTTTCTCTGGGTCAGCTTCATGGCAAATGGTGTGTGAGTCCATACCTGATGATATATACACAACTCCTCTTTGTGTGGTCCACAAGAAATTCAAGTGCTTATTTAGATTATCCTTGATCTCCCAAAAGAGCAAAATAAATAAAGCTTGTTACTTGAGAGGTAAAAAAAAAAAAAAAAAGGAGATGGAATAAATATAGGCCAACGTAGGAAGGTGCTGCAGTAGTTGCAAGGAAAAAATGTTTTCTGGGAAAGGACTGGGGGTGCAGGACTGACAAGGCAAGTAGGTCTTACGTTTGCAACCCCAGAGCTGACATTTGTAGCTTTCATGTATAACACGGTTACATTTATATTTTTATCACATAATGGGTATATAATATATGCTATACAGTGTGTGTGTGTGTGTGTATATATATATATCTACTATACAGATACACACAGGCCAAGGTTAGAAAACTACACACAAAATTTAACAGTGCTTTACTCTGAGGAGAGAAATTTAGGAAAATGAAGGATTTTTAACTCTTTACCATACAAATTTCTAAGTCTTTTGACTTATTATAAATTGAACTTATTTTATAATTAAAAAACAAGATTTTTGAAACCCTGTACTTTTAAAAGTATACAGGAAAGATATACATCAAAATGGAAAAGTCTTTGGATGGTAGGATTGTGGAGGAGCCCTAAAAATCTTCCATTCATTTAGTTCTTTAGTAATCACATATTACTTTTAAAAGTGGAAAGTAATCAATATGTTTTATGTATTTTTTGTTTTTGATTTTTGCTTTTGTTTTGTTCTGTTCACTAAGTTTTATTATAATCCCAGTAGAGTAGCACACAGTGTTATATTAGTTTCAGGTGTACTATTTATTGCACATGCCAATATGCATGTGTGCTGGTGCATATCTGGCATTTGCGCATTGATCCTCGTCTTGGGTCTGAGCTTTCCTGGGCACCCGAGAATGCTTCCAGACACACCTGTCTAGTGTCCTGTCTGAGTGACCTTTCACCTTCCCGTTCCCCTCAGGGAGGATCTGAATTCCTGCCTCTGCTATCCTGATTGAAGTCACATCTCACCCACTTCTTTGGGTAATAGAAAACTCTAACTGATTCGGACTTCAAATATATTTTCTCACCTTTTGTCTGCAACCTAAAATTGTTTAAAAGAATAAAGAAAACCTTTGCATCTGTGGTCTGATGGTCTTGCGTTGTTTGCTTGCCTAGTATTCCCAGAGTAACAGAAGCTGTCACTCAGCCAGGAACTGTTTCCTGCTTCCAAGAGCATCACACCATTTGTGAAACAGGAGTTTATTGCCTTGCACATCAGCCCTGACTGGGAGGCTCTTTGAAAATGAGAGTGTGACTCTTCAGAACCACAAGTGGGTATTCTTCTCAAAAGGGAAAGAAGATTCACGATGTGGAAACAGGATAAAAACCTTACGTTAACTTAGTTTCATTACTTGCTCCAGAGAAAACATTTCTCATTTAAATCCTAAATATGATAGGAAATAAGAAAAGATATTAAGACACATGAGTGAAAATTTGTAAATATGTCCCAGGAACCTATATAAAAATTGGCATTTCTGAAACTTTTCCAACTTAGTTTTACTTAACTATTTTCCAGGTTTTTGACAGTAGCTTTCTGTATTTCATGTCATTCATACATCTCAAAGCATGTAGGAGAGATTTTTTAATCAGTCTGATTTTACAGAGAATAATGTAGCTGCTGTGATTAGTGTGGCATTGAATGTTTGTACTGACATCATACAGAGTTCCTTTGTCTTAAACAATTTGAAATCATTTATGCTAATAATAATTAGAAGATCCAATTGGAACGATCTAATTCATGTTTCCAAAACATCTGTCCCCCACTTACGTGTTTAACTTAATATGTTACAGATAAACATAATGATAAAAATATTTTCCTACTTAGTAAAAAATAAGTTTATTCCCTCATAATGTCCTTATATAAAGTAACATTATTTATGAGTTTTAAAAACAACAGAGGCCTATCAGAAAAGAAAAAGATGTAAAAGGAAAGAAAAGGTCAAGTTCAGTGTTAGAGAAGAAAGTATTCTTGTCCATTGGTAAGGGGAATGGCAGCGTGGCAATGCTCACTAAGCCTCTAATATGTGCAGTTTTAATCATTTTTGACTCATTGTTTCCATTTCTAGAAAATTTATCCTAGGGAAATAATTAAAATCTGCACAAGATTTAGCTATTAGGAAATGCAACAACAAAAGAACCCAACAGAATTTGAATTTTGAATAATCAGTCCTTCAGAAAGTCTGCTAAAAGTGTGTAATGACATAATATGCCATCATTTCAAACAATGTTATCAAATGTGTAGTGAGACTGAAGGCAGTCACAAAATACTAACCAAAAACAGAGTGTTACAAACTGTACAGTATGATTTTATCTGTAGTTTATACACATAGAAAGGTTATCTGCAAAACTGTTAAATTCTAACCTCCTCTTCTTGGTCTAAGATCCTAAATGATTCAGTTCCTGCCTGATTTCCAATCTCACATGTCTCTCCCCTTTGCTCCCTGTACTTCACACACACTCAGCCTTGCTTTCTTTTCATTAAAAATAAAATAACTTTGTAGTTGAAGATGCTTTTAGGAATGAAATAAGAAGTTGAAGACTGACACATGAGTCATGGCCTTGAAAGGAAGTGGAGCAAGGTCCTGGGGCAGTAACGTCAAATGGGAAAAGACATGCACAGTTGGTCATGTTCAAGGAGGGAAACGCAAGTCTGGCAATTGCTCCTGGCAAATATCCCACCATTTTATCTTTCTCAGTACCCACTTGTTACCCCCACTATCTACGGCAAGAGTACCCACTTGTTACCCCCACTATCTACGGCAAGAGTACCCACTTGTTACCCCACTATCTACGGCAAGTTATGAGTGATAACTCCATCACGTGCCTTAACCCTGTTTTTGTCACTCACCACAGAAAGCCCACGACCCTCAAGTTATCCCTTTCCCCTGGATCTAAACCCACACAGCTCTGCCCACCCCTCTTCAAAGTGCTGTTCAGAACACAAGGTCAGGCAACAGCCTCTTCTTCAAACATCGTTTCTCGTTCCAACAACAGATTAACTCCTAAAGACCCTGCATCCCTCTCCTGCCACATACAATTTTCTCTTCATTGCTACATCCAGACCATTC
Organism: Puma concolor; assembly: GCF_028749965.1. NCBI lineage: Eukaryota > Metazoa > Chordata > Mammalia > Carnivora > Felidae > Puma > Puma concolor. Next base: position 237,522 of record NC_141677.1, on the reverse strand, counting down.
TCCCACTAAAATCCCAAGTGTCTAAGACTCGTGCCATGAGACTTTGCCATCACTACCCCTACTTGACCAAAGTCCCTGACTTGCTTCCTTTCACTCCCTGAAGATTTCCATTCTTGCTTCAGTTACTTTCTCCAACCTTGCTTCTGAAGCAATCCTTTGGTGTTTATAAAATTCTGGTCTCCGATTTCCTTGGTCTCTCTTCCAGTAACCTGATCCTCCCTGCTGCCTCCTGCACTATTACCACAGTCATACACTAGACCCGCACCTTCCAACCATTTTCCTGCCATGGATGAAAGAATGTGACTGTGTGGTACATTCAGGCAAAAGGAGAAGGTCCCCTGGGGCCCTGGCGCTCTGGCCACTCCAGATTTATCTGGCTCTTTGAATCTCCACCCTCCTGGATTAGTCACTGGGAGAACTGTTGTCATTACCAAAAACTTCAAGCTCTCCATAAACATTCAAGTGTCTGACCATACCTTCCGGTCGTTCCAAACAATCTCTTTAGCACCCAGTTCCAAGACCATGTCAATACCATCAGGACCAACTCTATAACAATCCTGCTCTCACCTTTCACTTCCTCACAGGCGTTCTTTCCTCTTACCCAACAGGAAGTGCAGGATACACCACTACAGCCCCATCACTTTGTAGAGTCTCAGATCCACTGTCTTTCCCTCACCTCCCACTTTGGTTAAGTTCAGGTCTATGCCTCCATCATGTCCCTTGCTGAATGCATTTGGAGAAGAACATAGCTGGCTCTCCTCACTGTAAATGTGTGACCACGGCCTGGATGGGATTCTTAGTGCTGCTCAGCAGTGTCTACATCCCAAGACACTCACGTGTCTGCTTTCCTACAGCATTATTTCACCTTTTCTACCCACACTCACAACATTTCCTGCAGACCTTCTAATGAACATTTCCTGCAGTTCATCTGATGACTAGCTCCAAGTTCACTGAGAACACAGAAGCAATCAGGAGATAAGCTCTGCTTATAAATCACACACATTTTGAGGTGTTATTACTTGTTACATAAATTCATGATTTGTTTTATTTATACTTTAATTCACTCACTTACTAACTCATTCATTCAAGAAGCATTTATTGAATGCCAAGCACATGTCTGTTTGGAGCTCTAAGGAGGATCCAGGAAACAGAGATGGGATCTTTTTTAAAAATTCCTGTCCTCATGTGATTTATGTTCTGGTGGAGAGTAACAGACAATTTAACACATACAACATACATACATGAACACACACACACATGCATGGATGCATACATACACACATGCTTGCGCACATGAACACATACATGAGCACACGTGTCCACACGAACATGTACATGCATGAATACATGCATGGATACACACAAACATAAATACACATGCATGCACGAATACACACATATAATGAAAAGACTGGATAATAGAGAAAGATAAAGCAGGAAAGGTGGTGCAGGAGTAGGAGGGTTGCTACTTCAAACAGGCTGATCTGGAACAACACAGCTAGGTTGTGTCATCTGAGTGCTATTGGAGGGGGTGAGAAATTGTGAATGAAGACATGTGCAGGGAAAGCACTTCAGGTGGAGAAAACATATCTTTGAAACCTCTTCAGTGAATAGGAGAATATATCTAATTTATATTTATTACCATAACTAACATCACTGGTTTCAGTATCTAGCATAGAAAAATGATCATTAGAAATATATTGTAGTTAATGAACTAATAAAAAGCTTTCTGATGTTACAGAGTTTCAGCTTTTATCTTCTCTCTACTGCATTTAATGAACTGGTTAATTTCTTTTTATTCCCCTTGTCCCCCCCCCCCCCAGTAAATTCAGAATAATCCAGTTTCTTTTTAATTTTCCAAGTGATTGTTAGTTTAACTAACTTTCTTAAAATGGCATTTCTCAATGTATCAACTTCAAAACCAAAGCACAACTTTTCATTTTTCCTTACAAAAGATGAGGGAAGCAGCGTGACCTATTACTGCTCTCCCCCACTCACTTTTCCAATTTTTGCTTAGGTTCTTGGTCTAATCTAGTTTTATGAAATTATTATTTTCCTTATAAAATGTAACTTTCTCCAAGAATTTTAACTGTCATTCTGTTTCTCACATACAGCTCATGTTATTTATATCATACTCTATTTTTAAGTAAATTTACTGCTCATCATAAATTCACAGTATGGACTTTTCCATAATGATTTTTTTATTTGGATAAATCTTTGTAAACTCAACTAGACTGAGCTATCCATAAGCTTTTACAGGAGGGAGCATTGGCTTTATTTTCTTAATTTTAGCTCATTGAAAAATATTTCTCTATTCCCTTTATTCATTCAAGAAACAGGTACAAAAGTTTGGTTCTCGTACATTTCTTCCCCAAATCCTAGAGACATTGCCCCAGTACCTACTAGACTTGAGAATTGCTGAGAAGTTTGAGGTCAGCCTAATATTATTTTTCCACTTGTACTTGGCAGCTTCTTCTTCTTGGTGGACTGTACAATATCCATCCTGCTGTATATTTTCAGTGTAGATGACTCTCTTGGAACATGGTGAGATTTTTCTTCAAAATGGTCACCCTTTATTTGAGAAAAGTTATTCTCTTTTTTTTCTCTGCCATTTGTTGTATTCTCATAGATCAGATCTTTGTTTTCTATGCTCAATGACCACAATTTTCTCTTTAACATTTCTTAATTTTCACTTTTTTTAAAGCTACTAGAGTAGGGCTAGGTTAAAGGGAAGGGGAGGGGGAGACATAAGAATGTATATATGTTTCCAGCCTGTCCCAGAAAGGAGACCTGGATTTCTCCCATGTCAATTCTGTTTATTGTTTATAATGGGATTTTAACTTCTTCAGTGGTTTAGGTTTTCTTCTTTAATCATCTAAAGTTACTTTTCTGTTTTAATTTTATTCTATTTTCTTATTATTCTTCTTAGAACTCTTGCATCTCTCATGTTTATTTGTAAGCTTATTTCAGAGTCTCTTTTTTCTTAAACTTCCTAAAAATGCACAGAAATTGTTTATGAATACATTTTCTTATTTCCAAGAGTAAAACATTTAAAATTATTGTTAACATGTATTTTGCATGCTGCATTCTTCTGATTTTCAGTAGAATTTGTTCATAAATTTCATTTATTTCTTTTTCTCTCCTAAAGGAGAAATCTTATTCTGGCCTTATTAATTGTAAGCAAAACTCAGGTAGATGCTCCTTAACCCCTGCCCCAACAGCTGAAATACAGTTTGAATGCCCCGATTAAAGATCAAGATAGAGTGCAGAGTAGGAAAGATAGGTATTCTAGGTTCACTAACCAAGTTTCTTAAAATGAACTGGAGAGGGGTTAAAGAGGAAAGAAGAGCAGAAAGCCATGGGAATTCAAATAGGAATACCCCATCCAGGCTTACATCAGTGTTCAATTCAGGCTTCAGTTCTTTACATTCAGGGTGATGAAGAGACAAGGCCAAGTTCAGTGCTCATGACTCAGAGCCACACAGTGGAGAGGTGCAGAGGTCTATGCCAAGATTCCACTGAAACCCACTGAACAGCTACCTTTCTTCCTTGCTGCCTCCACTGTTCTCGTTCTGTTGCCCTGTTGTTCCCAAGCGGAAATGAAGGGGACTCCTCATGTTCTCAAGATCAGACCATGGCCTCAAAGACAGTTTCTGAGCTGGGAGTGATTTGGAGAGCCCTTGTGACAGTTTTCACCCACCTCATGCATAAATCATGGTGCTCATAACCAAGGAGGCTTGTATTAAATGTCTATGTCTCTCTATTGCTTGACAAATAAAGTTGAAGGTAGGTGCTACAATGATGAGTCTCTCAAACTTTCAGTTGCTCTAAAATGACTTATCACTTCTGATTCACAACTGGGGTTGTGATAGCAAGGCAGGCTGTTCATAAACCATACTTTTCAGGTTTGAAAAACTAGACAAAACTAGACAAAATCTGGGTTCAAATCCCAGCTACCACCCTCTAAATTTGTACAACTTACCTTTCCTATTCATAAAATTGAGGTAATAATAGTTACCTCAGAAGTGTTCTAGCAGCAAAATAAATGTTCCAATCAAAGTGTCTGATGTACTACCTAATATTTTTTAAGTTTATTTATTTATTTTCAGAGAGAGAGAGAGAGAGAGAAAAGAGAGAGAGAGAGAAAAGAGAGGGAGAGAGCAAGGGAAGAGAGAGAGAAAGAGAATTCCAAGCAGGCGTTATGCTGTCAGCATGGATACTGATGTGGGGTTTGAACCCATGAGACATGAGATCATGACCTGAGCTGAAGTCGGGAGTTTTATACTTAATTGACTGAGCCACCAAGGTGCCCCACTACCTGATATTTTAAAAAAAATTCCTTCCTTCCCTCTTCCCCAAATTGGCAAGTGTAAACTTAGAAAGTAGTAGCAAAAATGGCACAGACCTATGGACATTATTAAGGGTTAGGATTTTTTTGGTTTCTTTTCCCCCTGCTGTATTTCCAAGGTCCCAAAACAATGCTTAACATGCCATAAGCATTCAATAAACACTTTCAAAGTAATGAATGAATAAAAGGTGAAGATGAGGGGTGCCTGGGTGGCTCTGCCGGTTAAGCTGACTTCGTCTCAGGTCATGATCTCACCGTCTGTGAGTTCAAGCCCTGCCTCAGGCTCTGTGCTGACTGCTCAGAGCCTGGAGCCTACTTCAGATTCTGTGTCTCCCTCTCTCTCTGCTGCTCCCCCACTCTCTGGCTTTGTGTCTCTCTCAAAAATAAATATTTTTTTAAAAAGGTGAAGATGATTTGGAATCAGGAGATATGAATTAGAAAATCAGTCCTTTTTGAACTAGTTCCAATCTCTCTGAGCCTCAATGTCATAATTTTAATTTTTTTTTTAATTTTTCTTTATTTATTTCTGGGGGGGGTGGGCAGAGAGAGAGGGAGACACAGAATCCAAAGCAGGCTCCAGGCTCTGAGCTGTCAGCACAGAGCCCAATGCGGGGCTGGAACTCACCAGCCATGAGATCATGACCTGAGCTAACTGACGGAGCCACCCAAGTGCCCCAGCAATATCATCATTCTAAAAATGGAAATGAGAGTACATACATTACCAAGTCTGAGTAATGTTTACATGAAAAAATACATGAAAAATCTAAAGTCTTATATCAATTTAAGTCATTAGGATTATTTAATCACAGAAATGTATATGCTTAAGAATTGCCTTTTATTAACCATTAATAAAGTAAGGTCTAAACTGAAGCATTCTTATTTATCTCATACAAATAGACAATTATTCCTAGATCCCTAATATATATCTAAAAATATCCTAGGAACTATGGGGGAAAATTAAAGAAGGAATAATTCCTGCTTCTTAGAAGGACAAGTTGGCAAAATGTATTAAAGGTGAGGCATATAGAATGAAGTACAAGAAGTCCACTACTTTTCACTAGAAAATCTCAGCCTCTAGAAAGACTCTATAGTCATTGTTTTAGGTTATGATTTCTGAAATATATAAAATGAAACAGAAGGTTGCAAGAAGTCTGATTTATAACAAGAAATATGTGAATTTCTCTGCATTATGATGTGCCTACTTGGACCAAACTACAATTTAATTTATATTTGAGACTGAGTAGAATATTGATAGTAAACTCATGACCTCAACTCATTTTTCATTTCTGAGAATAAACAGCCACAGGGAATAGGTATCGGGAAGTATGTGCACATACATGGCATTTCAAAGAAGTAATCATCTTGAGTATGTATTTATTGCCTCCAAACAGGAATCGTGTCCTAATGGTCTTTGTTTCTTAGGCATGGTATTTTTATTATTATTTCAAAACAGAAACAGACAATAAACATTACCATTTATTTCTTTTAGTCTAGAAAGAATTTTTACTATAGTTTATCTATAGCTATTTGTCTAAATCCTCTTCCACACATACACCAACTATTAGTATGCACTTAATAAATACTTGACAGATTGAAATGATGACACAAACGGATGGAAGCTGTACTAATGGCCCATGAGGGGTGGTGTCAAATTATAAAATCCTATTAAAACAAAACCTGTCCATCTACTTACAAAGTCCTGGAGGGAATATGCCTAACTTTTATTTTCTTTTCCTATTACCATGTTTTACATAAAAGCCTGGGTGATAAGCACAACTTTGTCTTCATTTTATAGATAAGGAACTTTACGCTTAGAGTGAATTCTCTAACCTGAGAAAGCTGAGAGATGTCTGCAAAGTCACACAAGAAGTACCTGGCAAAGCTGAAATGGAAACAAAGCCCCACTAATTCCCAACACAGAACCCGGTCCCCTCAAAGTCTGGCTGGTAAAATAAATGTTTAGATGAATGATTCTTATTTCCTTTTTGAACATTCATACTGCAATGAGACATTCTCCCAGCCTCCTCACACTGACATGGTACAAATACTCATTTCAGAGATTATTGAGAAATAATACAGTTTTTAATTATTGTTACTTAATGTTTTAGAGATAATGCTTATTCTGCCTGTGCTTTTGGTTTCATTTTTCATAACTATTATGACTATTTTTTCTTTTTCTGAGAAAGTTTGATCTGTGCATTCAAAGAGAGCTTCTATGCTTATTAACTCAAAATGTGTAGTGATAAGAGATAATCCCAACTAACTGCCAGAAGCAGCTTGCCACCTTTGGAAAAATCATCCTCTGCCTGTGTATTCTGTTGTGGACTCTAGTTCATCAAAAAGGGCCTACCTTGCACAGACTCCAGATGCAGAAGCTATAATGATGGATTGGACTGCAGCATTAGAGTTTTCCTCCTAAAACTCATGATGTAGCAATGTGAGCAGCAGACACCCCCTCCCCGAGTGCATCCAGACCCCACGTTGAGAACAACCACTGTTCACTCCTCCTTATCCCAAATTACAACTTGTTATAAAATTTGCTCCAAAGAATATCAGTTACAATCTGCAACTTATTTACTTCTTTTATAGAATTACAAGGGAATACAGAGATTTCTGTATCTTAACTGGTGCTGGAAAATATACAAAAATGTGTATTTAAGTCGCCAGTAAACTACTTCAGAAACCACTACTACACTGTATGCTAACTAACTTGAATTTTAAAAAATAAAGTAAAAAAGGAAAAGAAATGATTTCACAGATATGAAAGCAAAACATGTAAACACGAAGTTTTAATTAAGCAAGGTGAATAAGCTGTAGAAACAACTACAATATTATATGCATATCCAACAATGATATACTGTATACTGAAAATTTCTGTTAAGAGGATAGATCTCCAGGGAGGGGCTGAGATGGAAGAACAACATGGAAGTTTCTTTTGCATCTCTCATCCCTAAAATGCAGCCAGACCAACACTAAACCATCCTGCACACCTAGAAAACTGACTTGAGGATTAACACAACAATCTGCACAACCTGAACCACAGAACTTGGCAGGTACGTGGTGTGGAGAGGTGAACTGGGGGAGAGAGAAGCCTCAGAGAGCAGGAAGCTGTTTTTGCTTGTGGAGAGAGGACCAAGATGGGGGCAGTGGGAAGGGAGATTATGGAAAGCATCCCCCCCTTTCTGCCCTCCCAAAAGCAGCCAAAGAGAAAAGGAGACATACACAAGGGACTGAACCAAAAAGGGAGAAAGAGAAAGAAGAGGGTTTAAATTCCATGAAGACTCTATAAACAGGGGGATTGCAGAGTCTGAAACTTCGCAGCTCAACACCTGGTGGTGCTCTGGTGGGAAGGGTGAATCCCTGGGAGCAGAGAGGGAAGTCCAAGGGGATCAGGCCACACAGGGAGAGACAGTTCCCCTGCTGGGAGGACATCTGGTAGAGGCTGTGTGGCCCTCCCACAGGCAAAGGTCCCAACGGACCCTGTTTAACAGCCACATTGCTGGTGCTGGAACCAAGACATTAATGGTGAAGCCTGGTGCTGGATGCGTGTTGTGATTTTTCCATATTCCCTGAAATTCTGCTACTACACAATCACATGAACTTTTTCTGGAGCCGGCTGGCACCTGGCCACAGTCTCTGGGCACTGGCAGCAGCACAGTCCTGCGAACGTTCCTGGGTGCCGCAGCACCCGGCCATTGCTTGGTGAGACCCTCCCCCAGCCAGGCAGAATGGGTCAAAGCTGCAGTCCCTCAGAAGTGAGGGGTTGGAAAACACAGCTGCATCTGAGATAAAAGTCAGGAGAGAGATGCCACCTGGCAACCTGTTGGCTTGGTCACGGACAATGTAAAAGCAGGGAGGGGATGGAAACTGAAGACAAAGGATGGGTGTGCAATTGCTGGTTGGGGAGAACAGAGTTTCCATACTAGAGACTGGGTAGCTGGGTGATACAGTTTTCACAGTTCCTGTGCATGCGCATACATACATATAAGTGCCACTACAGTCCACCCCAGTAAGCTAAGCAGAGCCATCTAGTGGAGAACAGAGCCATTACACTAAGCCATGCCCAACTGGGCCAACCCTGCTCCTCCAGAACACCACAAGTCTCTCTAACTGCTTAGTTTACGGACTATAAAGTGCTTCATAGTTTTACTTCCAATGTAATTTCAATCATATTTCAGTCTGTTTGCTGGTCCATCTATTCAATATCTTTTTCTCTTCTTATTCTTGAATACAGAAAGAAAAAAATTATTTTTATTTTCCATTTTTATTAAAAAGATTTTTCTTTAATTTCTTTCTACTCTATTTTTTCATTTTTTAATTCTATTTTATTTCCATCATTTCATTTTATTCTATTTCATTGTATTCATTTTTTCAAGTTTTTCAAACATTTTCCTTTTTTTTCTTTCTTTATCTTTTCCTTTTTTCTCTAATCTATCAAGCCCCTTTCAACAACCAGACCAAAACACACCTAGGATTTAACATCCTTTATTTGAATTTTTGTGTTGTTTTTAATCTTTTAATTTTTTTTTACTTTATTAATTCCTTTTCTTTCTTCGAAATGATGAAACGAAGGAATTCACCCCAAAAGTAAGAACAGGAATAAATAACTGCCAGGGACTCGACACAGATACTAGCAAGATGTCTGAACCAGTACTCAGAATCACAATAATAAGAATAGTAGCTGGGGTTGAAAAATAGATTAGAATCCCTTCCTGCAGAGATAAAAGAAGATAAAAAAGTCAGGATGAAATAAAAAATGCTATAACTGAGCTGCAATCTCAAATGGATGCCACAGCAGCAAGGATGGATGAGGCAGAGCAGAGATTATCCCTATAATCCTCTCCCTCTTTCTCTAGACACACTTTCTCCATATGTCTCTTGGTTTCTTTCTCTTTCATGATAATCTCCCTCCATCATTCAGGTATTGCATGTGACAGATTGATAGTTGATATACTATGAATTTAAACATGATAAGATTTTTTTTCTATAGAAGCGGGAAGTCTAATGTTGAGATGGTAGCTCTGAAATAATCAGGAATCCAGACTCCTATGTATTTGCTATATTATCCTTAGCACTGGCTTCAATCTTCAAATGTGCCTTGCCCAATTTGGCTACTACAGCTCCAGCCACCATAACTGCATTACAGGCAGGAAGACAGTGAAGGACAAAACACAAAAGGTCTGCATCAGAGAAATAAGCCCCTTTGTGTAACACTGGTCAGGACTCTGTTAAATGGCCACCTCAAAGTATAAAGGAAATTAGCAAATACACTATCTCATTTATTTGAGCAAAGAATGGAAGAATACACATCAGTGAGGCAGCTATCCTGGCTCTGTTTCCTCTCCTCATCTCTCATACTTGTGTTCCAGTCTTTCTACTCTGCTTTTCTATGTGGGCTCTGTTCTACTACAAGGCCTTTCTTCACAATGGGATATATGGCAACTCGCCTGCCTTCCCAGAGGATGAAGGCATGTCTTCCTGGCAAGAGTGCAGTCTGGTCCTGGTTTGGGAACTACAGTCCTCCCTGATCCAGCACCTATGGCCAGGGGAACGAAGTGCTCTGATTTTTCAGTCCTAAGTCAAGTGTCTCTTCCTGAGTTGAGAATAAAAAGTATCAAATTAACTTCATCCAAGCATATGGACAGAAAGGATAAACTTGGAATGGAGGGAGATAATTGGCATGTTTCTATACAGACTGTGAATAATAAATTGAATGTAGAACATAATCTAGAGCTAAACTGAACTCTTCAAGCAGAGAATATGATGATCAAGAAAAAAAATCGATTATGGTTTAAGTGATTAATGACAATATCCTAATGGGGTATAGGATATGATAAGGATTAATATATGTTACTATTGACTTATTAGTAAGATTTAATTGAGAGCTAATAGTGTACTCCAGATTAGAGAAACATCATGAAGAAATTTGACCTTGCATATTTGGGTATTATGAATAAAACTCCCTCAGCGAAGTGCAAAGTATAAGCTGGAAGATAAAATAGGATAAGCAGGAATGACACTCAAAATATTTAACAGCCATCTGAGCAGAAGCACAAAGCATTCTAAACCATTAGTTCTGAGGATACACAAAAAGGTAAAATTATAAAGAAATAGAAATAATGTATATAATCAAATAAATAATTCAAGAAATTCGAGGATTCAGTTGGTCTCCAGATTTAAATGATCAACTAAGTACCCGGAATAATAAATACAAATAATATTAACACCAAAGAAACCAGAGAGAGGAATACAGACAACATGTTTAGAAATACAGAATTAAATACCAAAAGAAATAGCAAGAGGAGTTAGAATGGTGATCTTAGGTGAGTAGAACTGGGGAAGGAGGAGATACAGAGGCCTCAACTTTCTAAAGACCTTTTAGGATGATTTGAATCTTAAAATTATGTTTATGTATTGTTTTGATTTAAAAATCTCAATAAAATTAAAAGTTTGAGAAGTTTAAATATAATATTTATTTTAAAATAATAGAAAAATAGAGACAAAATTACATAAAAGCAATTTAAATTATAAACAGGCCTACCAAGCTCCTCCATTGAGCTTCAGTGTACAGGCCACTCATACAAGACATTACATCAGACTTTTCCTAAGCCGCAGATTTTCTGTGGAGATTTTCAAGCTGCACACAAAGTTGTTAAGTGCCCGAATATCCTTAAGAGATGTGTTAGATCTCCTACATAGAACTTGCTTAGTGACCTAGAAACTTTAAGAGAAAAAGCAAATTTCATAAACATTTGATAAAATACCATCAGAGCTTTTTAAATGTCTTAATGCCCTTAATATATAACCCTTTAAAGACATGCATGAAAATTCTTTCCACTAAAATTACACCATTAACAACATTTCATGGAAACTCCTTTTAAAGGAATAATATTCGAAGGCTTTTTTTTAAAGAATCTATGAAACCATTTTGTGCATAATACACAAATTGCCTATAAAATAATTTCCAATAAGGCTCCATGCTAATTAGCACCAGCCCAGAAGTCAAATGATTCTTATAAAACTACTGAAAAGTAAATTGCAATTCTGTACATCACACAACCACTGTACAGCATAGTAATAATGTCTTATATATTGGAAATGACAGCCCATTTTCCATCCAGTATTATGAAAAGGTATGAATGATATAAACTCATTGCATTTTTGAGTTAATATCCCATTCTAGAGCCAGCCTGTCTCCTACTTTGTCAATTTTTCCCAAATGAAACAAATAAGGCTGCCACTGGCTCGTGCAGATAACAACTTTCATGATGGTCTATACATTTCATCATTGATGGTTTATGCAGTTCAAAAAAGAAAAAGGTTTGACTGTCCCTGCTTACTAGGTTCCTGTCAATTCGCTACAGAAATTGTCTCTGCTATCAGGAAATGACTGCACCTAGCATTGCCTAAAAGGGCTCTTCAAAGATGATAGTCTTTGACATTATGAAGATAACAATAGAATCTACCTCACAAGTTGTCAAGAGCTCTATATGAGGCAATGCAAAAATTTAGCACATCTGGTATATAGGAAGTGTTCAATAAATACTGCAATTATTAGTAGCACTTAAACTGGGGGAATAATATGAAAATTCAAGACCCAGGAAAAGGTAGATAAACCAAGAAACAAGAACTCTAGAATGTGAGGCTTGTCCTGATGTTAAGATTTGTCTCTAGGCGTTTAAACGGGTAAAATGAATGGAAGTAGTCAATCAAAGCAAAGCCATCACTTAATACCATCTACAGAGTGTGGCGTCCGGAAAACAGAAGATGCCATTGTAAGGGAAGCATCTGGGAGATGTTGTAAGAGCTGAAGTGGGCACTTCTTTCTGTGTATTGAAGACTTACAAGAAAAGTGAACATATTACGTAGTAGGTCCCACAGTTCAACAAAACCCTATGTGTATGAATACCATCCATTTCAGCTGACTGTTGTCAGATTGCGAGTGACACCAGTCACTCACCTTGAGAAGGTGTTTTAATGTCTCAGTGGGTACAGGGTGCTATGAATACAGGAGGCCTTATCTCTTCCTTCTAAAGGAGAAGTGTTGCACAAGAGGCTCAGCATAACAAAAATCACAACAGTGCAGATTTGATTTTCTTTTGTTTTATTTTAAGAAGCATAAAATTGTATTTGCTAAACAACTTCTAAGCCTCTGAGATGTGCAGAACGATGTTAGTCGATGCTCATGTAGGGCCACATTACAAGAAACACGCTCCTATCCTTGGTGGAATTCCTGCCACCAGAAGGGGCACTATAAAGGTCACCAGCCTTGGGGCGCCTGGGTGGCGCAGTCGGTTGAGCGTCCGACTTCAGCCAGGTCACGATCTCGCGGTCCGTTAGTTCGAGCCCCGCGTCGGGCTCTGGGCTGATGGCTCAGAGCCTGGAGCCCGTTTCCGATTCTGTGTCTCCCTCTCTCTCTGCCCCTCCCCCGTTCATGCTCTGTCTCTCTCTGTCCCAAAAATAAATAAACGTTGAAAAAAAAAATTTAAGAAGCATAAAATTGTATTTGCTAAACAACTTCTAAGCCTCTGAGATGTGCAGAACGATGTTAGTCGATGCTCATGTAGGGCCACAAGAAACACGCTCCTATCCTTGGTGGAATTCCTGCCATCGGAAGGGGCACTATAAAGGTCACCAGCCAGAGTCCTGCACGGGGTCTCAGCAAGCGCAGCCATGAAAGGTGATCCAGAACCAAAGAGAATACATTTCTGTTTTTTCTGCTAGTTGCTGAGCTTATTTTTAGTGTCAAATCTTTCAGGGAGTTTGAGACAATAAAGACTAGGAACAAAATTATCTTATTTAATTCTTTGAATCGCTAGATAAGAAAACTCTCACTTTTACAGAAGTTGTTACTAGCAAACATGAAATTTAGAGCTAATTCTAAATCCCTTTAGCTCATCATTGTCCTTCTTACCGGTGTCTTCGTTTTCCTTCTATCCCAGGAACAGAGTGGCACCTGCCCACTGCCTAATAGTTCACTGGAGTAAGTGCACCAGATTAGTTTGCCATAAGGTAGTGTCATCATGACAATCTGCGGTAACTTTGTGAAAATCCAGATTCCAGGACCTCATCCAAGACCTATTTCATCAGCATCTCTGGGGTTGAGAGCCCAGGGTACTTCTAAAATTCATGCTCTTTTGTGAACTACTTAACTAAATTAAGGATATTTTAACAGAAAAATTACATTGTTTTAGGAACAAATGGAATTTATTCATAATACTCAGGAAACAAATACACAGTAACTTTCTGAGATGTTTGCAGTTAGGAAAGCTGTTTGATTTCGCAGCATAGAGAGTGTCAGAGTCCATAAAGAAATAGGATGGAAGACATTTTGTGGTCATTTTTAAACTAAATTCTAATTTCTTTCTACCAGGATGTCAAAGAATGTAATGGAGTCGTAGAGAAAATAAGAGAAGAAACCAAAACAAACAAACAAAAACCAAGCAGAGCAAAACACACAGGGAAAAGATAACAGGCATATTGCAGAACGTATGCCATATGCAGATTTTTAAATCTTAAATTCCAGTTAATAAAAAGAGTAAATATACTCCACAAAAACTGTTTCTTAAGCCATGTTACCTATGTACAAACTTTGAATGATAACATATGGAGAAACTAAGAATTTTTTAATTTTTGTTATGTTTTATTATATATTTGAGAGAGAAAGAGACAGAGACAGAGCACGAATGGGTAAGGGACACAGAGAGAAGGAGACACAGAATCTGAAGCAAGCTCCAGGCTCTGAGCTGTCAGCACAGAGTCTAACCTGGGGCTTGAACTCACAAACCACGAGATCATGACCTGAGCTAAAGTCGGATGCTTAACCGACTGAGCCGCCCAGGAGCCCCAAGAGTTTTTTAACTTAATACCAAGATCCTTGAAACAATATATGCAGTAGCAAATGTAAGATAAAGAATACAAAAGAGAAGCAGTAAACTAAATGAAGATCCAGAAAACTGAAGGAAGAAGATGAAGACAAGGACAGAGATCTTTCCTATAGTCATCCTCAGGTATAAAGGCTTTCATTGGGTCATGAAGTTAAGAAAAGATCAGACTGCATATTATCATTCCTTACATATATCTATTAAAACTAAGGGACCTCTGGGTGGCTCAGTCGGTTAAGCCTCTGACATCAGTTCAGGTTATAATCTCATGGTCCATGGGTTCAAGCCTGTCTGTGCTGAAAGCTCAGAGCCTGGAGCCTGCTTCAGATTCTGTGTCTCCCCCTCTCTCTGCCTCTCCTCCATTCATTCTCTCTCTCTCTCTCTCTTTCTCTCTCTCTCTCTTTCTCTCAGAAATAAACTTATATAAATAAATAAATAAATAAATAAATAAATAAATAAATAAATGTAAAAATAATAGATTAAGTAAACAATGCACAGTTATATAATTTCTCTGTAATGATTCATAAGTAATAGTTTTGTGACATTAAAGCCACAAATTAAAGTATCCCTTCATGTATGCTGAAACTCAGATGTCTAAACTGAGTTAACTGGTTCTACTTCCCAGTAATACTTGAATAAATTTCTAGGACTGACTCCCTCTCACAGATAAGAACTATACACTGCAGACACGCCTACCCCTCAAAAAAATTTACATGAACATATTGGAGAACAAACAAAACCAGGAATATTTTTCAGGGGAGCTGACATTTGAAGGAAGGTACTAGCACTGGGTAAACTCCCCTGCTTTCAGAGCTTTTAGCTGAGAGCAGGCTTTGCAGGCATCATGCATAGTAAAAACTGCTGTCTTTCTAGCTTAAGGAACATAGAACAGAGTTTGGAAGAAGTATAGCCACTGGAAAGTGAGAGGGCAAACTGGAAAAGAAAGATCCAGGGAGAGAAAGCCCCAAATTCTGTGTATAAATTCTGCCCATATCTGGCAAACTCCTGAAGAATGTGTGTGTGGCCAGAGTTCATGCAGCCCAGCTAAGGCAAAAGAAACTCAACTTGTAACTAAGTCACTGTCCAACAGTCAGAGCAATAGTTTGAGACCAATCAAATAAATTGCCACCTAAAACAGACTAAATAAGATTTTAAATGGAGAGATAAACCATGTTCATGGATCAAACATTGAACATTGTTTAGATGTCAGTTCTCCCAAACTGATCTTTAGATTTGACACAATCTTTATCATAACCCTAGCAGACTTTTATATAGAAACTGACAAGTGTATTTTATAATATATATAGAAAGACAAAGAACCTAGAAGATCCAAAGGAATTTTCGGGGGGGGGGGGGTTGAGAGAGACAGAGAGTGTGTGTGTGTGCGCGCACACACACACACACACACACACACGAGTGGGGAGGAGCAGAGACAGAGGGAGAGAGAAGCCCAAGCAGGCTCCATGATGTCAGTGCAGAGCCCAAAGTGGGTCTCAATCTCAAAACCATGAGATCATGACCTGAGCTGAAATCAAGAGTTGGCTGCTCAACCACCTGAGTCTCCACCCCTAAAAGAATTTTTTACAAAGAGGAGTTAAGGTGAAGAACTAGGCTACTTGACTTCAAAAAGTATCACCAGAACACGTTAGTAGTCAGACTATGTGGTACTGGCATAAAGATTGAAAAATACATCAATGAAATAGAGAACCCAGAAATAGATTCATACTTATGCTGTCATTTTATATTCAAAAGGGAGGGTAGGGGCATCAAAGCAATTCAGACGGGAAAAGATTTTTTTTTTCAATAAAATGTGCTGAAACAACTAGATATCCATATGAAAATATACAATGACCCTCCAACCCCTATCTTATATCATACACAAAAATTAATCAGAGATAAACCATAGCCTAAGCCTAAACACTAATTAGTAAAGCTTTTAGAAGAAAGAAGAATATCTTCATGTCATGGGAGTTGGGAAATTGTCTTAGACAGAAAATTTTAAACATGAACTTCATCAGAATTAAAATACTTTCGTCTCCCGGGGCGCCTGGGTGCCGCAGTAGGTAAAGCGTCCGACTTCAGCCAGGTCACGATCTCACGGTCCGTGAGTTCGAGCCCCGCGTCAGGCTCTGGGCTGATGGCTCAGAGCCTGGAGCCTGTTTCCGATTCTGTGTCTCCCTCTCTCTCTGCCCCTCCCCCGTTCATGCTCTGTCTCTCTCTGTCCCAAAAATAAATAAACGTTGAAAAAAAAATTTAAAATACTTTGGTCTCCCAACTCTACCATTAATCAATTAAATTTGTGAATTACAAACTAGAAGAAAGCATTTGCACAACATATCTCTGACAAACAACTGGTGCCCAGAAAATATGAACTCGTACAACTTAGTAATTAAGAGACAAATCTCATATGAGCAAAAAATTGAAATGTACACTCTTCAAAAGAAAATATATGTCTGCCCAGTAATCCCATGAAAAACTGATTAATGCATTAATGATCAGGGCAATGCAAATTAAAACCACAAGGAGATAATCTATGGACATCCATCAGAATGGCTGGAATTAAGAAGACAAACAATACTAAATGGTGGCTAAGATGTAGAGAAACCAAAACGCTCATACTTTGATGGCAGGATTGCAACATGATGTGAGCTCTTTTGTAAATGTTCTTGACAATTTCACACACACACAACCCTCCCCTGTGACTCCATAATTCCGATATTAGATATTTTTTCCAAGAGAAATGAGAACACACCCACAAACAGACTTATACAATAATGTCTATAGCAACTTTATTCTTAATAGCCAAAAACTAGAAAGGACGCAGGCATGGGTTAATAGACAAATATATTAACAGCTAACTGTTCAGCAGTAGTAGGAAATAAACACTGGGGCACCTGGATGGCTCAGTTGGTTAAGCTTCCGACTTCAGCTCAGGTCATGATCTCACAGCTTGTGAATTCAAGCCCTGCATCAGGCTCTGTGCTGACAGTTCAGAGCATGGAGCCTGCTTCTGAATCTTGTCTCTCTCTCTCTCTGACTCTCCCCTGCTCTCTCTCTCTCTCTCAAATATAAATAAACATTTTTTAAAAGTTAAAAAGGGGCGCCTGGGTGGCGCAGTCGGTTAAGCGTCCGACTTCAGCCAGGTCACAATATCACGGTCCGTGAGTTCGAGCCCCGCGTCAGGCTCTGGGCTGATGGCTCGGAGCCTGGAGCCTGTTTCCGATTCTGTGTCTCCCTCTCTCTCTGCCCCTCCCCCGTTCATGCTCTGTCTCTCTCTGTCCCAAAAATAAATAAAAAACGTTGAAAAAAAAAAGTTAAAAAAAAAGAAGCACTGATAAGAAGCAGAATAGATGAATCTGAAAAACTGAAGCCTCAAACAAAGGCTGAAGCCTCAAACAAAAGAGAACACACTGTATAATTCCATTTATATGAAACACTAGGCCAGGAAAGATCAATTTTTTATGTAACAATATCAGAACAATGTGAGGGAGAGGCCAGTGGGAATGGGAATCCCTGGGAAGGAGAAGGAAGGAACTTTGAGGTATTTTTTATCCTGAAAGGACTCTTGTAGAAACAATGTCACATTTTCAAAACTCACTGAATAGTATATTTACAATTTATGCATTATCAAAAGGAAAAAAACTATAAATAATATTGAAATCTAATTCATGGTAAGCATGCCGAAGTGGTCAGGTGGAAATGTATTGATGTCTGAAAACTACTTTGAAATTTATCAAAAAATAAGACCAAATGATGGATGGGTGGTAAATACATGATAAAAAAAAAGTATAGAAACTGTTAATGGTAGAAACTCATTGGTGGATAAATGTTTTTTTCGCTATTAAATTATTTCAAAAATATTTCCACATTAAAAGTGTTCGAGGAAAAACAAATTAATGCAGGAGCTATTGTAATGAATAGACTGAAAATCAGCACATTTTACTGATGGTACTTTAATAATGATCATCATAGTTTATATCTTCATATGGTTCCATAGATAAAGTGTAAGAATAACTACCCTATAAAATTAGGTGTAAATAACCTAGACAAAAATTATTTAAATTGCATATTGCTCAGAAAAGACATTCATACCATGTGCAAAAAGAGGAGAGCACGTGAATATCATAGGGGCCATTAGAACTGCCATGTAAACCCCAGCTGGGTTCCCTCCCTGCTTGAAATCAGGCGTCCAGGCAACTTGCTCTGCACAATGAAATATGAACACGAGTGATATCTGCTGCCTCCAGAAGGAAGCTTTAAAAAGCACTAAGTGAGAACTCCTTTCTCTTTTTTCCAACTAGGACAGTTCATAAGGTTGAGGTCAGCAGTGTCTACTGCATTATGGGTCTAGAGAGCAACACCACTGAGTAGGGCTCTCTCTGCCCCTCGGGAGCATGCTGTGTAGGCAGGAAATAAACCCGGTTGTGGCATAACCTGGTAACTGAGTAAAATCCCTGTGCTGTTCCTTAAAATACATATGAACCCAAAAAGTGCCCTTTCCAAATCCAAGTTCTAAATTGGAAAGAATTTTACAAAATATGTGTAAAAATAGTCAGTTCAAGAGCAGCCCACAGTGAAAATTCAAATCCCCCTCATGTGTGCTCCCCTGAGGACTGAAGAGCCCAGGGCACAGGCTTGCACAGTACAGTCCTGGAGAAGAGCTTGGGGCTCAGAGTGGAGTGTCACGGAGGGTGGGGCACAAGGGCCACGTGGAGTTGAGTCCCGCTCACAGCAGCAGTGGCCACAGGACTTTAGAAAAGCAGGGGCAGATACTTCAGGCTGTGACCATACCAGCACAGCAGATTGGTTACAGAAAAGTCGCTCTTCTGTTGACAGGAGTCCTCTGCCAGGGCCACAAGGACACAAGGGACTGCAGAATCACCAGCAAAATCACACTCATCTCAGGGCATCACATTTACACGGACTGTTTGTGAATAAATAGTTATAAAAACCCTTGATGGTCCCAGGCTGCATTCTCAGCAGGTTATAAATTCCAGGGCCCCATAAGACAGGCCCCAGCAATTTCCCACTTCTCCTCTCCAAAGACTCCTGGGGGGTCTGATCACATTTCACAGACCCTCCCCTCAATGCTCTTCTTTTTTTAAAAAAATTTTTAACGTTTTATTTATTTTTGATACAGAGCATGAGCATGAGCAGGGGAGGGGCAGAGAAAGACACAGAATCTGAAGCAGGCTCTGGGCTCTGAGCTGTCAGCACAGAGCCCGAGATAGGGCTCGAACCCACTGACTGCAAAATCGGGACCTGAGCCAAAGTCCAACACTTAACCGACTGAGCCACCCAGGAGCCTCAGCCCCTCAACCTTCTTAAACTGCACTTTATCACCCTTCAGTGGGCTTTTCCAGAACCTCGTAAGCACAGACACATTGAGTTTACATAATGGCAAAAATAATCTGAAGTGCTGGCCTTGTGTTTTTAAACTCCTGCTGAGCAGCATGAGAACCTGTCTGTAAAACACTGGGCACAATGTCTGGCATGTGACAGAAGCTCCCTCCTCAGCAGCCCTACTTCACAAAAAGCATACCACCCTGTGTTGTGACTTCACATTCCAGCCTTTGGCACAGCAATGATCAATCTTCCACATAAATAAGATGTGTTTAAGAAGCAGTACAGCCCCCCAGATTTCCTTCTTTTTAGTTGTCAGAACACATTGTTTCACACACAAGAGAAAAAGAGAAAGTGGTTTCTTGGGTCATGTTTTTCTCAGCCACAATCTCCTATTTTACCCAAAATGTACTCTATCACACTCAGTATATCTTCTTCCAAGGTTTATTTGTTTGAGACCAAAACCTCCTGGTTATTTAATCATTAAAAAAGGAAAAAATGCATAATATGTTGACCACCGTTGGCTGCTTCCCCAAACTATCTGTGTTGAAAGTCTCGTCTGAAATATGCCATGCTTCCCACAAGAATATATGTCTATTTGGCCTGTATTTTAGAACTCCTACCTCTTCAGTCAACAAACTCTTTGCACAAAGAGTGGTTTTATCTTCTACAATGACAGATATCAGGATAAACTTTAACAAACAAGTAACTAGTTCCAGAATGCAGTTCCCATGAGCTAGAGTTCATCTCACAGATGACGGATGACAGATTCTTTGTGGACATTTTTCACAAAAGAGTAAGTTTTGAATCAGCAGTAATTCTTTCCGAAAAGAAACTGAGTAAGACTGTGCTATCTACCATAACATAGCTTATTTATTTAAGTCAGCAAGTATTTATTGCCTGAATAATTTATTTCCTACTGGGTAAAGCACATACTTTCAAATAGGAGACATTCAGTTGCATGGCCTACAGACAAACACTAAATATACATAATCCTCAGTCTCCTCGTCTCGCAAATTAGAAGAATTTCCATCCCATAGGATTCTTGGAAGAAATAGAAATAATACATATAAATCTCTTCTCACAGTGCTTGGTGTCTAGTAGACTCGTAATAAGTATTTGTTTCCATGGTAGCTTTGTTTCCACACCAATTTCTTCCCCTTCCAAGGGCTCAAATTGTATGTCACCCATCTTTTTTCCAGTTTGGTGGCACCAAGTGACTACTTCTGATAAATAGGCAGATGTATTGGTGAAAACACAGATGAGTAGAGACAAGTCTCTGCTGCTACTACAGATAAGGGAGCCTGGGACCCCTGAGTGAGCCTGTGTAGCAGATTCACTCTCCATCCAACCCACGATAGACATGTTGCCATGAAGGAGGAATGCACTTGGATTTATCGTGATAAGCTACATAGACCTGGAGAGTGTTTCTAACCACATCACAGCCTACCCTGACTAATACAAAAATTGGTACCAGAAGTAGAGAACCACTACCCATATGGTATCACACAAACTTACCCACCGGGGACAACTAGAAAAACTGGGCGGAATACAGAAAACACCACAAGGCTGATAAGAGAGCCAAGACTTGGGAAGATAAGAGCACAGAGAAAAGAGAAGTATGTCTTGGTGAGCCCGGCACTCTGCACTGTCTTTCAGAGTCTCTGTGGAGCAGAAGGACGCAGTGCTGCCAGCGGCCAGACCAGAGACAGAAAAGTGGACACAAAGGGCACAAGAGTGAAATAGGGGTTCTGTATCTTGAGTGTCGTGTTGGTGAACAACCATATATATTGGACAAAACTCATCAAACTCTGCACCTAAAAGGGTTTTTAAATTATGTACCAATAAACCTGTTTTTTTAATGTTTGATTGATTTCACTAATGGTTAGGGAAATAGAAATTAAAAGATTATTTTTTTCACCTATCAGGTCGGTAAAGATTTAGAATATTGATAATTTCCTAAAAGTTTGCTTTTCTAACTATAAGGTTATGGGGTAAGGACACATTTTCATACACATTGTGGGTATAAATTAATACAAACTCTCTAGAAAGTAATTTAGCAATATGTATCAAAATTTTAAAAGAGCATTTCACTTTCAGAGAAAAAATGAATATATGTTATTTTGCTTATGTGATGTTGCATGTGTCAAAGCTGCTAGCATAGCTCATACTGGTTGGTTGTGAAAGAACCTGACGCACTGTCTATGAGTTCATGTCCAAGGTGAGCTCCTGGTGTTACTGTTGGAGTTCACAGTAGACTTATTTCAAGATATTTTACTAAGAATTTTGTTAGGTCCTAAACTCTATACTTTCTTTGACAGACGGTATAGCACTTACATATTTTAATGAAACTGCCACCTGGCTAAAGCTCAATGAAGGGGGATTCCCATCACAGCTCATAATAAAAGCAACAACATTTTAATCATCAAGATGTATGCTACCTCTACTATATGTTGATAACTGGGCTTTAAGAAAATGACACAATTTATATCAGCTAGGCATCAAACACTGACATTTAATCTCCAGATTTTGACCATCTGTAACTATAGTCAAGACAACAGAATGAGTTATTACTTACATACAAAATTGTCATGAAGGTTTTTAGGAAGAGGTATAAATTAGAAAGATCTCATAAGTCACAGGTGACTGTAGCAAACCTGTAGAAGAAATCTTTGTCCAGAAGTCATATTCCATACTTCCTTGTTAGTCTATCAAAAACTAAGATTCAGTGTAAACCAAATTCATCTCAACTCTTAAGATGAACTAATAATGCTTTCCTTTCCCAAATTAGATTCTCCTACTCTGTTCCATTTAGGTTTTGAATCAATCCTACTTGTTTCAACATGTATCAAGTGCTATACATTCAAACACATAGGACCAGAGTAGGAAAGAAGGATTCAGAGCTAAACAAGAGTCAGACACTGGGCTACTTGCCTCATAGGTCATACTGAAGAATTAGGATGATATTCTTTGGGTAGTAAGAGCAATGTAATTAAGTAGGGCAGTCATAGGATCACTTTTCCATCTTTGAAGAAATCACATGTCTGTGATATGAAGCATGAATTTGAGGTCATGCCAAAGGCGGGGAGACAACTTAAGATTTTCAAGTAAAGTATACTTAAGAAGCTATGGAGAAGACAGGGCAAAAATGAGAAGAGGGGAAAGGCAGGACAGCAGTGGAAGGAAGGGCACAAACAGAGGAGGCAGAGTGTGACCCCACCTGCCATCGCTCCCATCAGGCAATGCAACCCACTCACACTCCCTGCCTGTGAAGCCCGAGGACCCAGAGGGAAAGTGGGGTCAGTCCCTGGACCTCCCCTAGAAAAGGAACATCCAGTAGAGATGAACTCACTCACAATTGATCCACCAAGAACATCACAGTTTGAAGTTTTCATTTTCAGAAAGCGTGTGGAAAGAAAAGATGAGTAGTCGTCTACTAAGGCCTAAAGTGCCTTCCAAACAGACCTGGTTAGGAGATATGTGAGTTGTCTAAGGAAGCCACCAAATTAGCTTCCAACTTTCACATGATCCATTACAAAGCTTCCCTGCGGTCCCTGAGGCTGTCGTGTCTGGAGGCAGAAGTATAAACCCCTACACGCCTACCACATGACTCTCTCAGGAGAGTCTAAGGTAGCGTCACGGCAAAGAAGCGTTTAACCTTAGGACTGATTTTGGAACTTCTAACTTGTACAGTCACATGACTGCTCTTCACTTGAACTGGCAGTCACATCATGTCAACCGTCAAGGAAGAGAAGGAGACAGAAGGAGTGGACATACAACACACAGCATCAGGGAGCGACAGCTTCAAGGTGACCCTTCAAATAATGAACCATTTCAGCAGGAACCAGACAGGACCAGTTCAGTGTTTTTAATTTTCCACTACTTCTGGTACCATACTTTGAGTTTCATGGAGGCAGAAAATACACCTCGCCTCTCCTAGATGTAGTCATGTGGTGCTTTTAGCCCCACCATCCAGAGTGGCCATAATACTCCTGTATCTTTGCACAGAGTGTGCTTCCATCTGTTCTGAATGGTTCATGGGGAGAGTCCATACACTTTATAGCCCAACAGACACAACTGCTTCCTGGGGAGGTACCAAAGTGTGATCACATGTACCTCAACACAACTGGCAAATGTCAAACTGGTCTATGAACTTCTTACCTGACATCTAATTCTGAGCCAAACACTTGAAGCAAACAGATCATCAAAGATGCCAGACCTTAATATCCACAGGTCCGGGAGTTAATCAGCTACTTCACAACCTCCAGTAATTTATTCATCGGGTGGCTTGCAGTCTCTTGTCCCCAGCTAGTATGACATTCAGCATATTTCAACTTGAAAAACAAGGGAAATTAAACCTGAATCTCCATAAAAATAAAAATTCTTCAAAATTTCATTTCTTCCAACTTAAAACATCCAGAAGGTACTCCTTGTTCGAAGTTATATCTTAAATATAACTGAGCCTACTGGTCCCACAGTCGCCAGCCCCCTAACTATTGAATAGTGCCGTGGCCTGCCTCATCTCTACCCTTGAGCTAACACAGACACAGCAGTCACACAGGTCATGCAGAATCAGCCCACACTCCTCATTTGCTCTGGAACACTTGCCACTGCTCCCAGAAACACAGCTTTACTCATCCCTACTATCCCACTGGGCACCAATTCTGCAATTTCTCCTGAAGCCTGGCCATTCAACCTGATACAATGTACACTTCTGAATTTATACTTTCTTCAAATAAACTCCCTGCAGCTACACCAGAGGTGCTGTCTCCAATAATGACTTGTAAATTTTCTCCACCAACATGATCATTATATCAAAACAGCCTACTCAGCACCTCGTGGACCTGCTTTGCATACGAGTCAAGTTGAGTATGAAGTTGATGATGCTGCCTGCATGGAATGTTATTCATCCCTCAAAAGTCCAGGGAGCAATGACTTCAAAGAGAACTTGAGATCAAAAGAAAAAGCTGCAGAGACGAAAATCTGAAGTCAAAGAAATGGAGAATAGCCTAACTCAAAGGCATCAGAAAACACACACACACACACACACACACACACACACACACACACACACACAACCACAAAACTCTATATCCTTTAACCTCCAGTTGCAGAAATGCCACAGATAAGAAGCTGTAATAGATGCATGTGGAAGTCCCACATTTTCATGCCAGTGCTTTTCATACCTTTATGGTGATTCTGGATTTGTAGATCTTGTGCTCCCAAAATGCAAAGATCAAAGGCCCATTCTCAAAACACTAAATATCTGAACCACAGAGAAGTACTCATTTGAAATTTGCAGCTGTAACTCTTTTTGAAGCATGAGAACCAAGGCATTTTTGAGACAAAAAGGCTGAATGTCTTCTCTAAAACATCCAAAGTTCAAGAAACTGTGTGTGTTTGGGAAAAATTTTACCAGAATATTGCATCTTGTCAAATCAAAGATGTGATAAGAAGGTGCTCACAAATTTTGCTATTAAATGTCAACCTGCAGGGCACAGACTGTCACAGACAAGTAAAGACAAATACTGTACAGTGTCATTTACATGTGGGATCTCAAAAAGCCAAATCCATGAAAACAGAGGCTAGAACAGTGGTACCAGGGGTGGGGGGTGTGGGAAATGGGGAGATGCTGGTCCAAGGACATACACTTCCATTTATTTGATGAACAAGTCCTGGGGATCTAATACACGGTGTAGGGATTATAATTAACAATATGGAATTGTAACCAAATCACCACGATGTACACTTTAAATAACTTACAATTTAATATGTCAATTATACCTCAGTAAAGCTGAAATCTAAGAATATATTTAAATAATCATAATACTGTATCATATAGTGGGAAGTTGCCAAGAGAGTAGATCCTAAATGTTCTTGCCACATACATAAAACAAGGTAATTATGCGATGCCTGGAGGTGCTAGCTAAT
The DNA here is from genome assembly GCF_028749965.1 of Puma concolor. Classification (NCBI taxonomy): domain Eukaryota; kingdom Metazoa; phylum Chordata; class Mammalia; order Carnivora; family Felidae; genus Puma; species Puma concolor. The sequence continues at coordinate 212,016 of NC_141677.1, read as the reverse complement.
GCTATGATAGTAATAATTTTGCAACATACAAGTGTACCAAATCAACATGTTGTATAGGCTAAACTTACACAATGTTATCGTTAATTTTATCTCAGTAAAGCTGAAGGAGTAATAAAATAACATAAAATAATAACATGAAATAAAATCCATCCCGTGGAAAGCAATCTGCTGGAAGACTTGGTTGCCAGCTACATCGCCATGAGCCCTGATCCCGGTACCCGTTATGCTGAACTCCCTACATATTCAATGCGTGGGTTCCCAGTATTTTCCCAGTCATGTCACCACTAAATTGTGACAAGAAGAAGAAAATAGAATGACGGCTTTTTATTTCTGAAGCTTGCAGTGAAACAAAGAGGATGGGAAGACAAGGGACAGGAACTATGCACTGGTTTCGGCTGCACTCTGGCCGCATCTTCACTGTCCTTGAAACCCTCCCCGCTGTGAGCGGCTCCTACAGTCTGACGATGGGAAGACAAGCCCGTGTTCTGTACAGCACAGGCAATAAAACATCCCAAAGCTCTGCTTGAGTCCGCTTGAAGTGATTTCTGTTCATCTGTCCTATCGTCTTACATTTCCATATGGATCGTGTAATGCTCTTTTGTTCTTTCATCTTCTTTCTTCATTTTTAGTGACTTACAAGACCCTGTTGATTTCAAACCTTATCTGAAAGAAGTACCATCTTAACATAAAGCATCATTAGGGCAATGAAGCTACACGCAAAATCCCTGTCTCCCAACTTTTCCGAAAATGGTGCCCAAGTTCCGGGCAGACCTGCAGATGCCGCACAGGGAAATGCAGAAAGCATTGTAAGAATTATGTTTCTAGGTCGTATTAGGTACTGAGTTTTGCAGTGAGTCACGTGACAGAGCAGTTTATTTACCATGGGGAACCTTAAACTTAACAGAGAAACAAGGCCAAACCTATTTCATCTGCCCAGTAACAAATATTTCACAAGAGATTATTGGAAAATACAAGCTCAGAATCAGCAACAGCAGCAGCACCTTGTTTTCAAGAGACATGTAAATGCTTTATCGTTTGGATAATTTTTTCTGAAACCTGACTTAGTGATGGATCACATTTGTTTTTATAAAATAAGGCTCATCATAACTGTAAAAAAATATGAAAAAATAAAAACAAGCAGAAAAAAGGCAGGCAACCTTGAGCTTTCCTTTATCTTGGTGACTTTTCTATAAGGAAAATAAACGTTTACATGATGAGAAACATATATAAATGGAAACAAGCAGAAGTACATGCACATGTTCACAAAGGCAGCATGTGAGAATTTATGTATCTCCAGATAGGCTGGGGCTGGAGGAAGAGCTGGCTTGTGTCCAGAGTCCTGAGACAATGCAGACCGGCCCCCCTGCAGAGCTGGCCAGGGACAGGGAAGAATAAACTGGATCATTACTTGGGACTGAAGTGAATGTTAACACCTTGCCTTGAGGCTTTGCACTTTGTAAATGGGAAGAAATATGACACACCCCAGGGAATTACACAATAAATGCAAAGCCTTGCAGTTGACGAATTTTGTTTTGTACATAAGCTTTGTTTACAGCTTTGTCTGGGGTTCTAGGTTTTAGAATTATTATTCACTTTATTTTATCAATACAACTGAAAATCTTGAGTTGATGGTTTTGTGGTTTTCCTAAGCACCCTATCTTTGTAACAGGTGAAAATGTTTACTTGTATTTCATACTTACAAAAATGTAAATGCTATATTCTAAAAACTGAAGAAAAAAAAAAAAAAAAAAAAGAACCAGACCAAAAAGAACCAGGCATGTGGAATAGGCAGCAGCCATAGCATTGGAGAGGTGAGCAGAGATACAGAGATATTTAGAAGCTCAAAATCAGTATTTGTTCATTAAGTTACTGTTGGTTCACAGCAGAGAATTGGGAACAACAAGAGTTACCACTGATCCCTGTGTCTTTCATGTTTCCACCAACCAAACTTGGAGATGTGGCTTCACATGGTAGAATTTGGGACATCTTAGGACACTATCTTGAAAATGATGGTAATGATAATAAAAGCAGTTACCGTAGTTACTATCGCCAGCTATCTACCATGAACCGAGGCTGTACTAGGAGTTTGACATGCAATATTCTATCTATAATCCTCACATCTACCATTATTTCCATTTTTCCAAAAGAAATTGAGGCACAGAGAAGCTTGGTAATTTGCCCTAGGTCACACAACTAATAAGTGGCAGAGCCAAGATTCATGCCTAGACAGTTTGGATCTAAATTTCATGTTTCAGATCCAGAAGAGAGGGCCCAGAAGAATAATTTTATAAGATGGAAAGAGAAAAGGGCAGAAGGACACTAGGCGAACATAACAAGCCCGGAAAAACTGCAAGTGAATCCCATCAGAATGGCCTTATTTAAGAACAGCTTTGCCTAAAGCAGGACCGGCCCCATACTTGATTGGGATTCCTACACTTTTTTGTGAGGCCTGACTCTGCTGAGCATCACTTGGAGGGTGTGTAATTCGAGGGGAGTTGCTCAGTCTCCCTCCAGCCTTATTTTTATTCACATTAGAATAAGGACATCATGCCTCATGGGCAATGAACCCCCTCCAGTTCTACACTTCTGATATTCAAAAGAAGAAACTCACTGAAAAGCATTATTTTTTTTTAAAGATTTTATTTTTTTAAGCAATCTCTACACCCAACATGGGGCTGGAACTCACAACCCTGAGATCAAGAGTCGCATGGTCTCCTGACTGAGCCAGGAGCTGCCTCTGAAGAACATTATGGAAGCAATCATTTCCAAGTGCAGAGGAGAAACCTTGCAGGGCAGTTCAGATTTATAATAGCAAGAAGCCAGATTGTTGCCCTAAAGGTAGAATGTTATTATATCAATATTTAATTTGAAGTGAATACAAACCTTTTCCTCTTCATCATCTGATTTAAGACTATTAAAATATTTTAAGGTAGTATTCAAGAAATGAATCCAGCATTTTAGAAGGAAGCTTATTCTAATGAATCTAAACATTTGTCAAACACACCAGGCAACCTTCCAAGGCCTTGAGGTGCCATCATGAGGGAATATTCACATGTTCTTTGGTGCTGGTTCCTGTTTGTACATTTAGAAACCCCTTCTCTGGGCCTCTAATGGTTAGTCACTGATGATAAAATAATAGTGTCATCTTCTAAGCTCTAAGCATCTCCCATAATTTATTTTACAAAAAAATAAAATTGTCCTCTTACTCACTCACCAACATACTTCCATATGTAAGAGAAAAATCTTACAAAAAGGAAAAGCAACTGTGTCCATATGGACCTGTGCCTAGGACTATTCATCTCACAACGAATGATTTCAGCATTGATAACACAGGACATGAATTTTGCCATGTGATCTTTTTAATTTCAGCTGATTTAAAGTCACTGTCAAATGATCTCCGAGAGGCTGATGTAGTGGTTTCTTAATGGATTCTTTGGGGGAGGTGCTCTGTTTTCCTTAGATCAGACAGCCGGCAGGAAACCCAAGCATGTGCTCTTAGCACTGTGAGGTGGTATCTTTGTCAGTGTTTTACTGCACAGGGCCAATTAGACAACCCTTCCACAAATGTTTCTAAGGACCTCTGTGATCTTAAGAAACTCATTCAGTGTCACTGGCACATTCACTGCCAAGACAGCAGTAAAAAATTTGAAAATCTTTGTTTGAAGATTTCAAAAAGTCCTTTGTTCAAGATTAAACTCAAAGGAGGTTTTTAATAAACACTTGACTGTTTATTAAAAAAATAAAGAATGCTATTCACCTCTATTGTTTGTTCATATTGCTCTTTCATGATTTTTCCATAGCAATACAATTGGTGGAAACTTTCAAAAAGATGAATCCTAGGAGAAAATTCTCTGAAATTATTTTTATCTTGGTGTCTAATTGTAATGGGCATTTTAGTCTTCCCATCATACCTTTTTATAAGCATGAAGAAATTCTTGTGTCTGGTATTCATGCGATAAACTATATTTTTCAATAAAAATTTTCCCTCAATGCTTAACATATGTTATTATAAAAATCCCAGCTTTTCTAGCAAAGAAAAATTAATCATTCCTGCCACTTGGGTTGATTTCTTTAAATGATCATTAAAATGCATGGGAAGTTCTGTTATCTTCAAATGCATGGTCTAAGTATGGTTTGTATAATATAAAATGGTAGGTTTCATGGCTTATGTTGATAATTTTAGGATTTGACAAGGGACATATTACCCAACATATTGGGTAGTAGGGACAAAACCCTTCTACCCTTCCATGAGTATAAAGAGAAAGAGAGAGAGAGAGAGAGAGAGGGAAAGAGAAAATGTATACTCTCTTTCTTGATCTTGAAAAAAATAGTATATAGGATTAAATAGAAATAATCTCTGTTAAAACTTACTTTAAACATATTGAAGAATCTGTTTTACTATGTAATTAAGTGGTGATAATACTGAAATGTCTCATGCTCTTAAGGGGAAGTTGATTTTGAAATAAAATGACTAAAGCATTGCCATCACCATGCTGGTATTGTTCATTTCAGCATTTAAGTTCCTTATGTACATGGAGCCTAGTATTATCCACATTACCTACAAGGCAAAATTGATAAATATTTTCAGAAAGAAGTTGGGAACATAAAAGTAATACACTAAGAATCTTAGTTAAAATATCTTTTGATTTTAAGACACAGAGACCCATGCAGACTAGCCTACATAGTAAGAAGATTATCCCTCATGGATACAGAATATACTGGAAGACTCAGAGGGCAAATCACAGAACTGAAAGCAAATGGTAGAGAGAGATTCATTGGACAATGGAATGAAGAACTGGAAAGTCATGGCAAACCCAAACAACACTCTCCTTTGAGATCACATGGGCTCTCTTCTCTACTTCTATCTCTGACTCTGTTTCATTCCTCTATCTACAAATAAACTTTTTCTTTATATATGGGGTCAAATATAGTTACTGGGACACTAAAACAACATGGTCTCCTTACTTCAGTGCCTCCAATCAACTAATCAGAAAATCCTATCACAAGCTCTCAGAGAGAAAATCCAATGGGGCCAGTCTGACCCAACTGTCTACTCATCCTTCAGATGATTATAGTCCTGTAAAGCCACAATGCAAAGAGGATCCCAAAGGGATAGCACTCTAAAAACAGAGGAAAAATTTTCAGAGAAAGGCCAACATGGCAGTATAAACTAAGAAAAGAAGAAAAACAGTAGAGCAAAGTGTTAAAGGTGCTGATTCCAGCACCACATGGGTTTGGAGGCTAGCCTGCCTCTTACTATGAGACCTTGGGCAAGTGACCCTGCACTCCCCATGTCACACTCTTCTCATCTATAAAATGGAGATAATCAGAGTACCTACTTCTTAAGATTGCTTTTTGGACAAAGCATATAAAATACTAACTACAGTGAAAATGGTAAATGCTCAATGAACGTTACCTATTATGTTAAAATCATACTGAGTGTGGTAGGTAGAATAATGGCGCCTCAAAGTTGTCAATGCTGTAACTTGAGGAATCTACAAAGATGTCAGGGGTACATGGCAAAAGTAAATAAAGGTTGGAGATGGAATTAAGATGGATATCAGTTTACCTTAAAATAGAGAGATTATCTTGGATTATGTGTGGGTCCATAGTAATAGTAAGGGTCCTTAGTGTAGAAAAACAAATCAAAAGAGAGAGACAAAGGGATATGACAATGGAGCAGAATCAGATAGATGCAACATTGCTGGCTTTGAAGATGGGGAAAAGGGGGGACCATAAGCCAAGGCATGTGAGTAACTTTCAGAAACTGGAAAAGTCAAGGAAACAGATCCTACCCAGAGCATACACAAAGGAATACTGCACTGCCAATGCCTCAATTTTAAGCTGGTAAGACCCACGGCTCATACGCAGCACTGGATGAAGACTTAGCTGGTGGTAACTTGTGCTCTGAAGAGCTCATTGACACAGATCCACTGACAGAATATATATACTCTCCTGGCAGGTCTTCTGAGGTCTTAGGAAATAACACTGAAAATAGCAAGCTTCTCCCTGTAAGCCATAGATGTTTCATTAGTATTCTGGACAGTGGCCAAATCACCTCTTCAAAGTACAAAACTACTAACCCACCATTTAAAATTTGTGCAGGGGCACAAAAGAGAAAAGGAAAAGAACCAATGTACATGACCAAGGGAAAAAAAATGGCTATTTTTCTCAGGCTAAAAAATGGGGTCTACAAAGGAAAGAAATTTAAAAAAAATTTTTTTTTCTCAAAAGACTTGGCTGCTTTACTGTTAGGACCAGCAAATTGCATTTAGCTTATTCTGGAAATAAATGTGCATAAAAGAATGGGCTTTTTTCATGTACAAGAAACTTCATTATTCCTCTACAAAAGACTTTAGGCAATATATAATCTTCAAAGAATAACAGTAAAAAAGAATCCATACAAGACATTTCAACACAAATGAAAATAAAAATTGATAGTTCTGACCGCTTTCAAAATATTAGCCAAATTTCTCCCATCATCTGAGAAGGCAATATTATAGAATCAACAGATCATTTCAATTTATTAAAACCAAAAATATTCCAGGTTCAAATTTAATAACAGAGCCAAACAACACATCTGTAGTACTCAGCAAATAGAGTTTACACACCAATGTTGAGATCGTAGGCAAGTATCCAAGATTCAAAGAGAACAGTGAGACCCTCCAGGGAAAAAAGTCACAGAGAAATAACAACAGTATATTAGTAATGAAAATAGGGGTGCCTGGCTGGCTCAGTCAATAGAACACATGACTCTTGATCTTGGGATTGTGAGTTCAAGCCCCATGTCGGATGTAGATACTACTTGAAAAAAATAAAATATTTTAAAAAACATTAAAAATAGAAAATTAATGAGGAAGGAAAAATGAATGGCATAGGTGGGCTCAGAGACAACCAGAAACTGACAAGATACAGAAAACAGTAAGAGGTGGATAGATCTGAGGCAGTAGATATGAGGGACTCATGGTCTGGGGTGAAGCCAGCAGGCTGCAGTTGGCTTCTCAGAGTAACCAAGACAAAGGATGGCTGTTGAGATGGGATCAGTTAGACCCATTATCAGAATTCAGGACACAAACTGAGGATTCCAGCTCCTCAAAGGAGTTTGAAGTCAACTCCTGCAGAATTTATGGATTTAAATAAAAACAAAAGACCTATACAGGGCAAAAACATAGTCTTGTGAGCAAGAATAAGTGAAGTGACCTGCCAGCTTTGTGACTAGATTTACAATATCTATAATATCAACTTGGGTAGAAATACAAAATATCATCTAAAAGCCCAGGTCTGAGCTGGGGCTTGATGATACCAATGGGTAAATAGTAAAACTATTACAAACCCCATATGTAGAGGGAAGGGGGAGGGAGAGAGAGAGCAAGAGAGAAAATAACAGCAAAAATCTCTCTTAAAAGGAACCCTTCTAAACCTGCAAAGAGATGCATCTAGTTTAGCCAATACTAAAATGCTTACAAAATCAATAATTGAGGTGTAAATTTGCTCCACACGAAATCATTGTATGATATAAAAGTAACACAAAGACTTTGAAATAAGATAAACTAAGAATAAATATCTATTAAATCAGAATAAGAAATTATGACACAGAAGAGGCATAAATGAAATAAAGACAGGTAGATATGAAAATAAGCTCATTCATTCCATTTATTGAAAATAAATAACATAATGATTAATATATAAAATAACAGAGAAAAATAAATGTAGCCCAGAAGCATATCAGTAATTAGTGAAAGGGAAAGTCAGACACAGAGACAGAGAGAAAATCCTGCATCCCAGAAACAGAGTACCTATTATTTTGAAGTATACAAGAGACTCTTAAAAATATTGAAGATGAGGGGCGCCTGGGTGGCGCAGTCGGTTAAGCATCCGACTTCAGCCAGGTCACGATCTCACCGTCTGTGAGTTCGAGCCCCACGTCAGGCTCTGGGCTGATGGCTCAGAGCCTGGAGCCTGTTTCTGATTCTGTGTCCCCCTCTCTCTCTGCCCCTCCCCCGTTCATGCTCTGTCTCTCTCTGTCCCAAAAATAAATAAACGTTGAAAAAAAAAATTAAAAAAAAAATATTGAAGATGAACAAGGAAATCTCAATAGATTTCAAAAAGAAAATCAACACCATATAGAGCACAACCTCTTACTAAAATCACAATTAAATTATAAACCAGCAATAAGAAAAAATTTAGAGCATTAGATTTTAAAACTCAATACCAAACAACTATAGAAAAGCTAAAGTTCTGCATGTCAGTACTTGTGGGATACAGTTAACACAGACGTGGAAGAATTTGCTGCTGTTTAGGACGTAGAATACTTCAAAAGACCATCGCCAGCACCCAGCAATGAAAGCAAGCTGGATAGGCTACAAAAACTACAGTTGTTTTAACAACTCAGAGATTTGAAGATTCATACACAATAAAGTAACCTACATAAAATATATTCCAGAAAAACGTCTCTGGCTAAGAAAGAAGAGACCCACAGCTGCTATCAGCCCTAACGAATCAGCAGAAGGAAGAGAAACCTTCCATATATGGGGATAAAAAGAGGCCAGGTAAAAATGTAGTGAATCTTTAATGATAATATAAGGCACGTATGTGCTAGTGTGACAGATTAGAATAGCTCCAGGGAACGAATGAGTCTTCATCCACAGACAAAGCCAGCGCCATGGACCTTCACTGCAGGCACCAGCAGCTTGCGGAAGGCGGGGTGCAGGACCTGATTGCTGAGATACACTGGGTCTTCCCCAAGGGCAGGGAAGCAGCTTCAGGAGGCCAGGGGTGGAGCAAAAGCTGCTTGAGATCTCTCCAAGGCACACTGAGCATTCCTAAACCCCCAGGCAGGTGCAGTCCAAGAGTATGTGCAGGTCAGGAGAAGCCAAAGGTAAGACTGTTATGATTATAGGACAGCAGCTGCCTGAGCCCAGATGGAACAGGAAAGCTGGGGAAACACCTCAAAGAAGCACGGGTCTTTACCAAGTGCACGTCTGGGGTCCTCAAGGTCTGGGGCATCGTGAGCCTTCACCAAGTGCACTTCTGGATCCTCAGAGTCTGGGGGCATCACAGGTCTTCACCAAGCACACTGGGGGGGGTGGGCAGAGTCTATGGGCATCCCTTTCACCAAGTGCACTTCCGTATCCAGACGTATGGAGGACAGAGAGCCCTCTGGAGACACAGAATGTGGAGTGAAGGACTAAAGAGAAAACTGTAGTCCATATAACCCAAAAAGCTGGCAAACAAGTTATAGTGCAGATAAATGAACACAGTTCTGAAAGTTGATGGTAGAACAAAAGATCTCCAGAGTATCATGAATACTCAGATCCCTAGTATTTGTGAATGGAGAGTCTTGACTCTACCTTCTAACCATTATGTGACGGAAGTAAACTGAACTAAATTCAATGTCAAACAGAGGCGGAAGCAGCCCAACCGCACAAAGGTGTAGCTCAGCCCCCACACAAGTGACATGGTAGGACCACACCTTATTTTATAGGTAAGTGTTATTTACTTCTCTCCTTCCGTATCTAACCTATGGTCTGACCTCAAATAAAAAATACGACATACACATAGTAGGAAGAAAATGAGAGCCCTGGTGAAAAAAGACAGAAGTCAATGGAAGCAAACCCAAAGATGGTGCAGATGCTGGAATCTATCCAGGGGCTTTTAAATGATGATCATAAATACATAGACAACATACTCACAAGATGAGGAATTTCAGCAAAGTTATAGAAATCTTTTTTTTTTCATTATTTACTAGGAATGAAATATATTAAAAACGAAGAATCCATCCAATGGACCTAACAGCCTGTATACAGCAGAGAAAAGGACAAGAATCTGAACACAGTCAGTAGACCTATTGAAACTGAAATACAAGAGGAAAATAAGTGAAAAGTTGAACAAAGCATCCAATATCTCTAGAGCAATCTCAAATGGTCTAGAGTGTCAAGTAAGTGTAATTGGTGTTCTAGGAAGAAGACAGGGAAAAAATGAAGCAGAAAAACTTAAAGAGTTAAATGTCACAAATTTTCCAAAGTATATTGAAGAAGTCAACCTATGGACTGAAGAATTTTTTAAAACTGCAAGAAAAATAAATACAAAGAATCAGACATCTAAGCACAGAATACTCACACTGCTGAATACTAAAATGAAAGAGAAACTTAAAAGCAGGCAAATGAAGAACATTTTGTATAGAGATGTTTTTAAATGATAAAAAAGGAAATTACAGCCGACTGCTCAGCGAACACAACAGATGCTGAAAGTCAGCATACAGTATTCTTAACGTGGTGAGGAGGGGGGAAAACACTTCCACAGTTAGATCTTATTCTAATACATTCTTCAAACATGGAAGTAGAATGAAGACATTTTCAGTGAGACAGAATTTAGAGAATATTTCTCCAGCAAGCCTACATTATAAGAAATGCTAAAAGAGGTAAATACACTTGATAAGAGAGCCTTGTAATGTTCAGGAAGGAAGCAAAATTGTGAATTATAGTCTTTGAGAAACCAAGAATTTATATTGTAACATCTAGGTTAATCAGTAAGACTATATTTGAATACATATACAACTTCCAAGATGTTACAGAAGGGAAAATGAAATAATAAAATCATTTAATCCAAAAGAAAGTAAAAAAATAAAGACAAGGAAATAGATCAGCATTTATTAAGATGTATATTTAAATTCCAATAGATTAGTAATTATTTACATATAAATTAACTTGATCCGATTAAAAGACAAAAAATCAGGATAAAAAGATATATTTGGTTTGCAATAAATTCATCTAAAGAAAAGGGCAAAGAATGAAATATACATATATATATACAGAGAATGCACAGGGTAGAGGAAGATTTGCCAGTCTATACTTTTCTCATACTTGCTCTGTATCACATAACCTAAAAGGTTCAAAATTTCATTTTCATGTGCTGCCCAAATTCTAACAGAAAGTAAATTAGAAGCAATTACTTTAACCAACTGAATTTTCTGTTTTGAGACATAAAAACAGTATTGACACATTGTAGAGATTAAACCATGATTAGTACCATTTTTTTTACAACCAACAATTTTAGAATATGCATGTGGACTTTATCCTGTTGTTATACACAAAATATTCCTGGTTTTCCCTGAATGAGAAAATACAAAAACAAGTAATTGATTAGCTTTTTTTAATCCAGGCCCCCCCAGTCACACTTTCCTTTAACCTGCACATGAGCACAACCCAGGCATGCTCTTCTGTGGCTCTCGCAGCCAGCCTTCCAGGCAGCCCTGTGTTTTTCTGGCCACACCTCTCCAGACATACTAAGAAGAAAAAAAAATCAGGAAAACAACCAATAATAACCCCAGTTTTTTTTTTTGAAATTTATTTATTTATTTCAAGAGAGAGAAACAGTGTGAGTTACAGAGGGGCAGAGGGAGGGAGAGAGAATTCCAAGCAGGCTCTGCGCTGTCAGCGCAGAGCCCAGCATGGCTAGAACTCACGAAAGGCAAGATCATGACCTCAGCGAAATCAAGAGTTGAAGGCTTAACTGACTCAGCCACCCAGGCACCCCACAAAATTCTATTTTAAAGTAAATTTAGTTTTTGTTCCCTTTCACTCCTGCTGTTAGTCCACAGCCATGATCATTTTCTCTGTGTACATCCCTTGGCTTGCCCATCCTCTGAGGTCATAAGCTGCCTACTCCTGCATGCAAGGCTAATGTAGATGCCAGGAAAGCAATGTGATGGGGATATGAAACCCGCCCAGAGGACACCTTATATCACATGGCCCATTGCTCACTCCCCATAATCTTCCCAAACACACTTATGTTTTCATGCTAATGACGCTTAAATCACACAAATCACAGGCATAAAGCATTTGGGAAGAAAGTTCTCTCTTTAAAAGAAGTCTGAGAGTCATGATTTTAGCAAGAACATTTTCTTCAGACAATACATACAGAATCCCAACATTCAAAGCAGATAAGAACATGTTTTGTTGAGGAAATGGCAAGAGGACACAAAGACTGTCCCCTTAGTTGCTCTGTCACATGGGGTGAGCCTGGACACACATCCTCAGCATGTTCAAGGTCAGCTTTCAGAGTGGAATGTGGAAACATTGAAGGTTCTGACATATCTCTGCTTTTCCTGAGCCTCAGGGAGGAGAAAAGGGCAGGTCATTAGCTGCTTGGCGCCACTTTGTAGAACAGACTGAGGGCTAGGACCACAGTCACAGTTTTCTGACCCAGCGCCAATGTCCCTTCTATGGTCCACTCTCCCCCTAAAAGGAAGCATGAAAGAACCATGACTAACACCCTTTTCTAAGCTGCAGCCTGGAGGGCCCCATTCAGTCTCCGACATGCACACAAGATGGGCAAATGCCAGGAGTCCTGGGAACACCATACTCTGTCAGATGAAATATTCTAAATATCTGGCCTTAGGAAGCATAATCAAAAGTTAGTTGAATGGCAGAGTAAATACATTATATTTTAAAACAGATACATTAAATGTATTTGAAACTCCTACTTTGAAATATTCATTTTTTTAAAAACTTTCTATAATATACTGACTTCATTCTGTCCTGTTGGACAGCTTTTCTTCATCACTAGTTTTAAACTGGAAAACAGCAAGAAATCACACATAGACATATAAGGCGAAAGTCTTTTTCTCAATGATTGTTACATTTTATCCACCCAAAACTGTCAGATGGCAATGATATTGTCAAGTTGCACGCCGTTTAAAATGTGAACTTTAAACATGAATAATAATAAGGGGGAGGAGCCAAGATGGCAGAACAGCATGGAAGGTTTTTGTGTGTGTCTCGTATCCATGAAATACAACCAGACCAACACTAAACCATCCTGCACACCTAGAAAACTGAATTGAGGATTAACACAACAATCTGCACAACCTGAACTACAGAACTCAGCAGGCATGGTGCAGAGAGGTGAACTGGGGAAGAGAGAAGCCACAGAGGGCAGAGAGCTGTTTTTGTTTGTGGAGAGGGGATGGAGGCAGGGGGAGAGTATGGGAAATCACTACCCCCCCCCCAAAAAAAAAACAGCTGGAGAGAAAGTGGAAAAGTGGAAACAGCTGCAGGGACTGAACTAAAAAGGGAGAAAGGAGAAAGGAGAGGTTTAAATTCCATTAAGACTCTATAAACAGGGGGAGCTGAGTCTGAAACTCCACAGCTCGATACCTGCTGGTGCTCTGGTGAGAAGGGTGAATCCCCAGGAGCCGAGTAGGGTCCCTGTGTCTTCAGGCCACATGGGGAGAGGCAGTTCCCCTGCTGGGAGGATACCTGGTAGAGGCTGTGTGGGTCCCCAAAAGGCAGAAGGCTCCAGTGGGCCTGGGAGAACAACCACATTCACCAGTGCTGGAACAAGGTCGTTGTAGGTGAAGCCTGGTGCCAGATGTGTGTTGTGATTTTCCATAATCCCTGAAATGCTGCTGCTACATGCGTGAACTTTTTCTGGGGTGGGCCGGCACCTGACCACAGTCTCTGGGCATCAGCAGCAGCACAGACGCGCAAACGTTCCTGGGTGCAACTGGCATTTGGCCGTTGCTCAGTGAGACCCTTCTGCAGAGGGGCAAAATGAGTCAAAGCCGCAGAACCTCAGAAGTGATGAGTTGGGAAACACAGCCACATCTGAGATAAAACTCAGGAGGGAGGTGCTGCCTGGTGCTCAGTCACAGACAGTGTAAAAACGGGGAGTGGACAGAGCTGAAGACAAAGGACAGGTGCGCAATTGCTAATCGGGGAGAACAGAGTTCGGATACCAGAGACTGGGTAGCTGAGTGACGCCATTTTCACTGCTCCTGCTCATGCACATACACACCTACAAGCCCCACAACAATCCACCCCAGTAAGCTAAGCAGCGCCATCTAGTGGAGAACGGAGCCGTTACACTAAGCCCTGCCCAACTGGGCCAAGCTCTCTCTTCAGGAACACAAATCTCTCTGCCTGCTTAGTTTACAGACTATAAAGCACTTCATAGTTTGACTTCTAGGGGAAAAAGAAGGAATTTCAATCATATTTCAGTCTGCTCACTGGTCCGTCTATGCAATTTTCATTTTTCCCCCCTCTTTTTTGTTTCTTTTCTTTTTCTTGAATACAGAAAGAGAAAAAAATTATTTTTACTTTCAATTTTTATTGAAAATATTTTTATTTAATTTTTTTCTACTATATTTTTTGCTTTTGTGTAAATTTCTTCAAATTCTATTTTACTTCAATCATTTCATTTTATTCTATTTCAGTGTATTCATTTTTTCAACTTTTCAGACACTTTCGTTTCTTTCTCCTCTTTTTTCTCTAATCTATCAAGCCCCTTTCAACACTCAGACCAAAACATACCTAGGATCTAGTATCTTTTATTTGCTTCTTTTGTGTGTGTGTTGTTTTTAATTTGTTAATCTTAATTTCTTTTTTCCTTTTAACTTTTTCTTACCTCATTAATTCATTTTCTCCCTTCAAAAGGACAAAATGAAGGAATTCATACCAAAAGAAAGAGCAGGAAGAAACAAGAGCCAGGGACTTAACCAACACAGATACAAAGAAGATGTCTGAACCAGAATTTAGAAACACAATAATAAGTATAAGCTGGAATCAAAAATAGATTAGAATCCCTTTCTGTGGAGATGAAATAAGTAAAAGCTAGTCAGGATGAAATAAAAAATGTAACTGAGATGCAATCTAGGATGAATGCCATGGAGGCAAAGATGGATGAGGCAGAGCAGCGAATCAGCAATATAGAGGACAAACTTATGAAGAGAACTGAAGCAGAAAAAAGTGGAAGACTAAGGGAAAAGAAAACGATTTAAGTATTAGAGAAATTAGTGATTTATTAAAAAGTAACAACATCAAAATCATCCCCAGAAGGGGCGCCTGGGTGGCGCAGTCGGTTAAGCGTCCGACTTCAGCCAGGTCACGATCTCGCGGTCCGTGAGTTCGAGCCCCGCGTCGGGCTCTGGGCTGATGGCTCAGAGCCTGGGGCCTGTTTCCGATTCTGTGTCTCCCTCTCTCTCTGCCCCTCCCCCGTTCATGCTCTGTCTCTCTCTGTCCCAAAAATAAATAAACGTTGAAAAAAAAAAAAAAATTAAAAAAAAAAAAAAAAAAAAATCATCCCCAGAAGATGAAGAGAGAGAAAAAGGGGTGGAAGGGTTATGTGAGCAAATCATTGTGGAAAATTTTCCTAACCTGGGGAAAGACACAGACATCAAAATCCAGGAAGCACAGAGGACCCCCATTAGATTCAACAAAAACCGACCATCAACAAAGCATATCATAGTCAAATTCACAAAATTCTCAGGCAAGGAATGAATCATGAGGGCAGCAAGGGAAAAAAAAAGTCCTTAACCTACAAGGGAAGACAGATCAGGTTTGCAGCAGACCTATTCACAGAAACTTGACAGGCCAGAAAGGAGTGGCAGGATATATTCAATGTACTCAACCAGAAAAAGATGCAGTCAAGAATTCTTTATCCAGCAAGGCTGTCATTCAAAATAGAAGGAGACAATAAATGTTTCCCTGACAAACAAAAATTAAAGGAGTGCATGACCACTAAGCCAGCCCTGCAAGAAATTTTAAGGGGGACTTTCTGAGGGGAGAAAAGTAGATAAACAAATAAACAAACAAACAAATACCAAAAACAACAAAGACTAGAAAGGATCAGAGAACACCACCAGAAATTCCAACTCTACAAGCAACATAATGGCAATAAATTCATATCTTTCGGTACTCACTCTAAACGTCAATGGACTCAATGCTCCAATCAAAGATATAGGGTAACAGAATGGATAAAAAAAACCCAAGATCCATCTACATGCTGTTTACAAGAGACCCACTTTAGGCCTAAAGACACCTTCAGATGGAAAATAAGGGGATGGAGAACCATCTATCATGCTAATGGTCAACAAAAGAAAGCCAGAGTAGCCATACTTATATCAGGCAATCTAGACTTTAAAATAAAGACTGTATCAAGAGATGCAGGAGGGCATTATATCATAACCAAGGGGTCTACCCACCAAGAAGACCTAAAAATTGTAAACATTTATGCACCAAATGTGACGCACCCAAATATATAAATCAATTAATCAAAACATAAAGAAACTCATATAGTAATACCATAATAGTAAGGGACTTCAACACCCGACTTAAAGCAATGGACAGTTCATCTAAGTAGAAAATCAACAAGGAAACAACGGCATTGCGTGACACACTGGAGCATATATGGACTTAACAGATATATTCAGAATGTTTCATCCTAAAGCAGCAGAATATACATTCTTCTCCAGTGCACATGGAACATTCTCCAGAATAGACCATATACTGGGACACAAATCAGCCCTAAGTAAGTACAAAAAGATCGAGATCATACAGTGCATATTTTCAGACCACAACACTATGAAACTCGAAATCAACCACGAGAAAAAAAGTTGGAAAGGTAACAAATACTTGGAGACTGAAGAACATCCTACTAAAGAATGAATGGGCTAACCAAGCAGTTAAAGAGGAAATTAAAAAGTACATGGAAGCCAATGTAAATGGTAACACCACAGCCCAAAACCTCTGGGACAGCAGCAAAGGCAGTCATAAGAGGAAAGTATATAGCAATCCTGGCCTTCCTAAAGAAGGAAGACAGGTCTCAGATACACACTCTACACCTTAAAGAGCTGGAAAAAGAACAGCAGATAAAACCCAAAACCAGCAGAAGACAGGAAATAATACAGATTAGAGCAGAAATTAATGCTACCAAAACCAAACCAAACCAAAACAAAACAAAACAGTAGAACAGATCAATGACACCAGAAGCTGGTTCTTGGAAAGAATAAACAAAATTGATAAAACAGTAGCCAGTTGTATCAAAAAGAAAAAGGAAAGGACCCAAATAAATAAAATCAAGATTGAAAAAGGAGAGATCACAACAAACACAGCAGAAATAAAAACAATAGTGAAAGAATATCATGAGCAATTATACAGCAATAAAATGGGCAATCTGGAAGAAACGGACAAATTCCTAGAAACATACACACTACCAAAACTGAATCAGGAAGAAGTAGAAAATTTGAACAGACCAATATCCAGTAAAGAAATTGAATTAGTAATAAAAAAATCTCCCAAAAACAGGAGTCCAGGGCCAGATGGCTTTCCAGGGGAATTCTACCAAATATTTAAGGAAGAGATAACACATATTCTCTTGAAGGTGTTCCAAAAAATAGAAATGGAAGGAAAACTTCCAAACTCTTTCTATGAAGCCAGCATTACCTTGATTCCAAAACCAGACAGAGACCCCACTAAAGTGGAGAACTATAGACCAATTTCCCTGATGAACATGGATGCAAAAATCTTCAAAAACATATTAGCCAACTGGATCCAACAATACATTAAAAAAATTACTCACTACGACCAGTCAGGATTTATACCTGGGATGCAGGGCTGTTTCAATCTCCACAAAACAATCAATGTGATTCATCACATCAATAGAAGAAAGGACAAGAACCATATGATTGCCTCAATAGATGCAGAGAAAGCATTTGACAAAATACATTGTTTCTTGATAAAAACCCTCAAGAAAGTAGGGATAGAAGGAGCATACCTCGAGATCATAAAAAAACATATATGAAAGACCCAATGCTGATATCATCCTCAATGGAGAAAAACTGAGAGCTTTCCCCCTAAGGTCAGGAACAAGACAGGGATGTACACTCTCGCCACTGTTTTTCAACATGGTATTGGAAGTCTTAGCCTCAGCAATCAGACAACACAAAGAAATAAAGGGCATCCAAATCGGCCAGGAGGAGGTCAAATTTTCAATCTTCGCAGATGACATGATACTCTAGATGGAAAACCTAAAAGATTCCACCAAAAGACTCCCTGAACTGACTCATGAATTCAGCAAAGTGACAGGATATAAAATCAATGTACACAAGGGGCGCCTGGGTGGCGCAGTCGGTTAAGCGTCCGACTTTGGCTCAGGTCATGATCTCACGGTCCGTGAGTTCGAGCCCCGTGTCAGGCTCTGGGCTGATGGCTCAGAGCCTGAAGCCTGTTTCCAATTCTGTGTCTCCCTCTCTCTCTGCCCCTCCCCCATTCATGCTCTGTCTCTCTCTGTCCCAAAAATAAATAAACGTTGAAAAAAAAAATCAATGTACACAAATCAGTTGCAGTCCTATATACCAACAACGAAGTAACAGAAAGAGAAATCAAGGAAATGATCCCATTTACAATTGCACCAAAAACCATAAAATACCTAGGAATAAATCTAACCAAAGAGGTGAAAAATCTATACACTGAAAACTATAGAAAGCTTATGAAAGAAACTGAAGAAGACACAAAACATGGGAAAAGATTCCACGCCCCTGGATAGGAAGAACAAATATTTTTAAAATGTTGATACTACCCAAAGCAATCTACATATTGAATGCAACCTCTATCAAAATAACACCAGCATTCTTCAAAGAGCTAGAACAAATAGTCCTAAAATTTGTATGGAACCAGAAAAGACCCCGAGTAGCCAAAGCAATCTTGAAAAAGAAAACCAAAGCAGGAGGCCTCACAATCCCAGACTTCAGGCTATACTATAAAGCTCTAATCATCAAGACAGTATGGTACTGGCACAAGAACAGACACTCCGATCAATGGAACAGAATACAGAACCCAGCAATGGATCCACACACATATGGCCAACTAATCTTTGACAAAGCACAGAACAGATGAACACAAGGGAAGCAAAGATAATATAAAAACAGGGAGGAGTACAAAACATAAGAGACTTAAATATAGAGAACAAACAGAGGATTACTGGAGGGGATGGGGGGATGGGCTAACTGGGGAAGGGGCATTAAGGTATCTACTCCTGAAATCATTGTTGCACCATTGCTAACCAACTTGGATGCAAATGAAAAAAAAAAAAAAAAAAAAAAGAAAAGAAAAGAAAAGAAAAAAAAGATGAATAATAATAATAGTATTAGTTAAAATATACTTAATTTACTCTGAGCAAAGATTTATTCTAATATTGTTGGTTTTTCCCTAAACAGATAGCCAACATCTGACCAATTCTAAACACCTGCACTGAGACCTTGATGTCAGCCACCATAGTGTCATACTGGAGAATTGCAATAACTTTATAACTGGCTTCTACCTTTGCCCCCTTGGCTCAATTCGCAAATCTATAGCTAGACTGTTTCTTTTAAAGCACAAGTCACCGGACTTCTGGGTGGCTCAGTTGGCTAAGCGTCTGAGTCTTGATTTCAACTCAGGTCATGATCTCACAGTCATGAGTTAGAGCCCTGTGTCGGGTTCTGTGCTGACAGGCAGAGCCTGTTTGGGACTCTCTCTCTTTCTCTCTGCACCTCCCTCTCTCAAAAATACATAAACTTAAAAAAAACTCATAAATCAGTTCTTGCCACATGGCCGCCACTTTCCTCTCAGCATCATTGACCCTGAAGGTGACTATTATCCTGCATACCTTCTCCGTCATTAGATCTCCAGTCACTCCCTGGCCAAGACTGAGACCAAGCCTGCCATCAGAAAACAATAAAATATCCCAAACTTTAAGGCTGTGCAAGAGAGAGGTGTTAGCTCCAAGAGCAGAGAAGATGGCTGTTGACCCGCACTGGCCAGTGTTGACTCTGCTGCAATTCCACTAAGTATTCTGAACGTGCTCTTCAAAGATGTTGAAATGGGTCATGTAATCTCAGAAAGGGGGTTGTTCATGGAAGAGGAGGGAAATAAAAAATTGTTATGGATTCCTAATTCTCTGCATTTGGCCCTTGAAGAAATTCAAAAGCAGTACGAGCTGTTAGGATCCTGCACTCAGGGCCCAGCTGCACAGAGGATACTTATGCGAAATGGAAGCAGCATTTCCCAGTTAAAACTGGTGTAACTGATTTTTTCAGCAAAACCATCCATCCAAAATTCCAAAGCAGAGGTTGTAACCTTGTGGAGTAAGCCTTGCAATTGGATTTTAGCTGATGAGGTGAAGACAAAACACCCTGAGCTTTCAAGAGAGCAATTCTGGAAGCCCACAGAGGCTCTTACAATCAAAATGACAGAGTTATGATACATAATTCATACACTCACAGTTCATCCCTTGAATATTAAGAAACCAAAAAATAAGAAAAAAAAAAGTAAGATGGAAACATATGTGAAACAATATACATGGAAAATAGTCCTTAGAAGAAACATACACAAATTAAAACTACTGAGAGAAAAAAATAATTTTTTGGTGCTAAACAAGTTGAAGATCACAAATTATCTATTCATCTTAAGAATGGGGGGTGGACAAAATAGCACTTCTAAGTACAAAGAATCAGTGGAAAGTCTATAGTGAATTGTATGAGTTATGAAGTGAAAATATCTGGGGTGCCTGGTTGGCTCAGTCAGTTAAGTGGCTGACCTCTGCTCAGGTCATGATCTCACAGCTCATGAGTTCGAGTCCCACGTCAAGCTCTGTGCTGACAGCCCAGAGCCTAGAGCCTGCTTCAGATTCTGTGTCTCCCTCTCTCTCTGCCCCTCCCCTGCTCATGCTCTGTCTCTGTCTCTCAAAAATAAATAAAGATATTTTTAAAAGATCTGTGAAGTGAAAATATCTACTAATTATCAATTTTATGACAATGTGCGTATGTACCCTCTCTATGTAGTCAAGAATGTGGCTGGCCTTTGTCTCTGGTTCCTGGGATGTGAACTCTAAATCCTTGGAATTTCGCAGGTGATTGGAGCATCTCTGTTGGTCATGGTGGGCACCTGGAATCACATCCGGTTGTCTGCATGAACAAGATGACTCAGGATGGCCAGAAGGACCAACTTGTGATTAGCAAGTGGGGCTTTCAGCAATAAGGTATCAGCCCAAACTCAGAGGAGGGGAGAAGAGGTTGGAGATTGAATTCAACTATGAGGCCAATGATTTAATCAATCATCGCTGTGTTATGAGGCTGCCACAAAGACTCTGGGCACCACACTAGTTGAGCATCTCCAGCTGGCAGTACTCTGAGTATCATCACACTTCAATGTGGAGAGGATAATGCATCCCCAAAGATGAAAGGAACTTCACACTCGGAACCCTTCCAGACCTTGCCCTATGCATGTCATTTCCTTTGGATGCTTCTAATTTGTATGCTTTTGCAATAATAAATTTGTCATCTTTAAATATAGCACTTTTCTCAGTTCTGTGAGTCACTGTAGCCAATTATCAAACCTGAGGGTAGTGGTGGGAAATGCTAAACTTGTACCCCACTGAGTAGACTAAGTGCGGCCATGTGCACTCCCAAATATGTGCCTGGTAACTGACATGAGGCCAGTCATATGGGGATTATGCCCTCAGACTGTGCACTTTGCTTGACTGCAGGTACCACAGCAAATTTCGTACAAACTCTAAAATATTTTTTAAACTGGCATTTTATAGTAGGATCTAATTTTTCTTTTTACATATATATGCTCAAAAGAGAATTCAGATAATGACACTCCTCTGTCCCAAATCCTGGAGGGACTCCCATTCTACTCAGTAAAAGCCAAAGTCTGTTCAGTGGCCCATGAAGTTGAACTTCGCTGGGCATGTGCCCCCTCCTCCCGCTTTGTGAGACCCCTCCTCCCACTTCGTGAGACCCCTCCTCTCAGCACCCTGGCCTCTGTGCTGCTGCTGGGATGTTCCCCGTGTCCTTGCTGTCTCTATTGCTGGGATCTTCTCCCCACCATCAGCACAGCTCACTCCCTCACCAGCTTCCAACTTTTCCCCCGGCTTCTCTCAGGATTGTTTTTTCTCGATCTTCAATTTCCTGTAGTGTGAAAATGATACATCAAGGTTTAGTTTTTCTGCCATGTATCCTGCTTAGTGTTCTCTAAGCTTCCTGGATCTGGGGTTGGACATCTGACGTTGAATTAGGAAAATTCTCCATTGTTATTATTTCAGATATTTCTTCAGTTCCTTTCTCTCTTTCTTCTCCTTCTGGTATTTGTACTACGCAAAGTTACACCTTTGGAGTTGCCCCACAGTCTTGATTTTTTGATTCTGGTATTGTGTGCTCAACATCAGAGATGGTTTCCTCAACTGCATCTCACAGATGGGGCTGGGTGAGAGGAAGGCTATAAACCAGCATGTGGTATTGAGGTGTGTGTGTCGGGCAGGGGGGTGGAGGGCAGGTGTCCAATGATCACGTCTTGGCCTTTCAGTGAGATCAAGACTGCAAATGTCACATGTGTCTCTCGGCTCCCCTGCCCCCTTAGGTGGGACAGGATGGCCAGAGGGGGCCAGAATTAGGGATTTCCCTTCTCCCAAGTCAGTTATACTCTGTTTAAATGGTTTCTCATGAGGGCAG
This sequence comes from Puma concolor, assembly GCF_028749965.1. NCBI lineage: Eukaryota > Metazoa > Chordata > Mammalia > Carnivora > Felidae > Puma > Puma concolor. The sequence continues at coordinate 189,746 of NC_141677.1, read as the reverse complement.
GTCTCCACAAGAACAGATGCCCTGGGTTATTTCAAAACAATTCCTTTTCTGTCCTCTGGCTGGAAGCATTGCAGGAGTTTTCGCTGATATCCACTGTGCAAGGCTCGTAGAGCTTTCAGAATTAAGACTCACAGACATGTGGGGATCCCCCATCACTAGGTCCCCTGGAGTTTTTATTTCTCAGGCTTGCCCACACCGAGCTTCCAGCAATTCGTCAATTAGATTTTAGGTTTCTTACTTCAACACTGGTTTCTGCAGGGGCTTCTGCTCTGATGGGTTGTGATTATCTGTATTTATCAGTGAGCCTCACAAATTGGGGGTGGAGAGTGGTTTGCCCTGTGACCTCGCTTCTTTCGTGTATCTAAGAAGAGTTGATTTTTCAGCTTGTTCAGCTTTTAAGGCAGACTGGTGACTTTCAAGCTCCTTATATGTGGGACCAGAAACCAGAAAGGTCCTCTTTCCATCTCTGCTGAATGTTCCACACACTGCCCACTCCTGTCCCCTCTGAAGATAATTCTCTAGCACAGTGCTCTCTGACAACCCCATCAGAAACTCTGGCACTGGGATCATTTCCTCCTTTTCTTTCCATGTATGTTTATTTTCTGTGTGGCCCTGACATGACTCTCCAGGTAGTGACATAGCTGTGGGTCACCACCAGTCTGCCTTCTTTTTGCTATCAAAGGGAAGCTTTGACTCAAAATAACACAATGTACTAGAGATTATGTCTCTAGATCCCAGTAGGAGTGGAGATTAATGGCTAATATACGCCTTTTATGATTCACCACGGCGTTGAAAGCAGAGTAAAGAAAGCCAGAATGACAATGGGGACCCAATGACTCCAAACATAGACCAGAGACTTTAACAGTGGAGGAAACATTCTCTCTCAGTATGAAATAACTCTGTACTGTCCTTGGGTGGAAGGTGATTACTCTAACATGCCACTACTTTAATAACAACAGTAAAGGAGCAGCAGGCCTGGAGCTCCACTTGGAGGAAGTGTTGAAGAGGTAACATGGGGAACATGTGCATCGGAGCCAACTTTCCTCATCTCACCTCTGCTTCCCCCACTCCAGGTGCATGTGACCCAAGGGGTCAGCAGGATGAATGCTGGGTTTATTTTAAGATTGTGCAGCCAAGATGTGGAGAATTGTATGGGCAAGGGAGGGTGGGATCCATCCAGAGCAAGCTTCTCCCTGTGTGAGGGGTTGCAGTTGTGCACCAAGAAATGTGAACAGGGCTGCTTGGGAGCAACCTGTGAGTAGGAGAGGTGGGTCAGGAGGAGGGATGGGACCTGGAGACCCTCTTCCTGGGCCCAAAGGAAAGACCACCTTTCCTGGAACTTTAAGCACATGTTCTTATAATGTAATGCCTTTCTGAACCTGCCCTAATCTTCAGCCAAAGGAAAAAAAAGTGTATAAGTAAACCAATAATACATTTTATCGAAATGCTGAATGGCAGAGTATTTAAATTAAACCTCAACCAAGCAAAGACCAAAGCTGAATATCTTCATCACAGAAGAACTTCTGAGTTGAGAGTATATCTTAACTTATATCCAGAAATGTAAACTAATATTTGAATATCTACTATAGTATAAACTGTTACAATACAGTGGACTGTCTTTAAATATAGTCATCAAATTTTTTAAAGTTACCATTAAAGTAAAAGGAAAACGGTCTCGGCACTGTCACTGGCTAATCGCTTCTACAGCCGCCAAACTGCACACTCACAACACTTACACCCATGCTCACTTCCAACAAGGTCAGTGGAAGAAGCAAACTGTATCAGTTCTGCCACTTCTGTTTCCTGCTGCATCTGCTGATGTACCCACCAAATTATTATGCATTCTTTATCTCTGATATCTCTTAAACTCCTGAACCAGACACTGATGGGAATTATGATGATCAATTTTAGGCATCTACTTGACTGGACCATAGAGTACCCAGATATTTGGTCAATATTATTCTGTGTGTTTCTGTGAGGGGAGGTTTAGATAAGATTAACTTTATATTGGTATCCTGAGTGAAGCAGATTGCTCTCCCAAATGTGGATGGGCCTCATCCAGTCAGGTGAAGGCCTGAGAGAGAACAATGGTTAACAAACCCCCAACGTAAGACTGAATATTTTTTATGTGAGTGACCTCAAACTGAGACCTTGACTTTGTTCCTCTCTGTGAGTCTGAACTGGAATACTGGCTCTTTCTGGGTCTCAGGCCCACCAGCTTTGAGACAGGAATGACACATACATTCTCTTGGGTCTCCAGCTTGCAAATTCACCCTGCAGATCTTGGGGCTTGCCCACCCCCAATTCTTTATAACAACTCCCTTTATATACATAGAGGATATACTTGTATACTATAAAAAAAGGGTAATATACCTCTTTTGTGATTTACCTGAGCCTTGAAAACAGAGTAAAGAAAGCCAGAGTCCCTCAGAATTACAATGGGTACCCAATGATTCCAAACAGAAGACAGATAGATGATAGATAGATAGATAGATAGATAGATAGATAGATGGATAGATAGACAGATGGATAGAGATGATTGATAGATGGATAGATAAAACATAGATAGATGATACATAGGTAAATAGATGATAGATGATATTTAGATAGATAGATAGATAGATAGATAGATAGATCTCCTATTGGCTCTGTTTTCTCTAGAGAACCCTAATATATGATGCTACAATTTTATTGATGCAATTCCCAAACCGAAGCTTTGTACACTGCTTGTGAAAGATGCTTTCTATTTTCAGAAGCAAATTTAAGGCCCTTATTTATTTCTATTTGTAATATAATTTGCAGGCCCTTGATGTTTCACACAATCACTTGAGGAAAATTAGTGCTTAAACCTCATACAGAAAAATGTGCCAATGGAGATATGAACTTAACTTTCAAGATAATAAAATTCTCTCCAAATTTCCATCTGCAATTCAGTTTTCATTGCACACATGCCCACTTTAGCATTTTTCCTGGAGTAGAAGAGTAGGAGGATTAAGCAAGCTTATGGAACAAATACCTGCCCTCACAAGAAGTGTCAGAAAGTTCTGGTAAAATGAACTCTTTTCTTTAAGGCCAGTATTGATTGTCCCTAAGTCTGTTCTGGTATCACTAAACCAATTACTTCATGGAAATATTGTTAACTGCAAAGTACAGTATTAAAACAATCTGTCTCAGTTTTTTACATGTAATTGCAGTTATTCCAAATTATTTGGTTATCATAAGGCAGTTCTAAAACTTCCTGCATATCATGCAGTTTGTCTGTGGCTGAAGAATGATTAACAGAGGCCCTTTGCCTCTCTCAGCTCTGATCAGTAATTCTGGAGTGTGTTCTGTGCTGCATTTGAAATGCGGGAATAAACATGAGGTTTCCAAAATCCTTCGCAGCCCTCATCATGTGTGTTGTATCATCAATAATGTCTGCATGATGTTAAAGTCCATATGCAATTATTGTTTCCCAAAACTAAACCATGCATCAGATTTGGGCAACTGCTGAGATGACAAACTAAAGCCAAAATCAGTGCATCCCAAAAGGAGTCGTGAGAGACATAGAAATGAAGAAGTAGAGATACAGGAAAGTCTGGCCCACTATCTCCTGTCTCTGGCAGAAAGGCATGCCTACGGGGTGAGTGGTGGTCAGTGCTGCTGGGGGTGAGCCATATCCAAGGCCCAACAACACACTGGAGTGACTTTCCAAGGACCACGTGGGCAAGAAATAATCCACAACCAAACTTCTGGTTACACCTACAGATCAGAGGACAGTTTTCTCTCATGAGAGAAGGGCCAGCAAGCAACTGGGTTGCAGATAAGATACTTTATTGATGAGGTGACTGGCATATGTGTTTCTGTGTACATCCTAATGGGCATCTGTCACAACTTGGCAATAAGAGACTGTTGATGGTAATGTCATGGCTTCTCTTCTTAAAATCTCTTTTTACTTTTATTTATAAAGAAAAATGAACTCAACCTGATTAAAAATATGAGTTAAAATGGCTACCCATCATAATCATGTAGAAAAATGGCCTGTAAAAGTATAGACACATCTATACCAGGGAAGTGGGAGCATTTCCCATGATGAAAAATGTGTTTCCTTGTTTAATTTGGTTGTAACCAAAAGTAATCTAGAGCTCAAACATGAGACAGATAAATAATGGACTGCTGAATTTTTTAACCAACTGAGCCATAAATGCTGCACTCATTCCAGATATTTTGGTTCTCATTTGGGAAAGATATTTATGTGCTTTTGTGGGCTCTGTGATAAGACTTTATTTGAATGTGTTACAATATCCATTTGCTTTACTATGAGAACAGTTCTTACAGCAGTGAAAGAGGGCCATAAATCACAATTACCATTTCTTTCTACAGGTCAAGTTTTCTGGGTCATTTTCTTTGCAAGACCATAAGTTTTCTTGGCTACTGTTGGCCAAAGTTATCACTAATTCTATTAGAATCAAGAGCTGAAGTTGAGTGTTGGTAAATTTAACTTCTCCTGGGTCATTGCAAAATTCTCACTTGTTAAAGTAAATGTTTATTGATTTTTACTTACCACCCAAATAAATTTATGCCAGTTATGATAATTTAGAAAATATGAATAGAAAAGATACAGAATAAATATGACTTATTCTATCATCAAAGACAACAAACACTAATATTTAAATTTTTATTTTTCTAATCTCTTTTCTATACTTAATGAAACAATATTTTTAATAAAAATTGGCTATTTTACTTCATAACTTTTTTCATATCTTGCTAGTTTAAGTTAATTACATATGGTGTACTTGTTTCCATTGTATTAACTATTCATTTACAGAAGCATTTCAGGAGCTACATAGCATTCTACTGTATGGGTATGCTACAAAAATATTTACCCATAGAATTATATATTTGTAATGTGATATTGGATATGTCGAAAAAAGTACAATGATGATTCAAACTGCATCTTGGAGGCATTTGCTTATTTCACTTCCAGTTACTGAAAGTTGTAAAACTGGTAGAGATTTTAAGTTGTTCACCAAAGTCTATGCTCCTGTTCTTCCTGGGAACAGAGCTGGGGACTGACTATATTCCCCAATCCCTCTTGCTTCTAAGAGTGGAGCGTGACATGCGATGCCCTGCATCCATCTCTCCCCCCAACCACATCCCATGCATGCCTCCATTGAAACCAAATTGTTCTTTGAGTAAGGTAACTTTCTATTGGGTCTCTGTGCCAGTAGTAGTCACACTTAATTCACCTTCTACTTGTCCAGCAGTGGTTTATTTACAGTAAACGGTACCTCCACGTCCGTTCCATCTGAAAATCATCACATATGAAAAATTCCTCTTCCTACCTAAAGTCTTAAGATCTATGCTTCAAAAGCAACTCAGTCATGTTCTCCATTCCTGAATCTCTGGCAATAATATGGAATAAGCAACATTCCTTTGGCCTCAAATAAGAAAGGTTCTCAATGTTATCTGCGGCCACTAGAGTTTACTGACATTTGACAAAACAAGGCAATAGCCACTCTTTCCTCACCTAGGTTAGGATCTACCCCTGTCACTGAGATCAACTTGCTTTTCACACAATAATAATGTAGATGCTCAAAGAAACCCTGGAAATCAAGTTAATAGCCTTATTTTCACAAATGCAGAAACTGATGCCCAGAGAGGTTAGGAGGCTTGTCCAACAACACATGCTTCATATGCCATTGAAGGACCAGAATTAGAATTCAAATCCTGATTTCTAGTCAAGAACACTTTCCACTCACTGCTCTAAAGCACAGGCGTGTGTGTGTGTGTGTGTTTGTGTGTGTGTGCGCGCGCACACACACAGGGAAAATTATTTTCCAAATGTTATGACTTTGAAAAATAGACATTTTCTTTTCTCCAATGCTACCCCTCTTTAAAGACAAATGTAGGGCGCCTGGGTGGCGCAGTCGGTTAAGCGTCCGACTTCAGCCAGGTCACGATCTCGCGGTCCGTGAGTTCGAGCCCCGCGTCGGGCTCTGGGCTGATGGCTCAGAGCCTGGAGCCTGTTTCCGATTCTGTGTCTCCCTCTCTCTCTGCCCCTCCCCTGTTCATGCTCTGTCTCTCTCTGTCCCAAAAATAAATAAACGTTGAAAAAAAATTAAAAAAAAAAATAAAGACAAATGTACTACAGCCCAATTAGCTTTTCCAGACTGAATGACAGGCACTCATTCATTGAGCAATTATTATACAACCACCATGAATTCAGCACTACTGAGTCAGATATAATCCCTACCAAAAGAAGCATACATATGGAAAGCAATAAATTCTAACATTCTGTGAAGAGCTATGTATGATGGGGGAAATATAAAATGTTTATTGTTTAATAACAAACACTAAGCCACTCTTGAGGATCATGGTGGATTTCCTGGAAAGTGTGTCTTTAAGTTGATTCCTAAAGAGTGTGTAGGTGGGAAGTAAAAGAAAGACTGGGATTATCAAATATCATGGAACTCTGGAGTAATCCCAGCTTAACACCTGTTCCCATCTCCTTCAAATCCATCATCCTCTTATCTTCCCCATATTCTTTTTTCATTCCAATTTCACTTTTGAGTGGTGAAACAATACTAGTTATAACCATGAGAACATGTAAAATCCATACAGCCCCATAGACTTCAATTTAAATAAAAAATGCTAGAAATAAGTTCATTTTGCTGCCAATTTACACTTCTTCTTTACCATCACATTAATATTATCTGCAAAACTGAAGTATATGATGTTGGAAACATATGAAGTTTTCATGCCTGAAGGGCCACAATTTAGAAACTTTTTCTCTGTAGCTCCTTAAAAGATTGATGAAGACAGTAACCATCTGTCTGTACTGAGGAGGTAAATGGACCTGTGGAGGGGGTGGGAGGGTCCTGGGTCATGTAATCACCTGCTTTTCCAATCTCTAGTGTTAGACAAGGACCCTTCCTGATTGATAGCACAAATGCAAATTATTTTCACATACTAATGGCCTTCCCCCAAAGCTTCTTAATAATAGATATAGAGGTTTGCTGGATTTTATTAAATGTTTCAATAAATATGAAAATAATTTATGTTCCATGTTTGGTAATAAGATAACACATTTAAATGTGTGTTAAAGTATTACTATAAAACCTTTAAAACAATCTAATATAAATAAGGGAATATAATATTGTATTAAAATATATCATGGAATGTATATTTAAAATGTGTATATATATATAATGATGATGTCTATAATACCTAATGTGCCAACATAATGAAGTCCTTTTCAAGGACGTACAGATTTTATATTGAAAATTCATTAATGATATATTCCTATGATTATATCAATTTTGAAACATATCAAGTTGACATAAGATAATTCTAATGTTTTTAAGTTTATTTATTTATTTTGAGGTAGAGAATCTTAAGCAGCCTCTGCACTGCTACTGCAGAGCCCCATGCAGGGTTTGAACTCATGAACTGTGATCATGACCTGAGCCGAAATCAGAGTTGGATGCTTAACTGACTGAGCCCCCCAGGTTCCCCAGTTTTAAATAAATATTAGAAACAAGACATGGAGCAAAATCAAATATTCTTTACCCATTACTGAATAAAACACAGTTTATTAACAGCATAGACCACAGGAACCAGCTCTTGTGAGAGCAGGTGGTAGGTCCTAACAGGACGCCTGCAGTCCAGCAGCCAGGAAGCCTGAGTGGCTGTCATGAAGGTCAGTCCTGCCAGCACTCCTGGAGAAGTGGACCAGACAGGACCAGGTTGCACCTGGTTTCATGGGTGGATTCAAGCCCTATGTCAGGTTCTGTGCTGACAGTACAGAGCCTACTTGTGATTCTCTCTCTTCCTCTCTCTATGCCCCTCCCTTGCTCATGCTCTCTCTTTCTCTCAAAATAAATAAGTAAACTTAAAAAAAACTTAAAAAGAACTCCTTATATTAAAAGCCACAGATGTAATGTCATCATACGGATGCAGTTCTGAACCAAACATTTTCCTGTTTTGTGGGAAACAGTGGGCTTAAAGAACATGATATTTAAAAGATTTCTTAAGAAATGAAAAGAATCTTCATTTCAAAAATAGCAAAAGGGTATGAATGGTGCTGTTTCCATCACTATTATGAAGTGAAGGTTATGTGCTATTGTTCTCAAGAAAATTAATGTTCTCCAACATGTTCTACTATGCAAGCGAGAAGAGATTCTGCCTCCAACTGATTAGTGGTCACTTGATGTGAGAAACTGAGTCACACCTGTTTAAGCAGAGCAAGAAAACAGCCACCACCTTACATGCACAGTATGCTTATATAATATTATTTATAATATTTATGTAAAACAAAGTTCTTTATTCACTTTTATATGTAATCAGATAACCAAAAAGAAAGAAAAAAATCTTATGATTTAAAAAGATGAACTGCATAATATCTCACCTTAACTATAATAATCACCTTAATCTATTATATCAGAGATGTATTTTAATTGTTTTAAGTATCAAATGCAAGAATTCCGTTCAAGCATTAACAAAGTATTCCTTCTATGATAACTTTAGTCCCTCAACCCCACCTCACCTTACTAAGTCTCTCAATTTTATCTCCTGTTTGAGATCCAAAGAAAAGCATTCCCATGAACACATCCCCAGGAACTGAAGAACTCAACTCCTATTCTCCTCCCAAGGAAGTTCCTTATTCACATTAAAGCAGTGATTCTGCTTATACTTCAAGTATAATGAGCTCCAATAACAAAGAGCAAACAAATAAACAAGCAAAACCTCACATCCTTTGCTCTAGTGACTAAAACATCTTATGCAGGGTATATAGGTTATGTTATGTTATAGTACATATAGTACATATGTTATGTACTAACTGATTACTAAGTACACGTCTCTACTAAACCCTTTGAATAACAACCTTTCAGTTGTACAATCTGTCCTTTGGGAACTACAATTAACTGTCAGGCTTATCATGATGGTGTTCACCTATTTTTCCTCTGTGATCATCAACCAGATGACCATACCCTCTCCTGTGCCAGTGTCCCGAATGGTCAGAGTCCCTGCAAGCATTCTTACTCTTGCCAACCAGGTGGTCCTCTCACTGATCTTAGTCTGATCACCCAATATCAGCCTTCTTCTCTAACTTAACCCAACTCTTAACCCAACTCTTAGCTCCAATCCAACTACTCTCCAAATCACTCCACCCACCTCATTTGATCCTTTCGTTACTCTGGAGCACCTAGCTTGTGCTCAGCTGGGTTCTACTGCCTGTAGTCATCCTGTGCATTGGTCTTTCTCTGGTAATGCTGATACTTTTCTGCCTATTAACGTGGAGATGGATAAAGTCACTATTTCCAGATGACCTATCGAAAACACCCTATACTATTAAAGGAGACACACTGTTTAAAGACAGTAATGTATGTTAAAGTCAGGTCACTATCCTAAATGATAAATCTCAGACATTTTATTTTCCTTGGTTAGCAGTGGCATATATTATATGTGGCATGTCAGCAAGGACCCGGGAATACGACCTCAAAGCATGAGCAGCTGAGGTACCCGCCATCTGCTCCTGGCTTTCTACCTTCTAGGCACCTGGCAAGACTTCACTTCCCTGTCTCTATGAGGTTGGGTGTGACTGTATATTTCCACCAAAATGGAAGTAGAAGTGTCCATTCCAGGTAGGATCTCTAAGAGCCGGTGTGAGACCCACCACCCTCTCTCCCTGCCACTGGGGCAATCCTGAAAACAAGCATCAAATGTAATTGAGAGATGAGCCAAGCCCTTTGCTGGGCCATGTCACCACATGACAAGAAATGAACTTGAGTCCAGTCACTAGGATTTGGGAACCCTTTCTTCCTCCAGCAATTTGACCAAAACATTGCCAACTCTGTGGAATATAGGAATGAAGGGAAACCTAAAGGATTGGAGTTAGACAGGATCATATATCTGACAGAATCTGTAATTAGCCAGAACTAAGGGAGTCCTTATACATGAAACAGTGAGCCAAAATCCAGGTGCCATCTTCTCAACTTTAAATAGAAATTGACATTCTCTCCTTATTTCAACTGAAAAATATGGTAGTATTTAGACTCCAGACCTTCATCATTTCTTCTAAATTAACGGTACAAGAAATCAAGGCCAGTATTTTTACTTAATACCATTTGTAAAGACTGCAAATCTATAGGATATAATTAACCTTAGGGACATCCCTCAATTTAGGAATTCTAAACACACATATATTAAATTAGGTATAAATTAATCTGTAGATTTTATATCTATAGATTAAAGATTATAATTTAGTACATTTTATGAAATTATTAGAAGTCTATCATAAATCTGTTTCTAAAACTATCAGAACTATTTCTAAAACTATTAGAAAGCTGTTTCTGTTTCTACTAAAAATAACAACATTCTAGGCGCACCTGGATGGCTTGGTCAATTAAGCCTCCAACTCCTGATTTTGGCTCAGGTTATGATCTCACGGTTTGTGGGATCGAGCCCCGTGTCAGGCTCTGTGTTGCCATCACAGAGCCTGCTTGGGATTCTCTTGCCCACTGTCTGTACCTCTCCCTAGCTGGTGCTCTCTCTGTTTCTCTCTCAAAATAAATAAAACGAAAAAAAAACATTCTAAATATTCTTAGCTATTAATAAATGCTGAAACATTTTATTTATTCATTTATTTTTAGTAAATAATTAACAACTTCATGATCAAACCACCCAGTGATCAAATTCTTTGGAGCAACAAATGTTATCTTTGACTAAATACTAATCCCTGACAATATCTATCAAACAATATTTAGTCAAAATGTGTAACCATAGTTTGTTAATGATGTTAAAAAAAAAATTGAAACTATCATCTTTTGTCTGTGAGGGACATAGTCAAGCAAATGAAAAGAGAGATACTTGCAGACACATAAGCATATGCAAATTTGTTGCAGTGCTCCTAATTAGAACATATTTTTCCTATTTTATGCTTTCCCACTTTGAAAGAGTTTGTATACAGTACTTCTAAATTAAATAGTTCTTTAGTGTCTTGCTCTTCTTAATTTTCTATTTTGTTTTTCTCTGTTCAACCTAATCATCACAAAATTTCATCTGAGTTTTATAGTCTGATGTTTTCTCTGACAGTGTTTATATAGTTTCTCAGGATTTACATACAAAATTCAGCTATGTTCATAATTGCTATAATTTAATACTTTCTAAAAAAATTTTTAAGTTTATTTTTTGAGACAGAGAGTGAGAGACAGGATGAGTTGGACAGAGGCAGAGACAGAGGGAGACACAATCTGAAGCAGGCTCCAGGCTCTAAGCTGTCAGCACAGAGGTGATGCAGGGCTCGAACTCACGAACTGTGAGATCATGACTTGAACTGATGTCAGACACTTAACTGATTGAGCTACCCAGGTGCCCCACAATTTAACACTTTATGAAGCAGGACCTTATGGGGTCTGATGTTACTACCACACAGACCTCCTCATCGGGGAGCATATTTCTGGGAACTGCTAGCCCCAGGATGGACGAGGACAGGCCTTGTGCAACAGGCCCGGAGGGTCTGCAGATGGAAGCAAGTAAGGAGGAGCAAACTGCAAGTGCCGACACCCAGCTAACCAGCATCCAGGCTCCCTGGATCAGTCCCGGGCCAGGGCACCTAGAGACACCAACCATAGTTGGGGCTTCTGGGGGACACTCCCAAATCCAAGCCTTGGGGACTTCGGAGGTTACCCCAGGCCTGCCTGGCTGTGTGGGGTGGGAGACACCCAGAATCACCATTGTTCGACAGTCCCCAAGCCTCACAAAGACAGCAGGGCCAAGTGGGGCCTGCCAGTGACCACCTCAAAAGTCCCCGTCGGTGGTGCATGGCAGAGAACTGGGAGGTTGGCCTGGCTCCCCAGACTGTCCAGGTCCAGCCATGCAGGGATACAGCAGCCACAGGCAGGGACCCACCCACTGCCAAGGTCCATCCTGCCCCAAAACGGAGCTGCTAATGCCCTGAAACCAGATCTCAGGGGCAATTTACCCTGAACTCCAGGTAGTACCAAGGAAACTGTCTACTGCAAAGAAGTGTATGTCTTCCCAGGGCAGAGCCATAAGGGGTAATGGGTCTAGCTCAAAAAGGACCTTCCTTGTTTCACAAAAAAAAAAAAAAAAAAAAAAAAAAAAAAGCAGAAAAGAAGGAAAGAAAGAAAGAAAGAAAGAAAGAAAGAAAGACAATATTCTACAAGCTGTCTTTATCTTTGTGTATTAAGTTAACCCAGACATCCCTAGAGGGCCATGGCTACTAAAACAGGAATGGATATGGCATGGGTAATAATTGTCAAAACGACAAATATAATTTACTACATTTTTTTATGGGGTGTGAAGGGTAATGACCCTAAAGATAGGCATGATTATTATCTTCATTTAATAACATCAAAACAATTTTACTGAGGCAAAGCAGTTGGCCCAATATCATACAGGGAGTAAGAAGAAGAGTAAGAAAAAGAGTTTACCCAAGCCTATCTGATGTTCAATCTGATTCATTTGGACTCACCATGTCCCTGACTGCTTTTTAGGACACAGCCATGAACAAGATAGACGTGAACCCAGATTCCATGGAGGGCATATTTTGAAAAGATAGAGTAGGAGTCAGGCCCAAAAAAACAAAACAACAAAACAAAACAAAAAACAAAAAAAACCAAAACTATATAACATTTATATAAAGGGATGATAGATAGAGATTATTTATGTATAAATCATGAAAAGATATGTTTAAAACACTTTTGTTTTTCAATAAATATAAGAGATGAACAAAGATTTGGTAGAAAATGACTTGGAAGGTGCCCCTGGGGAATTTGCATTTTAAAATGAGACAGGAATGCCAAAGAAATAGTCTTCCGTGAAAGAACATCTTAGGGCACAATTGCTAAGGTAGAAGTGAAGCCAGTGCCTAAGCAACCAAAACATGGACAGTATGACTGGAGCACAGTGGAACAGGAAGGAGAAGAAGAGAGGCGCCTGGGCAGGAAGTCTGGATTTAATTCTAAATGCAATGAGAAGAAGCCTCTGGTGGTTTTAAGCAGGAAAGTGACATTCCAGGTATAGGTGGCAGATGATAGGGACGCATACAGGGAGAGAGTCTAGTTAGGAACTGAATAGGCTCCTCCAAGAGGGAAATGATGGTAGCTTGGACTAAGGTGCTAAGGGTAAAAGCGGAATTAGAAGGGTAAATTCTGAAAATGGAAATAGAGACACAGAGATTATGGGCCTGGCTCCCTATTGAGTGAACATCCTAAAAATCACTGCGGAGACCAGTAGCACTGTTATCTTTCACAAAATAATTCCACTTTAGTGGACTCAGCAAAGAGCTAATGTCCTGTTGAATCTTGGTTGAGGTAGTTTAGAGTTCTTGGGAGAATTGCTCCTACATGTCAGCACCATTATACTCTTTGTTGAGTTCATCAATGACGCCATTCTATAATGGTAGAAATAAAATTAAAGTGAAATAAAACATTAGAATACCATAATCATCTTAATAAACACATATTTTTTAAATTCCTCCCTGCATTTTATTGCATGATTATAAATATGAGTGAGACTCAGAAACCAAACTAACCTTCTTTAAAATTGCCTAAGTGCATTTTGTAATATATGAGAGTTCTGTTAATCTCATTAAATGATATAAGTAAGGAACTAATAAATAATAGTGGCTCCTTATTCTTAAATGCTTACAGAGGTCCCATTTTCCTTTACAGGCTCTTAATGAAATTTAAGCAAAGTGGTTGCCAACAAAGTGGGAAATTGTATGATTTTGAATTCAAATCAGGGTATTAAATAGTTTTATAAATCTCAGGAAAAATACATTAATAGATAAAGTTCCTATTAACCTACTTAATGGGAATATTACTAAACTTCTTTTATGTAAATATGATTAGTGAGATCTTATAAATTACAATTTAAATTGAAGATATCTGCATTCTTTCACTATCAAGACAATGAAGTGAGGTCAACAATTACTCTGAAGACATCCAAACTCCACGTAGAGATTCCATCTTTTTACATTTAAAAGTATATACACTGAAATGCCCTTAAAATTTTTCTACTCATTCTGCTTCCCTTGTTTTTTATCTTACAGATCTTCTGTGGTTCTATTCCTTATTTGCTTGACCTTGTTATCCGGGTGGGAAATTTATAAACATGTATTACTAATGTACAGTTTGTTTTTTATTTGTGTCTCTATTCCTCTATTTCTTCTGAAATTTGTATACTTCTGGATTTGAGAAATTTTGAGCTGATAAAGACTTAAATGTTTATTTGTCTGTCATGACATTTTAATACCTCTTGTAGGGTAGGAAAATAATTTCACCTCTACTATTTTAGGTCCTTGGCTGAGATCTCCTCTGTAATAAAAGAACAACAGGAGAAATATAAAAGTTTGATAACACATATACCTCTTGTATACACGGGTGAGACCCAGGAAAGTGGAGTCATTCCCTAAAATGGCCCAAGCCATCACCTTAAATACCATCATCTAAAGACAAAAGAGATTTGGGGGAGTGGGGATCCAGTTATGGGAGGTGACCAGGAAAAATGCAGTAAACAAGCATTAGATTGTTATGCACGCAGATTTAACTCATTGTTTTCTCCCAAAAATTTAGTCATCCTCTTCTTCCTGGTACAGAAAAAAAAAAAAAAAAAGAAAAGAAACAAAGAAACACCCTTACAAATGGATATTTCCCTCCTAAAAGTAAATATTCCTTCACTCAGTTTTTAGCTCTTCTCCAGTGCCTGCTATTTCTTGAAAAAAAATAACCAGTTTAAGTGACCCTTATGGTATAAAAGGTACATTTTGGGATGGCAAATTCTGTTCCTATTCACTATCAAAGTCTGAACCTACAGAAAGTAGAGCTTTAAGGAAAGAATGTCTAGCACTCTGTGATGAGTAGGAGAAGACACAAGAAGTCTGGGTTCAAAATATTTCACTGTGTATCACACACAAAAAAATACATCAATATAAGTGAGAAAAGGAGAGAGAGCCTTGACCAAAGTCAAATGAAGTCTATTAGTCTACATAGGGATGTAGTTTGTCTTGTGCTTTCTTTATCCATTCCCATTTTATCTATTACCCATCAGACCACCATCACCTTTCATGTTGATTATGTAACTGTAGAGGAGCAAAATTTGTCAATTCAGAATGTATCTCTTTGGTATATGGATTATTTTAGGCTGATTATTTTTCAGAAACATGGGGCTCATAATGAACTTTTTACCTCACCCTAACTGCCTAAAAGACTTTAGACAGAGGAACTGCCTGAGGAAGGAGGTATTATCATAATTAACTACAGTATATTATAGGTAGGTGTGGTAGAAAGGGGGAAAATTAGCAGTCCGTTTGTTAAAATTCCTCTCTATGTCCCACTGTTCCTGTATGGCCCAGAAAACATTTGTTTACTTTTTCATCTTCCTGTGAATTGTCTTTCTTTCTTTCAAAGTCCCAAAACCTACTCCCCTCTCTAGCTCTGGATGCCACATAAACATCTAATGCCTGCCTGGCCTCATGTTCTTATGGAGCACCCATACATATGCAATTAAATTTTATTAACTCCTGTTAATCTGTCTTATGTCAACTTAATTATTACACCAGCCAAAAGAATCTTTGAGAGTAGTGGAAAATTTTCACTCTCCAACATAAGGAAAAACTGAAAGTTAGTGGTTGTCTAACCAGTGACTAACTCTTTCGTCTGGGTTATTCTCCACCTTTTTGAACCATTTTACAACCTTGTAGGCTATTTTACAATTCTGTAGTAATAGAAGGTAATTTATAGAAAACTGAGAGTAGTGCAAACAATTCTTTTCCATGGAAATTCAAATTATATCCAGTAGGATACAATTGTTACTCTCTAGATATTGAACAGATTTGGAGCTTTGCATCCATTTGTTAATTTATTTCAGCATTCCTAATCTGACTATAACCTGGTATTTTGAATTCTCTTTGCAACCTCTTGCAAAATTAAAAATTCCCTCATTAATTGACAGAGTAAATAAATTTTTGGCATGTGTTTATTTGTATATTTCTACAAGATTCATGATTGTATTCTATTCTAAATTCATCTTCTCTAGTACTCTACCCACTGTAGGAATTCCCTCTGCTTTTTCCTTGAGAGAAGATCCTTCAGTCTTTGCTTTGGCAAGTCCAGTGAAAATGAACTCAATACCACACACTGAACCATCCATTTTTCACCCAACTAAGTTTGTGTTGAAAATTGAATTAAATGTATTTATCCATATTTTTATCCATTAATATCAGTTTTTCTGCACAGAGGGAGCTCTTAAGAAAAAGATGAATTTCCTTTCAATGTGATAGCCATTCAAACACTCTAGGACTTTGCTATCTAATACAGCAGGTGCTAGCTACAAGATAGTTACTGAGCACTTAAACTGTAGCAGGTCAAAATGGAGATGTGGTATAAATGTAAAATATACACAGATTTAGAACACTTAGTACAAAGTACATAAAATGCCTCATTAACATTATTAATGGATTATATATATATATAATATACTATATATTATATATTTATTATATATTATTATAATATAATAAATAGAACATATTAGATTAAATAAAATACTGTAAGGTAACTTTACTTGTTTCTTCTTACTTTTTTAAATGTGGCTACTAGAAAATTTAAAATCACATACATAGATTACCTCTGTGGTTCACATACTAGTTCTATTGAGCAGTATGGCTCCAGAACTTCAATCCTTCCCTTATAAGTCCCCCCCTTACTCAGAACGAGCATCCCCAGATCCAGCACTGTCAAAAGTCTAATTTCCCAACTTCTTCGATGCCTGGATGTCTCATCTGGGCATATTTCAGCTTGCTAAAATTTCAAATCAAGCATCTGCCCAAGATCAAATCACTAGGGCACCAAAGATTTCTTTATGGACACTTTTCTTTTTGGAGAAGTACATCCATTAACAGAGATTTATATCATACCATATTTTAGTAGAAGATTCTTTTCCTATAACTAGCTCTTAAACCAAATCTTTCCCCATCTAGTATCTAAATTATTTAAATCTTATTCAGTGTATGTATATTTATGTGTCTGTATGCATCTTCTTGGAACCTATAAGAAGTAAGTAAGCTCCCCTTACTGAAGAATCGTTAAGTAACCCTATTATCTTTTGCTGTCTATAAATGCAAAATGCATGTACCTCCTATTCTGTGACTCTATCCACATTACAGATCAGTAGTTCTCAGTCAGTGATCCTCGCTACACCATGTACTATGAAGTCTTCTTAGGTATGGCACCAAAAATGTTGCTCACAAAAAATTTGTTTTTGCAACGAACAGGCTGAAAAACAGCTCTATGTACCTGTCATATGCAGCACCGAGCTAACAAGGTAGAACTAGGTAAAGAATGCACACATTTAAACTGAGCTCTCAGAGGTGAAGGTAATGCCACACAGGCCCCAGAGACACAGAACGTACAACATTGTTGCCTCACGTGTAGGTTTGAGAGTAGAAAAGCAGGTAGGGCATCCAGCAGCTCCATTTTAATAAGTCTACTCTAATAAGGAGCTGGGGAGAGTAGCCAAGTGAGAAGTCCAATAACTATGTCATTTAACTATTTCAAGCATACTACCATGAGTTCTAGATTTGAAAGTGTGCTATAAGTAAAGAAAACACTGAGGGGCCACTGGGTGCCTCCGTCAGTTAAGCGTCTGACTCTTGATTTCACGTCAGCTCATGCTCTCAGTGTTGGTGGGTTGGAGCCCCGGATCAAGCTCTTTGCTGACAGCTCAGAGCCTGGAGCCTGCTTCAGATTCTGTGTCTCCCTCTCTCTCTCTCTCTGCCCCTCCCCCACTCATTCCCTCTCTCTCTCTCTCTCTCTCTCTCTCTCTCTCTCTCTCTCTGTCTCCCTCTCTCTGTCTCTCAAAAATAAATAAATATTGGAGGAAAAACAAAACAAAACAAAACACTGAGCACCACTGTTATGGATTAAATTTCAAAGACCAGTCCCAGAGGACCGAGCCCCGATAACTTCTTTCACGATAACATTGAATTCAACTGCTCTACAGACTGAGTATAAATCCAGCCACTTCTGTCATAAGCAGATCTATATGTTATTATCTTATCCATAATTGTATAATCTGTAATCAAAATATATCTACAGTATTCCTCTCTTCTACCAGGTTAACACTGTTTCTGGAACCAGGTTTAGCATTCTATTTTTTTTTTTAATTTTTTTTTTCAATGTTTATTTATTTTTGGGACAGAGAGAGACAGAGCATGAACGGGGGAGGGGCAGAGAGAGAGGGAGACACAGAATGGGAAACAGGCTCCAGGCTCTGAGCCATCAGCCCAGAGCCTGACGCGGGGCTCGAACTCACGGACCGCGAGATCGTGACCTGGTTGAAGTCGGACGCTTAACCGACTGCGCCACCCAGGCGCCCCATAGCATTCTATTTTTAATAAGCCAATGTTCACTTTTAATTGTTCTTTGTTGCTTTTACAAGTGTTCACCAACTATTTAATGATCACTTTAAATTCTGGATCAACATCAAGCTTATGAGTTTTAGTTTCTGGGATCCAAATTTTTCTTTTTTGAATTTTAAAATATTTGTTCACTTCTAAGTTTTTGGTACATTTCTGGAAGTTTGATATAGACCAAACCATTTAAATTTTTCTTAAATGTTGAGAATGGTTTGCTTTATTTAATATATAGGCGCATTTTCTTTGTTTGATTATCTAGTGTCTGACAGGAGCATAGGGATTATATTTTGAATTACAGAGTTAAAAGGAGCATTAAGATACATTGCTTCTATTTTACAAATGACAAAACTGAAACTCACACAGCATCCATTTGACTTGCTCAGGATCACCTCTAACATAAGGGCACACAGGAAGTTGAGCTAAATGTGTATACTAACCACCAAAACTTGTATACTATTTTTTTCCTTATTTTTGTTTGCTGGAATGGTTTATGCATTTCTCTGGAAATACTTCATAAGTATGCGTATCATTCCGATTTTCCCATAGCTTCCAAAAATCAAACACATATGATAAGGGATAATTTAAAATTTACTATCAGTTAATCACATGCAGACAGTGTTGTTATAATAGAGTTGCTAACAAATAAACCTCTATTTTCAGTAAAGAAAATTGCTTCCAAAAAATTTTCAGCGTCAAAGTTGTTAATAAAATATTTGTTGATTTTCTGTTTTATGTCGACCTCTTATCTTTCCCCCCAAAACATAACTTTTAATAGGACAGGGAACAAGTTATGAAATTTATTTTTTTAGCCAATATCATTTGCAACATATGGCTATGCACTCAATAAATCCATCTTGAAATGAGTTTTGCTTACAATTTTCTCAGAGTTTTGGGCAGTTATGTAATTATTCACATCCTAGAAATTGTCATTCCTTGAAATTGGAAAGAAAAATGCATGAGACTTACATGGATCTGGAAACAGACCTTCGTCCCAGGTTTGCAGGTAGAAAGCATGTGATGGAGTGGACAAGCAGCCAGGCTGGGTTCAAATCCTACTTCTGACATTTATAATCCACGTAATTCTGCAAAATTGCTCAAGTGCAGCCAGCCTCTCCATCTGGAAAATGGAAAATAAATCCTACTTTGCATGGTTTTAGTGTGAATTATAGATAACTTGGACAACATACTTTGTTTGTTGATAAGCACTATTATTTTAATTATGCAGATTTAAAGATATTTTAACTCTATGCAAATGGTGTATTCTTAAAGGTGTTTATTGTAAAGCAATATTCTTCATTCAAATTCTCTTCATCATATCGGCTTTAGTTACAGTTTGTATATTTGATGGGATAGGGATTCTAAAACATCTCTTAAAACTTTATTTAAGCCTGCGAAATATTTAAAGCAAATATATAAAGGGGAGGACTATGATCATTTCTGGCTAAGGGAAAGATGTTCAAAGTACTAAAAGCTTATACAAAAGGTACATAGTAAATATATTTGGGGTGCATGGGTTTAAAGCGTAAAATGGAGCTCTAGGCAGACAGCTCAGAACCCAGTGGACTGAAATGAGAATCACAGCATGATCTGATAGACATGAACTGTAACAGAAGCAATGAAAAATAACTTAATTTTTAAAAATAAAATAAACCACTGTACTCAGATTGTCTTGCAGTATTTTGGGCTCTCAGTCTCTTCATTTTTCACAGGATATATTTGGTTAAGACAATGTCTGTGGCCCCTCCAGCTATAATATTCCCTGACTCACTTATTGGGGGCTGGAGAGTATGAGAGGCGTTCATAAAAATGAGGTTTGTCATCACAATCTTCCCCAGGACAAAAGTTTTGTGCCAGCTCCAGTAAAGTATCCTAGCCCAAAGCAGTTGTTCTTAACCTTCGGGAGGTCACAGAACCCTTTACAAAGCTGAGGAGAGCTATGAAGTCTCTCATGGGAATAAAGTTCATAATTCTCTATAATATGTCAGGGAACTCACATGGCCCAGGTTAAGAACCTGTGCATTAAAGAGTTTCCTGCTTTGGGGAACGTCTTAGCTAATTTACGGTAGCAAAATATCATAAACTAGGTTTGCTTATAAATTACAGAATTTTATTTCACACAGTTCTAGAGGCTGGAAGCCCAAGATCAGGGTGCCAGCCCTGTCAGGCGCTGGTGAGAGCCCTCTTCTGGGTTGCAGACTTGTCACTGTACCCTCACATGGAAGAGAACAGAGGAGGAAGCAAGCTCTCCCGTGACTCTTGCAAGGGCACCTGGTCCCTTCATGATGTTCCAGGCTCATGACTTCATCTAACCCTAACTATTCCCAAACGCCCCACCTCCTGGGGTTTCAACCTGAGAATTCCGGGTGGGGTGAGGGAGCATTCGGTCCACAGTAGGGGAGTTCCTGGGGGCTGTCCACAGATCCCTGAGAGAGCATCTGTGAGAGTTTACATGGACATATCTAGATAAAACCACGGGTAGCTGCTCAAAGGCACATTTTGCCTCACAACTTCAAGGCTTGCTTGAGGTTTTTCACCTTATTTGTTTGGTTAAATTTCTACTTAGCTTTATCCGTTCTCAGATTGAAAATATTTTTATTAATTGAAAAGAAAAAGGTCACAATTACAAAAATCTCTCAAAATAAGTACTTGAGAAATATCTAACACATTGCTCTGCGATTTTCCCCTTTCTCTCGAACATATTATTTCTTTGTAACTCAGCTTCCCCATCTATGCGATGGGAATGATAACACATCCTCTATCACCCAGAATAGTTGTGAAGACCAAGTGAGAAGGTAAATGTAGTAACAATGATGGGATTAGCAGTAGTTGACAGTGATTGTGAATTTAGGATGTGTGGAGCACTGTGCTGAATATCTCACGTGGGGCACTGGTATCACATGATGGATATTTCAAGGAATCCTCCCAGTAACCCTACGGGGTACCATAATCCGTATTTCTATTTCCCACATGAGGAAGAATAAAGGCATAGAGATATTAAATAACTAGTGCAAAATGCGGAGCTTATTAGGCACAGAGGAGGATACAAACCACAGCCATCTGATAGCAAAATTAAGGACCCTAAACTCTATTACCCTGAACTGTCTTACATAAGAACCATGCATTCAAATTGTGTGTAAATCATGTGAAAGAAATTTTACCTTTATGTGGTATCTGTGATGCCACTAGAAGTACACAAGACAGTGTTTTATTTCATACAGAAGAAATAAGTGATCACCTACAAGGAATATGGCCCAGCAGACTTGGGTCTGAATCCAAGTTCCCCTACTAACCAGCTGTGGGGCCTTGGCCTTTATGCTAATTCTCTGAGCCTCTGCGTCTTTACCTCAGAAGCAGACCCTGAGCAAGTAGTTTATTTGGAAGAAAATTTCAGGAAACACTGGTAGGTAAGTGGAGAAGTGACAAGGGAGGTTACCCACACTTGGTAACTCAAATTGACACCAGTGGGGTGCTCCAAATTTTTGCATAGAAGAGGCATTCAAAAGTAGCCCACCTGGAGGGGGAGCTGGAACAGTTTTACATCCTTTCCTAGCAGTCTTGGGGGAGGAGCGCTGCCCTGAAACATATCACTTCTTAGGCATTTCTGGATTGCAGTCACACAGATCTGGAGCCTCCAGCTGCTAGGAAACAGATAGGGTGCTACTGGTAACTGAGGTCCAGCCTGCCTGCAGTGGTGGGGCCCAAGCACATTTGTGTAGGGCACAACCAGCATTTCTTTCACTCAGTTTCTCACCCATGAAATATGGAAAAGACCTATCGTGGCTGTAAAATGAGCAACTAAATATGTTACTTGCCTGAACTCAGAAGGCCTCTAGCATCTAGTCCCTGTTCTTCACCCATAAAGCTAATTCCCCATAAAGCTAATTATTATTACTAATTTATTAGTCCCATAAAGCTAATTCTCTTCTGGCAGCTCCACCTTTCAGTTCCTATCAGTGTATAGAAAGTAGCTAATCCACCCGGGTCACATGCATAATGTGACAACTACAAATTTAACACATGATACGTTTGGGTTTCCAAGAAAGAATAGTACTATTTAAATTCAAACACTCTATTATCCTTTATGTTGTAAAGAGAATCCAAGGAAATATATAGAATTATAAACATCCTTGCAAACAGGTAAATCCCGTCTTCTGCATACACTTCAAATCATGGTAAATATAGCTCAATAGGAAGATATCCAACATAGCTTAGAAACCATCTGGCATTCACATCGCATTTAGAGGGGCAAGAGTCTCAGACAAGCTGAATGACCTTCCAAGATCCCACAGGTAATTTCCGGCACAGCACAGCCCCTGGTTCACTGTCCTTTTTGTACACCATTCAGCCTTCTGTGGCTTTCCCATGGTTACAGAAGTGAGCCAGTCATTTCCTGGAGTGATTATTTGCTTTAACACTAACATTTATTTCATGTCCGGAGAGCTTCACAAGGAGCTACCTTCCTAACTGGTTTCTCATTTCAATCAAAACTACAATTTAAGCTAACACTGATTTCCAGTGAGCTGATCTTTACAAAAGATTACTAAAATGTTCTCACTGTTGCCTGCTATCATAATTCACGTACTGAAAATAATACACATTTTCCAAATTAAAACACATACTAAAATGTGTATTAACCTAACAAACCAGGATGTATTATTACTCAAATGAACTATGACATGCATGGCTTTCTGTGTGTTTCTTAGATGTAACTTGAGCAAACAACAGGTATTAGATAACCTTCCAACAGCTTTTTAAGTTCGGCATTATATGCATATTTGCTTTAACAGCAATGAGTAAAAGCAAAACAATTCAATTACAGTTCCTTTGGGGTGTGCTTGGGAATGCCTCCATCCAAGGAAAACATCCCCAAAGAGCAGTGCACTGTGATATCTTTCTTCCAATGAGAGGATAGCTCAGAAATAATGTGACACTTGAGGTGGAGTTGCTGATAATTCAGCACATATCTTCCATGATGGGTGGTCAGACCTTGACAGGACAACAGAAGAGGGAGACTTTATCTGACCTGACTTAAAGTAGGAGCAAGTAGTTAAAAGAGCAACAGGCTTTGGGGTTTGTAGAAAGAAAGAAAGAAAGAAAGAAAGAAAGAAAGAAAGAAAGAAAGAAAGAAAGAAAGAAAGAAAGAAAGAAAGAGAAAGAAAAGAAAGAAAGAGAGAGAAAGAAAGAAAGAAAGAAAGAAAAGAAAGAAAGAAAGAGAAAGAAAAGAAAGAAAATCCTGTCATTTAATAGCTGTGTTACCTCAAGCAAGTCGCTTCTCTGTGTCTCAGTTGTCTTTGTGACAAAAGAGAAGTCTACGTGGTGAAGTGTGAGGGTCACATGAGATAATGTATACAGACTATGAATCTCAGTGACCAGCATGGAATAGGCATTTTTCATAAAAGTTGTTAAGAAAAATTATCCAGCCGTCAGATTGTTCTCTGTATTTACAGATCTGATTCTGATTTTTGTTTTATTCATTTTGTTTTTCAACAGCATATCAGGAGAGATGGTAAGCTATAATTGTGTTGAGAATAATATAATGTATAAATTTGTCCAATCACTATGTTGTACACCTGAAACTAATGTAATATGTGCACCAGCTATACTAGAACATATATATGATGAATATATAAGTATATATAAAGTAATAAGATATATATGATGGATATATATCATGTGAAATGTATGTATGATGTATAAAACATATATGATGAATGTGTATAATGTATATATAATAAAAATATATATGATGAATATATATCATGTGTAGTGTATATGTAATGTATAAAATATATATATAATGTATAAAGTGCCCCTGTATAACTCCAGGTGCAAATTAAGATGTTCAAAACTCATCCAATAAATTTTAGCCACTTTTTTTGCCAAAAAAAAAGAAAGAAAATATAATTATCCAAGCTTGAGGGAGAAATAAAAATATATAATTATAAGCTCTTTTACTGTCACATTAGGGACATTTTTAAACAAATCAGCTTCAGAGTCATCAGATGCTATGGAAGAATGTAAGTGTATTTGCATAACAATTAGCACACAGCATTTTACTACTCTGAAAATTGTTAATGCCTGTGTAGTGGGTTGAAAGTTGTCACCTCAAAATTCATGTCCACTTGGAACTTCAGAATATGACTCTATTTGGAAACTGGGTCCTTGCAGATGTAGCTAATTAAGACTTTCAAGATAAAGTCATTCTGGATTCAGAGACAGCCCTAAGTCCAGTGACTATGTCCTTGTAGAGGAGAAGACACAGAAATAAAGAAGGAAGACAGCCATACAAAGGTGGGGGCAGGAAACTGGATGTCCACAAAGCAAGGCTTGCAAGCCTTGTTGGCCTTGGTTGGGAGGAGGAGTTTGGAGGGAGCACAGCTCTGCCAACCACTTGGTTTCAGACCTCCAGCTTCAGAGCCGATAAAAGAATAAATTTGTGCTGTTTTAAGCCACCAAGCCGGTGACAATTTGTCACAGCAGCCTAGGAAACTAATAGAGTATGCTTATTTTGTTTTCTGTTTAGTAGAGAAGAAAACTTCAACAATATGGTTTTATTCCCCTGTTTTTGTTCCTATTTATTTCTACCGACTAAAAAACAAACAAACAAACAAACAAACAAGGATAAACAAGGCCACACTTTTGTTCTTTTTTGAAGCTGTTCTCTCATGCTGCTGGTATCTTCATTGATGCATTGAATAAAAGTTAACAAATGGTTACATTTTGTATATGAATTGTGATTTTAACATTTTAAGAATTAAAATGACAAAGGATGTATTGGTGATAATCGAGGATGGTGCTGGAGATGGTGAGGATAGAGACGAGGAGGAAGAAGATTCAAGTGAGAACTGTTTTCTCACCGCGCCAAAGCTTCACTGGGGACTTCACTAGGCCAGGCGAGTGGGACAGCTCCTCACATGTCCAAGGTGGTGCGCACAGCAGAGACTGAGCCACGCGCTGACCTGGAGGGATTATGTCTCTGGTTCTAGGAAAGAGTAACTTAAGTGCCCACCAGCAGTTTTTGAAGGCGCCCTGTCTCAAAGAGGCTACTCCCCACAATGCTCAAGCTACATGCCAACTGATGCTCGTTTTTGGATCTGGAACAACCCAAAGAGATTTCAGGGAAGTCCAACCTGATTCTCTTGCAGCTTTTGTGTGGGATAATTCAATGAAGATAGTTTCACTTGCACAGATGCTATCTTATGTAAATACTGGTAATCGTAGGTACAAGTTGTATTATAGCTTAAGCCGATTTTTTTTTTACATCTCCCTGAGAACATAGAATTTTGAAAACCATAATTTCATCATCCTCATCAATGACAAAATTATTTGATTCTCAAATTATAGTAAATAATAAATTTGCCCCTGTGGAAGAAAAGTTCTTTTAATTTCGTGAGAAGCTGCATATTTCTTTTTCTCCTAAGAGGAGACAAAAACAAATGAATAGATACAGAAAAATAATAAACCTATTACTTTATTCTGTGTTCTTTTGGCTTCCAAAACTACACTTGCTGGGTCCTGATTGGTTTGGAAAGAGGAAAAGTAGCAGGATAATAACCCTGGAGGGAAAGGATTGTGTCCTTATGGCACAAATCTGTCACTCTCACTGCTGGTGAGTGGTGAGTATCCTATTCCAGTCTACTGTCCAGTGGTTTCCTTAACCCTCCTGAAAGCAATCTATGCTGATTACCTAAGAAATGGGGATGTCCATCTTCCTCTGTTTCATTTATAAAATAAATGGATGGTTTTCAGTTGCTGATCACCCTGTGAAAAGCATTTTGTCCATTTCACAGCAATTAAGAGTGGTAATTGCTCAAGGCCATTTTTCCCCTTTTCATTTCCCACCAAGAGAGTTTTGGTCCACTGGGTCTCTGAGGCTCAGAGCAGAGAAGGCTGCATTCCAGAGAAACACTCTATTTTGACTGCAATTTTCTCACTTATGCTCCCCTCGCTGCAGGTAAATCACCCATCAGATCAATAGCTCCAAATGACAGTCTCTACAGAAATCCTCCTTGGAGATGCGAGGTTGGGTGTCAGCAGCAGGCACAGGAGGTGAGGCACTTAACTGAGCATCAGACACTGAAAATGAGGCCTTGGTTCTGTTTTCTGCTCTGACCCAGCTGTGGTAGGAACTCAGACAGGACATTTACCCTTCCGGCATCTGTGTAATTTCATCTGACTATTTCAACATTTCTTCAACTCATGTCTTGGGAGAGAAGACTCAAGTCTTGAGAGAAACACATACATATTTAAATTTAATAATCTGAATGAAGTTTGAAATTTTATAGAAGATCCAAAAGATGGAATATCATGTAGCCATTTAAAATAACATTTAGGGATGCCTGGGTGATCCAGATGGTTAAGTATCTGGCTTTGGCTCAGGTTATGATCTCAGTTTGTGAGTTCGAGCTCTGTGATGGGCTTTGTGCTGACAAGTCAGAGCCTGGAGCCTGCGTCAGATTCTGTGTCTCCCTCTCTCTCAAAAATAAATAAACATTAAAAATTTAAAAATGTATAACATTTATGAGCCTGGGTGGCTCAGTTGGCAGAGCGTCCAACTATTGATTTCAGCTCAGGTCATGATCCCATGGTCATGGGATTGAGCTCCAGGTTGGCTTCTTCACTGAGCATAAAACCTGCTTAAGGTTTTCTCTCTGCCTCTCCCCTCCCACCTTGCATGCACTCACAATCTCTGTATAAATAAATAAATAAATAAATAAATAAATAAATAAACAAACATTTATGAAGGATTCTTACTGAAAGAGAAATGCCCACAACTTAACATTAAGTGAAAAACTGTGGGAGGAGCCAAGATGGCAGAACAGCATGGAAGTTTTTTGTGTGCCTCGCATCCATGAAATACAGCCAAACCAACATTAAACCATCTTACACACCTAGAAAACTGATTGGAGGATTAACACAACATCTGCACAACCTGAACCACAGAATTCAGCAGGTACGCAGTGCAGAGACGTGAACTTGGGAAGAGAGAAGCCAGTGGCAGGCAGGGAGCCACTTTTGTAGGCGAAGAGAGGACAGAGACTGGGTGGGGGGCAGAATATGGGAAAAGCACCCCTCCCCAAAAGCAGCTGGAGAGAAAGTGAAAATTAGAAACAGCCATAGGGACTAAACTAAAAAGGGAGAAAGGAGAAAGGAGAGGGTTTAAATTCCATTATGACTGTAAACAAGGGGGACGACGCAAAGGCTGCAACTCCGCAGCTCCCTACCTAGCAGTGCTCTGGTGAGAAGGGCGAATCCCCAGCAGCAGGGTGGGGTCCGGGAGGTTCTCAGGCCACAGGGGAAAAGCGGTTCCATTGCTGGAGACTGTTGAAGCCCTCTGGTCCCGGCAGACCCCAGAAAACGGCCACGTTCGCTGGGGCTGGAACAACCACCATCGTTAAGGGTGAAGCCTGGTGCCAGATGCGTGTTGTGAGTTTCCATCATCCCTGACACACTGCTGCTACCCTGTTTCGAGAACTTTTTCTGGGGCGGGCTGGCACCCAGCCGCAGTCTCGGGCACTGGCAGCAGCAGGGTCCTGCAATAGTTCCTGGGTGCGGCCAACACTCGGCCATTGCTCATTCGGCCATTGCTGGGTGAGACCCTTCCGCAGAGGGGCAGAACCGGTCAAAGCCCCGGTCCTTCAGAAGTAAGGGGCTGGGGAAAACAGCCGCGTTTGAGACAGAACTCAGGAGAGAGGTACTGCCTGGGGCCTGGTCACGGATTGAAAAAGCGGGGAGTGGCCAAGCGCTGAAGACAGAGGATGCTGCCGATTACTGATCCAGGAGAACAGACCGGGTAGCTGAGTGACACCATTTTCACCGCTATCGCGCATGCGCATATGCACCTATGAGCGCCACAACAATCCACCTTGGTTGACTAGCAGCGCCATCTAGTGGAGAACGGAGCTGTTACACTGAGCCCCGCCCAACTGGGCAAACCTGGCTCTTTAAGAACACAAGTCTCACCGCCTACTTCGTTTATGGAATATAAAGCCTTACATAGTCTGACTTCTAGGGGAAAACGAGGTAATTTCAGTCTTATTTCAATCTGTTAGCTTGTCTGTTTATTCAGTTTTCTTTGTTTTTTGTCTCCTTTGTACTACTTTTCATTTCCTTGAATACAGAAAGAGAAAAAATTCGTTTTTATTTTCTATTTTTATTAAAAATATTTTTCTTTAATTTTTATTATATTTTTTACTTTTGTGTAAATTTTTTCAGATTCTTTTTATTACATCATTTTATTTTAGTGTACTTCAGTGTATTCACCTTTTCAAATTTTCAAACGATTTCCTTTTTCTTTTTCTTTTTTCTCTTTTTCATTTCTTTCCTTTTTGTTGAATGCAGAAAGATTAAAACCTTATTTCTACTTTCAATTTCTATTAAAATATTTTTCTTTAATTTTTTTCAACTGTATTCTTTACTTTTGTGTAAATTTTTTTCAAATTATCTTTTAATCCCATCATCTCATTTTAGTCTACTTCAGTGTATTCAATTTTTTTCAAACTCTCAAATGATTTCCTTCCCCTCCCCCTTTTTTTCCCTCTAAGCTGTCAAACCACTTTCAACACCCAAACCAAAACACACCTAGGATCTAGAATCATTTATTAGATTGTGTGTGTGTGTGTGTGTTTAATTTTTTTAATTTTAATGTTTTTTAATTTTGTTTTTTTAATTTTAATTTTTCTATCTCATTAATTCCTTTTCTCCCTTCAAAAAAAAAAAAAAAAAAAAAGAAGGAATTCACCCCAAAGGAAAGAGCATGAAGAAATGACAGCCAGGTAGTTAACCAACACACATACAAGCAAGATATCTGAACCAGAATTTAAAATCAAGATAATAAGAGTACTGGCTGGAGTTGATAATAGATTAGAATCCCTTTCTACAGAGATAAAAGAAGTAAAAAATAGTCATAATGAAATTTAAAATGCTACAACTGAGCTGCAATCATGGATGGATGCAGTGGCGGCAAGGATGGATGAGGCAGAACAGAAAATCAGTGATATAGAGGACAAACTTATAGAGAATAATGAAACAGAAAAAAAAGAGGGAGATTAAGGTGAAAGAGCACGATTTAAGAATTAGAGAAATCAGTGACTCATTAAAAAGGAACATCAGAATCATAGGTGTCCCAAAAGAGGAAGAGAGAGAAATAGGGTAGAAGGGTAATGTGAGCAAATCATAGCAGAAAACTTTCCTAACCTGGGGAAAGACACAGACATCAAAACACAGGAAGCACAGAGGAACCCATTAGATTCAACAAAAACTGACCATCAATAAGGCATATCATAGTCAAATTCACAAAATACTCAGTCAAAGAGAGAATCATGAAAGCAGCAAGGGAAAAAAAGTCCCTAACCTACAAGGGAAGACAGATCAGGTTTGCAGCAGACCTATCCACAGAAACTTGGCAGGCCAGAAAGGAGTGGCAGGATATATTCAATGTGCTGAATCAACAAAACATGCAGCCAAGAATTCTTCATCCAGAAAGGCTGTCATTCAAAGTAGAAGGAGAGATAAAAAGTTTCCCAGACAAACAAAAATTAAAGGAGTTTGTGACAACTAAACCAACCCTACAAAAAATTTTAAGGGGGACTCTCTGATGGGAGAAAATATGAATATATATACATATAGATATAGATATAGATATAGAAATAAATAAATAAATATCAAAAGCAACAAAGATTAGAAAGTACCAGAGAACACCACCAAAAACTCCAAGTCTCCAAGCAACATAATGGCAATAAATTCCTATCTTTCAGTACTCACTCTAAACATCAATGGACTCAATGCTCCAATCAAAAGACATAGGGTAACAGAATGAATAAGAAAACAAGATCCATCTATATGCTGTTTACAAGAGATCCACTTTAGACCTAAAGACACCTTCAGATTGAAAATAAGGGGATAGAGAACCATCTATCATGCTAATGGTCAACAAAAGAAAA
Organism: Puma concolor; assembly: GCF_028749965.1. NCBI lineage: Eukaryota > Metazoa > Chordata > Mammalia > Carnivora > Felidae > Puma > Puma concolor. The sequence continues at coordinate 159,380 of NC_141677.1, read as the reverse complement.
CCGTAGTAGCCATACTTATATCAGACAATCTAGATGTTAAAATAAAGACTGTATCAAGAGATGCAGAAGGACATTATATCATAATCAAAGGGACTATCCACCAATAAGACCTAACAATTGTAAACATTTATGCGCCAAATGTGATAGCACCCAAATATATAAATCAATTACACAAACATAAAGAAACTCATCAATAATAATACCATAACAGTAGGAGACTTCAACACCCCACTCAGAGCAATGGACAGATCATCTAAGTAGAAAATCAACAAGGAAACAATGGCTTTGAATGACACACTGGACCAGATGGACTTAACAGATATATTCACAACGTTTCATCCTAAAGCAGCAGAATACACATTCTTCTCCAGTGATCATGGAATGTACTCCAGAATAGACCATATACTGGGACACAAATCAGTCCTAAGTAAGTACAAAAAGATCGAGATCATACACAGCATATTTTCAGACCACAATACTATGAAACCCAAAATAAACCGCAAGAAAAAATTTGAAAATGTAACAAATACTTGGAGACTGAAGAACATCCTACTAAAGAATGAATGGGCTAACCAAGTAGTTAAAGAGGAAATTAAAAAGTATATGGAAGTCAATGAAAATGATAACACCACAACCCAAAACCTCTGGGACAGCAGCAAAGGCAGTCATAAGAGGAAATTATATAGCAATCCCGGCCTTCCTAAAGAAGGAAGAAAGATCTCAGATACACAGCCTAACCTTATGCGTTAAGGAGCTGGAAAAAGAACAGCAAATAAAACCCCAAGGCAGCAGATGATAGGAAATAATCAAGATTAGAGCAGAAATTAATGCTATCAAAACCAAACCAAACCAAACCAAACAAAACAAAACAAAACAAAAACCAGTAGAACAGATCAAGGACACCAAAAGCTGGTTCTTGGAAAGAATAAACAAAATTGATAAACCACTAGCCAGATGGATCAAAAAGAAAAAGGAAAGGACCCAAATAAATAAAATCAAGAATGAAAGAGGAGAGATCACAACCGACACAACAGAAATAAAAACAATAATAAGAGATATTATGAGCAATTATATGCCAATAAAATGGGTAATCTGGAAGAAATGGACAAATTCCTAGAAACATTTACACTACCAAAACTGAAACAGGAAGAAATAGAAAATTTGAACAGACCCATAACCAGTAAAGAAATCAAATTAGTAATCAAAAATCTCCCAAAAAACAAGAGTCCAGGCCCAGATGACTTTCCAGGGGAATTCTACCAAACATTTAAGGAAGAGTTAACACCTATTCTTGAAGTTGTTCCAAAAAATAGAAACAGAAGGGAAACTTCCAAACTCTTTCTATGAAGCCAGCATTACCTTGATTACAAAACCAGACAGAGACCCCACTAAAGAGGAGAACTATAGACCAATTTCCCTGATGAAAATGGATGCAAAAATCCTCAAAAACATACTAGCCAACCGGATCCAACCATACATTAAAAAAATTCACTACGACCAAGTGGGAATTATACCTGGGATGCAGGTGGTTCAATATCCGCAAAACAATTAACATGATTCATCACATCAATAGAAGAAAGGACAAGAACCATATGATTGTCTCAATAGATGCAGAGAAAGCCTTTGACAAAATACATTGTTTCTTGATAAAAACCCTCAAGGAAGTAGGCAAGGAAGAAGCATACCTCGAGATCATAAAAGCCATATATGAACGACCCAATGCTAATATCATCCTCAATGGGGAAAAACGGAGAGTTTTCCCCCTAAGGTCAGAACAAGACAGGGATGTACACTCTCACCACTGTTATTCAACATATTATTGGAAGTCTTAGCCTCAGCCATCAGATAACACAAAGAAATAAAAGGCATCCAAATCAGCCAGGAGGATGTCAAACTTTCACTCTTTGCAGATGACATGATGCTCTAGATGGAAAACCCAAAAGATTACACCAAAAAACTGCCTGAACTGACTCATGAATTCAGCAAAATGACAGGATATAAAATCAATGTACACAAATCAGTTGCAGTCCTATATACCAACAATGAAGCAACAGAAAGAGAAATCAAGGAATCGATTCCATTTACAATTGGACCAAAAGCCATAAAATACCTAGGAATAAATCTAACCAAAGAGGTGAAAAATCTATACACTGAAAACTATAGAAAGTTTATGAAAGAAATTGAAGAAAACACAAAAAAAATGGAAAAAGAATCCATGATCCTGGATAGGGAGAACAAATATTGTTAAAATGTTGATACTACCCAAAGCAATCTACATATTCAATGCAATCCCTATCAAAGTTACACCAGCATTCTTCACTGAGCTAGAACAAATAATCCTAAAATTTGTATGGAACCAGAAAAGACCCCGAATATCCAAAGCGATCTTGAAAAAGAAAACCAAAGCAGGAGGCATCACAATCCCAGACTTCAAGCTATACTACAAAGCTGTCATCATTAAGACAGTATGGTACTGGCACAAGAACAGACACTCAGATCAATGGAACAGAATAGAGAACCCAGAAATGGACCCACAAACTGTGGCCAATTAATCTTTGATAAAGGAGGAAAGAATATCCAGTGGAATAAAGACAGTCTCTTCAGCAAGTGGTGCTGGGAAAACTGGACAGCGACATGCAGAAGAATGAACCTGGACCACTTTCTTACACCATACACAAAAAATAAACTCAAGGGGCGCCTGGGTGGCGCAGTCGGTTAAGCGTCCGACTTCAGCCAGGTCACGATCTCGCAGTCCGTGAGTTCGAGCCCCGCATCAGGCTCTGGGCTGTTGGCTCAGAGCCTGGAGCCTGTTTCCCATTCTGTGTCTCCCTCTCTCTCTCTGCCCCTCCCCCGTTCATGCTCTGTCTCTCTCTGTCCCAAAAATAAATAATAAAAAAAAAAAAAAACGTTCAAAAAATAAACTCAAAATGGATGAAAGACCTAAATCTAAGACAGGAAGCCGTCAAAATCTTTGAGGAGAAAGCAGGCAAAAACCTCTTTGATCTTGGCCACTTCAACTTCTTACTCAACACATCTCTGTAGGCAAGGGAAACAAAAGCAAAAATGAACTACTGGGACCTCATCCAAATAAAAAGCTTCTGCACAGGAAAGGAAACAATCAGCAAAACTAAAAGGCAACCGACAGAATGGGAGAAGATATTTGCAGGTGACGTATCAGATAAAGGGTTAGTATCCAAAATCTTCAAAGAACTTACCAAACTCAACACCCAACAAACAAATAATCCAGTGAAGAAGCAGGAAGACATGAGCAAACACTTCTCTAAGGAAGACATCCAGATGGCCAACAGACACGTGAAAAAATGCTCAACATCACTTATCATCAGGGAAATACAAATCAAAACCACAATGAGATACCACCTCACACCTGTCAGAATGGCTAACATTAACAACTCAGGCAACAACAGATGTTGGCGAGGATGCGGAGAAAGAGGATCTCTTTTGCATTGTTGGTGGGAATGCAAGCTGGTACGGCCACTCTGGAAAACTGTATGGAGGTTCCTCAAAAAACTAAAAATAGAACTACCTACGACCCAGCAATTGCACTAGTAGGCATTTATCCATGGGATACAGGTGCACTTTTTCGAAGGGAAATACACACTCCATGTTTATAGCAGCACTATCAACAATAGCCAAAGTATGGAAAGAGTCCAAATGTCCATCGATGGATGAATGGATAAAGGAAATGTAGTATATTTATACAATGGAGTATTACTCAGCAATCAAAAAGTATGAAATCTTGCCATTTACAACTACATGGATGGAACTGGAGGGTATTATGCTGAGTGAAATTTGTCAGTCAGAGAAAGACAAAAATCATATGACTTCACTCCTATGAGGACTTTAAGAGACAAAACAGATGAACATAAGGGAAAGGAAACAAAAATAAAATAAAAACAGGGAGGGGGACAAAACAGAAGAGACTCATAAATATGGGGAACAAACTGAGGGTTACTGGAGGGGTTGTGGGAGGTGGGGTGGGTTGAATGGGTAAGGGGCACTAAGGAATCTACTCCTGAAATCATTGTTGCACTACATGCTAACTAATTTTGATGTAAATTTTAAAAAATAAAAAATAAAACAAGTTAAAAAAACTGTGGGCCAGAACTCATTTTACATTATGTCAATATATGATGAGAAGGAAATGCATCAAAGTGTTAATATGTGGTTGCATCTGATCATTTTTTTCCTTTACACTTTTCTGAATTTCCCACAAAGAAAAAGGACTATTATGATTAGCCAAATAGCTATGGAAATACACTGTTTATATGTATAGAAAACAGTTGTAGCAGAAGTATCTTAAGAGCTATTTCTCTCTCATCAATCTCTAAATCCCCCCCTACCTCATTGTCTTATCTCAGTACCCAAACCTGCAGGTTCAAGCTACGTTCCTTAAAGAAATAATTTTCTTGAATGTTACCACAAGGAAAACCTGAAATTGGTCACTTACAGAAGTTCTAAAAGAGAGGATGCTCAAAGATGCTCTCTATGCTCAAAAAAACAAAAGAAAGATTTCGATCACCATGATGCATACCTGACAAGTTATTATATCTTCTGATGGACTTACAGATTGCTTTGGGCTTGCTCCACATCCAGCCCCAATGACTTAAGATCCTCTTTCAAAAGGTGTTTTTTTTTCTCTCAATAATTCCATCCTTTGAAAGGTTCATTCATGGTGATAAACCTACTACCTCTCAGTAATTCTCTCCCGCTTTTCTTCCTAGGCCATTTTCAAGTGGATATTTATTGATAAATGAAATATTGTACATCTAATTACTATCCAAACAACATCCACTGGCAATGTCTTAAAGTGTAATCCATCAATCTTTCTCTAGATATATGGCTTTGAAGACAAGGGTTACAATTCTTAGGTAAACTTTCCATATCAATTTTAATTGGCACATAACAAAATTCAATAGATTCTTTTACTGTGAGCTTTCTGAAGACTATCATTACTATTAATATACTAATGAGAATTGCTAATGTGGAGAATGAACATTGTACTCAGTGTTTATTTCCCCAAAATATTTAACCACAGAAATTGTTTTTCTTCTCTTGAGTTTCTAAAGTTCTGGTGGGAACAGTTTTGGAAGTCCTACTCTAAAGGGTGGATTTGATTTGTGAGGTTTGACAGATGAAGCATGAATGAACCACTCCATGAAACATAATTCAACTTGTGGTACAGATTCAGAATGAATTAGACAGCCTGGCTGACAGCATTCTGTTGAGTGGTCAGGAGTGGGTAGTGAAATGAGTGGCAACAAACCAAGGTGAAGGGGAGGCCTCTGCCTCTCCCATGTTTTATGTCTTCACCAGAGCTATTGTAATGGGGGAACTCATGAGCCTGACCTTTACTGGAAGGACCCTAGAGCCCCATCTTACATGAGCTTCTTACAGTCCCAGACTCCTCCTCCTCTATCTGAAAGGATCATGGCAAAAATGCTCTCAACTGAGAATTACTGGCCACTTAAGAGACTCCCAGACTCAAGTATTTCTGTTAGCAGAATGGTTGGGCTGGGCGAGGGAACTCATGTTCACCTAAGAGCAGCACAGTTGTTCAGTTCCCTCTGATGGCCGCCATGTGAAAATGGGGGTCCAGGATTGCCAGGCAGTTTGGATTTTTCAAAAGAAACTGAAAATATAGATTTGTAATAGTTTTATTGAATGTACAGTTGACCCTTGAACATGGGTTTGAACTTCATGGGTCCACTTATACGTGGATTGTTTTTGATAAATGCAGCACAGTACTGTAAATGTATTTCTCTTCATTATGATTTTCTTAAAAGCATTTTCTTTTCTCTAACTTACTTTATTTTTATAATACACTATATAATACATAACACATACAAAATATGTGTTAACCAGCTGTTTATATTATCAGTAAGGCTTCCAGTGAACAGTGAGCTGCTAATAGTTAAGTTCTTGGTGAGGCACCTGGGTGGCTCAGTTGTTTAAGTGTCTGCTCTTGATTGTGGTTCAGGTCATGATCTCACAGTTCATGAGTCTGAGCCCTATGGTGGGTTCTGTGCTGACAGTGTGGAGCCTGCTTGGGATTCTCTCTCCCTCTCTCTCTTCCCCTTTCCCACTCATGCTCTCTCTCTCAAAATAAGTAAATAATCACATCACCACAATCTAATTTTACTGAAATTTTTCAATTTTTAAATGTTGATTCAAATATATGAGAAATTAAGTACAAGCCAAAAAAATACATCTGTTCTCCATGGTCAGCCTGTGGGCTACTAATTGATGGCATAAATAAAAAGGAAACGAATCACCATATAACTCTGGATTTTTTCTGAAATTATAACCAGGTGCTAAGTTGAGACACAGAAATAAAGTGTTGACTAACAGTCTATTGGAAACTTATTTATTGTGTAATTTGGGACACTTTCATACACATTAAACACAAGGGAATACTCGGACTTTATGGGTTACCTGCGAGGAATTTTAAAGTGCTAAAATACAACAACAACGAAAAACATATTTGGGGATGGGAACCAAGTTTGATTCATCTAGGCATGGCCAGTGCTTAGCATGCATCTGGCCCAGAGAAGGCACTTGTCAGAGAGTAGTATAACTCTACTCAGGAATTTGTGTATAGCGTGGGATTGCTTTCCTTGCACTGAGGATTGTTATCTTTCAACAAGAATGTAAGAGAAGATATTCTGGAACAAGATGAGAAGATACACAAGAAAACACTTAGACTCCATGATTCTACTCCCTAGGAATGTTTTCAAAGTAATGCGTGTTAGGGTTAATATAAAATGCATGAACATTTTTCTCATTCTCATCAATTCCCTGCTAAACAGTACCTCAATGCTCTAAATGCTTCTGGATCACCCTGTTAACAAAGATAAACATTGGAGGCAGAGGAGCAATTAAATCCTTGAAACCACAGCATTACACATCTGGGGAGAGGAACTAAAGGATCTGCTGCTGCCAAACAGGCTACAAATTGGCTGCTGTGGTCGTGTGATCCAGGACCACTTTCTTCTAGCTTAGCGGAGGCTTAGCGAGTGTAGCCAGGTGAAGTTCAAAGCAACTACAGAAGCAGGGCTCGTATCATTCTAGGTCGTGTCTGGAGGGACCATCAGCCCCTCAGGTAATAAACTAGACATACACCGCCAAGCCACTCACAGAGCCAGCCAGCTTCTGAAGGGATTCAGTCTCATTTTGACCCATTTCAGATTGGAAAAAAAAAGTATCAGTCAGGCTTGATGGCACTTCCAAGGCAAAGTGAAAACCAAAACAAGCAGGGAGGACTGGAGGGTTGGAGCTGTTGGCCAACCAAAAATTGAAAAGACTGGTGAGAGAGTAAAGAGAACAAAGAAGACATGAGTGTTTTCATCTAAATCCAGCAATAATATAGTATGAAAACCACAATCAGAGCAAATATATTCTATGATGTATGAATTTTTAACATTAAGGCCAAGTTACCATCTTTTGCAAAATTCCAAAAACTTGAGAGTGAACCTCTATTCTGACACTGGATTCAGATCACTGTCCAATAGGCAACAAGTAATCAATGTCCAAAAACCAAAAATATAAAGTAGAGGTATTGCCTCTCATAAGGAAAGCAAGTATTAAACTATTCCAACTCAATGACAAATATGTATTTTTGTCACAAAAAAAAATTCTTAGTTACATCAGAGGATTTATAAAGAAGGCGACTTTTTTTTTTTAATTTTTTTTTTTCAACGTTTATTTATTTTTGGGACAGAGAGAGACAGAGCATGAACGGGGGAGGGGCAGAGAGAGAGGGAGACACAGAATCGGAAACAGGCTCCAGGCTCCGAGCCATCAGCCCAGAGCCCGACGCGGGCTCGAACTCACGGACCGCGAGATCGTGACCTGGCTGAAGTCGGACGCTTAACCTACTGCGCCACCCAGGCGCCCCAAGAAGGCGACTTTTAAAGTAAAATTTTACATGCAAAAAAATGGACTTACACTGCAGGAACACATCTAGATCCCATAAATATAAATATTCTATTAATATATAAGGATAAATATAAATATTCTAGTGATATATAAGTATAAATATTTTGCAAATATATAAGTATATTTATAAACATACAAAAATATTTTTATAACTGTATAAATATTCTATAAACATATTTATATGGCCAGAGACATTGCCATAATCTAACTCAGTGCTTTTTTCAAGATATTTCCCCACACACATCCCATTGCTATGGACATTTGAAGACAGCACAACTTCCCACTCTGTTTTGTTTTTCAACCTTTCCTTTGAAAGCCTTAAATGCCTAATTTAGAGAGCTCAGGATTTCTCAACCAGCAAATATGTACACCCAATCCAGCATCTTTCTCCAAGCTAGCTTGTACTGTCTTGCTCTCTCTCTCTCTTTGTAAAGTCTGATCAACAAGAAGAGGAAGACAACAGACTGATTATTTTCATCATCAATATGCATTCCCCGTACCCACCATCAAAAGCATTAAGAACTTTTGGAAATCAAAGGATTTGAGATATCAAAAGGATATTCCTCACCTGAAGTAGATGGCGCCCCATTCTCTCACTGTGATCTGGTGTTTTGCAAGACATCTTCGTCTTTCTGCCCCTCTCACCCTGGATTGTCATCAACCCCTGAAACTTGAGGGACAGAGTGTTTATTAGAAGCTTAATTTCATTTGATCCCCTGAGCCCTTTTCTTCTCCATGACACTCACACTGACAGTTTAAAGAAAACAAGTTTTGTGCAAAATTCTTTCTAGGGCAAAATTAGCCACAGTTCTTAACTGAATAGTGAATTTTATGACAACGTCTGATCATAAAACTTTGCCTGGGTAAATCTGGCAGTGAGAAATATTTTCAGTGAGAGAAAAATTAAGATAGTTCAATTTCCCCACTCCTACCAACTTTTGGTGTTCATTTATACATGGGATATTTTCACTTGTCCATTACATAGATATTCTGATCCTTGAGACCCACAGAGGAGGAGAAGAGAGACCTGGACTCTGGCATCTGACCAACAACTCCTCTATGATTTTCATGCTAAAAGCATTGTCTTTTGTCAAGGAGAGCTTCCAGAGCTGCTGCGTTAGTGTTTTGAATGGGTCTGATGAATTGGTATTGTATTTCTAGCATATTGAATTATTTCATTTATTATTCTTTTTTTCCCCAAACTGTTCTGACCACAAATAGTATGACTAAAAGGACATTAGTATTCAAATTCACATATCACCTCTGGGTAGAGCTATTGTTTTCGGGAAGCCATTACTGCACATTGCTAGGCAAAGGAATGACTGCAGCATTAGACAAGGCATCTGTGACTCTAGCAGACAGCCACAACCTGTTTCCTGAAGCAGCGATTCTCATTTTCTTTACTTGTCATATAAATTAAAATGGCCAACATCTAGTAGTGCCAGATTTATTTTCTTTGGAATTTCACTTCACCTTCATTTTAAGACTCAAATAAAACAGGCCACAAGAGGGTCATGCAAGGGAGGATGTGATCACTCCTGTGTGGTGGAGAGGGGACCAGGAGGATGTGCTCCTAAATCAGGTGATTCACAAAGACTCACTCCTCTGAATATTAAGAAATATAGTCTAGTGGCCTAAACATAAAAGATGAAAAGATGCTGTCTGAGCCTAGATTTGGTACTGAGTCCCATTTCTTAATAACATCTGCCAATCATGAACTCTCTGGCCTTTTCATGAATATGCCTATATATATATATATATATATATATATATATATATATATATATATATTCTCATACACCAAGCCATGAGTATATCTGTTGCCTCTGAAGTTTGGACTTTTGCACAAAAAGAAAGAGTGTGTTGCAAAGTAATAATATTTTATGCAATGTTCTGGAATTTATTGTAAACATGTTTATGCTTTATACAAAAATCTTGTGATGGTTATTAACAATGATTATGAAAAAAAGTTCTTGAAAAAAATAGAAGTGGGTGGGGAAATTTAGAGCACAACCATAGATTCTTAGCACAAGCTTGGACTTTAAAGACTCTCCTTGTCCCCGCATCCCTTCTACACAATTCCTGCTGGAATACTTCTGGCCAGCAGGAGGCTCTCACCCATCTAATTGTTAAATACCTCTAATGCTTAGAAGGGTCTTGAAACCCATTCTTGAGGATAAGATCATCTGTAGCAAACAATCATTTTTACTTCTTATAGAAAACAATGATTATTTTCTTCTTATAGAAAGCAAATATGGAAACTGGTGCAGTCACTCTGGAGAGTATGGAGGTTCTTCAAAAAGTTAAAAATAGGGTGCCTGGGTGGCTCAGTGGTTGAGCATCCAGCTTCAGCTCAGGTCACGATCTCGTGGTCTGTGAGTTCGAGCCTCATGCGGGGCTCTGTTCTGACAGCGCAAAGCCTGGAGCCTCCTTCAGATTCTGTGTCTCCCTCTCTCTCTCTGTCCCTGCCCTGCTCATGCTCTGCCTGTCTCTCTCTCTCTGTCAAAAATAAATAAACATTAAAAAAAAAAGTTAAAAATAGAACTACCCTGTGATCCAGCAATTGAACTACTATGTATTTACCCAAAGGATACAAAAATACAGATTTGAAGAGGTACATGCACCCTGATGTTATAGCAGCACTATCAACAAGAGCAAAGCTATGGAGAAAACCCAACTGTCCATCCTCCAATGAATGGATAAAGAAGATGTTGTATATATATACAATGGAAGACTACTTAGTGATTTAGAAAAGTGAAATCTTGCCATTTTCAACAACAGGGATGGAGCTAGAGTGTATTAAGCTAAGCAAAATAAGTCAGTCAAAGAAAGTCAAATACCCATATGATTTAATTTGTATGTGGAATTTAAGAAACCCAACAGATGAACATATGGGAAGGAGGGGAAAGAGAGAGGGAAACAAACCATGAGTGAGTTTTAAAGATACAGAATAAACTGACGGTTGATGGAGGGAGGTGTGGGGATGGGCTAGATGCGGCACTTGTTGGGATGAGCACTGGATGTTATATGTAAGTTATGGATCACTGAATTCTACTCCTGAAACCAACGTTGCACTGTATGTTAACTAAGTAGAATTTAAGTAAAAATTTGAAAAAAAAAGAAAGCAAAAAAAATGTACTAAATCAGATATCAAAAACTTACGTGTTCCTTTATAGAAGATAAACATATTTGCAAAAATTGCAGGAAATATAAACTATCCGCAAATCCTTTGCTTAAATCCTCCTTTTTTAATTTTAGAAATTATATGCCGTGTTTTTATATTCCAACAAGAATAAAGAGAAATGTATATTTCAGTCTCCAAAATGGGAATTGTGTTTTCATGCTGGGCACACAATTTCCACTCTGAGTGAAACAATCCAGGAGTTCCAGACCCTCCACAGCAACCCACCTGCTCCAACCCCAAATTATTGCTGGTCAGTGGTAAGAAAGGTCAGCAGGGAGTTGGCTTCACGTGGTCCCTCAGAGACCTAGACTGATGGAGGAGTCAGCATCTTTTACCCACACCATTCAGAAAATACTGTCTGATAACCACAAAAGAAATGGCGGCACTGGAGGTTCCCAGACCCAGAATGAAATACTGCAGTCTGGGAATGACAGCATCCCTTTCTCTCCTGGTCCATTGATCAGAATTACTCACACAATGTGTACAGCTGCAAAGGGGCTGAGAAACATAGTCCTCCAGCCTCTCTGGTAATGACTGCCGCATGTCTCCCTGGGACCTTTCCTTTTCCAAGTTGAGCATCCATAATTCCATCAACTGATTTTCATACAGCACCACCTCCACAGCCCCATCTTCCCGATTGCCCTCCCACTGATCATTTCTACCTTCAAGAGATCTCAACTGTGCCTATAAAACCTCTGAAATTATGTGATTTTTGTGAGCACGTTTATACCCTGTAGAGAAAAACCTTCCAAGGATTAGCCTAAGAAGGTTTCAGAACACCACTTTACTTCTTCATTACCTCTCAGGGTAGTTGTTTAGCAACAGTCTGAGCAGTGGTGAATACAATCCTTCACATACACATGACTTCAACAAAAATGCGACATTCTATGAAAATAGCCTAAAATTCCATTTGATTTCTTGACAGAATACTGGACTATACTGAGTTTATGGGCACCTAAGACACCACAGTACACACCACCTACACTGCTGTGAGGCCAGGTAGCACCAATTCTGAGTTTATAAAAATTCTTTGGGTTGTTTTAGTTATTCCCCTGGCCCTATTCTCACTTTCACTCTTTGCTTTAGGCTTAACGTTAGTTCACATCTGCGCAAATGGTTTTGAATCTTAATTCTATCCTTAAACATATTATTTGTTCTTCCCTATCATTTTTGTGTTTTCTGATTGCCATCTCTAATACGGATTCATCCAAATCAACTACACAAAATGTTGGGGAGTTCAGTGCAAAGGACAAAGCCATACGGCACACCCCACCAGAGCCCCTCGGAGGGGACAGGACTGCCCCTCGGCACATCTGTCACTGCCTTGTCCTGCTCTATTCCCAAGTTTTCCAGTTTCAGGAATATGTTTACCTCACTCTCATGGACACTTACTCCACCCTTCTAGGAGTGAACAGGCTCCTGGCAACATCCCAGTCTCAGTGATAACCTTCAGTCCAGTTGGGCTTATTTTTTTTCAACTTTCTTCACTCAAAATATGTTTTTTAATATTAATATTTTAATCACAATTTTATACCAAATCTAACACGAGCAAGTTACTTAAGGACTTGGGTTCATTGTATTCATTAATAAAGAAATCTTATAGCCCCTTGTGACTCTAGGAATGTAAGATTCTCTGAATTTTACTAGATATCTCCCTCTGTGGAGTGAAAACCATCCCAGATAGAACTGTACCGATCCTATCAATAAACAAGCCAACAAACAAATAATAGAAAATAAAAACTGGAGCATGATGATGAGGCTTTCCAAATTGTTGCACCCAGTTCCTTGTGGGATTGGGAATATAATCCCACCCTGTATGCATTTGCCTTAAAAAGAAACAGTATTTCTTCCTCTTGCCAGACATTAAAGTGGCCCATGTGTCACCTGTAGCAAGAACTGCTTGATCTTGGCTAATGCTGCCTATCAATTCACATTACTTTGGCCTGTTAGCTTCAAAAAACCTCACAAGGTTAACTATGCAATAATTCAATGACATTTATCTAAGGATCAAAATATTATGAGATTACAGTACAGAAAATAATACAGGCATCATACATTTGTGATGGCTACTCACAAAAATGGATAATTTACAGCTATATTGCTCTGCCCACTCCTGTATGAAATATTTATCCCAGCCAACCACTGTTCTCAGATTAATGCCATTTAATCTTATTTCAAAGGGTTGACAGCAGTGCCCCCCACTGAGGTCCTGCCTGACAATCACATAATAATCCAGAAGGGCCTCTTGATTAAGTCAGCAGAAGCCATTGGACAGGTTTTAAGGAGCCCCCTTCCTTTCAAGGTGAGAGAAAGGACATCAGTTTTACTTTGCCATATAAAAAACCATAGTGTATACTCTAGAGCTCAAATGAACAGATAGTTTGAGTACATTTCTTAATCTATTTCTCACTTAAAAATTATACAAAGCTATAAACTCTGTGCCTCAGATGCCAGACCAGCCACTGATGCCCCCGGGAAAATAGGAGTTGGTTTCAGGAAGAAATTGAACTGTTCAGTGTTTGTCTGTCTCCTTGCCTCTGTTCTCTTCACTCCAAACAAACATTCCTTTAAAAAGTAATCTCTCACTGAGGCAGATCCAAACCATCTTCATTATGAGAATAAACAAGTTTGTTGCTGGTTTAGGTATAAGAGGGCCACATTCTCCTCAATCTCTAGAAGTAATGAAGCCACTTTGAGTTGAGTGTTTGTAAAAGGCTTTCCGCAGACCCTTTGTGAGTGAAAACTTGAGTCAGATAGAGCAGGTCAGTCATTATGAGGTCCTATATGAACTTATCGCCCCGTAAGAAAAATATTTCTGGAACCAACTACCTGCTTCTAAGGGAATAGACAAACATTCTTTGCTCACGGAGGCAGAAATATGACTTTTACGAATTGATAAGGCAATAGTGGCCTGCATATTGCAGGTATTCAATAAATATTTGTAAATGTGTTGCCTCAAGAATGTTCATGGATTCAGTACCTACGATGTTTCTAGGACCAGAGAAAATTATTAAAACTTTAAGGCACGGCATGGAGCTTCAAAGAATTTATAGTACATCTGTGGAGAACAACGTGATATATTTAATAGAATCGAAAATCAGTACTAGGAAAGTGAACACTTCACAGATTTGTATTATAGACTTTAAGTTATTCGTAGACTTTGGGAAGGAAAGCATGAGCTAGGGTGACATGAAAGTCTTCATAGAAGAAGTGGACTGGGGGCTTCTATTACTTTATGCTGGGTTACAAGAGTAGAGTCAAGAAATGGCCAGGAACCTCAATGGCTAACCATTCATTTCTTACATACATGATAACCCAGTGTTGGCTTTGGCTCTCCTTGCTGTCTTCAAGGGACCCAGTCTGAAGGAGCAGATTTATTTTAATTTGTTGGCACAGAGAAGTAATAGAAATAACAAAATCACACGACGGCTCTTAAAGCTTCTGTGTGGTCATGGAATATATTACCTCCACCCACAATCTATGGGCTGAAGCAAGCTATATGGCCAAGCCTGCCATCAATAAGATACTGAATATATTTTTCCTACTGTGAGGAGCACAGTAAGTCAGTTAGCAGCCAGTGAGGATATATAACCCTCTTGGAGGGAAGGCTGCCTTACCATCACAGTAATATATACATTACTGTGGTGTAATCCAATGATATAATCTTCCAAGAGCGGTACCATAACGTACATATGGAATGTGGCTTGGAAGAATGAATGGGGGATTATTCTGAAAGTAGAAACAGTGGAAATATCTGGACCAAAGGGTATATCCATAGCGATTTTATGTGAGATTTCTTAACAGCCCTCCAAAAATGTAATAATTTACATTCCAACCAACAGTGTGTGAAAGAATTTTTCCAAGCCTACATATTGATAACATATTATATATTATTTTAGTTATATATTGATAATATTATATGTTGATATAATATATAATTCAATATATAATTCAGTATATAACTGAACATGGTAATTTGTGTTCTCATTTCTATTTATCTCATTATGAGTAAGGATAAGCATTTTTTTTCATTTGTTTATGGCTATTTAATTTTTGCTTTTTGCCTTAAAAACAAAAATCTTTAGTATGAAAACTCATACAACATGTTAAAATTCCTTATAATCTGTTCAGACTTGGCCTTGGCTAGTGGGATCAAAGCCATACACCAAGTGAAGTAAAATGGTTCTAAAATCAAGGACTGGTGTTTGTGTTGAAATTCATTCTGTTTCCTTATTTAAAATACTTTCAAATACTACCCCCAACACAGTCAAATTGCTGAGCCAACCTGGAACAAAGTCTCCTGGGAGGAAAGATCACAGATTTTAAATGCCAATTCCTGGCCAGAAATGTATTGTGCCTGATTCCTAATCAGATGAATCCCATCTTTGCAGTTCTGGGAACTCCGTTCTCCTAACATGGGAAAGTGTCCACATTCTGCATTTCTTCTTTAGACTCTCCTCATTTGTTCTCTCTACTCCAATGTTTCCCAAACTGCGTATCATGGGATATTCATCCTGTGAAATACTGCAGGTGAAAGGTGGGGGGTGAGTTTATAGTCAAATAAATTTGAGAAATACTGTGTACCGATCCTGTCCTCAAACGCAGAAGCTGGGTGACTTTGAGGAGTGACCTTATTTCTCTGGTTTCAGTTCTCACGTGTAACAGGTGTAACATGTGCTAATAATGGTACCTACTTCACAGTGCTGTTGTAAGGGCTAAAGTAGTGAACACATTCAAAGCATGTAGAATAATACCTGGCATATAGAAGTACTTAATATGTGTTTATTATTACTATCAGCATCTACAGGCTCTGGAAAATCTTGCAGCAAATAAACCTGTTTAACTTTGCTTATTTAAGATTTTTTCTCATTAAATTTTTTTCACTTAATTCATCTGCCTTTGAGCATTCTTCTAGTGTCACCTAACACCTGAATCTTCAGTTAGGGT
Source organism: Puma concolor (assembly GCF_028749965.1). Classification (NCBI taxonomy): domain Eukaryota; kingdom Metazoa; phylum Chordata; class Mammalia; order Carnivora; family Felidae; genus Puma; species Puma concolor. The sequence continues at coordinate 143,293 of NC_141677.1, read as the reverse complement.
GGTAGGAACTGTCTCAAACTCCAAGTTGCCCAATGCCAACCAAAGATCAACCTCATAAGCAGGCTTTTCATAGGATACTAGTCAGGCCAGCTACATTGACTCTTTTCTGCACCATAGTGAAATTCCATAAATCTCTGGGATCCTCTGCCTTCACCTACAGAATGATGTATATTTGATTTTCCCATTGTTCCTAAAGTTTTGAGTCTTCACATTTTTTGAAATGACTGCTGATCCTGACAGAGAAGCATTCAAAGAAAACTCCTCACAACAAAGTTAGTTAGCAAAAAATACTAATAAGTGTTACATTGACTGACTTACAAAAATTAATTTATATGGCATCAGGAAAGATGAATATTATCATGACACTAATAGGTAGCTCTGAAATATGTAGCAACTTAAATTCAATAGTGTGTAAATTTTTTAGTTAATTGATATATTTTTATGCTTGATATTTGAGGAAACATTTAAGCCAATAGACATTTATGTTATAATATAAATGTATGAACAAGGAGGTTAGCATAGATAAAAGCAAAATCTAATATTTAGATTATAAAACTTAAAATGTAGAGCAGATAATTCAACTTGAACACATTTACTTACCCTGGCATGACTCACATTTTTGTACATACTTGGAACATAAATTTGGCATAGGATCACACATTTTATTACTGTCCTTCTTCCCTATACCTTCTTTTACAACAGCTATTTATTTGAATCACAAAATCAGTATTTATAATTTATAAAATCCTGGGCGACATGTAGCTTCATGCTACCTATGAAAGTTAAAGATAAAAAATAAGTAAATTAATCATATTAGCTTAATCCAAGGAGAGTGTTTACCTATCTAACAGAACCTATTGTCTTCCTAGTTTATTCAGTGTGTCCTAAGCAAATTCAATATGTCAGGAACTGTGCTAGGGACCAGACAAAAATACTGCATAAAACATAGATTCTTCCCTAAATTAATTAACCTCGAATGGGGGAAATGGGCTCTTAAATAAATGCAGTAAGCGGGAGACTGCTTCAATAGAGTGATGTGTGCTGGGCATTATGCAAACTCAGCAGGAAGAGAAGGGAAGGCTTGATCATGAGAGTAGTGTTTGAGAAGTGTGGGTGCAAATGGAAACCAATAGCAGGTGGAGTGTGCGGAAAGTTCCTCACAGGTAAACTTCAAGGCTTCTGAGGGCAGGCCTGTGTTTGCAGAGCTCGCCACTTCTCATCCCCTCCTGGGCCAGTTGCTGGGTGTCCCTGCAGCTTCCTGCACTTTCCCCCCCTCCCTCAAGGGCTCGCTGCTGTCCCTACTCCCAGGGGTGGAGGACTAGGCAGAAGGAGGGGCTCCACAGCTTTCCTTTGTCTTCATCTGCCAGGCCCCCAGGTGTTCATGGGTCAGAATCCAGTTTCAGTGGGAATTTCTTGGCTTGGAGGTTTTAGTACATGTGGATATTATTAAGATTCAACTTGCCCCTGCCACAAGTGGCCTTGGAATTCTTGTGGTTAAATTCCTTTTGTGATTGTTCTACCCAGATTCCTAGTCAGAGACTTGCTTCCATGAGTCAGAATGGCAGCTTTTCCTAACAATCATAGACTAGTTCCTATACTATGCATGGATCCCAGGAGGCAGAAAGAATACCATTTAATTGGCTTTGACATACTAATTATTAATCATTGTTATCTATTCTTAAAACAGAAACTCTACTAAATATTTTGTTAGCATGTTTCTGGTGAGTTTTAAAATTTCAAATCTACACTTCTTTTTAAAATTCATTAATCTGTCTTTTTCTTAATTTAGCTCTAGTTTTCCCCATGAATTAATCCCACTAGCAGCATTCGCCATGTACTTTTGCTCTATCCACTCAGAGAGGCTGCTGTGGGCATGGTGTTAACCGTGATAGAGAGAAGTTACAATAATAACTACCATTTATCAAGTATTTTCTAAATGCTAGGCATGTATTGGGGCCCTTGGGTGGCTCAGTCAGTTAAGCCTCTGACTTCAGCTCAGGTCATGATCTCATGGTTCATGAGTTCGAGCTCCGTGTCAGGCTCTGTGCTGACAGCTCAGAGCCTGGAGCCTGCTTCAAATTCTCTCTCTCTCTCCTCTCTCTCTCTCTCTCTCTCTCTCTTTCTCTCTGCCTCTACCCTGCTCACACTCTGTCTCTGTCAAAAATAAATAAACATTCTTAAAAATCTCTAATAAAAATTTTAAGATAAATGCTAAGTATGTATTGTTTCACTCAAACATCATAACAACTGTATCTTGGGTCCATTGTCTTACAGAAGGCACGTTTCAGAGCTAGAATTCCAATGCAGATTTGTTTGACTGTTAAAGCAGAGACTAAACACTGAAGGTATACAGGACATCAATCAACACTAGAGATTCTAAGACAAACTATCAACTGCAAAAGCAAATGGAAACCTGAAAGGAGAATCTGAACAAATTCTTGGAAAACAAGTTCAAAGATCTACTTCAGGGTTCATGTTCCTTAGTATACCAGGAAATCTTGGGCAGTCCTGCCCCAGCAAACAGGACTTGCCATTTTCTTTACAACAACTTTCCTTCATCTGGGAAATAGGTCTGCTTTATAAACTTCCAGCAAGAGTACAACACACCAGGGAACTTGGGCTGGTCCTTTCCTAAGATATAATATACGTAACTTAAAAGGAAGGGAATGAAATAATGAGAAGTTCTTCAAAATCCTGTATCATACTCTGTATCAGATAATGTTTTGCATGTTTGCTGCTTTGCAACATTGTTTTACACAAGCAGAAAACCCTGCCTCTCAGTGCATCAATGAGGACTAGGGAGTTGTAACTGATACCAATCATCTTGGGTGTAAAACAGGGAGCCGGGGGGTCATCTGTGGCCCCAGAAAAGCGATGATAGGTCTTGCGAACAAAGCTAAGACTGGAGGTAAAGAATGAAAGAAGGAGATAAGTCTGGCCTTTTGAAAGAGTTCAAGGAACAGAGAAACAATCAGGGAATAAGGCAGTTAAGTTTAGATGTAATTACTAATTAATATTGAGAAACTCTTTAAATGCTGCCACTTTCAGTGCTAATTCAAGAAAGAGCTAATATTTAGCTTAAGACTTGACAAGAAAAGCAATGCAGTCTCTTCTGATATTTAGTCAGAAAATTTCCTAAAACTTTTACCTTTTCTTTGGCTACAGAGACCCAGGACGACGATGACAGTGATGGTGGTGGTGATGGTAGCAAACTTTTATTTAGAACTTATTCTGTCACTTACTTCTCATGACACCCCTAGACATGGTATCAGTTCTAGTTCATCTGTTGGCAAACATTCCATTCTACTGAGTTTTCTTTGGGTGAATAAGAAAAGAGCACTCTCTTGAGAATCTGCCTGAGGAATAGTGTCAGTATCCATGTTGCCCCAACAACATGGTTATAGCACTGTCAACATGTGATTCAACCTATTTTACAGAGAAATGGGGTTTTTGCTATTTGTTTCTTTCATCAGAGACACTGTATTGGTGTTAAATATTTTTAGATCTTTAATGACTAGGGAAAGACATATATTTTTTAGTGTGTATTTATTTTTGACAGAGAGAGAGAGAGAGAGAACATGAGCAGGGGAGGGGCAGAGAGAGGGGGAGACACAGAATCCCAAGCAGGCTCCAGGCTCTGAGCTGTCAGCACAGAGCCCGACGTGGGGCTCGAACTCACAGACTGAGACATCATGACCTGAGCCAAAGTCAGATGCTCAACCAACTGAGCCACCCAGGTGCCCCGGAAAAGATATATTTTTTAAGGGAAGTGTGTTTTCCTCAAAATTCTGCCTTTTGCAATCCCCTTGAGCATTATAGGAAGCTCACTGTATATATCAGGACTTGTATTAGTACTTTATTGCCATGTAAAATCTTTACTATCGATGTAAGAACTGAGAACAACAAAATCAGTTCACAGGTCTGTAGCTCTGAAGTCTGGTGCCATATGTCTGAATTCTCACTTGAGATCTCACAAAGAGGAGCCCAAACTACCAGCACGGCTGCATCCCTTTCCAGAGAAATGGAGAGAACCCACTTGGGAGCTGATTCAAGTTGTTAGTAGAATTCAGTTCTTTCAGCTGTAGGCTGTGGTCCTCCTTTCCTTCCTGGCTGTTAGACAGGAGCCACTTCCAGCCTCCAGCGGCTGCCACATCCCTGCTCCTGGCCCTTCCAACCCAAAATTCTACACCAGGTTTCAACTTTCCCAAAAGACAACTCTCACAGCAGTAGGAAGCCCATTTGTCCTCGCTCCCTGACACACAAGAAAGCAAAGGAAAAAATAAGCACTCAGTACCCAAGTTCAGAAAGTGATAAGCAAGACGATATATCAGTAATAGTAAGGAATCTGATGGAAAGTAATCCCCAGGCTTCTTGGTTCATCTTCACCAGTAGTTGTGAGTAAATTACAATTGTGGACTAATCTCTGATTGGTTCACTTACACCAAAGGCTATTCATTTAAAAAGTAAAGGTCACTTTCATTTGTGAGAAACTGACAAACAGCCCCAGCATGTGACAGGTAGGCCTAATGCTCCCAAGAAAGTATCAACAACTCGGTGTGATAGGGCGACAGACCAGAGATAAGACAACTCTGAGGTGTCTGAACCCAGAGACAAGGACATCCCGCAGCCAGCCACACAAATATCTGGCGCAGGTGGGGGACCTTTACCCCTTGACCAACGAACAGTGGCTCCACTTTAACTCTTCCACCTCCAGATAAAACTTACCAGAATACTCTCTCACCTCCAGAACCGACCGCACTTCCCTTAAAGACTGCTTAAAATTACCCAGCACAACACACATTCCCCCAGCCCCTTCTTACCAGAATGACCAAAAGCTCTTCCTGTCTTCAATGAGTTAGATAAACCTGATTTTGTTTGGCCACAATTGAGTCCCTTCTAGTCTTTGCTTGATGGGTTTCTTCATGTAACAGACTATCTGAACGGCAATAACTCAACATCCTACATCCAAAGCCATCCATTATGCAAACAAGAAATTATGACAAGAGTCTTCAGAAAATTCTCCGTTCCATACATCATTTGATAAAGGATTTTTACACAGTATGGAAGACTGTATTTTCCAAAATTGGCCCAATAATATTTCCCATTTTACATGCTCTTCTGCAATATGACCTTGTTCTCCCCCATCCCCCATGTCCCCCAAGTAAAGCCTGATTCTACTCTCCTCAAATCTGAACTGGCTTTCCTGACTCTGCAGTGGAGGAATGTTGTGTGGCTTTTGAGTCCATGTCTGCATAAAGTTCATGCATCTTCCAGCCAACTCTCCCATAGCATCAGCTCTCTGGATGATCCCTCCCTAGAGCTCCCTATATTCTTCTTAGAATAGAGCCACCATGCTGTCAATAACTGATGCCACATGGAGACCCAGTGTTTGGTGCTCCAGTTAATAGACCCAGCTGAGCCAAACCCAGGTGCCAAAACACATGAACACAGAAGCCTCCTTAATGAGTCCAGTCTTCAGCCATTGGGATCTGCCTGGCTGAGACCCCAGACATCCTGGAGAAGAGAAAGACTTGCCCACTGTGTCCTGTACAAATTCTTGACCTATAGAATGTGTAGGTATCACTTATTGGTTTTGGGATCGGGCAGGGGATAGAAGTTGGATAGGCCTCAAGGAGAATGTGCCTAACAGCTTAGAGGACACTGAGGAGAATGCTTTTGGAAGCTGGCAAAAAAGGGGATCTTTGTTATGTAGTGGGAGAAAGTTTTGCAAAAACTATCAACTGAAGAAACATGGAAATTATCTAATGAATTGATGGATCTAAGACCATTTCAAAGCAAAACAACAAAACCGTCAACTGGTTTCTCTTAGCTGCATATAATGAGATACAAATGGAAAGAGACGTGCTAAAAAGGAAATTATTCCATTTTCCAGAGGAATTAGAGATGCTAAAAAAGGGGCATGCTTTCCTGAATTCAACAATAAAACTGATTCTCAATCGCAGTGTCTCTAGAAAGCTAAAGATTCTCAAATTAGGAAATGGCGTCAGCACAAGAGCAAACCCAGGCTGGGCTGTAGGATCTTTGCTAAGCCTCAGGAGGTGGTGCTCCATGAAATCATTCAGCTAAAGGCCTTCTGAAGGCCTTGAGGATGTGTGTGGAAAAACCCTCCCTGTTACATAAACAATAGGGTTCCTAAGACAGAAGAGGAGTTGACTAAAAGAAAAGTGTAGTGGCTTTGTCTGTGGCATGAACTCCCATAAAATCAGAGAATCAACACAATTTTGGAGAGATTTGTATTGGTATAAACACTATCAACTGGACATGAAAGGTACAGGGAAAGTACAAAATGGAGAGAGGTCTTCAAATCCTCAAACCTCTGTGGGAAAACTATGCAGTTGCAAACATGTCTCATTTTTACAGAAAAAATAGGATGACTTCAAAGGTCAAACTGAGAGAACAGGGTGGGGTCAAGAGCTAAGAATCATCACCATGGAACAGCACTAAGTTCAAATCATGTAACTGGGATATCATATCCCCCAAACCATGACTGAAATTTTGAATACCTAATGGGACAAATAAAACGTGTAACATAGTTGCATATGGTCAATGGCCCATTAGGTTTTCACTCTCATTTTATGTGACCAAGGGAGCCATGTGCTAGAAATCCCTGGAAATTCAGGAAGAATGATTATGATTGATATAAAAACTTCATAGAAAGTCAAGCTGATCTATAGGAATATTTATTGCTTTTTATACATTGTAAGTTTACCACTAAATTCTCCTACTTCGAATTGAATTTGTTAAACTGAAGCTGTCAAATAATTACATTCAAGATCAAAGAAAAAAATAGAAAATTCAACAAGACACATTAAATAAAAAAATCAAAACTTCAAGATCAGTTCATTGTTTGAGTTGAAAGGATCATAGAAAACCTTAATCTAATCCATTTATTTTATTTCTAGAAATAATGAAAGCCAGAGAGGTTAACTGGCTTGGCTAATATCAGACAGGTAGCTGCTAGCAGAATCACTAGGAGGCTTCTATCTGCAAAAATCCATGAAATGGTGAGACATTCTCATCTGATAACTGAAGACTGAGTGGTGAAGGAACAGGTCGCTTACCCGTCTCTATCCAAACATCAACAGCAAATTTGCATTGGACTGGGTTTTCAATAGAAAGTGCCTTTTTATATTTTATTTTATTTTATTTTATTTTATTTTATTTTATTTTATTTTATTTTATTTATTTTATTTTTTGAGAAAGAGTGCAAGCAGGGGAGGGGTAGAGAGAAGGAGAATCTCAAGCAGGCTCCACACTGTCAGCCCAGAGCCCAACATGGAGCTCAAACTCATGGATTGTGAGATCACAACCTGAGGTGAAATCAAGTCAGGCACTTAACTGAGTGAGCCACCCAGGTGCTGCAGAAAGTGTCTTGTTAATTAAAAAAAAAAAAAGGGGGGGGGGGTGGAAGGAAAAAAAAAAAAAGACTGGTTTCTGGGCCCTTGACAGGCCACTGTGAGGTGCATTGGATCAGAGAGATTTCAGATGCCCTCAGATAACATTCAGAGCCCACCTTGAACAACCAAAAGGGCCTTGAAAAATAAACAGAGCTACGGAAGATTATTAAAATGAGCTTTCAAAAATAAAGGCACTCAAATAGTCCTAAAGTTTGAAGCCATTCCTTGTCTTCTCCAGTATGTTTGTTGTACTTTGTGACTGAAAACTTACATGTGCCCACAAACTCATATTTTCTATGCTTTCTAAATGCAGTTACTGCATACAGTTGCCTCGAGAAATTTGAAATTGGCTTCACTTTTATGATAATGTTTCTCTTGCCACCATTCCCACCATGACACAATTCTGACCGCAGAGAAACTGAACACAGAAAATATCTAAAAATTACAGGAAAGCAAATGGATATAATGCTTCAGCTGCAAGATACTTAATGCTCTCCCTTGCAAACTAGCACACACACACACACACACACACACACACCCAAAACAAAACAAAACAAAAAACACAAAGAAAAACCAACCAAAACCAACCAACCAAACAAAACCCCAAACCAATAATGCTCCTTTGGCACAGCTTTTTCAAATGGTGAAATGTTGCACAAGCTCATTAAGGCTCTGTTTGGGGCCTGACCATCAGTGATGAAGGGCTTCCTTAAACTCCTTTGGTTTCAGACTCTGAGATAGAACTAGATAAAATTCTTACTTAAATGCTAATAACAAACCGTCTTAGTGGAGACCTTTGATGTTGCCTGTGCAGAGTGGATTGGAGATTCTCTCTTAATATATAATTAATAGGTTGGGTTTGTTACTTTTCCAAGTCCCCCTCTACCAGTGAACTACATTGAAACTTTTGTTTTCTTTCATATCATTTGTTAACCAAGGTTAAAACAGACACTCATTTTACTACACTCATTTTACTACGGGCTTGTTTTGTTTTGTTTCTTTTTTCATTACACGATAATGCAGAAGCAAGTACAACTTGAGAATTTTAGGGTCTCAGCTGAGCGATCAAAAACCTGATCTTTAAAAGAAAAAAAAAAAAACCATGACTGACAAAGATCAGGATCAGATGTCCAGATTTAGTACAACATTGAAATTTGTCAAAGGCAACAAATAAGAAACAACGTTGCTTACTGACAATGGTTCACTGGGAAATCCTGAAGCTGTGGGCAGGATGCTTCTTTCACGAAGTTCTCAGGAGGAGCTACATCAGATTCACCGCAGGCTCTGCGGTAAATCTCTTTTCAAGCACGGATTCTTGGGCCTCACCTTAGATTTATTGAGTCTCTTTCTTAGAACCCACATTTTAATAAGTCCTATAACTGACTTAATATGAAATTTTTGAAAATCACCTTTATAGAGGGACACAGAGTGCTGTTTTCCTACCTCCTCAAATAAATTTAATCTAACTTTGTAGTTAGGATTTGTTCTTGGGGCAGAGAATTTATTTTATCATAATAATAGTCAGGAACTGGTCTATCAGATTACCATGCACAAAATACTTCAATTAAGCATTCTTAATAAATGCAGTTGTATTAAGATCTTCAGCTTTCTAATGCACTAATTTGTCTTTAGGAGCAAAAGCAAAGGCTGCAAAGGAATAGAAATGACTTTATTCGTATTATCAAAACCAAATTTACAGACCTCTAAAAGAGTTTCTAGAGGTGGCTTTGGAAGAATAGGCTGTACAACACAGAAGTTAATTAAATGGGTTTGGGTTAATATGCAAATGATTTGTCCTAGATGACTATGTATGATGAAGGACGTCATTAGTGGAGAATGGGGATGTCAGTGGTAGAATAGAATGGAGAGGTGCCCTGGCTTCACCAGTCACCTCCTTCTGGAACCCTGAAGAACTCAATTAAAATTCTACTGCACTTGTGAGTGACGTGCTTTATTAATGTGCTTCCAGTAAATATTTGCTCTTGATAATCTTAATACAGTTTACTGAAGGGGAAGCCCTTACATGAAAAGATGTTGTGTTTCACAAAGGGCTGATTTTGATTTTTCTGCAAATCATTATTGCTACCTCTCCTGGCCTGGAGAAGCATGTTTGCTATTACCTACAAAAATGGGGAAGTTTTTCAAAATAAATATCTATGAAACAATTATAGTAAATGAGTCATTGTAAACTTTTACATGTATCTGCATAGTTATTTTTAAGAAGACAGTTATCAAAAATTAACTTTTCATTTGTGCCAGAAGTAATGAGATAAACAAGTTACATTAATGTTATAATGTGATTTTAATAGCCAGTAAAAATTTGGAAAATATCTGCCTCATCAACCTCAGCCCCCAAATAACAAACCATTGCTTATGGTCATTAAAAACACATAAACACATCATGCAAAATTAGATTAACCTATCAACTGAAATTAAATTATGACCATTCATTTTGCTGATTTTTATCAATAAATTAAGTATTGAAAACCTTAGTCCTATTCAGTCAGATGCAGTTTTAATTGGAAAGAGACACATGGCTAAGGAGTAGCTAATCTAAATTGGTAATTCTTGATTGAACAGAACAGTGAATTATCGTGATTTATCATCCTCAGAAGGCTTTTAGTAATAGACAAGTCTTAATGCAGGAAAATTTGCTTCTCACATTGATTCAGGTTTTTTTTTTTCCAGGAATGAGTTGAAAGTAGAGAAGAGCAGATATTCTACCGTTATGTCGTTGCCTGCCAAGTTTTCCCACTATTGAGAAAATTAGTCCCTTGAGCATTCTGAAAGGCAGGTCTAATAGCAAGAACCAAGGGCTCAAAATCAGCTAGCTGGCGGTCAGACTGCAGTTTCCACATGACACACAATCACATCCACTGAACTGCTCACTGGTATCGCATCAGAGACCTCCTAACAACATTTGCTACTTTAAACCTCACGACATTTGAAGCCAAATTATTCTGTATAATCCCAGAGTCAACCTCTCGATCACAGAGGAATCATACATTAACATCACAGGAAAATGAGCACAAGGTGAGGAACCCGGTCTGGTCACACGGAACCAGCAGAGCATTCGTGGGGCTTGGCAATTCCTCTAGCTTCCGTGGGACTTGATTTCCTCAACTCGACACAAATTCTCATCAATGGAAGGAAAAAGATCTTTAAGACATGTGTTGCTGTTGGAGAGCAAGTACAGGAATGAAATGGTTCCATGTCTGAAATGGAGAGACACTTGAGGGTGTTCAGAGCTCAGTAAGTCCATTGCTACTCAACTACTTCAGGATGTGCACAGACACAGAGCAGCTATGAAATGGCTTAACACTGGTTTATGTACCATGATAATATATGATTCCTGTAACTATCCCCATACATGTGGGGGTAAGTCACAGCATGTTGCCAGCCAATCATTAAAATCAGTTTATAAAATTTAGCCTAAAAGAGCACTATTCACAGTAGCCAAAAGATGGAAACAACCCAAATGTCTATTAATGGATGAATGAATCAACAAAATGTAGTATATCCATATAGTGGAAGATTATTCACCATAAAAAGGGCTGAAGTACCCATACATGTCACAACATGTTGTGATAAATGAATAAATCTATAGAGATAGAAAGTATTTTAGTGGTTTCCAGGGGCTGGAGGATGGGGACTGACAGCTTAATGGGGATGAAAATATTTGAAACTAGACAGAGGTGATTCTTTCACAACATCATGAATGAACTAAATGCTGCTGAACTGCACACTTTAAGAGAGTTAATATTATGTTATATGAATTTTATGTCAATTAAAAAAATTAGAATAAAGTAAAAGTTAGTCCACTAAAATTTTATTATACTTAAAAATATTTCAGTTTTTTTTTTAATTTAAAGCATTTTAAAATTTATTTTTCTTTTGGAGAGAGAAAGAATGAGCATGAATAGGGGAGAGGGGCAAAGGGAGAAAGGGACACACACAGAGAGAGACAGAGAGAGAGACACAGAGAGAGAGAGAATCTTAAGCAGGATCCACGCTTAGCCCAGAGCCTGATGCACGCCTCCATCTCACGACCCTGGAATCATGACAAAAGCCGAAATCAAGAATCGGATGCTCAGTTGACTGAGCCCATATTTAAGATCTTTTTTATTTTTTATTTTTATTTTTTTTTTCCACGTTTTTTATTTTTATTTTTTTTGGGGACAGAGAGAGACAGAGCATGAACGGGGGAGGGGCAGAGAGAGAGGGAGACACAGAATCGGAAACAGGCTCCAGGCTCTGAGCCATCAGCCCAGAGCCTGACGCGGGGCTCGAACTCACGGACCGCGAGATCGTGACCTGGCTGAAGTCGGACGCTTAACCGACTGCGCCACCCAGGCGCCCCTTAAGATCTTTTTTAAAAGCATGGGAGAAGATAATAATTTGTTATCTGATTTATTATGGATTTTAAATGACCCAACATTTAAAACTCATATGAATAAATACATTTAATTAAAACTATGTTCAGCCTCTCTTTCCACTATTGCACATATTTTTCATATACCAATTCAACAGATATTGTACTTTGATTTTAAGCAAATAATATGTGACTACAACTGCTTTCAAACTATATGTTCTACCTTATGTAGGGATATTTATGGCCAAAATAGCATAGTAACAATCACTCATCAGTCCTTTTCTACATGTAAGCTTGTGGTTGGTGAACCATCCAGTGCTGGATTTTCCTTTTCACTTACAGAAGCAATAGCACATCTCAACCTTCAACCTTCAAACACTTTAAACCCTTGCACAAAACAAAGTTAGAATAATGTAGAAATTATTGATTCAATATAAAAAAATAAATATTCAGCCAAGCTCAAAAGTAAGAAAAGAAAGACTCCAAATGAGAGAAATAAAAATGGGACTCAAAAACCAGATCAGTGAATAGTAGTTGAAGCTTTATCAACTGATATACTCATTAGGAGGTAGGGTTTTAGCACCCAATTAAGGACTGTTTTAAAAACTACAAGCCCATTCTTAGTGGAGAGCTGCAATTGCTTCCCACAAAAGGTACAAAAAAAAAAGAAATTATCCCTCCCCAGACTAGTAACCAAAACAATCTATCCATTAGTTCAAGGTCTTAACTTGGAAGTGGAGCTTCCTGATCTTTTTACAAAAAGTCAACTTTGAGAGTTCAAAACATGTTTTCCCTGTGTATCTATGTGGAGCCCAAGTTCCCACCACCTTTCAGCTTACCCACAAAGTACGAACACCCAAGCAGAGAAACTAATGTAAAAACTATCTCCACAGTCCAAGAGCCACAGTAGATACTCATAGAAAAAATTCCCACTAGAGATGAGCTTATAGACAAAATTAAAAAGAGCGAGAGCAAACCAACCAGTAGGAAAGATGGCCAACCATGTGGCAAATTAGAGAATTCATACCTGAGATGGTGACTACAGAATAATTTGAAAGAATCTTTAAAATAAATGTGTTTTAAATGGCCAAAGAAGTAAAGGAACACATGCAAAAGTTTTTTAACTTTGTTTCAAGCATGATGTTATGACAAACCAAGAAGCAGATTTGGAGAAAAAAGAAATTCTAAAAACAAAAAAGTTATTCAATGTTTTTTAAAGTTAATGTAACTGTTAAATAGTGGGCTAGACAGTCGTGTGTGTTTTTTTAATGTTTCCCTATTTATTTTGAGAGAGAGAGAGTGAGAGAGTGGGAGAGAGGCAGACAGAGGGAGAGAGAGAATCCCAAACAGGTTCTGCACTGTCAGCACAGAGCCCAACATGGAGCTAGAACTTACGAATGGTGAGATCATGACCTGAGCCAAAATGAAGGGTCAGACACCTAACTGACAGAGCCATCTGGGCATCACAGGCTAGACAAGGTTTAAGAGAGAATTGATGAATTTGGAAGACAGAGCCAAAGTCATTATCCAGAACACAACACCGAAGGATGGGGTAACACAGGGACAGAGTGGGCTATTTTAAATATTGTTGGTAAAACATAGGACATTCTAATACTGTGACATCAGAAGACAGGCTGGCTGCCAAATAGTAACCTGTTAAACTGAATTGACTGAGGAGAATTCATCAGGATGTACAAACTGGTCCCTGTGGGCTCCATTTCAGGTTGAACTCAGTGTTGTCACCAACCTGCCTCGCGGTCCAGCCTGCTGATACCCCTCTTCACTACTTCCTCTTGTCTCCTCTTGGTTGTGCTACTTGTTAATATTTTAGATTTGAAATTCACAGTCTTGAGTCACAACTCCACAGCTATCTATCATGCAACCACCCCTTAAAACTGCTTAGAAGAGTAGACTTCCCTCATTGTGTCCATGGACACTGGGTTTCAGGGATAGATTCAGGGGAGCATGAGTTTTGACCCAATGTAAGAGTGTTCGGTTTCATCTAACAGAGACTTTTGATTTCTTGCTTGTAATCTGAACTAATGACTACATTTTCTATCTCACAATTTTATTCTCTTCTGTGAGACTTAAATTTTCTACCTAGGCTCACTTCTCTCTTAAAGGAATTCTGTGCCCAAGACCCCTATTGAAGAAAATGTCTCTGCTTTTTTGCAAGACTGGCACCAAATAAAATGTGCCAAAGCTTGGACTCACATAGTTGCATGGGGAAGGATAGGTCCATATAATTTTAAGAGAAAATTGTTGGAAACCAAGAGGTGTCATCAGGCATCAATCAGTGTCTGCCAAGAGGAGGAAAGGAGGCAACAATGATGCTGTTATGCACTCTGATCCATATTAGGACCAAGGGGACTGAGTTCTTTGCTCTAGAGTCACTCAGAAGATGGTAGAGTGGCACCAATCACCTTGGGACACTTGACCAGGATCTGAATGGCTGCTCTTCCTTGGCAATGACATACATAATGAACACATCACAGCTTTACGTGATCCCCATATATATGGTCCAGGGAGGGTGAGCAGTAGTATGGAGGTTGGATGTACCTAGACATTGTTCTTTACAGGCTTTTTGTGGGACCCAGGGCTCCAGATCGCCATGGTCAATCACACAACACGATTGTGCTCAATTATACTGATTTGTATAATTGTTTTTTATAAAAAATTGTTTTTTAGGCAGTTGACGGGCCATCCCCTCCAAAGGAACCAGATCTCTGAACTCAAAGATGAAACAGAGGAGTCTTGAGAGGTAAGCTCCAAGTTGGTAAGACAATTCTACTCATATTTAAGCAAAATATACTTATATACTTCGGGGTCTGTTTCATAGGGGAGGTGGTAGCAGAGAGCTCAGTGTACCACAGTTTATTTGTGGTGGGAGACTGTTTGAAGATGAAGTTAAGACTATTCCTTTTTGTCACTGGTTCTCAAGAGAAAAGTAATGCAAACAAAGTCTTATTTTTACTGACTGTGAGATTAGTTCTGGCTACTAAAACCAGACACCTTGCCTATTGGAGGTCAAGGCTGGACTTCTGTCCCATGCACTGTGAGTGGGAAAGGCACAATAGTACCGGCAGAGCAAACACACATGGGGGCTTCAAGCGTCCATGTGGTCCTGAAGCCTCTTCACTGATAAATGCTTGACCTGAGCATCTCTCTGTAAAATAACAATGAAAAGGTGCAGCAAGGGTTAAATGAGATCATGTCTAATGAAAGGATTTTTGAAAACCAGAAAGGATTGTTGACACCAATAAATTTTGTGTTTGTTTATTTTGAATCTGAGTCAGTATATTTTATCAAATACTTGGATTTATGGTAGAAAGCCAGGCAGTTTTAATACAAGAGAAGGAAACAATGTGTTAGAAGAATTTATACTTAAACCTTTCTAAATATGACATCTTTTTCCTCCATCACAAAGAGCCAAATATTCTCATATCATCATCAAAAACAAGATCACTTTCAGGCAAGTCAGAGTCTCTCTCCTGGAGCCTGAGGTGAGTTGTGCCCTCTCTGGGGCCATGCCATCCAGGATTCTCCTGTCTCAAGGCATGTTGGTCAACAACCCAAGAGCGGGCACCCTCAGCTTCTGAAACACTCAACTCTGAGGGAGATCCCTGAAAGATATCCAGACGGACTTTAAATCATCATGGTATGCTGGGAACAAGGCTTGTCAGCAGTGTTTCTACACAGGCAGCGGCTCCTGTCAAACACTGTTTAGAAAGATCCTGTCCCTTGGGAGGCCAGGATGAAACAATGAGGAATGTCCCCTAACTCCAGAAGGTAGGGAATATGTGCATAGGGTCCACAGCTGCAGCCTCGGAATCAGCACCAAGCCGTGCAGAACAATGAGTCAGGAGACGGATTGCATTTGTTTTAAGTGCATTGACCTTCTGGACAGAAGATTAGCTAGTAAATGGTAAATAGGTCATCAGATGTTAGTCTACACAACAGATTGCGAATACAAACTTTTGCCTTTGTTGTTTCAGAGCCTCAGCTCTGATGAAAACAGTTTACTTGTTTTTTGGTTCCAAATTGTAGCCTCCAGCTTTTCTTTGTTTTTCCATGCACGTATAGCCATATACATTATATCTTATTTACATACAGTAGCTTCTAGAAAATAAGGATTATTTTGTACTTTCTTTTACAAATCATAAGTTGGGTCTTCAGAGTGGAACCAAAGTAACCAGTCTGCGCATTGAAACCCTAACAGTCGTCAGCACAACAGCTGCCATTTGCCACCAGGTCCTCTGTGCATTGCAGGCCTCCTCCCGTGGAATCCCTACATAATTCCTATGAAGTCCATACTATTATTACACCCATTTTGCTGACAAAAAGATGGCTTAACATTCCCCTGAGCGTGACTAAAACTCAGCCAGATTTCTCTGTGACTCCAGGCCTCTGTCCTCTTTTGTCTCAGAGCATTTCTTTACAAAGCCTGTACTCATGAATTCTTTCTCTCCCTTTTGAGATGCAAATTTTCTGTCAAGGATCTGAGAGACATTCCTTTGAAATATGATATCTTCAAGAAAGGAAGCATCCTCACCTCCCAGTCTTTGGGGGATGGAAAATACCTCCTGTCTCTAAGAGCCAATTAGCAAACACAAATGGCCTAATCACCCAGACCAACCTCTACCTTACCACCTACCACTAGCTCACCCCAGCACTTAAACACTCTCCTGAATTTCCTCTGAGCAGAGTTGATTTCAAACTCCCTCCCCTCTTGCAATAACCTCAAATAAAGTCTTCCTTGCCTGTTTAACTCTGTTCTGTACATTTTTTTCTTGGGCAGTTCAGCTGAAGAAACTGAGCTGTAGAAAGCTTCCTTAACTTGCCTTATCTGTGAGGCTGGAACTCAATCCCTATTACAATAAAGGTAAAAATAGATGCCCAGAGGGAACTTTCTGAGCATTCTACTCTCCACAAGAGAAAGGATGAAGACCAGGGAAATGCATTCTGTTTCTATCTTGATTCCACCGGATTCTCTTTGGTGTGTGGGGAACACCTGTGCTCTCACCTGCCCTTCCAGGCTCCTAGTGCCAGGTGCAGATCCGGGAAGTCATGGGAGAGGACACGCTCTCCTGGCCTCCTTGTTGGGTCCTGTCCGAGACTTCGTGGCAGCCTCTTCCTCTGACCCTCTCCCCATTGTGTCCATCTGAGGAAGTCCCAGGAGAGGGAAGGGGCACTCTTCAGGAGGCAGCTTCCCCCTCAGAGCTGATACCATGGTGGTGGTGGGGGGGGGGGGTGGTGGACAGATAGCCCTTCCCTGGGAGCCAGGCTTGCTCTCCACTACTCATTCCTGTTGCTCCCAGAGTCATATGAAACCTCTCTCTCTCCCTCTCTCTCTGTCTCTGTCTCTCTCTCTCACACACACACACACACACACTCGCACACATAGCTTAATTTCCACAACCTCAAGGGGGAGAGTTGGCTCCTTCCATCCTTAATGTCCATCCACACATTTGCAACCTTCTGGAATCTAAGACCAGTATCTGGATTCTTAAGTCATGAACTGTTGTCCTCATCATAAAAAATAATAATAATAAATTTTAAGAAGAGCATTTTGTAAACATGATGAATTTGAATAAAACTTTTGAGACAGTGGACTATTTTTTCCTAAATGCCACACCCCCTCAGCTGGCCCTGCAGGGAGCCTGAGCCCCCACATACTTCTCCAAACCTCCATGTTCTCAAAAGGAGAAATTTCAGAGTGTTTCTCTTGGAGAATCCAGGATCTTTCCAGTTTATTTTGTACAAATTATAATTTGTCCTCTAAAAATACATTTTAATTTTTTAAAGTGAAATAGCATCATCTCAGTTCATTTTAGTCCAGGCTACCTACCAAGGGGTTTCAGCCTGAACTGACTGCAGAATCTGGTCCCCACAAACAGGAGCCACCCAGCAAAATCTTGCGTGGTCCCAGAGTGCCATCTACAGCCCAAACTGTGAAATGACCGCCTCCAGGTATAATGACCTTTTCCTCTGCAAAACCACGTGCAAAGTGCCAGGTGCTCATTCTCTTCCCAGAGTGGTCAGATCAACTGGTCACAATAGCCATACACACGGGGGGTTAACATGTATGAATGAAGTGATTTAACTGCATTTTAAAAGGATCCCTCTTGATATTGTGTCAAAAACTGCCTGAATAGTAAAGGATGGAGACTGTGACAGCAGCTGAGAAAATACTAGAAATTCCAAGCAAGACCCAATCACAGGTTACAGAAGAGTAGAGGCAGTGGACCCTTGCTGAGGGCTTGCTGTAAGATGAGGAAGGGAGCAATCACAGACAAATCTGAAGTTTTTAACCTGAACCATTAAAAGAATTGTATTGTCATTTGCTAAATTGGGACATATTTGGTGAATCTCAGTCTAAAGCAATCGAGTAACTGTATAAACAGAATTGCATTCTGATGGGCTTTAGCTGGGCTGTTGAGTAAAGGCACCTGTCTCTGAAATAAGGGCTGATGGTTCTCAGGAAAACGGTAAGACTCTGCAGAGGGGTCATGGAAACTCATCAGTGTCGTAAATATTCTCAAGAGCTTACAAGATCCTTCTATAGCAACTGTTCAGAATAAAACATGCGTGAGTCCTTTTACAAAGGCCTGGCACAGCAAAATCAGCCCAAGCGGTAACTCTACAGGCTAATCTGAGTTCTCTGATTACAAGGGATTAAAAGAAAACAACCATGCAAACCCCAATAATCTAATTCTCCACGGTCTCTGAATGAACTAAAGCCAGAGTCCGTGAAGCTCATAGACAACAGGTGAGTTTTTGTCAGAGTCTTATCCAGGACACTCCCTGCAACTCCCGGGTGCTCTGGATAATTTCAGGGCAGTTAGGAGCCCCTCTCTACCTGACCTTTGATTATGATCCCCATGCACACAGACAGCCCTGAGCAGTGAGAGGCCTGGTAAAGAGATGCCCTTCTTCTAAGGGTTATCTTCTGTCTGTGAAACCCTCACATCTGGACCCAGTGGACCGGTGTGGCCACCCCTCCAAGAAAGCTGGAGCCCAGCATTTGGACTTGCCAGGAGCAGATGACAGATGAGTGAGGAGAGAGGAGGCTACATCAGCAGGTCAGCAGCCTCAGAGTTTGTGGGGGTGAAGGAGGGTGTTCCTTTGAATGAAAAGAGAGAGCATCAGAGAGGCAGCATCGGACTTCCTTAACACTGCCTGAGAGGGTCACCTGGAGACGTCAAAAGACCCCAGCAGAGAGAAGCTGAAGCCACCACCTGGCGGTCCATAACCAAGGAAGGATTCACGACCTTCCCACAGTCGTGAGGTAAACAGCACGGCCCTCCCACACCAAGGGAGCTGCCCCGGAGAGCCCAGGTGCCAGAGGAAAAAGGAAGAGTGTGGTGGAACACCTGCCTTGCCCCAAGAGCACAAGTCCTGCTAATGACCGCACTGCCAGTGGGGGACCTCTCTTGTTCCCCTTTTCCTGTGGACACGCCAACCCCAGGCATTCAGAAACTGTAGGTGATGGCTGAGGGAGAAAGGGCAGTAGGTGAAGAGCAGAGCAAGCCCCCCACGTGGCCTCCTCAGTGTGCCTCATCTCAGCCGGGCGGGAGCTGGAGGGAGTGGAGCCTTGGTGTTCAATCCAGACATGTTTGCTCTCACACGGGAATGGGCATTTTATCCACTCATCTCACCTAAACATACCAATGCCTTGCAAGGGTCCAGACAAGCACAAGGCAAGGTGCTTGCTCCTTGCATCCCTGGGTCTTGCTCGTTGGAGGGCACAAATGGAAAAGTACTCAGGGAGTGTTAGCTACTTGCACCATCGCTGTTCCCTTGTGCTTTGCTGTGTCTTGCATGTAGGAGGTGTTCATGTCTTTACTGACCATCCAGATAGTTCTGAAGGAATGTCCAGGTGGCAGCACAGTGGCCAGGAACCAGGTTAACACGGCAGATGAGTCGCTGAGGGATAACTGGAAAAGTGAAGAGTGTGAATTGCTCTGTAGAGATACACAAGGGGCCACTGGAATAGAACGAGGAGGGAATCGTGTCTAAGAAGTTCAGGAGGTAACAGCAGAATAAATGGTTGAACTGCTAGAGATACTTTTGTAGCAAAATACTTAGATTTAGATGGGGCAGGGAATGTGGGTGGTCCTCATGGTGAAGGCCAAGAAAACGCTGGTGGAAAAAGGTCTGCACCAGGAGTAGGGCTCCTGCTGCAGACACGGAGCCGAATGCATCCAGGGTGTGCCGTGGGCTCCCGAGGGCTCCTGTGGGCTCTCGTGGGCTCTCGTGGGCTCCTCTGGAAGCAGCCTTACCATTAGGTGGTACCTGGCTGGTGCTTCCTTTCAGGCTTTCAGAAATAGTACACAGAAACCATGTACGCTTCATCCTAAGAGTCTGGTGCCCAGTAAAATGCAAATACCTTTGAAAGAGTAGATTATTCCATTTATATCAACATTTTAGCACAAAGGACTATTGGACTGTTTTTGAGGATAAGTTTGATTCACAGAAGATGGTGATGCATCTTATCTTGGGGCATCAAAGGAAAGAAAAAGAGCACTTCTCCCTGGTTCTCTAGGAAACTACCTCTTTGAGATTTGCGAGAAGCTCTATGAGGGATTGTCCTGGGGAACAAGAACTGTGAGGGAGGGGAGAGGTGCGGTTGGGCAGATTGTGCTGAACCACAGGGCAGTTCCAACAAAGGCACCAGTGGACCCTGGTGCAATCTCTGGGCTGGGGTTGCCTTCAGACTGTCCTGATATACGGGGCACCGGGGACAGGATTTTTGAGTCCAGCATGGTCCAGTCCCTGGGTGCAACTGCCTCTACGGGGAAAGTGTGAGCCTGGCAAGGCAGCTTTCTTCAGCCTCTGGCAAGCCCCGGGAAGGCCCCAGCTATGAGCCATCAGCAAGTGGGGTCAGGAGCATCTCTATTGTAAAGAAGAGCATAGAGGTGTGCCACAGTGTTTGCTGAAGGCACCTCGGAGGCCTTAGAACCAGAACATAGTGACCATGCCCAGAGCTGAGCACAAAATCCCCCCTACTCTGTCATTTAGCCACATCCTAATAATTTATCTGTCTGCGCATTTGAAGTCCTTCCAGTATTAGCTGTCTATAGTTCCCCCTAGCTCCTGAATATTCAAGCCTCTCCTCAGGCAAACAAGTAAGACATGTTATTTCAAGGTCAGAAGATCAGATAGAAAATGAGTCAGGGATTAAAGTAAGTGTGGGATTTATTGGCCTCTCTGCTCAGAAGCACCCTTCTGAGGATTGACCCATGATAGGCCAGGGTCAGGGAACAGCTGGTGCTCAGAGATGCCTTCATGTACATCACCAGCACACCCTTGAGTTATTATTTCTAACTCTATAAGTCTCTGGATATCATTAAGGAGTTTCATGGGCCAGAAATTTCCATTGTACACTTTACAGGTCTCTAGAGCCAGAAAATTTGTTGCAGTCCATGGGCCAAGTCCATTGGGCTTGGATAAAGCTGTTATCCAAAGCCCCCTTCATGGGCAAACAATGCCTGCATCCATTTGTTCACCAAACAAACATTTCCTCAGTGCATACTCTGTGCCAGGAAATGTGCTTGGCACTGGGGATAAAGAGATAAGCAAGACACACAGCCACCTCCTAGGCCCTTAAAACACTTATAGATAAAGGCATGGATGGGGCTTAATGCTATCAAGCAGGGCACTACCAACGTGTTGAGCAGGAAGCCACTCACCAGGCCAAGGCAATCCATTCTTCAAACAATACACTGGACTCTGCCAAATTATGCCACGTCCTCGCCAACATCCCAACAGGAAGCACTATCACCAACCCAAGATGCAATTCCTCTGAAACAGGGCAATCTATAAACTTCTCTGTATTAGCAGGTGGTTTTGTGAATCCTACAATGGGCTCTATGATGGGGGGGGGGGTCCCCATTCTCTCAGCTACCAAGGACATTGTACCTTCATGCCAGGCCCTTTCTCCCAAAACAAGGTCAAGCCATTGGAATCTGCTCCCTTTGAGCAAGAGCACCAATATTTGGCAGTTCTGACCAGGAATACTTCTGCGTCTCAAACTCTGGCTCCCCAGAAGAAGAAATGTTTACATATACTTGCCAGTTCACCTTCCTAAACTTTCAATCAATAATTAATCTGTGGCTCATAACAATATAATTAACACAGGCCATAGAACATGTAAATTTGCACTATTCAACTCAGCAAAATGGAAATTAAAATTGTTAAAATTCTGCATTCTCTATGAAGGAGAGCTTTTTTCTTTTAAAGTTCTTTTTTATTTGCAGATGTGTCCTTTAACGAAATGACTAAGTAGCTTTTACAAGTCAGGCCTATCGTTTACTTGATGCTGCAAGTGTTGTTGAGGCTACTTTGTGTGATGCAATGTGTGTTCACAGTGGGAAATGTGACCAGATGGCTCAGAAGAAGCCTGATAACTGAATGCCTAGGGAGCCAGGATAAATGATTTGTACTTGATTTTCCAGGAGGTAAAGAGCTAATGAGGCTTTCTGAGCAAGCCAGAGGCCTGATGAACACAGAATTTGGAAAGAGCAAAGGACAGAAGGGGGTGCAAGGTGAACTAGAGTCTGGGCAGAGTCAGAATATGACCTATTTCCAGCAGACACAGATGATGGCATATGACAAGAAGCAGAAAGCAGATGTAAAATAAAAGAAGGAATTCAAAGAAATAAATCCAGTGTATTTGGATTCTGATTTCTTCCTAAAACTTTCTTACTTGTTTCATCACTTACTAGCTGAGCTACCTTGAGGACTTAATCAGCTTCTCTGGTCTTCACTTTCTTCATCTGTGAAATAAGGATGCTAACTAACAGTACCTACTGCAAAGGTACTATTCCTGTGGTGTTAAGTGATGAAATATATCATAGACAGAAGGAGGAAGCAGCAGAATGCTGGCACATAGCAAGTGCTTAACCAAGTACAGCTAATATTATATTTAGTAAAAATACAAATGAAATAAGCATAATATTTCCCTTTTGGATAATATTCAGGCTATAGTACTCACCAATTTTTTAAAGTTCCAGATTCATTTAAAAATCTATTTCTATATATAGAACATCTCTGGAAGGTACACAAGAAATTAGAGAGTATCTGGTGGAAGAAAGGACTTGGAAACAGGATGGAAAGGAAAGAGTTCTTATCTACATTTGTTAGTATTGGTGAGATATTTTCTACCATGTTCATGTACTACCTATTCAAGAAAATAATAATTTAGGGGCACCTGGGTGGCTTGGTTGGTTGGACACCCAACCATTGATACCAGGTCATGATGTCACAGTTTGTGACATTGAGCCCCACGTCGGGCTCTGTGCCAACAGTGCAGAGCCTGCTTGGGACTCTCTCTCTCTCTCTCTCTCTCTCACTCTCTCACTCTCAATAAATGAATTCCTTAAAAAAGAAAAGAATGATGTAAAAGGGGGTAACCTATGGCCACACAAGAAAAGAATTGGTGTCTGATGGCTAGATGCTTATGTAGGGTAAGAAATGTAGCCCTGAAAGCAGTGTGTGCTGAGCATAGATGCACTTGGCAACTTTTAGTTGTTTTGCATGAACTCCATCAATCAACCCCCATGATACCATGTGAGGTTAATGCAAGTGGTGTCCTCAAGTACAAATGACGTAGCATTGACATCCCCAAGTTATAGACAAGGCACGGCAAGGTTTAATAACTCACTAAAATTTACTCAGCTAATCAGTAGCAGAACCATGACTGACACCTGGGCAGTCTGTCTCCATGAATGGACAGATTCACACACTCATCGTTGGAAGAGACTTTAAGTATCTTGATGGACAAAGGAGACATGGTAACTAAATGCAATGCAGGATCTTAGATTGGATCCTGGGACAGAAAAGAAGGGTTGTGGAAAACTGAGATCCAAATAATGTTTATATTTAGTTGTAAGTACTGTACCGGTGTTAATTCCCTAGTTTTTATGAATGCAGTGTGTGGCCATACAAGATACTCACATTAGGGCAAGCTGGACGAAGGGAGCTCTCTGTACTATCTTTACAATTTTTACGTAGATTCAAAATTATCTCAAAGTGCATTTTAAAAAAGTCTCCATATGATCACAGCTGCCAAGTGTGAGTGCAATTTCAGAAAGATATTTCTGTGAGGAGAAATAGACCATTTGTTTTCCAATCCTGGTCCATTCCCTCTTGGATCAGCCCCAACTCCATGACCCAGAGACTGGCCACATCTGGACAACTTATTGCTCTTTCTGGTATTTTAAAGGAATTTTACACATTGAAACCATTTCACAGGAGAAAGAATAAAGATATAATCCATCTTTAAAAGAATAATAATAAATATCTCTGGTGCCAGACATTGATCCTCTTCATATCCAAATTAATTGTCAGAACCCAACACAGTAAAGTAGTAAGTGTTTTCCTCCTTCTTCCAAGTTGTTGTAATTCCTTTTTAGATGTGTCTGTTCTGCTCCTGCCAACTGAAATACTGAATATATGGGAAGGGGGTGGGGTAGCTAGGCCTGAGCTATTGACGAGTGAAATTAGTTACAACTGGGTGGAAGATTGTATAGCAGAGAGCATCGCTCAGAGTGTGCAGGACTCTGCTGTGGAAACATTCCATTACTTGGATGCCTGGATACAAAAGGCTTAGGGAAAAGGTTATTTTAGGAGCCTTGTAAAATTTCTGTATGATGCTGGGTCCATTACTCTCCAATGAAATAAGACTAGATTTGGAAGAAGAGTGCTCTAACTACAGAACCTGACTTTGTTTTTCAAGATGTTCTTCTACCAAAATGCACTTTCTAGAAAATAAAACCATGTAATTTTTTTAGTTGTCTTTAGAGAACTGCCTAATTTCACAATCTTATGTTGAACCACCATCATAGGCAGAAACTCAAGGTAAAGAAGATATCACAAATGTATGCATAACCCTAAAATGGCAAATTACTGCACAGCTTTAAGCAAGGGCTAATGAAACATTGAATGCACAGTATTAATGTTCAGCTTTGTATGGCTGTGAGATCATAATCCCCCAGGAAGAAATTCTGATCTACTTATTACTTATTTCACTTTCAAATCAAGACAGTTAAAGGTGTGTTTTGTCATTCAAAAATCTTAGGATATCTGTGAGAGCTTCTACAGCAAAGTACAAGCTTTTATTTTTATGTGAAACCATACAGGCAACTTGCTTATAACCTGCTAGGTCAGCTATGAAAAGGTCTCCAGTCAGGTTTGCTCAAAGCAGACCCTGTGGTGGGAAGAACTCATGTGCAAATGGTTCATCTAAGAATGCTTCCACCAGTAACCAGTATAAGAATGGGAAAATAAGACAGGACAGCAGAAGCCAAGCAAGGATGAAATTTCAGGCAAAGTCTTCCAGGTGGTAGCTTTAGCCTGATCCTGCAGAGAACTCAGAAGTACAAGCATTGACCTAGAATTCGTCCTGGTTTGAGGCAAGGTTGCTGGGTTGGGGTACTGACCGGACACCAGTCAGTTGTTGGCTAAAGCTCACCCTGTATGCATAGAAATTCCCAGGTATTTCTGAAATGCACAGGCAAAGCAGCTCCAGGGCCCAAGGGCAGGCCTCCAAAAAGAATCCTGGGTGTGGCAACAGAAGCAAAGCATTCAGGAGCCTGGGAAGGGATATGCAAAGGATAAAAGAGGAAGAGAGGTTCTGAGGAGACCTGGCTGAGCACCACAAAATTTGGTATTCCCATGTTGCATGTTATCAAAGTTTACTGAAAATCACAAGTAAGCATAGCAAGACTCTCATGAGGCATCCGTGTGTAGGTTGAATCCCTAAGTTTCTTGCCAGAACATAACTACCATTGTGTTGTTTTTCATTATTTTCAGTTGTTGCTGCTTTCATTTTTAATTATAAATTATTGTTGACAATACAGTATTGTATACTTGGAATTTGTGAAGAGAGTAGATCTGAAATGTTCTCGCCATCAAAAAAAGGTAGGAGTAGGGGTAATGATGTGAGGTGATAGATGTGTTAACTAACCTTATTGTGGTAATCATTTCACATTGTATACATGTGTCAACTCATTAAATCTTACACCTTAAATTTACACAATGTTGGCAGTTATATCTCCATAAAGCTGGAAAAAATTACATAAATAAATTTTGAATGGCACTTGGTTTTGTATAATCATTATCAATTTACTGTGTAGTGAGTTGTTTTGTTGGCTTTTGGTACACAGTAAAGTGTATTTGAATCAACAGTGCTTTTGACCTATAATTTTCTAATATCTAGACTTTTATGAATTTGCATATATCAGGAAGAAACGCATGAATTATCATATGCTTATTGGTAAAGCACATGTATTGTGGATGAGCTCCCAAGATATTTTTGTTCAGTAGCACATCAATACCATCTTTTTCCAAAAGTAGGACCAGGTGGGGGTGTGTATTGCAGGGAGGGGAGCTCAGCGTCTCTTGCTCCTTGAACACTGGACATCCACTTCTGAAGTTGATGGCATCATGCTGCCTGTTATACCATCACTCTCTGTTGAGGGGAAAGACCATACATTCAGTCAAGAAATCCATGCTTTTGAAAGGAAGGGATTGGATTTTAATAGAATATCACAGGACATCTATTCCCCAAAGAAGAATCATAGGTATTTCTGGCTTCCTCTCTAAACTTTTGCCAGCTCAAACTAAATGAAAAATACACTTCTGAAAAACTCCTAAACCAGTAGGAAACACCAACTCCACTTTGCCAAAAACATTTGAAGCTCCTATTTTCTATACAACAGTTTATGAAATGTTAAAATGGAAGGAATTTTAAACACTATTATGACACCTCTTCGTTTATCAGTTGGAAAAAGGAGACTCTGGATGGTTGTGTCTTGTTCTGAATATAGTTCTGTGTATTTCCAGGCCAGTGATTCCTAAGTAAATCAAACAAGTGGTTGCTTTTCACCAAAGTCACAATTAATAATCAAAAAGAAACATACAACAATTAGCAATTCAACTCAAATATCTTGGTTGTATCTCTACAAAATAAGTCTATTACATGAGAGTTTGGGTTAAAAATTTCTATGAACCAGTCCTTAGCATTGTAATTTGACTAAATACTTACCAAATAGGAACTTTCCAGCATTATTCTCTACTTGTTTTCCTGCCAATAGGCTAAATTTACCAACTGCACCTGCTGTCCCATTTATTGCTGGCACTTTTAAATTTGAACTATTTCTCCCTTTCACTTATTTCTTAGGATTTTTTTTAATAGACCAGGGAGTGAAAAATACAACACAATAAACCCAGAAATTCAAATGTAAAAATCAAATGTTCATTTGTTTGTTTGTTTCCCAGTATCTTTCCCTGAGGAAACATAAATTAGGATTTGTAAGTTTCTGACGTGTTTCAGACCATGGCAATTTATTCAACTTTTGTCCATCTTCTAACTATGCAGAGTCTCTTGACCACCAAGTCAACCCTGGAGCCCTAACTTGTCTGATGATGGGACCATAGCCTCGAAGTCCATCCCATTCTCCATGACCACATGCTTTGAAAAGCTGGTTTTCTGTTTAAAGCACGTACTCCTGGAGACCCTAGATACGTTCACCTCAATGAATTATGGAGTCTTAGAAATGCCCAATTAAATGACCAGAACCAGTGAGATGCTGATGTCTTGCAGCCATGCATTTCTTTGTTCAAATTCCAAGTACATCAATGGCTTTACATGTAACTCCACTTAGCATCAGTTTCTTCATCTTTAAAATGGGAGTAAAATTAGCTACTTTACAAGATTGTGGTGAGGATTAGAATAATAATTGAAGTTGTCTTATAAATGTCTGGTATGTAGTAGACAAGAGATTGAGGTCTGTAGCACTGATTTTTTTTAATGTTTATTTTTGAGAAAGAGAGAGGGAGAGAGCACAAGCAAAGGAGTGGCAGAGAGAGAGGGAGAGAAAGAATCCCAAGCAGGCTCTGCTCCATCAGCATAGAGCCTGATGAGGGGCTTAATCTCACAAATCATGAGATTATGACCTGAGCCGAGACCAAGAGTCAGACGCTGAATTGAATGAGCCACTTAGGCACCCCTGAGTTATTTTCATTGAAAGGGTAAGTACCCAACCCCACAAATCTCTGAGGCAGAACCTTTGCTATTGCAGCTCTCCTGAGGAGTCTTGACCTCATAGACTCCCCACAGGGCTGGACATCAGGGATGCTGAGATTACAGGAATTTGCCTGTAATATGCCAGGAACAAATGATAGCCCATTTCCTGGACTACCTATAGGTCAATATTCCACTAGTTCCATCCAACATTCACCACTAAGTCTGCCTAAGTGACAACTTCTGCATAGAACCATGTGTGTATTTGTGTTTATATACCTCAGTGATTTACTAAGGCTGTCCATTTTCCTTGGTATGTGTGCTAACTAAACCTCTGTATTCATTGCATTCTACACATGAAAGACAGTGTTTTTCCAGGATCAAGATGGGTCCTTAAAAATTACTGGATTTCAGCTACATCAAGACTGGGGATAAATTGGGTGTACTGAATTCCCATCTGTAATTGACTGACAATATTAATATTGGACAATATCTATGGAGTACTTACTATGTGCTGTGATTTACCTTGATACAAGGTTATTTATATAAAATCAAAACTTCCACCGTCTCCATTTTGATGAGAAGAGAACTAAAGCAAAGACAGGTTAAGCAACTTGTCCAAGGTCACACAGCTGGGATTTGAACCTTGTTCTCTATGATATTCCTGCCTCTGAAAGATCACAGAGAAAACATGGAAATGATTATCTAAGCTGAACCTATGTAACACTGAAAAAATCAGCTAAAGGGTAACACAATGCCATAGACCTCCCCTTGCAACCTCAGGGACTATTTGCAGAGCATGTCCGCTCTGCCAGGTGCTGGTTGTTTACCATTATTTCTGGTTAATTTTGCATGAAAGCCTGGTCCTGATCATTGAGTAGACTGAGTGCTGTGCAGGGCTACACAATAGAACACCTGTGTCAGTTCATCCTTCCATGAGTTTCCTCTGCAATTAGCTTCATGGAATTTTGCTTTTGATAAAATGCTCTGAGACAACATCACATCCCCACCACTGTCCCCCACCAACCTGCCCAGAATTCCTGGGGGATATGAGCTCTGAGGCAGACACACCTGTCTGTCCTCTGACCTGTTGCAAGATTATTGGAATAATGTTGGGACAAAATTTAATTCACAAAAATATATATAATGCACAGTAATTAATTATAGCCAAACTATAATGGGAACATTAAGATGAGGCTTAGAGAATCATTCCTTCCTCACCAAAGATTATTCCTTTCAAGTGAATAGAAAATTAGATGCAAAGAATTCAGTCTGTCTCTCTCCTGAACACTGAATTAAACTCTCTTACTACCTTCTGCATTTTTGAAAAATCTCCATTCTTCAAAGGCCTTCACTGGTCTTACAGTGGTTTAAGATAGGAGGGTCTTCTCAGCTGCGTTGCATCCTTTCTGACATAGCCATACGGAGTCTTCCATTCATTCATTCAGTCAGTTATTACTGAGAACCTGCTGGAGCTTGTGCTTGTGTTGGTCTTGCCCTTGAGGAGCTTATAGTCTATTGAGTGATGCAGACTTTAAACAACATCAAGGAGAAGGAAGATGGCGGCGTAGGAGGACGCTGGGCTCACCGCGCGTCCTGCTGATCACTTAGATTCCACCTACACCTGCCTAAATAACCCAGAAAACCGCCAGAAGATTAGCAGAACGGAGTCGCCGGAGCCAAGCGCAGACGAGAGGCCCACGGAAGAGGGTAGGAAGGGCGGCGAGGCGGTGCGCGCTCCACGGACTGGCCGGAGGGAGCCGGGGCAGAGGGGCGGCTCGCCGGCCAAGCAGAGCCCCCGAGTCTGGCTTGCAAAAAGCGGAGGGGGCTGATGGACTGTGTTCCCACAGCAAGCGCGACTTAGCGTCTGGGAGGTCATAAGTTAACAGCTCTGCTCGGAAAGCGGGAAGGCTGGAGGACAAAGGGAAGGAGAGCTGCTGAGCCCCCGGACGACAGAGCTCAGTTTGGTGGGGAACAAAGGCGCTCGCCAGCGCCATCTCCCCCGCCCATCCCCCAGCCAAAATCCCAAAGAGAACCAGTTCCTGCCAGGGAACTTGCTCGCTCCGCGCAAACACCCAACTCTGCGCTTCTGCGGAGCCAAACCTCCGGCAGCGGATCTGACTCCCTCCTGCTGCCACAGGGCCCCTCCTGAAGTGGATCACCTAAGGAGAAGCAAGCTAAGCCTGCCCCTCCTGCCCCTGTGCACCTTGCCTACCCACCCCAGCTAAGACGCCAGATCCCCAGCATCACAAGCCTGGCAGTGTGCAAGTAGCCCAGACAGGCCACCCCACCCCACAGTGAATCCTGCCCCTAGGACAGGGGAAGAGAAGGCACGCACCAGTCTGACTGTGGCCCCAGCAGTGGGCTGGGGGCAGACATCAGGTCTGACTGCGGCTCCGCCCACCAACTCCAGTTATACACCACAGCACAGGGGAAGTGCCCTGCAGGTCCTCACCACGCCAGGGACTATCCAAAATGACCAAGCGGAAGAATTCCCCTCAGAAGAATCTCCAGGAAATAACAACAGCTAATGAGCTGATCAAAAAGGATTTAAATAATATAACAGAAAGTGAATTTAGAATAATAGTCATAAAATTAATCGCTGGGCTTGAAAACAGCATAGCTGACAGCAGAGAATCTCTTGCTACAGAGATCAAGGGACTAAGGAACAGTCACGAGGAGCTGAAAAACGCTTTAAACGAAATGCATAACAAAATGGAAACCACCACGGCTCGGATTGAAGAGGCAGAGGAGAGAATAGGTGAACTAGAAGATAAAGTTATGGAAAAAGAGGAAGCTGAGAAAAAGAGAGAGAAAAAAATCCAGGAATATGAGGGGAAAATTAGAGAACTAAGTGATACACTAAAAAGAAATAATCTACGCATCATTGGTATCCCAGAGGAGGAAGAGAGAGGGAAAGGTGCTGAAGGGGTACTTGAAGAAATAATAGCTGAGAACTTCCCTGAACTGGGGAAGGAAAAAGGCATTGAAATCCAAGAGGCACAGAGAACTCCCTTCAGACGTAACTTGAATCGATCTTCTGCACGACATATCATAGTGAAACTGGCAAAATACAAGGATAAAGAGAAAATTCTGAAAGCAGCAAGGGGTAAACGTGCCCTCACATATAAAGGGAGACCTATAAGACTCGTGACTGATCTCTCTTTTGAAACTTGGCAGGCCAGAAAGAATTGGCACGAGATTTTCAGTGTGCTAGACAGAAAAAATATGCAGCCGAGAATCCTTTATCCAGCAAGTCTGTCATTTAGAATAGAAGGAGAGATAAAGGTCTTCCCAAACAAACAAAAACTGAAGGAATTTGTCACCACTAAACCAGCCCTACAAGAGATCCTAAGGGGGACCCTGTGAGACAAAGTACCAGAGACATCACTACAAGCATAAAACATACAGACATCACAATGACTCTAAACCCATATCTTTCTATAATAACACTGAATGTAAATGGACTAAATGTGCCAACCAAAAGAGATAGGGTATCAGAATGGATAAAAAAAACAAGACCCATCTATTTGCTGTCTACAAGAGACTCATTTTAGACCTGAGGACACCTTTAGATTGAGAGTGAGGGGATGGAGAACTATTTATCATGCTACTGGAAGCCAAAAGAAAGCTGGAGTAGCCATACTTATATCAGACAAACTAGACTTTAAATTAAAGGCTGTAACAAGAGATGAAGAAGGACATTATATAATAGTGACAGGGTCTATCCATCAGGAAGAGCTAACAATTATAAATGTCTATGCGCTGAATACCGGAGCGCCCAAATATATAAAACAATTACTCATAAACATAAGCAACCTTATTGAGAAGAATGTGGTAATTGCAGGGGACTTTAACACCCCACTTACAGAAATGGATAGATCATCTAGACACACGGTCAATAAAGAAACAAGGGCCCTGAATGAGACATTGGATCAGATGGACTTGACAGATATATTTAGAACTCTGCATCCCAAAGCAACAGAATATACTTTCTTCTCGAGTGCACATGGAACATTCTCCAAGATAGATCATATACTGGGTCACAAAACAGCCCTTCATAAGTTTACAAGAATTGAAATCATACCATGCATACTTTCAGACCACAATGCTATGAAGCTTGAAATCAACCACAGAAAAACGTCTGGAAAACCTCCAAAAGCATGGAGGTTAAAGAACACCCTACTAACGAATGAGTGGGTCAACCAGGCAATTAGAGAAGAAATTAAAAAATATATGGAAACAAACGAAAATGAAAATACAACAATCCAAACGCTTTGGGACGCAGCGAAGGCAGTCCTGAGAGGAAAATACATTGCAATCCAGGCCTATCTCAAGAAACAAGAAAAATCCCAAATACAAAATCTAACAGCACACCTAAAGGAACTAGAAGCAGAACAGCAAAGGCAGCCTAAACCCAGCAGAAGAAGAGAAATAATAAAGATCAGAGCAGAAATAAACAATATAGAATCTAAAAAAACTGTAGAGCAGATCAACGAAACCAAGAGTTGGTTTTTTGAAAAAATAAACAAAATTGACAAACCTCTAGCCAGGCTTCTCAAAAAGAAAAGGGAGATGACCCAAATAGATAAAATCATGAATGAAAATGGAATTATTACAACCAATCCCTCAGAGATACAAACAATTATCAGGGAATACTATGAAAAATTATATGCCAACAAATTGGACAACCTGGAAGAAATGGACAAATTCCTGAACACCCACACTCTTCCAAAACTCAATCAGGAGGAAATAGAAAGCTTGAACAGACCCATAACCAGCGAAGAAATTGAATCGGTTATCAAAAATCTCCCAACAAATAAGAGTCCAGGACCAGATGGCTTCCCAGGGGAGTTCTACCAGACGTTTAAAGCAGAGATAATACCTATCCTTCTCAAGCTATTCCAAGAAATAGAAAGGGAAGGAAAACTTCCAGACTCATTCTATGAAGCCAGTATTACTTTGATTCCTAAACCAGACAGAGACCCAGTAAAAAAAGGGAACTACAGGCCAATATCCCTGATGAATATGGATGCAAAAATTCTCAATAAGATACTAGCAAATCGAATTCAACGGCATATAAAAGGAATTATTCACCATGATCAAGTGGGATTCATTCCTGGGATGCAGGGC
Source organism: Puma concolor (assembly GCF_028749965.1). Lineage (NCBI taxonomy): Eukaryota > Metazoa > Chordata > Mammalia > Carnivora > Felidae > Puma > Puma concolor. Next base: position 110,343 of record NC_141677.1, on the reverse strand, counting down.
TGGTTCAACATTCGCAAATCAATCAACATGATACATCACATTAACACAAAAAAAGAGAAGAACCATATGATCCTGTCAATCGATGCAGAAAAGGCCTTCGACAAAATCCAGCACCCTTTCTTAATAAAAACTCTTGAGAAAGTCGGGATAGAAGGAACATACTTAAAGATCATAAAAGCCATTTATGAAAAGCCCACAGCTAACATCATCCTCAACGGGGAAAAACTGAGAGCTTTTTCCCTGAGATCAGGAACACGACAGTGATGCCCACTCTCACCGCTGTTGTTTAACATAGTGCTGGAAGTTCTAGCATCAGCAATCAGACAACAAAAGGAAATCAAAGGCATCAAAATTGGCAAAGATGAAGTCAAGCTTTCGCTTTTTGCAGATGACATGATATTATACATGGAAAATCCGATAGACTCCACCAAAAGTCTACTAGAACTGATACATGAATTCAGCAAAGTTGCAGGATACAAAATCAATGTACAGAAATCAGTTGCATTCTTATACACTAACAATGAAGCAACAGAAAGACAAGTAAAGAAACTGATCCCATTCACAATTGCACCAAGAAGCATAAAATACCTAGGAATAAATCTAACCAAAGATGTAAAGGATCTGTATGCTGAAAACTATAGAAAGCTTATGAAGGTAATTGAAGAAGATTTAAAGAAATGGAAGGACATTCCCTGCTCATGGATTGGAAGAATAAATATTGTCAAAATGTCAATACTACCCAAAGCTATCTACACATTCAATGCAATCCCAATCAAAATTGCATCAGCATTCTTCTCGAAACTAGAACAAGCAATCCTAAAATTCATATGGAACCACAAAAGGCCCCGAATAGCCAAAGTAATTTTGAAGAAGAAGACCAAAGCAGGAGGCATCACAATCCCAGACTTTAGCCTCTACTACAAAGCTGTCATCATCAAGACAGCATGGTATTGGCACAAAAACAGACACATAGACCAATGGAATAGAATAGAAACCCCAGAACTAGACCCACAAACGTATGGCCAACTCATCTTTGACAAAGCAGGAAAGAACATCCAATGGAAAAAAGACAGTCTCTTTAACAAATGGTGCTGGGAGAACTGGACAGCAACATGCAGAAGGTTGAAACTAGACCACTTTCTCACACCATTCACAAAAATAAACTCAAAATGGATAAAGGATCTGAATGTGAGACAGGAAACCATCAAAACCTTAGAGGAGAAAGCAGGAAAAGACCTCTCTGACCTCAGCCGTAGCAATCTCTTACTCGACACATCCCCAAAGGCAAGGGAATTAAAAGCAAAAGTGAATTACTGGGACCTTATGAAGATAAAAAGCTTCTGCACAGCAAAGGAAACAACCAACAAAACTAAAAGGCAACCAACGGAATGGGAAAAGATCTTTGCAAATGACATATCGGACAAAGGGCTAGTATCCAAAATCTATAAAGAGCTCACCAAACTCCACACCCGAAAAGCAAATAACCCAGTGAAGAAATGGGCAGAAAACATGAATAGACACTTCTCTAAAGAAGACATCCGGATGGCCAACAGGCACATGAAAAGATGTTCAGCGTCGCTCCTTATCAGGGAAATACAAATCAAAACCACACTCAGGTATCACCTCACGCCAGTCAGAGTGGCCAAAATGAACAAATCAGGAGACTATAGATGCTGGAGAGGATGTGGAGAAATGGGAACCCTCTTGCACTGTTGGTGGGAATGCAAATTGGTGCAGCCGCTCTGGAAAGCAGTGTGGAGGTTCCTCAGAAAATTAAAAATAGACCTACCCTATGACCCAGCAATAGCACTGCTAGGAATTTATCCAAGGGACACAGGAGTACTGATGCATAGGGACACTTGTACCCCAATGTTCATAGCAGCACTCTCAACAATAGCCAAATTATGGAAAGAGTCTAAATGTCCATCAACTGATTTTTGGATAAAGAAATTGTGGTTTATATACACAATGAAGTACTACGTGGCAATGAGAAAAAATGAAATATGGCCTTTTGTAGCAACGTGGATGGAACTGGAGAGTGTGATGCTAAGTGAAATAAGCCATACAGAGAAAGACAGATACCATATGGTTTCACTCTTATGTGGATCCTGAGAAACTAAACAGAAACCCATGGGGGAGGAGAAGGAAAAACAAAAGAGGTTAGCGTGGGAGAGAGCCAAAGCATAAGAGACTCTTAAAAACTGAGAACAAATTGAGGGTTGATGGGGGGTGGGAGGGAGGGGAGGGTAGGTGATGGGTATTGAGGAGGGCACCTTTTGGGATGAGCACTGGGTGTTGTATGGAAACCAATTTGACAATAAATTTCATATATAAATAAAAAAATAAATAAATAAATAAACAACATCAAGGTATAGAATGTGGTTATTGTTTTCAGTAGTTCCAGAAGCCACAGAAAGTCCTATTGCTGTTGCTTGACTGTTAGAAGGTGGAGGAAGGACAGTAAAGTATCCTCCAGACTGAGAAGGCACTTTGACACCAAAAACACAAAGCAAGCCACTCCATACCATTTACATAGTTATTCAGGGTAGCTTACTGACTAGCAGTTGGGCAAACAAACAAATCAGGCACTGCACAGGTATTCTCCCCTAAGTCTGGACCTTAATCCACAGCTGTAAAGAGCAAGGGGCTTTGTGCTGAGGTTGCAGGGGAGTTATCTGCAGTGACACCATCTGAGCACCAGAGAGAAGACTAAACCAAACCTCCCTTCACTCTAGTAGGGGCGTTCGTTAACCTCCATGGGCCATGGGCCATGGGCCGGAACACATGGCCTCAAGGGAGGTCATCACATGGGGGTGAATAGGATGGGGGGGGCAACACTCCTCCACTGACTTCTTCTGCCCTCCCTCTGTGTCCTGTCTCGTCTTTCCCAGAACTTCGGCACATCTTGCATTTGCCCTCAGACCCCCTGTCCACCCTTCTTTGCAATGCTGGGTGCCCAAGGTATGCGCAGAGCATATCAGAAGTCTCCCTTGCCCTTGGCTCATATTGGGCTCAGCCCCAAGGAGTGCTGACTGGATGTTTAAGAAGAGAGAACATGTGGTTGGGATACTTCTCACCAACGCCTTCCCTCGGCATCACCGACATCACTGTGGGGTGGCTAGAACCCTGTCCCTCACCTCATTCCAGTCCCCATGTGCTGTATTGTCCCTTGTGTTTCCAGTAAAATCTCTCCATACTTTGTAACTAGCCCTTTATTAAACTCTCCTCAATTCACCCATTTGGGGTATGCTAACTATTTCCTGCAAGGACTCTGTTGCTTTGAATTTCTGCTTCATTGTGACTTTTTCCAATGCAGAGGACTAATCTTGACATTTTGTAACATATTTGACCCAGTCAGCTAAAAAACCCTTTACCGAATGTCTACCCTGTGCTTGACTGTTCACTGCAGATTGCTAACCTGGACAAGGACTTTGCCCTAGAGAAATCTGGTGTAATCACACAAACAGGTACATAAATAGGGTACCCCCAAAGTTACTCCCAAAATGTATGCTCTAAACTGCAACAATTTTAAAAAGAAAGGCAGTGCTATTAATTAGAGGAGGGCAGTAAGTGCAAACTCTAAGAGTCCTAAGTTCAGCTTAGACCTGAACGGTCAGTCATGATACTGTCACGAGCACTCGATTGGGGTTTTCACAGGTGAACAAAGCTAGGCCACCTAACTCAGCCTTGAAGAGGGGTCAGGAGAAGGCCTGAAGCAGTTGTGTATCCTCCCCCAAAGACCCCACTTCTCTGCACACTGTATGTCACATCTTCTTGGCTAGACACCCACCTGGGCCACAGCCATCACCTTGAGAAATCAGGGCTAAGTACACCCTTATGTTAACAAGAAATACAAGATTCACTCTCTGACCTCAGAAATAGAATATTTTTAAAAAATTTTAATGTTTATTTATTTTTGAGAGAGAGAGAGAGTGAGAGAGAGAGAGAGAGAGAGAGAGAGAGAGAATGAGCAGAGGAGGGATGGAGAGAGAGGGAGACACAGAATCTGAAGCAGTCTCCAGGCTCTGAGCTGTCAGCACAGAGCCCGATGCAGGGCTTGAACCCACGAATCACAAGATCATGATCCGAGCTGAAGTCAGACATGCAACTGACTGAGCCACCCAGGCACCCCAGAAACAATATTTTTTAAAATATATATTTAAACATGCACACAGTGACAAACATTTGTAGGTTGCATATCCCTTAGTCTGCAAATTAAAGAGTGAAACATCATTACTCTGTAAGATTTTGTAATTGCACTAGATGCGCAATTCTGTGAGTCAGTTCAGTCCCCCAGAGTCCGTTCTCAAGATTGGTGTTGGTGTGTCCGCATGCACTGGGGTGAGGCTCTGTAGAGGTTATTGGTCCTTCATGCTGCTGAGCTGTGTTTGGGCCCCAAACATCACCCCTGGTGTTGCCTCTTTCCCCTGCACAAGGCCTCTTCATCTTGTCTCTCTCAGTCTCTGGACTATGTCCAGTCTCCTCTCCGATCATCTGAGCTGGATGAGTGGGGTTTAGGCAGGGCACAGGGCTCCTACTCTGAATATCACTGGCTTGAATGTGCTGCCGACACCTGTCACAAGCAGGGAAGTTTTCACACTGGAGGTGCTCTTATTAATTTTGTATTCTTCAAATCTTTGTCCGCTGCATCTGGACCTATGATATCCAAACTCAAGACTCAAGGTTTTTTTTCCTTCATTATCAGGACCTGCGTTATTATTCCTTCAATGAGAAAATTAATACAGAATGCTCAGCTGCCCAAAGGAAGGAAGGGTAGCAGTAACAGGAATGACTGGTTGGGGGAAAGAGGAGAGGCATTCATTCTCATTTGTAACATTCTCCCACCTGAGATTCACTGCATGTGATCTATGTGCCCAAGAACCGGAGATACAGAGATGAAGAGGAGAAGTGCTTGCCCTCTGTAGGCCAGAGCCTGTTAGGAATTGCAGAACCAAGCAAATAATTTTTCCAATGTGACAAGTACTTCTGGAGGAATGGGATTTTCAGAAGACTAGAAAACTGAATGGAAAAAATGTATTATTCATGGATACATGGACATTAACTGTGCTTTGTCTCTGATGTTCTTTTCAGGGATCAGGAATGTCATAAACAACCCTTGAAAAGCAGGCATATGGATTGCCAGAGTAAGTTTTGTTCTGAACAGTTCAAACGCTGCTGCTGAGTGCCCACCACATGATTTGCTTAATTATTGGAATAGCAAAAACTGAGGTTTCCAGATTTGGCCAGATTCTATCATGAACAGTCGCTGGCCACTCTCAGACTTGTTCTAGTGAGACCTCCACCGTCCTGGCATCTCTACCAGGGAGTGAGGGCTCTGCATCAGTAATCACTTCAGGACACATAGTCTAACCCCAACCCCCACCCCGTGTCTTCAGGTGACAGTTCACTTGTGAGAGAAGAGAGCTGGGAAGGTGATCTGGAGATCTCTGTTGAGTTAAGTCACAATGAAAGTACAACACACACACACACACACACACACACACACACACACACACACACACAACATGCCTCAGCATCAGGTTCCTTAACTCCCAGGAAGTTCTATGCTAGATGCACTTTTCTTCATCCCTAACCCTGCTACAAAAGGAAAAGTGGTTCATATATGGTCATTTTCCCTTTTTCTCAAGAAAATCATTAAGAACCACTAGCTTCATGACATGTTTGGAAACTTTCAATGCACTCTGTACTGTAGTCATTCAACATGAAACCTCAGAATGCACAAGTGGCAATTTGGCTCCATTTTCAGACAAAGAACTTCTGTTACCAAGGCAATCCTTAGTATTAAAGCCCCATAATCATGAATTTATAGACAGGTAGATAGATAGATAGATAGATAGATAGATAGATAGATAGATAACAGATAGAATGAATAGGCTTTCGGTCGTAAAAATGACAGTGGCAGCTTATCACCCACATAATCCCCCCGAATCAGTAAACCAGTTAGGAACTCAGAGTCTGAGAAACTTCTGCCTTTCAGACCAAACTATCTGAACTTAAACTCTGAGGAGACTGGACCTTAGATTCAGAGCTGTGGTTTGATTTAACTTTAATTCTTTTTTAAAGAAAATTCATCCTTTTCCCCAAAGGATTTCAATCGCTATCTGGCTAAGTAAGAAATCTTCCTGACAGTCTGGAACAACCACAGTGAGAGCAGCCGTGAAAGAACAGAAGAAAAGACTCACTGTAATCTCTACTGACAAACAAAATTCTAGAAAGGGCACCCTTGCCTTTGAGTAGTGACACTCAGCCTGCCAGCTCCAGGGGTGCAGAAGGTGATAAGTAGTTGCAACTCTTGCAAAAGAAGAAAAATAATTGGCTGTCCCTTATCCTCCTCTGACTCACTGAAATTTTAATGCCTAAGCAAAAATGGTATTCTAAATATTGAGGGGCTTTTACTTTATGGGGATGAGTTAAAACTTGCTGATACTGTTTTGAAAATATCAATTATTAAATTGTCATAAGTTTGAAATAAATAGGATCCACCTAAACTTACTCTTCTGTCTTCTGAGTTGTTCCCTAGCAATCTCAACAGCCAAAATCTTGATGGAGGCACTTGGATTTTAACCACACACACAAGTATATTTTTAAATATTGGACATAAAAAGAATCAGAGTAAAATATAAAAATGGTCTGTGGTCATGAGACTTTTAAGATATCTGTTTGTTATTAAAAACACCATATGCTGCTGGAAATCAAGTCCAGGATATAGAAAGACCAGGTACAAAAGCAAATGAAGATAGCAAAAGGTTTGGGAGAAAAGTAAAAGTTACAGATTTTTTTCCAAATGAAATCCCGGTGGATAAATTCAGCAGCAGTTTTTGATCATGAAAATCCTAGCAGAGTATGGAGACGAGGAGAATCCTCTACATGGCAATGGAATCTGCTAAAAACCCATAACACACATAATGACATCGTCCAGGCATCTTTGTGGAAGATCAGAGGCCCCCTAATATGTGTGAACAAAGTAGAATGGAAGGTTCTAGGTGGTGATGAAGGGAGGTCAGGAAGGAGAGGAGAGTGAGGGGAAGAAAGACAAGAAGAGAGAGGAAGGGAGGGCAGAAGAAGGAAAGAGAGAAGGAAGGAGAGAAGGGAAGAGAAAGTAAGGGTTGAGGGGAAATAACATTATCAGTTTTTGCAAATAGTGAATATTCTATACATAAAGCCCTGGGGCCTGTACGGGAACACAAGGGGGATGCATGGAGTAAGAGTTGCATAAAGCAGTGGTCCCTAAGAGTTCCCCCAAGCAGCGGTTGGGGAGTTTTGTGAAGAAACAGGAGAAAAGGTGACTTCTGAGCATGTGGAGGTGGGGATACATTAGCGGCTGCACATGTAAAGGTCATGCTTCATCATGCATTGCATGATTAAATACGTGTTACATCCCCACAGCTGGGCATGAGTTTTAGTGGGATAATGAGGGGAGAGGTGGCATGGCATGTGGTCAGCGCTGGATCCACCTTGAAGCTCACTGGTTTGGTCTGGTCCTTGCTTTCTTTGTACTCAGCACCCCCCTTTCAGTAAACATCCTCCATCCACACTCCTGCAAGATGTGCTACTAAAGGACACAGACTTTTAGCTTTTTCCTTTTTTTTTATGGAAGCAGCCAAAGAATACTGGGTTTATGGTCAGGGTGGAGGGGACCCAAGTCCAGCCCCTTTTCTGTCTTATGCAGACCAAAAATTAGAGACAAAAAGAAGGGAAAAATGTCTGCTGAACATAAAATCAATAAAAAGTAAATAAAAGTCTATTGCCTTCCTATAAATAAATCACAATTAGAAAATGTAATTTTTAAAAGATGCTGTTGAAATTATTTAATCTATGAGATAGTTAGAAATAAATTTAGCAAACATGTGCCAGAATTTTATTGACAAAAATACAAAACTCAATTGAAGGACTTAAAACTTAAATATTTATGGGGACAGTGAAGCTTGATATCTTGAAGATGTCACGTATTACCAAATTAATCTATAAATTAAATATAATTCCAGTCAAAATTGGACAGGCTTTTTCATGCAAGTTGGCAAGCTGATTCTAAAATTTATGTGGCGGCAACCAGCCAATTTTAGTATATGTGCTGCTGAAGCGAGCACAGCAACCAGCCAGTTTTAAGGAAAAAGACAATTTTGAGGAAAAAGGACAATGTAAGTGGTTATTCATCATATATGTAAAGATGCTAAACAGGGATAGTAATTAAGAAATTATAGTATTTACAATGAATAGACAATTAGAACGACAGAACAAAATAGCTCAGTTCCTGAGGTCTTTTGGTACTCTAATGGCCTTTCAATGGAAGGACATTATAGTTTCTTAACGTTTACCTGTATTTTCTAAATTTTCATTGACAAACACACATGACTTGCAAAAATAGAATTAAATAAAGCGCTTTTTTGTATAATAAATGACTTTTTGGTAGACATGGACAAGCTTGTTCTAAAATTTATAGAAAGGCAAAGAAGTTAATATTGGTCGAAGAGTTTTGGAAAACAAGAATAAAGTTGGGAGACCACTCTATTTAGGCTGAAATGTTGGGGCTTACTCTACAGCCACAGTTGCCAAGGGCATGTGGTATTGGTGAAGATTGTTTCTGAATGGAGCAGAAAAGAGAACCCAGAAATAGACCCACAAAAAAATCTCACACTGATTTTTAACAAAGCTCCAAAAGCAATTCAATGAAGAAAGGAGAGCCTTTTCAACAAATAGGATCAATTAACCGTGTTAAGGGAAAAAAGAGAACTCCAATCTAAACTTCACACTTTGTACAAAATTCACTTAAGATACATCACAGATTCAAGTGTAAAATGCAAAACTATAAAACTTTTAGGAGAAAATCTTCAGTGTTTAGGGTCTAGTGAAGAGATTCTGGACTCAACACGAAAAGCACTGTGCGAGAAAGAAGAGATGATAATGAGGACCTCATCAAAAGGTACAACTGCTCTGAAGACCCTCTCAAAGAACAGAAAGATAACTTAGAAGCTAGGAGGAAATACTTGGACACCATATGTGGATAAAGGACTTGTACTAGACTATATTAAGGACCACTGAAACACAAAAATAAAAAATAAAAAGGTAATCCAATGTAAAAATGAGCAAAGAGCATAAATAGACATTTTACCAAACAGACACACAGATGACAAATAAGCACATGGAAAATACTGAAGATCACTAGCCATTAGGGAAATGCAAATTAAAACCATAATGAGGGGCGCCTGGGTGGCTCAGTCGGTTAAGTGTCCAACTTCAGCTCAGGTCATGATCTTACACTCCATGAGTTCAAACCCCATGTCGGGCTCTGTGCTGACAGCTCGGAGCCTGGAGCCTGCTTTGGATTCTGTGATTCCTCTCTCTGCCCCTCCGCCTCTCACTCTGTCTCTCTTTCAAAAAATAAGTAAACATCAAAAAAAAATTAAAAAAAAAACCATAATGAGATAACTATGTACCCGTCAGACTGACTATAAAATAAAACAGTAGGATTCCAAATTTTGGTAAAGATGAAGAGACACTGGCTCATCATACATTGCTGAGTAGGAATGTGAAATGATACAGTCACTTTGAAATATAGTTAAGCAGTTAGAAAAAATGAATGCACGTTTAGCATATGACCCAACATCATACTCCTAGGCATTTATGCCAGAAAAATAAAATCTTATATTCACAAAAAAAATATGCACCTAAGGGGCACCTGGGTGGCTCAGTCGGTTAAGCATCTGACTCTTCATTTCAGTTCAGGTCATGATGTCATGGTTTGTGATACTGAGTCCCACATCAGTCTCTGGACCAACAGCATGGAGTTTGCTTGGGATTCTCTCTCTCTCTCTCTCTCTCTCTCTCTCTCTCTCCCCCTCTCCTCTACTCATGCTTGCTCTCTCTCTCAAAATAAATAAATAAACATTAAAAAAAAATATGCACCTAAATGTCCATAGAAACTGTATTTAATCAGGGTTCTCCAGAGAAATAGAACCGATAGCATATAAAAATGTAGATGGTTAGATTGATGATAGATAGATATTGATCAACTCATTGATTTTAAGGAATTGGCTGACTCCATTGTTGGGTCTGGCAAATGCAAAATCTGCAGGGCAGGCCAAGCAGGATGAAGAACCAGGGAAGAATCGATCTTTTGCAGTTTGAATTTGAAGGCAATCAGTTTACAGGCAGAATTCCACCTGTTTGGAAGATCTCAGTCTTTTCTCTTAAGACTGTCAACTGATCGGATGATGCCCACCTACGTTATGAAGGGTAATATGCTTTACTCAAAGTCTACTGATTCCAGTGTTAATTACATCTAAAAGAGACAGTACCTTCACAGCAACATATAGACTAGTATTTTGTTTGGCTGAGAGATAAATTATTTCTTTGGATTTACATTCTATGAAATTCAAATGCTGATTCAGTGAGAAAACATCTCAAATGATACCGTTTTTCATAAATATGAATTATTTTTCCCAAGTCTGGATTTCCTGGAAATCACATCCCTCACAATAAGCCCACCTTCCATATCTGCCATTTGAAGGCTGTTTTATTTCCGGTCTGAACCAGGGGAAATGAATAGAACCCACCATAACTGTCCAACACTTTGATAGTGTTTTATTTCAACCTCTGATCCCTGCCCTGTGATTAGAAAGAAATTGTGCCAGTTTGCTCCTGACAGTCCCTGCTGCAGGAAAAACTGGTATCAGATGTTCTCTGGAACATACTGTCTTTCATCTCATTCAGAAGCTAGGCATGCAACTTAAAACAAAAGAAAACAAAACAAAACAAGAAACAGGTCCATGTCTATGCATATCACACACCCACCTGGGCCCTGCCATCAGCCATGGGTGTTGAAGACAATTCTGCTGTAGAGACACAAGTGGAATAAGGGAGGAAAGACAAGTGTTTCTATAGCACAGTGGAGATGGACTTTCCAGCTCCCAGACTCAGACAATTCTCCGCTTCCAGCCACCTCACCACCAGTGCTTTACCCCAGGAGTCATTTTTGACATTAGGCTAGTTGAAGCTTATGTGCCTCTCCTTCCCCCCATTTTAGCTGGAGGCCAAGGATCATCACTGCTTTCTTTAAGGATTGGCTGCATTATCCATCTGGCAATGCATTATCCAACTCTCATAGGGGTTTATCAGGTACTTTTCCAACACAACATACTGCAGGACAAGATGGCCACATCCCGATCATACATTGATTGGCCAAACCAGTCACAGATGGCCAGGGTCTGCCAGGTGTGCATGCAGACCATGACCTGGCTATAAATGTTGCCCTGGTTCATCAGACCTGAACAGTGAACCTGAACCACTCTCAGTAGCTCAAGATTCTACGAAGTTCCAGTGGATAGTCTTAGAATTAATTTCCCAGACCATGTCCAGGAAACAGTTTTCAGTTACCGAAGTATAAAATCAGTCATGGTCTGAATTGTTTAGATAAAGATGAGCCTCAGTAAAGATATCCTTGATTTTTCAGGGAAGCCCTTTGTTTTATAATTAGCACCATATTCTTTTATCCTGCAGCTTGACAACACTGATACCACAGCATCTCTCAATTGCTCAGTCTGTGTCAGTCTTTTGAAAGAGATGACACGCGAGCATCACCCTCAGGAGGAACATAGGCATCAAAGACACCAGCTATAGAGACCAAATGTGTGGGTGCTTCAAGCATTGTGGAGGAAAGACCAGTCCTGCTTTGCGGGGCATATTCTATAAATTCCTTTTCTGGTTTGTATTTGGATTCGTAAATACAGGGTGTGAAACATTTTATAGTTCTCACTTGAACCACGGCTATGGACTGAGTCACCAGGACTAGCTGCCAAGACCACCACCCTACACCCTGTATAAACAAGACAATCCCTGTGGCATGGCGTCTTCCATTTTGTCCATGCCAAGGCCACTGGGATGGGGGCTAAGAGTGAGGAGCCTGGCACAGTAGACAAGAAGCAGATGCTAGGGCTAGCCTGGGTGTGCATCTAGGCTGGTGTTTGATCAAGCAACTGGGAACCACAGCCCAGCCAAACTGATGCATAAAATTAACCACGCCACAGCTTTCTTTGATAGCCCAAAGTGGAAATGACTCAACTATTCTTCAATGTATTAATGACTAAAGAAACTGATACATCCATGCCATGGAATACTACTCAGCAATAAAAACTATTGATACACCTAACAACTTGAATGGATCTCATAGAAATTATGCTGACTAACAGAGCCAATTTCAAAATGCACTTTATGGTTCTATTTATATAACATTAAAATAACAAAACTATGCAGATGTAAAACAGATCTGGTTACCTGGAGCTAGGAATGGGGAGAGGAGATGGGTGTAGCTATAAAGGGATAGCAAGAAGGAGTCTTCTGGTGATGGAGAAGATCCATATTTTGATTGTGGTGATGGCTACACAAATCTACAGATATGATAAAATTTCACAGAGCTATGCACATGCCTGCACAAGTGAATGCAAAACTGGTAAAATCTGAATAGTCTTAGTAGACTGTCCAATGCCATTTCTTGGTTGTGATGTCATACTACTATTACCCAAGATGTTACCATTGGGAGAACTGGGTAAAGGACACATGAGACCTCCTTCTAATATTGCTTTTACAAATTCCTGTGAATCTACAATCATTTCAAATTAAAAAGTTTTTAAAAGCACATGGTTTGAAATTGTTTAGTCTTCCCATTCTTAGTTTGTACCTAACCAAATAAATTAATCATCAATGTTTGTGACCTGATCACTATACGCTGACTACATTATACAGAATATCTATTTGCAATTTTGTGCTCCATTTTAAGAATCCATCAGGCTCTGAATATGTCTCCAGAACTAATAATTGTCATTGAAGACCCCAAAAGAAGCTTCTTACCATGAATCTCTGTTCCCTACGTCTATCCCATGGCCTGAACTCACCTACCGTTAACCCGTTAGTAATTGTTATAACATATAGAAGGATGCTGTTAAAATGGAATGGTCTACACTTGCTGACCTAAGAATGGCCCTTTTGAGGGTCATTGTGTGCCAGGAGATGGTAACTGAATCCCTCTCTCAGTATTCAAAATAGGTCTACAAAATCCTCCTGCTGCCTTGTGAAGGCATTGACCACATTCTTCATGTCTCCAAAGTGAAATGCTTTCAGACACAGAGCCTAGAAATTCACAGGCAACTCTTGTTGCCATGACAGAGCAATCTTTGCCCAAGTGCAAAACAAAATCATTTGCACAGCTTCCTCTGCTGTGTTACTGCCTCATTGAGCCTGACAGCTCCATGGCTGCCTGAGGACAAAAGAGACCTTGGAGCAGGAATCTAGCCACATTCACAGCCTTGTGGTCCTAATGCAGCCTGGGGAGAGCCTGCCATCCCTTGTCTCTGTCAGTGCCTGCCTGTGCCTGCTCATCTGTGGTGAACTCGCAAAGGCGGCTCTCCTCCCAGGCTCCTCCGTGCTTCTCTTCTTTCACCCACAATTTCCTGCTCCAGTGGGGAGGGAGGCACAGGAGTTCCTGTGGCTGACCTGGTGTTTGGCAGCTGCTTAGGAATGAAATTGGCCTGTGCTGGGCAGCTGAGACCGGCAAAGCAGCAGGTGCAGAGAGAGAAGGATGGGCCTGGAAGACAAAGACTGTGTACACATCTATTCCTTGCATACAATGCAGCTTCAGGAATGACTGCTAATACAGTGCTAAGCACGGAGGTCACCGTTTTATGATTAGTAAAATTTTGACACCAAGGGGGTCAAGTACCTAAGGCAGAGGGCAAAAGGGATGGTGATAAAAAGACCCACCAAAGATTAAGTTATGAATAAGCACAAGGCTCAAAATACAAGATTAATTTCAAGTGATGATAAAAGTTTGCAAAGTCCTAGGTAGGTTTTCTGAAAATGTAAATTGATATGCATTTACATATCATATATCTGTCTATATGATTTCCCATTTAGATTGTAAGACCTCTGAAAGTAGGACCCTCAGGGGGTCTAGTTTGGTGCATGTGCTGACATTCAGTAAATTAGAGCAGGATACTAACATTTGCTCAGTACCTGGTGTGTGTTCTTTTACAAATTCATCCAGTTTAACCCTCACAACAACACCCTTAGCACGGCTCAGCACCTGCATTTTGCAGATGTGGAAAGACACTCAGTTTTAGCAACAGGCTCAAGACTTACAGAAGTGAGTGAGTGGGGTGGACATTGAGATACAGGTCTGCACCTCAGATCGTGTTCTCTTGTAGCACCATCCCATCTCCCAAATATTTACTCATGTCATTTCAAATGTGTGCAAAATGTATAAATGTATAAGTGTTCTTACATGTGTGAGGTGGCCATAAGTAAAGCTGTACTAACCAGTACACATTGAATGACGTAGGGATGGGTTCATGATTAAAGTTCTACTGCCACAAATATTCTCTTACGTGCTTTCTGAATCAAGCACCATTACTATAGAAAGTGCAGGGACAGCTATTCTGCATAGAGAACATAATATGTCTGCAGTGCTTCCCAACACAAAAAGTGATGCCATCAGTAGGAGGGAGAGAAGGGAGGGGAAAGGGAGAAACTCAGAGGAGTCAACACAGGAAGGCCGACCCTTTGGGGGCTCCAGAAGGAACATCCCCTTCCCCTGGCTTTGGAGCACAGTCATTGTGGCAGCTTCCAATTACAAAAACACCTTTGCTATGTCTCGCATCTTGCAGGAAAGCTTGAAGGAAAGCATTCGGGACTGGGGTGGAGACAACACAAACATATGCTTTGTGAAGACAGAAGTTACAAGGGGTAGAGACAATACAAACACAATTGCTTTGTGAAGACAGAAGTTACAAGCCGGGACCCATGCAAAACTTTTACTTCCAGCCACCAACCAATCCCAGAGGCATTTTTTTTAAATGAAAGGCTAGTAGAACACAAAACAAAAATATCTGATCCAACTTCTCAAACAGAGACAAAATTGGAGCCAAAGTCTAATGGAAAATATGGAGTGAACTGCATTAGCTGCAGAATATGTTGAACTTCACCCTGCACTCCTGGAAAATATAGATAGTCAAGGAATCCCACCACCACTCACATGATTGGATGTGGGGACTCTGGAGTGAACAGTCAAGAAAGAATTCTTGAGATGTTTTCATTACAATAAAAAAATGTGGTTTTATTAAAGCACGGTGATGGGACACTTGGGCAGAAAGAGCTGCACTAGGCCATGAGGAGAAATTGATTATATACTTGGAAGTTGGGGGAGGTAAACACAAAGAAGTTTCCAAAAGAATTTTCATATGTTAAAGAAGACTTACAGGATCCTGGAAGCCTGGCTATTGTGAAGCTAAGGTTGTTTCCCCTCTGGCAAAGCATTAACATTAAGACAGTAGGGAGTTCATGGAGGAATGTCTTACTCTGCCTGTCAAGTATTTGTCAATGGCTGCAAGTTATAATGAGATTTAATTTTATCTACATTTCTTTTGCCTTAGTTCTCCACATCACTACCATCACCCTTCTGTATTTCAGAAAACTTACTGCAAATTTATTCCGCATATGACTTCTCTAAGACACATGGTTGACCCTCTTTATCTGCAACAAGACCAGAAACAGACCCTCCAAATTCTAGTTCTTTGTCTTATAATGATTGTATGTTGAACTCTTTGTCCTCACTGACCAATCTGGACAAAATGACCACGAGCCTGACTTGCCCAAACTTTAGTCTGACTTCTCTCCCTCCTCTGGACCCCTGAACTCTGGCCTGCTGTGAGCTTAAGGAAGCACTGGGGGCTTAAGGAAGACTGGACTGCAGAACATTATCCCTCCCCCCAACAGCCTCTGCTGAGAACCAGCCAACCACGAACACTTTTCCTGCCCCACTGTCCAGTCACAGCACCTGCTCAGCCAGTCTCCACAGGAGTTCTTTCTAGCCTGTTGACTCCTTGCTTTGAAAGAACAGCTCTATCTGCCTGACCTCTGAGACACCTGCAGATATGGTGTCTGTGTACCCCTACTGTCATGCCCCCTCTTTACCCACCTGTAATAGCTTCAAATCAGGTCTCTCCTTACCTTCTGGATTTATTTTTTATTTGAAACTGCCTAAAGATAAAGTTTCTAATATTTTTTAAAATTATATTTCCCCTTAGTCATATTGGCTTTTATTTATGATTTCTCTTTTATGTATTTTAAGTTGTTCATCCCTGATTCAGAAGCCACATAGGCAGAGGGATCAAACCCTGCATCAAGCTTCCCACACACCTTAGGTTGAACCAAAAATGAATAGGTAGGAGGGCTGCTTCCATATGCAAACATCTCCAGATAATCAATTTTATTCTAATACCTTGCTAGCTTCAGAACCTTCTTGCTGCCTCTCAGGCCATTTAATTCACTTCCAGCTGATGCCTGGGGAGGCAGTGCAAAACAAAGGAAAATGAAAAAGTATATCAAACTAAAGTATTCCATTAGATCACACAAAGTTAAAAACCTGGCCAACTCCAAGTTTCAGAGAGCATCTCTGTTGTAGTATCCCTAAACTGACCAAAATAAGAGGTTTGCAAGTGTCTGCAAACTATCAGCTTTGCACTCTTGAAAACATTTATGTTATCATCTAAGTTTCAATAACATTATTTTCAAAAACAAAAGTAAGGATATATAGACTGGCAAAGAATCTTTTTTGACTTATAAATGTAGTAATAGGTAAAGTCACATGTCAGTTAAAAATTGCAAACAACATTTAATTATGCATTGCCCACTTAAAGAATTGCCCACTGAAATCATAACATCCAGGCTACCTAGCATCCATAGTACAGGACACTTTTTCTGGATTCTTGCTTGGAAGTTTCCAGAACTTACTGTCATAGATACCAGGATCACTAGGATTCTCAGAAATGTTTAACAACTGGCTCTGGGGGAGGAGGTCAGCACTTGCCGATTTCCACCTTGTGAACACTGCTGCCACAGCTGATTTCAGGCTACCAATGTGACTGTGCTTGGTGTTGAGGAGAGATGGCCAGCAGCACATGAAAGTGCAACAGATGTGAATAACTTCAGAGCACAGAACAATTAAATGTAGTAAATAATTAGGAAGGGATGAGTTTTAAGTATATACAAGTTTGGTTTTAATGTAACTTATTTAACTGTAAATTTATAAAATTTAACTCTTAATAATGGTTGTGTGGAACAAATGGCTTGCAAACTTCCTGGAAACCTAACAGTCAGCTTTTGTATTCTGGAGCAAGCTGTAAACCAGTGCATGCCAGTGTGTGCAAGACCCATCCCTCACCACAGTCACAGCCAAGATGACTAGTGTGAAAAATAAGCCCATCAGTGCAAACTAAGGATGGACGTGGAGAGAGAATCAAGCACAGTGAAGTGAGGACTTAATGAACGTTCTTGCAACCAGTGGGTGTCTGACCTACAGGCACACTCAGGACGGTTACAGCAGACAATTTATCTCCTAGCCTGAAGTCCCTCCCCTGGTTCCTCATTGGCTGAGTACTACAAAGGTTACAGCCTTACTGGATGTCACCTATGCCCACCTAAGGCAAAAAGTAGTCTGATTGGAATCTTTCAGTCCCTCCTCCCTTTATGCTATGATACATGGTCATTGTAAAGCCCAGGAAACTAAGTCTGTGAAGCGGAGATGGGAAGAAGAACCAGGAAATGAAGTGTCCAAGGGTATGGGGCTCCATTCTGGGGGGGGGGGGGGGGGGGTTGTGGTTCATACATATTTCCACTAGGTTGTAAACCTACTGTTAATTAGACAGCACAACTTTTATTTGGTGTTTATGAAATGAATCATCTCCCTTAATAAGACAGAAATTATTTCATGCGCAGAAGCTTAAGAGATTTTACTGACCAAAAGACTCATCCTATCTGTGGTGGGTTAAATGATGGCCCCTAAAAGATATTTCCAACTGGAACCTATGAACATGGTCTTATTTGGAAAAAGGGTCTTTGCTGATGGAATTAAGGATCTGGAGATGAGAACATCTTGGATTATCTGGGTGGGCCCTAAATACAAAGACCAGTGTCCTTATGAAAGAAGATACAGACAGAAGAAAACACAAAGAGACTCCGGGAAGAAGGCCATGTGGCGATGGGGGCAGAGATTGGAGTGATCCACTAAGAGGCTCAGGAACACCAAGGATTCCCAGTGGCACTGGGAAGTTAGAAGGGAGGTGTGTAACAGGTTTCCCTCTGAGCCTCCAGAAAGAACCAAACCCACTGATATTTTTATTTGGGATGTCTGGCCTCCATAAGTATGAGAAAATAAACTTTTGTTGTTTGTAGTCACAAAGTTTGTGGTAATTTATTATGACAGCTTTAGGAAACTAATACGCCACCAGTGACAATTAGTCCTGGTCAAACTGGGCTCAAAGAAAAAGGCTTTCAAGATTTTAACAGCTATAAAATAATAATTTGGAGCACCTTGGTGGCTCAGTCAGTTAAGCTATAAAATAATAATTCAGAAAATTATGCAATACTGTAACCATGAACAATCATAATGGAGGAGGCAGGTGAAATTTAAAGGGAAAGACAACTTTGTAGGTATGCTTTGTTCTAAGAAGTCATCTCATATCTTAACAATCTATTTAGTCAGGCATGGCCAGACTCCCTGGTAACCCAGACACAGCCTAGAAAGTACCAAGAGCCAGAGCTTACCTGCTAGGTGGGGGGGACATGTTCTTAAAATTCTCAGCTATAGCCTTCTTTTCATCTCAAGACTGTGTGCTCTTATTTAACAGAATATGCTATTAACTGGGGAGAATAAAGTAACGAAAAAAACTGTGACATCCAAGAGACTTGGGAAAGAGGAGTAGATATAAAAATTTCCCTTTGATTATGATTATTAAACTGAGTATATAATTTGTGGGACCCAGTGCACAGTTTCAAGACAATTCCAGCAGAGCATTAAGAGAAGCATAGGGCCTTGCATAGCCACAGAGGTTACAGGCACCTGAATCCAGCCCTATTAAGCCAGCAAGCCTACTTACTACAGATTAGAAATTTTTATTCCTGGGGCGCCTGGGTGGCGCAGTCGGTTAAGCATCCGACCTCAGCCAGGTCACGATCTCGCGGTCCGTGAGTTCGAGCCCCGCATCGGGCTCTGGGCTGATGGCTCAGAGCCTGGAGCCTGTTTCGGATTCTGTGTCTCCCTCTCTCTCTGCCCCTCCCCCGTTCATGCTCTGTCTCTCTCTGTCCCAAAAATAAATAAAAAAACGTTGAAAAAAAAAAATTTTTAAAAGAAATTTTTATTCCTAATAAATTGTGTACCTAATACACGACTGTAAAAATTTTTTAAGAGTTATTTACATTTAGGAATAACTTGCCATATATTGAAAATAAAAAGAAATATGCATTGACTTATTTTACATAAATGTTTATAGAAGCTTTATTCACAACCACCAAAAATATGGAAACAACCCAAATATCTTTCATTGGGTGAATGTAAAACAAAAATCATGCAGTGGAACACCACCAAAAAGCAACAACATGGATAAATGTCAAAGACATTAGACCCAAGGGATCCCAAAGAAGCCCACCTCCCAAGGTCACATCACACACCATTACATTTGTGTGACACCTTGGAAAAGGTGAGAACCCAGAGAAGGAGGACCAATCCCTGGTTTCCCGAGGCTGGGGTGGCCAAAGGGCTTGACTACAAAGGGGAAGCTTGGAAGGATATTTCGGAGTCACAGCTGCTCTGTGCTCTGATTGTGGTGATGGTTACAGAAAACCATACCAGGTGTCAAAACTCTTAGGGGTGTCAGCTTTATCATATGTTAATTTAGAAAATTTTTAATGAAAAAATATATATATAAAGTTCCAAATAAATTAGTCTTAAGAAGTCCTTTAAGAGACTTTTTCCATCTGGGTAAAACAGACAGAAAGGCAGCTTTCTGGGGCTCTGCCACACCAGCCCTGGTTTTGTGTGGCTGGGTTTCGTATTTGAACTAGAAGATCAGTCCATAGCAGTGGGTTTTCTTAGTTCTTCTCCCCAGCTGCATCCCTCTGTGCGCAGGGCAGGAGCACGTCTGGAAGGAAAGGACTGTCAGCCCACACTGGGCATGGGCCCCACCGCGCGGCATCCACTGGTGCAGACGTGCTTTCCTTTGTCTGCTATGGTGTCTGTCTGCGTCCTCTTGGTTAGACCCGCTACCCCAAACCACACCTGCTGGCACTCGGCAAATGTGAACAATCCCAGTTCCCCACAACTGGGCCCACTGGTCTGTCCCGTAGGCAAGCAGCCCTGGGTCCCTGTGGTTAGCCAGACTGATCCACTGGTTGTAACAGTCAGTGATTCTAAACACTGCGTTTGAGGGGGAGGTGGAATCACGCCTCTGGCTTCACAAGTCTTGGATACACATGGATCAAACACAGTGGGAATTCCGAAAAGGCTGCTGAGTCTCAGGCTTCCCCACTATAGTTTTCTCCTCCCACAGAATGGTTTTCCAGAAGAGTACTTGGTAAACAACAAAGGATCATGCATACCTGGGGAGGCACTGCTGTAAGGGTGAGTGTACTGAGCACAGACCAGAAGGACCTGACAGTGTCATTCATGACAGGAGGTGGCCTTCACTCTAAGCAAGCACTGAGTGCCAGGGACCCTGCCACTATCCTCACAGTGACTGTGTGAGAGAGGGGCTGTCATTGCTGTGACTGGTGAGGAAACAAGCTTCAAGAGGAAGTGACAGAGGTGACAGGTGACAGAGCTGTGCCCATAACCTTAGCCTCCAAACCAAAGTCTGTACAAGGAAACCTTGAGGCCCAACGTAAAGCGTGATGAAAGGGACTAACACCACCTCTCATAAAAGGCTGCTTGGACCTCACCAAAATCATCTTGAGATCTTGTCATTTGGAACAGCACTCAAAAAAAAAAAATTTTTTTTTAAATTTTATATAAGGAAATACTTTCTTCAGAACCTATCTTATGCTTGCATGTAATCTATAAACCCAGGGTTTGCAGTTACACCAGTGTGGCCTGAGGTCCCCAGGACTCTGGAGAGCAGCCAGAGGCCACTTATGCCGTGAAGTGGCCTTTACTCTGACAGGCACATAGGGTGTCCAGGGGTCAGCCTGGCAGGGGGGGTGCACTTCCAGGCCTGCCACGCACTGGGCATTGGGTGGCACACCTGCCTCTCATCCTCTCTGACTGGGTGTCTAGAGTCACACCCCGGCACTCAACGTGGGGGATGGGGTGGGGTCATGTCCACTATCTTGCGTTTAGTGTTTTATTCTTCAAAGAATAAACTCACGGTTAAAAACTGCAGTCACCCTCCCATTTTACTTGCTCTTGTGAAAGCCATCTGATTTTCTGCATCAACAAACGCAGAAAGTTCGAGTTCAGATTTTGGTGCAGGATCCACCGCGCGATGGCCCCCTGACACCTTGTCCCCGGTGCTGCGTGGCCTTCAGGCCCAACAGTGGGGATTCGCCGGGCGGGGGCGTATGCAGTCCTTGTGGGTGCAGGGTCAGCCGGCCACATGCACTGTATGACCCACGTCCTCGAATCCACAGCTCTCCGCCTCCCCGAAGCGCTGGTGACCACAGTGACCTGGCTGCTGGACGGACAGGCCTCGTGACTGATGTAGGGTCTGCCGGACCGGGCTGGGGCAGCGCAGGACCGGGCAGGACCAGGGTTGAACCGAGGGGTGGTGGGTCCAAGGACCTAGGGGCTCCCCGGGAGAGGAGCAGGTGCAGCCTCACACCCTCTGGACCCGCCACGCCGGGTGTCCATTGCCCGACCGAGGCCGAACCGAAACGACGTGGTCACTGGATCACCTCCCGCCACCGCCCGAGGCCCAACGGCCGCCCTGATGAAGAAGGCAGTGCTGAACTTTGTTGAGCGTTTTAAATAAAATTAGGCAATTCCTCCAAGTTTACCAACAGAAGAAAACCCATGTGGTCAACCATACTAGGAGTTAGATTCAGAACAAAAACTACTGCGAGTGGGAGTCTCTGCCTTATGAATGGGTCCTAAGCCAAATGCCCTTCCTGGAGCTTGAACATGGGGTAGATCCCAGTGACTTGGGATCCTTTCAGTCATGTCCGTCTAAAACCCATGGCAGTTGGGTCCCAAAAGCCAAATGAAGGACGCCGGAAAAGCAGCCTGTAAGTCAGAGGCGATAATGTCCTCAACTACCTGCAATATTTGATTTTTCAAGAGACATCTGTGATGTCTTCATAAAAGCAAACAATTCATGTAATCTAATTCTTCTCAAGTGCTTGGACAGTCCACATTGTTGATGTTACTGCTGGGATTTGGGATTCCTGATTCACCAGACTGGAGCCTAGACCCTTGGAAGGGAGCCTGGCCCCACCAAGTCCTGATTCTGGACTTCTGCTCCCAGAACCAGGGGAGAATGCAGTTCTATGATTTTAAGCCACCCAGTTTGTGGTGCTTTGTGCTGGCAGCACAGATGCCCTCTGGTCTTTTACTCATGAAAGCATGCCTCAGTGCCCTGAGAGGGGCAGGTTACAGGAACAGCTTGGAATTCACTCTTTAAAAACAAAATTACCTCCCAAACCATACCATTTTAAATGTCATCTGTAACAAATTCCGGTGATGCACTTTGCAACCAATCACAATACACCAAGCAACCCAATGCCTGAGAGAGGGACTGTTAATCCTATGGAACACTTTGATTTCACTGAGCTTTAAAGAGATCAAATGGGTCACCAAGGTGACATTGCTATTTAACTATTTTCCTTGTCTCACCTGACCCACCATGCTCTGAGCACAGGTAGGAAAAGACAACCCCAGGAAGGTACAAGACACCTCATCATTACTCATACCAGTCCCAAAATATCACCCTCAAGTCCAGTTTAAATCATTTTGTGCAGGATGGGTGAACGCTGAAACATCCATAAGTAATTCTGCTCATAACTCTGACTCTAGAGGCTGATGAAGTGATTCATTCAGGATGCTGTACAAAGGGAATAATTGCTCAGTGCGCTGGGGTTAGGATGTGACACAATATCCTGTGTCAGGGCATAGATCTCAGACAGGAGAGGAAGAGATCAGCCCTGTGATATTGCCTTTAAGAGACTCAGACTTATTATTAAACCCTCCTTGGATGGAAAGACCAATGGTGAATTTGTCAGGAAGCTTGCAATATAATTTTGAAGTGATTGATTTTTGTGCACCTCAAATAAGAATCTAATATAGGCCTCAAAGGTAGCCAAGATAAAATGTCAAAAATCTGAACACAAGGAATTTATAAGTGTAATTAACTAATATCTTTAGCCTGAAGAGATGTCCTCCCTGAAAGGATGCCCTTACAACAAGATGACTGCTGACCTGGATTTCTCACTGCAATAGTCCCATTTGCTGCCTGCCTAGCTAAGTGCTAATTTAGTTTTCATTCATGTTTCACAAAATAATATATCTTCTATTTTTGAAGCATAACCAACATAAGAAACTAACTGCTCTGCCAAGAAAAAGTTCCCATCCATTCTTCTAAGAGATAAATTGAAGAATCACATAAGTAAGGTAAACATTCAAACAGCACCTCAAATGGGGTCGAAATACTCACCAACATATCTAGTAATGGAGTTTAGATGTAAACACCTAAGTTAAAGTGGGATAGCGTTTCTGAGGCACTCAGCAAGGAAAGAGTCAGGGGGAAATCTGGAAAGACATCAAAGGTCCAGAAAAGCCAAAAGACCTATCTTCTAGCCAAAGGGGTTACAGTGGTATCTACAAGAGAGATAAAATGAGGGCCAGGAACCAGGCAGAAAGAAAGACAATAATAAAATTGGAAGAAAAATAGAGATGTCCTGGACAATTTAATAAAATTGAAAGGTCCTAAAATGTCAGTCAGTCAAAGTGAATTAAAGGTATGATGAGGTATTTTTCCTAATGCACACAGCTGACTTTATTTATATATTAAACACGAAGGGTCATTTTGTCTATATAAAAGTTGGTCTTCTCAAAACCACTTACATATTTAGCCAGTCACATTACTGTGACTTCTTCTAATCTATAAACATGCCTGCCCCATTCTCACTGCTGACACAATCCAAAGCACACATTATTCATTGTAGGATTGCTGTGATTCACCAGATCAATAGGACACACTAGATCCAAGACCAGGCAATCCATCTAGCCAGCACATGATCAAAACATTTCCTCAGGAATTTAAATTAAGAGATATCCCAGCTGTACTCAGTGGGTAGGACGTAATTGAAGTGAAGGGTCTTGTGACTCTAGGCTCATTGTTTTGGTACAGACAGATGTGTAAACAGAGGACACTAATCTTCAGGAAAAGAGAATGCAGCAACATCAAGAAAGAGGCAATTTAGGTGCTTGAGAGCCTGTGATCCAAGAAACAGTGAGGGCAGGAGAGAAGAAGACTACCTGTCTTGGCAACTGATGGCATAGCACTGTGCAGTCATGATTTGCATGAAATATCTCCATGCATTTTATTTCAGTGAGGTTTCTGTCTCCTTTTGTCAAATATCTCTTGTACCCAAAAGGACTTTGGCTAGAACAACACAATTAGTTATTCCCAAGTACATCCCCGCTTTTGTCAGATGGCCCCTGGATGGGTAGAACTGTCTTCTAGAAAGAAAGAGAACCTTGGGGAAACTATATGCTAAGGACAAATTATCAAAATTGCACTCTCAAAATGCATGTTCATATACACATCTGCATGGAAAACAGTATAAAATTTGATAGATTCATTTGTGTTAAATGTGACAGGCTTAACTGTCACCTTTGGGAAAGCTACAGTGAGCCTTTACCCACAGATAACCATTGTGCATCATGACCTCAGATTCCACTGTTATACACGTCCCTTTCGTTTCCTCTTCCTTAACCCTCAAAACAAGGAAGAATATCCTATTACCTAAGGGAAAGGCAATGATACGTGTTTCTCCAAGATGAATTCTAGATGAGAAGAAGTGAAAGGCAAAATTTTTAAGCAGGCAATTTCATCATTTTTACAAACTACAAAGACAAAAGTGGATCATTTGTTCCTGAACCTTTAGTAGAAGGCAAAATTCAAAAGAGAAATTCTGGGGTGCCTGGGTGGCGCAGTCGGTTAAGCGTCTGACTTCAGCCAGGTCACGATCTCGCGGTCCGTGAGTTCAAGCCCCGCGTCAGGCTCTGGGCTGATGGCTCAGAGCCTGGAGCCTGTTTCCGATTCTGTGTCTCCCTCTCTCTCTGCCTCTCCCCCGTTCATGCTCTGTCTCTCTCTGTCCCAAAAATAAATAAACGTTGAAAAAAAAAAGTCTAAAACAAAAGAGAAATTCTGCTGTGAAAAGAAAAAAAATTTGAAGCTTTTTGGCTAGAATATGTAGGATTATCCAAAAAAAAAAAAAAAAAAAAAAGATGGGGGTTGTTAAGAGTAACCAGAAGACCTGGATGATCAGATGGCATCACCATTTTCTTTTTTTTTTTTTTTTTTTTAATTTTTTTTTTAACATTTATTTATTTTTGGGACAGAGAAAGACAGAGCATGAACGGGGGAGGGGCAGAGATAGAGGGAGACACAGAATTGGAAACAGGCTCCAGGCTCTGAGCCATCAGCCCAGAGCCCGACGCGGGGCTCGAACTCACGGACCGCGAGATCGTGACCTGGCTGAAGTCGGATGCTTAACCGACTGCGCCACCCAGGCGCCCCAATCCACCATTTTCAACAAAAAGACCCAAAGACAGTCACTCTAATAAAAATCACTCAAGTGACATATTCAAAACCACACTCAAAATCCAGTCGTACCAACAAAACAAACAAATGATTCACTTTTTTTATTCAGAGAAGGAAAAGTTTCTGGAAGTCAATGATGATGAACAGAAAGCTAGCAAGAGCATTGTACGCAGAACAGAACAGTCTGGCATCATGGCTGATGCAACAAGAACCTTGCTGGGAGATGATGCTTTGATACAAGGTAGCTCTTTCCAGAGAACCCAGAGCACTGTAGTGATGATTCAAACCAGCTAAAACAGAAACACTTAACAGAAAGTGTTGAAGATTTGCAACGTATTAGCACCAGAAAAGACATTTCTATTGCTTCAGAAGAGATGCCTTTACGGTTGATTTTACATGGTGGCCTCAGTATTTCTTTAGTGGATAGAAAAGGACTTGAAGTTACTGTAATAAAGACTCAGCAGCATGTACCTAAGGAATTAAGTCATGTAGACAGATCACTCTTCAGAAGAGGCTGTTTGTTTGTATCAACTCTGGTTACCAGAATTTTCAGTACAATGGGTGGAAAGTGTTCATTCGTTACAAGTATCCATACAAAAGTATATCTGGAAGGCATATTTGGAGAACAGGGATCAGGCAAAATAACAAAATGGAACCTGTAAACAGACTCTGTAGTTAAGACGGGAACCACCATAACATACCTGCTGGTCAGTTGTACAATCTCTACCTGTAAAGAGTTAAGCAAAAGTGATGCTCACCTTCAAGTGCTGATGGACACCCGGAACACCAAGCCTTCCAGTGCACTTCCCCAATCCTGCTCATAAGAGGAAGAGCTAGGCTGATGTTCTAGCCACTGTAACAAATTACCACACACAGGTGGCTTAAAACAAAACAATTATCCTGCCCCAGTTCTCTCGACCAGAGGTCCAAAATCAGTTTCAGCTGTTGGTGGGGACTCCCTCCTTCCAGAGACTCTATGGTAGAATCCATCTCCTTTCCTTTTCCAGTTTCTGGAGGTGCATTTATTGACTCCCATCCTCAAAGGCAGTAGAGTATCCCTTAAAAAAAATATCTCCCTCTGCTCATCTCCAGGTCACTTGCTCCTCTATCATAAACCCTCCTCTGCCTTCCTCCTATGAAGACACTTGAGCATTTGCAGTGTCCACTTGTATACTCCAGGGTAATCTCCCACCTCAAAATACTTAAACACATCTATAGAATCCCTTTTACTGTATAAGGAAAATCCACACTTCTCAAAAATAAACAAAAAATAAATAAAATAAATAAAAACATCTCCTTCAATGTTAGATTTTATTACTAAAAAATGAGACCTCAAAATATATAACCACTACATCAATAACACTTTTGACACAATTAACAATAGTTACTAAAAAATTTTAATACTAGTTGGTCTTTAGTTACACCCACTTGTTTTAAAACATTTAAAAATTGTTTTAATGTTTGTTATTTATTTTTGAGAGAGAGAGAGAGAGAGAGAGAGAGAGAGAGAGAGAGAAAGCATGAGCAGGAGAGCAGCAGAGAGAGAGAGGGAGACACAGAATCCAAAGCAGGCTCCAGGCTCAACACAGAGCCCTACACGGGGCACGAACTCACGAACCGGAAGATCATGGGCTGAGCTGAAGTCAGATGCGTAACCAACTGAGTCACCCAGGCACCCCTAAAATATCTTTTAATAGGCATTTGATTCAAATCCAAATCCAAACAACGTTACTATAATCTTTAAAATCTCTGTTATATCTATAGTAATTTTCCCTTTTTTATTTGGCATTTTTCTTTTCATATCTTTTCTCTTTTTTCTTGATTGGTCTTGCCCAAGTTCTCCTAGTTCTGTTCTTGTTAGATTTTTCTATTATTATCTGTGACTATTGTCCTTTTTGTTATTGTGGTAAAATCTACCATTTTAATCAGTTTTAAATGTACGATTCTATGGCTTTAAACATATTCACAATGTTGTGCAACCATTACCAGTGTCCATTTTATGAACTTAGAAATGAGCAATTTTATAAGGACCCCAACAGAGTAACTTTAGCTCTCAAGCTATTTTTCCATCCTGAAAAATAGGTTGAATGCAGATTTCAGAAGAAATATTTACAAACTCATTAGAAGTTTCAAATTTATGTCAATTTTTAAAGCTATGTCCTAGATCACAGTTAGGTAGCTTTAAATGGCATTTAATAAATGTCATTCACAAGAAGGATTACAACTGCATTAAATCCTCATCCAAATAAACTGTCGGGGTCCCACCCTGAAGTAGAATCCCATTAGGTATTGATCTTTTGTATTCAACACCCCATCAAACAGCATCTTACAGTAAATGAAATTGTTGATTCCACCCAAGGTTCACAGAATTATGAAGCTGTTTATAAAGATTAACTCCCTAATGAATGGTGTCTCAATTTATAAGCACTGGTGTAGTCCTTGAAATGTTTGCACCTCATCAACACTCACAGTCTTATTGAGCCACTTTCCTTGCTTTTGTTATTAATTAGAAGCAACACAAATAATTCTTAGGAGAATAACTAGCAAGCTGTTGGCAGTTTTCTTTAAAAACATATTAGGACTGGGGCGCCTGGGTGGTGCAGTCGGTTAAGCGTCCGGCTTCAGCCAGGTCACGATCTCGCGGTCCGTGAGTTCGAGCCCCGCGTCAGGCTCTGGGCTGATGGCTCAGAGCCTGGAGCCTGTTTCCAATTCTGTGTCTCCCTCTCTCTCTGCCCCTCCCCCGTTCATGCTCTGTCTCTCTCTGTCCCAAAAATAAATAAACGTTGAAAAAAAAAATTTAAAAACATATTAGGACTAAAGCAATTAGAAAAAGGATACCTTGATTGAAATAATTGGTAAGTTGAAGAGAACCTCAATGATACCGTTTGGCCCTCTAGTTCTTTTGGCAAGATGGCAAGACGTTCAAATAAAATGTGACACATGCGTTTTTTAAACCAAGCATTTATTTAAGGAAATCCAGAGGATAATAAAGCAGATACCCTGAGTAGTGCAGGGAATATTCCACATGAGATTTTGTTTATAGCATCACAACTCACCAGCTTAGAAATTGTGAGAGATTCAGTCAGTGATGGGCAGGTCATTAAGTACTCTGATGCATAGGTCTCAGTTAAAATGAGATTTGTTTCTGATGGAAAAAATATTCATAGGATTGAAGTAAAGAGGCAAAGGGAAGAAGTAATCCTAGTTTTATATCTCATACAAATATGAAGATAGCGTTAGAAAACCTGCATAGGGAATAAAGTATGAAATTACTTTCATGGTATATGAACATCATGGTCACTGCTAGTCTGTCATAATATTCTTTAAAGGATTTTTGATCCAGGTACTTTAGATTTCAGCTCTTGGCTGATAGAAGCCTATAAAACTTCAGCATGAATTAAACATGGAAGGATCACAAAACTCTGAGTGAAACAAGGGGAGTTTGATAAAGTCTGGCTTCTTAAATGTACAGTTAAAACAAGACAAGAGAGAAATCCTTCTCAGAAACAAAGGAGAAGCTTTGTATAGGAGTAAACAAAGGTGCCTCAAATGTAATGATCTTAACTAAATAGGCATAAGAAAACAAACGATTGAGCAATTTTACTTCTGCACCTGATTTTCTTGATTCATAGAAGGGAAAAGCTCCAGAGCCGACACCTCAATCATTCATTCACAGGATATGTGGGTGCCCACCACGTACTGTCACTGGCTGGGTCCTGGGCATGCAGTGTGGACCAGATAAACATGTCCCCACTTCCTGAAGCTTGCGTTCTGGTGGATGAGATGACAGATAAGGAGACACTTTTTTAGGGCTCACAAATAGGGCTCCCAATCTTAGTTAGGCAAAAGCACACAAAAAACAAATAATTATAGCAATGGTAGCAGAAATAAGAACATATCCCATGAGAGACGGGAGTGGTGATTCTCTGGTCACTAATTATTATGTCTATGTCTTCACTTGATGGAAGAGAGTCTTTCATATTGGTCAATCAGACCCCCCACACGGTCACAATCCATCGATGATGCTGGTTATAGATACAAATTAAAACGAAAGAATAATCATGTGTCAAGCACATGATTAGGAAGTTGAGCATTTCTGGAAGTCTCTTTATCTATGGCTAAAAGTCAGGACCAAACAGAATCTATTTTTACAAGGACACATATATGTAGACCAATTCAGAGGGGACAAGGGCAAGGTATGCCATATACCCTTGCTGTCTTTACTACAGGATATGGCTTCAGAAAATGTGTCCCTCACACAGCAAACCTTCATCCTTCAACCTTCACCAACACGTTCTTGGTGTGTTGCTGCCCTCTTGTGTTCTTCCTCATCTTAGTCAGAGAGAAGAGAAGCTGACAGCAAGGACCTGCTCCTCACCACACACTTCCCTGAGCAAGCCCTGATTGGTGAGGATTAGAAGAGCCTCCTTCCTCCATCTCAGCCCAGACCTTTGGTCAATAAACTCCTCGCCAGAGACTGTCCCACCAAAGTCCTTCTCTGGATTTAGATGTTGAGAGCCTCAGTTCATATTCAAATACGTTGTGTGGTCCCACATGAGCCATTACCACAGTGGTTCTCAGTGCTGACCACATAGGAGAATCACCTCAGAGGCTTATAGAACTTTTGGTGTTTGCACTCCATGCCCACAGATTTTTATTTAATTGTTTGGGATGGAGCTCAGCATGGATAAGTTTGAAAAGGAATACAGGTGTTGCTAATGTGGTCATGGCTGGGAACCACTGAACTAATACTTTGGTATAAATTACTTTTTCCCTTTAAATAACAGAGGCCTAGGAGAAGAGAACCCATTTCACCAGAGGGGGAAGACAAGGGAAAAGCCGAGTAAAGACCTCTGGAGTGGGAACAAGAATGGAGAGCCTTGAGGAGCTGGGAGGTCATGGAAAGACACAGAGAACACTTGAGGAGGTACAAACTATGTGAACCT
The DNA here is from genome assembly GCF_028749965.1 of Puma concolor. NCBI lineage: Eukaryota > Metazoa > Chordata > Mammalia > Carnivora > Felidae > Puma > Puma concolor. The sequence goes on along the minus strand of NC_141677.1, from coordinate 79,796 downwards.
CTAAACAGACCCTGATGAGATAATATGTTCTTAATATCTGGAGTGTGGGTTGTGCGGATAAAGAGGGCTGATCAGAGGAGGAGTTGTGTCATGAAAACCAGTCTCTCTTACACCGCTCGCACACTCAGCAATTCTGACACCAGCTGTGTGCACATTCTTCACACCAAGCAGTTCTCTATGACACCAGCTGGTGTCCTTCTATTTCCCTCAATTCTGATGTTGTCTACCTGGAGTCAGTGTCAGATCCCACAAGTGAAGGTCTCTGTCCCAGGACACCACCACCACTTCAAGTGCTAGTCACTGTGGGTGACTGTGGGTCCCCAGGTTATCCACAACTTCTGCCTGACTTGGCTGTGAGTTAGAGGCTCCCATGGCCTCCTCCCTCTTAGATTCAAAATTTTCCAGAATAGTTAATAGAGCCTAGGAAAACACTTACATTTACCAGTTTATTATATTATAAAATATATAATAAAGAATGTAGACGAACAGCCAGATGAAGGTACTTAAGGTTAAGTCTGTAAAGGTCTCACTTGCAGAAGCTTCTATCCCCTGGAGTTGGGGTATTTCACCTCCCACTATGTGGATGTGTTCACCAGCCTGGAAGCTCTCCAAGCCCCTTGCTATTGGGATTTTCATGGAGACCTCCTCACATGAGCATGACCTATTATTAACTCCATTTCCAGCCCCTCTCCCCGTCTGGAGAATGTGGGATGGGGCTGAAAATTCCAAGCTTATCTTCATGGTTTGATCTTTCTGGTGACCAGACTCCCATCCAGAAGCCATCCAGGAGCTAACCTTAGAGTCAGCCTTATTATAGTTGCCTTATTAGAACAAAACACATTCTTATCACCTAGGAAATTCCAAGGGATTTCAGAGTCCTGTGTCAGGAACCTTGATCAAAGACCAAATATTAAAACAAACAAAAAAACTCTTCCTTATGGAAACCAATTTGACAATAAATTTCATATTTAAAAAAAGTGTTCCTAGTGCTTTTATCACTTGGTAAATTACAAAAGTTTTAGGAGCTCTGTGCCAAGGGCAGAGACCTATATAAATATATTTCTTATTATTTCACAAATTGTCAAATCTGATGTTCAGATGAGTCAGGCAAGAAATATAGCAAACTTAAATAGTTTACTTTGGGACTGAGGCAAAAGGGGGACCCATTCCTGTCTAAAAAGGGCAGCTGATATCAGCCACAGAAAATCTGGCAAGACCCAGAAAGGTTGAGTACTAACATTTCAAGCAAAAAAAAATTAATCAGTACATAATCAGTAATTTATTGTGACAGAGTTATACTAAAATTTTCATAGGTTTTCTGTAAAAATTAGGACCTAGTAATAAATGCATGGTTTTACTATTACTATGAATCAATATATTGTGGCAAAATTATATTTTTCAATAACACACAAATATTTGAGAGCTTAGAAATACTAAAATTAAATTTGTTAAAGCAGAAAAGACATTAATTGCCATGTCCAGTAGTCTCTATCTCTGTTTTGTGATAAATATTACAAATAGTTTTTTTTTCATTTTACAGTGATGTTGTTTGAATTAAGGTGCATTAAAAACATCTTTCTATTAGGAGTTAGCATATATGATGCTTCTGATAAGCTCATTTTCATATATGCTTTCATTTTGGGTTTGACATTGAACTTGACATTGCATTTGCTAATAGATCTTATGTCAGAGTATTCCACAAAAATGTACACACCTTTCTCTTCTCACTTCTCTGTTAAAGAATTTGTAAGTTTAGATGCTGGAAAACACAAGCAAACATCACTAGGTATATTCTAATGGTCTACAATTCAGATCGTCTGGAAAAGTTAGCAGCACTACTCAGAATTATTTGAAAAAATAAGGAGGGGTAAGAAACTGTCCATCTCTTTTGTTTTGGCCCCCTTCTCCCTTGACAGATCTACCTCCTCCCAACTGGTGGAGGAAAGGTGAGCACTGAGATGACCCTTTGCTGAGGGTGTTTAGGGCTTGTACTTTTATTCATTGCTGGATGCTTTGACCCTGCCCTTGAAGTAGAAAGATCTGAGACTGAGTAATGCACTTAATGGGAAAAAAAACAACAGAATGGACTAGTGGTTATTATCCTTGACTACATGTTAGAATCCACCTTGTTAGGTTTTTAAAATGATCTTGGCCAAGCCACGTATCATACATATCTAGCCAGTGCCTCTGGTGGCAGGGGAGGGAGAACCCCAGCAACAGTAGTTTTGTTTGTTTGTTTGTTTTAAATCTGAGATCAATCTAATGGACAACCAGTGAAATAAACCACATAACTTGTTCTGGTTCTAGACCCAAGAACTGCCTTAGAATGGGGAAAAAATAAGTTGTCCATACAGCTCAATACAGACCATGAAAGTTCTACAATAGGTTTTGGGTCCAGAGCATAATAAAGAATGCTCCTTGGTTCTACCATATTATTCTGTTAATATATTTCCCTTTGGGGACTTCTTAAAACTTTTTTTAAATTAATTAATTAATTTATTTATTTATTTATTTAGAGAGAGAGAGAGAATGAACATGAGTGAGGAGAGTGGCAGAGAGAGAGGGGGAGAGATAATCCCAAGCAGGCTCCACACTATCAGTGCAGAGCCCAACTCTGGGCTCAACTCATGAACCATGAGATCATGACCTGAGCTGAAATCAAGAGTTGGATGCTTATCCAACTGAGCCACCCAGGTGCCCCTCCTTTTGGGGACTTTGAATAATTAAATGGGACTATTATTCCAAAGTTTTAGGTCAAATACAAGTCTCACCTTCTTACAATAGTGCTCCTTCCTTCCAAGTCCCTCAAGTCCTCAACACTTGGGCTGAAAATTAGGTTCTATCTAATTATGATAGGATTCCATGAAATACCAGAAATCGTTATTTAAAGCATCATAAAAACACTTCCAAAAGGAAGAAATGTTTGTATCTGACAAAAACATAATAGGTCGGTGAAAACTTCTATTTATATGCACCATAAAACAAAAATAATGGTTCTATTCATCCTATAACTATGAAAAAAATCACACATTATGTTCCCCAATGAAGAAAATTATTAAGTGATAGTAATAAATTATGCACAAAGGGTGGTATTAAACAGTAGCATCAGAATGAATTGGCCATATACAGTGGCTCTCAAGTTAATTCATGCCTTACAATCTCCTGGAGAGCATTTTAAAGTTAGTAAACCGGAAGGAATCTGTAGAGATGACACCCATGCATGAGAGTTTTGTTTTGTTGTGTTGTGTTGTGTTTTGTAAGTTCCTCAGAAAAGTCCCATGTCCAGCCAAGATGGAGAACCAATGCTGTAAGCAAGGGTTCTGGACAACTACATTCAGCCTAGGTGGAAAGAAGAGAAAACAGTGATAAATTGAGAAACTGTTTTTGAGTGATTACTTTTTACTAAAGAGACAAACAAATAGAACAATGCAAGGGGGCATAAATGCACCAAACATCAAGGAGAAACCCTCATTCCTGTTTAAATTTGTCTTCTCAAACCAAAATAACTAATAGGGTACAGGTAGAAATGTTAATAATAGAAAGAAGGTTTTTGCATAATGGTGTTATAATTTATCCTTTTGACAAAAACCTACTTTTCATATAGACTTCTCTTCAGTTACACACACACACACACACACACACACACACACACACACACACAATACACACCCACAAACACGCACACACAGACAATTTATTTCATTTTTCTAGAAAAAACTATGACCTTCTAAGCCTGGGTTTTACTTCCACTTATGATGGAAAAATATACACAAGATATAATTTTATTTCCTTTTTAATTCTGCTATAACAAAAGCAAGAGATGATAAATGGGAACTTTGTGGGACCATGTCATGAAGGCTAAACAACACATGTAGGATAGTTTGGGCCGGTATAACATCAACTTGCAATTAGATGACATTAACAAAATAATGCAAAAAATACAAAATTTTATTTCTGGTTAACTTCATAATTAAGTTCAAATTAATTTGCAGGCCACAAAGTGCTATAATTTATGGGATATTCAAGTGAGAGGGATCATTTCACTGTTTAACATCAGCCTTCCTACTTCCCAAATTATATTAGCAAGTTTCCATTCTTATTGTCCTCATCACTAAAGCTCACACAATGCAGAGAACCTTTACAATTACCTGTATAATTGATAATGAGCACAGCCTTTGCATAGTATTCAAGACACTCCATTATCATTTTCATTACAACATAGAGATCTCTCTCACTTGAATATCCCATAAATTATTTATTGGAAACCAGTAAATCAGTTCAAATATATCAGGCAAACCCGCAGAGGTGCTATGCAAATATCTCAAGCTTTTCTCTCAAATGTGGTATTTCAGTCAGTTAATCACTGAAAGCACCTTTCGTTAAGCAAAGGAGCCTGACTTTGAAGGCCTAAAGCCAAGCAAAACTCCTTTTATGCAATCAATTATGAGAAAATAGAAAGTGCCCACATCATCTAACTTATTTACAACTGATAAGTCACTGAAAATCAAAACAGGAGAGAAATTTGTTTTCTCCATGAATAAGGTAATTCATTTCCATATTTTTTAAAGAGGAGGATCTTTCAGGCATGTGCTTCATCACACCTATGACTATTGACCTTCTGATGATATTCAACTTTTAGCTTTAGAGTTCAGTCTGATAAGACTCAGAAGCTGGATTTTCAAACCATCCCTCTGCTCTCCTATTCTGTCCCATGAGCTTTGTGCACTCCTTTCTCGAAAGAGAATGGTGAGCACTGAACTGTGCTGCCCTTTTCTGTTCTTCTCTCTCTCTCTCTTTTTTTTTTTTTTTTTGAGAGAGAGAATTAGGGAGAGGGGCAAATGGATATAGAGAATCCCAAGCAGGCCCTGAACCCCAGGACTCCGGGATCATGACCCAAGCCAAAATCAAGAGCTGGACGCTCAACTGACTGAGTCACCCAGGTGCCCCTGGACCTTGCTTTGTGTGACTTTGAAGAAGAGACACATTAGGGAATGTCAGAAATGTTTAAAGATACCAACAACTCCATCTCTGAGCTAAAGTTACAAATACTGGACTAAATTCTGAAGAAATATTTATGAAATTTTTTTCCCCTGAGGAAAAAATAGTCTGTTGTAAAAAATAAAAAAATTGAGTGTAGGAAATGTTAAGGAACCAGGCTGGAACACTGGCAGAAAAAACAAGCAGCACTCAGAGATCTTGGTGGATCAGAGATTTATTTAACACCAGTGGGCTCAGAGGAGATTGGTTCTCCAAATATCTGAGCCCCGAATACAACTGGGGAGGGTAGTTTATAGTCGTCGACTTCCATATATGTGGGGGTTTTTGCAGGCAGCAAACAAAGGAAGAAGAATCAGGAGAAGGGGTCTCCAAGCTACAGACCAGAGTCTGTTTTAGCCCCATAGGCCATCTTTGGAATACTTTATTCACTTCTCCAACATTCCCCCCTTTGATGTCTTTTAAAAAACTTTTAGTAGGCATCACCTTTCAGTTTTATAGGTTGCTACTCTCCGAGGGCTAAGATACACGCAGTAGTTTGGCGAGCAACAGTGTTTTCAAAAAAACATACCACAGCATTCAGTATACAGGGGCCGATGGATACAAGTAAAATTTTGGAGAGGAGGGGCCCCTCCAGGGCAGGAAGCCAGGATGCCCAATCCGTGAGATTCCATCCTTTCCATTGATTGATACCTTCCTGTTGTCCACATTGAATTCTTTCACTGAGTTCCTTAACCTTAGTTGTTACTATTCCTGACTGGTTTACGAAATAGCAACATTCTCTCCCCAGAAAGATGCAAGTCCCTCTTTTTTCTGAAGCGAGGAGGTCGAGGTCTCACTTATTTTGGAGGGTCACTGCCAACAGAGAGTTTATTTGGCTTTGTAAGGTTACCAGAGAATCTGCCACCTGTTCCATGTCTTTATCTCTTGAGATGTCTATGGTATAGTCCTATGGATGAACCTATGCCCCCTATTCCAGTTCCTATTCCTGTCACAATTCCTGCTCCTATTAGAACGGGTAGCAGGACTGCCCACTTAGCCAGGGACATGGGGCTAAAAGTTGTTAGGAACTGATTTTCAGTGTGTACAGATATCTCTGGGGTTAGGAAGATGGAATAACATATCTGAGTCTAGTTGGCCTCTAAGCATTGGTAGGCTGAATTAGAACACAGACAGAACATCCCTGGGGTTGAACATAGGGTTGCATTTCTCTTTAAGGTTATATTTCTTCTGCATAGAGAGATACCGTTCATACCTTCGGGGACTGTACAGATTAGATTGTCGGCATTTGTGAGACAGACCCAGTGGCCAGGGGTCCAATTAAGACAGAAGTGTTGGTTTTGAGATTTTCAGGAGCTTCCCAGGTCAAAGGGATAGGAGTAGCTAAGTAAGCCCTCCAGCTCAGGGGCAAGCATATCCAGCAGGTTTAGATGTGATTACCTATTTTATGGAGGACTTATAGAGTACTGTTAGTCCAACGCTGGAGTGCGGAATTGGTAAGCATCTGATTGAGGGCTGAAAGGTTCAAACCCTGGTAGGCTGCCGGGGGAGTGGTCACCTTTATGGCTTATATTACCCCATCCTGGGTATCCTTTGTAATCTTTTGAAGGACCCTGTCTTGCATCCCTCCCCCGTTCGAGATCCCCCGAGACCCCCCATTGAGAAGATAAGTGTAGCAAGCTTCCCACTCTGGAGGCCCTTGTTGTGACCTGGGTTCCTGACATTTTGGATTATATCTACGGTCCAATACTTAGTCCTTGGGACACAGGGTGACTGACAGAGAGTGGGTGATTTTCCTTTGTAGCAATCTTTGTGGAGGGAGGTGAAGGCGCTGAACACCCTTGACCCCCTTATTGTCATATAACAATCCTGGGGGCAAAGTGGGTAAGCGGCAGTTGTGAGGGTGAGAGAGGTTATCATAATATACAGGCAATATTTAATAATCCTCCCATCCAGAGGAGGTATGTGAGACCCAGCATGCATCTTTTGTCCCATGTCCAGCTTGTTGGTGCCATCTCTATCAGCCCAACAGTAAGAAGTAAGATCAGGGCTATGACACCAGTAAGGGACAAGGGCTGGCAGAGTTGTATCCAAACCCCTGGGTTTGTTCCACATGTTGATTCCTCAAGCTTCTGCCATGCACAGACCAGCCAGCTTCTGGGGTGTGGCTGGAGCAAGGCTGGAGATTTCAGGGGCCAGTCTCTTTTTATTTTATTTTTTATTTCTTAGAATTAATATCCAAATTAGTTAGCATATAGTGCAACTATGATTTCAGGAGTAGATTCCTTAGTGCCTCTTACCCATTTAGCCCATGCCCCGTCCCACAACCCCTCCAGTAACCCTCAGATTGTTCTTCATTTTTATGAGTCTCTTCTGTTTTGTCCCCCTCCTTGTTTTTATATTGTTTTTGTATCCCTTCCCTTATGTTCATCTGTTTTGTCTCTTAAAGTCCTCATATGAGTGAAATCATATGATTTTTGTCTTTCTCGGACTAATTTCACTTAGCATAATACCCTCCAGTTCCATCCACATAGTTGCAAATGGCAAGATTTCATTCTTTTTGATTGCCGAGTACTCCATTGTATGTATGTGTACACACCACACACCACATTTTCTTTATCCATTCATCCATCGATGGACATTTGGGCTCTTTCCATACTTTGGCTATTGTTGATAGTGCTGCTATAAACATGGGGGTGCATGTGTGCCTTCGAAACAGTACACCCACATACCGTGAATAAATGCCTAGTAGTGCAATTGCTGGGTTGTAGACTAATTCTATTTTTCATTTTTTGAGGAACCTCCATACTGTTTTCTGTAATGGATGCACCAGCTTGCATTGCCACCAACAATGCAAAAGAGATCCTCTTTCTCAGCATCCTCGCCAACATCTGTTGTTGTCTGAGTTGTTACTGTTAGCCATTCTGACAGGTGTGATGTGGTATCTCATTGTGGCATCTCATTTGATTTGTATTTCCCTGATGACGAGTAATGTTGAGCATTTTTTTTTTCATGTGTTGGTTGGCCATCTGGATGTCTTCTTCAGAGAAGTGTCTCTTCATGTCTTTTGCCCATTTCTTCACTGGATTATTTGTTTGTTGGGTGCTGAGTTTGATAAGTTCTTTATAGATTTTGGACACTAACTCTTTATCTGATACGTCATCTGCAAATATCTTCTCCCATTCTGTCAGTTGCCTTTTAGTTTTGCTGATTGTTTCCTTTCCTGTGCAGAAGCTTTTTATTTGGATGAGGTCCCAGTAGTTCAGTTTTGCTTTTGTTTCCCTTGCCTCTGGAGATGTGTTGAGTAAGAAGTTGCTGCGGCCAAGATCAAAGAGGTTTTTGCCTGCTTTCTCCTCAAGGATTTTGATGGCTTCCTGTCTTACATTTTGGTCTTTCATCCATTTTGAGTTTATTTTTTGTATATGGTGTAAGAAAGTGGTCCAGGTTCATTCTTCTGCATGTCGCTGTCCAGTTTTCCCAGCACCACTTGCTGAAGAGACTGTCTTTATTCCACTGGATATTCTTTCCTCCTTTATCAAAGATTAATTGGCCATATTTTGTGGGTCCATTTCTGGGTTCTCTATTCTGTTCCATTGATCTGAGTGTCTGTTCTTGTGCCAGTACCATACTGTCTTAATGATGACAGCTTTGTAGTATAGCTTGAAGTCTGGATTGTGATGCCTCCTGCTTTGGTTTTCTTTTTCAAGATCGCTTTGGCTATTTGGGGTCTTTTCTGGTTCCATACAAATTTTAGGATTGTTTGTTCTAGCTCAGTGAAGAATGCTGGTGTAACTTTGATAGGGATTGCATTGAATATGTAGATTGCTTTGGGTAGTATCAACATTTTAACAATATTTGTTCTTCCTATCCAGGATCATGGATTCTTTTTCCATTTTTTTGTGTTTTCTTCAATTTCTTTCATAAGCTTTCTATAGTTTTCAGTGTATAGATTTTTCACCTCTTTGGTTAGATTTATTCCTAGGTATTTTATGGTTTTTGGTGCAATTGTAAATGGGATTGATTCCTTGATTTCTCTTTCTGTTGCTTCATTGTTGGTATATAGGGCTACAACTGATTTGTGTACATTGATTTTATATCCTGTCACTTTGCTGAATTCATGAGTCAGTTCAGGCAGTTTTTTGGTGTAATCTTTTGGGTTTTCCATCTAGAACATCATGTCATCTGCAAAGAGTGAAAGTTTGACATCCTCTTGGCTGATTTCGATGCTTTTTATTTCTTTGTGTTATCTGATGGCTGAGGCTAAGACTTCCAATACTATGTTGAATAACAGTGGCAAGAGTGGACATCCCTGTCTTGTTCCTGACCTTAGGGGGAAAACTCTCCATTTTTCCTCATTGAGGATGATATTAGCATTGGGTCGTTCATATATGGCTTTTATGATCTCGAGGTATGCTCCTTGTGTCCCTACTTTCTTGAGGGTTTTTATCAAGAAAGGATGCTGTATTTTGTCAAATGCTTTCTCTGCATCTACTGAGATGATCATATGGTTCTTGTCCTTTCTTCTATTGATGTGATGAATTACGTTAATTGTTTTGTGGATGTTGAACAAGCCCTGAATCCCAAGTATAAATCCCTATTGGTCATGGTGAATAATTTTTTAATGTATTGTTGGATCTGGTTGACTAATATGTTTTTGAGGATTTTTGCATCCATTTTCATCAGGGAAATTGGTCTATAGTTCTCCTTTTCAGTTGGGTCTCTGGTTTTGGAATCAAGGTAATGCTGGCTTCATAGAAAGAGTTTGGAAGTTTCCCTTCCGTTTATATTTTTTGGAATAGCTTCAAGAGAATAGGTGTTAACTCTTCCTTAAATGTTTGGTAGAATTCCTCTGGAAAGCCATCTGGGCCTGGACTCTTGTTTTTTGGCAGGTTTTTGATTACTAATTTGATTTCCTTACTGGTTATGGGTCTGTTCAAATTTTCTATTTCTTCCTGTTTCAGTTTTGGTAGTGTATATGTTTCTAGGAATTTGTCCATTTCTTCCAGATTACCCATTTTATTGGCATATAATTGCTCATAATATTCTCTTATTATTGTTTTTATTTTTGTTGTGTTGGTTGTGATCTCTCCTCTTTCATTCTTGATTTTATTTATTTGGGTCCTTTCCTTTTTCTTTTTGATCCAACTGGCTAGTGGTTTAGCAATTTTGTTTATTCTTTCCAAGAACCATCTTTTGGTGCCCTTGATCTGTTCTGCTGTTTTCTTTTTTGTTGTTTTTTTTGTTTTTTTGTGGGTTTTTTTGTTTGTTTGTTTTGATAGCATTAATTTCTGCTCTAATCTTGATTATTTCCTATCTTCTGCTGGCTTGGGGTTTTATTTGCTGTTCTTTTTCCAGCTCCTTAAGGTATAAGGTTAGGTTGTGTGTCTGAGATCTTTCTTCCTTCTTTGCTTGTCTTCCTTCTTTCTTCCTTCTTTGCTGTGTCCCAGAGGTTTTCAGTTGTGGTGTTATCATGTTCATTGCTTTACATCTACTTTTTAATTTCCTCTTTAACTGCTTGGTTAGCCCATTCATTCTTTAGTAGGATGTTCTTCAGTGTCCAAGTATTTGTTACCTTTCCAAATTTTTTCTTGTGGTTGATTTTGAGTTTCATAGCATTGTGGTATGAAAATATGCACAGTATGATCTTGATCATTTTGTACTTACTTAGGACTGATTTGTGCCCCAGTATATGGTCTATTCTGGAAGATGTTCTATGTGCACTGGAGAAGCAGAAGAATGCTGCTTTAGGATGAAATGTTCTGAATATATCTGTTAAGTCCATCTGTTCCAGTGTGTCATGCAAAGGCATTGTTTCCTCGTTGGTTTTCTGATTTGATGATCTGTCCATTGCTTTAAATCAGGTGTTGAAATCCCTTACTATTGTGGTATTACTATCAATGAGTTTCTTTATGTTTGTGATTAATTGATTTATATATTTGGGTACTCTCACATTTAGTGCATAAATGTTTACAATTGTTAGGTCTTATTGGTGGATAGTCCCTTTGATTATGATATAATGTCCTTCTGCATGTCTTGAAACAGTCTTTATTTTAAAGTCTACATTGTCTGATATGGGTATGGTTATTGGGGCTTTCTTTGGCGACCATTAGCATGATAGATGGTTCTCCATCCACTTACTTTCAATCTGAAGGTGTCTTTAGGTCTAAAGTGGGTCTCGTAAACAGCATATAGATGGATCTTGTTTTCTTATCCATTCTGTTACCCTATGTCTTTTGTTTGGAGCATTGAGTCCATTGACGTTTAGAGTGAATACTGAAAGATATGAATTTATTGCCATTATGTTGCCTGTAGATTTGGAGTTTCTGGTGGTGTTCTCTGGTCCTTTCTAATCTTTATTGCTCTTGAGATATATATTTTTTCATCTTTTCTCCCCTCAGAGAGTCCCCCTTAACATTTCTTGCAGGGCCTGTTTAGTGGTCATGCTCTCCTTTAATTTTTGTTTGTCAGGGAAACATTTATTCTCTCCTTCTATTTTGAATGACAGCCTTGCTGGATAAAGAATTCTTGACTGCATCTTTTTCTGGTTCAGTACATTGAATATATCCTGCCACTCCTTTCTGGCCTGTCACGTTTCTGTGAATAGGTCTGCTGCAAACCTGATCTGTCTTCCTTTGTATGTTAGGGACTTTTTTTCCCTTGTTGCTTTAATGTTTCTCTCCTTGCCTGAGTATTTTGTGAATTTGACTATGATATGCCTTGTTGATGGCCCATTTTTGTTGAATCTAATGGGGGTCCTCTGTGCCTCCTGGATTTTGATGTCTGTATCTTTCCCCAGGTTAGGAAAGTTTTCCACTATGATTTGCTCACATAATCCTTTTAACCCTATTTCTCTCTCTTCCTTTTCTGGGGCCCTACGATTCTGATGTTGTTCCTTTTTAATGAGTCACTGATTTCCCTAATTCTTAAATCATGCTCTTTTGCCTTGATCTCCCTCTTTTTTTTCTGTTTCATTATTCTCTATAAGTTTGTCCTCTATATCGCTGATTCTCTGTTCTGCCTCATCCATCCTTGCCGCCGCTGCATCCATCCGTGATTACACTCAGTTAGATCATTTTAAATTTCATTCTGGCTATTTTTTACTTGTATCTCTGCAGAAAGGGATTCTAATCTATTTTCAATTCCAGCTAGTATTCTTATTATTGTGATTCTAAACTCTGGTTCAGACATCTTGCTTGTATCTGTGTTGGTTAAATCCTTGGCTGTTGTTTCTTTGTGCTTTTACTTTTTGGGTGAATTTCTTTGTTTTGTCATTTTGAAGGGAGAAAAGAAATTAATGAGGTAGAAAAATTGAAATTAAAAAAATTAAAATTAAAAAAATTAAAATTAAAAATTAAAAACACACCCCCACACAAAAATCGAATAGATGATGCTAGATGCTAGTGTGGTTTGGTCTGGGTGTTGAAAGTGCTTTGAGATATTAGAGAAAAAAAAGCAGAAGGGAAGGGAAATTGTTTCAGAATCTGAAAAAATGAATACACTGAAGTAGACTAAAATGAGATGATGGGATTAAAATAGAATTTGAAAAAAATATACACCAAAGTAAAGAATATAGTAGAAAAAAATTAAAGCAAGTATTTTTAATAAAAATTAAAAACAAATATGAATTTTTTCTTTTTCTGTATTTAAGAAAAAGGAAAAGAAAAGAAAATGAAAAATATAAAAAAAGAAATTGTTTGAAAATTTTAAAAGGTGAATACACTGTAGTAGACTAAAATAAAATGATGGAAGTCAAAGAGAATTTGAAAAAATTTACATAAAAGCAAAAATATAGTAAAAAAATTAAATAAAATATTTTTAATAGAAATTGAAAGAAAAAAATGAAGTTTTTCTCCTGCATTCAAGAAAAAGAAAAGAAACAAAAAAGAGAAAAAAATAAAAAGAACAAAAAGGAAATTGAAAATTTGAAAAGGTGAATACACTGAAGTAGACTAAAATAAAATGATGGAAGTAAAATAGAATTTGAAAAAATTTACACAAAAGTAAAAAATATAGTAATAAAAATTAAAGAAAAATATTTAAAAAATTTTTTTAATGTTTATTTTTGAAGGAGAGAAACAGAACGTGAGTGGGAGAGGGGTAGAGAGAGAGTGGGAGATACAGAATCCGAAGCAGACTCCAGGCTCTGAGCTATCAGCACAGAGCCTGACATGGGGCTCAAACTCACAATCTGTGAGATCATGACCTGAGTGAAGTCAGTTGCCCAACCGACTGAGCCACACAGGCGCCCCTAAAGAAAAATATTCTTAATAAAAATTGAAAATAAAAGTGAATTTTTTTTCTGTATTCAAGAAAAGTGTAAAAGAGAAAAAGAAAAAAAAAGAAAGAAAATTGAATAGATGAACCTGCTAACAGATTGAAGTAGGACTGAAATTGCTTCATTTTACCCTAGAAGTTAGTCTATGTAGTGCTTTATAGTCCATAAACTAAGCTGGTGGTGAGACTTGTGTTCTTGAAGAGCAAAGTAGGCCCAGTTGTTCAGGGCTCAGTGTAATGGCTCCACTCTCCACTAGATGGCGCTGCTCGCCTACTGGGGTGGATTGTTGCGATGCTCGTAGTTGTGTATGCGCATGCACGGGAGCGTGAAAATGGCGTCATCCACCTACCTGGTCTGTTCTCCCGGATCAGCAATCAAGCACCTGTCGTCCGTCTTCAGCTCTCGTCCACTCCCCGCTTTTTCACTCTCTGTGACCAGGCCCCAGGCAGCACTTCTCTCCCGAGTTTTGTCCCAGATGCAGCTGTTTTTCCCGGCCCCTTACTTCTGGAGGACTGTGGTTTTGATCTGTTCTGTCCCTCTGCGGGAGGGTCTCACCGAGCAATGGCCAAATGAGCAATGGCCGAATGTTGGCTCCACCCAGGAACACTTGCAGGACCCTGCTGCTGCCGGTGCCCCGAGACTGTGGCCAGGTGCCAGGCTGACCCAGAAAAAGTTTGTGATACAGTGTAGCAGCACCCTTTCAGGGATGATGGAAAATCACAACACACATCTGGCACCAGGCTTCACCCTTAATGACCTTGCCCCAGCACCAGCGAATGTGGCTGCCTTCCGGGGTCTGCTGGGACCAGGTGGCTTCAACAGTCTCTACCAAATGTCCTTCCAGCAGTGGAACAGCTTTTCCCCGTGTGGCCCGAGAACCTCCCGGACCCCACTCTGTTCCTGGGGATTCGCCCTTCCCATCAGAGCACCACCAGGTAGGGAGCTGCGGAGTTGCAGCCTTTGCATTCCCCTTGTTTCCAGTCTTAATGTCATTTAAACCCTCTCCTTTCTACCCTTTTAGTTTAGTCCCTGCGGCTGTTTCCAATTTTCCACTTTCTCTCCAGCTGCTTTAGGTGAGGGATGCTTTTCCCGCATTCTACCCCCTCCCCAGTCTTTGCCCTCTCTCTGCTGCAAAAGCAGTTCTCTACCTTCTGTGGCTTCTTGTTCCCCAAATTTACCTGTCCATGGCACGTACCTGCTGATTTATGTGGTTCAGGTTGTGCAGATTGTTGTGTTAATCCTTCAATCAGGTTTCTAGGTGTGTAGGATGGTTTAGTGTTGGTCTGGCTGTGTTTCATGGACAGGAGACACACAAAAAACTTCCATGCTTTTGCACCATCTTGGCTCCTCCCTCTGGGGCCAGTCTCTTTTTAAGTGTCAGTTTAGGTTGGTTGACTGGATCACTTCACCGGGTTGAGGGTTCCTCTCAGTTGGCCTTCTTAGCTCTGGAGTGATGGACCCATGGGGTGATACCTGAAACTGAATCCTCTATTTGGTTGTATGTCTGTAAAGTTCATCTCCAAGTCTTCGAAAGGGGAGGGTTTCTGGTAACTGTCAGATCAGGTTTAGGGATGATATGGTTTGTATATTTAGAGATCATCCTGTTTTCCAGTTGTTTAAATAATCATATGCCCATGGGGTCTTATTATTATCCCCATAGAATAACAACCACAGATTTCCTATACATGAAATACTGTGACAATTTTCTGAAGTTTACCTCAAATTTTCTAGTTTAGGTGAACAACAAACATTTAAAGGCAATCATAACTACAATTTAACATCCATAACGGTGCATTGTTGAAACAGTTGTTTTCTCTAAAAATCCTCCCTTTCCAGAGATAGCCAATTTGGGACAAATGTATTTGTAGAATAAATACAGTCTTAACAAATCTTGCCTAAATATTTACATAAGCTCAGCAAGAATAGCTATTGATCATGAGAATCTTTTAAAGTTTGCTTTGCTGGAATCTTTTTAAAGAATCTTTGCATTGAACTTTTAGTAGCCTCTCCAGCCCAGAAGCCAAGCCAAATACTTGCCATCAGACAGGCCTGCAATACCTGTAGAATGGGGTGAATTCCTCTTTACAAGGTC
Organism: Puma concolor; assembly: GCF_028749965.1. NCBI lineage: Eukaryota > Metazoa > Chordata > Mammalia > Carnivora > Felidae > Puma > Puma concolor. The sequence continues at coordinate 64,434 of NC_141677.1, read as the reverse complement.
CCCAAGATATCCTGAGGTTCCTGCACCTGCCAGCAAATGACATTTTTTACTCACCTGGTAAGGCTGCTGGGAACTCTGTAAGCAAGGCATCAGGTCAACATTTTCAGGGGGCTTTTCAGGGGGCTTTATGGCTCCATGTTTTATAAAGCCAACCCTAATTCCTTAAAGCTTTCTGGTCATATCTGAGTCTCTGAATGTCATCCTCAAATATGACATTCCAGTCAAAGCCTTGCTAAAATAACCAGTATATCCAATGGTGACCTGTTATAAGATGAACAGATTTTTATTGAACTTATGCAAAAAATTGTAATTGCCATGAAAGAAAGAACACTCATTGAGAGTTTTTTAATTTCAGGGAAATTATGTAAAGAGGAAAGATAAATGCTTTAGTTTACAAATGCATACTTTATGACATTTTTGTATATCATAGATATCTTAAGAGAAACTTTCCTTAATCTAGAAGAGGAAACATTAGAAAACCAGCAATATTTTCAACAAGAATCACAAAACTATATTCTTTTTCAGCTCATTTAATCTCATGTTTTTAATTCATGTTTAATTTGAATGCAGCTTTTTAGTTCTGGAAACTTTTGCCCATTTTAGTATTAATCTTAAAGATGTCAAATACCTGTATTTGTTCCCAAAGTCCTTTTTATAAATCTCCTTGAAGAAGAAACATGTTTTGTGAGAGAATAAGAACAATTTTAAATTACAAGATCTCTGGGGCGCCTGGGTGGCGCAGTCGGTTGAGCGTCCGACTTCAGCCAGGTCGCGATCTCGCGGTCCGTGAGTTCGAGCCCCGCGTCGGGCTCTGGGCTGATGGCTCGGAGCCTGGAGCCTGTTTCCGATTCTGTGTCTCCCTCTCTCTCTCTGCCCCTCCCCTGTTCATGCTCTGTCTCTCTCTGTCCCAAAAATAAATAAACGTTGAAAAAAAAAAAAATTAAAAAAAAAAATATCAAACTGCTTGATAAAATTATTAAAGTGAATTTAAAAAAAAAAAAAAAAAAAAAAAATAAATTACAAGATCTCAGAAATAGACATTGTTAAAGATTTAATTAGACTTCATTATGATGCAATTGACAAAGAAATTCCGTTATTTCTGTGACACATAACATTTCAAGTAATCAGAATATTAAGTGATGACCTTATATCAAAACATTAAAATTTTAGGAATTGCATATATTCGGGTAGTTACAACATTTACCTCTGCAATACAATCTAAGGTTTACCATTGTATGACAGTGCTTTTCCAAGTAACTTAGCATCCCAAATAAAAGGGCCTAATTGGTCAAGAAGACTTTATTTACCATTTAAATACTGAGAAGTTTGTTAAAACCCCAGAAGGCATAAGTGCATCCTAAATAGGATTACAGATCATTATAAATCTTACAATTTAATTTATTTAACCAAAGTAGCATTAAAATACCCCAAAGGTTGGGGCGCCTGGGTGGCGCAGTCGGTTAAGCGTCCGGCTTCAGCCAGGTCACGATCTCGCGGTCTGTGAGTTCGAGCCCCGCGTCAGGCTCTGGGCTGATGGCTCAGAGCCTGGAGCCTATTTCCAATTCTATGTCTCCCTCTCTCTCTACCCCTCCCCCATTAATGCTCTGTCTCTCTCTGTCCCAAAAATAAATAAACGTTGAAAAAAAATTTTTTTTAAATACCCCAAAGGTGAATGTATAGCATTATATAGTTGTTACCAAAACCTAGCTCCTTTAACATTGAGAAGTTTTAACTAAGTAATCAAAGACCTGATAAAGATGAAACCTAAAACTTTGATTTTCCCAGAGGATAAACCTTTGTTTGCACTGTCTTATCAAGATCAGATCAACAGTTCAAGAAAACTTGTCATTTGAGCAGAGAGAAAGCACAATTTCAACCTTATGGCAGTGTACTTTTAAATTTTTATTTATTTTAACCTTCTACAACTTTTTTTTGCTTTTAAATTTTGTTCCAAAGCCATTTCTTTCCAAATAACCAGCCTCATTTAGGACAAAATTACTTTTTTTTACCCTTAACAAAATTGTATTTTTGTTTTTTTATATGTTTCTATATGCTTCCTACTTTCCTACATACAGGGTTGTGTTTTTTTTATTTTTATCAGTCTTAAGTATATTTAGCAGAATTTTAACTCATGGGAACTCTGAGGACTTAGGAACTAATTGAGAGGTGTTTACATTAGAAATTTGTAGATGGTAAATTTATGAACCAATTAAGTACAAAGCATGTTTTCCAATAGGTCCAAATAGCCTTAATTTCTCAGCAATAAGAAGTTAAAAAAAACCCACAAACCTATGTTCAATAATCAAAGCTTTAGCATCCCATCCTATTTGGAAAGTTTCAGGCTACCAAGGACCTTTAAAGTTATCTTAACAATTACCCATGAAAACTTTGAGACAGACAAAATTAATTACCATTAACAAATTGCAACAGAGATAACATGAGCTTATTTGACCTTTGCTCCAATAAACTTAAATTAGTTTAAACATCGAATATGTTTCACCTGTGTCCACCTAAAATTCAATCAATTTTTCCCCATTGTCAAGCTTCATTTGGGGCACCAGTGGAGATATGTGAAATGGGTGGTCCAAGGGGGGTGCACTTTGATCCTTTGACTTGGAGGGTGGGAGGAGGAACCAATGGTGTCTGTGTAATGCCCCTGATTTTGAATCTGAGAGACCACCAAGGAGCCGATACCGATGCAAACACACAAGGTTTTATTTGCAAGCTTGAGCTTGGGCCCAAGTATAACTGACACAGCGGAGCAGGGACTTGGACCCCTAGGTTAAGAGGCGTAGCAGTTTTATAGGGGCCAGTGGCCAATGAGATTGTAACACACACAGAAAGTTGCATAGTCATGTCAGTCCACATGCACGTGGCCAATTGAATTACAATTTACCCTATAATAACTGTTTGAACTAGCCTATCACTCTGGTCAGAATTGGCGTGCAAGTTTGGTGGGCAAAAGGCGGGTTTACATTTTTTGGCAGTTAGGGGTTCCACATTCCTATATGAGCCGGTTTCCAGTAAGGGTGTGCTCAGCGGCTTGACTAGGGTGGGGAGTGTCTTTTTTTAAAAAATTTTTTCAACGTTTTTATTTATTTTTGGGACAGAGAGAGACAGAGCATGAACGGGGGAGGGGCAGAGAGAGAGGGAGACACAGAATCGGAAACAGGCTCCAGGCTCCGAGCCATCAGCCCAGAGCCTGACGCGGGGCTCGAACTCCCGGACCGCGAGATCGTGACCTGGCTGAAGCCGGACGCTTACCCGACTGCGCCACCCAGGCGCCCCAGGGTGGGGAGTGTCTTAAGCAATAAGTAGGTCACGTGGGGGTTATACATGAGATGGTGGGTGTAGCACAAAATGGAGTTAGTCTTGCTCTGCTTGTCCAGGGGTAGGGGATTTTTGTTAAATTCCTTGGGTCCCACACCTGACACACTGAGGATGGTATAGGAACACACCCAAGTTGGTGTAGAAACTTGGGAGGGGGAGGGAAAGGCAGAAGCACCAACTGCTTGGGAATATTCCTTAAAATCCCTGTCCTGAGGTAGACTAACACAGTTGGCTCAATTATAGCCATTAACTTGGGAAATGAGGGAGAATCCTTCACATCCATTAAGCAGAGGAACAGGAAGAGACAGTCAGTATCCCCTTTCTGTCTGGTTCTATCTCGGCTAGACCAATAAGGTGACCTTCTTGAGGTTCCTCCTGATTTCGCTGGATTTTTGGGACTTTCCCAGTTGGGACACATTCTTTTTAATGTCCTTTCCCCTTGCAATAGGTTTATTCCCCCCTTGCTGCTGGGCATATTTATGGCCTTCTCAGCCCCCTGCACTGATCCCCTGGAGAGCCTCTTGATATGGTAAGATGTGGACCGGCATCTGGAGAGAGCCTGTTCCTGGCTGAGGGCGCCTGAACCTGGCCAAGGGCGAAATCTGGCAGCTGGGCCTTGTGGGGGAGGGTTCTCTGGCCCAGAAGGGGAAGAGAAATGGGCGGCTGCAGTGGTGGCAGCAAGAGACAGAAAAGGGGAGGAGTTTCAAGCTCAGGGGAGGGGGAGGGAGCCTAATGAGTCATGAGGAGGTGGAACATTAGGGGAGCGGTGGATTCCTTCTTTGGCTCCCTGGTTGAGTCTCGGGATAAAGCAGCTGAAACCTTTGCTTGGCTCTCTTTGCTCCATCCTGACCCCACAATGCTCCCGTGAGGCGGAGTCACAAAGACAGAGGGACAGGGGTACCTCCTCCAATAAGAAGACCAGCCAGATACCTGCCTGGCTGTGTCCCAAAGGAACCCAGGCATCGCTCAGCCCCACAGGTCCCAGCCCTGCGACCCACGGTCAGAAACCACTCTGGTATCACCACAGACTGAGCACCATCCATCAGGGAATTGCAGATGGGCTCACTCAGACTCTGTGGGCCCCTGAAGACCCCAAGGGTGCCCGCCTATGGAGCCACAGAATTGAACTCAGCAGACAAACTAGACTGAGTCACACATTCACATTCACATTCACATTCACATTCACATACACACCAGAGGTTATTACATTCCCTCCCACAGAATTCTACCTGTGAGACTTCTGAAATCTTGGGAAGTGACTAGGTCCCCCTTCCACTTTTGTGAGTGGGCCTGATTAGATTGGGCCCCAGCCTTACTGGTTCTGACATTGAGTCCAGGTGCTCACCTGCCAAGTCTCCCCGAGTCTGGCGGGAACGGCATAGTGAGGCCAGCCCGAGGCCACCGAGACTGTTGAAATTCAGGCAGGGTGCGCCCCCTCTCTTGCGATCCCTCATTCCATCACCGCCTTGCTGTTCTCCAAACCAGTGGCAACAATGGGCCAGCACGGTTGGGTTTCCTGGTCAGGGAACCAAATTTGTTACAGAACCAGGCTAGAACGCTGGCAGAGAAAACAAGCAGCACTTGGAAATCTTGGTGGATCAGAGATTTATTTAACACTGGTGGGATCAGAGGAGACTGTTTCTCCAAAGATCTGAGTACCGAATGCAAGTGGGGAGGGTAATTTATAGTTGTCAACTTCCATATATGTGGGGGTTTTCATGCGTGCAGCAAACAAAGGGAGAAAAACTTGGAGGAGGATCTCTAAGCTAGAGACCAGAGTCTGTTTTAGCCCCATTGGCCATCTTTGGTGTACTTTATTGACTTCTCCAGCAGAAATATGTATTTCTGGTTTTGCAAAACTTTGGTATCTGTGATACAAGAGTCCTGGAGCTCATGTCTCCAACCCTGATGGCTGCCTGGGTGCCACATGCAAAACTTAAAGGTTTCGGATCCTCTGCAAGCTTGTTGAGCTGTGTTGATTGAAGTCTCTGGTAGATCCAGGTTCTTTTTTCTTTTTTTCCCTACAGCTAAATCCTGCCCATTAATTAGAAGCTGGAATAAAATCACTGTAAATATTGAAGGCTAACAAATCAGTTTCCAAAGTATGTACTTCTGAGACTGATTAACAACATGGGCAACCAGAGAATACCAAATGTCAGTAGCACACAGTTCTTTCTATCTCCTGGTGTACGTTTGCTTTCCTGGAGCACAATAAAGACCATAATAGAGGAAGGATCTAGTGATTTATAATAAAAACAAACAGAGTAGATGGCTAATTTAGAACTGGTAGATGGGAAGCTTTCCCCCAAGTAGGACATTTTGCCCTTTTTAGTTATCTGTATGTTTGTTTGTTGATGAGAAATTCATGCAACGTAACATTAACCATTTTAAAGTGAACATAGAGTCTCTTTCTAGATATTTAAACCCAGACTGGCTACCTCACTATTCCAATGTTAACAGCGAAAGCTATAATCAATTGGAGTTTCTTTGTACTTTACATTTATGCTATGTGTATGCCAAATGAAAAAGTTTGATCTTCTGTCACTGAACTGACTAGCTTTAGATACAATGGATTCAAATTGACTAGTTATTCAAAATGTGCTTACAGGTGCACCTGGGTGGCTCAGTTAAGTTTCCAACTCTTGATTTTGGCTTGGGTCATGATCTCATAGTTCATGGGTTCGAGCCCCATGTAGAGGAGCCTGCTTGGGATTCTGTGTCTCTCCCTCTCTCTACCCTTCACCATTTGCTTGTGCCCTCTCAAAAGAAATAAACAAACTTTTAAAAAGTGCTTACATGGGGCGCCTGGGTGGCGCAGTTGGTTAAGCGTCTGACTTCAGCCAGGTCACGATCTCGTGGTCCGGGAGTTCGAGCCCCGCATCAGGCTCTGGGCTGATGGCTTGGAGCCTGGAGCCTGTTTCCGATTCTGTGTCTCCCTCTCTCTCTGCCCCTCCCCCGTTCATGCTCTGTCTCTCTCTGTCCCAAAAATAAATAAAAAACGTTGAAAAAAAATTTTTAAAAAAAGTGCTTACATAACACTACAATAACAGATCAACCAGAAGAAAAATTCCAAGTAGATTGAATTCTCATGCATTTGACTGATAGACAAAATTCTTACTTTTTAATCTACCACAGCAGTGTGTTACAGACATGGTCTCAGCAGCAAGTCTATCAAACCTTAAGATCTCCACAAAGAGAAGCCTTGTGCTCATGATGTGGGAAACAGAGGCAGAAGGAAATGGAAGATAGAGTTAAATTTCCTTGTAACCTGCAGCCCATTGACAAATACTTAAGGCTGCCAGAGTAAAACATTTCTCCAGGAACTCCCTACACTCTTAATATTAATGCTTTGGAAGACAGAACAATAACCTTAGCTTGACAACAGCCAGGCATCTAGGATCCTGGGAGCTTCTTTAGTATATGAAAAATCTCTTTGGAAACTTGGCCTGGAGAGGCTACTAAAAAGTTCAATTTAGATTCCTTATGGAAAGTTTCAGAAAAGCAAATTTTGAAAGATATACATGATCAATCACTACTTTTCCTGAGCTTGTGAAAACATTTAGGACAAGTTTATTAAAACTGGACTTGTTTTACAAATAAATTAGTCTTGGTTTGGCCATCTCTGGAAATGAGGGTTATTAGAAAGAAAAATTATGTTTCAATAACACACACCCTTATGAATGTTAAATTCTAGTTCTGATTGTCTTTAAATGTTGTTTGCCTAAACTAGACAACTTGAGGTAATCTTCAGAGATACTGTCACAATAGCATAGGTATGGTCTATCTTCATGCTTGTTATTCTGTGGGGATAGTAACAGGACCCCATGAGCATATGATTATTTGAACAACTGGAAAATGGGATGGATTCCCCCAACAATTGTATATGAAAAACCTTTTCTCACTATAGACCTATCAATAGAATCTCTACATATATATTGTTTATTTAAATTATTCACTTGAGACTGGGGTAATTCATAAATCTCTAAATGAATATGCAAACCATATTCTCCCTAAACCTGATCTGACAGTTACTAGAAACCTACCTCATATAAACTCAGGAAACATGGTTTATTTAAAGGATTAAACATCTACTACAGCAGGGGATTTAACTGAAAAATGGAAGAGCCCTTACCGGGTCATATTATGTGCTAGCACCGCAGTAAAATTAGAAGGCCATTCCACATGGACTCCTATATCAAGAATTAAACCTGTACTCTCCTCACAGGAATCTAGTAGGCCAGCTGACACACATTTTTATTCCTGTTAACCAGTGGAAGACCTCAAATTTCTCTTCAGATGACAGTAATGGACTAGAGCTAACAAAGGTATTTTATTCAAACTTTTTCTTATTATTAACCTTATTTTGTTTTTCTGATGTCTCCCTGCCTTATGCCAAGACTCTTTCACTGCCATAAGTTCTAGTGTGGGATCCAAAGAATTAAACAAAAATCCCCTACCCCTGGACAAGCAGAGCAAGACTAACTCCATTTTGTGCTACACCCACTATCTCATGTATAACCCCCACATGACCTACTTATTGCTTAAGACACTCCCCCACCCTAGTCAAGCTGCTGAGCACACCATTACTGGAAACCAGCTCAAATAGGAATGCGGAACCCTTAACCACCAAAGAATGTAAACCCCGCCTTTTGCCCGCCAAACTTGCACGCCAATTCTGACCAGAGTGATAGGCTAGTTCAAACAGTTATTATAGGGTAAATTGTAATTCAATTGGCCACGTGCATGTGGACTGACATGACTATGCAACTTTCTGTGTGTGTTACAATCTCATTGGCCACTGGCCCCTATAAAACTGCTACGCCTCTTAACCTAGGGGTCCAAGTCCCTGCTCCGCTGTGTCGGGTATACTTGGGCCCAAGCTAGAGCTTGCAAATAAACCCTCGTGCATTTGCATCGGTATCGGCTCCTTGGTGGTCTCTTGGATTCGAAATCGGGGGCATTACACTAGCTGACAGATGATCCTTTCAACTTAAGGAGGTTCATATATGTTGTCTACTTTGAATTGTCTGCCTCTGCCTTTGGTAACTCTTACATGTAAATACCTTCCCCAACTGACCACTCTTGACCCACAGATAGGGACATCACTATGCCTCTATTCAGCAGAAAGAAGTTACAGAAAAGAAGACCTTCCCCCCTCAGGAAACTTAAAGATTTTAGGGTCAAAACTGTGCAGGGGGAAATGATGTGGGAAACAGAAGCAGAAGGAAATGGCAGATGAAATTAAATTTTCTTACAACCTGCAGCCCATTGACAAATACTTGAGGCTGGCAAGGTGTCTTAATGTTAATGCTTTGTTAGAGGGAAAAACAACCTTAGCTTGACAATAGCTAGGCTTCCAGTATCCTGTGAGTCTTCTTTAGCATATGAAAACCTCTTTGGAAACTTCCCCTGGACTTTACCTCCCCCAACTCCCAAGTATATAACCAGTCTCTCCTCAGGGTCTTTGAGTAGCTCTTACTGCCCATGGGACCTGTCCCCATGCTTTAATAAAATCACCTTTTTGGGACCAAAGATGTCTCAAGAATTCTTTCTTGGCTGATGACTCTGGATCCCGCCATCACCCCCAAAAACCTCATCACTCAGGGGTGCCTGGGTGGCTCAGTTGGTTAAGCACCTGACCTCGGCTCAGGTCCTGATCTCATGGCTTGTGAATTCAAGCCCCAAGTCAGGCTCTGTGCTGACAGGTCAGAGCCTGAAGCCTGCTTCAGATTCTCCCCCCACCACCCCATCCCTCCCTGACTCACACTGCCCCTCTGTGTCTCAAAAATAAATAAACATCAAAACAACGAAAAATGTTTTTAAAAAAAGAAAAAAAAAACTCATCACTCATAGGAAGAACTGATCTCATCTCTGTCACTGATCAGAAATTAGAACATGTGTTTGACATCCCTGGGTTCAGACTCTCTGATCCTTTCCAGGGAAGGATTGTGTTATTACATCTGACTCCTCAGTGCTTAGCAGTGGGCCTGGGCACTGCACCTCAAAGATACAAAGATTGCTTTGGAGAACCTCAAAATCCGCTCAGGGGAATCCTTCCCCTGTGTTGTGAATTTCTGTGCCTCCCCACAGTCAAAGCTTCCTGAGAGGATGCCAAAATCCTAAACCTTTCTTAACTCTGATCATCCTAATGCTGTGTACTTACTGCCTTATTGATTGTACAATAAACAACTCAGAACTGTAAAGATAAAGGCTACTGGTGAATGTCTCCTCATATCACTGTTGTACTTCAGCCTAGGACTCAGGGTGGAACCACTCCTCACAGGTTGAGGGGAGCACAGATTGGAGATCCACTGGGTTCTTTTTGTGCTCCTGAAACCACCACTGTAGGCTGTTACCCTGATAAGGTGATCCTGAGAATGTGTTTAGTTTATGTTTAAGATTACAAATGTTACTCTAAGGGTGAAGTTTTCACTCCAGAATCACCTGTGTAGTTTTTTTCAAATGGAAGATGCTCATTCCTGCTGCCCACATCAAGGTACCTGTACTTCTTGAAAGCATCTAGGTGAATTTTAGCCATGGCCAGGGTCAACTCCCTCTCAAAGAGAGCCTAATCATCAGATGATTACTGGCAACCAACCTGCCTCTGGAGTTCTATGATCTGCAACAAAACATTTCTGTCTCCACAATAATGAGAGAAAATGACATCCCATTGTTTCTTCTCTTGGCCTTTTCTAAGACCCCAAGTTTCTTAGGAGAAGATGTTTAGTACTGAGCATAATGTCCAGGTTTAAAATCAGATTTCATTTTCCCCCTAATGCTCACCATTATTAAGTGAGAGGTAAATGAGTGGTTGTGGTCCTCTTGACCCCACTCCATTACTGAAATGAATTGAAAGTCCTCAAAACAGTGTCCCTAGCCAAGCCATCAATAAAAACACGTTCCCTGTGGATTGCAAAATAGATGTCTGTCTCGACAGGAACATCCTGCGTGGCCTTTGTATGTGAGGGGTGGCTATTTAATTAAAAGAGTGCAGAGTCCCTGTCAGAATGAAGTTGCTGTCCAAAAGCCATCATCAAATCTTAACCAGAGCAAGTCTGCCACCCGGTGTTCAAAGCCAGCATGGAATTCTGTCAGCATTCCTGGAGAAGCAGCTCCTTTCCAGGGGGGCCCACTTCCATTTTACTTTCTTTAGCTAAGGTCAATTCTGGGATTCTTGGGGCTCTAGGGAGAGACACTTATTTCTGGGTAAAGCCTATAAAAATACAAACACTTGCACTCATTACTCACTCACTCACTCACTCACTCACTAAGACAACAAAAATCATGCCAAAAAAAGTCATGATCCATCTGCCTGACCTTCATTCTCATTAAATTGGCGCCAACAACTGGGAGCCAGAACTCCACGTTTGTGGAGCCAGAATCTTGCTGCAGTCAATGACAGGTGGTGTTTCCAGGCACGTCTATAATCCTGAGGGATTTTTGATCTTCATTTGCTGAAGGTAGTTGGTTAATTACAGGAATTTAAATTTCAACAATAACTGTGAAGACTGCTGTGTTTTGGTGCTAAAACTTATTTTGTAAAGTATCATTCACATCAAAATGTTCTGTCCCTAGGAAATATCTGGGTTCACAGCTCTGGGGACTAACCAGTCCAAGCTCCCTGGGTGACAATGATAATGATCTCTCAATCTCAGTTGCACAATAAGACTGAATTTACTTACAAAGAAGTGTTGAGGAATAGTATGCAAGAGTAAAAATTCTGTTAGAAGTAAAATATAGATGTACCGTACCTGACATAAGGCCCCTTCCTCCAGCAGGGGTGACCAGGGATGGGTCATCATCAGGTGTCCTGAGACAGAAGACCACCTTCCTCTTGGTCCCTCCTTGACAGTGCAGTCTATCCTCTTTCCACTGAAGAAGTGGGAGTTTTGGAGTGGTGGTGAGGGGTTTGAAGCTGATGGCCAAGAAAGAATTCTTGAAACGTTGTTGGTGCAAAAAGGTGGTTTTATTAAAGCATGGGGACAGGACCAGCAGGCAGAAAGAGCTGCACTGGAGTTGTGAGGAGTGGCTGATTATATATCTTCAAGTGGGGAGGGGTAAAGGCCAGGGGAAATTCCCAAAAGGACTTTGATATGCTAAAGAAAACTTAGGAGATCCTGGAGGCCTAGGTAAAGTTATTTTTCCCTCTAGCAAGGCATTAATGTTAAGACAGTTGGGAGTTTATTAGAGGAATGTTTCTCTCTGCCTATCTCAAGTATTTGTCAATAGGCTGCCGGTCATAAAGAAATTTAATTTTACCACCATTTCCTTCTTGCTTTTGTTCCCCACATCACTATTCAGGAAACAGAGTCTATGGGTTTCTGGAGATCAGGATATTGATAAGATTGCCTTTTTCTTGTAATTTACTAAGATATTTATAAACAGATGAAGGCCCCTATCCTGCATGACTGTGATCTCTATTAGTTAACTATTGTTTTTGTTTCTTTGTTTTTGTTCCCCCCCCCCCTTTCCTTTGTTCTTGGGCAGACAGGAGTGCCTGAAGAATGTCACACACTTCCCACCATGGGGGGGGGGGTGCTGCTTTTACTTTGTTTACTTTTACAAAGTTTTTACTTTCTCCTCAGCTTGCCTTTGGCTCCCTCTTCACCACTAAACCAGGTTAAAGATGAAATAGCCATGACTTACTGGCAACAGATATAGGACTAATGGCCATGATGGGAACTCATCTAACCCCCACTAACTATTGTCTAAAACTGACCCTTCCTGTAGTTACCACATTTCACCACAAAAGGAACCAGCATCAATCAAGCACATAGGATTCACTGGGCACCACGTTTTACCTTCATTATTACTCCCATTTACCAGGAAGTTAGAATTACCTATCTGACACAGAAGCCCATTCTCTTCCTGATACCCTTCACCAGTCAGACTGGAAGGATCTAGAAGTCCTCCCAACATCGAGGAAATCCTTGATTCCATTTACCCTTGGTACCAGATGCTAGCTACCAAGGCACTAGGAAAAAAGTTTTTGAGAACCCCAAACTAATATACCTCAAAGATTACTTAATCACATTTATATTGTCTGGTACCGATACTTCCATGATCTAAATTCATATAAACCAAAAGTCTCCCAAGACCCTCTCACCTCATGACAGGGTTTTAACTACAGTCTCTTAACTGATATCCTTCAGTCCACTAGTCTTTTTCCCAATCCATTAGGCTTTAAATTAATTTTTCTACATCACTCCTTCATCAAAACAGGAGGGGCGCCTGGGTGGCTCAGTTAGTAAAGCATCCGACTTTGGCTCAGGTTATGATCCCACAGTTCGTGAGTTTGAGTCCCATGTCGGCTCTGTGCTGAAAGCTTGGAGCCTGGAGCCTGCTTCAGATTTTGTGTGTGTGTCTCTCTCTGGCCCTCCCCTGCTTGTGCTCTGTCTTTCCCTCAAAAATAAATAAACATTAAAAAATTAAATTAAAAATTTTGAAAAAAAAAAAAAACACATTCGAGACTTTGCATTTTTCCTGTGGGTGGAATTTGAGGTTTTTCTCAATGTTACCACAAGCTACAAATCCAACTTTATCTGCTCCTTGATGTCATGAATCTTTCTTTTAATCAAGTGTAGGTATCTATGAGAAAAATCCCCTGCTTACATTTGTCTGCTCATTCATCTATTGTATTCCTTAAATCTGAATAAATTTGCTAATCCTCTCAGCTTGTTCTGATGCTCCTATATTTTCTCAGTCTCAGCTTTAGTCCCGTCTCCTTTATGACTTCCCCATCATGTCAGCTCTCAGTGGTGACTCTGACAACATAATTCCTCCTGCCCTGCCAGCCTTACATGGTAGAGTGTATGTGTGTGCATGTGGGTGCATGTGTGTCCCCGTGTGTTCCTACTGTACTGAAGCTCCTTTGGGGAAGATACCATGTTTCCAATTCATTCATTGAGAAACTACTTTGTGCTAGGCAATTATCTCTGTGCTACCTTATTTATACTCTTTTTAAACCCCAGCATAACACCTGACAGGCAGCTGGATATAAATTGGGTGTTCAGGAAATATTTGTAGAAAAGGAAAGAAAATTAACACCTTTAAAGGCAAATCTCTATAGTAGATGTTTTTTGTATGCTATATTATTTATCCTAAAATTTTATTTTAGTTACTCTAAAAACAACCCTAGAAGGAAGGTATTTTCCCATTTTTGCAAATGAGAAACCATTACTTGAAGAACTTAAACATTTACCAAAGGTCACCTAAAATGTCATATTTGCATCAAAGATAGTTGTTCTCTCCAAAATACGTTTTTTCTACTGTGTTATGGAGTTATCTTGTCTTTATATAGTTAAAAATTCCTGTGATTTATTTCCACTTCAAACAAATACTTAAATAAATTGGTAAGAGACTCCATGCGAGAACGCCTTTCTTGGGAGACACTTGAGACTTCCAAATAAATGCCATGTTGTGGGGAGAATCTTGTTTTGTCACCAGACTGTACCCTAAAGTAGTTAGGTATACTTGGGCTTAACCTATAAACTTGATGATGCAATCTTGTTATAATATTTTGAATACAAGCAAAAATACTGTATTTGAACTTTAAGAATGGAATAATATGAAAAATTTTGTTCCTAAAAGTTAAACTTCTAGATCTAACTACAAGGTTATGGAAAATATAGAGGTCTAGCTGAAAAATGCCATGAAGAATCAATCAGCCAAATCTAGAAATGTGAAGAATATTATGGGACAAATGACCCAATTTGGACAATAGGTCGGTGTCTCAGCAATCAGTGGCTGAGCCAAAACTGAGTCCAGACAGTCTGCAGTCAGCTCGATAATCTGGCTCTTAAACACTCAACTGCCCATCACAGCATAATGTTGTACATGCTCCCTTGACAGTTTATTCTCTGATCAAGAGAAACAGAAGAAGAAACATCTCAATGTGATGCCACTGAAACTTACATGAGAAAGTGAACAGCTTCACTTTTCTCAACAACAACAAAAAAGGAAAAACCATTTTAGAAATGTCTGATTCTTAGGGCATCTGAGTGAATTAGTCAGTTAAGCATCTGACTCTTGATTTCAGCTCAGGTCATGATCTCGTGGTTTGTGAGTTCGAGCCCCACGTCGGGCTCTGCGCTGACAGCATGGAGCCTGCTTGGGATTCTCTCTCTTCCTCTCTCTCCAGTCCTCCCCCACTCATGCTTGCTGTCTTTCAAAATAAATAAATAAACTTAAAAATAGTTTTAAAAAGGAAATGTCTAATTCTCTCCCAGTGGTATAAATACTCCTGAGAGCTGGCTTCTGAAAGCATAGCTCAGGGCCAAGGTAAGACATAGGACCCCAGAACCATTCCTGGGCCACCACCCCTGACATAAGCAAGACCAGGGAAGGGCTATTGGGCTTCAACAATGGTATGAACACCACTGGCTTGCAGCCCTGGTCATTTCCCTGATTGTGCGACATGACCATGTACAATAACTGGGGTGCCTTTCTACCAGGTTGGATATTGGCACTTATGCAACCATACATTAATGTACACATTTCCAAGCATTTACACTTTGTGAAGCCATTTAAGACAAAAATTTTGAAGACAGCCCAAATTGATAGCTAACCATTTTCTACAGTTTTAAATCCTTATACTGGGATTTTACCCATTTGGTTATACTTTCCTCCCAGCAGACAGAATGTATTTCTGTAATATAAAAAAGCTCAAGGATGACAGAGCTCCAAGGCTTTGAGTTAGTGAATCAAGACCTAACTAGTCATCAGAACTTCCTGGTTACATTTTCAAAGCACAGGCTCCATGCTCCACCTTGCAGCCTCTGAATATGAAGCTCTGAATATGATTTTGATGAGGCCCAAGAATTTTTTAAAACTACCAGTGATTCTGATGGTCAGTTTTCCCCACAAAACCAACTCCCCCTGCATGTGAGTCCCAAGGTCTAGATGGGCATGGGTGAAAGGAGATTCGTACACAGACAACAAAATGGCTCCTGCGTGTTGATTCCTATCAGGTTCCTAAATCTGTGTCTCCACTGGCTCCTCCAAAACTCCTAGTGAAGACCGCCTGACATCTAATACGTCCGAATGGCCCCATGCCACACTTCACCATCAATGAAAAGCTGAGTACACAACAAGACCCAAGGTAGACACAAAGTTGGAGATGCAGCAGGCAAGAATTTTGTGAAGGGTGCCTTTTAGGACTGACTGTGCTAAACCTTTCCTATGGCATCAAAAGGTCTGGACTAGGGAAGAGGGCAAAGGAGGATGTACTGGTTAGAAAAATAAAAATAAAGGGATTGCAGGGGACAAAACAAAAAAGATTCTCTCCCAGTTGTCTTTCCTCAGTGGAGCCGGGTTCACCAGCATCTGAGGGTAGAGGGCTGATCCTTCCAGCAATTCTTCCTTCTCTCTCATTATACACATACACACAAACACATATACATACTCACTCCCCCGCATATACACACATATGCACATGCATACACACGTGTGTGCACCCCACATACAAACATGCACGCACACACATATATGCATATGCATTCACATGTATGCACACACATACACATGTATGCAAATGCACACATGTGTACACATGTATACACACCCCCACACCCCTCATTTTTAAGTGCATTCTTATGGCAAAGTCATCTGACCCAGTGAAAACATATGCCTTGGGCATGCCATTTTGTTGAATGTATTTCAGTGTGAATTTTATGTGTTATTATTGCACAACAGATCAATAGCACGTTTTCCAAAAGGAGTGCTATAACAAAATACTCCAAACTGAGTTCATCTCAGCTTTCTTTGTATAAACTTCACTATATTGCAGGTATACATGGAGAGTGTTTGTGTCACTTAAAAAAAGGTGCCCATGTTTTTTTCATTTTAAAGGTAAGTACTCTTTATGGAACCAGACAGAATTCTTGTGGAAAAGTAAATATATCTTTCAAAACACTTCAATCCAGATTTTGTTGGGAAAGATTTTATTTGGAGCTCCAGAGTGTACTGGCAGAGTAGCAATGAGAAAAAGTGTCAGAATGAATCATTCCACCAGGAAGCAACTGATGCCAAAAGATGGAACTAAAGGCCTCCTAATGTAACAAAGTATCTTCCATCAGAGTTTAACATATATACACTCAACATGCATCAAGCTTGATTTAACCAACTTAAAATTGATTGTAATTCATATGGCAGCTGATATTTTAATTTTCTTGTCTATGAGGAGAAAGAGTTTATGAAGAAAATCAAGGGTATTGATAGCATGTATGGGAGAGTGATTCTTAACTTGTGTGATGATAAAGAAGGGAAACTTCATTTAAAATTCAGTGGGGGGCACCTGGGTGACTCAGACGGTTAAGCATTCAACTGGCTCAGGTCATGATCTCATGGTTCATGGGATTGAGCCCCACGTGGGGCTCTGTGCTGACAGCTCAGACCCTGGAACCTGCTTCAGATTCTATGTCTCCTTCTCTTTCTGTCCCTCCACTACTTGCACTGTGTCTTTCTCTCTCTCTCTGTCTCTCTCAAAAATAAATAAACATTAAAAATAATAAAAAATAAATAAAATGTAGTCAGGAATCTCTGGAGGAGGCTCTCATGCACAAACCACTCCTATAGCCTGCATCACTAGCAAGGAGAAGGAAGATAAGAATTATTTTGACAAGGGAAGACATTTTTTTTTATCTAAGAATTTTATCTCCTGTTTTGTTTTGTTTTTTATTTTGAGAGAGAGAGAGCGAGAGCAAGAAAGCATGAGTAGGGGAGAGGGGCATAGGGAGAGAGAGAGAATCCCAAGCAGGTTCCATGTTTAATGTGGGGCTTGATCCCACAACCCTGAGATCATGACCTGAGCCAAAATCAAGAGCTAGATTCTTAACCAACTGAGCTGCCCAAAAGTCCCCTATCTTCTGCTTTAAAGAAAAGGAGGAAGATCCCTTCCTTCCCAGGAACAACACACTAATCACTGCTTGCAGGTGGTAAGAAACCACCACAACCCTGAATTCTTGTTTCCCAATTAAGTTTTATTCATATAAATCTTCCCCAATTTCCTCCTAAAACCTAGTAAAGCTGACCTTCCTTTTGTCTCTTTGGACTTGCTTATGGTTCACCACAGCTTGCATGTCCCAAATTGCAATTCCTCTGCTATTCCTAAACTCAATTTTCCTTAAATAAAATAGTTCTTTGCTTTGTTTAAACTTAACTCTTGAAAAATAAAGACTAGTCACTTTATATAAATCTTTGGCAAAAATAATATTCACTTCAGAAGCAAACGCTATTGCCTCATCTCATGTAAATACCTGTGTGCTGTTATTTAGTGGAAACAGGTGAGCGCTGATGTGTGTGAAGAGTCTTTGTGAATGTGCTCTGATCCATTCTCATTTTCTTCCATGAGCCTCCTACTGACCAGTCAGGCTCATCTGAAGAAAAATGACTCCAACCCAGAGGAATACTCAGGGACCAATATGCAGATAGTTCTAAATTGGTGAGAACTGTGCCCTGACTTGGCTGGAATCATTTTTCTGCAGATGAGTGCGACTGGTCAGCAGGAGGCTCCTAGTCCTTGTCGAAACTAAAACATGGCTTTAACAGCCCTCACTGACCTGTGTGCATGTGTGTAAACAGCACAGCCACAGTACCTGAAGTCGGTTGTTTCATGAACTTACCTGTTCACTAAAGTAAGCCTTCTAGGAAGCTTTGAGTGCAAACAAGCCCTTGAAAAATTCAACTGAATTCATGTACAGTTTTTTCTTTCAAATTTATTCCATTTACATGGACATATCCACCCAGTTCATCTAAATGTAACATGGAACTAGAGTGTTGAGTTCTGAAGAACTCATTTGATGTGTGCTTTAAACAATGCTTCCCAATTATGAGATAAGCTAAAACAGTGCTCTTCTGCATTTTCCTTTAACTAACAGTGATTATATATTGTCCATCTTGCAGCTAATATTTAGAAGTAAGTGATCTCAATACATTATATAAACAAATAGAATATCTTTCAAGGGTCATAAGGACTGATTCTGTCATTTTTTAACATGCCTCACATCAAAGGTATTGATTATTTTTTGGCATTGATATTCTTAAGTTATCTGGCAAGAGGAGACCCAAGCAAGGTATGATTTAATCAAATATCTGGAAATCATTCAATTTCACATAAAAGAGAGGGAAAGAAAACACATTAACTGTCAAATAAATTGTATTTCCACCTATAGAAATATTGATTTGCTCGTATGAATGAAGATCACCTATTTACTTTACCAGTGAAATATCTCATTTGGACCCATAGGGTATATTTTGCACAATAATTTCAAGGATTTGAAAGTTAAATTCTTCCACCAAGTTCCAAATTTTTTCCTCTTGCAATAAAAAATGTATTCCTCTGTGCGATTTTCCCACTTTAGCACAAAAAATGTAATGCAAGATGTCTTTAAAAGACAGCAAGAAATACAATTACCTCTTCGATACCCTTTTAATCAAAAAGTGGACTGAAATGCATAAGGATCTTTCAGTCACATCTGGAGGGAGGAAAATTTAACTAACTTGCTATTTTCTTATAAAAATGTCAGGAAAGGAATCCTTCTAAATAACGTTTGCTGTTTGTTAAGTCTCTTTTCCTAGAGAAAAAAGCCAATAGCTTTTATTCTTCTGCTTTTTCTGCATGGCTCACATGAAGAAGGATAAGAAGGAAAGCATCAAAGTGACTTCACACAGTCACAAGAAAGAAGGTCACAACCAACCCAGTAGTGTTACATGTGAAGGGGCAACTCATTGGCATGTTAAATGTTGAAGGACATAAATCAGCATCCTCATCTATTGCAAGATGATGTTCAGTTAGACAACTGACATAACATCATATCACAGCAACACTGAAGGGGTTTAAATTACAGTATATTTTAGGGGTTTTGGTTCAAGATGGTGACATCGGAAAATCCTAAAGTCACTTACTCCTGTGGACACACCAATCTACAGCTGTATATGGAAAAATTTCTTCTGGGAAAAAAAAATCTAAAAATTAGTGGGCAGATGAGGAATAAAACACATGAAAGTGGTGGGAAAGACTGAGACATAATCTAACCATAAACCACATCCCCAGCACCTAGACCCACAGTCAGGAGGGGATGAAGGACCCAGAGCTTCTCCCTGAGGAGTGAAGGGTTCATGTCCAACATTGGGCACCCCGACTTTTAAGACCTGCCCCCGACTGATGACTTCCCAAAACATCTAGCTATGAAAGCCAGCAAGTCTCATAGTCATGGAGCCAGTGGGCTATGAAGACCTGAGATGTCTCTTGCAGGAACTCTGCAGAAGCTGCTTTTTGTTTTCTGTTTTTATTTTTATTTTATTTTCATTTATTTACTTTTGAGAAACAGAGTGAGACAAAGTGTGAGTGGGGGAGGGGTAGAGAGAGAAGGAGACACAGAATCTGAAGCAGGCTTCAGGCTCTAAGCAAGCGGTCGGCAAAGAGCCTGGTGCAGGGCTCGAACCCACGAACTGTGAGATCATGACCTGAGCCGAAGTTGGACGCTCAACCAATTCAGCCACCCAGGTGCCCAGAAGCTGCTTTTTGAAAGGGCACCCAGACTTGCTGTGAAAGAGGCATGTTTGCTCATTTTAAAGCACCGCACTGAGGGACAGAGGCTTGCTGAAGTACTCTTGGGGATGGACACCAGTGGGTGTTCTTCCTGTTCTTCAGAGCCCCAGGATCTCCCAGACAGGAACATCTGCATGTGTCTGGGGTATCCAGTGTGTCTGGTGCATCAGGTTTTGAGGATGCCACCCAGAGACATCCTTTGATTTCCTGGTTCTGGAGGCTGTGGGGCTTGTACTGTAATTTAATACTTTTCTGTCTTAGAGATGGACATTGGAGGCTATCTATCTAGATGACCCCTTGTGTTTTGCAGATTTGGAAACTAAGGCCTAGGGAAGATAAGGGACTTGTTAGAGAGTTGTTTTTTTTTTTGAAAGAGAGAGAGAGAAAGAGAGAGAAAGCATGAGCAGTGGAGAGGGACAGAGGGAGAGAGAGAATTTCAAGCAGGATCCATGCCCAGCACAAACCCTGACATGGGGCTTGATCCCATGACCCTGGGATCATGACCTGAGCTAAAATAAGAATCAGACTCTCAACCAACTGAGGCACCCAGGCACCATGAGAGTTCAAAAAAAAATTAAGGCTACAAGAGGAACTAGAGTTCCTTGTCTTCTGGCTTTTAAACAAGTGCTTGAAGTCAAGTATGTTCTAGCCCACCCAGCTGGCTTGAAACAAAGAATCAAGTCACTATTTATTGAGCTCTTCCTATGAGCAAATGCAAGGAAACCCTGTATGCCAGTTATCAATGTATTGTGTCTCAGCTTTCATTTCTCTCCTTAATACATGCTCTGCAATAATGGATGGATTTTTCTTATGCATCTCCCTTTTACAGTGAGTGTGATGTTAAGTAGAGGGTGCTGCAGCAATATTTCAGAAGGGAGGTATTCTACTGTTTTCTGTCACTACATGAGCAATCAGTGATTTTGGAGTGAAGGCATTGGGTTGTGCTTGGCCCTAGCCATTTGCCTATAATGCAGTCCTTTGATTTCTTTCCAGCCCTGGCCTTGCCTATAGGGCCCTGTCAACCCTGACAGCAACCTGCAATGATGCCCTGTCACATACCCTCAATTGGCTGCAGCTCTTGTATGCCCCACAGATTCCTGAAGACTTGTTCCCTCCTGCCCATGGTCTGAAGACCAGCTCTTGCCCATGCAAACTAGCAAAATCTGCAATCCAGTGGGCTGCAACTGTATGTTCAACAAAATCTGAACCCCAACCCAAGGGTGAGCCCTTCTTCCATGTTTGTCTTTCCTGTATGCTCTCCCTCAGCCCTAGTGTACCCTATCAGTTTTCTTATAATTATTCTCCTATCATAGTTCAATAATTTTTTATATTATGCTTCTCATATTTATATCATTTTATGATTCTTGTCTCCTGATTGGACCCGGACTGATAAACCCTGCCAAAGATGGAGTCATAGCTATCAAACTAAGGAACACAGCACCAAGAACAGTGATAAACAAAAATCTCCCATTGAAGATGCTGTGAATGGAACCAAGTCGCCCAAAGAGCCTGGTTACTACTAAGCTCTCAGCTATGGAACAGAAGTTCTTTTTTGCTGAGTGGAATATGTGAGTTTAGGTGAAAACCTAATTGTTCTGGATCACAGACAGGATTTAATAGACCATGAGGGAAAGAAAGAAAGAAAGAAAGAAAGAAAGAAAGAAAGAAAGAAAGAAAGAAAGAAAGAAAGAAAGAAAGAAAGAAAGAAAGAAAGAAAGAAAGAAAGAAAGAAAGATAGATGAAGTGTAAGGTAGCTGAAAAGGTAAAGAACATATCAGGAAGTGCAGAATTAGGTTATTCTGACTTTGGTTAAGTTGAGTCCTGCCACTACTAAGAAGAGAGTCTGCCCACAGGAGCCCTTCTTCCCAGAATTAAATGAGCTAATCCTGCTAAATCAGCATAATAGGGCATTCCCAATCACTGTGTAGAGGCCCAGTGGGGCTCAGGCCTGTTGTCTCTGGTTGCAAGGAGCTGTACTCAGATCTTGAGGATTGTAAGAAGAGCAAAGGAGGAGAGACAAAACAATGTTATCATAGGTCTTACCATCTAAAATGAAGTTTTGGAAACTTTCTTAACAGGGAATTCAAAGCAGCACAGTTATAGAAAGAATAGAATAAGACAAAACTGAATAGGGTAAATTGAATTGGTGGAGAATAAAACAAAGTCAGGTAAAGAAGACGTAGCATACTATGGAGGGAGTGAGGGCAAGATCGAGTAAGGGAACACAGTTGGGTGAGTTGTGAACAGTGTTGTTCTGGGAAAGCTCCACAAAGAATGCGAGTTCTCCAAATCTGATCTTTGCTGTGGGGTGAAATATAAAATGTACCTGCAAACTTCCATTTGACCCCGAGGGGAAAGCAGGCTGGCTACTGAAGGTTTCTGTGTTGACCCAGAATTGCAGTCATGGAGTCTTCAAGGGACTGGATCCATCAGAGAAGAGGGTAGGTCCTGCCTGCAGAGGTGTTGTCCTGGCGTGCAATGCTTCCCGACCTGTTCTGCCCTGAAAGCTTTCTCTGAAATGCCCCTCTGCTCTGCTCTGTAGGCTGCAGGCTGAACACTTCTGAACATTTCCTGCATCTCAGCTTGGGAGAAGTTGGGGTTAACCTGTATTTCCAGACTTCTGACCATCATTACCTACCTTCTAGCCTGAATTCTGAAGATGCTGATGCTATTTTCTAGAAGAAGAAAGATATCTGCCCCTTCCCTCACCTCTGGCTCACCCATGGCCACTCCAGTTATTTTGTATTAGAACCCCTCATTCTGTAATCAAGCTAACTGAATCTGGAGGTTTCACACATACCACAAAAGCGCTGGATGGCAGAGATATTCAGGCGGCCCCTGCCTCCCTCTCCTTCATTCAGCAACTACATGCATGGGTCCCCTGCTGCGGGCCAGGCACTGGACTCAGCCCAGGGTGCAGTTATGAAAACACCTGCTTTTTCAGATTTGAAAGTCTACTGGGGAGACCCAAAATATGCATGCAAGTGATGCAGGAAGGACCATGGGCTTCTGTGAAAAGCAGGCGGCTGCCAAACCAGGTCCGAAGGAAGGAGAGGCTTCTCAGAAGTGACATGTCAGCTGTTGAGACTGAGCAGGGATTGGCAGCTGACTGCCTTCTCACTCCCAGGTGTCCAGACTCTGAATTTCCCAGGTCACAAAGTGCCCCCAGCCTGGTGCCTCATCCTAACTTTCCTTTCCCAGGAAACACTGCATTTCCCCTGTCACTCCACACTCACCCCCAAAATGAAGGAAGCAAGCCCCTATGTCATGTTGTCTTGAGTCCTTTGTAAATCATGGTCACAGTCACATCTAAGATACCATTTTGACTACACCACTAATGAGCTTTGTGAATAAGGCAAATCATATTTCTTTCCCACCCCCAATCTTCCTTAATCTGAAAAATGGAATTGGGTATACCTTCTTACCTAAAGAGAAAAGAGAAAGAGTAAATGAAATAGTAGTGTTATTGATCCCACATGATAGTTGGAGACTTTAAAGAGGTAGAATTATCTCACAGAGAAATTTCTGTTAGGCCATCCCCATCCCCTCCCTTAGTGCCATTAATATAATTATCGGCAGCAACAGCACAAAAAAATAACATTTTTATTGCTTTCTTTGGCTTCCATGTACAGCATTTTACAAATGTGTTTCAATCATTTAATCTTTCCAACAGCTCTGAGGTAGATATGCTGGAGGAGGGCATCAAGAGGATATGACCACTGGTTGACCCACAAACTGGGCCTGGACAATCTGAAACTCTTTCCTCCTCCACCCTGTCTTTGGGATTTACATTCTCCCTGCTATTCCCATACCAGCAGCCATTTCGAGGACACAGCCTGACAGTGTAAGTGTTGTTGAGAGCATGTGGACTGAATTGACAGAAGCAATTTCTGCCTCTATGCAAACTGAAGATTCTGGCAAACAGGTACAAACATCTACCTGTCCCACAGCTGCCAAAGACAAGCCACTATGTAGGTTCTCTTGCTTATTAAACCTGCCACCTATGAAAATAAAGTGGCCTGCCTCCAAATACAGGAGCCAGTTTCAAATTTACCTGGGGTCCTCCTGAGCTTATTAATTAAGATATTACTATTATTCCCATTTTCAGATAGATGCGAGGAAGGGAGATGTTCAGTAATCCGTGCATGATTACACAGCCAGAGGGTGATGGAATCCAGAGCATTTGTGCCTGTGAGTACATCACATCTGACCTCCCTCCCCCCAACTCCACCAACTATCTGCTTCCAGACCCTCCCTCGCTCTGCCCTGGAATTGTTTTCTGTGGTCCACAGGAGAAGGCAGAAGCATCCTTTTCTTAATGGCACCACAGCAGGGTTATCATTTACATGCTGCAAGCACAGAAAATTTCCAGCCACTTCTTCAACAGGCAGGCACACAGAGTTACAGAAGGTGACAGAACCCTGTTCTAAGTCACCACTGGGAAAGTGATTTCATTGAGTGGTTCAGAAGCAGCAGATGAAATGGAAGCCTCCTGCCGAAAGTGCTAGATGTCCTTTTAAACAACAGCATCAATCTGTCTTTGCAGACAGCAGCATGTGAATTCAGGACAATAGACTCACTGCCTCTATTCTGATATCTGGATTAAGTTCAAAAGAGCAGATAGAGAAAATAAGAGGGTTCCTTGAGCCTAGGACCTTTTTGTTACCCTGAGATGTTCTGGATGCCAATTATCACCATTGATGCTCACAATACTCACTCCAGTTCTCTGTTGAAGCTCTTGGGAGACTTGCTTTCAAACAAACAGCAGATTCAGAGCCCCAATGATATATTCCCAAGGCACTCTTCCAGAAACTCATTTTCAATAGAATTGAATCTGTTATAATTTGGAGAAACACCCTAGAAATATGCAGTGTGGAGTAAAGTAGTAAGACAGGAGGTAAGACAAAAATGAATGAAACAAACAAACAAAAAGACAAACATGTCTGTTGAAATAAAATAGTCATGTCAGGAAATGACATATTTTCTGAAAGGAAACTAACCACATGTCTGCTGGATGCTGCTCCATCTACACCTGACCCCCTTCTTCCCCCTCACCACTTGGCTACCCTGTGGGTATTCTGACAAAGACTTAGCTCACCAGGATGGAGCTAGTTCATCTGCCCTATAAAGTAACTGGCACATACTAGCACTGGTATGTGAAGTTCCTCATCTATTTTCCTCTGGGCTCCCTTTTTCCAGCAAGGCCACTACCTGCAACCAGAAAACTCACTGAACATGGTTAGCCAGGTGTTTTCTGCTCACCTTCCATGGTCTCTGTCTTAATTTAGGCTGCTGTAACCAAATGCCACAGATTGGGTGGTTTGTAAGCAATAGAAGTTTGTTTTTCACAGCTCTGAAGGCTGGGAGTCCAAGATCAAATTGCAGGGTTCTGGTGAGGGTTCTCTTCCAGTTTGCAGACTGTGACATCTTGATATGTCCTCATGTGCTGGGAAAGGTGAGCTAGCTTTCTGGAGTCTCTTTAATGAGGCACTAATCCTACTCATAAGGGCTCCTTCTTCATGACCTAATCACCTCGAAAGGCCCCACTTCCTAACATCATGGCCTTGGGCAATAAGATTTCAGCATATGTATTTCAGAGGGACACAATCATTCAGACAACTGCCTTCTCCATACACATGTAAAGTAGCAACAGGGTTGTTTTCATGGAACATTTCCCATGGTGTCTCCAGCTGTGCCTATTAAGCACCCTACAAACAACACAGCTGATCTTTTTACATCTTCCCCAACAAATCCCACTTTGTGCTTCTGTCACTAGAGGTGCCTGTCCCTGCCCTGTGGCATGACACTTATATGATAACATGCAAAAGGAAGTAAATCTTCTCACTTTATAGTAGTTTTTATTCCAAATAAAATCAGACTTGAGGAATAATAGTGGAAAGGGGCACCACAGTCTTTGGAGTGAGACAGATCTGGGATTGAGTCCTGGCCCTGGCAATATGAACTATACATCCTGAGGCCATTTCTACAACTTCTTATGGGTAAACTGGAGTTACTAAAGCCCACATATTTTGCAGGATTTCATGAGTTTTAACAAAACTTAGTAAAAGTTCATTTCCCTTCTAACTGTACTCATTAGCCTCTTTCTTCCAAGACTTACCTGACTTAATTTTTAATATTTATTTTTGAGAGAGAGAGCATGCATGCATGTGTGAAAGTGAGAGAGAGAGAGAGTGGGGAGGGAGAGACAGAGGGGGACAGAGCAACTGAAGCAGGTTCCAGGGGCACCATACTGACAGCAGTGAGCTCGATGCAGGGCTGGAACCCACAAACTGTGAGATCATGACCTGAGCTAAAGTTGGATGCTCAAGCAACTGACTCACCCAGGTGTCCCACCAGACTTAATTCTGATTAAAGTTTGGCTGTTGTCAGAAGTCAAATCATTTTCGTATGATGAAGTTTTATCACTATTGAATTACAAAGAAAAAAATACCACAGATTTTGAAGGCAATTCATAAGACCATTTTTCAATGGCCTTAGTATTACTTTGAAAGAAATAATTGGCATTTCATGAGTTTTGGCCTGTTGAAATGAAATTAGTTAGATGTCTGGTGGTGGTCAATCATGCCATTGTTAAGCACTGCTCTTCTGAAGGAAACACTCTGCCCTGTGAAATGTACAAGACTGAGTATATCCAGTCTTAGGTTTCCTACTCAACTGATAGATATGTTTTGATAACTGAAGGAGGAAAATGGCACATGAGAAACACTCTGTGACTATGTAAATAAGTAGTCCCAAACTCAATTTGCTTAAGCAAAAAAAAAAAAGGAAATTTTATTCCTCAAGCAGTTAAAATCCAAGAATATTTAGCTTCAGGTATGGCTGGATCAAATGATCCACTGATGTCATAATGTGTGTGTGTGTGTGTGTGTATGTACGTGTGTCTCTGCGTGTTGTGTGTACTCTGTTCCAGCATTTTTCCCTTGTTGACTTCTATTTCAGACAGGTGCTCCTTTGTGTTAATCAGACCCTCAGATTCTTGTTCTCAGAGTCTAGCAGCTATGGTGGAAAGAGTTTCTCTTCTGTTAATTACAGCAAAAGTCTCAGATTGCATCTCATTAGGCCAGTAAGGATCATGTGACCTTCCATGAACCAATCACTGAGGCCCATTCGATGTAATGCTATGATTGGTGAGGCACCGCTCATATGCCCTTCCTTGAAACTGAGGGACCAGGGTTGGTCTTCCTTAATCACATGGACATGGACAAATCACATGGACAATCACATGGACAAAAATAGGAAAATCAGGGTGGTGTTTCCTGAAGAATGAGAAATGTATGCTGGACATGCAAAAACACTATGGAGTGTATTGGTTTAACTTATATTAGAATGTGAGTGTCAGAATAATCCAAATTTATAGTGGTTTAAACAAAAATAGATGCTTATTTCTCTCTCATATTCAAGAAGCCCAATAGTACATCAGAACTGTTAAGTCACTCAAAGTTGTAAGAGATCCAGGCTCAATTACTTTGTTGTGCCTTATAGTATTTCTATTCTAAAGGTTGAATCATAGTCCAAAATGTATGCTGCATCTCCAGTTATTACATCGCATTCTGCCCAACACATAGGAGGAAGTATACAAGAGATGCAGACCTCACCCCATCTTTTTTTTCCTCACCCCATCTTTAAGATCACTTCCAGTTATATCCCTTTGAGTGGAACTTGGTCATTTGGTCATATCTAGCTATAAAGGAGGATTTGGAATATATGGCATTTATTCTCAATTACCATGCACTAAACCAAACTTTGGGAGTTAAAAATTAAGATTTTTAGACAATAAGGATGACTACTGGGAGAAAACTAGAAGTCTTTACCACACAGATTTAAATAAATACTCACTAGTGCAAAATAAGGAGTAAGTGTTAATAAGACAAAATAAGAGAATGGTGTGTTTGACTTTATATTTCTGGAACACTTAGAAGCTATAATTCAAGTTGGTATCTTGACAACACAGCCAAATTAGGGAAACATTGATTCTGAAGAATACTAAATAATGATAAGAATAAAATTGATGCAGCCAGATACTTAAAGCATATCACTTATATAGCTTTAATCACTCATCAAATACATCCTTTTGAGAATAATTATGAGATACTTTTTTAAGATACTAGGAGTTTATAATTTCAGATCTTCAAATCATATCACAAATAGCAAGCAGTTTGTATGATCACTTTGAGAATACTCTTAAATGTTTCTCTAGTTCTATTATTAAGGAATCAGATTCAAAACCAAGACAACAAAAAATCTAAGAACTCTATATAGTCTACAGAATAAAATGAAGAGCCTTATTTCAAAGATCATCACCGTTATAGTTTTAGTCTCTCACCCTAGAGATTCCTACCACCACCAGTGCTGCAACAGAACTATGCATTCATTCTGCACTGCCCCTGCATTTTCTTTTGGTGGTGATGGGAACTGTAGGTAAAACTTCCTGAAATATTCCTTCTTTTTACAATTGCAAAACCATCAAAGAACAACAAATGATCACATCAGGAGAGAAATAATAACTAAAATAAAAAATAAGAAAATAAAAAAGAAAGCATTCCAAGTGCTAAACAATTGAAAAAAAATGATCAAAGATAAGTGTATTCAATTTTTGTAATTGTTTAACAAAGACAAAAATCATTATCAGATGTTCATCAAAATAAATGTAAAAAGCATTATTCTAAAAAGAGCAACTATAACTCTAAAACTATGTTATAGATTTATGACATAATCTTCCCAGAAACTAATATAACAAGAAGACAAGAATCAGTGAAGTAATAAAAAACATGAACAATTAATACTGTATTGGATATATTAAATATACGAAATATATGTTGGAATACACACGCACGTATGCACACACACACATACACACACACTTACATGCATACAGCCAATTAAGAATATACACTTTTTGGATATACATGTAACATTCATTTAAAAAAAAAACATTTTAGACCTTTGTAAAAATCTCAATAAATTCCAAAAGATCAATATATAATTAAAAGTTTCTGGTCCAACCATAATGAAATAAAATTAGAAATTAATGCCAAAATTATAGCTATTAACACATTTCAAATGTTTGGGGACTAAATGACATGACCAAGAAACCCAGAGTTAAAAAAATGTAAAGAAAATTAAGAACTACTTAGAACTGAATAGAAGTGAAACAGTTCATAGAAAAATTTGTTTGACATAGCTAAGGCAGTGCATAGACAGAAATTTATTATTTTACACACATTCACTAAGAACTAAGAAAGGTTAAAAATAGACATCTTTATTATTTATTTCCTATTAATCTCTTTGTTACTCTATTCCAGTTCATTGAGTTAAATGCTGTACTTGAATGACTAATAAGTATATGAAAAATGATGCTCAGCTTCATTAGTATTCAGAGATAAGCAAATGGAAACAATGAGATAAGGTCTGATTTGTTACCCACATCTGCAAATCCAAGATACCTGCTTACTATATCCGTTTTCCAGCCACCAGGATAAGAAGTAAGGAAATGGCAAAGGCGGAACCCCTTCCTTTTAAAGGGGTATGAGAGATGTGGATGCACACATGACCACATCTCACATCCCATGGCCCTGAGCTTGGTGACATGACTACACATGACTATACCTCAGAGCCTTCTGAGCATCTGGGGATGCGTGCTCTTTGCAAGGGTTCCAAATCTAGGGTTTCTATTACTGTAGAAGGAACAGTGAAGAAATACAGAATGGACAGCAGGCATGCTCTGTCACAAGTGTCACAAGTGGCACACTTAAGTGCATTTTCTTAAACTCTCAGACTTCTGTGGGGATTCCAACACTGTATTCTCAGATAGTTTATTTGCTTGTGAAAAAGATTTGCTGCTCAGATTTGTCATTTCAAAAATAGACCAAAAATAGCTTTGGAAAGAAGAAAAAGGTATGCATGCAAATGCTCTTTTAGGAAACTATTTAGTCCAGTGTTTAATTACTGGAAGCTTTTGGGGGGCACCTGGGTGGCTCAGTCGTCTAAGTGTCCGACTTCAGCTCAGGTCATGATCTCATGGTTTGTGAGTTCGAACCCCGTGTCGGTCTCTGTGCTGACAGGTTGGAGCCTGGAGCCTGCTTTGGATTCTGTGTCTCATTCCCTCTCTGCCCCTCTCCCACTTGTGCTGTCTCTCTCTGTCTCTCAAAAATAAATGTAAAAGAAAAAAATAAAAAAAAAAATACTTGATGCTTTATAAACATGTACCTTTCATGGAGCTTTTGAAGTAATGTTATCTGTAGTCTTATAAAGTGGAAATAATAGATACTTCAAACCCTGGGGATTGATGGCAGCCAACTACTTAACAGTTAAAATCAGTTCTATTTCTGTGTATGATATTCCATTATTTACTAATGGCTTTATCTTTTCAATCCTTTTTACCCTAAAATAACAATAACAACTCCCCACCCCCAAACAAACTATAAATCTCTTTCATGCTGTTAAAAGAATTTTCAATACCTCTTTAGTGTCAACACAATCTCTGGAAAATAAATGAGCATTTGACAAATCAGTTAATTGCTTAATTGAATACAAAGTAGAATATTTTATTTGTGGTGATTGGATCCTCCCAATTGATTTGAAATGCCATAATTTCTTCTCACAGGCTACTTCCTCTGATTTTCCAAGAAACAGAATGGCCAGAGTTATCAATTAAAAAAAAAGCCTAATTTCTTTATTCACAAGCATTTTAGTCTCCAACATTCAAGGGAAAATCTTAACATTCTGAAAGAATAAACAATGGAAGAATCAAGAGACCTGTTGCCACCTATGATTCACAACAAATAGAAGAAAGCAGGAAAGTGAGAGCGAGTGGGAGAAAAGTAAACCAAGAGAGGGAGGGCTTGATATGAGGTCAAGAGATGTTACTCTTTGGGTCCAGTTTTAGGGTTCATGATTTTGTAACCATTCAAGTTCATCAGGACCCGTATCCTCAACCAGCTGCTGCTGGAACAGGGATAAATACCACTTTCCGTTATGCCTCTTCTCTGCTCTCCCCAGCCCACTTAAATAAATGTAGATATGTGAGTACAATCAGTATAAAATTTATATTTCTTTGGAAGAATGCATAAAAGGGAGAAGAGTATAGGAAGTGGTAATACTGTCTGTTCACTGGGGTGTATGGGCTGTCTGTCAGAGTCAATGCCCAGGGCTGGATAGCAGATTTATTATACGGAGATGGATCTAATTATAGCCAGGGAAGCATAGCTTCTTTCAGGTGACAAATGTCATTTCCTATGGCCCTGGGCTCTGAAATATGTGTTTGTGTTCATACATTTGTCTATCCTTCCTCCACTCTTCAGAAATCTTGGGAGAGGGTCAGCAGGAATGGGCAGGTACAAGAGGTGCAAACATGCAAAAGGATCAAGAGGAGGCATGAGCACCAATGGTTGACAGAGACAGTGTAGGGGGTTGAATTGTGTCCCATTAAAAGGAATTTTCACTAGGACTCAAGCAAAAGAGGGCAAGACATTGGAAGGAACTGAAATACAGGTAGCAGTGTTCAGCGAATAAAAACTAAAAAGAAGCTTTTTCGGCGATCAAAAGGTTTTCTATGAGAAAAAGAAATGGAGTGAATGGTATACAAGGGCTTTAAAAAATTAAGATTTCTGATATGATTTAGCACTTCAGTCTATATGAAGGTATAATTTGATTTATTTTTTAAGTTTATTTATTTATTTTTGAGGGTGAGGAAGGGTCAGAGAGAGAGGGAGACAGAATCCCAAGCAGGGTCTGCACTGTCAGCATGGAGCCCGAATCAGGGCTCTATCTCATGAACCATGAGATCATGAGTTCAGCTGAAATCAAGAATCAGACACTTAACTCACTGAGCCACACCGGCACCCCTGAAGGTATAATTTGATTTAAAATTAAACATTAAATTATTAAAAAAAAAACTGACAGAGATTGAGATTTAAGTCCTAACCCTGACCTAACTTCTCTTGAAGTAGTATGTGTGTGTGTGTGTGTGTGTGTGTGTGTGTGTGCACGCACACACGTGTTCCCACCTCAGTCCTGTTAAAAATTGTGAAAAAGTGCAAATGAACTTGAAGGACCATTTGTGGGTGATGGAAAAGTTCTAAAAGTAGATTGTAGTGATGACTCACAAAGTTAAATTACAATTTTTTAAACAAGTCTTGAATTATACCTCAATGAAACTATAAAAAGAAAAGAAAGCTGAGATAAAATTTTTCATACGTGGTATATCTTGATAGCATTCATATACTTTGTCTATATATTAATAAGAAATCTTTGTGGTTAGCTGCAAGTTAAAATTTAAAAATCATTTATCTACTTTGGGCATGACTCCACCACAGTATTTCTACTCCTTTCCTCTGAATGCTTTAAAATTGCCTTACATTGGGGCGCCTGGGTGGCGCAGTCGGTTAAGCGTCCGACTTCAGCCAGGTCACGATCTCACGGTCCGTGAGTTCGAGTCCCGCCTAAGGCTCTGGGCTGATGGCTCAGAGCCTGGAGCCTGTTTCCGATTCTGTGTCTCCCTCTCTCTCTGCCCCTCTCCCGTTCATGCTCTCTCTCTGTCCCCAAAATAAATAAACGTTGAAAAAAAATTAAAAAAAAATAAAATTGCCTTACAACATCAGAAAACCCTCATAATAATTTAAATAAGTAACTAACCTGTATGTTTAAATACATATTTAAAATCTCTGCTTCTGGGTTATGTTGTATATTTGGATGAATAGAAACTATTCATTTTTTAATTCTGGCCTTTTAATATCTTTAACATGTAGATATCTCTATGAAGAGTAAAAGCCCATAAAACAACTTTTTAAAATTATTTATTTATTTATTATTTTTTTTTTCATGTGTATTTATTTTGGAGAGACAGAACATGAGCAGGGGAGGGACAGAGAGAGAGGGAGACACAGAATCTGAAGCAGGCTCCAGGCTCTGAGCTGTCAGCACACAGCCCAATGTGGGACTTGAACTCGCTAACCGCAAAGTCATGACCTGAGCCGAAGTCGGACTCTCAACCGACTGAGCCACCCAGGCGCCCCATAAACCCACATTTTAAATTTGGGCAATATTTTTAGCATTTACTTTGATTATAAACCTTTTTTCCTCCAAAGATAGCACATGGTGCAACATATTTTTACTAATCAGAATCCCTCATCAGGTAAGTTAGACGAGTCTGGGAAGCAGAGGAGTCTTGTGTGGTAGAGCACTTCCACCTCTTAGGTCTAGGTGGGACTCCTTGTGATAAGCTCTGAACTTGGAAGGTTACAAGTTACTTAAGCTCCATATGTCTTTTCTTAATGTGTACATCTGAAATAAAACTTTCACATAAAGATTTTGTGAGGATTCAATGGGTTTGACATCAGTAACATAAAGGGAGAAAATGTTACTAAAACTCCCATAGCCAATTGTGCTTGTCAAAGAGTGCTTATCATAATTCATTTTAGTAAAACTAAATCTCTGTTCTTCTATTTACAGATACAGCTAAGAAACAGGGGGAAAAGTAAAGACTGAAAAAACTGGTCAGTGCCGTTAAATTTAAGATCTGAAGCAGGGAGATAGCATGTTTTTAATAAAGAATCAGATATAGTAGCTATTAAACATTCCAGGAGATAAAGTAGAGGGATTAAAGGCTTAAGACAAGGATGTTTAATATTCTATTCTATTCTGTTTGTGTTATTGCAATGTAACTGAGTTTTCAATTCCCAAGCCTTCCTTAGTTTGCTTCACAAACCAAGACTCTGTGTAAATAGTTTGAGAGGAAATCAAGTGAAGGAGCAGAGTTCCATCCCTGGCTTTGTATGGAGCAGAAAGAACAGCTACAGAGATAAACAATATCAAACACTCAGGAGTATGAACCTGGGGCTAGTTCCTGCTGAACACAAGCCCCAGGGAAGTACATTGAACTTCTTAGAGTATAGATGCTTCCATCCATCATGTTTAGACCCCAAACTGAGAGAATTGAGTTATAGATGGAATAATACATAAATTACTTAGTGCAGTGGCTGATACAAACATTCTCTCTCTCTCTCTCTCTCTCTCCCTTTCTCTCTGGATAGATCGATCGATCGATAGATACATACATACATACATAAATATACAATTGAGCCTAATTATTCATGGACTCCATATTTTCAAATTCACTAACTTACTCAAATTTATTGTAGGCCCAAATCAAAACTTGTGGCATTTTTGCAATCACTTGTGGACATGCACAGAACAACACAAAAATTGATTCACCCAATGAATACATTCCCAGCCCAGGATGAACAAGGTAATGCTCTGCCTTCTTGTTTCAGCCCTCATACTATAAATAAATATCCTTGTGTACTTTATTTAGTGTTATGCTTTTGTGTTTCAGTTATTTTTATTTTGATATCACTGTTTAAGTGGCCCCCAAGCAGTGCTGAACTGTTGTCTAGTATATCTAAGCAAAAAAGGCTGTAATGTTTTCTAGTCTTGACAAAGAAAATATAGGTGTTAGATAAGTGTTGTCCAGTTCTGAGTTATAGTGCTGTTGGCCATGATTTCAGTGTTAAAGGGTCAATATATATTAACTAAGGTCTGCATTGAGGCACAGCAACACAACCTGATATTAACCACCCAGGGTCCAGCATCATGATCCATAGATTAAAGCGTGGTCCCCAACAACACTGCTATTATTTCAGACCCCACCCACAAGTTTGGGTGCAATATGTGGAAATCAACAAGAGTAACTTCAGAAATTTGGCAGAGTGCATGGCTATGAGCCAGGTGTTATTTGTGACATTACTAGAGGGCTGTGAATAGATGCTGCTAGTAAAGAGGGAAAGCAGGGAGCTCACAGAAGTTTGCTTTTGTTTTGTTTTGTTTAAGGAAGGATGCATGAAAATAACAATTCCAGAAATCGCTAAGGAATACCTATCACCTCCTGGCCTAAAGGTATATAGGTTTGAAGACAAAGCAGTCATCAGTTACCTTCAATGCCTGCTGAAAAAATAAGGAGGTGTGCAGTGTTTTTGGAAGGATTACTATAAACAGTTTAAGAATATTGTAATACTGGAGGTTATTTGTATATTTGCTGTGTGAAAGCTTTTAATATGTTGTCTGCAATCCATGGATTAACTCAAAAGCATGTGAGTATCATATTTATAAAGAGGTAAATATTAAAGCCCTATTATAAAAGCAAAGTGTCTACAAAAGATGTGAAAAGAAAAATAAAAATTAAACATCCAGGAAAAGCTACATAGCATATGTCTGCATAGATATTGTGCATGAGTCTGATTAATCGTCCTACTGACACAAAATCACCATAAACCTAGAAACTGGAAATTAGGGATAAGCCCCTAGACTGCTTTGGATAAGTAAAGTGCAAGGTGCTAGATGTCATTGTTGAAAAAAAAAAAAATCTTTATTTATTTATTTATTTATTTATTTATTTATTTATTTATTTATTTTTCCAATATGTGAAATTTATTGTCAAATTGGTTTCCATACAACACCCAGTGCTCATCCCAAAAGGTGCCCTCCTCAATACCCATCACCCACCCTCCCCTCCCTCCCACCCCCATCAACCCTCAGTTTGTTCTCAGTTTTTAACAGTCTCCTGTGCTTTGGCTCTCTCCTACTCTAACCTCTTTTTTTTTTTTTCTTCCCCTCCCCCATGGGTTTCTGTTAAGTTTCTCAGGATCCACATAAGAGTGAAACCATATGCTATCTGTCTTTCTCTGTATGGCTTATTTCACTTAGCATCACACTCTCCAGTTCCATCCACGTTGCTACAAAAGGCGATATTTCATTCTTTCTCATTGCCATGTAGTATTCCATTGTGTATATAAACCATAATTTCTTTATCCATTCATCAGTTGATGGACATTTAGGCTCTTTCCATAATTTGGCTATTGTTGAGAGTGCTGCTATAAACATTGGGGTACAGGTGCCCCTATGCATCAGTACTCCTGTATCCCTTGGGTAAATTCCTAGCAGTGCTATTGCTGGGTCATAGGGTAGGTCTATTTTTAATTTTCTGAGGAACCTCCACACTGCTTTCCAGAGCGGTTGCACCAATTTGCATTCCCACCAACAGTGCAAGAGGGTTCCTGTTTCTCCACATCCTCTCCAGCATCTATAGTCTCCTGATTTGTTCATTTTGGCCATTCTGACTGGTTGAGGTGATATCTGAGTGTGGTTTTGATTTGTATTTCCCTGATAAGGAGCAACATTGAACATCTTTTCATGTGCCTGTTGGCCATCCGGATGTCTTCTTTAGAGAAGTATCTATTCAATCTTTATTTATTTTTGAGAGAGGGAGAGAGAGGAAGTGAGCATGAGCGGGGGATGGGCAGAGAGAGAGGAAGGCACAGAATCCAAAGCAGGTTCCAGGCTCTGAGCTGTCAGTACAGAGCCCAACACGGGGCTCAAACTCACAAACCATGAGATTATGACCTGAGCCAAAGTCAGACACTTAACCGACAGAGCCACCCAGGCTCCCTTAGATGTCATTCTTAAAAGAATATATATGAATTTCATTTTCCCTAAGAAATAATTTTAGAACAAATTAAAAGGGTAAAAACCACAATAGTATCCCCTATTGGGAAAATAATTGGAAAATACAGAGGAAAAGGAAATTATGAAGTAAACAGATATTGTTTTTTCTTGGGAGAGAGAGAGGGAGAGAGAGAGAGAGGGAGAGGGAGAGAGAGGGAGTTGGAGAAAAGGAGAGAGTGAGAATCTTAAGCAGGCTCCATGCTCATCACAGAGCCCAACATTGGGCTCAATCCCATGACACTGGGATTATTACTGGAGCCAAAATCAAGAGTTGGACCAACTGAGCCACCTATGTGACCCAGTAAATAGACATCCTTCCTCAGATTTTTTACTTTACTGGTGTTGTTACACTGCTAATAGAAAAATATAGAAGTGAAGAAATTGAAATTAACAAATTAATGTGCAACTGTAATTTACAAAACTAAATTCCAGCTAAATTGACAATAAAACAATACATTCAGGTTCAAATAGTATTTTAGAAATAAGTGCTCCTGCACCTAAAAACTGAGCTGAGTATTTAAGATGGAGGAGGAATATGGAGACCCTGAACTTGTCCCCTCCCTGCAACACAGCCAGGTCAACATCAAACCATTTTGAACAACTAGGAGATTGATTTGAGGATTAACCACAACAATCTACATAATTTGATCCAAAGCACTTGGCAGGTATGCAGTGAGAAGAGCTGAACGAGGAGAGGGGGGAGAAATGTGAGGTGGGTAGGGAGTCACAGAAGGCAGGGAGCCCTTTTTTGCATAGAGAGGAAGGAGGAAGAGTGAAAAATGGATAGAGTGCTGCATGTCAGGATCATGCAAGAAAAGCACTCCTCCAGCAAGTATCAGGAGAGAAAGATTGAAAACCTCCCAGGCAACTGGACAAGAAATCTGTTCCCCAAAATCATTGACAGGGTAAAGGAGAGAGTTTCAATACCACCAGGATTCTACAAACAGTGGAGTACAGAGTCTGAAGTTCCAGAGCTCAGTACCTGGTGGTGTTCTGGTGAGGAAATAGGGTGAATTCCCAGGAAGAGGCAGCTGAGTCTGAAGGGTCCATGTGCCACAAGGGGAAAAACCATTCCCCTGCTTGGAGAGCATTTGGTAGAGACCATAGGGCCTTCCTACAGGCAAAGGTCTTGGCAGACCCCGGAGAGCAGCTATATTTGCAGGTATTGGGACAAAGATATCAGAATGCAGCAAAACTTGGTGCTGACTGTATGTTGTGATTTACCATAAATTATGAGACTCTCCTGCTGCTGTGCCATCACATGAACATTTTCTGGAACAAGCCAGCACCCAGCCAT
Source organism: Puma concolor (assembly GCF_028749965.1). NCBI lineage: Eukaryota > Metazoa > Chordata > Mammalia > Carnivora > Felidae > Puma > Puma concolor. The sequence continues at coordinate 26,740 of NC_141677.1, read as the reverse complement.
TGCTTGTGAGACCCTCCCCCAGAGAATCAGTGTCGGTCTAAGCCATGGGGGTGTCTGAAGTGTGAGGTTTTGAAACATAGCCATCTGAAATAAAACTCTGGAGGGAAGTGCTGCCTGGCATGCAAACAGCTTGGATACAGACAGGAAAGAGGAAAAATTTTTTATTCTATTTTATTTTATTTAGTTTTTTGTTCTATTTTATTATTTAAAATTTTTAAAAATTATTTATTTCAACTTTTTTTCCTTTCTTTTTTTTTTCCTCTTTGCTATCCGGTTTCTCTCAACAAGAAGACTAGGGTTTAGCTTCCTTTATTTTATTCTTTTGGTTTTCTTTTTAATTTTTTTCTTTTTACTTTTTCTTTTATTTTTTAAATTTTTTTCTTCCTCCAAAATGACAAGATAGAGGAATTCACCCAAAAGAAAGAACAGGAAGAAATGATGGCCTGGGATTTAATCAACACAGATATAAGTAAGATGTCTGAGCTAGAATTTAAAACCACTATTATAAGAATACTAGCTGGGGTTGAAGAAAGCATAGAAGACATCAGAGAATCACTTTTTGCAGATATAAAATAACTAAAATCTAGTCAGGTGGAAATTAAAAATGTTATAACTGAGATGTAATTTTGGATGGCTGCCATGATGGCAAGGATGAATGAAGCAGAGCAGTGAATCAGTGATATAGAATGTAAAATTATGGAAAATAATGAAGCTGAAAAAAAGGAGGGAAACAAAAGAAAATGATCATGATACAAGACTGAGAGAATACAGTGACTTATTAAAGGGAAATAACATTTGTATCATAGGATTCCCAAAAGATGAAGAGAGAGAAAAAAGGGACAGAAGTTTTAGGTGAGCAAATTACAACTGAAAGCTTACCTAATTTGGAGAAGGACACAAACTTCAAAATCCAAGAATCACAAAGAACTCCCATTAGATTGAGAAAACAGACCATCACCAAGGCATATCTTAGTAAAATTCACAAAATACACAGACAAGGAAAGAATCATGAAAGCAGAAAGGGAATAAAAGTCCTTAACCTAAAAGAGAAGACAAATCAGGTTTGAAGCAGATATTTCCACAGAAACTTGGCAGGCCAGAGGGAATGGCAGGATATATTCAACAGGCTGAATTAGAAAACCATGTCGCCAAGAATTATTTATCCAGCAAGGCTGTCGTTTAGAATAGAAGGAGAGATAAAGAGTTTCCCAGACAGGCAAAAACTAAAGGAGTTTGTGACCACTGAACCAGACCTACAAGAAATTTTAAGGGGGATTGTCGAGTGGAGAAAATGAAAACAAAATGAAACAAAAGACCAAAAGCAACAAAGACTAGAAAGGACCAAAATCACCAACTGTATAGGAGACACAGTGACACTAAATATATATCTTTCAATAATCACTCTGAATGTAAATGGACTAAATGTTTCAATTAAAAAGGCATATGATATCAGAATGAATTAAGCAAAAAAAACAGGATCGAACTATATGCTCCCTACAAAAGACTCATTGTAGACCTAAAGACTCCTGTAGAGTTAAATTGAGGGGATGGAAAACCATATATCATGCTAATGGACATCAAAAGAAAGCCCAAGTAGCCATACTTATATCAGACAAACTAGATTTTTTTTTAAAAGACTGTAACAAGAGATGAAGCAGGGTACTCTATCATAATGAAGGGGTCTATCCACCAAGAGGATCTAACCTTTGTAAATATTTATTATCCCAACCAGGAGCACCCAAATATATAAATCAGTCACTAACAAACATAAAGAAACTCATTGATAATGATGGAAAAATAGTAGTAGACTTTAACACCCCACTTACAACAATAGATGTATCATATAAGTAGAAAATCAACAGGGAAACAGACTTTGAATGCCACACTAGACAAGATGGAATTAACAGATATATTCAGAACATTTCACCCTAAAGATGCAGAAGATGAGCACTCTTCTCAAGTGTACACGGAACATTCTCTAGAATAGATAACATACTGTGTCACAAATCAGCCCTCAACAAGTACAGAAAGATCGAGATCATACCATGGGTTTTTTCAGACCACAACACTATGAAACCTGAAATCAATCACAAAAAAAATTTGGAAGGACCACAAATACTTGGAGGTTAAAGAACATCCTATTAAAGAGTGAATGGGCCAACCAAGAATTAAAGAGGAAATAAAAAAGTACATGGAAGCCAATGAAAATGAAAACACAACAGTCCAAAACTTTTGGCATGCAGCAAAGGGGGGTCATAAGAGGGAAGTATATAGCAATCCAGGCCTTCCTTCCTAAAGAAGAAAGAAATGTCTCAAATGAACAACTAATATTACACCTAAAAAATCTGGAAAAAGAACAGTCAGCAAATAAAGGCACAAACCAGCAGAATAAGGGAAATAGTAAAAATTAGAGCAGAAATAAGTGATATCAAAATAATAATTTTTTTAAAAAGTAGAAGATATCAATGAAACAAGGAGCTGTTTTTTTTTTTTTGAAAGAAAGAAGTAACAAAAGTAGCCAGGTTTATCAAAAAGCAATAGGAAAGGACCCAAATAAATAAAATCACAAATGAAAGCAGAGAGATCACAACCAACACTGCAGAAAAACAAATAATAATAAGATAATATATGAGCAATTATATGCCAAAAAATTGGGCAATCTGGAAGAAAAGGATAAATTTCTAGAAACATAAACTACCAAAACTGAAAGAGGAAGAAATAGAAAATTTGAATAGAACCATAACCAGTAAATAAATTTAATCAGTAATAAAAAAAAATCTCCCAACAAACAAGAGTCCAGGTCCAGATGGCTTCCTAGAGGAATTCTACCAAACCATTAAAGAAGAGTTAATGCCTATTTTTTTGAAGCTGTTTCAACAAACAGAAATGGAAAGTAAACTTCTAAACTCATTCTGTGAGACCAGCATTACCTTGATTCCAAAACCAGATAAAGACCCCACTAAAAAGGAGAATTACAGACAAATTTCCCTAATGAACATGGATGCAAAATTCTCAACAAGATACTAGCAAATTGAATCCAACAATACAGTAAAAGAATTATTTACCACCAGGTAATTACCAGGATTTATTCCTGGGCTGCAGGGGTGGTCCAGTATCTGCAAGCCAATCAACGTGATACACCACATTAAGAAAAGAAAGGATAAAAACCACATGATCCTCTCAGTAGAAGCAGAAAAATCATTTGACATATACAGCATCCTTTCCTGATAAAAAACCCTCAAGAAAGTAGGGTAAATAGGAACATACCTGCAATCACCCACCTACCCCCTGCCTTCCTGCACTCACCCACTTGTCCCAATGCATACACTGGCCTGCCCACCTGCACACACCCACCTGTCCCATTGCATGTACCCAAACATCTTGATTCCCCCTGCAGGCACCGACCTTCTCTCTGCATGCACCCACCTGTCTCCCTTGACCCTCTGTAAGCACTCCTCTACAAGCACCCACCTGCCCCTGTATGTATCCATCGCCTCACCTTCAAACACCCACCTGCCTCCTGTGTGCACTCACCTTGCTTCACTCCTCTGGACTCACCCGCCTTCCCCCCATGCATACCCATCTGCCCACTTTTATGCACCCATCTGCCCCCCTGCCCCTGTGCAACCACCCACCTACTCCTGCATGCACCCACCTAACCCTAACCCACCTTCCCCCGTGGCCCTGCTGAACACACCCACCTGCTTCATTGCACGCGCCCACTAGCCCCTTGCACACATCCGTGAGCCCCCCTGCAATCATCCACCTGCACCCTGCCCCCATACATGCACCCAACTGCCTCAGTCCTTCTGCACACACCCACCTGCCCCCCTCCATGCACTCACAGTCCTTCCTCTCCCTGCATGCACCCACTGGCCCCCCTGCATGCACCCCCCTGCCCCTCTGCACACACCCAGGGGCCGCTATTCCACATCTTCCTCTAGGAATCCCTTGCCCCAGTTACAGGGAAAAGATGAGGCTAAGCAGTCCTGGGGACACCTGGTTCAGCTGGAGGAAAATCCCAGGGCACCACCTCCCAGGGAGGAAGAAGGAGAGCCTAGGCCTGCAGCAGGTGTGGCCAAGCCCCTGATGCACCTGAGAGGCTGCACGCACTACACAACTGGAGCCAGGGAAGCTCTCATCTAAGTAGGAACATGAAGAGTAGAGTTTCTCTCAGGATCTTCCTGGATTAAGGTCCTACGTTGCTGGAGGTTTGTCTCAGGGGAAAGCCCGTGAGTGGAACTTCTGACTTGTCCTGTAATGTCCTCCTTGGAGGGAAGGTCTGCATGGGTGACGAGGTCCCTGGTGGTGGGCGGCTTTGGGGCCTCCAGGCGGGCACTGCTCTGCCCTCAGTGGTGTCCTGCTCTGCTCCCATCTCCATTCTCCAGGTGTCCGTGAAACAAGCAGGGAAATGGAATTGCTGTTGAAGAGGCTGCCTCCCTTTACTTGCTTGGAACTGTCAGGCCTGATGCTCATGGGATCACTAATGTCTGGTCATCACCTGCCCTCACTCTGTGACAATGACTTTTCTTGTGACCTTCTTTACTATTCCTGAGACTTTCACTCACTGTACAACCATGATTGATTTAAAGATCACAGAGGGCTCTAATCTGGGCAGTTTTTCTATGTGGCTTCTATAATTTAATATGTTTTCAGTCTGCATTCATGTTGTGATGTGTTTTAGTACTTCAGTCATGACTTTAATTGTGGTTCAATTTACAAAACATAATAGCGACCATTTAAAAGATTTTAGGTCTACAGTGTATGACACTAAGTATATTCCCATGTGCACACATCACCACCTTCCACCTTGAGAATGTTTAAATTTTGACCTAGTGAAAGTCTGTGTATAGTAAACATCAACTCCCCATTTCCCTCTCCCCTCTGCTGGCAACTATATTTTACTTTTTGTAAGTGAATTTGATTATTTTGGATACCCCAAACAAGTACTATCTTATAATACTCTTTTCTGTGATTATATTATTACCTTTGTCATAGTGAATTGAAGGTTCATCCATAGTGTGATATGAATCCGTACTATACTCATTTGCATGGCTGAATAATATTCCATTGTGTATATATCACCCATTCATCCTTCAATGGACCTTTGGTCGGTTTAGCCTTTTGACTATTGTGCATAATGGCCCTATGAATTCGGGGGAAGAAATGCAGATTGAGTCTCTACTTTCAAATATTTGGGGTATATAACCTGAGGTATAGCAAATTCTATTTTTAAGACTTTGAGGAACCATCATTCGGTTTTCCCAAGCAGCTGTATAATTTTACTTCATTTCTTGATGTGTTGGAAGAATATTTCAGTTTATGGATCTACTCCATGTTGTATATTCATTTACACTTTGTTTGCATATTTTGTACCATTTTCTGATTGTGAATAGTGTTGCTATGAATATTTATATTGGTTTTGTTTATGATTATGGTTCTGGTCCATAATGTGTGGATCACAATTATGGTTTATTCCTATGACTTAGAGTATCCAGTTAGAGTTCATGGTGTATGGTTTACAGGTTATGGCTTTATGATTCTATTGTTTAATGGTGTATGGTTATGGGTTTATGATACACGCTTTTTGGTTACACACCCTATGATTTGGATGTTCTAATGTGAGGAGGTGGAAAGAAGAAGGAATGAGCATTATTGGATTTGAGGCAAAATGTTTTTGAGGAGTGGATGATGGGATGAGCTGGTGTGTGTTTGTGGGGGGAGGGTTTAAGAGGTTCTTTGGGTGGTCTCTGGGGGGCTAGTTGGTTCAGAATTTGGAGGGTGATGGTTTAAGGGTGAATGAGTGAGGGTTTGAGAAGGTGTTTAGGTGGCGACAGAATTGGGTGTATGTGTAGAAGGTTTTGAGGATGAGTGCTTATTAATTGAGAGATTAGAGGGATCAGCTGGCAATGGCTTAGAGAATGAGAGTTTAGGAGATGAAGATAAGAGTGAGAATTGAGTCACTAGAGATAATGGTTAATGAGTTTAGGCTGGGGCACAAGATCCAAGGAGAGCCCTGTTGGCCAGAAGATTCATTAGGGAGAGCACTAGACTCAGTAATGGAGTTTATGGGTTCCAGCATAGAGGTAGAAGACCTTGAGAGAGCTAGGGTTTAGGATCAGGGTACATTCTGAATTCAGATACGTGGTTTGCAAATATTTTCTCCCAGTTGGTGGCTTGTCTTTTGGTTCTTTGAACAAGGATTATCAGAGTAGAAGTTTTAATTTTATAAAGTCCATGTTATCAATTTTTCTCTTTTTTGGATTGGTCTTTCTGTTTGTGTTTTATTTTTTTAATGTTAATTTATTTTGAGAGATCAGCACTGTCTGCACAGAGCCCAATGTGGGATTGCAATCGTGTGATCAATGACCTGAGTGGAAATTAAAAGTCAGACACTTAACTGACTGAGCCACCCAGGTGCTGCTTGTGTTTCTATTTTATTTTATTATTGTATGTATTTATGTATGTATGTATGTACATACATATGGTGCAAAAAGGTGATTTTATTGAAGCACAGGGACAGGACCCGTGGACAGCAAGTGATGCCCACGTACCATGAGGAGACTGGTTATATACTATGGAGTTGGGGGAGGTAAAGTCAATGGGAAGTTTCCAAAGAAGTTTTCATATGCTAAAGAAGACTCATAGAATACTGGAAGCCTAGCTATTGTCAAGCTAAGGATCATTTTCCCCCTAGCAAAGCCTTAGCATTCAGACAGTAGGGAGTTCCTGGGGAAATATTTTACTCTGCCAGCCTCAAGTATTTGCCAATGGGCTGCAGGTTATAAGGAAATATAATTTTATCTGCCATTTCCTGCTGCCTTTGTTTCCCACATCATTTCCTCCTGAGCAATTTTGACCCTAAAATCTTTAAGGTTCCTGAGGGGGGAAGGTCTTCTCTTCTGTAACTTCTTTCTGCTGAATAGGGGCATAGTGATGTCCCTACCTGTGGGTCAACATTGGTCAGTTGGGGTATTTATATGTTAGAGTTACCAAAGGCAGAGGCAGACAATTCAAGATAGACAACATATATGAACCTCCTTGAGTAGAGAGGATCATCTGTCTTCTAGAAGTTATGGCTGTGAAGGAGTCTTGGCACCTCCTTGGCTTCCTCAGGACCCGCTGTGGAGGATTCCAGAGGAATCCTGTCCACAGGCACAGGTCAGGAACCCAGTCTCCTCAGGACCTGAGGCGGGAGGAGCAGGAGAGGAGTAAGCGAGGCCAGGGGAAGAGGAGTTTCACTGAGGGGGTCAGTGTTCAGGGACACGCGGGGGAGGGTCTGGTGCGGCTTCCTGCGCAGAGACATTGTCACCCCAGAGGGGTTGTGCGCCAGGCTGTCAGGTCTTCCCTCTCTGGGCTCTGTGGCCGCGGGGCCGTGGGGCCGCGGGGCGCGCATACGTCTTTCTGCTCCGTGCCTACTCGCTTCCCGCCGCGTCCTCAAGCGGTTCGTGGTCTGGTCGCAAATGCCTGGGCGGTGCTCGCGCTCCCGCCGCTCTGGCCTGGCAAGGTCCTTCCCACCTCCGCGCGTGGGTCCTATGTCTGCCCCGCGTTTGCGACGACCTCTGTGGGGAGTTCGGTGCCAATGGCCCCGGATTTGCAGATCGCTCCGGGCAGGACCGACATTGTCACAGGATCGATTCCTCCACGTGCACAGGGTAATTTTCCATCCCTGTGCGTCTTCATCCATTTCTGTGCCCAATGTCCTGTCCTCAGAGAGCAGGTCTGTCACCTCCTTGCTTAAATTTCCTCCTGGGCACTTCGTTCCTTCTATTGCGGTTGTAAATGGGACCGTCTCTTCATTTTGCTTTCTGATGGCTCATCATGAGTGTGTAGATGTGCACGTGGTGTTTGTGTATTGATCTTGTATGCTGCGATTGTACTTATTTATTAGTTCTGATAACCTTAAATAAAACACTGCCGGTTTTTCTCAGCAAAAATGGGCTCATTTGGGAAGAAGAGAGTATTTGTCCTCCTGTGACTGGTGTATTTCACTCAGCAAGAAGACTGCGAGGTTCCGTCCACGTTGTAGCAGGTTGTAGCAGAATTCCCACCCTTTGTAAGGCTGAGCCATATTCCATTGTGTATAGACCACATTTTGTTTATTTCTCTGTCAGCGGTCACTTGGGTTGCTTCCCTCTTGTGGCTGTTGTGAAGAAGCTGCTATGAACACGGGAACATGCATATCTGCTCAAGGCTTTGCTTTCAATTTCTGGATGTGTGTGTACAGAGGTGGAGTTCTATGTTAACTTTATGAGGACCCCCTATACTATTCTCTACAGTCACACCATGTTACTTTAGTCCTTTTATATGACAGAATGATATTGTTGTTTATGGGTCTACCCCAGTTTTTTTACCCATTCAGCCACTGATGGGCATTTGCATAGGTTCTACCATTTGACTATGGTGAACAGTGCTGCTGTGTATGTTTCTGCCTGTACTCTTTTTGTAAACTACTGTTTTCGGCTCTTCAGGATACACATCTAGGAGTAGAATTGTTGAGCCAAATGGTAATTCTGTGTTTTTATCTTTCTGAAGAAATGCCAAACTATTTTACATATAGGCTCCACCATTTTACATGAACACAAACACAGCTTAAGGGTTCCAACTTCTCAACATCTTTGCCAACATTTGTTATTTTGTAGTTTTCTTGATTATAGAAATTATAGTGCATGTAAAAGGCTATCTAACTATGGTTTACATCTTCATTTCCATAAAGACTAACGACATTAACCTCTTTTCATGTCTATTCACCATACATATGATCTCTCTGGGGAAAGGTATATCCAATTCCTTTGTCCATTTTAAAAATTGTGTGTTTTTTTGTATTTTGTTTTTTTGTTTTTTGATGAGTTGTACAAGCTCTTTATATATTCTGTATAAGAGACTCTTACCAGACAAATAATGTGCAAATAGTTTCTTCCATTCTAGGTATTGTTTTTTCACTTTTGGGATAGCACCTTTTGATGTACAAACATTTTTTAATGTTGAGGAAGCTAAATTGGTCTTTCTTTCCTTGCTTGTGCTTTGGTGTCAGCTCTAAGAGCATTGTTAAACTCAATGCTCATGAAGATTTATCCCCATTTATTTCTTCTAGAGTTTATAAGTTTACCTCTTACATGTAAGCTTTTGATCCACTTTGAGTTAATGTTTGTATTTGGTGTGAGGGTAAGGGTCCAATTTCATTCCTCTGACCATGGATGTACAATTGTCTAGCACCCTTTTTTGCAAAGACCATTGTTT